>NW_025999679.1:0-1227094 GCF_019419815.1 Pyrus x bretschneideri
AACCATCAAGTGTCATTGGTTCAGCTAGGTGTCGTGCCCATACCGAGTTGAAAGCATTTGAGGATCTTGTCGTAGCGTCAGGGCACGTGGAAGAATCTTACCTAGCCGCTTTCTTAGCTTTTTGGCTTTGTAAGTTTGTTTTCCCCAAAGACGACATCAACTTTATCTGCCCCAAAGTCTTCAAAGTGTTTGTGTTTTTTGTCGATTCTGTGACTGTACTTGAAGTTTTGAAGTTTCGAGTTGCCTACGTACCATCGATTGAGGAGGGATCAAGTCATAACATAGTTTAAAGGAATAATAGATTGTTTTTTACGGTTTTGATAGTTTTGATGGTGACTTTGGTGTTTGATTTTGATTTTTTTCCCCTATTTTGCCATACACAATTTATGCACTTGTGGGCTAGGAGCATTGGGTGTCACCTTTTAAGCTCATGTGAACAAGAAGCATTGGGTGTCACCTTCTAAGTTCATGCAAACAAGGAGCATTGTTGTCGTGTGCAATTTAGGCTCGTGCAGGCGATAAGCATTAAGTGTTGCCTTTTAAACTCATGCAAACAAGGAGTGATGCCTTTTAAGCTTGTGCGAACAAGGAGCATTGTGCTGTGTGAAGTTTAAGCTCATGCAGGCGAGGACCTTTGTACCATGTACAGTTTAGGCTCATGCAGGTGAAGAGCATTGTTTGTTTAGTTTAGGGGTAGTAATGCTTCAAGAATCCACCGTTGATAGGGCCAATCTTGAAGTCGTCTTCCACCATGATTAGGTAGGCGCGTTGGTGTAGACCTCTTGTATTATGTAAGGCCCATCCCACTTTGATGTGAAATTGCTTTTTATCTTGTGAGTTATGATGATAGGCCTTCATAATGCCAAGACAAGATCTCCAGTTTGGAAAGACCTTAGGCGGACCTTCTTGTTGAACTTCTTAGATAGCCATGCTTGGTAGCATTGCAAATGTTGTTGAGCTTCGAGCATCCTTTCATCAAGTGCTTCCAAGTATTGAAGTCGTAGCTTTACATTTTCCTCTTCAATCAAGCCTTCTTGTATAGCCATCCTTAGTTAGGGGATTTGACTTTCGAGTGGCAGAACAGCTTCCACGCCATATATGAGAGAATAAGGCATAGCTTGGGTATGAGTTATATGTGTTATCCTATATGCCTAAAGTGCTTCGCTTATTTTTTCGTGCTAGTCTCTCTTTGTTTGGCCGATTACCTTCTTCAGAACGTTGCACAATATTTTTGTTGAATGCCTCCGCAAGACCATTGGCCGGAGCATGATACATGGAAGACTTGTGTTGTTTGAACTTGTATTTCTCGCAGAACTCATCCATGAGTCGGTTAGAGAACTGTTTTCCATTGTCGGTGATGATGTAGCGAGGCACACCATATCGATAGATGATATGCTCTTTGATGAAACAAACGACGGTTTCCTTCTTAACTTCCCTTAGAGATACGGCTTCAGCCCATTTGGAGACGTAATCTGCTACGGCTAGGATGTAAGCTTCTCTTATAGATGATTTTAGTGTGATTGGTCCTACGACGTCCAATCCCCATACATCAAACAGCCATAAAGCAACTGTAGGGTGTAATGGCTGAGGTGGTTAATGTATGAAGTTAGCATGGAATTAGTAGCCTTGGCATCTTTTGGCGTATTACAGGCAATCCTTCACCATGCTTGGCCATTAGTAGCCCATTCTTTTGAGCTGGAAGTGTAGCTTTGGTCCAGACTAATGCGCTTCGCATATGCCTGAGTGTGCTTCTTCCATGGCTTGATTGGCTATTTCTTCACCTAGGCCTCTTAGAAGTACTCATTCAAAAGAGCATCGGTAAATTGTTTCTTTGTAGTAAAGGAAGCGTGGTGCTCGTCGGCATATTTCAGAGCGGTGTCTATGATCGTCTGGAAGCTTTCCATGCTCCAAGTAGTCGATCAACGGTTGTCTCTACTCTTAATTGTTGACTGGAAGTACTGAGATGACATTTGTATCATACAGTAGCATTTCAATGACTAGCAGGATTATCCATCTTTGGCACACTGGCACGTCCACAGCTTCATCTTCTTATTGTGCCATACTTAAGGCTAGGTTAACAAGAGCGTTCACCATTTGATTTTCTTTTCTTGGCATATGTTCTAGTGTCACAACCTCATTTCTAGTAATTAAGTTACTAGCCGGAAGTATGGGACGAGATCATCTTTTGTCACTTTGTATTCAGTCAAGAGTTGATTGATTATGAGCTTGGAGTCACCATACACTTCTGGCGTTGTGATTTCCATATTGATCGCCATTTGGAGTCCAATAATCAGTGTTTGGTACTCAACGACATTGTTGAAACATAGCTCGCTTAGTCGGAAAGAATAGGGTTGTACTTGTCTTTGTGGTGACATGAACACTATTTCTGCCCCCGCTCTGTCTGCTCATACGGATCTGTGGAAGAAAATTGTCCATGTCGGCAATATGTCGATATAGAACACCTCCTTGTTCGGCAAGTCATCTGAGATTTTCCAATCAGCTGGGGTTAGATGGTCAGCAAGGAAATCTGTTATGGCTTGTCTATTGATGGTTTTAGCTTGGACGTAGATAATTTCGTATTGATTGAGAAACAACGCCTATTTAGCTAATTACCCTGTCAAAACAAGTTTGGACATAACGTAGTTAACTGGGTTGGCTTTAGCAACCAAGTGGATGGTGTCAACATGCATGTAGTGTCTTAGCTTTTGGACGGAAAAGACTTAGGCAAGGCACATCTTCTCGATTAGTGAGTAGTTGAGTTTAGCACCAGTGAGAGTTCTACTTAGGTAGTAAAGTTCTCTTTCCTTTTGTTCTTTATTTTATTGTGCTAAGAGTGCTCCAATAAAACCTTCTTGTGCGGCAATGTATAGGATGAGCAACTTTCCAAGCACGGGCGCTCCTAAGACAGGTAGGCTTGCCAAGTACCTTTTAATGCTTTCAAAGGCATTGCGACAAACGTCATCCCATATGAATAAAGTGTCCTTCTTCATGAGTTAACTAAAGGGTTAACAGGGTCTAGCAAGGTTAGAGATGAAACACCTAATAAAGGCTAGCCGTCCTTGTAGACTTTTCAGCTCATGTAGATTCCTTGGCTCAGGCATGCTTTGAATGGCCTTATTCTTCGATTGGTCCACTTCAATGCCACGGTGCTTAACAATGAAGCCAAGGAACTTCGATATGATGCCAAATGCACACTTCAACGGGTTCATCTTGAGGTCGTAGTGCCATAGTTTGTCGATCACCATTCGTAAATCCTTCAAGTGATTGGATTTCTTCTTGATCTTGACAACTACATCATCTACGTAATTCTACATTTTTGTGTAGCATGTCGTTGAAGATCTTTTACATGGCACGTTGATATGTAGCTCTAGTGTAGAGCTCCTCGCTTGTGCCTACGTTGAGCTCCTTGAGATCATCGATTGTGGCTTGCCCCTCATCCTCAAGTTATGGTGGCGCAGTGATGAACGTCTTTCTCAGGGATTTCATCCTCTTTGTCTTCATGGATCGTGATGTGGAAAATGTCTTGGGCCTCATCTTCGATGTTGTTCCCCTGGGCTTGTTAGCGTGAAGATTGACCAGTGTGGATGATGGTACACCTTTTCACCTTCAGTTGTCCTTTTGTGTCAACTTCCAAGGTTGATTGGTGCTTCATTCTTAAAGGAATTGAGCTTCGAACGTTGTTTTTTTCTTCTAAACCATTGAGCTTTTCTTCCTTTGGCGTTGTCATCTCTTTCTAAAAGGTTTCTTGGCTTCTTTGAGTCTTTCCAAGGCCGACCGTCGCAGAGAAGAGCTAGCTGTGTTACTTTATTTCGTAGGTTTTGACAACCTTTCGAAAACAGAGCTTTGGGGTGTCAGCATGTTAAGCCACTTGAAAACAGAAGTTCAATCTTGACCACCAATGCAATCAAGTGCCAAAATTCTGGGTTTTGAACGATTCAGCCTATCAAAAGCTGACGTTCAAAGGACGGGTTTAGGTTCCTCTTGATTTTGTTCAACGCTCACGCTGATGTGTTGAGCACTAACGTTTTTCACTTTGCTTGAAATATTCACGGGTTTATTTAGTGTGAATGCAAGTTCAGCTTTGTTGTTGTCAACTCTGTAACCATGCTTCTTCAACTTCTTTTGAGTCTCGATGAGGTTACGTTCTTTGTTGTTAACGGTGTTTGCATTCTTCCTTCCAAGACTTGAAGAAGAGGCGAAATCATACCCAGCTTTTGACGTGAGTTTTGTAAGCATTTAGGTCGAAACCTTCTTCGGTGCTCTTGGTCGGAGGAGAGCTTGGTTCTGCCCCTTTTGGCAGGGTTTTACGAAACCTTAAGGTGGTTTTGAAACTTTAGCATTGCCTTGCTATGTCAGAGGTAAAACCACATTTGTCTTGAGCAGCTTTACACCGTCCTTGTGCAGCTGTGTGTCAGCTTTGTTTGTCGCAATTTCAAATTTGGATTGCCCATTCTTTCTTCTCGACATAGTGATGTATCAGAAGACAGGTGTGTTTGATTTCTTTTGGAAGAGCTTCATGCACCATGTCTTCATCCATGTAAAACTTAGCATCCACAAAGTATGATTCGGCTTCTGTGAATAGCTTGATGTCGCCTTATATCACCTTTAGTCCTTCTTGGTAGTATTTTAAGCAATTGTGGAAGGTGCATGGCACCACTCCATTCTCATGGATCCAAGGCCTTCCTAAAAGCAAGTTGTAGGAAGTTCTTTACATCAATCACATGGAATTGTGTGCTTGATTTGAGCTCGCCAATGGTCATCTCTACTCAGATCACACTCATCGCTCTTTGTCCTTCTTGGTTAAAACCTTGGATTAAGAGTCAGCTTCGAGATAGTTCATCTACCTTGATGCCAATTGTAGTCATTTTTAACTTTGGCATGATGTTTATGGCCGACCCACCATCCACAAGCATGCGGTTGATTTTGTTCTCTCTCACGTACCCAGAGACGAAGTGATCACGGTTGCGAGGCTTTGACCCTAGTAGTAAGTCTTCGTCAGTGAAGTTGATTGCGTTATGGGCGGCACAGCATGTGGCATATTCATGTAGTCAAAGCTTCAAACCTTCATCTTTGCTTTCTTGCACTTTGTGGTTGTCATGACTCATTAAGACCGCTATTAGTGCTTTTCGCATCTCCTTGGGCAATCATAGTGCTTCCTCGATGCCAAAGTGTGCCGGCAGGCTTTCTTTAAGCATGAGGGTCTTTTTTTCCTCGACGGCAAAAGCTTCGCCTTTTGAGGGCTCTTCTATCTCTATTTCAACCATGTGACATGCAACAGTAGTACACTATTGGAAGAAGTCCTTTAGGAAGTACTCATGCAAGGAGATGGGAATGCGAGGCTTTTGCTCCATAGCTTCCCCTATATACGTTGGCTTAGCAGCTCTTACACTCCTTTTGGGCTTCCTATTGTTGCAATGACGATGTTTTCTCCCTTGTTCCGCCTTCGATCGTGTGGCTTGTGGTCTTGGCTTCCTTGTCTTTTTGTAGGTTACCAGTGTCCACCCTTCTTCATCATTGATAAGTGCATTTTGGTCTCTTGTCCTTAGCGATGGTTGTCCAGAAGGTGCCGTGTAGCTTGAGCATGAACACGAGTGGTCAGGCATTACTTAGAGAGGCATAGGATCAAAGGATCCAAACATATTCATAGTAGTATGTGTTGCAACCGTGTCTTCAAGGTCAAGCTTAATTTACCTTTGTTGGGACAGCGTCTTGATGAGCTTTTTGAGGACGAAGCACTTACCAACATGATGGCTCATAATACGATGGTACTTGCAGTACCTGGGATCATTAACGTGATTCATCTCTTTGGGGAAGGGGGGCTTGCATTCAGGTAGCTCGATTACCTTCTTTTCTAGCAAGTCGTCTAACCACATCAGAGTCAGGAAAAGGGTATGTCTTCTACTCCAGCTCCCTCAAGGTGTTTTTGTACCTATCTTGGGTGCAAAAAGGCTCACCTATCTTTATCTCCTTCATTTTGTTCTTGGAGGATATCTTGACAGGCGCATAGGAATTCTTGATGGGGGGTAGTATTTACAGTAAAAGTTTCCTTGGCAGGCTTCTTCCCAATCTTGTCTACCTTTAGGGCGAACAACTTATCCTTCTTAAAGTCGGTGATTGACTTCTTCTTCCCATAATTGGCAATACTCGGCTTCATGTCATGGGATCGAGTTCCCAATTCTTCAAATGTTCTTGGTTTTATGCCTTGGAGGATGTAATGTAACCCCCAAAGCATGCCTTGAACACATATCTCAATGGTGAAGGTTTCAGAAAGCCGATCTTTACAATCTAGACTTAATGAACGCCATCTATTGATGTAGTCGACGACAGGTTCATCCTTCCACTACTTCATACTCGTCAACTCCAACATGCTTACTCTGTGGTGAGTGTTGTAGAAGCGGTTAAGGAATTCCCTTTCAAGCTGGTCCCAGCTGTTGATAAACTCGAGCTCAAGGTCAGTGTACCAATCAAAGGCATTACCTTTTAATGAGCACACAAACTGCTTGACGAGGTAGTCTTCCTCCATCCCAGCATTGTTGCAAGTTTCGATGAAATGGCCAATATATTTTTTGGGATTGCCTTTTCCATCGAATTGTATGAATTTTGGCAGCTAATAACCCCTTAATATCCTCAAGGCATCAATCTTCTTAGAGTATAGCTTTTAGTACAGCACGGAATCATGTGAGCTTCCTTCTTACTGCGCATTGATCGTGTTTATGATCATCTCTTGTAGATGTTGGATAGAGAGATCCCATGAGCAGTCGTAGCTCGATCCACATCTAGATTCTCCTCAGCTTTGTCCATTAAAGGCTCCTCTTTTTCGTCGGTTTCTTTCTTTGGTGAATCAACCTATAGGTTAGCTTTCTCGTCGTGATAGGCCTTTAGACGGTTGACAAGTGTAGCAATCTGCAAGTTCATTTCCTTCACAGTCCTTGTCAGCTTGCAATTGCTTCGTTCATTTGCACTCGCTGCTCCTCGATCGAAGTCACACTAGTAGTCATAACTTGCATGGCTACAGGATACGAGCTTCTACTTGAGTCGATGTTAGAAGTCAAAGACTTGAAGTACCTCATTGGGCTTTCTTCCCTTGGCGCTTTTACCGAGGCCAGGGTGATCACGAGCTCATGCCTCGAGTATTCTTACTCCTTCGGCAGAGTTGATGTAGGGGTGGAAGGCTCGGCAGAGAAAGCTCTTACCTTGCTTAGGGTTGTGATGCCCAAAGTGCCACCATTTGCAGCAAGGATGTTTATGTTCTTCGCGTTGGTTACAGGAAAAGCTTGATCATTTCTTGATGCCATGTGTGTTTCTTGTGGATTTAAAGACAGAGATGAGAGGCAGAGATGTCCCACCGGGCATGCCAAATCTGCAAAAACGAAAATTCTGTATCGAATGAAACAAGAACACGTGTACAAAGTAGATTTGTATTGATTGAATTTGTAGGGTTACAATCTCTGTTTACAATTTTCCTCTGATTTAGTCTTCAAATTTGATGTAAATGGTTAGATTATTGATCCAAATGTCGCAATGACTTGATCTCGGATAAACTATTGAACGATTGCTTCAGGTTTTGAGTTTGAAACAATGCGTAGATAGTCTTCACCTCATGTTTGGGGTTACAACAAAGAGAGTATTGATGTAGAATTTCATTCATTCAAGGGTTTTGGCGACTTGATCTTGAATTGAACGTCGTTATAAGTTTTGAGCTTGCAACAAAGTCTTGAAGGAATCGGCACAAGTGCTTGTTGATTCTTCAAGGGAATGCTTTGGCTTTTGTTGAAAGAAAACTTTGGCTTTGGTTGTACATTCTTTAAAGAAAGCTTTGGCAATGTATTAGTCTTCAAAGATTTGTGTAAAGATTCTTCTCAATGTAGAATTTTCTGACCCTTATGCTTGTCTGAGGACCTTGTATTTATAGACTTCTCGAAGCTTGCCTTTGGATGGATTTGGCTTTGATTTGTCTATGGGAGAATTTAGACATGTTTTGTGTCTTAATTTCAGCTACTTTCCCTTACTTGGCCGAAATCTATAGGGCTTGTTGCCTATTTTGTGAGCAATCTTCAATTCTTGCTTGTTTTGTGAAAATACTTTAGCTTTCTTTCCGGTTTTGAGAGCAATTTGGGCCCCTTGCTGATTTTAAGGAGATTTCTTCCCTTTTGCCGAATTTTGGGGAAGTTTTGAGCTTCATTTACTTAATTTGTGCCACATGTCATTGATGACCTGTCCATTTGTGATGAGACATATGTCACATGGAGCTTTGTGATGCATCATTTGTATGCAATGAAATTTACATGTCTACACAGCCATTTCCTCTACCTACGAGTCATGGTTATGTAAAGACCAATTGGTCATGTCTTGGTTGCTCAACTCCATGGAGCATAGGATTGCTAAAATTTTTAGCTATTCTGAGTCATTCATGCATCTCTGGAAGCAAGTTAAAGAAATGTATAGAAATCAAAATAATTATGCCCGTGTCTTTCAGCTTAAGAAAGATATCTTGAGCTACAACAAAGAGGAAAAGTCATTGTTTAACATCTTGATAGTCATACAAACATGTGGAATGAGCTCGATGTTTATCGTCTTCACACCACTAATGTCACTATGTTGATCAAGAAAGTAGAAAAAGACAAGATCTTTCAACTCTTGGCAAGCTTAGGTCCAGAGTTTGAGGATCTCAGAAGCCACATTTTAATGAATGCTGAACTTCCTTCCTTCATTGTGTTTGTGCCATCATCCAAAAGGAAGAAGTAAGGAAGAAAGTCATGAGCCAAGAAACTAAATACAGTATCCCTGAGACTAAGGCTTATGTCTCTAGCAATAAGTGTTTTGAGGCAAAGTTTACAAGGGAAAAAGACCAAATTTAAAGTGCAGCTACTGTGATTCACTTGGACATACAAGAGACATGTGTTAGATTCTTCATCCAGAGTTGAGGCCCAAGTCCTTGAAAGAAACAAAGGGTCCACAAAGACACCTAAACAACAATGTCTACAAGGCCAATCATGTAGCTACCTCTTCGACTAAAGGAATGGTGAACTTCACTGCCAATCTTGCTGCACTAATCAATGACTTTGCAGCATATCTCCACAACAAACAGATGCATAACAATATAGATGAGTTACCTGCAGCTAAAGAGAAGAATCACACAACGTTACTTGGAAAAGCAGAACGATATTCCAAGTATTTCAAGTGTCTTCTCCACTGCCCTAAATGCTAGTAATGAGCATGATTATTGGATCATAGACTTAGGTGCTACGGATCACATGACAAATCAAATTAATAATTTGCATGATTTCAAAAAATTGTCAAAACCTTCTCAAGTGTCAGTAACCAGTGGGAAAGGTGCCTCAGTGGTAGGAAAATGAAAGGTCAACTTACTTTCAAAACACATAGAGTCAGTTGCCCTTTACATTCTTTCCTTTCCGTTTCAACTTCTATCAGTATGAACCATCACCAATTCTCTAAACTGTCTAGCCATTTCTCTCCTCACAATGTTATTTTTTAGGATGTCATCACCAAGAGAACAATTGGTGAAGGTTTCTTTTTGAATGGCCTCTACTACTTAGCTAAAGACACCAAGGATCCCAAGTTTTTTCAAGTCAATTCAAGTGTTTCTCAAAATCAACAACTTTGGCATCAACGTTTGGCACATCCTTCTGAGAAAGTGATGTCTTTTTTGTTTCCAAAACTATGTAAAGACAAGTTACACTGCGATATTTGTCATTTGTCTAAGTTTTCTAGGTTGCCTTTTGATTCTTCCACTTCTAAAGCTAGTCGAAATCATTCATTCAGACATTTGGGGTCCAATACTAGAGTCCTTTGATGGATACAGGTATTTTGTAACCTTTGCTGACGATTTTACAAGGATGACTTGGTTATATCTTTTGAAATTTAAAAGTGAACTTCCAAATGTTTTTCAAGATTTTCATAAACTGTTTGGTACTCAATTTGCATCTAAAATCCATATATTAAGGTCTGACAATGACACTAAGGACATATCCCATAACATGTCTCAATACTTGAGTATTCATGGCATTCTGCACACCCAACAAAATAGGGTTGTCGAGAGGAAAAACAGAGACCTTCTTGAGAAGACAAGATCAATCATGTTCCATATGAATATGCCAAAGAAATTTTGGTCACAAATAGTACTTATAACTGCTTATCTTATCAATAGATTGCCAAGTAAACTACTAAGTTTCAAGTCTCCATATGAAGTGTTGAAAGATTAAAAAAATTGATCTCTCACACTTGAGAGTTTTTGGTTCCACTTGATTTGTTCACAACCAATATCCCCATCGTGATAAGCTTGATCCCATAGCAACCAAGTGTGTTTTCTTGGATTACTTATCCACCTAGAATGGTTACAAGTGTTATAATCCAATCACAAGGAAGCTTATGGTTTCAAGGAATGTAAGGTTTGATGAAAACATGCCCTACTTCTCAAAGAAACTAAGTGATGCAAATCAGGGGGGAGTTTTTTAGTGACATGTTTCCTTTGCCTGACATGTTTCCTTTGCCCAGTGTCCCTTACTACCAAGAAAGCCCTACATCACATGACACTTCAACCTTATCGCCAGAGCTATCTTCACCTCAAGCTACAAACATTGAACCTCAAGTCTCAATTCGTCGAAATCCTTCTAGGATTCGACAGCCCTCACTTCGACTACATGATTATGTCACTTATACTTCTAGGTGTCCTCTCACAGATTTTGTTTCCTATAATTAGTTTTCACCCTCTTATACCTCATTTCTTAATACCTTGGATAGTACTCATGAACCACAAACATTTCAAGAAGCAAATGGACTTGAAATTTGGCGAAATGCAATCAGGGATGAACTGCAAGCCCTTCGTGACAACAAAACCTAGAGTGTAGTTAAACTTCCCAAAGGGAAGAAAGCAGTGGGCAGTCGTTGGGTGTACAAAACAAAGTTTAACTCAAATGGGACTATTGAAAGACATAAAGCTCGTTTGGTGGCTCGTGGCTTTACTCAGACTTATGGCTTGGATTACAAGGAAACCTTTGCTCCAATCACCAAAATGAACATTGTAAGGGTTCTATTGTCAGTTACTGTAAATCAATCTTAGCCTCTCTATCAAATGGATGTGAAGAACGCCTTTTTGCATGGGGAATTAGAGGAGGAAGTGTACATGAAACTACCACAAGGTCATCCTTAATCTGTTGATCCTGACATGGTTTGTAAATGCACAAATTCATTTATGGATTGAAACAGTCTCCATATGCATGGTATGCAAAAGTGAGCTCCATCCTTGAAAAGTTTGATTTTCAAAGAAGCAGTGCTGACTCCTCACTATTTGTTCATGTTGGCTCAGTTGGGAAATTAATTGTTTTAATCTATGTTGATGATCTCATAGTGACAGGTAACAACGTTGAAGAAATCCATTTTCTCAAGCTTGCTCTTCAAAGTAAATTTGCAATCAAAGATTTGGGGACTCTCAAATATTTCTTTGGTATTAAGCTTGCCACTTCACAGCAAGGCCTCTTTCTCAATCAAAGGAAATATATCCTTGATCTCTTAAAGGAATCTAGCTTAATGGATTGCAAACCTGCATGCACTCTTATGGATAGTAAGCTACAACTCACTACTCACAGTGAAGCTCTTTCCAATGTCACTAAGTATCAAAGGTTGGTAAGAAAACTCATTTATATCACAATCACGTGTTTTGATATCTCCTATGCTGTAAGTATCATGAGTCAGTTTATGCATGCTCCTACATTAGTTCATATGCAAATTATGAATAGAATTCTTCGTTATCTCAAAGGGTCTGTTGGTCGAGGGCTCTTAATGACAAAGAATGATAGCACTGCTGTCATGGGTTACACAGATGCTGGTTGGGCCGAGAATTCCCTTGATCGCAAGTTAACCACAAGTTTTTGTACCTTTGTAGGTGGCAATTTGGTAACATGGCGCAGCAAGAAACAAAGTGTTGTAGCTCGATCCAGTGCAGAGGACAAGTATCAAGCTATGGCTTCCCCTGTTTGTGAGCTTATTTGGCTAAAAAGCCTTCTGTTTGATCTAGGGTTTCCCAGCAATGAACCTATGTCTATGTTTTGTGACAATCAAGCTGTCATGCATATTGCTTCCAATCATGTCTTTCACGAGAGAACGAAACATATTGAACTAGATTGCCACTATGTTCAAGCATAAGTTCAATCCAAAATCATAAACACTCACTACACTCGCATTCATGATCAACTGGCTGACAATTTTACCAAGCCTCTCCCTACAGTTCATTTTCTGTGCATTCTGTCCAAGCTTGGCTCAAGGATCCCCTCAATCCAGCTTAAGGAGGAGTGTTGGAAGATTGAAAGATTGAAAGATTGGATGCTATTGGAAAAAGCAACTCTCGGTGGGCAAGAGATTGTTTCACCTTACTTTAGCCTACAATTAAGGGATCATGTTTCCTTGTTATTGTTAAATAGTTAGTAGCTTTCCAATGAGTAATTTAGGGAGCTAATTGGGGACTGATTGGAGGCTGTCTTTACTCCGTTCCTTTCTCTATATATGTTCCAACTTGTAAATGATTTACACATGAAACATACATAAAAAAATTCAATAGATTTTAACTTTACAATCAAAGATTTATTTACGCTTTAAATATCAAGTCAAGTAATAAGTACTATAAAATAATAATAAAATTGATATCATCCTCGGATCAGGCTTTTTTCTTCTTTTTTTTGTTTTTTGTTTTTTTTGAAATATTAAGCATTTAAGCAGTACTTTAGTGTCCTAACATTAAGCATGGAGGTGCACGCTTTAAATATTAAGCATTCAAGAAATTAAGTGGATGCGGACACAAAGCATGGAGGTGGTTTGCTGGAGTAATTGTCCTTTTGCTCTTTGAATTGAAACAATGGTGGGTACGGATAAGGACACATGGTCCCCGCTCTTCAGCTGCGGTGATGGTGAGTGGTCTTTTACGGTTTATATTTAATTTTAAATAAAAAATTTACAATAATTTTGGACCACATAATGTACGATGAACGGATGTAATTGAAAGATTTCCGGAATCCTCACAAAGAGGATCCAAAGAGGATCCTCATTCCTTCTTTAGATTCATTTTGCAGTGGCACTACCAATAAGACCCACAACCGTAAATTAATAATAAATAACAATTAATAATAATAATAATATAGGTAAATTTACCATTGCGATAGCTTCTTGTTATCTGATTCAAAATTTGTTTTTCTATGTTTATGTATAATAATAAACATGTTATAAACTTTGTATTTAAGTGTGATTGTGTAAATCTTAAATTAGATCTGATATTAGTCATTCTTCCTTATTAGGACTTGTATTACTTGGAGGAGAAGGATTCTTCCCTCCCTTATTACTATAAATAAAGACATTACATAGGGGGAATAATATATTCTTTACACAACCCTACAAATACATCTCTCTCCCTACTCTCTCTGTTGCGCCTCCTCTCTCTCCTTGTCAGATTAATATAAACGACAATACGTTATCAGCACGCTCCTACCGTTGTGCTTAGGAATCTGACGTGGAAGTTTTCTACATCAAACCAGTTCATCAATATCATCATGTAATCAGGTTTTTCCAAAACAACAGTTTTTATCTCGACAATTTTGCAGCCATGATAGCATGAACATTCACCATAATGAATGACCCAACTTTACGTTTTTCGAATTTTAGATTCTACGCTGGAATGTTCTTTGGTCCTCACCCGAGCCCATCTAGGCTTGGCTAACCTTCAATCCAAAATACCAGCCCTTTGGGCTTTGGTGTTTCTCTTAACCCAGTCAAGAGATTTGTTTCTTTGGGCTCACATATTGCAGGCCATAACCAGCTGCTTGGGCCGCGAACGACACCAGCCCAATTGGGCTTTGGTATTCCTGTGTCCCAAGTTTTATTAGAACCAAGCATGCGTGGCTATTGTGGATTTCCTACACCACACTATACTGGATCCCAGCCTCTGTGCAGGTGCATCAGTGTACACAATGCACAAGATTGTAGCCCTCTTTTGAGCCTTTGCTATCAGGGCATGTGCCTGCAGCCCATCTCTGTGCATATTGGCTTATTGCCCTGACTCAACCCGCTTCAAATCCAGCCTAGATTTGGGCTTAGACCATGACACCAAATTTTTGAAGCCCACCTGTGTGGGCTTTGGTCTATTATTTTGGGCCCCAAGTTTAATTGTCCATATTTTTAGACAATTTGGGTTTTATAATTTTTTCACCCAAACTTTAATTTTGGCCCAACGTCCAAATAATTAATTGAATTATAATCATAGGCCCCGAAGACTTACTTGTATATATTTGTTGTATATTTCTGTATATATATGCGTTTGTTTGCAAGTACTATGAACCTGAAGTTCATAAACTTTTCTCGACAAAAATTAATTGAATGGATTTAAGTTTTTCGAACTTTTATGTATGTGACCGGTTCAATTAATTTTATTTCTAGGTATAACTAGTGGGAAAGTTAGTTGACTGGCAGATAGTGCAACCACGCACACCGTTTTGCACGAACGCATCTATTTCACTAACTTCATACCTAAGAATGCACCTCTAACAACCCTCTTAGGGACATCCAACCTGATTGAAGGATACAGTAAGGCATGTATAATGTTGTCCAATGGTACAATCTAGACCATTGATGAGGCACTTTATTCTCCATGTTCCAGAAGAATGTTATTGAGTTTCAAGGACATTAGAGATAATAATTATCACGCTGAAACTTATGTAGAAAATGGAATTGAATTCATGTGCATCACTTCTTATGAATATGTCCAGAAACGCATTCTAGAGAAGATGGAGCGTATCCCGAGTGGTCTGTATACTACAACCATACGTGTATACTACAACCATACACCCTATAGAGAGCCACTATGTGGCTAGCCCTACCTTTGGGACCGCGCACGAAATTACACTTTGGCATGATCGTTTGGGACACTCTGGACGAACAGCGATGCGCCATATCCTTAAATCTTTACATGGGCAATCACTAACCGGAAGTTTAGGTTCGTTCAAGGAATCGCATGTCAAACCTGCTGCATGGGAATGCTTATTATTATGACTTCTTATGAAAAGATTCGTTTGAATCCTCCTATTTTTTCTACAAAGAATTCAGGGGGACATTTGTGGACCGATTCACCATCCCTGCGAACCATTTAGTTATTTTATGGTTTTGGTTGACGCTTCCACACGTTGGTCACACGTGTGCTTGTTGTCCACAAGGAACGCTACATTCTCCAAACTGTTGGCTTAGATTAACAGGCTCAAGGCTCACCACCCTAATTATCCAATCAAATATATTCGATTGGATAATGCTGGAGAATTCACATCTAAAACTTTTGAATTTAAATTTTAAGAACTTATTATTAGCACTCCAAAATTTTCATTATGCACTCCAAAATTATATCTAACTATTTCGTCCCATTTCCAAACACATGCATGATTTTCTTGAAGGAAGAAAATTAAACATAAACCTGTTTATTTTATTTTTTTATTTAATTTTATATTTTAAATTGTATAATAAGTTATTCTTATAAATTTGTGCGCAACGAACCTATATTATATTTGTAACATCCCACATCGACCAACAGAAAGGGGGTGATGTGCCTTATATGTACATGCCTACCTCCATATAGCACGAGGCCTTTTGGGTACTCACTATCTTCGGATTCCATTGGAACTTCAAAATTAAGTGAGTTCGGGTGAGAGCATTCCCAGGATAGGTGACCCACTGGGAAGTTCTCGTGTGAGTTCGCAAAAACAAAACCGTGAGGGAATGGTAAGCCTAGAGCGGACAATATCGTGCTACGGCGAAGCCGATCTAGGATGTGACTGAATGGTATCAAAGCCACTCTGTCGTGTGGTGCGAGTGTGCCGACGAGGACATCGAGCCCCTAAGGGGGGATTGTAACATCCCACATCGACTAAGTTACATCCTAGACCGGCTCTGCCGTAGCACGATATTGTCCGCTCTGGGCTTACCATTCCCTCACAGTTTTGTTTCTGGGAACTCACACAAGAACTTCCCAACGGGTCACCCATCTTGGGAATGCTCTCGCCCGAACTCGCTTAACTTTGGAGTTTTGATGGAATCCGAAGCCAGTGAGTCCCCAAAAGGCATCGTGCTATATGGAGGTGGGCATGTACATATAAGGCACATCACCCCCTTTCCGTTGGTCGATGTGGGATGTTACAATCCACCCCCCTTAAGGGCGCACACTCACACCACACTACAGCGTGGCTTTGATACCATTTTGTCACACCACAGACCGGCTCCGCTGTAGCATAATATTGTCTGCTTTGGGCCCCGACCACGGCCTCACAGTTTTGTTTCTGGGAAGTTCTCGTGTGAGTTCCCATAAACAAAACCATGAGGACATGGTCGAGGCCCAAAGCGGACAATATTATGCTACGGCGGAACAAGTCCGGGTGCCAAAAAAGGGAAGCAAGAATTTTTTTTTTTTTTAAGACTTCAGTGCAACCAATTCTTCGTCGCGCAACAAAACCCTAAAAAAAAATTTTTGGGGGGGGGGGGGAGAGGGGCACATGAATTTTTTTTTTTTTTTTAAATTATGACTTTGCACGACCAATATTCGTCAAGTAAAGTCTTTTCCTTCGTCATGCAAAGTGATACGGTTTTTAAAACCAAAATAACTCCTCCACAATTTTCTCAATGTCTCTCTATTCTTTTACCTCTCCTCCTTCTTTCCCTCTCCCCAAATCCAACACTTTCTCTCTCACACTTACTCCTCTCACTCAATCTCTCATCTCTCTCTGCTTTTTCTATCTCTCACTCTCACTCACTCTCTCATCTCTCTCTCACTATCTTCTCTAACTCTCTCATACTCACTCCTCTCTCCCTTTCTCACTCACTCTCAATCTTGCCAAAAGGTATTTTCTCCCAAAATTTTAATTTATTTTTTCATTAATATGTGTTTTTGGAGTTAGTTTTGGGTTTGGGGTGGGATTTGGGGTTGCCAATTTTAGGGGAGATTATGCCGATTTTTTGGTATTATTTTATGTTGTGTTTTTGGTTATTTGACCATGTTTGTTTTTTCGTAGGAAATTGTGGGACTTTGAAGGCGAAAGTTGAGGATTTGGAAGCTATCGGACCATATCCCTCGCCACTACCACCACAATATACTTGTATTAGGATTTTATTATTGTACTTTGTTAATTTATGAGTACATTTTAAATATTATATATATATATATATATATTAGATAATTTGATCACTATTTTTCATATGTAGTTTTATTTTGATATGTCAATTTAAATT
Organism: Pyrus x bretschneideri; assembly: GCF_019419815.1. NCBI lineage: Eukaryota > Viridiplantae > Streptophyta > Magnoliopsida > Rosales > Rosaceae > Pyrus > Pyrus x bretschneideri. The sequence continues at coordinate 17,269 of NW_025999679.1, forward strand.
TTATGAGTACATTTTAAATATTATATATATATATATATATATATTAGATAATTTGATCACTATTTTTCATATGTAGTTTTATTTTGATATGTCAATTTAAATTAAAGTAATTTAAAAAATAAAGTCACACAATTAATTAAATTAAAAAGTAAAAGTTCGAAAAATCTTGCGCTACCAAATGTTTCTTCGTGCAAACAATTAATATAATTAAATTAAAATAAGAGAAATAATTAAGAAAAAGTCAAAAACCTTGTGTGACAAAATATTTAGTCATGCAAAATATTAAATTAATTTAATTAAATTAAAAACTTAAAAACCAAAAAAACTTTGCTCGACGAAGATTAATTTTTGTCACGCAAACCCTATCTTCACGAGCTTTGACGAACCATGCACGACCAAAATTTCGTCACACAAGGTTTTGAGTGACGAAATCATACTTTGCGCAACAAACTTATTTCATCACCCAAAGTGTTTTTTGTAGTAGTGTAAATATAAATCAAAAAATAGAAAGCCTCAGATCAAGGCTAAAGTATGTATCTTAAACTAAAACTAAACTATACATAGCATAATATACTTGTAAAGAACGGAGAAAAGTAAAGTAGGGGGAGAGAAGTCATAAAACAACAAAGTAGAACTAGAGAAGTGAAAAAAACTAGTGGGGTTATGCATATGGCCTTTTTGAAAAAATGTCTTATTTATATAAAAATAATAATTAAACAATAATATAAAATAAAAGAGGTTCGGTTTGGTTCCTCCAGTTCCTAATATTTCCAAACCGAAATCGAAACTGATTTGAGATGGTTCGATTCGCTTTTTGTTTCGATTTGACCTTTTTGGTCAACGCATTTTTTTACAGGTTTTTTTTTTTTTTTTCACGGTTCAGCGGTTTTTATGCCCACAAAATCAAAAAGCTACAATGGGTTGGATGCAAACATAAATTATAACGAAAATTCTTGAAGGAGTTTAAAATCATACATGTCAAAATTTAATCTAGAAATAACTGACAAATTATTGAATCATTACAATATTGAGGATAAGGATGACCAACAATAGCGGAACCGGTTTAAACTGATACTTAATAATTTCAAATGAATTTAAATTTTGAGAAATTATTATTTGCACTTTAAAATTTTCATTATGCACTCCAAACTTATATCTAACTATTTCTTCCCATTTCCAAACACATGCACGATTTTCTTGAAGGAAGAAAATTAAACGTAAAACGTTTGATTGGGGAGAGGCCGATTTGGATTAGGACTTGTACATATGGTGTCTAATTGACCAAGTTTCATGGAAACTTGGCAAAAACCTAGCTACCAAAATGTGTGGACGGTAACAAATTATTTAGAATCTTTATGGCTTTGAGACAAAGCTGGCAGAAGACAACTACGACTGTCCATGCTCCATCTTTTTTAAAATTATATCTTAAGAACTTGTTTATTCCATTAATATTTTTCTCTAATACACGCACACAAAATGTTCTGATTCCTTGTTAGTTGCAGATGCAATATTTGTGAAGTAATGAGATGATGAAGTAATTAGTTAATTTAATAAATAGTCCTAACACTCTAAATAATTAATTATCTCATCGCAAGTATAAATGGACCAGCATGGCGCATTGTCAGTATTATATGGACCTAGACCTTACTTGGCTTATCTGTTTACTGTTTTTTTCTGGGACTGAGGATGAGAGGGTAAAGTTGCAAACTTAACGGTGACCTTTCTGCTTCCATCTTATCAGTTTCAAAAACTCGGAAGCTCTTAACATTGTGGTAACATTTACTGTTTTAAACTTCTCTTCCTCACGGGATTCTAGTGAACTAGTTTAAGGACATTGCTGTCAAAATTTTCCCATCAGTACGAAGTGTTTACATTTGAGGAAAAATGGTGGAATTTATGTGTTTTGAGTCCATGAAAATGAAAGCATTGGAAGGTTAATGTGGGTGAATTTAGGTCTTTCATTCAAGTTCTTTTTTATTTATGGAAGTGATTTCTACTCGTATATGTTTTTGTGCAGAAGATAAAAAGGAGTGCGGGAATCGTTTTCTTATTTTTTTTCGTGCTCATTTTTACAAATTTTCTCTTTGCTTCTTTAAAGCAGCTTCGCATTTTTTCTGGGTTAATTTTTTCCGCAGGAGGATTATTTGAAGTGAAAAACTGAGTGAAAAGATGAGAGTGGCAGTGATTGGTGCTGGGATTAGTGGGTTGGTGTCTGCCTATGTTCTTGCAAAGGAAGGGGTGGAAGTGGTGGTGTATGAGAAGGATGACTACTTGGGCGGCCATGCCAGGACTGTCACATTTGATGGTGTTGATTTGGACCTTGGTTTCATGGTCTTCAATCGTGTAAGTATTTTCTTATTTTCTTGTTTCAATTCAAGTCTAATCTTCAACGATGAGTAATACATAAAACAAATTTTTAGAGCAAATTTGCAAATTATATGATGTGTCATCAAAAGGTTTAATTTAGTCACTATTCATTACTAATACATATCATTTAAAGACTGACATCATTACTTTTTGAGTCCCATATTGACAAGGTTGGTAAATAAGAAAAACGCCTCACGATTTATACAAAAATACTTTCAAAGTTCAGATGGAAAACAAAAATCATCATCTATCTGGTTGTAAGGCCGGAGTTTTTTTGTTTCCTTCTCTCGATACAAAATAAATTAATCTTTCTATGTTTCTAAATTATTAAGTTTGAAGTGATTTTCTAAGTATAATTTTATTGATGTCTTACGTGTGTAAATAAATAATTTTCTTATATAAAGTTAGAGCATTTTTTTTGGCGTCCCCTGGATCTTAAAAATCTTTGGACCGGCCCTACAATTAATGGTAATGGAAAATAACATTGAATGTAGAAAAAAAAATGCACAATAAGGAGCTAAATGATTAATATGGTCGCTTGTGCATTTTATATCCTTTCATTTTGTTACCTAACAATTAATATTAATTTAATTTTAAGATATGATATTGTCCACAACTTAGATCTAATACCTTGGCGTTTAGTCAGGCCAGCGTTGGGTTTCATGTTAAAAGGTTTTGGTGCTATTAGTAGCAGAACAATAACTTGTAGATTACTAAGAATTTCTCATATCAGATTTTGTTCTCAATCCTTGACTTGTATCAAGCCATACAACAACATTAGCTATGTAACGTGTTCAAACTAGAGCATTTAACTCAAAATCAATTGAAAATAATACAGACGTCAAGGAGCTTATATAGTATGATGCAAGGCTTAGAATTTCTGATGTGTGGCTATATATTCCTGTATATTTGAAAACTGGACTGCAGGTCACTTATCCAAATATGATGGAGTTCTTTGAGAGCCTTGGGGTTGATATGGAGACATCTGACATGTCCTTCTCAGCGAGCTTAGACAATGGACGGGGGTGTGAATGGGGCAGCAGAAATGGTTTGTCGGGCTTGTTCGCACAAAAGACCAACTTGATCAATCCATACTTCTGGCAAATGCTTCGAGAAATAACAAAGTTTAAACATGATGCAATCAAGTAAGTAACAACTAAATGGTCATCTTTCACCGTCACATTATAATTTATATATTAGGGTAATTTTCTCGTACTAGAATATGTTTATCTTGTCATATACATTGTGAATCTAATCCACACATTTAGATAATGACAAGTATCACGAATGATCTAAATTCAGAGTTTAACGGCATAAGTATCTTAGGCAAGTAAAACAAAAAACAAAGATTGTTTTATTGCAGTTACATCAAAATGATGAAATATGATTTTGATGCTTTTTGTTGCAGTTATCTTGGGGAGCTTGAGAACAACCAGGACATTGATCGCAGTGAAACCTTGGGGCAGTTTATCAAGTCACGTGGCTACTCTGAATTGTTTCAGAAGGCTTATCTTGTGAGACTACTACTTAAGCAAATTTGAGCCTTTCGGTTCACTTTTTTCGAAAAATTATTTTGCAGTACTGAAATATAGTTACATGGTAAAATACCAGTATACAACGTGATTGATCATATCTTCATTTTACAGTACAATATCAATAAATATCTACTTATATTTACCATAACAATCAATCATGTTTCACTACCACACAGACGTTGCCCATGCCTTTTGAACTTAAAAAACGAAAGAAATTACTTGCATGTGCGAGTTAAGTTTATTCAGTTACTTGATGGGCATTGCAATGGCAATGACATTCATTATTGTAAGTGCAGGTTCCAGTATGTGGGTCAATCTGGTCTTGTCCTTCAGAAGGAGTTATGAGCTTCTCAGCCTTCTCTGTTCTTTCATTTTGTCGCAATCATCATCTACTTCAGGTACATTCATATATTTCTCCCCTTCAGTTAACGCCCAAAAGACTATTTTAAAATGTAGCATAACATATGAACTCTTTTAGAAACTAGTGGTTTTCTCTTTCGATGTTGGAAGAAGTTTTAGGTTCAAATCCCCTCTCGACAAGTGATCAAGAAAAAGTATCTCCTATGATAACATGGTTTAGCTAGAATGTGAGATCTAAATCAAAACCAATCTGAGTCAGGTAGCACTATGTCTAGTGATATTTGCCTTTACTTGTAAGTGAAGGGTCTTAGGTTCGACTCACATGAATAGCGAGTTTGGAACCTAACTAAGTACTTACTCTTTTGGCTTTGCCCTCGTTTATTTGCAGCTATTTGGGCGTCCACAGTGGCTTACTGTCAGATGGCGTTCACATTGTTATGTGAAGAAGGTGCTAATTTGTTGCTTCTGGGAATAACATATATACATTGCTTGCCTTGTTTCCATAGTCTTAGCGTTCTAATTTAAAGTAATTTGGATTACATTTCAGGTCAGAGAAGTTCTGGAGAGTAAAGGCTGTCACATAAGAACTAGCTCTGAAGTACATAGGGTTTCCACATCTGATGAGGGTCGGTAGTGACACTGATAGCTGAGACTCCATTTTCTTCCTTATATATGAACTTGTTTCTCATGTGATGACTCATTTGTTGGCTTGATATACATTGCTGCCCCATTCCCTTGACGGGTTTAGCTTTGGGGCTAGCCGTTGCTCTACATAATATAACAGAATCAGGGGCAACCAGATTCCTCCTGCGGAATTAAGATTTCTCTTTCTATACATTGTCGGAGGGTATACAATTCAAACACTTTAATTGCACTATCCAACTTCATGTCTGTTTGTTTCCATTTCTTGATTTGATCTTGTATGAGTTCTTGCAGTACTACAATTTTTCTTGGTTTAACTTGTTAGTAGAAACTTGGTATGGCTTATTTTTGTGTGGATTTCTTAAAACTTAAGTATTAACAGAGTTTATATGAGATATATCAGGTTGCACTGTAATCTCTGGTGATGGTTTGGAGGAAGTATTCAATGGATGCATAATGGCTGTCCACGCTCCTGATGCCGTGAGAATTCTAGGCGACCAGGCCACATCGGATGAGTTGAGAGTTCTTGGTGCTTTCCAATATGTGTACAGGTACACTTTGTTTCCCCCCACTGAATTATCATTTGCAGTGACAATTAATTTCAGTTTCCAAGTGACTATCCTAATAACTATTGGATAATTGTCATTCTGCTGGAGGATGGCAATTGCTGCTCCTGGAGCTAATTCACTCAATACACTATCATTGTTGAACTCTCTATTGGCAGTGACATTTTTCTGCATCGTGACAAAAATTTAATGCCCCGCAACCCAGCAGCATGGAGTGCGTGGAATTTTCGCGGAAAGTAATGGCAACAAAGTTTGTTTGACATACTGGCTCAATGTGCTCCAGGTAAAATAGTGTGTTAGACTTAACATTAGAAACATGGACTTTGATCTAATATGTTCTATATTGTTCCTTGTGTGGTTAAGATTTGGAGGAAGTTGTGGAACTCGAAAAGATTGATCACTTTGCTGTTCAACGATTTAACCAGTCTCTGGAATTTCGGAATGTGCAGAACATTGATGAAACCGGTCTTCCATTTCTTGTGACCCTGAATCCAGAACACACACCAAAACATACCTTGCTTAAGTGGTCGACAAGCCATCCAGTCCCATCTGTTGCTGCATCGAAGGCTTCGCTTGAGCTTCCTCGTATTCAAGGAAAAAGAGGAATTTGGTTTTGTGGAGCATATAATGGTGAGTTTTACCTGCTCAGGAGAAGTTGACAGTTTTTCAGCTATCAAATATTTTCGCTATCTTGAATAAAGACACAATTGAATGTCATTACTCCTTCATATTGACCAAAAATGTGTTTAGATGAATATCTTGCTACTCAAGTATGAAAACATGTTTCTTGCTAATGAATTAACTAGATGACTACCATATTCAGGATTACCTTAATTTTCATGGCTCAGAGCTGATATTTTTGTGTTCCGAATCATCTGAGCGTCTAATGTTACATTTTGTTTTCTCTTCAGGGTATGGCTTCCATGAGGATGGACTAAAGGTACGGTATGACAACATAAGTTCTTAAAGATCATTTTACTGTATTAACCAATTCAACATGTTATGTAAAAAGATTCAAAATTGATTGACATCCTACACATTTATTCGTTTTTGGTTAAGTGATATAGTGCTGCCTAAGAATCTATCAAATTGGTGGATTTCAGCTTAACAGTGAAGTGTACTACTTTGCAGGCTGGAATGGCTGCAGCACATGGTTTGCTTGGAAAAGGTTGTGCCCTCTTGGACAACCCAAAACACATGGTTCCGTCGCTGACAGAAACAGGGGCACGCCTTTTTGTTACTAGATTTCTTACACATTTTATCTCCACCGGATGTTTGATGTGAGTAGTACTTGTGTTTCATAAGAATCTTCCAGTTATTGCATCCTTTCTTTTATTGTGTCGAATAAGTTATGTACTTAATCAAGATAATTAATATATCATTGTCGTCGAATAGTTTCTTAGAGGAAGGAGGAACAATTTTCACCTTTGAGGGAACCGGAAAAGGGTGTTCTCTGAAATGTGTTATTAAAGTTCATAATCCTCAGTTTTACTGGAAGGTATGTATTGTTACTATGATTTTGACACTTTTTGTGTGAATTATGTGCTGCACGAAATTAACGTCAAGGGAAATGATCTCATTGTGAAAGCAAGAAATCACTTTCACTGATAAGCAGTACGATTTGTTTGGCAGGTGATGACACAGGCTGATTTAGGCCTAGCAGATGCATATATCAATGGGGATTTTTCATTCGTTGACAAAGACAAAGGTCTTTTAAATCTTATAATGGTAAGATAATTCAGTGTCCGGTGCAAAATCATTTGTGTACTTTGCAGATTCACAGAAGTAATCATCTTGCTAATTCATTTTCCAGATTCTCATCGCCAACAGAGACGCAAATTCTTCGGACTCAAAACTGACCAAGAAAAGGTGTGATGAGACTTGGTTACTAGCTTAAACTTGAATAATGATATAGCTCTTATCTAGTAGTTAATGAAATCTCAATACAATCCGGACTCACCTATTTTCGCTGTAGGGGATGGTGGACGCCATTGTTATTCACAGCTAGTATAGCATCAGCAAAATATTTTTTCCAGCATGTTTCGAGGCAAAATACTCTCACTCAGGCTCGCAGGAACATCTCTCGTCATTATGACCTGGTATACAAATTATGACCTTGAAATTCATTATTACTTTCTATCTTTTCCCATTGAGTATCTTAAAGGTATTTGGAACGGAGGCAAGGATCTCGTCACAGCTCACTATTAGCTTTCTGTGTGTTCTAGAGTAATGAACTATTCTCGCTGTTCTTGGACGAGACAATGACGTATTCCAGTGCTGTATTTAAGGTCAGAATAATTGGTTTCCAATCAGTTTACACTGCATGAAAGAAAGTACACTGTAGTTTTAACTTATATCTCGGTTTCTATGTTAAATCGTTCTATAGACAGAAAATGAAGATTTAAAGGTTGCTCAGCTGAGGAAAATCTCCATTCTGATTGAAAAGGCAAGTCTCTTTTATATTAACAACTCCGTCAGGTGGTTGTCCTTCTTTCTGTGCTATTTCAATTTGTTTTTCCTTCCGATAATTCAGGCTAGAATTGAAAAGAACCATGAAGTTCTGGAGATTGGATGTGGTTGGGGAAGCTTAGCTATTAAAGTCGTCAAACAAACAGGTTGCAAATACACCGGGATCACACTGTCCGAGGAACAACTGAAATATGCACAAGAGAAAGTGAAAGAGGCTGGCCTTCAGGTATCAAATGTTGTGAATAGCATGTTTATATAAGCATATATCAAGGGTTTTGAATGCATGTGCACGTACGCGAACTATATGTAATTTCGGTTGAATTCTACCAGGACCGCATCAAATTTCTTCTGTGCGATTACCGCCAGCTTGCTAACAACAAATATGACAGAATTATATCTTGGTTAGTGTTGCTCCGACCAAGTTTAGTTCATGAATAATACTCCTGGAAATAACTTGATCCGTGGTGGAATTTTGCAGCGAGATGCTAGAAAGCGTGGGGCATGAATTTATGGACGAATTCTTTTCGTGCTGCGAATCTGTGCTAGCAGAAAATGGCCTTCTTGTTCTACAGGTAACATTGCAACAAGTTGTTAGTTCATTGACTGATAAATTGCAACTCCTATAAACTGTGACATCCAATATGTCGCTAATAGTTAAGGGTGGTTTATCTTTCCTTACAGTTCATATCAATACCAGATCAGCGCTACGATGAGTACAGGCAAAGTTCAGACTTCATAAAGGAATATATTTTTCCGGGTGGATGTCTACCTTCGTTAAGTAGGGTAACATCGGCAATGGCTGCTTCTTCCAGACTCTGGTATGATCTGTTATCACGGGAACAAATCCATCGTTTGGTTTAACCTGGTGGTATGCGATTTTTGTTTTGACTTTTGCAAACTTCATTCCTGCAGTGTGGAGCACCTGGAAAACATTGGAATCCATTACTTCCAAACACTCAGATATTGGAGAAAAAATTTCTTGGAGAGACAAAGGTAAGAAGATTTGATCTAAACTCTGAATCCTCCCCAAAGGCATTTTAGAGTAAGCATGATTTAGACATTGTAAATGTTGATGAAATACTTTGGATGTGTAGTGAAATACTCGCTCTTGGATTCGATGAAAAGTTCATCCGGACGTGGGAGTATTATTTTGATTATTGCGCGGCCGGTTTTAGGACGTGTACTCTTGGAAATTACCAGGTACATTTCTACACTTTGAAACACATTGATGAATGCTGTTTGAAGCTACAAGCACAGCTAAAAGTACAGATATGCGATGCAGATGGTGTTTTCACGCCCCGGCAATGTTCCGGCATTCAGCAATCCGTACGAAGGCAAGTGTTGCTGATTTTCCTTTTATTTTTCCTTGCTTTAATTTTAATTTCTCACAATCAAGCTCAAGCTGACTTGCTTTAATTTTAATTATTATTTTTCATAATAAAACTGTTTTCTTTTATTTATTTATACGGCATCAAGGCCGCCTTGTTTCTTAAAGAAGCTTACTTGGAACGGGGGTGCAACGGGAGGTGCATCGAGCCCAATCACGCACGTCCCCGATGCATGGTAGTCCTTAAATGAGTGGCGCAAGTTTGCACCTTCACGGCAAAGATTGAAAACAAAAACCTATCTGCCTTGGTTTGTGATCGAAAGGATGAGAACCATCGCCTACATCTTTTGAAGATACTAAAGCAATGTATCAAAACTCTGTTGGTGAGGTTGTGCCATTAAATCCAACTCGATCACGTTAAGTGCACAAGTTTGCGCCAATATAGTGATCAAGTAAACACAACTGAAACAACTAGGCAGTTACCATCTTTTCCTTTGCCCAATTTGAAGGAATCTAAAACATAGGAAGAACAGTTGTACATAGAAACAAGATAAGACATCTCCCTCACCGCGCTACCTCCGGCTTTTCGAAGCACAAAACGCTCACCACAACACAAGAAAGAAGACAAAGTAACAAGACATGGAACAGGGCAAGAAATAGGGCAGGGTACTCTAAAACAAGGACAGGAGAAAAACAAAACAGCCTGTACTGTTACAACAGTCATGATTCTTACTCAAATACTGCATAACAAAATCTACCGTGATCTCGAATTTGGATAAATAAATAAATAAAAAAGCAATGGCTCTTCTACTTCATTCTAAAGTTCTACACAACTATTTTTAACAGACGCCTCCTTTCTGCTTCTCTAATTATCCTACGATCAACAGACTTCCACAATCAAATAGTGATACTGGGTAAGCTGCTCAAGTCAACATACCGTAGGCCAAGGCTGTTCACCTCACAATCTGTCATGCAACCACAAACCTGAGTGACGTTTACGATACCAATGATGTGAGCTCGAGGACTCTGCAGAATTTGACAGTGTTGGCATGGCCTGACTGGAGAATGACCTGATTAATTTCAAGTGAACAAACTTCCCAAAATTTCATTCCATCTCGAACATACCCCCAATGAACATGCCCCACCATGAAGCTCGTCTTCAGCCATGATGGACACTTCACTTTACAACTCGTGCACTTCCTCCTGTACAACACAAGGCCAAATACAGGGGGAAAATGATTATGCCATCGTCAAAGTGTCAACTACCACTACGACTATCGCTACCCATTATGAAGTGAACAGCCCATAGCTCCATTGCTATCAGAGAACTACCCTCACTACATCTTTGTAATTCCTACTTGTCATATCAAATCAAGCATAGCACCTAGTGGACAAACTTCCTAAAGCATCTAATCTTCAGCAAAAAAATAAACTGGAAAATAAAGCAATGATAAGATTTCAAACAACAGAATACTTTAGCTTTAACACTACGGCCAAAAAGGTAAATGCCACTAGCAGCTTGTAGACAATTATAAGCACGCCAAATTTAACACCACTCAGAAGCAAAAATTAAATAGGAGCATCTAGTGCGCACTAAAATACTATTTATTATAGGCTACCAAAATAGAAACTGCAAACTACTAGAACTTAAGCAATCCAACCAGTCCCAAAGCATTGTCATCCAACTTGAGCTGTTCTTGCTACTGCCGCTCGTCAAGAGAAACCATTACTAGCTCATGCATAAAGAGATACAGATCCATAAAATAGGATGCAATTTCAATTGAAACAGTCAACCATCAAAATTACTGCTGCTGGGATTGTCGTGCCTGAGCACTTCCATACCCACCACCATAACCAACTTGTCCACCATTTGCCTGACCACCATAATTTCCAGAAGCTTGTGATGGATCAGATCTCCAACCAGCATTTCCATAACCTGCATTTCCATTTGAATCGCCATAGCCACTTCCACCGTAGCCACCAGTACTACCTTGCTCCCCACCTGGAGCACCAACATTGTTATTTGGGACACTCCCCGAACGTCCTCCAACAGCTCCATATCCAGACGGATTTGCATAGGACGCATCCGTTCCACTGTACCCACATAACCATAACCTTGAGTTCCATACCCAGCCGCTGCACTAGGTGATTGACCAGCAGGTGCAGAACCGGGGCCACCACTGCCTGTACCTGCACTGCCGCTTGAAACACCCCAAGGAGCAGTATTCCCATAACCCATAGCACCATATCCAGAGGGAGCTTGAGAGCTCCACGCACTTCTAGGGGCACCTGGCGGACCACTAGCATAACCGGCATTTGGGGCATTAGGGTTTCCATATGCAGCAGCTGCTGGCCCTCCATAACCAGTATTGGTACCTCCATAACTTCCGTAACTGCCATAGCCAATTCCATTACTGGTAGGACCATACCCGTAACTGGGTGCACTATACCCAGAAGAACCATAAGGTGGAAACCCACCTCCACACTCTGGGATTGCATGTACCTATTGGAGTCCATTCGGACATCATATGAATTTGGGTTGCCAGTAGATACCCCATAGCCTTGATAACCACCACCACCAGCACCGCCACCACCTTGACCGCCGCCCATGCTACGGCTACCCCCACCAGGGTTGGCATCTTTGGGAAGAGCCCGCTTAACTTCCACTTGCTTACCATTTAGATCATGAAATGTCTTGTGCAAAACCCTATCAACAGCTTCTTCAGTGTCAAATGAAATAAACCCAAAACCACGAGGACGTCCAGTACTTTGGTCATACATTACTACTACATCAGTTACATGGCCATAAGATTCAAAATACTCACGGAATCCTTCCTCACTAAGAGTGGGGGGCAACCCTCCAACAAATATCTTCTTGGTCCTAACATTTCCCCCACTTCCAGCACTTCTAGTAGGATTAGCATTTCCAACTCTTCCAGAAGTTTGCTGCTCCTCTCTTGATAGGGCCCTCTTAGCCTCAACCTGAAAATTCAAACTTGTGATTATGCAGCAGAAAAATACCTTGTGTGTCACGGATGTGGATCTTAAATAACAAGCAAGAGCCAAAGCAACTTTATAGAAATAATACTCAAAGCTTCAATGGTGTCCATATATCAATGGGTATCATAAGCAACACTGACAAGAAAATATTGTCCGTAAGGACCATTTTTTAAATCAGTTACCGACCCGAACATGTGCAGCCAGTACAAAATGGTTAAAAGGTGACTTATAGTGGCATGGCTCATACAAGAACCACTTTAGATATATAAATCCTCTTTGGAAGCCTAACACACTGAAGTATGGTACAATTTCTCTTTCTACACGATTTTCTATACAATCCATAGAAAAGTTTCCAGAACTGTTACAAGCTAAAATGTTAGCATCATTATCATTGTGGGATGTAAAACACTTGACATGCAAACCAGTCGTAAACCCTAAACCCTTAACCCAGTCACAGACATAACAAAGAATGATTTCATAGCATGTAAATAAATACACATCCAGACATTTGTTCACAAGAATAACTTATTGCTCACTACTGCAAACCCACAGAAGTACAACAGAACAACATGTATACCATCAGCTTAGAAAAACACATTAGAAGCTTCCAATACAAATGTTTTTGACTCTTGCTCCTTGGTATAAATACAGTGAACACAATTAATCAAAGACTAAAGCTCTTAACAAGCAAACGTTACGTTATATTTAGCAGCCAAGCCGTAGTTTTACAAATTCAATTAAAGTCTTACTTGCAAACATAGTAGCAACCAGCAAACCAGAAAAACTGCAACTATACATACTTCAATGTCAAATAAAATAAAGCTGGACACGAGAACGAATACATTCACAACCAGACTAGCAGAATTACAAAACCTAGAAACTAAATCTCAAAAAATCAAATAAAATTAACAATGACCAGCTAAAGCGCACTAAAAAATAGAGGCCCAATTAGCTTAACACCAAATTAAACAAAAACCCACTAAAAATAAAAAAACAAATAAAAAATGGGAATCTAAATCTCACCGTTCTACCATCGATGGTGTGCTTATCCTGAAGAACCCTATCGAGAACAGCAGGATCTACAAAAACCACAAACCCAAAACCCCTGGGGCGGCCGGAGACCTTGTCCCTCATAACCACCGTCTGCAAAACGTCGCCGTAGTTGCTGAAGTACTCTTTAAGCTTATCCTCCGAGGTCTCCCATGAAATCCCACCAATAAAAAGCTTCCCCTGATCTGAATCCATGCGGGTTTTCACTTCACTGCCTCTCCTTCTCACTGACTGCGTGTGAGAATGAAAGCTTCGATCTTTATGTAATTTCGGAGGTGTGTTTTTGGATTTTGGGGGTTTGGGATTTGGGAGAGAAAGGAAGGGTTTGTGGCCGACTAAGGAGAGAGAGAACGGGTCGAGTGCGTATGTATGCTTCGAGATTGGGGGGAGTTTGGGACTTGGGAGATGGAAGTACGCGTTTGGACGGATGAGATTTTCTGCATTGGTTGGTCGGGAAGACTTTGATGTTTTGTACGGTTTGGATTTGATGTAAGTCGAAATCCGCCAGTGAGTTGGCTCATTGTCACGTGAGATGCACAGAGACATTCACAGTAACTGGGAAAATCGTCACACTAACATGACATCATTTCATTTCCAAATTGTTTGTTTTTTTAGCATCATCTAATAATTGTTTTAGAAAAAAAAAATTCAATTAATTTAAGGACTGTTTAATTATTCATATAAATTAAAGAAACTGACGGTTCATCATTAGGATGATGTTTGTTATTGTAATCATTAATTTGTTTTACACAAGTGAATGATTATAAATGTTCTTTAAAGCGAAAGAATTTTTTTTTAAATGAGTTTTAGATGATAATAAAGAAACTAAATGATTTTGATTATAATATTTTAAGGTAAAATAATGTCAAGTTAGAGAGGAAGTATCATCCTATGCACCAAAATTAGTTCAATTGTTTCCTGTCCAATGGTTTGTGCTATGAAACCTAATAAATTAAAATAACCATCATGGGGTGGCTTAGTGGTTGGGACGAATTACAGACCTATATTCCACACGACACGTCTTTGGTTCAATTTCTGGTGCTTGTGAATCGCACGATGGTGGCCAAGAGAGGTTGAAATGCCTCTGTGAGTATTCCCCGCCCTTGGAAGGGTGGATGTCGTGGTTACGCCACCAGCTGGTCCCCTTTTTAAATATAAAATAATTAAAATGAATTTAGGTTTTGTTTTGTGAACTTATAAGGCTATCTCCAACTCAAGGGTGAGAAATTTGCTCATATTAGTGTATGTGAATTGCACGATGGTGACCAAAAGGAGGCAAAAATACCTCTGTGAGTCTTCGTAGCCCCTGAAGGGTGGACTGCTATGGCGAAGCCACCAACTGGTCCCTCTTTTAAAAAGAAAATAATTGAAATGAATTTTATGTTTTATTTTGTGAACTTGTAAGGCTATTTCCAACTCAAGGGTGAGAATTTTCAACATTTAGCCCCATATTTTCAACTATTCAGCAATACGTATAAGGTTAGTCAGTTTTTTCCTACAAGGTAAGGGACCTATAATTCCATCCTCAACTTGATAATTTGTTGAACTTTTGTATTTCTTTGATCTTGTTTTTGCTAGTAGTTTTTGTATAATTTATCTTGTTTTTACGAACATTTTGATATGTAAAAAAATTCAAATTCAAATTCAAATTCAAAAAAATTTGTTCAGATACTTTTGAGTTGGACATCATTGGATTCAATATGACAACTATTTTTCACATAATGTGAACTATTTGTTTGGATGTCCTACATACTATTTATCAGATTTCCTACACATTTGCTATCTTCAATTCTTTCTTTATAAGAAGAAGGAATTCTAGGCAAACACACACCTCTTTCTTAAATCTCATACTTTTGCTTAAGCACTTTCATTTTTCAATGGGTTCAGTCGTGAGAAGCGAATTCATATACTAGAAGCATTTGATATAGAAGAAGATAACCATCAAAACGTTGTTGTTGTTGCTCGTCACCAAGCATTGTTGGAGGCTCATGATAGGCGAAACATGGCGGTTTGGGTTGCTGGTCATGAAGTTGTTCATCGTGAAAGATAAATTTGGCATGAGAACCTTCTGAACGACTACTTCATTCTTCGCCCTACTTTTGAACCTTCTAAATTCCGTAGGCGACATCAACTGGTAGAAAGGATGCTTATCGTGCACTCCCCTGCAGACAATCTATTTGACATATTGCATTTGACACGCGGGGCTCGCCCTTGTCTTGTCTTCACATGATGCAACTACAAGCTAAGGGGCCTGGGGCCGTTAGCCCACTTGCTTCCCTTATCCATCTAAGGGGGTTGCAGACCCAAATTCCCACCCCCAAACTCAAAATCCCATTTGCCCCAAATTTTAGGTTTTTTTTTAGTTTCTCCCCCCCCCCCCCCCGGGGCGCAGGGGCATTGGAGACAATCAAGACTATATCTATTATGAACAATAGGTGAAGGAAGTTGGGGTTCCATCATAATTTCAACATAAATGTGTACTCAAATGTTGTCTTCATCAGAAAGAGAATCTTGAGGAGGTAATTGTTCGATTATGATGGTATATTAATTAGAGTAGGATTAGGGAGTGTTGAGAGGTCGTAGAGCAATTCCACCCTTTAAGGAAATAATTGTCCAAGCAATTACGTAATAGGCAAATGATTTTCTCGAACAATTGGTATTAAAAAATTAACAAAAGATGACCTACGTATCCAACACATCAAACAAAAACAAAAAGATGGCTAGGAATATCTTTCTCACACTTCATCACTTTTAATCTCTCTCTCATCTCCCATTCTTCTCCAACTTCACAAACCTCTACACCTTTTGGCAACCCACCACCGCCTAACTCCAACTCATCATCATTCCCCTTTCAATCCCTCTCATACTATACCAACTGCCTATCCCACCTCGACTCCCGTCACAACGACATCTTCTCCCATGTCGTCTTTGGCGCCACTATGTCAAATTTTAACAAAATCAGAGTCTGTGTCATTTGAGTATTCATGGATCTAATCTAGATCCGGTTCAAAGGGCTTGCAATTGCCAAAATCTCTAGTTACTTCACTTGGGTCTCGTCAATATTTGTGTTCTTCAACATTAATTGCAACGGCAGAGCATTTCCGTTTGCTGCATTGTCTGGTTTGATGACGAAGATATTCTGGTGACTATTAACGCTCAAAACTGGTGAGGCTAACAAAGACCATAATGATCTTATGTCGGCCCTTGGTGGGCTCATGATTTAGGATAGTAACAACTGAACAACAACAACAATGATTAAGTGGTTTACTCCTAAAAATTGGGCTATGTCCTCTGAGTCTCTGAAATATATTGAATACAAGGTTACAAATAGGCTCTCAATGAGCTCCTATTTCCCAAGGTCAAACATTTTACCTCATTTCCATTTAATAAGAAAAATGCATAGATTTGACATGCTAGTTGTCAATGTTGGAACTTGTGTTTTCTGTGGGACTTGGAGTCCCACATCGCCCAAACACCTTTCATATTAAGTCTTTATAAGTGAGTTCACTCACTTATAGTTTGAAAAGAATTGGGCCAAAGCCATGGACCTTGGGCCTTAGAATTGGAGAGTTTGGGTGTATATATTAAATGTCAAAGATGGGCTTTGGGCCTTGGGGCTCTTGGGCTCGGATGGACGAAAAACACAAGTTACGTTTTTGATTTTTTTGATTCAGTTTTTTCCGAAAGGATAAAACTGATTGAACAGTTACGTTCAGTTTTTATTGAACAGTTGCATTCGGTTTTCTTTTTACAAAAACTGATAAGCCTGAACGGTTGGAGAAGTTCGAATTATGCCATTATATATATGGCAATAAAAATCAGAAACCAGAATCAAGTTTTTCCATATTCATTCCTCCATATTTCGCTGAGAACCACACAACCAATTCGCCAAGAATCCAAGTTCGAGTGCAAGAACTTGGATTAGATAGTTGTATCCTGCAAGATAGACGTCCATTTGAACTACTGCACTGGTGTAGGGGCGTATTTTTGTCTTAGGAGATTGCTACTGCAAGCCTCTATCTTCTTAACCAAGTCAGTGTTTTGTGATTCATTAATTCAGTTTTGTAATTGTTTATATTGTGAGATATATAGATATATATATATATATATATATATTGTTTCCTTGTGAAATTACTATTCGAAATAAACTGTGCAATTGTTGTATAATATATAATACTTAACATTTGATTGTCTCTAACATTCTAAGACAGAACCATGGATCAATCAAATGTTGGTGTCGTCAAGCAACACGTTGAGAAACCTAAGAAGTTCAAGGGAGTTGATTTCAAACGTTGGCAACAGAAGATGTTGTTCTACTTAACAACTCTGAACTTGAGTCATGTGATTACTTCTGAGTCCCCCAAAGCACCAGAAGAGGGAGACATTCCTGCCGAAATTCTGCAGGCTATAGAGGCATGGACTCACAGTGAATTTCTATGCAGGAACTACATTCTGAATGCTCTAGATGACTCTCTGTATGATGTTTATTCATCATATAAGACAGCGAAAGATCTGTGGGAGTCTCTGGATAAGAAGTACAAGTCTGAAGTGGCAAGTTCCAAGAAGTTTGTAATTGGAAAATTTCTGAATTACAAGATGAGTGACACCAAGTCTGTTGTCAATCAAGTTGAAGAACTCCAAGTGATTGTTCATGAGTTAGATGAAGAAAATCTTGGTCTGAAAGAAGGTTTTGTGGTTGGCTCTATCATAGAGAAACTGCCTTCGAATTGGAAGGACTTCAAGATTTATCTGAAGCATCTAACTGAAGACATGAGCATGGATCAGTTGATTCTCAAACTGCGTGTGGAGGAGGATCATCGAAAAAATGAGAAGTATGATGTCTCATCGCTGGAGGCAAAGGCCAATGTTGTGGAAGGAGGTGACTCACACAAGGCAAGGCACCATCAGAAAAACAAAGGCAAGGATGTTGCAAAGAAAGCAATGACTGCTGTGAAAGGGAAAACCTTCAAGAAAATCAAGGGAGGTTGCTGGGTTTGTGGAAAGACAGGTCATAGGGCAAAGGACTGCCGCCATAAGAAGGATTAGAATTCTGGAAGTTCCAATCAAGCAAATGTTGCAGAAGCCACATTTGTTGCTGTTGTCTCTGAAGTCAATTTATTGACTAATTCAAATGACTAGTTTGTTGATACAGGAGCAACAAGGCATGTGTGTGCTGATCGAAATTTATTTGTTACTTACCAATCTGTTGATGGTGGAGAAAATATGTACATGGGAAATGCAACTGCGTCTGCCGTTGCAGGGAAGGGAAAAGTGACGCTCAAACTCACTTCCGGAAAAGAGCTTTCACTTACCAATGTTCTGCATGTTCCAGATATTCGTAAGAACCTGATTTCTGGATCACTTCTGAGTAACAAAGGTTTCAAAATTGTGTTTGAATCTGACAAGTTTGTAATCACCAAAGGTGGGATGTATGTAGGAAAGGGCTACCTGGCTGAGGGGCTCTTCAAAATGAATGTACTTTCTGTTAATGCTATGAATAATAATAACAAGCCAAGTGCTTCTTCTGCTTACTTGATTGAGTCCTCTACATTATGGCATGCAAGATTAGGTCATGTTAATTTTCGTTCTCTTCAAAGAATGGTTAACTTAGGCCTATTGCCAAAATGTTCCATGAACAAAGTATCTAAATGTGAGATATGCACAGAATCTAAATATGCAAGACACTCATATAAATCAGTGGAAAAATCCAACGAAATACTTGGTTTAATCCATAGTGATCTTTGTGATTTCAAATCCACACCAACTCGTGGAGGAAAGAACTATTATATTTCCTTCATTGATGTTTGCAGCAAGTATTGTTATGTCTATTTGATTCATAGTAAAGATGAAGCTTTAAACATGTTTAAGACATTTAAAGCCGAAGTCGAAAATCAACTAGACAAAAGAATAAAGGTCTTAAGATCGGATAGAGGTAGTGAATACGAATCTAATGACTTTGCAGAATTTTGTTCAACACATGGAATAATACATCAAACAACAGCACCATATACTCCTCAACAAAATGGAGTGGCTGAACGGAAAAATCGTACATTGAAGGATATGATTAATTCCATGTTGAACAGTTCTGGTGCACCACATAATTTATGGGGAGAGGCACTCCTTGCTGCAAATACGATTTTGAACCGAATTCCACATAAGAAGACTAATCAATCTCCTTATGAAATCTGGAAAGGTAGGTTACCTACATATAAAACCTTGAAAGTGTGGGGTTGTCTTGCAAAAGTTCAAGTGCCTCTTCCGAAGAGACAAAAACTTGGACCAAAAACAGTGGATTGTATATTTATTGGTCATGCCCATAATAGTTCGGCATATAGATTTTTGGTTCATAAATCTGAAATTGCAGACATTCATATAAACACTATACTTGAATCTGCATAAGTTGAGTTCTTTGAGGAAATTTTTCCTTACAAAGATAGGTCATATGTTTTGACACAAAAGAGTACATGAGGTTACTACAAGAAATGATGACGATAATCATGCCTCAACTTCGAGAGTTCAAATCCAAGGGCAAAAATTGCAAAGGATTTTGGTCCTGATTTCCTCACTTTTGTGACCGAAGAGGACCCTCAAACTTATAAGGCTGCATTAGAATCGTCTGAAGCACCTTATTGGAAAGAAGCTATTCAAAGTGAAATAGAATCCATCATGCAAAATAATACATGGGAATTGGTTAATTTGCCTCCTGGAAATAAACCAATAGGACACAAATGGATTTTCAAGAGGAAATTGAGACCGGATGGTACCATAGACAAGTATAAGGCTCGTTTAGTTGCCAAAGGGTATCGTCAAAAAGAAGGACTTGACTATTTTGACACTTATTCACCAGTAGCTAGAATAACATCTATAAGGTTATTAATAGTTATAGCGTCTGTGTACAATCTTGAGATACATCAAATGGATGTCAAGACTGCATTTCTAAATGGTGAATTAGACGAAGAAATATATATGGATCAACCTGAAGGTTTCATTGTCAAAGGTCAAGAAAAGAAAGTTTGCAAGTTGATTAAGTCATTATATGGACTCAAACAAGCGCCTAAGCAATGGCATGAAAAATTCGATCATAATATGATTACAAATGGATTTGTAATCAATGAAAGTGATAAATGCATTTATGTTAAGAAAACGAAAAATGCTTGTGTTATTGTATGTCTATATGTTGATGACATGCTTATAATGGGAACAAACAAAGATGTGATTAACTCCACAAAGAAAATGCTAAATTCTAGTTTTGACATGAAAGATATGGGATTAGCTGATGTGATTCTTGGAGTTCGAATTCTAAGGAATTCAGATGGATATGTCCTAACTCAATCACATCATGTGGAAAAGGTTCTAAAAAGGTTTGGACATTATGATTGTAAACCTGCAGTAACTCCTTTTGATCCCATTCATAAACTTACTAAAAACGAAGAAGAGAGCGTATCTCAATTGAAGTATACCCAAGTTATAGGTTGCTTGATGTACATTATGAATTGTACAAGACCTGATCTTGCTTATTCAATAAGCCGACTAAGTAGGTATTCAAGTAATCCTGGAAGAGATCATTGGAATGCTTTAATAAGGGTATTAAGATACTTAAAGCATACAATGCACTATGGTTTGCATTACACTCAATATCCCCCAGTATTAGAAGGATATAGTGAT
Organism: Pyrus x bretschneideri; assembly: GCF_019419815.1. Taxonomy (NCBI): domain Eukaryota; kingdom Viridiplantae; phylum Streptophyta; class Magnoliopsida; order Rosales; family Rosaceae; genus Pyrus; species Pyrus x bretschneideri. The sequence goes on from NW_025999679.1 coordinate 38,250, forward strand.
GCAAATTGGATTTCAGGGAGCACAGACAGTAAATCCACAAGTAGATATGTATTTACACTTGGTGGAGCAGCTGTGTCATGGAAATCATCCAAGCAAACATGTATAGCACGTTCGACAATGGAATCAGAGTTTATAGCCTTAGATACAGCTGCTGATGAAGCTGAATGGCTTAAACATTTTCTGGAAGATATTCCATTCTGGTCCAAGCCTGTGACTGCAATATGTATACATTGTGACAGCATGGCTGCACAAGGTCGAGCCAAAAACGCTGAATATAATGGGAAGTCGAGACATATAAGGCGACGACATAAAACCATTAGACAACTACTCAAGAATGGAACTATTTCCATTGATTATATTAAATCTAAGGAGAATATTGCCGATCCTTTGACAAAAGGCCTATCCAAGGATCAAGTGGCATTTACATCGAGGGGAATGGGTTTAAAGCCAACTCAATGAGTTATAACTTGACGGAAACCTAACCTAGCTAATTGGAGATCCCATGGTCTAGATTCAATAGGCAAACTAGTTGAGGAAAACTCAACGTAAACAACACAATATCTTTGCTCATTCTTATGATGGAAAACTATGTGTTGCCTGTAAGACGAAAAGGGTGAATATCTATTCTTAATAATGCTAATATCTTATGATTAAGATGAATAGAACAAGATATTCCTTATTAGCATTACCTATATGAGATTGATGTGGGATCGCATCTTTGAGAATTGGTATGGCTACAATTCTCTAAAGGTCTCATGAAATCAGGATATGTTCAGGACCAAAATGAACTCAACCGTATGAATTGACGTGTGTTCAGATGTGATATGTGTGATACTTATTGTTTCGATTTTACTACAAAGAATGATCAGTTCAAGATAGTAAATTCACTGCGTCATTAGGTAAAACCGATAAGTACTCACTAGAGAAGGTTCAAGTCCAAAAGACACCTATCCCGATGCGTATCATATCTAAGTTCTCTGGAAGTACATTACTAATATAGCTAGTATCTTATTTTCAATTCAAATGTGGGGTATTGCTAAAGTTTGAATAGAAAATGTGGGGTATTGTTGGAACTTGTGTTTTCTGTGGGACTTGGAGTCCCACATCGCCCAAACACCTTTCATATTAAGTCTTTATAAGTGAGTTCACTCACTTATAGTTTGAAAAGAATTGGGCCAAAGCCATGGACCTTGGGCCTTAGAATTGGAGAGTTTGGGTGTATATATTAAATGTCAAAGATGGGCCTTGGGCCTTGGGGCTCTTGGGCTCGGATGGACGAAAAACACAAGTTACGTTTTTGATTTTTTGGATTCAGTTTTTTCCGAAAGGATAAAACTGATTGAACAGTTACGTTCAGTTTTTATTGAACAGTTGCATTCGGTTTTCTTTTTACAAAAACTGATAAGCCTGAACGGTTGGAGAAGTTCAAATTATGCCATTATATATATGGCAATAAAAATCAGAAACCAGAATCAAGTTTTTCCATATTCATTCCTCCATATTTCGCTGAGAACCACACAACCAATTCGCCAAGAATCCAAGTTTGAGTGCAAGAACTTGGATTAGATAGTTGTATCCTGCAAGATAGACGTCCATTTGAACTACTGCACTGGTGTAGGGACGTATTTCTGTCTTAGGAGATTGCTACTGCAAGCCTCTATCTTCTTAACCAAGTCAGTGTTTTGTGATTCATTAATTCAGTTTTGTAATTGTTTATATTGTGAGATATATAGATATATATATATATATATATATATATATTGTTTCCTTGTGAAATTACTATTCGAAATAAACTGTGCAATTGTTGTATAATATATAATACTTAACATTTGATTGTCTCTAACAGTCAATTCACTCTTTGGCCAACACGTGGCAATGAAGTGACATTTGTGTAGATCCACTTGCATGCTTTCTTAGGAGGACAGCACATGAAGAGCGCCTTGCTCAACTTTGGAGTTGGTGGGAACCCGCACCCGAGTGCCCTATTTATTAGCTGTTATGTCCCTTCATAGGCTTATGTTCTCTTAGATAGCTGCCGCACGACCTAGAATTGACGTCTGAGTAGGCATTGCCCTCTATTCCTAGGACTTTGTGTTGTAAAGCTGTCAGTTCACCAATTTGTCTTTCGAGGATTGGAAAGTACTTTGTTGGGAAGCGTTCGGCCTAATCACTGATAGGCAATCTGGATTGCCGAGCCATCTTCTGTAACACTCGGGTTTGTTCTCCCAATCTCATCGAGCCTTGGCCTTTCCTTCGACTTCCTCTTCGATGAAGACGACGATGCCGCCTTATTCAACACATCATATAAAAATTTGAACGTGGCTAACATCACCATAACACAGATCCACTAGGGTACACAGTCGGGCATGAATTGACTGGGTGGGTAGTGCGGCACAACTGGGCTCACCAATTGCCTTAGTTTCAGGGCTGGGTTGGAGTATGATTTTTTCAATTTTTTGGGAAATGGGCTGGTGCTGCTCTTGGATCATAGCAATACTACCCTGTTTGATCATGAACATATTCTATAAATATACGCTTCGCGACACGTGAGTCCAAGTTACTTTTTGGTGCTTGAGGATTAAGACGTGGTGAACTTCGAAGTGTTGGAGGAGAGTTGAATAGGAGTTCGAAAGTTTAAGATATTGGAGGGAATGTGGTTAATAAGGTAGAGACACGGCCTTAAAAGCTTTCCAATAACATCGATATCACACTTAAATCAACTCCACAAATATGAGAAAATAAGGACAAAAGTAATTTCCTAAGGGATCCAAATTATGTTAGTGTCTTGTGCCATAACCAAATTTCACTTTTTTGCTTCACCGTTTTATCACCACCAGCCTTGAAAGCTTGAACAAATTGTTGTCACTATTCACACCACCCACTATAAGAGTGAACAAATAATTTGCCATAGATCACATGTCATATGATTCATTTGATCAGGACTCAATAATTCATATACTATTATGTGGTGGTATATAGACGAGCAGTCTCGAGAAGAAAAACATTTTAAGATGTCAAGTAAATTTAACATCTCTCAACGGTCAACTTCCAATAAAGTAGATTTGAATTTCGTACAAGGCAACGGATTCCTTGTCCAAATTACCAAAGAAACATGACTCCTTCCATAAATTCCCATGAATCAAAAAGGCAAACAAATAATAAACCAAAAAGCTTCGTTTGTTGTCTCTGCCTCCCTGCTTTATTAAACTCGTGCACCCACCACATCCCTTTCATAATCATTCGACTCCCCAACGTTACTATTTTCAAAAACCCTTTGGACTTGGAGCCAAACGGATTTAAAAACTTCCCATGTCCACCGTCACCTCCTAACCCCCTTTTCCTTCTATCTGTCTGCCTATATCAAACCACATTCCTCACTGCTGCGAAAACTAATGAGGAGCTGGTAGCTGGGGGACTTCTACTATGGGGTGTTTTCTTGCCTGTTTCGGTTTCTCTAAGAAGAAAAAGCGGCGAAAACCTGCTACTAAAGCCGCCGGTGGTGACCATGTACATTTCTTTATCTTAACCTCAATCCATGCTTTCAAGTTTCAGTTTTTGTGTTTTGATGTGTTGGTGTCACAATATTAACCCAAAGTCGGGATGTTTGATTTTTTATTTAATGATGTTGCTGTAGAGACGTGTGAGTTATGTACCACTCGATTCATCTGTCACAATTATTGGTGTTGATGGTGCAAAAGAATGTTCGAAATCTGAACTATGCAGGTCAGTTCTTGCTTTTAAACTCCGACTTTGTATTGAGATTTGATCTTTGGAACGATTATTTTACCGGCATTCGTTTTCGTTGAATATTTTGTTGTTTCAGAGACAAGGCAAAGGAGCAGACAAGGTTGAAAACCCGAAAGAAAGTTAGCTTCAATCCGAATGTGCAGACCTATGAGCCTATTTCGACCGATTACCGTTCCTTGGAGAGCCATGAGGAGGAAGACTTGGAAGAAAAGAATGTCAAAAGCTTTTCCACTTCAGCATCTAAAAGGGATTCAACTACTTTGAGATTGGGACTGTTTCCCTCAAACTACAGGTACCAAAATGTACGGGACAGCTACGAAGAAGAGGAAGGCGATTCAGATGACAATGATGTCGACGTTGATGATGAGGATGACTACTATGATGACGATGAAGAGAGTGATTTCGATGAACAACGAACAAGCCGAGAAGGGTTTTCGGAGGAACTGTGTTCTGCCTCTAGAAATGGAGAATCGGAGTATCCAAATGCTAGGGATTATAAGTATGTACATTCTGTACTGAGTCCAGTAGAGAATCTCATACAGTGGAAAGCAGCGAAAGCGAAAACAGCAGCACCACAAAAGCACCAAAAGGAGAATATTGCATTATTTCAACAACCCCAGATGCCTTATAGCAGCAGGTCGAATGTTAACCGGTCCACGAAACCTCTATTGCAACAAATCCCAGTTCATGCCAGTCTTTCGAGTTGGTTAAATTCGCAAAGTACTAATTAGTCGGAGGAGACCGGATTGAATCTTGATCGTCAATAGTTGCACAGTTTCTGTAACCGGAAATTAGTGCATTGGACAGATTACATTTCATTCATGGCAAAAAAGAGAAGTTGATACAAAAGGTGTGATTTTTTGGGGGATTTGTTGGATGTGTTTGTGCATTTGTTTCTGAGTGTCTTGATTCTTGTAAAAGAGGATGTTTGATAGATTTGTGCTCCTATTGGGGGGCTTGGTTGTTTGTGTAAGAAATTGACTGTAATTCTGGCAGAGAAATGTATGAGAATCCAGATTACTGAACAATGGTTTGCCGCAAAAGATTTGATGGGTATTTTGGTCTTGGCAAATCTTGGATTTGCAGAGTCAGGAATTTTCGAGGGGGTGGGCTACCTAATTTTTTACCTTACATTTGGAGTATCTTAGTAAAGTACGTGAGTTAGCGCTACCACACTAAACAAAACCTAAAATAAGCAGAATAGTACGGATAAACTTTTTCTCACCCCAAAAGGTCCGGTTAACCTTGTGTATGTCTCTCTCTATGTCATGTGAAAAGAGACATAAGAGAATATACAACCGGTCATAAGACCGAAGCTGAGTGGGCCAAGTTGGTGGGATGAGTTTTAAAATTCACTCTACCAAATAATGCACGGATGCAAGATGGATGATGTCTTTTCTCCTTTCTGTCAAGTGCTGAAGGAATAGAGAAGAAAAGGAACAAACAGAATCGAAGCACGTTTATTTAACATGATATGGTTATCAAAGTATGCTGTAGTTCTAATTACATACAAAGTACAAATTATGCATATCGTAAAACAAAATAATTCTCGACTGTGTTTGATATATTACATAATGTGGAAGCCAAATTGCCGTTATCTGTGTCTGCTTTCGTCCCCGGAAGATGGTCCACTCAGTTTGCATCTGGTTATAACGGCAGTCATGGAAACTTAACCCCAAAAATGGTACTATACTTGGATGCAAGACATGGGAGACTGGCTGTCTTGCTTTGGTCTCAGGACCTTTGGTCCATCCTTGACACAGTGTGTTCTAATAGAGGCAGTCAAATTCATAACAATCAGCTTCGAGAAAATTCCTAATTGAATTACCCAGCAAACGTATCCTGATAAACGGTGTACCGAATGATATCTACATGATGGCACATATGCAAGAATCTGCATCCTCATCATCAGAATCACTAACATCGCTGCAGACGAACAATGAGACAGGGTCAGAAACTAGTAAGTCGAAAATAAATGTAACAGTAATTTCATACGGGTGCAAATACCATCATAAATAGTTACTACTCCATTAGTAATTTTGTTTTCCAACTTTAACCGGATTACAAGCACATAGGTACGCCATGAGAGATTTCTTACTTCAATCTAGCAAAATGTAGCAAAGCAGAGTGTATATATTTTCATTTGAGCAATCAATAAAAGATGTGCTAAAACAACACTTTGTGATAATTTGTTTTCCAATTCCTTGAGTGCAGACGTGCACGCGCACACACTCACGTACTAAGACACCGGTGAGAAGCTACTTCCTATGTGAATTGCAGAGAGCCATTATGTTTATGCAGACAATTGAGCGCTAGATAAAAGGATATTTCAGTATCGATAGCACGAAAATGAAGGTTACCATGTTCATAACAGACCAGAGACATGAAGGTATCCATTCTCAGCAGTTCCATAACAGGCCAAAAAGTTGTGGAGTAACGATTAATCAACTTTACGATCATTTAGGGCAAAAGAAAAAAAGTAAATATATCACGATAAAGTCAAAAGAACTTGACGTCAAGAGCACATTCAAGCGTTTAGTCACGCACATCTGCATATCCACACAAAAATGGATGTCATCTACTAAAGTATCACAATTCATAGTCAAGATTAGATAATGTACTAATAGTCATACTAGTCAACCCCACTCGTGATAAAGACCACTAAAATGCCTATAATTTATTAAATTTAATAAATCTAACTTAACAAAGGCAGAGACCAAATGCCTCCAACATACTTTCCCGTTATTTAACAAGCGCAAAACATTGCTTTAGAATCATGGACCAGAAAACATTGCAAAAAATGACCCAGATCATCAGGAATTTGTAGCCCATGCAAACTTGGCTTAGGCATTTCATCTGCCTCGCCATGTTTGGCAATATTATTCATATACTATATATATACACACACACACATAAAACAAAGAAAAACAATTCATCAAATGCCTTGTTTTGTATTAACTTAAGTTCACAACAAGAAATCTAGGCAGAGAGGATCAGAGCAGGTGCCTTACATTATTAAGGTAAGATTCTCGATAAGATGAAAGCAGATCTATTCATCTAACTGAATTGACACTAAAAGGGTGAATTACAAGGTTTTTAGCACTCCAAAATAGTAATCTTACAATCATTCCTCCCTTAACATTTCATATTGAGGAGTGCACGATGTCTATTTTGGAGTGCCAATAACAGCTCCCAAACAAAAACTGAACGAAGATTGTGACTTGACAAAGATGGATATAATGGAAACTTTTCCAGAGCTCATATACAGAAAATTAAACAAAACCTCAAATATTCAACTAACCAAACCTACTCTAACGATATAACAATAAACACTCGTTCACCGTAGTAGAATGGAACCTGAATTTATCGACTCTTAAAGTCTCATGCCTCAAAATCAAATAGGTTACAAGGGTAGGAAGAGTTGATAATCACTTCAACTCACTTTTGTGGCAATAGAAGTCAAGTAATTAACTAATTAGTAGAATCACAAGCTAAATTCACTTCTGTAGTCTATCCAAAATGATGCCAAATATCTTTCTCGAAAAACCATGTAACCTATGCTGTCAGGCAACCAAGCTAAGAAGGACTACAACATTGTAAACAAAACGGGTGGCTGCAGGCTTGGTCGACGGCAGATGCCTATGGGACAGCGGAGAAACCCAAACCGCAAAGAAGTGCAGCTGGCTGGTAACGGTAATTACAAAAAGTAAACTAGAAAGCCGGGCCCTGTATATAGATAATGTGGGATAGCAGAATTGGAAAGTGTCATCACAGACGGAAGGGACAAATAAATTAGAGACGAAGACAGTAAATTCTAAAGCTAACCGTGGCAGAAATGACGCCTGAATCAAAGTCAATACGAAGAGTATAACAGCAACATGAAATTAAGAGACAAAGATATTGGCCAACAGTCAATCAAAATTCCAACAACCAGATCACAACGACGACAACGATAACTAAACAAAGCAAAAAAAAAAAAAAAAAAATTGCAACAATTTGATCAAAAGAATGCACATGTAAGGAGATAGAATTCAGCAAATGCATTACCTCGGTTCGAATTCCAGGACCTCAACAAGCTTATTCCCATTCCTATCATTCCACTGCACTTTTCGCCGAGTCTTATTCGTTTTCCTCGACATGCCCCCTCTCCGAGGAGGCAACAAAGAATTAGACTCACTGTCTTCATCTCCATTAACATTTTCCTCAACTTTCTGAGAGTCTCCGGTATCCGACGTCGTCTCAGTTTTACACCCATTAGCAGTACTAGCATCCTTAGCATCCGTATCCATCAACAAATTCACAGCCCGACCCAACAAAATCGCACCCCAAAAGAATCCAAATTCAACCAGAAACCCTTCCAATTTCTGAAATTTATCAAAAACCCATTTGATCCAAATCCCTGATTTGGATAAATTCGCAAAACTATCCCCTGAAGTTCAAATCTTGCAGGTCGTAGTGGACGTGAATCGCCATTTCCGCGAAAAGTCAACGCCCATCCTCGACGCACGGTTTCAAACAGCAATGGGATGAAATGGAAAAGGCGACGAAATCGAAAGAGAGAAGAAGGAAAGCCTGGCAATTATTAAAAAGTAGGAAAATATTTCACCGGGAAAATCCTGACATTTTCCCCAGAAAGTGACGAAAAATGTACAGTTTCTTTTTCTTAATAGACCCCTTTGCATGAATAGGAATACGTGGTCTAATAAATGACTCTGAACCGAGAATCATCATGGTCACCGGACCAACGGATCCGGATTTTTGAAATATTATCCAACGTTTCACTTGTTTTGATTTTAAAAATCATAATAATTTTTGCTTATTGAATAAAATTTTAAAGACTTACATCATTTGATAGTGAGCTTCGTAGAAGAGATTCAGAGAAATATCTTCCCCTCTGAACCAACTACTAAAAAATAATACGATAGTTTTCTTTATTATTTATTTTTAAATTAACCAGCTGGTGGCTTTGTTAAAGTAATTTTTTTTTTTTTAAGATCAGAAAGACTCACAAAAATAAAGACGTTTCAATCTTTTTCAATCATTATCGTGTGATTCAGGAACTTCATAAATTCAATTTAAAATATTTCGGTGTCAATTTATTTTACATTTTTATATTTTTTTAAAACGACCCTGATAATATTACTTTTGTCACCTACGATAAAAATCTTATTTGCTTGATTTGAAAGGGCCGGATGAGATGAGAGAACGCGACACTAAAAGTAAACAACTTATAATTTGCATGAGTTTAATTTCTTTATGGGCTAACACGTGGCAGGATATGAGGGTATGTGTGTGTGGTAGTTAATGTCGTTGTAACAGTGAGGGTTGGCGGCGTCAACACTCAACACTATGAAATACAGCCAAACGGTACAATTGTACAGCCGACATGTTTTATCTTCTTTTTCTCTATTTTGGAATTTAGTCCCCTTTTTTTTTAATCAGATAATGACATTTTTTATTTTTTATTTGAGTAAATTGCTGATTTCTTTTGAACTTTTATTTAGTTTTCATTTTTTAAAATCAAGGATTCCAATTTTTTTTTTGGCTGATTTTCCTTGCAAGTTTTTCATTCATTCCATCCAAATTTTTGTTATATGAAAGTATGTGCATAATATGTGAGAGTAGTTCAGTTGCTTTGATCTTTAAAATAATTGAAAACCCTAGGCTAAAATATCGACCTATGCAAATCTGTGTGATTCTATAACTTTTGTGTCTAAAGATCTAATGAAGTGATGTTTTAGAGTTAGCGTTAATTTGGATGAAATCTATGGAAAACTCATGGTAAGGGGCAATCGGCCAAAAATTAGTTTAAGTCCTTGATTTTCCAATTAAAAAGTTTAGGGGGTAAATCGAAAGTTAAGTGAGAGTTCAAGGAGAAATCAGCAGTTTACCTTTTTTTTTTGTTTGTTTTTTTTTTTGGATAGTGTTATTGACGCATTCTTGTTCATTTTTGTCAATTAATTTTCTTTAATTTGTTTGATCCAACAACTCAAAATTGAAAAGGGTGCGTGAGAAAGAAAAATAGGCGTATGGATAATATTATCTTATTTTTTTAGCTTTACTTTTTGAAATGTGTGATATTCATTTTTTGTATATGAAATATATTTATACTAAGAGATGGGAGGAATGAATTGAATCAAACTCGTCATTAACAAAATTTATATTTAAGAATTTCACTTATAAATGAAAAAAATATCATTAAACAACAGAACCAAGTATTCCTTGAAATGCTAAGAATACGTACAAGCACGATCCACATTTTATTTATTTACAATCTTTAGGGGAAATGTGGACAATATTGAACTTTGATCAGGACAGCCTAAATTAATTGAGCTATATATATCATCAAACTTTTTTTCTTTATAATTGGTGCCATTGTATAACAATACCATTCATAATGCCAAAAATGCTTTTTCTTCTTTCAGCTTTTAAAAATCAAAATAAAAAATGAATTAAATAAGTGCAAAGTCGAAAATAGTTTTTAAATAAAAAATTCAGAAGAAACAACCTCACCCACATAAAAAAGTTAGTGGCCTTTTTCATGAATTTGTCACAAATAAAAAATTGTAAAAAGTTTTTTTCTTAAGAATTAAAAATCCAACAAAAAATATATTAAATACCAAATAGTCAATTATCTCGTGGCAAGAGGCTAGTAGAAAAGACAATGGCTTGCCTTTCAATGCCTGTCAAATTTTGAAATGGTTAGGCACACCAACTTAGCAATATTAACGTTGTCTTATTCTCCTACATAAGTTTGCTAATTCACTCCGAATTTTTTCATAATATGTGTTATTGCGTGGTTTGAAAGATAACGGTTAAATCTTGTATATAGAGATCTAATGAATATTTACACCGGTTGAATTTGAATAAAACTCATACCATTAAATAAAACGTAATATGATATATATTATTGTGTGATTTGAAAAATAATGGTTAAATCTTGTATATAGAGATCAAATGAATATTTACACTGGCTGAATTTGAATAAAACTCATACCATCAAATAAGAGATAACATGATAATTGACCTCATAGTACTGGAGCTAATTTCATGTGTCAGACTTTTTATTTTTAAAGGAATCTTGATGGGGACCATTCTACATGTTCTTTCAGAGGGAAGAGGAAGACACAAGAGCATAATTTTGCATTAAAAAAAATGAACTAAATACTAGTTTGGTACTAATGTCACATCCCAGCCTGGGGCGGATTACTTTCCGGGCCCGCTCCACCACCGTAGCACGATATTGTCCGCTTTGGGCCCCAACCACGTCCTCATGGTTTTGTTTCTGCGAACTCACACGAGAACTTCCCGATGGGTCACCCATCCTGGGAATGCTCTCACGCACTACTCACTTAACTTCGGAGTTCCCATGGAACCCGAAGCCAGTGAGCTCCCAAAAGGTCTCGTGCTAGGTAGGGATGGGAATATACATATAAGGATCACTCCCCTGGGCGATGTGGGATGTCACAACCCACCCCCCTTAGGGGCCCGACGTCCTCGTCGGCACACACGCAACCAGGGTTAGGCTCTGATACCAAATTATCACATCTCGGCCCGGGGCAAATCACTTCCATGGCCTGCTCCACCACCGTAGCACGATATTATCCGCTTTGGTCCCCGACCACGCCCTCACGGTTTTGTTTCTGGGAACTCACACGAGAACTTCCCGATGGGTCACCCATCCTGGGAATGCTCTCGCGCACTACTCGCTTAACTTCGGAGTTCCCATGGAACCCGAAGCCAGTGAGCTCCCAAAAGGTCTCGTGCTAGGTAGGGATGAGAATATACATATAAGGATCACTCCCCTGGGCGATGTGGGATGTCACAACTAAGGTGATTTTATAAAATGTAGATATAAAAAAATAAAAAAAAAACTAAGCTTAAAAAGATATTTGGTAAACACTTAAAAACAGCTTATTTTTCACAGTTTTGTGTGAAAAAAAAAATAAACTAAAAATGTGAAGCAACAAAAATTAGCTTATTCTCACAGCATAACAGAAACGGCTTATTCTCACAGCACAACAAACAGTTTTTTTTTCAACGCATAGTAATACCAAACCAGCCCTAAGATTGTCTCTTCTCCTACTTTCTATCCTCTCCTACTTTATAGCCGTCCATTCCTTGCCAAGGTAATTTAAGGCTCCAGATTACGCCACGTCACCAACAACACTCAAGTTTCTTTAAGCCCAATTTTCCTAACTCTTATGCTGCCATTCCCGCCCCCTCCAATCTGCCATAGGCATTGCCTGTGTTTCTAAAACCTTTTATACAGAGTGATGTTATTTTTATCCCAATATCTTATCTTCCCACTCACCTTTTAATGAGTTTTTTAATTACAAAGTTGTCCATTTGTAAAAAGATTGATAAGAACATTAGTTATCTTGTTTTGCTTAATTTAAAAAAAAAAAAAAAAAAAAAAAAGGGTTGGGCGTGGGAGGCGATTTGTCTACCTTAAACCTTAACTCATATTTTCATCTTCTTTCATTCAGAGAAAGTAAAAAAATATATCAATGGACTTAGAAAATGACTTTTTCATTGAAGAGGTGGAAGATGACGCTTCTACGGAAGAGGTAGAAGATTATATTTCCATTGAAAAGGTAGAAGAATAATTTGTGTGTGGATCATTTGAATTTGTCTATCGTATTTTTGAAATTTTCATCAAATTCTTTTGGATTTGGATACCTCTTTCATTTCCATTTGAATTTGTAGACCTTAGTGGTTTTCATTTACATATTATTTTTTGTTTATATTTTTTTAAGGGACAATTTTATAATTTCATATGTATGTATATATTAAAGGTTATTTTGAGAATAATAGTGGGTGGGGAAATAACATTTTAATTTTTGAACTTTTTAAGGTGGGTGAGATTATAACGTGGATGAAAAAATAAGACAACGGAGTGGGTCTAGTAGCTCTCTTTATATATTTGTTTTGTTATATACTATGTTTTTGTTGCTAATACAAAAGTAAGAATGCTTTTGCTGGGAAACAAAATTTCATAAGCCTGGAATGCATATTCAAAACTAATAAGCCTGGATTGTAGCATCAAACTCTGCAGATTCAAAATTAAACACTTGGACTGTAGCACCAAAAACGGCAGATTCAAAATTTCACAAAAAATATTTGTTTTGCAGAAACCAACAGTATGAGTGCTTTGAATCTTTCTTCCTCCTCATTTGTCATTCCATAAAAGTGCCATAAGGTGCAAAATTGTGCACACAACATCCTCACCATCATCAATGGTACTTTTTATTCTTAAATCAAGGGATTCCCTATATTGTTCTTGAAAATCCTCAAATATTGTTACTCAGACAAAAGCAAGAGTGGTTTTATGGTAGGAAAATTGGAGTGGGAGGGAAATGCAGCAGAAAAGCCAGAAAAATTGGGTTTTAAAGAAACTTGAGTGTTATTGGTGACGTGGCTAAATCTGGAGTCTTAAACTAACTTGTCATGGAATGAACAGCTGATAAGGTAGGAGGGGATGGAAAAGGATGAAAAGTAGGAGGGGACACAATCTTGGTCCGCAAATATGATATGGTGACTTGGATAGCAGCAGTGGTCGAGATTATATCGAGGATAGCCACATAATTATCAAAAGGGAAATGATGAGATAAATTCCAAGAGGCATGATAGAATCGAAATACATCATACAACCTATCATCGAAGGTATCCGCTCCTATAAGTACAACACGACAGTCAATTTGAAGGGACTTTTAAATCAATACATAAATTTGCCCTGCGCAATTTCTCGCTCTATGAGAACGCTCTTGCTTTTGAGAATACAACTGACCTCCCTAACTTCGTCAAGCATACCTCTCAATTTGTGTTAAATAGCTTTATGACTGACAACCGGCAACATCTCTAGTTTATGTTAAACAACCCTAGAGTCGTTGAGTCAGGCGACCGAGGAGCATCTCATAGTTTGTGTAAACAACTCTACTCCAAGTTCGATTGACTACCTATCCAAGTCTTTGTCAACAATGGTTATTTGAGTCCTTGTTGGAAGATGTCACTTCATTAGCTTTCTCGGTGGAGTGAGGTGTTACCGAGTTACATTGTTCGGCACAATGAAAGCCGAACCCATTTTACAATTAGATACTCATAAGTGCACTTCAGAGTTCTGCATTCCAATGGCTGAACCACATTTACAATCCAGACACTTATATCTTTCGAGTATTTATGTCCATACAGTCTAGTATCTATTTGGCGCACTTATATTTGCACAAATATAATTAAAGCAATCGAGCCTGGTGCAAATGATTCGTGAACTTCGCAGTGACTAGCAGCCTTGTCTTCAGGCTCTAGGACCCAAAGGTTGAGACGAGTTCTTTCCTCGTAAGCACTCAGATAAGAAGTCAGCAACGCGTTTGACACCACCACCACCACATCATTTACTCACTGACCAAGCTCGATTGTCGAGTTGGCACGCCCTGCATTCAACCAAAAGTAATGTTCTAAAAATCGACTTAAGTAGCTGTTTACGGCGAACCACCATTGCGATTATATCAAAAGCGTTCAATTAGTCGGCGCCTAGATGGCCGAATGGGAGGGCTAGGCGGCCTCCGGCCGGTTTTGTAACTTAAAAAAAATAAAAAGTTATGGCTGCAAAGGTTGTGCATCTCCGCTTCTTGTTGCGTTTTCATCGTGTCTTGCATCGTGTCCCCTCCTGCGTGCGTAGAAGAGGAGTCGGCATAAAACATTTAATGCGAGAGACCTCTATAAAATTGAAATTGCAGAGAAGAAAAAGTGAGACGGCGCAAAGGTTGTGTTGACTAGGGTTAGAGTTAGGGATTTTAAATTAGCTGATGTCTTTTAAGATTAGGGACTAAATTATATTATTTATTTGATGTGAAAACGAGGCTCAATCCTTTTTTGAATGAAAAACGAGGCCCATTAATTATTAAAATATATAGGCTTAGAAAAAATGTTACAAAACTAAGAGAAAGCATCCTAAAATTTTACATATATACTCATATTTTATAATATACGCAGTAAATTAATCTATATGTCATTTTATTTTACAATTTATGTATCTTGATACAATTATGTATTTTTTTAAATGTAAACAAACACTTATTTTTACCCACAACAAAGTTTTTATGAGACAATGAGGATTGCATCGAGGATTTAACATAGAAGGTATTACTTTACTATGTTTCTTCAGTGACTTGGATTGCATGCAAAGGTACAACTTAAATAAATCCACCAAGAAATGAGCACAGTGACAGAAAAGTGCTTTTGCTTTGTATTTTATTCACTGACAAGTTAGCAGCAAAGAAGAGTGAGTAGGCAAGTTGCTTCAGAAGTTGCTAAACTTGATTGCAACATTGAACTTAATTTTTACTCCAATTTCAATTTGTCCAAAAGCAGTTGTTGGCTGTGACATTGTATATATTTACATCCCACCCACCCATTTGAAATTAGGAGGAGATATGAGGGGTAGAAAATTTCCGGGAGTCAGGATGGCATGCTTAGAGAGGGCATCCCCAGCTTTGAAGGGAATTCTGCTCAAACGGTACCGGTAAGTACATTCGAGTTTTCGTGCTTACAATCCTTGATTCGAGATACGTATTGTAGCAAATTTGTTACGTTATGTTCTTCACAGATTAGAAAGAGCTGCTTAGCAATAATCATATAGAAATTTAGATGTCTGCATTCCTGAAAAGAGTTGAAACAGTAAACTGTTACTGCTGTTAATCAGTTATAATCAGTGTGCATGTAAGGCAGCATTATCTTCATCCATCAGTGTCAAGCAAGCCATCATCCGGCGATGTTTTACAAAGCGTAAAAGCTAAAAGAGCGAAAACTAAGACCGAGAAATACGGGAAGAAAATTTGACATTGTAAACTTCTTCAGTGAAAAAATAGAGCAAATACAAGAGATTTAACAAGATTATTGACAATGGAACGGAAAAATGTCGTAGACAGAAATTATTACAAAAATGTATAAATGGTAGGAATTTGGTGACAGGGAGCTGTGGTTTCCAGGTAGATAAGCATTATGTGTCCAGCAATGAGTTGTGGGTAGCACAAACCTGTATATATGGTTCTCCCACTAAAACCTGTACCTGCGACATATTTCACCAAATTGAAGAGAAATGTCACGTTCACCATCTTATCGTCTAAACTCGAAGCTGGTTGAATAGAAGAATTCCTAAACAGCGCTGTTTCTGCGGTGTTTAATTAATAATGGAATGATAAATTACTAAAAGCTTTTTCCCAGCTCGAAGATGGTTGAAGCTGTCAGTATTTTAGAAACGAAAACACACTCTGATAATTAGTATTGTTGCTTTCATAACAGTGACAGCAATTTGATGGAGATTGATCATCACTTATACGAATTCGGTTCTGTTGAATACCATATCCAGGTGAGTCCTCAGTGTGTACAGATTGAATTTAAAACATTGTAGCCAAGATGTGAAGCTAGTAATAATGTGTGGGTGGAAAATACCTCATCATATGGTTTTTCAAGCAGGTAATTTGATATCTCTTCTGATGATTTTCGTGTAATAAAACAGTCTTCAGCATCAGATACACATTATATCTACTTGTCAGTGTCAACCCCGCTCCTTTCCCAGGGAGTCATGCATCCGTATGGGATTTCGCAATATACTAAACAGATGGTAAAGGGAATTCGTCCTGGCGTTGTGGAGATTGTTGAACCTGCAAAAGAAGGATACCAGCTTACTTTAAGACTTGATTTTTCTGAGATTCCAAATGGAAAAGGTTCGATATTCTTTCATACATCATCCCGATAATATACAAAAATTTAGTCATATCATATATGTCAAACATAGCTTGTTACCAAGATGCTTGCAAATTTCATTTTGTTTAGATGACTGCTCACCTTGATAGCCAAAGGAACAAAAAGAAACAAAATAATGAAACTCCGTAACCCATTACGCTAACAATGCTTTCTTGAATTCCAAGCTTCTTTTTCCTCCCATCCCTATAAATAAAGATGACATAACTTGTCAATACGGCAACACACCACGAGCTGCAGTGAACGTCTCAAAACAAGTCTGAATAGTATGGAAAGCAGCTACGTCCTGCATATTTAATCAGTATGATAGTAAAACCATTTTCGTACGGTACTGTTGATGCTAACATTGTAATTATGCATGCATTTTTCTCTCTCTAGATTCTGTGAAGGTAATTGCAGACATTGCTGCTGTGCAAGCAGTAATCTTAAGTTCTCAGCTGAAAGAAATGTTGATGAATGTTAACCCTCAAGATACATCGCAAGGAATCTATAAGCCACTCAAACTCGAATATCACCCAAGAGAGCCTTTCTTTATTATTAGACAGGTAAATCATTAGCAAAATTAAGAAGAGTGCTGATTCAACTGAACTTATTCTAATTAATTTACTCTATAGTTCTAATGTACAATGAAGATATTCATGTTTAACAGCCACAGAAAATCATAGCAGTATTCCCGATACGTTTCAAAGACAAAACAGATGTCATTATTGCAACGGCATTCTTTCAGGTTTGTGACTGATGACTGATGCAGTGAAGTAAAGATTTTCTTATTAGTAGTCAATGAAATCATACTATTCCTGCTAATGTAAAGATTCTTATTAGTACAGTCAATGATCTCACCCTTCCTGCTATTCCTTACAATAACTGGTTTACATTTTATTTTTCTTGATTTTCTATTTTGTTCTCCTTCTGGGGAATGGAGACAGGAGCTTATGGATGTCGGAAGTTCTGAAAAATGGAGGAAAGCGCCTCCTTGTTGCTGGTCACCCATTCCACCTCCAGAGTTAAGAGGAGAAACTTTTGAAGATTTGAGTACGAATGGAGGATTTGTCTCTTTTGGTATCGTCTTAGACTCCAATCTAAGTACTCAAAGTATAAACTTTCCTCTTAATCACTGTAGATTTTAAAATTTCCAGTAACGAAGCTGCTTACTTAGCTTATGGTTGGTTTTCCACATATGAGATGAACATCAGCTAGACTCAGTCTAACACATTTGGTATTGACTTATATACAGAGATTTCTTCACGTCATGTCAAAGGTAAAAGACTAGACAAGACAGTATGGAGTTTACTGAATTTCTATGCCTATGTTAAATACCATGTAAAGGTAAAAACTCTACTATTTTATCGGGTTTCTACTTTTCCTTGTTGAGAAAATTCTCGCCTTATTCTAGAAATTTTCAACCAATGCATGGTTACATATTTAGTTAACAAGTTTGTTCAAGCAGAGCACCAGAAGTTTTATTCAGAGAAGGATGAGAAAGCATCTTGAAGGACTAGTTGAGGTAAAAGTAAACCCTGAAATACCAAATCAACTCAAGAATAATTTTTACCAGTAAACAATCTATTTCCCTTCTCTCATATGCAAAAGTCATTTTGGAGGAATACCCCAACAAGATGAGAAAACTAATATTCTTTACATGCTTGCAGGTCCTGGGTAAGCGAAGAAACACAGAAGAAAAAGAAAAAGACGAGGAAGAAGAAAAAGAGGGAAACCACAAGGTTCCAGGTGTGCTTTAAGCCTGTATACTTTGACAAACTCACCAACTACTATAAGTATATAAAAAGAACTTAGCTAATTTCATTACCACTCACTAATTTCACAAACTCACAAATTCATACAACAGATTCCATGCAATCCATGGAATGGAGTATTTTAGAAAGTTCTCAAAATAGAAGCTTTACAATGATAAAGTGACTGGTCATTACATTATTCTTATTAACTTCTGTAAGCAAACTATTTCAGACCAACAACAATTCATATTTTCTTGATTCCTGGTTATAACTCTCTCATTGCTTGCTTTCAAGCAAATGCAGGATGCATGAACATGAGAAAACTGATCAAGATATCAAAACCTAAAGTCCTACAGCGAAGGTATGATGACTTGAGCACGAAAATCAAGAGAATCCGTTGGCGGATTAAAATCCATGGATTTGGGCGTTTTCGTCGTCGATGGTTGAAAATGCCAAAGTTTTCTTCTTCAAAGGGATATATCAGATTAGAATAAGTTATTTCCCTACCTTATATGTTAGCTATTTATGACAGCAGTTAGAATAATGAACAATGCCCCCTATAATGGTACTTATGCAGAAACAATACAAAGACTGTAGATACCAAGTGAGTACTGTTTATAAACCTTCATGTGTTTTAAACTGGAACTATATCGTAGCTTAATTTGTATGTCTTAATATGTAATTCTGTGAAAGTCAGATAAACAGACCAGATTGATAACATGTTGTCCAAAACAATCAAATGATTCAGTTTGTTTTAAAATTTAAGAAAATAAGACAGTACTCACAGACATTTTCTGTACAAAGTTATGGCAACATCCATGAAAGGAAAAATAAGCAACGAGCACCAAGACAGCAGTTATGTATAAATTCGAAACTTGAAACATCAATAGTATAGTCATAAATTTGAAAATTAGAATCAACAAGTGAGATGATAGCTAGAGAAGTTTGGTGTAGCTGGTTTACTTGCTGCGGAAATAAGTAATTTGTGTGTTCTGAACATTTAAACAGAAAGATGTGAAAATAAATAGCAAAAAAATAGTAATACCTTATTTTGTGCTGGATTACTGAGATACTATTGAAAGGTTGAGGATTGACTTACCAGGGAATTTACCAGCTTCCACAATGAATCCTGATCATAGGAGGCCTTTAAACTGGCAGTTGTTAATAGCATCTCCAACTTCTAAGGAATCCTTTCAAATTTCAACTTTCATTCTCCTCCCTTAAAATGCATGTGGTTCACTGTACATTTTGAAGGAGGGAAAGAACATTGTATGTGGATAGTAAATTATTGATAAACTATGGAAACAACTGATTTCTGTACCAAGGCACATATGTAGCCAAGATGCAACAGTACAGATTCTAAAAGTCAAACATTAGGCAACCAGTCCACCAAATGCATTGCCAATACTTATTTCATACTAAAACATGTCTTGGTAAGCTACCTTATAAAGAGAAGCAAACAAAATTGAAGCCACAAGGTGAACAGTATCAACAAGACAGATTACAGTGCTTGTTATGTTTCTGAAAAGCTGCTGTTTTAAATCCATTTGACGCCATTGTCATTGAGCTCTCCAATTGTTAACTTTCAGAAGATAACCATTAGAGTCTTACTTTTTTCTGTTTTTAGCCTTCACCTATCCTTTTCTTCTAGATCCTAATTCCTAAAGCTTGAAGATCAACCAAAACATGGTATGTTGAACTGATAAATAGACGATGCAACCAGAATCGAGGAAATCTCATTTTTTATGGATGTGGAATAATACAAAATAGACTGATACTATTCCCTTATCATTGAACAAATGTGAGATCTTCACTTTTATCTGGTCCTCAGTTGACAAAATATTTCTGTTTGGTTCTCTGTTACTTAAAAATTGCAGCCTGAGTGTGAATATCCAAACACTGCAAAAGCTTGATATGTTGTTTTGAAAAACCAATTCAAATTTGATAAATGGAACAAGAGGTAGCTGTCATCAATGAATTCACTTAGATCATGCTCTTAAATTGAAGCAGTTTTATTTCCAAACACCAAAGAGAAAAACCAATTTGTACACTGCAATTGGCACTTGCAGAAAGGAAGATCTTGAAGGTGGTTCAAAATGATGAAGATAAAAGGGATATCAAAAGTAAGTGAACCATAGAGTTGTAGCTGCACAACTAGCGCTAATTTGTGAAAATGCACACAAATACAGGTCGTAAACTCTTTATGAGGATTACTGATACATCGAAAAAAACCAAGTTCTCCTTATAATAATTAATCTCAACTGGAGACAATCTAAAAACCAAATGACGGCATGCCATTAGAAAAAAGAGGAAAACACTACAAACTGAAGTGAAAGAATGAACAAAAGAATAAAATCTCCATTATATCTGAAACTTTGTACCAAAATTGACAGTTAACGAAAACAGAACAAGCATTTCATTCAAGGTCAATCTCACCGCCAGGAGGCATCAACACATGCTCCGAATCTAGCTGTGCTAGCAACGGACCACTGCCCTCGCCACCCTGCAAGTTCCAGTTACTTGCCAGCAAAGCAAACAACACAAAACTCAATACCAAGACCGCAATCGCATGGCCGATGAACAAGAGCATCATCACAGCAACACCCCTTAAGCCGTCCTCCTCAAGGTCACATTTCCACTCAGCATTGTCCTGGTTAGGCCACACTGACATTTTCTTACACCCGTTTAACCCAAATGCATCAGTGTACAAGGACAACCCCAGTTGCAAAATCCAAGTGCCCTTAAAAACCAATCCAGAGGACAAGAAAAACTCGGCGAAAAACGAACATGGCCTAATCGACAAATACAGGCAAGAAAATGCACAAATTAGAGTCAATGCAGCTAGCATATCATACACAGCGCCACCAAGACCCGAAATTCCCTTGCCGATCACAGAGTACTCAACGAAAAAGGAAACCGCTGCGAAAACGAAGACGAACCCTTCATTGAAATTCAAAGGGTCGATGTTTTCACGGAAGATGATCAGAAGGACGAGTGCCCAGAACATAAAAATGGCGGCTGATTGCTGGAAGAAGGCGAAGCGGTAGGTGGGGTGGCCGGAAAAGGCCAGAAATATGAAGATTTCGGAGAAGGAGGCGATGGGGAGAGCGATGGTGAGAGAGTACAAATCGAAGTTTTTCCATTTGGGTTCTGAGAAGTACCAAGCTTTGGATCGGTAGAGAGATGGGTTCTTGAGGTAGAGGGCGGAGGAGCAGATGAGGCGGCGAAGGCCTATGGGGAAGAGGAGGGCGAAGGCGGAGAAATGGGTTGCTAGTGATGCCATTTGAATTTATGAATTTTCTGATGTTTGCTTCTTCTGGTATGTGTTTGTTTCTGCTTTTCGTGCCTTTTTTCGTTTCGTTTCGTTCCGTTCGTTGACGTTGTGATTCTTGTGAACTTGTGAGGAAAGCTGTGAAATTCAGATACACATCTTTTACCCCTTATCCTTTACTCTCACAGAAGAATTTTTTTTTCTTTTTTTTTAATTCAATTGGATTCTTTATTAAACCATCCAAGTTCCAACAATCTAAAATTTAAACGTAAATATCAAAAATTAAAGTTGCGTCTTAATAAATCACGCTGCCAAATAACACTTTTCACTTTAGCTTTCCTAGTTTCCTTTATTTCAATGAAAGTTGGTTTATATTGAAGGAGAGTGCTATCAACTTTCTCACTAAACTTCTCATTTTAATATTCTCACTTCTACTCATGTCAAGTATACTCTACTAGCACCCAAAACTAAAAATTTAATTACCTTTTAGTTATACATTAGAAAGTGGGATTCTCTACCACCTTGCAGTTTAACGTCAGTTCATGTGCCAACATTAGAAAACATTGTGTCAAAAGCATGAGGTGACATAGAGTCTATAGAGAGTCCCATTTTTGAGAAAGACCTCTCATCATTTTCTGTATTTTTTTTTTGTTGAATTGGAAGTGCCTATTATTTAATATCTCACCAAAATCGATGTCCAATTAATGTTCCTCCTCATACAGCTTCAATACTACATAAGACGACAATGTATTACTGACTTCAAAGTTGAAACTACTTACCAAAAGAGCTTGAAATTCTTTACATAACTAAAAATGCTTTAGTAGAAAAAGAAGTGCTTTTAATTATAAAAGTACTCTCTTGGGTTTTTGATAAATTTTTCTTGTGCTTTCGATAAAAGCGTTTATACATAGAGTGTTTTTACATAAATTTACATAAACATCTCCAATCGAGTATAATCTAATTGCTACTTCAAGTTGGAGAGAGTTTTACTTTAAGTGACATAGCAAATGAAGTTTGTTACTCCATTGCTCCCTCTCGCGAAATTACATTAAAGGTGCGCATCAAACTACAAAGTCGAACCGTCTTGGCACTGAACCAAATCGTATTGAAATGGTTCAGCCAATAATATTATTGGTTCTATATTAAAACCGTTTCAAATCAAACCAAATCAAACCGAACCAATTCGAAGCTCATATACAGCCCACTTACTCATCATTATGACAATATCAACATAAAAGCCCATGTTCGGCCCACATACTCATCGTCAACCCCAAGTCAGTCTGCAATTTCTCACTCCGGCTCACTCTTTTCCCTGACGAACAAACAGCTCAAAATTTCCTAAAACCCTGAAATTTTTTTTTCCCATTCAAATCCCTCTACAAAGTTCGGACCTTTGGAGCCGAAAACTACAGAAATGCTCTCTTCAGCAACCTCTCGACGCCTGAGACCTTTCCTTCTCCTCCGTCTCCGCCAAGCTCAAATCCTCTTGCATTCCTCAGTTCCTCACCCTGTTTCCTCCAAACCCTTTTCAAATCACACCCCCACCGACCCGGAACCGCAATCAAAACCCACTATATACGACCACACCGCCGTCCGCGAGACGCTTTCTTCCTACTGCAACGACTGGAAGAAAGCCCTGGACTTCTTCACCTGGCTGGAAACTGACTGCCACTTCCAGCACACCACCGAGACATACAATCGGATGCTCGACATTCTCGGTAAGTTCTTCGAATTCGAGCTTTCATGGAACTTGATTAACAAAATGAAGCACAACCCAGAAACTGTTCCGAGTTATACTACATTTCGTGTATTGTTTAAGAGATATGTGTCTGCCCACCTTGTGAATGAAGCTATAGATGTTTATAATAGATTGGAAGAGTTTGGTTTGAAGGATGAGACTTCTTATTGTAATCTTATTGATGCGCTTTGCGAGTATAAGCATGTGATTGAGGCCCAAGAATTGTGTTTTTGGAAGAACAAAGATTTGGGTTTTGATAAGAGTACTAAGATACATAATTTACTTCTTCGCGGGTGGTTTCGAATGGGGTGGTGGCGCAAGTGTAGGGACTTTTGGGAGGAGATGGATCGGAGAGGTGTGCGTAAAGATTTGCATTCGTATTCAGTATATATGGATATATTGTGCAAGAGTGGAAAGCCGTGGAAGGCTGTGAAGTTGTATAAGGAGATGAAGAGCAAAGGGATCAAACTGGATGTGGTGGCGTATAATACAGTTATTCGTGCCATTGGTCTTTCTGACGGTGTTGATTTTTCAAAGCGGCTGTTGAGGGAGATGAAGGAACTGGGGTGTGAACCCAATGTTGGGACGTATAATACAATTGTAAAGCTTTTGTGCGAGAATGGGAGATATAAGGAGGCGTTCTTGATGCTTTATCAAATGCCTAAGTTGGGTTGTGTTCCGGACGTGATCACTTATCATTGCATTTTTAAGCATCTAGAGAAGCCAAATGAGATTCTTAGACTGTTTGACAGGATGATTGAAAGTGGGGTTCAACCAAGGATGGACACTTTTGTGATGCTTATGAGGAAGTTTGGGAGATGGGGATTCCTCAGACCAATGTTTCTTGTGTGGGATAGGATGG
Organism: Pyrus x bretschneideri; assembly: GCF_019419815.1. Lineage (NCBI taxonomy): Eukaryota > Viridiplantae > Streptophyta > Magnoliopsida > Rosales > Rosaceae > Pyrus > Pyrus x bretschneideri. The sequence continues at coordinate 62,363 of NW_025999679.1, forward strand.
TTAAACTTGGGTGTAGTCCTGATGGGTCTGCTTACAATGCTTTAATTGATGCTCTCGTGGACAAAGGTATGTTAGACATGGCTAGGCATTATGAGGAAGAAATGCTAGCAAGGGGGCTTTCAGCTAAGCCAAGGAAGGAGTTGGGAACGAAACTTGTGACCAGTGATGATGGGTAGTTGCAATATGATTTCCACACCAGCAATCCCAATATGATTTCTACATCATCTAAATTACTGACATGAGTATCTGGAATACACAATTTTCCACCTGCATCTTTCTATTGAAATGCAAATGGAAGCTAAGGAATACCACCTGAAAAGCGCACTCTGTACCAAAGTATATAGTATATATGGCTCACAGATGATACTATGAAGATGTGCAGTCGAGAACATTAGCCGTTGAGGAAAGAGTTTGGGGTGGTAACTGCATATCACTTGATGACCTTTTGTGCTGGGCTTGATATGGAATGGACACCTATTTCCTGCTCATATGAAAATTAAATGTTGAAGACCTTTTTGATTTAGGACATTGCATGCATCCAATGCACCTGTGACCGCTGCCTGTTAGTTGAAAATGTTGATTGTATTGGTTGTCCAGAGTCCAGACAATGCTTCTGTTGACTTAAAGAAGTGTTATTTTACAATGATCATATACACGAGTTAGGAAGAGTTGGAATCCTTGAAGAAGAGTCTTGTATCAATGCTATTACGGTATTACCCTTCCACTTCATGGTTCATTGCAGCTTGAAATGCAGGCAATCAAAGATTTTTGTAATGGAGATGTAATTTCGGGGAGTGGTGTGGTTGATCTTGGGAAATGCCATACAGGTAAGTGTATTTAGCCCCCAACTTCCAAATTGTTGGAGATTCATTGGTGGTATTGGCCCAAAAGCGTTGCTGAAAGTTTTAGGGATTGTTGGTACTATTGATGATGCCTTGATATTACATCATTCTGTCTTATATTTTCTTTCTATGTTTCTTTTTATAAAACATGAGGTTTTCTTGATTGTTTGCCACATGATTCCATGTAAGCAACGCTAATATTGGCAAATATAATTTTTGAAGAAAACATCTTTGCTACATCGTTGTGTCTTCCTATATATGATTCAAAAGTTCAATCACACTAGTTTATGCCATAGTGGAAGACTTCAAAATAGTTAGTCACGGTAGTAAACAAAAACCCATCAACTGGCATATATTCCCTTGATGTTATTTAGCAGTTGCAGGTTACCATTGACTCTTGTCGTCATGTTCTTTTAGCTAGACAGGTTCAGTCATCATATGCATTCTTAAACTTTGCTGCTGCACGTAGTGTTGGGTGCAATTGTGGTGGAACAGTTTGACGAGTATGTAAAAGAACATATGTTGCTATGCTTTCTCAAAGGATATTCATTCCTCTTCTTTATTCACACATCTCATACTCTACAGCTGCTATCACCCTGAGGTGTACTATGCTGCAGTTTGTTCAACCCTGCACTTATAATTTGAATCTTGATCCTTTTAACTCGTGCGGGAAAAGGACTTGGAAACTGATGTTTGCTGGGTTTCTTCACTTGTTGTGTGTTCTGTTTTATTGTTTTTAACACTACAATTTTCAAATGAACCAGCTATCAGAAGCAATCAGTATTAGCAGCTTCAGCTACCAAAATGTATAGTTCTCACCTAAAGAACTAGTGATAACTTTAAACCATTGCGTGTCCGTTCTAAAGAGATGGGCAAGATATCATGTCTTTGTGGTGTTATCCCCTGAGATTATCTTTGGTTGCAAACTGAATTCTAGTGACTGTAGATACATATGATCGGTACATGTTCTTCAACATGCAGGACGAGCTGGAAGAACTCATCTTGTGAAATGCCATCGGTTATATCTTCCATGGTTTACCGAGTTCCAGAAATTCAGTGTTCATCTCATGCCTGAAGTGGTCTTTATTCGAACTGTTCAATTTTCTTGATTCTCCTTCCTGCAAGTCTAATTTCTTCTTCAGTCCTTTTCTTCTCTTTTCAGCCTTTCAGGCATACAATTAGAGTTCCTAAAAGAAATAATAGAAACTCATGTCATGACCAACTGTTCTAGAAATTCTTCTTTGCTTGTAGATTTTCTTGTTTCGAAGAATCGAAATTAGGGAGCTAGGCTTCCGAAACATCATTTTAATCGAAGAAAAACATGCGTGGAAGAAATACTTTTCGCAGTTTTTGAATCATGCTGTTTTTGTTTATGGCTTCCAAATTCTAATTTTCCTCATTGTTAAAGCTTTTGCCACTTTTTACCTATAGCGACACTTCTGATGTGCTTCAAGCACCGTCCGCAGGAAGCAAATTTGAAACCTTTCTCCAGAATCTTCTTATTCTTATGACTTCAACCATCGAAGGTTGAAAATTCATGCTCTTCACATGCACCTACTAGGAACTAGTTGAATTGTTGACATGCAATTTTGCAATAAACACCATCTCATTCTTTATATGTAAGGAGAGTCAATCAGTCACGGGCAAAAACATCTCATTGAATCACAAAACCAACAAAAATCTTGTGCTGTATGTCAATTTGCGTGTTGGAATACAACTTCTTACGTGTCAGTAGCCAAGTTTTTTTCCTTTCAATTTCAACAGACTAGTTCTTTTTAACAACACAGTAATCTAACCTACTCTACATAATGAAGAAGGAAATCCGAACTTGAGTGTTGGAGCCGGACGCATTGTCCGCGCCAACCCTTCACCTACCTGTACATATTTCAACGGTCTAGTTCAAACCGATGAAGCTCGTGGTTATTATGCACCATTCTGTTTAATTCAAAGTTTGCTTTCTATAATGTCCCTGTTTGAAAAGTTTCAAAAAAGGGTTTCTCAAACCAACCGCTAGGATCATCCCACGCATGACAGAGTGGCTTCCAAGAAGGTGACAAGTGGACCAAACCCAATTCAGATTCAGATCCTCCAAACAAATAGGGACCGTCAGTGCCATAAAAGACTGCAAATAATACACATATTTGTGGAAAGTTAAAAAAAAAAAAATTGAACAAAAATCTAAGGCCATAAATATATGTGGCTCCTAACTGCTATCCAATACAATAAACCAAAGGCTCTCGAAATTACACAACAACTATCACAAGTTGAGTCACAAAAACATTAAAGTCCGCAACTTTCTCAGAAACTAGAGCCCCGGTTTTCTGTTTCTTTTGTATTGGTTCAATGGCAACCTCAGTTTCTGCAAGTTTGAGTTCGTCGTTCCATGGAAGTTGGGGGAGTTCGGTTGTCGGAGAAGATTATGGGACGCTGGTGAAGGCGGTCCCGAGCCAAGTGAGAGTTGGGAAGGCAGTGAGAGCGCAGCCGATGATGAAGAACGTCAATGAAGGCAAGGGTGTCTTTGCACCTCTTGTTGTTGTCACACGTAACATTGTTGGCAAGAAGAGGTTCAATCAGATTAGAGGCAAAGCTATTGCCTTGCACTCGCAGGTAATTAATAAGTAAATCTTCCCCTTGTGTCTAAGATTAAACTTTGGTTAAGTAATGTGTCATTCTTGATCAACCATTAGTATTGTCGATGATCAATTCTGGGTATAGTTAGTTATATCAGCGTGCGTCTCTATACGAACTCAAGTTTGAAAACCCTTTCTCATAGTTTACTTTAAAAATAATTAGAATACTGTTCAAAACAAGAGAAAAAAAGTCACATATACCACTTTGAAAATGCTTTAAATTGGTAACCATCAAATTTTCAGTTTTTCTTTTTTGTTAATATCAAATTTTCAGTTTGGTTTTCAATTGTTTAAGATGAAAACATAATTGGTAGGTAAAAAGACGAATAGTTGAAAAAATGAGGGTTTTTGTTTGAAGGTAATTTCAATTATGTTCTTTTTGTTCACCTTCTCTTTTTACCTCACAAAACCAAGTGGTGAGAGAGACAGAGTATGGTAACGAGTTAAGATTGTGATAGTTTCACGTTCGGTTCCCTCAAATTATGGAATTATGGAATTGTATACCTTTATAAGCATATAAAGTTTTCCCTCTCCAAGATCTTAGCCTTCATTCGAACCAAAAGAAAAGGGGTGGTATTATATAGATGTTCTTGAATTATTAAGAAACTCTATATTCCCTGCAGGTGATTACCGAATTCTGCAAATCGATCGGAGCAGACGCGAAACAAAGGCAAGGACTGATCCGGCTGGCGAAGAAGAACGGAGAACGGCTGGGGTTCCTGGCATGATCGAATCAGTAGAGCATGGACACCTCCATTTTGTTGTCACAAGTAGAAATTTGATGTTATAGTGTAATTTTCATACTTCATTCCAAAACGACTTCCACATGCATATACTCCCCACCAGCTGGGATTCCTTCAACATCACCACAATGTATAATTTGATGTCTGCTCTCCATAACATATGCACTTTTCATGATCATTCTTCAGTCAAGTTCCACTGTTTCATTACTAAACCTGAGCTGGGCCGGTTGGCTAGGATCGTGTGTCCGCCCCTGTAAACCAAAGTTCTTCACCCGTATCCTCGAAATTTCCCCAATATCGGCCTTCAATAGAGCATAAATGCCGGATTTCCTACAACATCGATTTGAAATATAAAGAAAGCGGAAGGAAGGGCAACTACAAACCTCAACATTAAAACTGGCAGCCACCGATACCACCAGTATCGGAAATTGGCAGTCAAGACATCCACCCCAATAGTATCTGCCTGGCCTATTGGATAGAACCTGGAACAATAACAGAACCCTACAAGTAACATCTTCCCAAACTGAAACTGCTATAAATCTGCAAGTTAACCTTGTAATTGAACCTCGATTAACCATTCGTGAAATCAAACGCTATGGCTAATCAGATACACAATATCCATCTACAAGAGCGAGAAATAAGAAATCTAGCAATCATGCAGATTTGAATCATTTGATTGTCAACTCAAGTAAAGCATGGGTGTATTACAAACAAAACTTAATTTTAGGTGTACTCTGAGAAATTTTGAATGTTACAAACAAATCTTAGTTTCTGCCTACTTGAAAATTTTTCCAAATCATAACATAAAGAACAAGATCATACTATGGTAATAAATATATGTAGACAAACATCTCCTCTAGCTTTTCTCAACAGAAAATTTGTGATGGTGTTCACAACTTTGGTAATGAAGAGTGAAGACCTGGCACCAAATCAATTACACATAGTATCGAGGCTTTGCTGATCTTTCCCTTTTAGAATCGTCCTGCAATGACAGAAGAAGTGAGAAGTAGAATTAAGATAACTCCAACACAAATAATACCAACTGAAACTTACATGGAAGCTGTAGGTGATCTTATCGGTAACATCGATTATCTCCTTCCACTTTCTCCCAATGCTCATCTGCATGACAAGATAAAAAATTCAGCCACTTGCCCACATCTTAAAGTTGCAACAGATCACATGCAAAAATTCAAGGAAATAGAATCAACAATTAATGGATCCACCTATTGCTAATAGGGCAGAGGTCAATCGAGTATATAATATAAAATCAAATTCGTATTAAGAATCATATTTCAGTTGATTAATAAAGATCAGCAATTTTTCATGGATGGTTTCGCTTCTTAGGATATGCAGAGATCTATATCATAGTTCACAGATAAGCTGGGGCTTTAACTATATCATTGTTAACATCAGAGCAGATTAAAATTCACCCAAACAGGAATACAGATCAAGCAAACCCACAATGCTTAAAACATCCTATTTAAAGTGAAAGTTTGAATGACACCTGTGCAGCCTCGTTTGCGGCATTCCTAGTCCATAGTGCAAGTTTGTCCTGCCTCAGGCGCACACTTGCTACCACTCCGCATATCTCATCAGCCTCATCAAATTGCTCTCCAATCAGTGCCATCAACTATCCAATAAAATAGAAACCCCTTAGTATCAATTTTCAAGTAAACCCTAACGTAACATGAATCAACCTAAGTGACTAGCCCAATGCATACAATAATCTTCTGCCACAGTGAGCAAGAACCAACCATTCTCACTGCTGAGGAGATCAAGATTATATACAGAGCAATATTCAGTGTCCATATAGTTTAGCATGCTATTTGGCAATATCAATCAAAACCGTTAATTAGGTGAAATCAAGTCTAATTGTATGTCTTGATTCAATGTCTGGAAAGAAGTATCCTAAACTATGATTCCTCTATATGTGTGTGTATTGTGTAAGTGCGCGTGAATCAGTATAATGTTTAACTATAAGGAAATCGAAATCTCACAGTCTCTAGCCACATGGTATCAAGGTTAGCCTTCCTGCTGCTGGTGACAGTCCACTTCCCTCCATTAGCACACTCAGGATCCTCCCACTTTGGTTCAACCCCAGCCCGGAACAAGTGGAAGTCTGCATTAACTGTCAACTTGCTGGGCTTGAATACGTGATCATACAGACTGCAAACAGATTTTGCATCTCAACGTCAAATTTCCGGATTGGAATCAGATTAAAATTCAGAACTTGATTCAAGTGAAGTTGCATATAATCAGAGTTTGTAGGTCCACAATGAAACTATAATTCGGATGGAGAAGAACCGAAAATATTAAAAAATTAACTAAATGCAGCTGGGTAGCTTAATTGTCTAGACTTAAAAAAATTCTCCACTAAATTTTCTCATCAGCCAAGCATAATCTAATTACAAAGTTAGAAACGTTAAAGCTCAATTTTTTGAAACAAAAAGACCAAATACTCTGGTACATTACTTGGATTTACAGAAAAATTCCACTAAATTTTCTCATCAACCAAACACGATCTAATTACAAATCACATACCAATAAACAAACTAGCAAAAGTCAGCAAACACCCACATATCATAAATACGAAAACAAAAACCGAATGGAAAAAAATACAGAGAAATAAAATTAATTCAATATTCAAACCCAATAATTGAAAATCCCAAATTAACAAAGGGGAAGAAATGGGGCATTAGGTTTAGCTCATGTAATCTAATTCTTACCACCAAAACTCCTGGACGGTTTCGAAGGTGTAGGCTTTGCGGAGCGAGGAGCCCCACGCAGCACCTTGCTTGGGCTTGGATTGGTTATCGAACCAAAAGGTCCACTTTCTCTCCAGCTTGTGGGGACCGCTGCTTGCCTGTATCTTGGTATCAGAGGCCGCCGCCTCAGCCGCAATATTCTCCTGTGTGTCCACCTCTGTTCGCGGCACCGCTGCTGCTACCTCTGTCGCCATTGTTGTCACTTGTGAAAACCTTTTGAGCCGTCTGTGCGTCTGGGTTTTGTTGATTGGAAGGAGGAGGAGAAAGGAGAGAGCACACGGTTTTGGAATCGGGTCCTTATATTTGGAGGATCCGCGGGGCCATTGTTATGTTATGTGCCCCTGGTCTGACCCGATGGGTAGGCTCGCATGAGCCCAACTAGGTGGGTCGACAACAATGCAATGTTGTTTGAAGAAATTTTTAACACACGTCATTGTATTATTATGCAAAATGTCGCTGTAGTAACGTACCCATAAATTACTCTCAAAATCATCAAATTCAAACTCAACATCTTACAATTTAGTACAAAGAAAGAAGATTATTATCCCAAACAAAAGCCTAAAAGAGTGGAACGCGGCAACAGTTGAGATTTAGTTAAATTCTCACAAAATGAGCGGGTGAATGAAGCTTGGAAGATGATGTATGTACAATCTTTTTGCCAAATTTTAAATAAAAAAATTATCATATTTTCTTAAATTTAGTACTTCAATATGCCTAATATGCCGTAATTGTTTGATTAGAATCTTCTTAAAGCCTCAATCTGCCTAGCATTTGTCTTTTAAGAAGATGCTAATCAAACATTCGTGGCATAAAAATACTAGGCAAATTGAAGTATAAATTTGATAGTTGATGAAATTTCTAGATTAAAGGCACTTGGAGCAAAATGACACTTAAATCTCTCAATTCTTATCACGGTTGAAAATTTTCATCCTCATCACATAACCCTCTCACTTAATCAACGTTCATCGTTCAATGGTTATTGACCCCATTCAAATCAAACCCACTTTGCATCTGGTGGCAGGTGTTGGATGCAGTGTGATGGCCATAGTATTGGACGATCGTGACTCGCATAGAGTCTTTTTTTCTTCTCTTTTGTTTATGAATAGATGAGGTGTCTGTCACTTAGTGTGGTGTTGACGTTTAATGGTGATGACATTCGTCCATGTTACTGAATGAGAAAATTGGGGTTTTTTTTTTATCCAAAGATATTTCATTAAGGATTAAAACATGATTTTAGAAAGTACATTCATCTGGGTGTACGTTAAACTGGGTGTATTTTTTCAATGATCAAATCCTTGATCTGAAAAGAGCAAAGCACAACAAACAAACATAAGTACATTCTCTACATAACCACCACAAACAGCACAATACAGAAGAACTAGCGGTGTAAATCTTCCGCAATAGATCAGTAGTGACAAATCCCAAATCGAGGAATACACAAAACCATCACGAAAATGAGGCCACACAACCTTTGGGTGGCACAAATAAACACAAACTTCAACTAAGCCGAGAAGGAAATCACCAACAACTCATCTTCAAAGAGAAAAACATGGCAACTTGTTCTGATCATCAAAACCATCACCGTAGAAGAACATGCAAACATAAATTTTTATTTACATCTTTGGGCGAAAATGAATAATTTATATTCCACCACTAAGAGCTTTCTGACCATAAAAAATTAAAATGCCCATTCGAAAATATATACTATTTAGTTATTAGGATAGCATAATGGTGAGCAGTGGTGAAGCTACTGAGATGCAAGGAGGTGTGAGTACACATTTCGTCAAAAATTGACCTTAAGAGAGAGAATTTGCCCTTCTGCTAGACTATTGTTGTGCTCATGCGACCATTGTTTTGAGCACACATTTCATCAAAAATTGACCTTAAGAGCAAGAATTCGCCCCTATGCTGGACTGTTGTTGGGCTTATGCGACCATTGTTCTAGGCTAAGCTATGCAGGTCTAGACAAGGTTGGACGGGCACTAGGGGGTATGTAGAGAAGCCAGAATGTGAAAATGTTTTTGTTGCAAAGCTGGCGTGCGTAAGAAAGAAGATGATATCCTTTTTTTTGGGAATTGTTATTAACACTTCAAAAATCTCATTTTACACTCCAAACTTTCTGTAATTAGAAAGAAAAATACACTTGTAAAGAATGTAGAACGAAATTTTTGGAATGTTAATAACAGTTCTTTTATTTTTATTTTTTATCTTTAACTAATCTCGTATCCCTTTTCTTACACTTAAAATGGTCCCACCATCTTTTATTTCCTCACCTTTATATTACTTGGTGCAAGGAAGTGCGACCATACCTTAGGTCATTGAAAATTGACTCCAAGAGCGAGAATTCGCTTCTCTGCTAGATTGTTGTTGCAATTATGCGGCCATTGTTCTAGATGGAGCTATGCAAGTCTGGACAGGGTTGGGTAGATGCTAGGGGAGCGTTTGTGGAGAATGCCAGAATTTGAAAATGTTTTTGTTGCAAAGTTGGCGTGCATGGGAAAGAAGATGGTAACTTTTTTTATCTTTTTTTTTTATCTCTTCTTTTTATCTTGGGAGTTTTAACGAAAATGGCTTGACACTATTCATTCTTAATCAAAAGGACATTTTGTGTATGAAAAGTCTATAATGGATCAATCTCTTTTCTTTATTTACTCTTATGCCATTAAAAGCGGTCCACAATAATGTTGACATTTCTGTTTGGAAATACATTATTTTACATGATGCTATTCAACTTATGCTAATTTGCTGCTAACTTTTCATGCTTCCATCATATTGTTGATGTTATGCAGCTCTTTTTCTGTCAAATTGTTCCAGTACTATTCATCACCTTCTACTAGCTCTGCGTCTCTTTCTCTATTTTCTTTCACCTTGTACTACATATCTTTTGTTTCTCTTTTGAAATTTTGAGGCTTCCAGTATGGCTAATGATAGATTTTTGACTTGCTGTAAATATGCATTTCTTCTTGCTACTAATATCATATCATACCTAAAATCTTCAAACTCATCTAAGGCAAACATTTGGATCCCTCGAAATTTTAGAATATTGTTGTATGAAGGAGTCCACCTGTGTGGAGTGATAGGGTATAGTCTAAAGGACTCTTCATTAATCATGGTTATATGCCTAACTTTCTTCTTATGCATATATACATACCAATCTGGATGACTACTAATAAAACTTATGCAAATTTCTTTCCACTTTTCCAGATAATCTTCTGCTACTTTCATAAGTTTTTCAAGAAATTATTCTAGTTAGAAAATATGATTAATGAATATTTTATCAAGATAGCCAAACTCTAATAGTAAATCAGAGGTAACTTTTACTACATTATGCTTTTTCTGATGCTCATAACTAAAATGTCATGGTCTAAAATCTCTCATGTTAATCCTGGTCACATCTATGCTAATCTCTGGTTTACAAATACAATTCTCTGTACTATCACAAAGACATGATGGATACATATTTGTAATAATGTTCATCCCTGATTTTGGATCAAAGATTGACTGATACAAAGCACATTGTAATTGTAATTGTAATTCTTTCATGCACTGTGATGCTCTACTCAGGATTTCATTTTGCATGTTTGGTGGTATTATTCTTAGTTTTGCTTTTGAAATTTCTTCTAATAAACTATCATCTAATATTAAGTCTAAAGGTAAATTCCTAAGAAAACTTTCATATTTTTCTTGTTTTTCTTTGTTACTCAGATGCTAATGCTGCTTATTATTTTGATGCTGATTCATTTCAATGTCTTCTTCTAAGAGCTCAATCTTAATCTCTTCTATGGACTCATTAGCCTCTTGTCTTATGGGTTCAATAATCTCTTTTTCTTTATTCTTATGCTGATCAGTTGTTTTCAAACCTATTTTCAATTCTCTTTTCAGGGTGTCACTTGCCTTTTGTTGCATTCTAAGAGATTGGAGTTCTTGGTTCATTTTGGTAAACTTACTAAGTAATGACTCATGATCTCTAGAAATGACTTGAAAGTTGTGCTCAAGGGAATGAATATAATGCTGGTTTTGATGGAAATTGAAATTAAAATGATCAAACTCTTGTTCTAAGGCTCTAATTAGTTTTTTATGACCTAACCTCATACTTGGCTATTTGATTTGGATGTTCCAAAAATTATCTAAGAGAACCTGTTGCTTATCAGAGAGTTTTGGTACCCTTGTCCTATATCTCAGAGTTGGATTTATGATTCCTTCAACAATATTGCCATTAAAATTGAAAGTGGCTATTGGTGGTGATGTTAGTCTGCTTATGCTATTTTGGAATCCAATGTATGGTGGAGGTCCATGGTGCATCATTATGCTATTGAGAGGTGCTCTTCTACCTTGTGATCTTGTGCTATTTGAGGATGATGGTTCACGATATTCCATTTCTGTTCAAAGAATTAATTTTGATAAGATATCAGCTAATGTATTGTCATTACCTTTTATATGTTCAAAAATTGGTTTAAAACCATTTTCTGTAATTGAATCAACAAAATTAGTCCATCTTCGGGCTGCATGTTTATTAGCATGTATTTTGTTATAATGAGAAACTATATTTTGACAATCTGTTTTAATCGTAAAAACTTCATTATGTAAAAATAAAGAGAATGCTTCAAGTGAGTTAATTATTCCTAAAATTTCTAAGTCTGTTGATGGTAATTTTGACTGTACATCACTAAATTTTCTTGATGAATATCTACAAAATTGATCATCAGATTTTGGTGAATCCTTATGCTTGTTCTGGTATAGTATACCTACCCATCTTAATGATGAAGCATCTGTTTCAACTATTTTGTAACTATCATCTAATGATAATGTTAATGGCTTAAGTTGAATAATTTCTTCCCTTATATTTTTAACTAATTTAATATCTTCACTATTAAAATACTTTTTTTCAGTTTTGCTAGTTTTACTTTGTAATACTGCTATTTTTTCTTCCAAAATCAGGGATAAAATTTCTTGCATAATTTAACAATCCTAAAAATGCTTGTAACTGTTTTTTGTCTTCTAACTTATTTGGAAATTCTAAGACCTTTTTAATTATATGATCTTATGATTGTATTGTACCTGACTTGATATACATTCCTAAAAACTCTATATCTTGCTTTTCTAATACTATTTTATTTTTGCTAATTACAATTCCATTTTCAATAAATTCTTGTAAAACTATCTCTAAGTGCTTCATATGTTCATTTCTACTTTTACTATATACTAAAATATCATCTACATAAACACTACAAAATTTATCATATTTCTTGAAAATTTGGTCCATCTTTCTTTGAAAGATTGATGGAGCATTTTTAAGTCCAAATGGAATAACAAGCCGCTCAAAATGTCCTTCTAGACAAGTAAAAGTTGTCCACTCAATTGATTATTTTGCTAATTGTATATGCCATAATCTTAATTTACAGTCAAATTTGCTAAAATATTTACTCTCTTGAATTTTATTTATGAGCTCATCCTTATTTGGTAACTTATAACTATCTTCATATGTATTATCATTTAATCTCTTGTAATTATAAACTATTATAGCCTTACCTCTCTTTAATTCTGAATGTTTTCTCACAATAAGTACTGCTGATCTATGTCTAGACTTGGAAGGTCTAATTACTTTTAAATCTAACAACTCTTTTATTTGCTGCTCAAACTCTTGTTTATCTAATAAGCTATAAGGCATATCAGCTGTCTTAATGGTTAAATCTTGATTGATATCTAATTTTGCTAATATTTTATTTTTATTCCAATGCAATTAAGGGTCTTCTCCTATAATTCTAGTTTGTTCTGCTAATTGTAATAATTCTTCTAAACTCTTTGGTCTATCTAACAGTAATATTTCTATACGAGTTTTTTCTTCTAAAATCGGATATTCATGTTCAAATATTTCTTCATCAAACTCTTCTATATTATTATGCTCATCATTTTCTTTTGAGTTTTCTAAATAATAACCATCTTGACTATTAGGTTCTTCTATACTTATATTTTTATATGCTTCTACAGTATTACTTTGGTCTGTTATTGTAATACTTCTTTTGAAAAATGTTATGCTAGGATTCATAAATAAAAAACCTTGTAAACTTTTCAAAAAATTCAAATCTAAAATGCATGGGTATGATCCTACTGGCGAAACAAATGTTAATGGTAAATTAAATTGTTGTTTTTCTATTTTAATAGACTCATTATTAATACAATGTGTTAAGTAAACTGACCTCTCATCAAATTGTGTTATTCTCACTGGTTTTGCTAATTTTTGTCTATATTTTTATGGTACTAATTCTTCTCTTATGACACTCATTGTACTCTCTGTACCTATCATAGCTGTCGTTTGTATTTTATGTTCTTTTGCTAATTCTATTTCACAATTTATGGTAATTAAGGAACTATTTTTTCGTTTTTTTATACTATAAACAATGTTTCCTAATATTTCAGTATTTTCTTGTGATTATGCTGAATTAATTTATAATAACTTATTTTTATAACATTTTTCGTGTGACATCCCACATCGCCCAGGGGACTGATCCTTATATGTATATTCCATCTCTACCTAGCGCGAGGCCTTTTGGGAGCTCACTGGCTTCGGGTTCCGTAGGAACTCCGAAGTTAAGCGAGAAGGGGCTAGAGCACTCTCAGGATGGGTGACCCACTGGGAAGTTGCTCGTGAGTTCCCAAAAACAAAACTGTGAAGGAATGGTAAGCCCAAAGCGGACAATATCGTGCTACGGTGGTGGAGCGGGCCCGGGTTGTGGTGGGGGCCCGGGCCGGGATGTGACATTGGTATCAGACATCCCACATCGCCCAGGGGACTGATCCTTATATGTATATTCCATCTCTACCTAGCACGAGGCCTTTTGGGAGCTCACTGGCTTCGGGTTCCATAGGAACTCCGAAGTTAAGCGAGAAGAGGGCTAGAGCACTCCCAGGATGGGTGACCCTCTGGGAAGTTGCTCGTGAGTTCCCAAAAACAAAACCGTGAGGGAATGGTAAGCCCAAAGCGGACAATATCGTGCTACGGTAATGGAGCGGGCCCGGGAAGTCGTCCCACCCGGGCCGGGATATGACAATTGGTATCAGAGCCTATCCCTGGCCGGAAATGTGCCGACGAGGACGTCGGGCCCCTAAGGGGGGTGGATTGTGACATCCCACATCGCCCAGGGGACTGATCCTTATATGTATATTCCATCTCTACCTAGCACAAGGCCTTTTGGGAGCTCACTGGCTTCGGGTTCCGTAGGAACTCCGAAGTTAAGCGAGAAGAGGGCTCGAGCACTCCCAGGATGGGTGACCCTCTGGGAAGTTGCTCGTGAGTTCCCAAAAACAAAACCGTGAGGGAATGGTAAGCCCAAAGCGGACAATATCGTGCTACGGTAATGGAGCGGGCCCGGGAAGTCGTCCCACCCGGGCCGGGATATGACATTTCGCACAATATTGAATATGTATTATAGTATTTATTTGCAACCAATTTACTACAATTATAACATTTTTCTGACCAACCTAAATTAATGTATTTATATTCTACTTCATGTTGTTCTTCTATGAATGCACACATATACTATTCTAAATCACCATTTGTGCTACTTGAATCTTCCGAGTCTGAATCTATCATATTTATACTTTCTATACTATAAATACTCTCATTATCACTCAAATCATTTAAACTATTTATTAACTGTATGTCTTCATCTTCTTCTAACTTAAACAACTCCATTAAATATACTTTTTCTCTCGGCTGTTTACCTAATTTTGGACATTTAGATCTAATGTGTCCAGCTTCTCCACATGAATAACATTTACAGCTACTTTTATCCTTTGGTACTTTATATTTTCTAATCCAAGCTCTACCACTCATTTTCCTAAATTATTTTGGAATATATTTTCTCTTCCTATATGTTCATGAAGGTCTTATGCTAAAACTCTTATGTTGTTTGTATGGTTTGTATGATTTATATTTCTTTTTGTATGTTTTCTTATGCTTATTCTTCTTATGACAATGATACTTTTGTGGTAAATCTATATTTTTACAACTCATGTAAAATTGTTTCCTAATTTGTCTTTTAGCTTTTATTTGACTACACTCTTGTCTAAATATACCATATACATGTTGAATTCTAGATCCTATTGCAATATCATTTTTCTTTGGGTGCTTTTACCATTCATTCCAAATCTTTTCACCTATTGATCCTTTTATTTTTGTCAAATAAGTGTCTAATAAATTAATATCACTAATTCTACCTGTTCTTCCTAAATATTTAAAGAAATATGTGGTATATTCAGCTATATACTGTAAACCACAAATTTGTAATTGTTCTAAATTTCTAATTGCTCTTTTTTGTTCTTGTTCACTTCTGCAATCTAACCTATTATGATCTAAAAATTCTTATTTAATCAAAGTAACAAAACCATCAATATTAAAATGTGTTTTAGCCGCTTGATGCTGTTCTGGATTTTGGACTTTCTATGACTGGAAATAATAAAAAACTAAATCATCTAAAGTATGCTCAAAATAATTTAACATATTTTGTGAATTACTAAAATCTAACATTAATGTTGCATGTACTCAACCTTTTTCCCATCTCTCAATCGTTCTTTTCCAATCTTGTGGATCTACATTATCTAAATTTAATATATTACATGCTATATTAATTTGTTCTAAACCTCTCAAAGGAATCTTATTTTTTTTTCTAGGTTTTATCATGCTTTCTTCTATGTGGTCTACTCGTGCTCCTTCATTATAGTGTTCATTTGTTGGTCTAAAAAATTGTTGGCCAATTCTACTTGCGTGTCCTGGATTTGGATTTTCTACTCTTGATGTACTACTTTCTTCTGCTGGATTACATTCTACTTTGCATTTTGCTCTCAATTCTAATAAATTATTATATTCTTTTGATCCTAAAATATGTTATACTCCTATTTCTAAAATTAAAATTTTCATCTCTTCATCTGAAATTCTATGTAGTACTAAATCATATGTATTATATATATTTTTTTTTAAGTATTACTCTTCATCTAAATGATCAATATCTTCTATAAGTTTATCTAAAATATGATCGAAATTTTGCTCAACTAAATTAATATCTAAATTATCAAAAGCCATATGAATACTCTCATTTTCGATCTTACTTTCATCCTCTTCTATTTTTTTTCTAGTTGCTTGTAATTACTAAACCTAATTGTTGCTTGACCTATACTAGTTTAATATATTTATACTTTATCTAGTTGTCTATTTTTTGCTACTTGTAAATTAGGTCATGCCCACTGAGTTCCTTTTAAAAAACTATTATCTACGGGTTTTACCTCTATCATATTTATATGTTTACTACCAAATGTTTGAATTAAATTTTAAAATTCTAAATTAAACTTATGATTATATGTATCAAACACTTTACCAATATACATTAAGCTAATACACAAATTTTTATATTCCCCTTTCATATTAAACTTTTTTGTTATTATACTCACTTTAATATATTTACTAAATTCATTAATTGTCATAACATAATTTGGAATACAACCTATGACTGCTAAGTTTGAACTTAAGTCTACTTCAGCTGTTGCTATTGCTGCTTGTTGGTGATTATCCCATCTATCATCATATATGTATACTAAAGCTTTTGTGCTGACTTGTGCTTTAGTTAATCCTGCTATTCCAATTAATATTGTTCTTATGTGAATCTGATTAAATTGTGATTTTCTCAAATGAGTAACTACTTCCTTACTAATTAAATTAAATGTAACTTCTTTATCAATACAACTAACTTCATATTGATTGATGCTACTAAAATTTTGCTTCTATTTTCAAATAAACCTAATTGGTACAAATTATATTTATTTTTCTGTGTTCTTTCAAAACCTCTTCTAATAAATTTTTGTGCTTCTTCTTCATTTAGATAAATATCTTCGGCTCTAACTACTTCTCTTCCTTTTTCCCTAAAGAGTTCCATTTTCTGTTATCAAAATGATTTAGCTTAGGTCTTCTATTATTATTTGCACTTAAAGTTAAATTTTCTAATTTATCTATCAAAGATGGTGGAAGTGATAGAGATGCGTTATGTAAAACTTGGTTTATTTCTACTATTTGTTCTTCAACTTGATCCAATTTTTCAGCCAAACTTAAAACTAATTGAATAATTAAATAATTTTGCCTAATGGGAATATTACTACTGGCTACTTGTGTTGAAAAATCTGTTAAACCTACTGGTTCTTTGTCTAGCTTACTAATTTCTTTCAAAACTTGAATATATTTTCTGCTAGTTCTAGAATCGGTCATTAAACTAATATTTATCTATTTTATTATGCAACTTATCTACTTGTTCACTTAACTCTTTTTGCACTAATTGATTTTTTTGGACTTTTAATTTTAACTGCTTAACTACTTCTAATGATCTAAGTTCTACTTGCTTAAGCTTATTATCTATGAGGTCAACAAGCTCTTTTATCTCTCTTTTGCTAGGAAACTTTTGAATATTTTTATTATTATCTTCTAATTGAGATGTAATATAGTCTAAATTTTGTCTAATTGTTTTTATGGAATTTTTCTGAAAATACTCTAACGACTGATTTAACAAATGATTATGCTTATCATTTTCTAATTTTATATTTTTTGCTTGATTAATAATAAAATCTACAATATTATTGGCTTGTGGATTTTCTTCACTATGCAAAATATGATTATGCTTTCTTAATGGAAAATAACAAACTAAACTATTTTGGTCTAATGTTATTTTTCTTTTTTGAAGTTCACTAATTTCTAAATTAAGGTAATCTATCATAAACTATAGTCCGCATTTTTCTAAAATTACTGTTAACTGGTTTCTTAGAAACTCTCTTTCTTCTCTTAAGGTCTCTAAAGTTTGATCTGTTGCTCTTTTTGCTTCTAAAACTTTATGCTGCACTTCTGTGTTATTATATTTATGAATAAATGAAAGATGTTCAAGATAACCAAGATAAAACTTTTGTTTCTTCAAAGTCCTGCTAATTCTTTTGGATATGTATGCTAATCTTCTCTTTATGCTAGTTATAGTTGGATGTTTAGGACAATAAATACCTGGTGGCTGTGGTTGACAAGGTTTACAAGGACAATAATATCTGCTGTTCATACAAAATAAACAAGTGTGATATCAGTTGTATCAATGACTTCCATCCTCAAGCTACTTTACTATTATAATTGTACTATTAAAATGCTAAACTTGGCTCTGATACCAGATTCTGAAAGCAGGCCTGTTTAAATAGTCGGATGACCATTATAACAACTAGACATAAAACCTTGCACATGGAACTCGACATGTTTCAGCATGACGACCACTCACAGTACAAGTATAAGGCCTTAAAGGCTGAACTCAGAGGTACGAAGAACTCAGAGGTACCCTGGTTAATGCCCAGTTATTTGTATGGCAGATATTCAACTATAACAGAGTGCTTGAACAAAGTATGATTGTCATTTTAGCAGGTTAATAATACAACTACAATATTGTTTCCCTGTTTTAGACTAGAAGTCTAAATAAACAAACACAGTAAAGAAAGAAAATAAAGCTTACTTAAAACTTGGAGATTGCTTGAATATGTACACTTGAACTTTTATTGATATATAGAATGTTTACAAATATAATTGTTTACAAGAAAGTGTTTACAAGGATGCTATGAAGGTTATGGATGCTTGAAGATGATGTGTGCATATGGTGAGAGTAGGGTGTTCTTTTATGTTGAGAGTTGAGAGTTGAAAGGTAGTTGTTACAATGAAAGGAATTTCTCCTTATATACACTAAATGAGGATACTAACATACAAAATTCTAATTGAATGGTGTGCCTTATCTTTTCTTTTTTGGCACTGTTTCTGAATATGTAAACACTGTTTCTGAATCTGTAAACACTGTTTCTAATTCTGACGGGATCTTGTCTTGTCTTTCTTTTGCTTTGATAAAGGCCATGTGAACCCATGTGAATCCTTCTGCATGGTTTCTTCTTCTGAAGCCCTCCTTTGTCACCTTTCTCATGCCCAATTTGGG
Source organism: Pyrus x bretschneideri (assembly GCF_019419815.1). Lineage (NCBI taxonomy): Eukaryota > Viridiplantae > Streptophyta > Magnoliopsida > Rosales > Rosaceae > Pyrus > Pyrus x bretschneideri. The sequence goes on from NW_025999679.1 coordinate 81,330, forward strand.
TATTATCAAAAAAATTTGTCCTTATGATTAAAATGAAAGTTTTTTTGGGTGTTTTGGTTAATTTTCCCTTTTATCTTTAACTAATCCTGGTATCCCTTTTTCCTATTTAAAATGGTCCCACTGTCTTTTCTTTCCTCACTTTTATATTACTTTTTTTTTTCTCTTAACCAATCTTCTGACTTTTGTTTTTTCATTTTTGAGTGATGTTGTAATAGTTTTTTTTTTTTTTTATCTTTTTAAGACCAGGCCATTTCTATTCTTTTATCAAGCTTTGTACCAAATAATATAATTATACCTAATTGTATAACTTTGGCTAAATTTATCGTCTTTAGATTGGACGCGTGTTTTGAGACTACTTTTGAAATGTTAAAACTCTTAAACATGAGGTTAAAAATATTTAATAACAATAGATTTTCTTTTAGTTATCATAGATTTTATTTTTAATTTTTTGAAGTTTTTTAATATCTTCTAATGTGCTTTATGGTGGATAGATAGGTTTTATACTGTTTAGTTCTACTAAGAGCAATGTGCATCGAGATTTTATGCTGAGCAATGTGAATCTTGCATTAGAAGTGATACTTATGCTTGTGATTTCGTGTTCAATTTTTGTACCTTCTGTTCACTTGAGCCATTCTTGTTTCAATCTCTTCATTGACTACACTGTCTATTTTTTAACTTTTTTCTGAATTGTCCAACGTATTTAAAATGACAATAAAACCTAAACGTTTTGCCCATTTCTTTTATAATTTTTGGCTTTGTCACTAATGGTGAGGGTGTATGAGAATGGGTAATGAGGGAGATCAAAATTTTAAACCAGGTTAACAAATCAAATGATGTGTCATCAATATAAAATAAGCATGTTAATCAACGTTTAAGTAATTATTTAATTATCAACAACCACATCATTTAGTTTACAAATTTAGTTTGAATTTTTTTGTCTCTCAAGCATTATTAGTATAAAAATATGTTAGATTCAAACTTTGAAATGTTAACCGAAAACCTTCTCTCACACATGATTTGTGAGAGAAAGGCAGGCATGGCTGATGTAGTTAAGCATAAGATAATCGCAAAAAGAGAAAGAGATACGTGCATGGTGTCCAAGTGTAAGAAGGGAATGAAACAAGATTTGCATGCACTTCTCACATTGAGCCACAACTTACCCTCCAAAATCAGGTGGTGTTTGCATTTCTTGCCACGCATAGTGTATTACTTGCTGCTGACTGGGGATGACGACTTTTCCTCCTTATTTGCCTTTCCCATAGTAATTTTCTCTCTCTACCACCGCTCTTTATAACCAAAATATTCATCACGTAGCTAGTCTTCTATATTTCTGCAGCTCCTCCATATGCTAGAGAGAGAGAGAGAGAGAGAGAGAGAGCAAGAAGGTCAGAGAAGATCGCAGAAAACCGTATCGAGTATGGCTGCGAGTGCTGTGACGGAGAATGAAGCACTGGCCACACAAGCTCCATATGCACCTGTCACTATTGAGAGGAGAGTCAGGAGTGACTTGGAAACCAAACTTCCTAAACCATGTATGTGAGACCAATTTCATTTTCTTTCTTGCTATACATATAAATATATATCTCTCCCTTTCACTTTTGTATATATTTATAAGCTTATTACTCTTTATTCTTCTTCCAATATCAATATGCACACGGAGATTCCATAACAGGAATCAATGATCTCGATGAGAGAACTAGTTGATTGGGAAATGATAACTGCACACCATTTTTTTTATTTATTTTTAAGCTTTTATGCACCGCTCTTTATTTTTAGTAATTGAATTGAATAAATTAATGAAACGAAAACAAAGAATAAAATTTAACAGAGGTGTGGATGCTGAAGTAAAAGTGTGTTTTATTTATTTATTTTTTTCTACTTTGATAAATTTTTAATTTCTTATTATTCGAAACTTTCCATGACAAAAATGATGGTAATTGTGACATGTTCTGGTAGGTTGGGAAATAAAATGCTAATACAGCCCCCCAGCCCGCTAATTCATATTTAATCATCTTTAACACATACCCAACTGCAGATATGCCCAGAGCATTGGTTGCTCCAGACACAGACCATCCAACGGGAACAGTCGGCCATCAGCACCGTGACATGAGTGTTCTTCAGCAGCATGTCGCTTTCTTCGACCAGGACTACGATGGCATTGTCTATCCTTGGGAAACTTTTGCTGGTAAATCTTCATGTTATGTGCCTGCTGCCTTCAACTTACCTTTCCTTACGAGTAATGCTAGAGATAGTAAATTTGTAGACAAAATTTGCAAACCAAATGATGTGTCACCAATAGCAAATGAGCACATTTATTAACACTAAAGTGATAATCTAATCATCGACTTCCATGTCATTTAGTTTACAACATTTTGTCTACTGGCTTCAATCTTTCCTTAATTGTACATTAAGCACCCTTGTAGTGGATTTAATTGGTTCTAATGTATTCTTTATTCCTTTCCCTTAAATAATCAGGATTGCGAGCCATCGGTTTCAATCTTATCGCCTCCGTTGTTATGACTGTTCTTATCAATGGGGCTTTGAGTTATCCCACTCTGCCTGTAAGTTCCATATTGATTTCCAAACTTCTTTATAAGAAAGCAGATGTTAATTATTTAATTACTAATAGGCATTCTATGAGTAATTAACTTGTGCCGCTAATCTCACTACTATATCCTAAAGTATAAACTCGCTGCTCTGATACCGTCACACACCAGATGATGTTAACTGCCATATCATGTGCTTAGTTACTGCAATCCGTTTACCTGCATTATGCGATGATCAGTGTGTCTCAAAGGGCGGCGAAAGTGAGTAAATGTGGTAGAGAAGAAAAGCTACTTGACTGAAAAGCGTGACTAATCAAAGATGCTTTGTATCTCTTGAATTTCTAATTTACACAGGGGCGGATTCCTTCTCTTTTCTTTCCCATACACATATACAACATTCACAAGGCAAAGCATGGTAGTGATTCCGGGACTTATGACACAGAAGGAAGGTATGTAATTATAAATTAAATGCGACAAAGTAACGATCTTCGATAATGGCTCGTAAAGAAATCACTAGAATTCATGTTCAATCATTTTGCAGGTTTAGCCCAGTCAACTTGGAGAACATGTTTAGCAAGTATGCCCATACCGTGCCTGACAGGTTCACGCTGGGGGAGCTTTGGAAAATGACCGAGGGGAACAGACTTGGATATGACTTCTTTGGATGGTAAGCCCTTTCGGGTCCCTAAGACGCTACACTTTGGTACAAATTAGTTTTTGTTCTTCACTTGGCTAACTTACAGAGTGTGGTTCGGGCAGGATCGCGAATAAGTTGGAATGGGGGCTATTGTATGTGCTTGCTAGGGATGAAGAGGGTATGCTGTCAAAAGAAGCCGTTAGACGCTGCTTCGATGGAAGCTTGTTCGAGTATTGCGCTAGGATGAATACCGTCGGTAGAGCGAAGATGGGCTAGAACAATATGGAAGCTATGTACCAAAATGCAGTATATGTACGCGTGTAACGATTTAGCTTTTGTTTGAGACGTTGGAACTGTAATAAATTGAGGGATGGTCCTTCACTGTTTCGTACATGATGAAATGATCATAATTTCACCTTTTCATTCATAATTCTTCATTCAAAGTCTATTTAGTTGCATGAAATTCTGATAAAATTGAAGGGATATAAAGTAAAATGTGGTAAATCTTCAGAAAGTGTAGTACATTGGGTTTGGGAGTTTGAATGTCCTTTTGGCGGTAGGAAGTCCATTGATGCTGCTGTATTGGTCTCCCGCAATGCCCCAAATGGTGTAACCATCGGCAATCAATTGCTTTCTCACTCTACTCTTGTAATTCTGCACTCCTCCCAGTTCATCGTCAGTACCACTGAAACCAAATACAAGTTAAAACAAATTAGATGCACGATGTACATGAAGAGAGTGACAAAGATGTGGATTCTCATGCCACGTTAAATTGTCCGCCCAAGACGATAGACACATAAAAGGGTGACCCTGAATTTGGGTTTCCGGCCCCGAGTCCATCAAAATGGACCCGAATGCAGGATGTCACTTTTGTTTGTGTCTTGAGCAGACTAATAACGTGGCACGGAAGTCTCTGTCCATAATGTGAGAGAGAGAGAGAGAGAGAGAGAGAGAGAACCTCAGTATAAGGCTTGTCCAACCATAATAGCCAACATTGACAAGGTTATCAATTGTGGGTGATCTTAGAAGCTCCCTCCTTGAAGAAACCAAAATGATCTGCAACCCTCTGCCTTTCATCTCATTGAAGAGTTTGAGTGAGTTCTCTAAAGCAGGTGCCTTTCCACAGCTCATCCATTCCTCCAGAGAAGTCAGGTTCAACTTCTCACCCCTACATACAAATTGCTTTACAAAATTACCACACTCGAAATTTCGTATGCCATCTCATACTTTCGAATCAAACATATATAATGTCTTACCCGAAATTTCGTTTCTTGTAGTAAGGCACGGTCGAAAGGAGCGTATCATCAATGTCGAAAATCCATGCATCTCTACCATCTTTCTTCAGATTGCAGCTAGTGCTTAGGTACACAAGCGCCTCCTCGACCGCCCTCTCAGAGTCCACCTTGTACTGAGTTGAAGTAATGTATTTTCCAACGTATCCAATGCACTCTTGAGGCACGGTTTCGAACTCTCTGATGTTGTGGAGCTCGACATTCATCCTCCAACTCTCGCAGTAGTTTCTCAAGCTGATGTCCCGTCCATTCTTGGTTCTGTGATCCAATATGTTCCACCGCGACTCGGTGGCTGCAATCGTAACAGAAAGAATCAAAAAACAAAAGAAGAAGCTTTGATTTCTATCCATTTTCACTGGCTTGAGTACAAGGAGAGGGAGATGGAAAGTGGGTTTAAGTAGGAATTGTATGGGGAAATTGGAGCAAGAAAATGTGACATGGTAACATGGGTTTTGGAACAAGTATTTGTGGTTTGTTTGGCATGTTGTACAAATCACATGGTGGTCAGGCTGACAAATGCTTTATGTTTGATATAATTTTTATTTTATATTCCATGCTTTCGTTGTTTGTTTTGAAATTTTATACACAATTATTTTGATTATTCTGTCAGCGCATACATTACGATTCGCTAGAAATCTTTGCTTCAGATTAAAAAAAGAAACCTTCATTATATCAACAACAATTTGCACTAGATTAAAGCCAAAATGCACTAATCATTCACGTCGTCTCGATAGGAAATTCTTCCTTGCACATTGTTTTCACAAGCTAGCGGTTGGAATTTTAACCAATTAGGAATTGAGGAAATTGTAATAATGGTCTATCAACTTTAACTAAATTTGAGTAATAGTTCCTCAACTAAAAATCTATGACTATTGATTCTTAACTCATCAAAACTTGTAGCTATGGTCTTTTTCATCAACTTTGTTAGAACTTCCATCAAAATGAGCCACATGCCACGCACGTGAGAGTGAATCAAGGGGCTAATATGAAAAACCAATGAGAAAAATTGTAGCAATGTCCCTTAACTTTAACCCAATTGTGAAATGATTTCTCAACTTTAACCCAATTAAAACAATACTTCTCCAACCCAATTATAACAATAGTCTTTTTAACATGACTCACGTCGACATAATTTCAACAGAGTTGACGAAATGGACAATAGTTGCAAAAAAGATCACCAATCTTGAATTTTTAGTTCAATAACCATTGCTCCAATTGAGTTCAAATTAAAAGACCATTGCTACAATTTTCTCTTGGGAAGTGTTTTGATGTGCAAGAAAGCATCCCTCCAACCTCGACACAAATCGATTTTGCACCCTTTTATAGATCAATAGGATGGTAATATTTAAGGAGATTAACAAAATGCAATTTCTAAACTCTGAAAAATAAGCATAATAGTTATATCTAGAACAAAACAACATCCATTTAAGTTTGCACAACACATCAACAAGATGAAACAAAATTTAGTCATATTTCAGGAACGACCTCCCTTCTAATAACAAAAACAAACATAACTCAATCATATATCTGTCCTATTCAACAGCGCGGCGAGTAACATTTAGACGATGGCATTAGCAGCACTTGCAATCCTAGGCCAGAGATCAGCGCACTCCTTCCCGATTGGACCAGTAATAGCAGACCCTAAACAAACACGCAGAGCAACCGATAAGAAAGGGTGACTAAATTAACCTATCAAAGTGTTACCAAACTTTACAGCTGAGGAAACAGTATGGTTATGATGTGGGATGTACCTTTCATTTCTCCCTTCGGGTTCACAATAACACCAGCATTATCTGCAGATAAAGCAAACAGTCTCAGTAAGATACAGTGATTAACAATGAAATGCAAACAAGACGATGTTTTGTGACACAGTATGTATTAAAAATCTCAGAACAAATGAAATCAATAAAATGTGTATTAGCAATAACAAATATGTAGGGACCAGATGTAACAGATGTGAGCATGTAAAGCAAGGTACGCCTGTAACGATGGGCACTGTCAATTTTCCAGACGTGTAACAGCATCAACTATTAAATAAAGAGGATACTTGACTTCTGTCTGGTTATCTTACAGTTATGTTTAAAACACTTGGAACTAATCAAATAATACCACTCACAATATGTAAGAATAATTATACTACACTATAACCGGTCAAATTCTACAAATATTAATCAATTTCAATGTCAAAACAAGTATGTAGTGACCAAATGGAGCAGATGTGAGCATAAGTGCAAGCACGCCTGTAACGATGGGCACTATTGATTTCCCAGACGTGTAACAGCATCAACCATTGGTTAAAGAGGACACTTGACTTATGTCTGGTCATCCTAAAGATGCATTGGAACTAAATACAAGGCCAGAAATGTAACAGCATCAACTGCCAAATAAAGGGAATGCTCGACTTCTGTGTGGTTACCTTACAGTTATGTTTAAAACACTATTGGAAATAAACGAACAATGCCCAACACAATACAATATGTATGACAGTCTTACTACACTATAACCAGACAAATTCTACAAACATTAATCCATATCAATTCCAAAACAAAAATGTAGTCCCCAAATGGAGCAGATGTGAGCATAAATGCAAGCACACCTGTAACGATGGGCACTATTGATTTTCCAGACGTGTAACGGCATCAACTACTAAAAAAGAGGACACTTGACTTATGTCTGGTAGTCCTAAAGGTGCATTTGAACAAAATAAAAGACATGTATCGAATGGCGAAAGATGAGATTCCATACAGAATAGAATCCAATCGAAAATTATTCGACAGATAAGTTTCATTAGTGTAGCTGGTATTAGGATGTACCAAATCATTGTGCACACATAACTCCACTGATGGAGTTATGTGCCCATCATGACACTGCTTAACCAGCATTCTGTTTCTCATTCCATAGTCATCAAAATTACAATTAGTCAACTCAATATCAAGATCAACAGTTACGCAAGATGATCCGCTCAGAAAACAGAGTACACATCCCAAGATACTTATCATATCATCTAAACAAGAGAACAAACCAACAAGACAATTAGACTGAAACACCTATTGGATAATAACATAATCAAAAACATTATGACACATTAATGAACAAGGGTAATAATATTGACCTTCAAAGTACATGAAGACACCATCCTTTCGGCGCCATGGCTTGCGCTGCCTCACGATGACAGCAGGTAGGACCTTCTTCCTGAGGTCAGGCTTTCCCTTCTTGACAGTGGCCATGACCATGTCACCAACGCAAGCAGATGGCAACCTATTCAAACGACCCTTGATTCCCTTCACGGATATGATGTAAAGATTCTTAGCTCCGGTGTTATCGGCACAGTTCACAGTGGCTGCCACTGGAAGACCCAGTGACATCCTAAACTTGTTTCCAGCGGACCCTCCACGCCCTGGGCCAGAAAACCAACATCAGAACCATATCATACTATAAAATCAAACACCCACAATTTTTAACCTCAGATTCATATGTTTTGCCATATGGAAAGAAATCAAAGACCCAAAATTCAAAATTTGATTTCAAATAATCATACCCCACAATCTAAATCTTATTAGACAAAATGCACAGATGGGAGTTTATAACATTTTCATGGCTAATATCTGATTTGTTAAATCAACATGGAAAATGTTCAATCGAACCAATAAACATTTCATTTTCCTAGAGAAATCAAAGGAATCAGCAACTAAGAAGCTAAAATTGATCAATGACAAACAAAAAGAGATAAAAATTGTTGATTGGCATGCATCAACAAGAAAATCCTAGGAACCAAGCAGCATATTAAGCACAGCGAATATCAACGAAGGTGGGGCGGCCAAGAACCGACCTCGCTTCGACATCTTGGCTGCTGCGAAAAGGAGACTGAGGGAACGGTAGGGTTTAGCAAATGTGTATATATAGAGGGAGAGCGGCGTAGGGTTTTCTATTCTCTTTTCTTAAAATACCAAATAGATCGTGGGCCTCTTCAACATTGTGGCCTCGCTGAGTAGTGGGCTTTTGAGAAGGCCTTCTTTCTTCATCCTTGTCGAAGATATCCACAGAAGCCCAATGTTCCATTTTTCAGCTTTTACTTGGGTTTAGTACATTCATTATATTGGGCCGACTTAGGCATAGGAACGGTTCGGTTCGGTACAAGGTGGTACCAAAACCAAACTCGTAACAAAAATTTGGTACCGTTCCAAATGCAGATCGAATTCGGTTCTGGGCCTTTAAGGAACAATTTGTTCCGAACAAGGCCTGTTTTTGAAAAAACAAAAAGGCCCAAATCAGTTTTGGCCCAAATTATTACAAATTAAAAAAAATAGGACCAAATCAGTTTTGGTTGGTCCAAATGCACAAAGCACAGCACGAGTCCTTGTTTGCAAACATCAAACAAAAGGTCCTGTATGATTGCTCCAAATGCACAGTGCACAGCACGAGTATCCTATTTCTCAATCCAACGGACATCAAAATTCAAACATCCAATTTCATGACTCTTGCTAGTGTCAAGTTCAAATTTTTGTAACAACATCAACCATATACAAATTCAATCCAACAACAAAGTTCAAGTAAATGCCTTATGGAATTAGTACAAACCCATATGAAAAATCAAAGTTTATGTCAAAGCCTTATGGAATTAGTACAAACCCAAATGAAAAATCAACGTTTATGTCAAAGCCTTATGGCAATAATACAACCCAAATGTAATAGCAAAGTTCGACTTAATGCCTTAATAAGTTCAATTCATTTAAAATAAAAGCAATTACACGTTAGGGCCTTCACGTTTAACACTCTAGTGGTTGGAGGTTTGGGAGAAGGGGCCTTTGGTTGAGCACTTTTTGAGCACTTTTGGTTGAGCACATATATTATGATAAACATAGGTTTTTCAAAACCTAGCATGTTGTGCAATGTCTGATAACCCCCAGGCCCCATGCCGGCTCCCCGTCCCTATGCTAATAGCCAGAGGAAACACACTCCAGGCCCTATGCCAACACCAAACCGTCGCCCAGGACGGACCAGAATGTATCCCTACGTCCCGTAGCAGAATAAGGACCATTAGGTAAGTACAAAACCATTGAACATACATATGTTGAAAAGCAACTTCATAGTATAAAGTCATCCATCATCTATACTATAAAGAGGTATTCTAAACATGTTCTAAATATCATATCGTCATCCATCAGATATTCTACAAGAACACGGGTTATAGGAAAAATAGTAATAATTCAAACTAGCCTCAGTAAGCATGTTATCTCACAAAACGTTTCATAAAACATAGTCATCAAATCATGCTTTTCATGTATGCATTTCTACTATCAAAACTTGCATTTTTAGAAGAGGTCCACTCACAGTACTCCGTTGCCGAAGTGCCACACAACTAGCAAAAACAGAAACGCCACAAATAATTGCCCCTAAGCACATAAAGGGTAAATTTAGTCAAACTCTACTTAATCGATTGAATTTGGGAAAACGGACATTGGAAACGGGTTTAGGACGTCTAAATTAGCCTATGAGGGATCCCGCACGAAAACCCACAAAGTCAACAGTTAAAGTCAATGCTGACCGTTTACCAGGTCAACAGTCAAACCGGTTCAAAGTCAATGGGTCACGGGTCCAGGTTGGAGCGGGTCAATCAGGTTTGGGCTTGGATCCGGGTTGGGCCTAAGTTTTGGGCTTGGGAGTTTTGGGTTTGAAAATAAAAATAAACAAAAATTAAATAAAAGGAAACAGGGTTGGGTCTTAAAGGGTTTAGGTTTAGTGTTCCGGCCTAAAGGCCTGGGTTTGGATTTTAACTTGGGCTTGGGTAATTGGGTTGGACCTTGGGTTAATGGGTCGGGTTGACCCATTTTCAAGCCAAGGTTTTGGCCGGTTTCTGGGCAAACTTCAAACGCCCATAACTTCTTCGATACTTAACGAAATTGGGTGATTCAAAAAGAAAAGTTGTAGTACTCAACGAGACGAAAGTGGTGGTGCTCGTTGGAAAAAATTTGGAAAAGCTACTTCGAGCTATTTTCTGCAATTCACACATATACACCACTTAAAACAACCTTCGATCTAACCCTAAAACACAACCCAAGGGTTTCTGGAAGCTTACCAATGTCAGAAAAACACGAAACACATCGGAGAAGATGATGAACAATGACGTCGTCATTGTTGGGGTTCCATGAAGGTTTGCTTGAGTTTTCCCGAGGTTCCTATGTCCAGTGGTGTTGGTTTGGGGTTGTTGCTTATGTGAGTGACAAACTTGAGAAAGAGGGAGAGATCACAGAGGAAGAGAAAGGTCCAGGAGTCACACGGGAGAAAGAAAGAGAGAAGAAGAAGAGGGAAAGAAAGATGACGTTACGGGAAGAAAAGAGAGGAGAGAGAGAGTTATAAAAATCGGAAAAGGAAAGAAAAAAGGAAAGGAACCGGGGGACAAATCAAGGGTGGGCCCCCTTGGGCACATTTAAGACCCAAAAACCATCTTTAAAAGGAAAATATCCCCAAACTTAGTGAAAATACAAAAATACCCTTTTTGTTCTGTAAATCCCGGGACCGGTTGTTACAATCTACCCCCCTTAAAAGAATTTCGTCTCAAAATTTAAATCACTTACTACACTGAAATACTCGAAAATAGGAAGAAGAATATATGTATAAAGAGAAATCAAGTCGGAGTGGGTGCATCAAAGAGAATATGCCACACTGTCGCAAGCGAGTTGCAAAATCCTCTATCATGCCTCCAAGCTCTTACTTTCTTCCCCATCAGTGTATAAGTAGAAACATACTTTAATAAGATATAAAGTCGAAAACATATATGGACTTAAGGTAAAAAATAAGTACGCAAAATACTAAAGCATCAAAATAGATATGTACTAACATATAGGTCGAAAACTCGTGCGTAACTTAAAACTGAAAAAGAAGATACTTTCCCCAAAACATTTGTAACGCCAAAAACAAATAACTAAAAGATGGAAGTTAAAATACCTATACTGAAAATTCAAAATTGGAAAATGAGAGTGGGTCTCGCCCAAGCATAAGAAACGTCACGTACTCCGAGAATAGATGTGTCTTTGGGTTGAGCCCCAACAATAGCGAATTCGTAACAACTGCTGAAGACGAATCTTCCTACCCACTTGCTTAACGAACCCAATGAATAAGTTATCGATGCCACAGTAGGCCGCCAGCGATATCGATCACACATTTGTTGTCTCGATAAGCAAGCATAAATTTTCTGATGGTGCACCAATTCACACGTAAATTCAATCCTCCGAAAACAAGCTCGCATAACTCCTCTAACAACCAGTGTTGCCTGTAGAAACTCTCGTACCACGTCACAAAAAGCGCCATACTTAAACTGGACAACATAGAAACTGCCATCATAAAAACTTTATTCAGCACCAAACATCACATCCTCCTCAATTCTTTTAAATGTGACCAACTACTCTAAAGTTTCACCAGTAAAGAACCCATTTGAAAATAGTATTTTGGGATTCAAGAGAAGTGGCTACCATGTTAATAGCAAACTCAAAAGCTCAAGCCAAGCAAGCAGAAAACGAGAAATCACCTTTCCCAACAAGCAGTATCTCTTGGGAATTGTTGCAATGCTCAATCCACCCTTCCATTTTTGCTTAGTTGCAGATTTCTAGTCAAACAAGGCCAAAGTTAGTGGAAAGAAGAAGGACTCGCAAGTGATCAACCTAAACACCCTATGAGAACACACACCATTCAAGAGAAATGTAAAGATCTTCCGATTCTTGCCTTGACCGCGCTGTGGTGCCATTCCAGAGTGAACCAAATAGATCTGCTAGAAACGTTTCGACATCCACATACTCACAATAATAAGGTTCGGAAGTGAAGTAGTGGAAGATGAGTTGAGACGAGCACATATCGTTGGAAAAGAACCGATGTGATGCCTATGAATTATAGTAAGATGGTGATACAATCCGCTAACCTTCTGTACTGAGACCTTCATCCAACTCTTACTAAGAGACCGCTTAAACCTCACGCCCACGTGCTCGCGAACCGAATGATCCTGGTGCAAGGTAGTGGAAAGTTGTAATGGTTAACTCTGTTTCAGGAAAGAAGTCATTGCTAGTGAAGGGTGCTGTAGAGAATTTGCTTGAGAAAAGCACTAAGGTTCAGTTGCTTGATGACGCTGTTGTACCATTGGATGATAGCTCAAGGAACTATGTTGTGCAGGCTCTTCGTGAGATGTCAACTAGTGCTTTGAAACCACTGAATGATGCACTTGTTTTGAAACTCGCTGATATTATGAGCATATATGGAATTGAGAACATATCCATCAGAAGGGAATGAGCTGCTGCTTTCAAACTACCTTTCACTTGCTTTTTTTTGTATGTTCATCATATTTGCTATTGTTTTGCCACCCAAAATTTCGTCTTCCATCTTTTGTTTTACCCTTATATCGGCATGTCACTACTAATAATAATAAATTTTTTTTCTTCAGATTATTAGTCATGCTGGTTTGCAGCATGAGCTACTGGGCTGAACACTAAACTGAGTTTCAACTCTGACTTTGAGATCATTTCTGCGCAGATTTAGGTATTCAAGACACTGAAGTTGGGTAAGCCATCATACTTTACACACAAAAAAAAATAACTTTCAAGTGATTGCAAATTTGGTTGACACTGGGAAACTATGAAGATTTAATGGTGGTTGGAATCATTGATCTAACCAAAGTGGGTTTCTGTATCATGTATTTCATGAATAGAACTGAGCAAAGTGGGTTTCTGTATCATGTATTTCATGAATAGAACTGACATATCATATATAATTGACTGAATTATATACTCTTAATGTCAAACTTTCTTAACGTCATGTGATTAGTATGAATGGATTTGATATGGGAAGGTCTGCTTCTAAACTAAATCCCATTCCGAAGTGATGTTATGTGACAGAATTTATACTGCACTATGTCTTTAAAGGAAATGTTCATTAGTTTATACTCATAGCTGTTGTACTTACAGGTTTGTTTTATATATATATATATATTTAGGAACTATGCATGGTAGTTGTTAAATATTATGACATTTGAAAATTCTTAATTCTGTGATTGAAATATGATTACTATGTATTCGTTTTATTTAATTACAATTTACGAGCGATGGAAAATTTAAATTTAATTTATGCCACAATTATTAGGAACTATGTTTCACTGAAATTTAAAAATTACGGAAATACTAAGCAATCGATAATTCACTAATCAAACATGTATGTTTTATCATAGTATTATCCCTGTAATATATGGCATATAAAAGGAAACAGGGTTTCTTTTAGATGGGACCTTGCACTACGGTATGTGAGAGACTAGCCGAGTAATTGAGATGACTCATAAGCTTTCTTTTGCATGACGATAATTAATAGAAGCTATAACGTTCTCTTCACATTTCTCTCATTCCCTTGCTCAATAACTTTTCACCATTTTTTATTCCTTCTGAGAGTTGAATGAGATCGGGGCAGTCACTTAAATTCAGGGTAGCTCCATAAATCCTCTCGGGTTTTTTATTTATTTTTATATATTTTTCTCTGTTCTGTAGATTTCACCAAACAGCAGAGAATAAAGTGGTCATTATCCGTGGAGATTTCTGTTTTTCCCATCTTATTCCATAAAACTGAATTTTCAGTTATTTAAAGATCTGAATTTTTTCAACCAGATGCTACTGGGTGTAATGTTTTTGGTTGGTGTTTGCTTGCAACCCAATTTGGTGCTATAAAGTTTTGCGTTTTACAATCCGTTCATGCTTAAACCTCTTCCAATTTTGCAATTCTGTGTAAATCTTGCAGGTCAAGATGGGACACCTATCTGGGCAATGTCTGGACGTCTAGGCTTGGGTGGAGACGTGGAATTATGGAAGAGGTGAAGTAGCTTAGCTCGATCTCATTAGCTCTTATCTGTTACGTTTAAGCTCATTGGTGCTGGCTCTGAGGTTTTTCGAAACTCTGAAGCTTAGAGTCCCATTGAACCACAAGGAACTAGAATAATTGAAAAAAAAAAAAAAAATTGTTGTCTTTGGAGTGTTAACGTTTGTTCATTTCTCCCTTATAGTTTTTTATGCCTTTTAACGCTTGAACAATGATGCAGGTCTATCAAGCAGATAAGATTCAGAAAGAAAACCCCACATATGTTGCCAGCAATGCTTAATGGGAGAAGTATAGGAAACCAAAGCCTACAAATCCGAAGCCTTTTAGGTTTAGAACTTATGTATGTGATACCTGTTGTGACTAATTTCTTTACTGAGCAGTAATAGAGTTGATGCTTTATATGATATGTTTTGGGTTATTTTTTAAGGAAAGAGGGATGCTTAAGGAAGCAACTTTGGAGAAAAGAGCTCATGCGCCGCTGAAGAAGATCACATTAGTCAGGACTCCAGGGGCAAATTCAACAAGCAAACATCAGAACGTGATACAGGTATTTACGCATGAATCTGAACAATTACTTTGTGTATCACTGTCATATAGGCAAAATTTGTTATGTGTGATGGTGTATTTACGCATGACTGAAGTGGATGATGTAATTTTATGCAATTTATAATTTTGGGTTTACTAATTTTCTGCTTTTTTATGATTTATTTGACGTAAGTTTCAATCTTCAGGTACAGTTTTCAAATAGGTACTCATCAAATGTCACGAATACTGTTCCTCTGGTTTTTTAGGCTACAAATTAAATTTTGGGGTTGTTCAATTTTGTTTGATTTTGGCAGTGTTTGGTAGAAAGATGTTAAATGTGATTCTAACAAAATGAGGAACGGTGCTTTCTACATTGAAAGCTATTCTAAATGATTCTGTGTCTACTTCACTCATTCCTTCCTTATCTTCGAATTCTATCTTCTCTTCCACAACTTGTGTCACGATTCACAAAAACTAAAACACCCAACTCCTACAATTTCACCAGCCCCGTGATCATGAACATATGTAGCCGTACTTGCACATCACCAGAAGAAACTTGATGTTCATTTTGGACAAAGATGGTCGAATAATGGTATGTGAAAACCTCAGATGTTAACAAAGATGGTCTAAAATTGTGCAATGAAAAAGAAAAAAGCATACCTTTCCAACAGTGGTTTCAATGCACTTGTGCGACACCATCATCACTCTTTTTCGTCTCCCTTTCTCATTAAATCGAAAAGGAAAGCCATAAGCCATAAGCAACAAGGACAATTTATCATGCCTGTTATTGACTTCTCACTAGTACTGCCGAACATGAATTTTCTCAGTAATTAAGTGTTACAATACCTCAAAGAGGAAAAATGTCTCAAGGAAATTTCCAACCATAAAACCACACTTTAAACGCATATGCTAGATTAATTAACATCCACGATATTAAACTCGTAGTAGATCAACAATCCAGACATATCACAGCAATCCACAACTCTTGACCTGCTTCAACGAACTAATGATGCATTCCATGTAAGAAGATGGTCTTCAACGAACTAATGGTGACCACAGCAAGCAGGTTAAGAAGGGAGGTATACATAAGATGAAAATTTTGTTCAATTGGCTTGATGTTTTGCCATCACTTAATCTAATATCACAATCTCGTACATTCAATAGAAGGGAGCAGGTTACAAGGGTTTATAGCCTAGGAACCTAGTATCAGAAAACTGTGATATCACTATATCATGGTAACTGAAAACCATATAACTCGACAGAAATCATCTCAATTCCAAGGTATAAAAACATATGTACTGTAAATTACCAACTGCTGTATAAAGTAAAAGTTACAAAAACTACATAATTTTCAAACCCTGGACTTTGGTACTTAAAATGCCTGTACATTTGGGGTGGAGTTGGGGCGGAGGGCTGGACTCTGTGTATGGATAATCGCTACTGCAATTGCAAAAGACTGCAGAACTGACAGAGATGGTTGAAAATGAACAAAATACAAATCATCGTGGACATTCAACATCCTCCATGCAGGAGGACCATGCTCTGAACCCTGAAGAATTGAAATGAAAGACAAATTCAGATTATTACTTAGTTGCTCAAAAGTTAAATACCAAGTTTCAGTTCCCGTCATGTAAGTCGTAAAAGCATTTCATTCTTCTCTTTCAACTCAGAATACAATACCGCAGGATCTATTTTACGTCCAAAACAATATCTCTTTCAGGAATTACATAACCTTTTCAAATTAATAGGTCTATCATGACTCATGAGAAGTTTTCGACAACTAGAACCGGAAAAGTAACTTATCATATCAAACACCGGCTTCACAAAAATTATCAATATGTGTGGATGAAGTCAATTTTAATACGTGCTCAATAAATGATCTATGTCACGTTGTAATAAACAAAAAGAGGGGAAGAGGGGGAGGTGAGGAGGTAGGAGATTGGCGTACCATTCTATTTAATTCAAATGACTTGCACTCCCCCTGAGTGTCGGATTGAGGCAAAATGTCTTCTCTGCTTGATTTGGTTTTGAGTACCGTGAGTGGGCACCCCAGATCCCAACCTCCACAGTCACATTGTCCACCAGATCTCCATCTTTCAGTAAGACTTGAAGGACCACCATTTCTGGTCCTTGGCCCACCGTGAATTCCTGCTGGGATTAGAACATCCGTACTGGTAGAGCAGTCACCATTATTTCGACAACATTCAACAGGTACTGAAGCCTCCACTGAGTTACTGATTTTCTTATTCCCAACTTTCTTTAGAAATTTCAAACCCCAACCTCCAGCTTCCTCCTTTCGATCATCAGGGAGATGGTCTTTCACAACAATGGAAGCCAATTCGAAATTTGGAGGGAGATGATCTTCTACCAAATTGGGCACACGTAGGGCATCTTGATTGTTGCCTGTATCAAGGCATGGCTCCCGAGAAGGATTTTCAACTATGAAACATGGTCCACTCAATTTGGAGATGGTTCTTTGTTTGGATGAGTGAGTTGTCCTGAATGCTTCGACCACTTTTTTTGATAACCCCTTGCTCTTCCTGAGGTTATGGCTAGAAGTGTGCATCTCAATACCACCACCAAACAAATTAAATTCAGTCTCCATGATCTTTGAATTGCTTGGGCAGAGGGAGACCAAATTATTGACCTTCATCTTACCGACAAGGTGTGACTCACTATCACGAATCTCATGGTCCTTTTGCCCACCCTTTCCTGAATGAAACAAATATATATAGTCCAGAGTCTTATCCTCTTCAGACTCGACCTTCCACATGTTGGCTACATAGACCTCCCTTTGTTCATCTGTGGAGAAAACAAAATGAGGATTCCCTCCCTTCCACGTGCATTGAAGCATTCCCCGAGAAACAGTGGCAAGGGTGGAAGCAGAAGATTGATCAGACAATGCTGAGTTTGTGCTGCAGATAGAAATAAGTCTTTTGTGGCCAGCATTAGATTCACTTTTATGGCTTCCCTGAATTGGTGTTTCCTTTTCTAGCATCGGTGAAGAAGAGAAACTAAATCCGCCAGGTGAGTCTGTGAAATCATAGCATATCGAGCCTCTGTCATTATTGCAGTCTATTCTTCGCAAGTCTGTATTGCCACCCAAAGGCCAAAATTGGTGAAACAAAGGGCTCTTTAATGTATTCGTAATACTCTTGCTCCTCATAACTCTACCCACAATCCACCGTCCAGCAGGGCTTATTACTACACTCCCACCTCCAGCTGCCAATGGACATTCAATCACGAATCTAGCAGAACTACACGTATCTCCACTTCTACTTTCAGCCACATTCAAGCGCTCGGGCAAAGCACTGATCTTTGAAGAGCTCAATTTCACAGCTGTATTACAACGAGCTACTTTGGATGCACTAATATGAATCAATTCCATGCATTTTTGACGAAATTTTTCATCTAAGCTCAGTATGTGCTTTGGAATACTACTGTCCAAGCCAATACCACTTTGAGACAAGGAACCTTTTATGCAACATTTACTAATTTGCAAACGCTTAACATTTGAAATTAGTGCATGCTGTGGATTTGACCATGTGACCAACCTTTTCAATTTTGAGCCAGAAGAACTTAAAGTACCTTCTCCTGATAATTCCCGCTCCTCGCTCAATCTACGCAACGAATCATCTTGCCCCTGGTGGTCTTTCTGAGCATCAACAAACTTATCATCCATCTGCTGACCCCAACCAAATAGCACACATCAATGACAGATAATTTTTTTATCTATGTTCGGCCTCAAACTGAATTACATAGATTGGTTGGTAGACCGCCTTATATAACTTCCCTCCGTCCAAGTCTTATCTTACAAGTAACCTGAACATAAACACATACTCCAAGCGATAAGTGTAAGCTATCAATTTGCAGAAGTAAGTAGATATCAATTGGGAATTTGGTAGTTTTTCTTAAGCGAATATATCCAAATATCAATGAAACTATCTATCAACTCAGAAACTTTGGAAATAAATCCAGAAATTGAAGAGGGTTGCCAAATACCATGCTTCTGAGACTGTTTGCACAATCTGAAGTTTGAAGCATAAGGCTCCAGCACAATCTTAAAAAATAAGTTTGGAGATTTTTATTTATTTATTTATTATTTGTTATCCAATCAACACCAAATTCAAAATATCTTCAAAAGCTCTAAAGATTCACCAACGTAACAGTTTACCTTCTAATTCAATAAAAACAAAAATACATAACTCCTAATTTGTAGCTGTTCATCTTACAAGTTCTCTTTTTCTCTGCCCAGAACAGTACAATTTCTCTAACAACTGAGGAGGAAGATGACGGAAAGACTAAAGATTCAATCTTTACACATCTTACCTCCATACAAACAAAACCCAGAAAGGAAATTCAAAATAATATTTATAAAACTCACAATTAAAGCCTCAAAGTTGCCTATTATTAAAATAAAAAAGCCACAAAGTGGCCATAAAACATGGAACACTGAGTCCTGACACCCTGAAAAACAGTTCAACCCATCTATAAAATATACAATAAAAAAAAAATACTAGAGGACCAATTGTTTTCTCTTACCTGATGAATTGGATCCGAGGAGAAGCAAGCAGCACAGAAATCAAATGCTCACAGATTAGCAAACACCCACAAGCACTGATAAAAAAAAAAGCAGCTTATTTGCCACACATTAAACACCGTTTTGCTCTTCAAACTTTGAGCTTATTCTCCCAACCGCAAACTTTAAGCACCAAGAAGACTGAAAGAAAGGTCAATAAAGGAAGGGAAAGAAAAAAGGTGAAAGAATAACCAACCAAGCACATGGAAAAGCAGAGACAACCAACATGGCCGCCGCCACCACCACCACCACCACCTCCACCTCCACCGCCACTAATGCTCTCACACGTCTCACAATACTAGGTTCCGAATTCTCTGGTTTTTTGTCAAGAAAATGGCGCAACAGTTCTAGGCAGCCATTGAAGAAAGAAGAAGGAAATGGCGGGCGTGGGTGGAAAAAACAGAACTTCTATATTCTTGTTTTGGGGTCTGAAATGGGTTTCGCATGTAAGCCACGTTTTCTGGGTTGAATTTTGTTGCTTGTTTGAGTTCTGCCCAAAGTCCCGGGTTTCATCAATGTGGGCGGGGACCCACTTCATATTTTTGCATTTTCTAAGCCACTACATTGACAAAAATAGCTGCTTAAGAAAATGTTTATGACCTGGGTTAATGTATTCATTTTTCATTTGTAAGTAAAAAGTTTTAAATTAGATTTTTGTTAAAAACGAATTTGAATAACATTATTACTAGTTATTATGGGATAGGCTCACATTTTTTCTTTTTAGTGTAAATAATATCGTTTGTTCAAAAAATAACAAAATGCTTATGAGTTTTGTGTGTCTTGGTTGATTCTATCTTAGGAAGAATATTGCTTAAGTGTTCACGGATGAGTTTTTGTTGAAGAGGAGCATATCATATTGTTATGCTCTAGGGTTGAAATTTGTCAACTATTCTTGTTAGATTGTGAATATACGGCTCCATGATTAAACAAATTCCAAACTAAGAGAGGGTTATTGTCAAATCACTCACCTAACCAATGTAATATTACGATTTTGATTTGTTCAGATTAAGAATTAGAGAGTGGTATAACAAAACAAAATTAGCCCGTTTAGTAAAGCATTTGGTTTAGTGACTAATCTGGTTTGATAATTTCACTTTATAAACAATTATCTTAAATATTTTATACTCTCTTATTTACGTATATTAAAACAAATCATTATGTGATCGATTGAATAATTACATTTACACTTATGTGATACCCAACAAACAAAATTACACTTCGCAATTACCCAACGTCACAAGTAACGAGTCAATTGAAATATTATATTTTGTGGGATTCTGAATTTGGTACATTACAATTTGAATTTATAATATTGTACGAGCTTATCCCTTTACTGTTTGGTATGGTTCAAAAATAGGGAGGCGAGTTTCTTGGAAATAAGTATTTAATATTAGAAAGCCAGAATAATAAATAAAGAGAGAGTTGGATAGAGAGAGGCAAAAGGGCGTTTAGTGGGTGAGCTGGTGCGCATGATACTGAGAAAGCCAAAGAACCCCGCTGCGTAGGAACCAGGATCCTTTTCTAATCTAAGGATGAGGATCCTCATGATCAAAGGATGTAGGCTGTTAGATAAAAATTCAACAGTTATAAACAGGATATTCTTTTAAAATTATAATAATTATAATCGTTGGTTTTTTATCTAACGGTCCATATCCCTTGATCATGAGGATCCTCATTCTTAGATTAGGAGAGGATCCTAATCTGCTGCGTCGGTCATGGTGGGCCAACTACTCCTAACCAACTAAGAAGACGCCACATCAGCAAGTTGCCTCTGTTTTTTCTCATATGGCAATTGGGTCGAGTTGAGACAAAATTTTGTTTGTTTTTCATTTCGTTGCTTCAAATTTTGGCTATGATTTTTTATGCATTGAACGTCGACGTGTGAAGCAGAGAAATTTATGTGTACACTCTACGAATGCTTTGTCATGCTGATGTTTTGTAATAACAAGATAAATATGTGTGTATACTTTTTATTCACATGTTTTTATTTTATAGATAATGCTAGAGAGATTAAGTTTAAAAACTAAGTTTGCAAATTAAAGGATATGTCACCAATAATGATAAACATATTTATTAACGTTTAAGTAATTAACCAATCATCAACTTCCATGTTCTTTAGTTTCCAAAACTTTGTCTATAAATTTAGTCTCTCTAGCATTACCCAATTAATTAACACAAAATGTTGAGTGATGGTATATTCGTGCCATGAAAATTGTTATCTGTATGAGAGAAGGAATTCTTTTTTCAATCAATGACATTATATGATAACTATTTAACAGACAATCATCTATATAATCAGTTGTGCCACTGAGATAATAAATTTGTTGTAAGAGTATTCGTATAAAAAATACCATCACATCGTGTTATAACACAAATAAACAATATAATTGACAAGAGTACAAAATGGGGATAACGTAGGAGATGGTCAAGTACATACATACCTATGGGTTCAACTTCCCAGTGACTACCGACCTTTACATCACTACAATCTTTGCCATTATATTATTTTTTTTGTTTCTATTTTTATATATTTGTGTATTTATTACTCATATTAGTTTATTTAATGTGTTCATATTATCCTTCCCTACTTATTTATTATTCAAGCGGTGGATAATATTTACTAATCTAATTCTTGATCTCAGCCGGAGGATTAGATCGGCTATCACCTCAATAGATTTATTTCCATCATTCAATGGTTATGATGTTGCAATCATAAATATAAATTATGGCTACTTAATTCTCAAAAATTATTATTTTATTGACTTCCTATAATTTTATAAATACACGCACTTTTTTAATTTATATGCACTTCTTGTTGTACCCCGACAATCTTATGGATATATACCCAATTAAGATTTAAAAAACTAAACACCTACATCCACCGTCCACAATCTTAATTGTTCCTCTCTCTCTCATCAGCCACCATCATGGCAGTCACCTGCATCATTCCGGCCATGCAAGCGACGAAGGTGGTGGAGGAAGGTCAAACTTGTTCTAACACACATTAATATGTTTTTGGTATTTTTCCAAACATGAGACGAGTTCACACTTATAATATTTTTTTCAACATTTTGAAAAGAAATGTCATTAACCTATTTCTATTGTCAGACGTCTGTACACTCTAATTTTATGCAACAGTACGTAAGCTTAGTCAAGTTGCAGAGAATATTGTGCCCGACCATCATGCAACAGTACGTAAGCTTAGTCAAGTTATAGAGAATATTGTGCTTTATCATCTGCATTGGAGTTTAAAATCGGTTCTAGAGACAGGCGCGTCCTACTTTATTTGTCGCATCAAAAGTGGGACGAACTAGTTCTATCTTATTGTGTTTCGTTCCACCTCACGTTTAAACGCAACCTTAAGGCCTCGTTTAGTATAGAATATTAGGTTGGAATAAAATAAAACAATATTTTTCAAGGCAAGTTAAGGGAATTAAACAAGTAAATAAAGTTAATTTTACTAAAACAATTTGAGTCCACAATTTTTCTGACCACCCTCTTTTGAATCTCTGTTTTCCCCGTGCTCAATAATGAGTTAGTAACTACCAACTAGACAAAGAAAAAGCTGGTTCACATAACAGCCAAAGAAAAATTGAATATCTATAATTACATGTGTAACAAATTGAACATAGGCTGTTTGAAATTGAACATGGTGGTTGTTGGTCTCTATGCCTAATTTCCCAAGGGGAACTAGTGACTTATAATAAATAAAAGATAACTGCAAAGGAGACTCTCTTAAAGTGGGATTCTTCAGAAACTCTTTGACATTTCATAGTTTAACATTAATTTTGATGCCAACATTATAAAACATTGTACTAAAAATATGATGTGACATAAAGTCTATAAATAATCCCTCTTTTGAAAGAATCTCCTTAACATTTCTCAAAATAAAATAGTTTTAATGGCATCCCCACTAACACAAAGCATTTGGGATGGCATCTATCCACTATCCTATTTGCATAAAAAAAGCTTTCCATGTAGATATGCTTTTCTTGATATATGATGGCAATTTGACCTAAGGGTTCCACCACTAGGAAATTGGGTTACAAATTTCCCTCTAATATATGATGATACTTTGTTTTAACTGGAATCGATTTAATGTGGTTGTCTGTTTGTATAATTGATCATGGAAACTAAACAAATTATTAATGATCATGCATATGTAACTTATAACAAGTGTTTTTATAAGTCTAAATATAATGATATTTAGTAAATGATACGTTAAATTTAAAAAAAATAATTTTTTTTTTCTAAAAAGAGCTAATTGGTGACTTCATCATAACAGTCCACCATTCTGGAGTCGGGAATACTTACAGAAGCATTTGAAAAGAATAATTGAATGTATAAAGATTTAGATCACACACAATAATATCAACATCTTTTAGTTTCAAATCATGTACCGGTTTTACCAATCCGATTCCCAAAACTAAGAAGAATGTCGACATATTTGGTGTTTCTTGGAATCGTAAAAATTTGTGATAGAATTCATCTGGCGTGCATTAATCTTCATTCCTACCTTAAAAACTCAAATACTGTAGAAAAAAATAATTAGAATAAATCTTTCATTGATATGGAAATTTTATATATACATTACATACCTTGTACAGCAACAAATTCTCCTACAATTCAGGATTACAATTACAATTGTAATTCAATTAAAACTAATTTACTATATTTGTCTTAACATTGAAGAGGTGATATCAAGAGCTCCCAACTTGTGCAACATAGTTGAAATTTCTCCTTTCCGAGTAGCTTTGTAAACAAGTCTGCTAGCTGCTAAGACGTATCAATATGTCTAGTAGCTATCGTGTCATCAACAATCATATCACGTGTTAAATGACAGTCCATCTCCATTTGGTGAGTTCGCTCATGAAAATAGAATATAAAAACATCTCGATCTGAGTTTGGCTGTCCATCTGAGAAACATAATATGATTCTACTTCAAACGCTAATGGGGAGGTTGTTTTGGATAAAAAAGTTTATCAACGTACTTTTAGATGTTCCTACCATTAGATCACTAATGTCATTATTAGATGATTCGAATGGGGAATTAGCTCAAGTCAAGGAACTATGGTTTCATGAGTCGTCCAAACAAATATCTAAAAGCATTATTAAAAGATGAGAGAATCTGCGAAGAAGAAGTTTCAAGTTTAAAGAGTTAACACTACAGAAAATGTAGTGAACCCAATCACTAACACAATGTTACAAAAGCAACTTAATCGACACCTAAATAGTTGGAGTTGGAGATTCTTGGAGTTGTGCCCTAAAGGCCAATTTCGTAATATTATATTATGTAACAACTCCATTTTTAACTAATTAATAATAGGGTTCATTCATAGGTTTAGCTTTATATTATATTATATTATGAATGTTTCCACAGGATTTTAGGTTGTAAGCAATGTCCTAAATGAGATTTGGGCAATGAGACTTGTATTCCATAGTCACTTAGCTCTTAAACAAAATTCCTAACCATTTGGAAAGTTAACTAGATATTGAATATCCGGAAAGGCCGGTGTATATTGCATTAAGGTTAGCAGGGTCTCGTGTTATGCTTGTTGGACACATGGTGAATATACAAATGTTTGTCTTTTGAACAAGTTCACTGAACATTGATGGGCCAAAATGTTTAAACGTATGGATGCTTACCGTGGGAACCAAATTCGTACACCTCCATGAGCGGTGGAAGCACAAATTCGAGCAACCTGCATAAAACAACCGTGAGTAAGCAAGGGTCGGGGAAGGGGGAGGGGTGTGTCAACTAAAGACTCTTCAACGGTCAATTTAGTGAATGATTTTAGACTCAAGCAGTGGACAAGAGAATTCAAGCATTTAGTTTGCGTTATCATAGTTGAACCCTAAATGGATGTATTTATACAGTGGGGAGAGAGACCTTGTTAGGATAGAATCCTTGTTCTAAGTTGGGATAATCCTATAGGATACCTAGAAGTAAATATTGCATCCTCTTAGGAGTTGTGGTTACTTATGGTGCACGTCAATTGCTAGATTGTAGAAACTCCAAGACTTATAGGATCTAATTGTGTTCATATCCGGATCAAATCGCATGTCTTGCAGAACAAGTATGGTCATCTAGCAGAGTTGCTAGGACTCAACCTAACGTCCATATCCGGATAAGAAATTGCATGAGCCGTTGGCGGTCATTATGACTTATGAGTGCCACAAGTGCAGGAGCGGGTATCGCTATTGGAGGCGAGTTCATCCTAGAAGTCTTTAAGGCGGGTGAAGTAGGCAGAGACGGAGGAGGAGCCTTGGGAAATGGTGGCAAGGTCATGGTTGAGTTGGAAAATACGGCAGCGTTGCTTTGCAAAAATCTCTCTTGAAGATCGGCTCATAGGATGTGGAAAAAAGGATTAATTGTGCGAGATCAAGCTCCATCGAATGAATAATCCAAGAGAGGATCATGTCATCGCAGCACCGCCAGGCAACATGTGCATCGAGATCTTTTGAGGAAGACGGCTCCTTGACATCGCATTTGATCAAACCAAGCTTGTTCTTGGCGCTCTAAGAAATTTGCATACCGCGTCCCCAAGTCGTGTAGTTGCCTCTATTTAATTTCTTGAAGAAAAGAATAAGATTTGGGTGATAGGAATGGTGAAGAAAAAAATGGTCGGTGCATTCGGAAGGAAAATCGTCCATGGTGAGGAAAAAACAGGACGACATGGATGGCTTCCAGAAAAAAAAATGAAAAAATGAAATAGCATTTGAAACCTGCTCTGTTACCGTGTAAAATAAATATAATTGGCTGGAATAAATATTTCATTGATACAAGAATAAAACATTTACAATTACATATCCTTGTACAACAAAAAAATCCTTCTACAAGTCAGGAGTACAATTACAATTATAAATCAATGCTAACTAATTTACTATATTTGTCTAACAAATTCACATCTTCCACTCATTTGGCAACCCATTAATACATATATATGAATTAGTTACTTTCTCTTGTTAAACTTGCTATATATCCTGGCAATTTCTTGCACGACCTCTTAATTTGAAATGACACGAGAATAATAAATTTCGAGTCAATCCATTAACGAGTTAGGTCAGTATCGAGTCACCCATTAATAATATATTAACAAATCTGGTCGTTATTAGGTCACCTTTAAGGTAACGGGTATGGTACGAACATCACCCGTTTGCAAGGTTTAGACATTAGACATGACAATTTCTTGCATAACACGTCAACTTGACACGAAACGACTCGACCTGTTAACGAGCTGGTAATTATCGAGTCACCTGTTAAGAACCCGTTAATATAATAGTTTTGAAATGACACGATCCATTATGATAACATGTATGATACGAAAACGACACAAACACGATAAACACGACTCATTTGCTAGGTGCTTACCGGTGCATGATTTGTTACTCTTATCCCAAAACCAATATTCCCCGCACTGTGAATAATCAAACATCCAAATTTTTGTACGGCAGGGTGGAAAGAGGGGGACCAACTGATTCCTTAATTGGGTAAATATGTAATTATGCATTCATGCATGTGCAGGGGGAGAAAATTAGGGCAAATTTGCAATTGAACGTTGTTTTTTAAAATTTGGTCAATAAACGTTTTTAGTGTAGATGATATCGTTTGTTGAAAAAAAAAAGTTTGGTTGATAAACGACAACAAAAGGCTTTGTCTATTTAGGGGAGCCGTCTAACATAACAAATCTTGTTGAAAAATTAAAGGCATTTTGCCTGCAGTCTGTAATTTTTCCATACCTAACGACTAACAATTAACGGAACACATTCTCGTTTCAAATCTCTCTAGACTTCCCAAAAGTCATGGCATGTGGGCTTTTGGTTTTGACCTTCAAAATTATTGATGCAGAAGAACCTAGGACAAACAAACATGTCCCTTTCGATTCTTCGTTATTACGGTTTTTTTGTTTTTTGATAATTATGATACGATGATCTAACTAAGTGTCATTCAAACTCAAGATCTGTCAATATGTAGTTGTACAACAAAATCAACGAGATTACAAAGAGATATTGGGTCTTTACACCAAAACAATAAACACAGCCCAAATCCTTAGCTCATGCTTATTGGCTCATTACACCAAAACAAAACCCAATAGCAAACCTAGATCGGAATCCATCAAAATCAAGACCTTTAAACGGGGAATGGGAACTCATTAATTTAACAAATAGTATTACGATGTCCACGGCGATGCCGATGCCGATGCTTATGCAATCTAAATGTCAGAACTTTGTATCAACACACGATAAATTGACAAATATTGTTGGTTTATTTCTTGATAGCTTAAGCTTTTGGGGTTTCTTGTTGTCTATCATGGTATCAGAGCTTTTTTGCAACATGTTCCGAATTCAAGTTTGCATTCTCTACTTCTTTGTTGTTTGTAGTCTTCATTTATCTACCTCTCCATGTGCAAGAGAAGCACGCACATGCGACAGAGTATAAGCTTGATGTACATTATCTCATTCCTTGACAAGTTAAGCTTTTTAGGTTAGTGATTGTCTAACAAACACGACCACAAGAACAAGGAGAGTGACAATGAAAACACTAACAGTGTGAGAGGAGTAAAATTCTTCTATGAACAAAGGAAGAGCTAGGATGGTTCCATGTAAAATTGAACCAATCAAAGGAATAAGATCAAAACTTCGGGGTTCATTTGATAATCATTTGGTTTTTGGTTTTCACATTTTGTGCTTGTGGGAATCAAACTCTTTCTCGATCTCTAACCCTATTTTGAATCATGGGCTTTAAAGTTCTAAGAAACTTTAGACTCGATTGTTAAAAAAAGCACTACAAGAACACAATCATTGAAATACTCAAGCACTACAAAATTACTACTAAAAGTCCCGAGCCTTGTAGGTAGAACTTCAAAGTCCCTCGTTCAAACTCACCCTAAAAGTCTCTCGGGGTTCATAAAAATTTAAGTCTCTAAAGGCTGAGGAAAAACTAGATACAATGGTTCCACTAGTATTCAAGTAAGATGACATGAAATGTACACCTTACAAGGTTTGAAGTTTGTATAAGAAATAGTATCTTTACATTGTTAAGCACTTTCTCTATACTTTCCTCCTGACTCAATTATCTACATGAATAATAT
The DNA here is from genome assembly GCF_019419815.1 of Pyrus x bretschneideri. Taxonomy (NCBI): domain Eukaryota; kingdom Viridiplantae; phylum Streptophyta; class Magnoliopsida; order Rosales; family Rosaceae; genus Pyrus; species Pyrus x bretschneideri. Next base: position 109,844 of record NW_025999679.1, read on the forward strand.
ATAATGACCCAATTATTCATATTTTTTATTAAACCAGGATATACAAATCGCTGGTGGAAACGGGGTCCTGCAAAATTGGTAGGTTATTAATCTAGTACTATTATACTACTCAAATCCAGGACTGGATTGGGTAGCTGCATTTGAAAGAGTTCACTCCACTGATATGAGCAAAGATATCCGAGGAATCAGCCAAATCCTCTTCCTCTTTCACAGCTACCTGTAAGAATATTTACTAATGTCAGATGACTGGAATGCAATGGACAATAACAAGACTTTGAAAGGTATCAAGACGCCGAGGATAATATAATTCGTAACATTTTGAGAATTGTTTCTTTCAAGATAAGGTATGTGTTAAAAGTGTACGAGGCATTACTTCATCATCTTCATCGTCTTCATGATTGCTTCCAGCAGATCTGTGGGTCTCTCCAAAATCATCGTTCTTTGCAAATCTTCCTCGGACTCGAGGTCTGCTGTCAGCAAGTGTTTTGCGGCAGGCATACTGCATATTTGCTTGGACATTAGTGAGAGTTTAACCCTAATCCCTAATTGAAACGCACATAGTAACATACATGCACACATGCAAATATGAGTAAAGACATATGCTTTTCACACATGTTTTTCTAGAGAGAGAGAACCTTGATTTTCTTGGTGAAGTTCCTCTCATTCCTTTTCTTCATGTACCTGTGGATCTTCTCTTTCCTCTCTTCAACAGAGAGCTTGCCTACTTTAAAATTTGGGTCTTCGGCTATTGGAATCTCAGTTGGTAAAGAAGTAGAGTTCCCACCCCCACTCACCAGTTGCTGACTCTCAGCACTTAGTGCCTTTTGTAGAGATTAAAGGTGAAAGTTACACCCAAAGAAAAAGTAGCAATGAAAAATAACATTAGTCCCTTCTAGTGCACAAGAAAGAAAATATGTCCTTATTTCGATGCTAAGCGTGCTGATATTATTCGGTTAATTTGAATGTGATACCACTTTTTCCAGTCTACATGCTGATGATGACAGTTTAGAAAAAACAGATAAGCAGTGGCCCCTACGAGGGTTTACAACGCTAAGTTACCATCGGTTGACTTTAATGGCCAACTAAAGCTCATGAGAGAGACAGGACTAAAATGCAGAGAGGTTTTCTAAGAGGGCAGGTTCTTCAAGTTCTTCAATTTTCAACAACTATTCACCACAATTGTTAAAAACTCAACAAATCAACTTGATATAGCAGGAGAAGGGTAAAGAGACTCCATAGACCTTTTCTGTTAGTTCTATATGGTGTATTAAACTTCATTCTTGATTTTAGTTTGAAACTTTGAAACCAAACTAAACTGTTTGATGTGTTTCTTGTGAGAAATAAAATAGTTATTTCTTAAATTATCTCCAAGTATCTACCAAGTACTAGAAGTTGCAAGCAGCGATTAGTACCTGAACCTCTTCGGGGTTAAAAACCCTCGATAATGAATCTGGACAGAAGATTCCACCACTGTCTCCCTGATATTCCAAGTCTTTCTGTTGCAGTTCAGAAGCCATAAGAATGCTGCTGGTGAAAATTCCAGTACCGTCAGCTGATAATGCAGCTGGATTTATAGGCCCAGTAGGCATGTAGGGTCCCATAGGAGGACCCAGAAATGAACAAGGAGGAGAAGAAGGGTTAAAAGGAACATAAGAAGGCACTGAAGACAAGCAATCCTCTTCAAAAACCGATGCTAATGGAGCTGTCATAAGAGTTGGTACAGGTTCGGCAGGGTACTGTGAAAATCCCTCAACAACAGGATCTGCTAATGGCATTTGAGGTGGCACTTGAGAGAAATCAAATTGATCTTCCGGGTTTATGAGAAACGAAGGCACCGAAAAGGGTGGGGATGGAGAAAAATCAATGGAAGCTGATATATCATTGTCAATTTCCTCTTGGGAATCAAAGATTATGGAAAGGTTGCCACTATTGTTGTTGGTGGTATTGGCGGTGGTATTAACGCTGGCAGCAGCGGTGGTGGTGTTGGTGCTAGTAGTTATGGGGGTTTGGGAAATGTTTGCGTCCGTATTACCATTGTTGTCTGGGTAGATACAGAACTTGGTTTCTATATCTGGGGGTAGTGAAAGGTTTGTTGCAAAGGATGAATTTTCTTCGTAGCAGCAGTTTGGAGAAGTGGTGACCTCGGAATTCTGTAGGGTCTCTTGGAATAGTTCCGGGTCACAAAATTCAAATATTTGAGCGCTAATCTGGCTAGAAATTTCATCCTGCAAGCAAAACATCAGAGTGCAAAATTAAAAATATGATTATCTGAAAAAAATCCATGCAAAAAACCCTTGTCATCAACTATAAGATTGCAAAATAAAACCTTTTTGTTAAGTTCATCATTCATCCTAATTTTTAACTTATTAGACGAGATATAGATGTAGGCATGCTCCATCTTAGTACCGCAAATATATATCAACCTGCCTCACAGTAGAACTTTCCCTCAATCCCTCCCTCGGATTTTTTCTTTCGATATGCATGAAGCAAGCATGTAAAAAGTTAAAAATAAATAGAAAGAATAGGACAGTTTTCCAATTTTTTTTTATATAGTTTCCATGGACCAACCTTCCATGTATATATATGATTCATTGAGCACATAAGTGTTCAAAACAAGGATGGTTTTGGTGGTGGATTTTTTTGTGCAAAGTAGAAAATGATGTGCATTTGTGCTACATGTGACATGTAGGAAGAAAGTTGCCCAACTGCAGCTAGAAACTAAAGGAGTAAACTAAGAAGGAAGCTCATGGTATGTAAGTTTTGTTCAGTTTACAGAAACAACTCCGTCCGAACAAACAATCAGAATTTATTAGCAATTGGAAGAAAAGAAGCAATTATGTTATCCATGTGAAATGCTTGTCACACTAGGGCTCTCCTTTAACCATCTAAATGCAAAAAGATTCAAGATTAGAAAAGCTTACAGGAGAAGCATAAAAAGCTAAATATTCCCATTCTACTCCAATACGAAAGTGGGAAATAACTAGTAAGCAACCCTAAGACAATGACAATTTTGTGCGTGTTATTGCATCAAAGGTTGAAATAACTAGTAAGTCTATATAACCGGCTCGATGAGTGGTAGCACAAAATTGATGAGATTTGCTTTTGCAATTTCTCTTGACAGTAAAATGCCTTAACCCTACAAATTCCTTGGGAACAGAACTCTAGTAGCAGGTCCATATCGATACTATGAATGCACAGGATCAAAGTTTTGTATTTGCTTTAATTTTATTCCAACTAGTTGATCCAAAACTCAGAAGTACACGAGATGATGAATTTTGTGATTGTCAGAGATGTCGAAATCAAACAAGACATTCAAATTTGAATAATCCAAAATGCACACGCGACCGGGGAAGATAGAGATGCGAAAAGGATTGATCATAATGATGGTTACAGCACATAGCAGAAATCCCAGAAAGAGGTGAAAGTGAAAGGGAATGGATATGAAAATTCCTTGCTTCTGGACCCCTCAACCAATTGGACCAAGAAATTTTGACCCAAACCAACTAAGAACATCAACATTGAACCCAATAAAGCATAAAAACATGTAAAGAAGTAAAGAACAAATTGATTAGCATGCAATTATCTTTTAATCTGCGACTAATTCTGAAAACCACATTTGCAGAAATAAATGTCAACATAATTAAGAAATACTTAATCTTTAGACTAATCCACAATAACCCATTTGCCGAAAGACACTAATTTGCAGATTAAACACAAACACATGTACATGTGTGTGTGTGTGTGTGTGTATATATGTATACATATACCTTAAAACTAATTCTGAAGAACCCATTTCCACAAACACACTAATATGCAGATTACTAAGATACATGCATATAAACACCATTATCAATCAGAAATCACTATATGAATGCATGCATGCATGAACGGAGAATGAGATTAAAAAATGGGACTTAACCTGCTCCTGCTGTTGCTGCTGCTGCTGGATCATATGTTGCAACATGATTTCCAAATCTCTCTCTCTAGGCTTCGAAAGATTAATCGAATTGGTTCGGTTGCTTAATTAAAAATTAGCAAAAGAATCAATGAGAGAAATATTGTAGGAATAATAATGCATTAATCAATATTTACATGCATAATTTGCTCCTCCTCACACGGACCCCTGTTTTATTTTCTGTGATCTCGATGGGATGAAACTATATGCAGAAGGAGGAGCCAATGCAAAAAAAAGTGCAAAACGCAAAACAGTTTTATTAAAATTAAATTAAATTAAATTAAAAAAAAAAAGCTAATTAAGCAGCTAACAATATCAAACCAAAATTTAGAGACAGACAGACAGGATAACGACAGAAGAAAAATAAATAGGGAAGGAAGGATGAGAAAAACAGATAGAAACAGAGAGAGATTAGGAGGTTATAATGAAGAGAGAAAGAGGAGAGAGAGAGAGAGAGTCAGCTAAGAAAATGGAGGGTGTGGGGTGGCCGGAAACTTTAGTTATATACTGAAATATAAAACGATAGGGGTGTGTCCGTACTTAGCCGTCAAGGCTGGCACTGGTCAACCCGAGCTTCGCGGGGGATCGCAAGTTTCTGAGTCCGTACGTGCCGTGGCACTCTGGGTGAACACAACTGAAGGAGACGGGACACGTGGCCAACTGGGTCGTGAAGCATTCAGCAATGGCGAGTGACCTGGCTTCCTACTGGATTTTTTATTTTAGCAGGTTATGGTTTTCTGAGAACTTCCTTAACTCGCAAGAGTCAGAGCAGAAATTGGCTGACCAAGCCCTTTTGCCCTTGCCTTTTGCCCGATTCTTTGAACTGTTTGTTGTTATTTGGTAAGTCCCGATTCTTTGAAAGGTTTTGGTGAGATAATGAAACTATCATGAAAAATGGCAAACTTTGCTTCTCTTTTTGCTTTCTTTCTGTTTTCTTTTTGGCACATTTTATGGTTGAAATTCCTTGAATAGCCTTTTATGGATGGAATTGTTGTGTTTTAGATGAGACCCAAGGGCTGATTTGGTAAAACAATAATATTGGATTAACTTAGATTTTGAAATGTTAATAACAGCTCATATATAATGTAATATTACGCAATTTTACTCAGATTAACTCAGATTTTAAAATGTTAATAATAGCTCATATATAATGGCTGAAATTCCCCTCTTGTTTATTAATAAAAGGGAATTCTCGACACCAGTCAATCATGAGGAGAACTTGGACCAAAAGAATTATGAAAGAGAATGAAAATGATTAGGAATATTAATGATTTGATTTGCAGTTACATTACATAGTAGATTATGGAATATAATCAACGGTAAATTATTGGAATTAAGAGTAATAATAATTTGGGAATTATGCGCAGTGGATAAGGATGTAGTTAATTATTCCAAAATATGTGAAAAACTGAGGAGTGCTCATATAGAACTAGCTTGAAAGGAAATAAAACCAAAACAGTAAAGAACAATTATAGTTGATTAAGTCGTAGTCATTGACTGACTAGATCGTTTCGAAATGCTTCTGAATCTCATCTTCTGCATGGGATTAGGTGGGAGAATATGGGGCGGATGGCAACATGCATTATCTTGAATTTAATTCTTATGCTCCATAATGCAGTCGTGCCCAAACTGTTCATGATCAATGATGGGAGTCAAATTTAAGGTTAAGACAAGTTTAGGGTATAGGAATTCCAGAAAGATGAGGCACTTCAGAAAATTCGAGATCCTTTTCACTGACAAAGTAATCTAATTTTTAGAAACCCTTAATTTGGTGCATTTTCTCTACTTTTTTCTTTTCTCGTTGAGTGAAATAATTGAAAACTCATTTGTACTATTACTAACCAAATATATGCAACAAAAAAAACATGACGTTAATAACAAAAGAGATGAGCCACATACGACATGTTCTTTTTACTAACAAAACATATGACTTGTTGAGTGACAGAGATGAACCCATAACCATGTTAATTTTGATTCTTAGAAGCGTTGGTGAACCCAGGAATTATTAGGGAGGAGTGAAATTTAAAAGGGTAAAAGGTCTAACAAAAATATAGACGACCAAATCCTAAACATCAAGCTAATCATTCTAACAACATGTTTGCAAATGCGTAATCCAATAATACTGCAATTAGTCCATCTCAAACACAAATACAAATACAAATACAAACACAAACACAAATAATAACAACCCCGAACCAAAAAAACAAGATCATGAAAGTGGTGCTAAACATAATACATAAACTGTGGAGCTAACACATGAACTTTTATCCACAAGCGATGAGAATGCGCTCATTAAAGTGGCGAGGCCCATATCTGCTCCACACGTAGTTCAACCTTCAAGAAAAACTAAGCAGCTGACTGCTACCTTATCAATCTCTCCTCCCCATAGTGAGGAGAAAAGTTAAAGGTATTAAAGAAATGATTAATTACTAGATCTTATCTTTATGTTTTCCTAATTGAAGATCAACTCAATCAAGCAAGTAATCACAATCACATCTAATCAAGAATATTACAAGATAATCCCAAGATATTAATTAAGTAAATAAATCTTCGGGATAATTCTTTCTCTTCCACCTACGGACGACACACATCTAATCAGATGTTGGCGCATAACATGGAAAACCCTACAAATGTGGATGGCCCTAGCTCCTATAAATACTCCATTCTCCATCAAATTTTAGCGAACTTTTTCTATGCAATTAAGCTCTAAAACTCTCTTTTTAGAGAAACTGACTTATGCATCGGAGATTCGTGGCCAACCCACCTCCCCCCAACTTCTTGGCGTGTGGCTTTAATCTTTGATCAAAGATGTTTATTTGTTTTGTAAGTACAAATTCGTCAAGACTGAAGATGATAAATTTTTGCAACCACAAAATAGTGCTTTCATTGAGAGCTTGATTTAATTATTGAAGAAAGCTCTCGCAATTCCTTTTAGAATTTTCTGTTACGTTAAATTTCTTGTATGATCCTAGTCATTGAACTTTATTAAAGTTCTTGGATCAGTCCCTAGAGAAAGGATACAATGGTAGGATATTCTGAAAGCACGACGAAAAACACTCCGTACTTACCTAGGTTTTCACCAATCGACGAAAGCATGGTTGCCACAACATCAGCAGCCTACCCTGCAGTCCAATGAGGCCTAATTATCTAAAGATGACTAGGAGGCATGAACGAGTATTAGTCCATAGTCAAGGCTCGCCCATGGCGCGCTTACCATCTAGTCCGATTGTGTTGGCCATGCCCAACAAGCAAATGCTGCAGCCAGAGCCAAGGCAGAAGCCCATATAGGCCATTGTCATTGTAAGCCCATGCTGGTACAAATCCAACAGCTCACGCTGGCAACTGCAACAAACCTTGCAACCTAGACGAGGTCCAGAAGCCCAAAGAAATACAACCAACCAGAAGCCCAAAGAAGTGCAACCATCACCGGCTTTAGCAGGCCCAACCTTTAGTGCATAAAGCTCATATTGTGCGAAGCCAAGCATGCCGGCCTCTAGTCAACAAAGGTAAAGTTAACCTGGATGTGTATTCGCAAGCCTGCACCGGATCCAGGCCCCACTGCCCAGACAGACCATTAGACATGTTTACCCGAACTGCTGGGCAATCGCCAGACCGGTTCTGGTTCAGACTGGATCGATTGGTCCATTGGCAACGATTCTGATTCATTTTTTAGTGATCCCAACCCATTTTCCAGCAATCCAGATCGAATTATGTGCCTAATGTCCACTACCCTTTAACCACTCACAAAGATGCCTATCAGACGAGCTCCTTCATTCCAAATGACGACCACACCTCTCTCGGCAAGTTGCAAACTTGACCAGTGCCCTCATAAGACATGTGTTGTATTAAATTCTTCTTATTCTTTCTCCTTTATTTTCAATTTTGCCTTTTTCTTCTAATTTAACTATAAAAAAATAGTTACCTCTGGTAAATTTGAACCCAAAATCTTTTTCATGTTGCTTTTGTTGTGAAACTAATTATTAGGAGACGGTAAAAAGATGGCCACTAGAGAAAAGAGAAAGAGTGGAGGGGCTAGAAGAATTTTGTGTATAATCCCTTGTGCCTAGTGCATTTATTTATACTAATTATGATGAGCTTCGTTGTCTACAAATAATTAAATTATAGAAGAAAATGATATTCTAGATCCTATAGGATTCCTACTTCTAGTTTACACAATCACACTAGCTATAAAATCATATCCACTACACTTACCCTTGGGTGTGTACAACTTAAGTATCGCATCATGTCTTCATGATTAGCACATGGCAATTGTTATCGTCAGTTCTCGGCAAGCACAAGCAATGTATATGTGAGTCTCTAAGAGCAGTTCCACCCCTAAAAAAATGTGCCAGCACCCAGCCCATTTAATCCACTTAGTGAACAGTGATAAACCCCAATGAACAGTAATAGGCCAAATGCATCTCCACTCCTAAAACTAAATAGCATAGTCAGTTTTATTAAAATATTATTAACTTTTATTATAAAATAATAATTTGACTTTTATTTTCTAACTTTTTAATAAAATAATAATAATAATAATAATAATAATAATAATAATAATAATAATAATATTAAAATATCTTAAATTTCTGCATCTCCACACCTCTTCATCAGTTCCTCGTCGCCACCACCGTCCACCACTGCATTTCCCTTCCATTCCCACTACCGCCTCCAAACCTCCTTATCCCATCCTCCGACGCCGTCGCCTTCTTGTCCTTCAAATCCTAAGTGACCTTAACAACAAGCTCCACACCTCATATCCTTCAAATATTTTTAATTTCTGCATCTCCACACCTCTTCATTGTCCGCTTCGTCCTTCCATGGCTCCTTCCTTCCTAACACCCTCTCCCGCCTTGACCAGCTCTGCTCCCACAACAACTCCCTCTCTGGCGCAAAAAAAAAAAAAAAAAAGGTGGCTAACGTAATGTAGGCCGGGCCATAGCTTTGTCGATTCTGGGCTAGCTTGGAGACCAGCTTGGGCTGGGTGCCGGCCTAAAAAGTCATCGGTGGAACTGCTCTAAGTACGGATGCATGTAGGAATATATTGTCACCAAAACTTGGCTACAGTAAACTCAGTGGGACATACCTGTAGTCTAGGGAGAAAATTTTGAGTTGATTAAGGATGTCGATGTTTCACATCTTTAGGATGATCATTAACATAAACAAGGGTAGAATCAGCCCAATGTTGGTGGCTTATCAAAACTGTGTCAGGTTAGCGAATATCCAATGAAAAAGTGCTCTTGTTTGTAGGAAAAAAAGTACATTAAGGTCATGCGAGTATACTTTAAGATACTCTCCCTAAGTTTAACAAAACTCTCATTAAGAACTATAAACATTTCAAATGAGATAGGTCATACGATCCAATAACTTAGGAAGTTTTTGGCAATAAACATCGACAGCGACATCATCAAGGTCGACTGAATCTGCTTGACTTCAATCTTCTAATGCTTTGCAGATGAGTGAAGGACTTCAGCGTGTAATATGCTTGGTGTTGACTTTTTGGATTGCCTGTTTGCTACAAGTGACATTAAATTCATGGATCGTTATTGGAATCCAACAATAGATGAAAATCCATAAGTGCTTTGAATATGCTTAACAAAAGCTCTCAACCATGTCTCTCACGTGTAGCGTAGTGAAGTGCGGTGAGCTTGGCATTAATCGAAGACATTGCAACTAGGAATGTGGACCTTTAAGATATTATGGTATTCCCTAATAGTAAAGACATAACCATCTGGGAATGTGCCTTGTGCAGGTTTGACAAGGAACTGGTGCCAACATAGTAAACAAAGCAAGCTTCATTTTGAGGATCAGGTGTGTTGGATCAGCTGGAGATGAATAAGGATAAGCCAAATCCATAATACCTTTAAGGTAGCAGAATAACAAATTTAATGTCAATTTAGTGGGAGCGTGTAGGCGCAGTGTTGTATCTTTACCAATAAATCAACAATGAAGGAGATGTTCTGCCTAATGTAATGAGCTAAGAACAAAAAAATTGAACTTAAATAAGGAACTTTGGGTTCCAAAACCTCTACAAGGTCTCATTTGCATCTAACATATGGTTGATCATGGTATACCTAAAGGCAACACCTTTTAAGTGTGGTTTGACAGGTGAACCATAATACCTATCAGAACAATGCTTAAACTTCAAGTCAAGACATGAATGATTTTTTCTAAGATACTTCATCTCAAATTTCTACTTAATGTGTGAGACAGTTTATCAAACTCTTCTCGAGTGTTAGTGAGATTCATGTCATTGACATAGACTACAACTCTAGCAAATTCGAAATACTTCTTAGTTAACATGCATGGGACATAGTTTATTCACATATCCATGACTAATTAAATAATCACTTAGATGATCTACTTGGATTGTTTCAATCCATAAAGTGAACGCCTCATTTAAATTGAGAGAGTATTCCATGGTTTGAAACTATTTGAACCAGTCCATGTAATTCTTCGAAAACTTACATGAAAATCTCATTTTTGGTCATGTCCTCATCATATATATCATCACCAAACCTATATCAATGCAACATTGTAGAGCACAAAATTAACCAGCTTATAAATGAATATAGCTATCACAAAACTTGAAACTAAAAGTGCTTCACACCTCCGTCTTTCTATTCCAAAGTCATTGCAAAAGCCAAACCGACTCCACTAGCATCCAAAAATTAGTCTTCATGTATGCCAAGTTTATCAATTTGAATATATAAGTTTCTCTTTTAAATTTCATACAAATAGAAACATGCCTCATGCACATGTTCAACAAAAGTGGCATCGACCCCTTCCTCAATTTATCTTTTCATCATGTCAATGTGGTCGACAACGAATGCTTAATTATGATGTTCTTTGGTTTTTTGCATCTTTCTAGAGCTTCCCATTTTCTGGTTTTGGAAAAATTATGCAGCTTGAAGTGATTTTGATTATGTCATATATTTTTGTGTACGTATAGATTTTCCTCGGAATCTATGATTTTGTTTTCAATATTTCACTGAAGCGTTACGTACTATAACAACTCATCATCGAAAATATTTGAAACAAATTCTCTGTTGAATAAGTGGGGAGGAGTATAATAAGCACTCTGTTCAGGCTAGATTCGTCCCTCGCACAGTTCCCGAGGGTTTTGCTTGTCGAGCAAGGTTTGCTGCTTAGTGTGTTACAATATAAGTTTGCTATTAGTTTGAATGGTGCCTTTGTGGGGCCTTTGTTAGGCCTTGAGGCTCACAATCAAAACTAATATGGATCTAAGCGTGCCACTGTTATCTTTGTATAACATATTGTTCTTTTTTGGTTATTAACTGGGTTGATTACTTGCACCATAGGTTACTTGGACTTTTTGATCTTACTGGGTTGTTACAGATGGGTTAATTTTGTGTAAGGCTCTTTTTCTTGCCTTGTAAACAAGGACTTTTACTCATAATATTATATGTCTAGATAAGGGGAGTTCAGGGCCCTTCCAACTATTTCTTTGATTATAGTTAACACTAAAGAAGCAAGGTTAATTAGTTTAGCTATATTAATAACAATGAACTTTGAAAAACAGTTGAAAGTGGTTTAAAACACAAAGAAAGATGCATTAAACAACATATCTTCTTTATGTAAGCACAAATAAAAGAGATTCGGGCAAGATTATAACCTTGTTAGGCAAGGTTCAACTTCTTGAGACCACTTCTCTTTGTGTTTTACAAGGGTTGTAATATTTAGGGAATGAAAGGTAAAATGAGTTTACAAAAGGGATTCGATACTACAATGCTAGGGAAAAGTAGCAGAGCTTCTAAAACTTGACAAAAGATGACTTTCTATGTTGAATCTATGACTAAAAAAGTAGAGTTTGGACAAACTAAAGCTTTCTGGTTTCTGACTTTTCTAAGAGCAAAGTGGGATGTCTTTTGGTTGATTGGTTAAGTGTCATTGTCTTTGGTAGCCCTTGCTGCTTTTGTAGACTTTTTAGTCCGACTGTCCAAGCTTTGCCTTTTAGTGATGGCCTCCGGAACGTGACGAGTCACCACTTATTTACCTATCCATGCCCTCGAAAAGTACTATTTTGTTGGGATGAGCTGCCCTTCTGAGTGTCACTTTTCTCATAGGCCTATTGCTTATTCCTTGGCAAAAATGATTTTTAATTCCTCATGGGCTGTCGACTTGTCTTAGCCCAATTCTCCATTTGCTTTTTGTGTTCTTGGGCCTTCACTCTCACTAAGCCCAGTATTAAATATCAACTCAAACAGTACCCCATTTAATCATTGTCAAGTTTGCTAATCAAGACATTGATAATGATTAAAATAAATTGCATGCTGAAATTGGGTATTAACGCCACTTAATTACTAATTTTAAACAAACCTTTGCCCTAACCCACAATTTCCAAAGTTAACTTCCTACTCGTTAAATAACTTCCATTTGACTTTTCTCGGTCACCTTCTTCAGTAAACTTGACTTTCTAAGTTTCCCAAATCTCTTGAATTTTGAGCCCTTCCTTGCCTTAATTTCCAGCCACTCTTTTACTTTTTTTCTCTCAAACTCAACAATGGCCCTAAATTGCGCCCTGCATACGAGTCTGGAGAAGGAATCGTCACTTTGCGCCATCGGGTCAATAGCCTTCATCACTTTCGGGCTGGTCTCTGTCTATTTATTTTCTTTGAGGAAGGGGGCATACACTCACTGGGGCCTGCTTGGACTACCCAAATCCCTGTTACAATGGAGAATAACATGCCCACTGCCAACTGGTTCACTCCCAATCCTTACACTACAGAAGCTGGAATTTCTGCCTCCAAGTGGTCCAATTTCAAGAGGGGTTTTCCCTTACTGAAGGATGAAGCCTAGTCCAAGTAGGTGGATGAATTAGAGCCTATCTGGAAGCAGAAATAGATGGCAAATGGAATCTATGAGCTCATTATGATGTCTAAAACCACTATCCCCATTGATGGAGATTTTTTCACTTGCAAAAGTAGGGATAAAACACTTAAAATACTTGCAAGAGTACAAGGTAATTGTAGTATAGATGGCTCTAACAAGGTCGTTCTCCAGAGGGATTGAATGAATAATTTGTAGCAAATCAAATCTTAATTAATTACTTGAAACAAAGTTTGAGAAAAAGTTGATTTTGTTTTAAATTTCAAATAATAAAAACGAATTTAATAGAAAATAATTAAATAAAGTGATAAAATAAAATAAACTAAAAGAAAATAGTTTTTGAAAATTAAATTGTAAAAGCCTAAGGTTCCGCCGTCACCTTAATAATCTTATGTAGTTCTTCCAATTACGTATGAATTACACATGCATATTTTGAAGGTTAGGTTTTATTAATATATTCCTACTTAGAGCGTATATCAAACATGCAATTCGTCTGTGGTATTCAAATCAACTCTAAACATGCATGACTCATTAAGCTTTGTGAAACCTTTTGAAAAACCATACAACCCTTAAGGCGTGATGCACATATTAATCACAAGAAGCCTTCGTCAATTTCAAGGACCGACCTCTGACCAAAATTGCATCAATTGCTTTTCTAAAGATCCTAATGGTAGCTAAGGATTAAGACAATTAGATAGTTTAAATCAGTGATTAATAATTAAAAACTTGCATGCTAAGCAAATTGAAAAGAAACTGCATATTCTTGCTAAGGCTCATGGTCTCGCCCTAAAAAATAGAAATTAGTTATTAACAATCATAAAACAAAATATTATTAAAAATAAGGATAGAAAACACCTTGAAAATAAATTTGAATCCAAAAGCTCTCTAAAGTGTGCGTGCGTTCTCTTCTTTCACCTGTCTTCTCTAAAAAAACCCTAATGGCTAAAATGCCTTATTTATACTACTAAAAAATAAAACCCTACCTAGAAAAGGTCTTAGAATAAAACTAGGAAACCAAATAAATTAGGAAACATAATCCTAAATTGACTAGTAAAATTCGCCCAAAATCTGCATAGTTTAAAAATAGCCACGTTTCTGGATCTTTGGGGCTCCAAAACAGGCCCAAAATGGCTAGAATTAAAGCTTGAGATGTCCCGAACATAATCGTAGAAGGCCTCAAACCCAAAAGATATTATCTTGGATACCAAAAAGCCCAAAGAATCCCAAAACGTCATTTTGACAGCACTGCACGCTGCTCCTTTAGTTCATCGCCATAAATAAACAGCTCAGTATAAAATTATGAAACTTTGAGATGACCAATTCAACAGACTCACGAAATCCTCCAATTAGAATCACTCCAAAATTCATCTGTTTGACTACTTTTTGATCTAGAGGAAGTCGAATGTCCTACATTAAGAATATAAACAAAGTATCAAAATTCTCACGAAATAACCAATAAATTAATACTAAGAATAGGGTAAAATATATAGTATAAAATCGACTCATTACCCATCAAGCGCAAGCTTCTCTCAACAACTCTTCTCTTCTAGAACACAGGGATGAACACTTACGATTTCAGAGTGGGCTTTATGATTCCTATCATTCTGGATATGGCTCATGTTTTTGGTCTGAGGCCATCGAACATATGTGTAGACATTACACATGACTAGTCATCCCTTTTTCGTCCTGCTGCTGAAGGCTCAGATGCCTCTCAGTCCATCACTAGCTTGGAGTACAACCCCACTACCTTCAAGAGTTATGAGACCTCCTTCGCAGGCTTCATTCCATTTGCCAAGAAGATGTTCAGCCTGCCTTCTCCCACTGCTGACCCAGCTCAGAAACACATGTAATTTCTCCTCTATTAGTTGAATAAGCATGTGTTCCCCAATAAATCCCAATGAGTGAAGCTGGACTGGATCCTTCTGGTGGAGGCGCTGCATTTATTCGATGATGTCGTCACTGGTCCCTTCATCCTAGCATATCTCTATCATCTTCTTTACGAGATGACAAGGGACCAACCGTTCGAGGCCAATGTTAATGTTAATGGAGCTATCTAGATGGTGCGGCTCTAACTTCAATGGTATTTCCTATAGTTTCGGGCTGCTAACTTGGAGTTCTCAGAAGGAGTAGCTCTTGCCCGAATCTTGGCAGAGACGCCATCCGCTAATCACTTTACCTTAGCCTGCCTCTACTTCTTCAGAATCTGTAGGACTCAGGTTGATTTGAAGTAGGGTGCCTCTGTGCTCAGAAGGTTCCCTTGGTTCTCAGACAAACTCTTCCAGGATTCTTTTTGGGAGAATGCCAACAGCTTCTGCAAGGAGAAATTTATTAGCTGCATCCAGCAGGGGGACTTGGCTTGGGGAGTCCGAAGCGACCGAGCAGGCTAGGGGTTTACCACTCCAATTTCTGTGGTAGTCAATTGGAGTTTAGGCATGCGATCTCAGTCCGTTTCTTCAACTCTATCCAGTGTGAAACTTCCTATTGCCTCGGCTCGTTTTCTAAGGCTACATTTCGGGCAAGCAAGCGTAGCTTGGAAGTGATGAGCAAGATAGCTCATAAGCCCACAACCCTTAACTTTGAGTGTACATCTCTGTTCATCACTTAGTGGGAGGCCAAGTAGTCTAGGAAGTATGATGGAGATCTCAGAGAAGCCCATAATAAGATCTTCAAGCAAGTCTTCTTTAAGTCTCTTCCCAAGAAAGAAGAATTTGAAAGTTGGAAGGAAGCCATCAACTAGAAAAACCAGTTTCTGCTTATAAGTAACCTATATTGCTGCCCCTTTCTTTACTTTATATTTTCAAAGTTTATGATTGCTAATTCTTTTCTTGATCTTACATCCCAAGGTAATCTTGATGAAGTGGTTGTTGGACCAAAAGAAGAGGTCGCTGATGCCTTAATTCTTCAGGAAGCGGCTGCAGAAATAGCTCGAAGCAGGCTCTAGCCATGTTCCTAAGAATGCCAGGGACATTTATGTAATGTTCAACGAGTTAGAGACGGAAGCTGGGCCCGAAGCAAAGACCAGGGTTCCTCATTGCGCAAATTCTGCTGTTGTGGAATCTTTCGACTCTGAGCCCAAGGTAAGGCCCCAAGCTAGACTTAATCTCCCTACTCCAAGAGCCACTCCCACCAAGAAAAGAACAGGTCTCAAACCTCTCAAGCCTCCAGATCTCTTCATGCTCTTCTAATTTAAGCAGGTAGGAAAAAACAGAAGTCTACCAAGAACTGATCTAAAATTGGTTTTCTTTATTCAATTTTATCTCCTTAAATTTTGAGCTAATCCTGTATTTTCTTGGAATTAGAACCTGTTATCAGCAAAAAGCTTGGTCCTTCTCCTCAGGAGATGCCAGCAAGTAAGAAAGGGCAGCAAAGTGACAAGGAGGTCATTGCCAAGATTTTGGAGAAGTTGAAGGTAGCATTTTTAAACTTTGAGTACTTGGTTAATTTTGAAGTCCCTTTCTTGTATTCAACTAGTTTCTGTTGCTTTTTTATCATAGGCTTCCAAAGTAGGAGAAACTTTTCAAACTAAGCCTTCTTCACCCGTGCATCTTTTTCCTTTTTGGGATGAGCCTTCAGAGGTAAAATTCTATTTGTCAAAACTTGTCAACCTTATATTTCTAAGTCTTTAGGTGTTAACTTTACTTATGCTATTTCCCAAGTAAGGGGAAGCGCCCCAGCACCTTATGTCGAGCAAGAACCAGTTACTTCTTCTTCTTCTATTCTTCCAGCAATAGTGGTGATTTCTACCTTTCATTTCAACCCAGTAACTAGAGTAAAGCTTCACTTCGTAGAGGATGACAGCGCCTCTATAAGTCTTCTTTCCTTAAGCCATTTTTTAAGCTTTTCTCAATGTCTTTTCACTTTGAATTTATGCTTTGTATTTTGTCTTTGCCAATTTTTTCCCTTGCCAAAGACTACCACTCAACCAATATTAGCCGCTGAAGAGCCTATAGTCCCTGAGATACCAGTTATCTCAGAGGTGATTAGTCCCAAGGCTATTCTTGCCTCTACTTAGACAAGCCAACCAACTCCCTCCAAGGTAGCTGTAACAACACATCATTCCTCCCAAAGCACAAGGCTCATCTCAGGTACAAACATGCTTGTAATCTTGTCTTTTCCTCATTTTGGTTCATACTGGCCCATTAACTTGTCTTTTTTGTGTTTTGACAGGTCTATGGTAAAGGCTCGGGCAAGTCTTCTTGGCCTGCTGTGAGTAGGGTAATCATTCTTCAGCCTCCGTGAGCTTCTGGAATCTCAGGGATCCTAATCCCTCAGCCTAGAAAGAATGTTGTTGTTAAGTCATCCCTTTCCATATTTGTAGATGCTGCCTTTGATAGTGCTGGGGTGATGCCTCATCCTCTAGCTTCTCTTTCAGCTACAGCCTCTTTGCTAGAGCTAGTAAAAGAGTTCAGGCAAATTAGGACAAAGCTGAGATCCTCAAGGTACCCTTCTGAGTCTCAGCACCTTCAAGATCAAACGTAGGGTCTTTAGAGAATGGATGTATAAGGACTTATCTGCCTCATTCAGCCTCAAACTCTCACTGACTTATACCAAACCCAACAGATGACAAAGGAGCAGTATGTGTCTTTCATCTCCTTCTTCGAAAATCTGAAGACTTTGAGGGATCAACATCTTAAGGTCGAGAGACAAGCGAACAGAGTGAGTGCTACAAGAAGAATCACAGCAGGACCTCAACTACTCTGCATCAGCTAGTGGAAGAAGGCTCGACCATGAAGGATCGAATAATGGTGGTAGCTGCGGAGATCCAGAAGCTGGAATAATAACTCTCTGTTTTGAAGGCTGAGCATATGACCCTTTCCAGCAAGCTCTACAAGAAAATCAAGGAAGTGAAGAGAGTCAACCATGAAATGGATGAGTTTGAAGCTCAATTAGCCAACATCAATATAACCTTAGAAGAGTTGAGTCGCATTTTCACCATCATGCATATTTATCATTCCAGGATAGCTGCACTAGCTAAAGATGTAAACCTGTTAGGCTAGGGCCTCTATACTTCTCCTAATTATTGAATGAAAAGATTTCTCATTGCTTCACTAGTTTCCTTACTTATTTATTTTTCTCTAACATCAACAACTGCTTCAAACATACAAAAAAAGCCCTCATTTTTTCTCTAAGTATTAAACTTCACTAATATAACAATTTCTATCATCCCAAAAAGTTGGGTGGCATTTCTTTAGAAATTTAGTATTGATTGGATGTTTCTGTAAGTCGCTCTCTAAATCTGCCAAGTAATACCCCTTCTATCTAATACTTTGGTAATTGTAAATAGGCATTCCCAAGTGGGACTCCACTACCCAAAATCTCTAACTTGAGCTTCCAAGGGCATAACTGTTTTCCATACCAATTCTCATTCTTTGAAAGTCTTTAGCCTTACCCTCTTATTGTAGGCTTAGGCAACAGCCTTTTTCCTTTCCTGGATCTTGTTTAGGGCTTTAATTCAGGTAACATCCAAATCTTCAATTCCTTGACACATGGCCTGAATGAACTCACCACTATGTAGACCAAATTGGTTGTGAAGCCTTACATAACTTACATTGATCCCTATAAGGAGCATTGCATCTTGCCCGAATGTCAATGTATAAGGAGTGGTCCTAGTTCCTGCTCTTTTTGAGGTTCTGTAAACCCAAAGAGTATTTCCCAACTTCTCATGCCACCTTTCTGGGCTATATGCCACCATTCTTTTAATGATGTTCACCAATATCTTGTTGCTAACTTCTGCTTGACCATTAGACTAGGGATAATAAAGGCTAGACTTGATCATCTTTATCTTGAACTTAGTTGTTAACTCTTCTACTTCTTTTGAGATAAATGATGGCCCTCTATCTATAACAATCGTTTCAGGCACCTCATACATATGTATGATTTTGATCTTAATGAATCTATTCACAGTAGCTGAATTAATGGTCCTCACAGTTGAAGCCTCAACCCATTTAATGGAGTAATCAGTCGTCACAATAATGAAGGTGTGTCCCTTGTTGGAAGCTGGGTATATTTACCCGATAAAGTTCATGGCCCACCCCTGAAAGGCTATAACTTTATTACTAGATTCAAGGGCACTGATGGTGTGTGCTGGAGAGGTCCATGTCTTTGACATTCTTCACATCCTCTAACATAAGCTTTACAATCTTCCTCCATGTCAGGCCAGAAGTTACCATATCTTCTCAGCAACCATCGCATCTTTGTCTCGACTTAGTGTGCTCCACAAATGCCTTCATGCACCTTAGTCATCACCATCATTGATTTCTCCAAACCCAAGCATTTTAACAAAAGTCCATCTGGAGTCTTTCTCATCAAAGTTTTATCCCACATAACAAACTTAGTTGCCTGTCGCCTGATCTTCTTACTGGTGGGAAGAGAAGGGTCCTTCAAGTACTAAATGATAGATGTTCTCCAGTCTTCTATCTTAGGCTCTTTAGTCATACATCCAGGTTAAATCCTCTCTCAAAGATAGAAGGAAGATTTTTCCTTTGGATCTTTACTTTCATCTCAAGCCATCTCTCTTGAACATGTGCTCCAGAAGCCTTTTGTGCCAATTCATTGGCAATCACATTTGTTTATCTGGAAATATGGTTAATTGTTATTTCATTACCCCAATAATCTAATAATTGAGTAACTGCCAAGTAATACCCTACTATTGTGATATGTCTACACTTGCACTTTCCATTTAATTGATTAATCACCAACTCAGAATCACCATACACTTCTACTTCAGCTGCCCCCAACTCTATTAGAATCTCTAAGCCAATAATCAGTTCCTCATATTCTACCTTATTGTTAGTAGTATCCTTATAATCCAGAAAGAATAAACAGCAATGCTAAATCCTCTTTGGATCAATGATGACAAGTCCAGCTTCTGCAACATGCTATGTCCAAGATCCATCGAAATATAACCTTCAGGGAATGATTCATAATTTAGTTATTCTTTTTACTTTTTAAGGAATTCATTCCTCCTTGCCCAAATGAGCTTTACTAGGTGGGGTCCAGAGGCTAGCCACTTCCAAAGTTCCGGAGATGTTGACAAAGTCCTTCTTGGATTCTTGGGGCTATGTTAGGAAGTCTACAATTACTTGTCCCTTTACTACCCTATGAGGTACATACTGAAAACTGAACTCTGATAGTGCTAGAATCCATTTCATAATTCTTCCAGTCAGCATTGGCTTAGACAATATGTACTTGATCATATCAGTTTTGGCAATTATATAAATATGGCAGGGCAACATGTAGTGTCTTAATTTGCTAATAGTGAGTACAAGGCTAAACATAGCTTCTTAATTTGGGTATATCTTATTTCTGCCTCGGTGAGGATCATACTGAGGTAATATATTGTCTGGTCTTTTCCCTCTTCATTATTCTGAGCCAATAAACTCCCTATTGATTTCTCAGATGCTGAGATGTAGAGCCTTAAAGGCTCCCCTTATGTGGAGGCATGAACGTCGGAGGAGAGGCTAAGCAAGTCTTCACTTTATCAAAGGGCTCTTGCTGTTAAGGGCCCCGCTCAAATTTGTCTTGACTTTTCAATCTCAATAAAAGAGTTAACAGTTGGATTTTGCCTGCCAGACTAGTAATGAATCTCCTCAAAAAGTTAATCTTCCCAAGCAACCTCTGCAATTACACTTTGTTAGTGGGGGGAGGTGATTCCATTCTAGCCCTAGCCTTGTTATTGTCCACTTCTACACTCTCTTTGATGGACCACAAACCCTATAAAGTTGCCCGATCTAACCCCAAAAGCACATTTTCTAGGATTCATCTTCAACTTGTGGGTTCTCATTCTCAACAAGGCTTGTATGAGGTCTTCCAGGTGTTAATCTACAAATTTAGACTTCACCACAATGTCATCAATGTATACCTCCATGCTATGCCCGATCAAATCATGGAAAATAACATTTATTGCCTTTTGGTAAATAGCACTAGCATTTTTCAGCCCGAAGGGCATTACAACATATTTATAAGCTCATATATGTCCTGGGCATCTGAATGTTGTCTTTTGTATATCCTCTTTAGCCATTTTTATCTGATTATATCCAGCATTTCCATCCATGAAAGATAAAATTTTGTGTTTTGCAACTACATCAATGGATAAGTCAGCCATAGGCATAGGGTATTCGTCCTTAAGAGTTGCTTCGTTAATATTTCTATAATCGACACAACATCTAATGGCATTAGTTACAGTTTTCAGTATAGGTACAAAGTTGGCCAACCACTCTACATATTTTGTAGGTCTAATAAAGCTTGCCTTTACTAGCCTGTCAATTTCTTCTTTGACTTTTTCTTCTATCTCTTTCGACATCTTTCTCGGTTCTTGCTTTATAAGTCTGTACTCTTCTTTAATAGGCATTATGTGCTTCACTAAACTAGAGTCTGGTCCAGGAATTTCTGTATAACACCATGCAAAAAAGTCTTTGAATTCGTGCAAAATATCAACTATCTTTGCCCGATCTTCGGCTTCTAGCAAGCCACTGAGTTGTATTGGCCTTGGATCATTCTCAGTTCCCAAATTAATGGTTTCTAAATGGTCTTAAACTTTGGGTGTTGGTTTATCGGGCTCTGTAGAAAAAAATTCTACTGATTTTAGAGCCTTAGGCTTATTCTCTAGCTAATCTAAAGTCATATATACATTCTACCATGTGAATGGCTGCCTTTACTTCTTCTTCCAAAATTTCCCTCCCTTGGTCATCTTTGGTGCCTGAAGTTCCTTCTCCCCACTCTGCCATTTCTTTGGCTAAGCTCTCCTTGATCTCTCTTCATTCTCTCCCATAGTCCAACAACCTCTTGATTAAGGACCTGACTGTTATCACTTGGTCCTTTTTCTTCTAGTCTGTCATCATTGGTGTCAGCGGGCAGGGACAATATAAGGCATGTCCTATTCTTCCTGGGTAAGAGAAAGTCTTTGTTCTAAGAGCTTTTGGGCCGTCACCTTGGTAAGGCGGCCGTTTTGATCAGCACCTAGACATTGTAGGATCCCAACATTAGGATTGTAGAAATTGGCCTCAGCAACATTAGCTATGGGGAAACATGGTCGTGACTTAGGCTTTACTATCTCTCAAAATCCTTGTTCTGCAGTGGTGGGTTCATGATATACATCAACTTGTTGGTGTAAGGTAGATGATACAGATAGACTCTGGTGTATCCAATCATTTCCTAGCGATGCCCCATAGGTAGAGCTGTTATCTACCATAAAGAATGGCAACATAATTTTCTTGGATCCCAAGTCTACCTCTAAGGGCAGTATCCCAAGAGTTTTGGTTGGTGATGGCTCCAGAAAAACTAGACACTGTGAGATTAGCAGGTATAAGGTATTATTCTCCTCTGTAAAGTCTCTTTATCTGTTTGAGTGGCAGCACATTAACTACTTCCCCCATCTATCAACACCCTTTTGAAACGAACTTCTTCCAGAAAAACTGTCACATATATAGGCCTTAGATGGCTTGCTAAGGCCAAACTTGGCTTTTTGAACACCATCTTGTCAAAATAAACCCTCTCGGGTTCTTTTTGCATGGGATCAGGTGAGTTTGCCAAGCTTGATTACTCCTTATTAACTTCTTCAATGTTTACAAGTGCTATCATTGGCTTTTGTGCCATATAATCATCCTTCATTACTTCTGGTTGATTTGGTTCTGCACAGAACATGGTTGACCATACATAGGTCATGTTCACATGAAAGTTATTAGGTCCAAGTGTTTCTTCCTTCTTCTCCTCAATCTGGCACAGAAACTGATCCATCCATGCTTGAGCATCTTTGGTTAATATTAACTCAAGTGCTTCATCCTTTCTTATGGCATTAAAATCATGCAGCTGCCTTGGAGTTCCAAATGGAATATCCTCTTGTGGTAATGGAGGCATCACTTTTTCAGGAGAAAAGGTTTCAAAACAAATAGGGTATGGATTCCAACCTGGTGTAGGTACCATCACTATGCTCTCTTGGGCTCTTCTTAATATTTTGTACTTCCCTAGATGAGGGTTTTGAGGAACATGATCCCTTACGCCTTTAGCCTAGCCTTGTTATTAGCCATTTTTTTTTTCTTGCTTATCCAACTGAGTCGTCTCTCTTCCTTGGGTAAACTTCTCAAACTTAACATTTTCACAAGATTCTGAAACAACATGCATTTTTAGTGAGTTCATATGAGTTTTGTGTTGCCTCTAAACCCTTCTTATCATGGATGCCCCAATTTCTCAAACAGACATTTCCGTCTCTACTCACTACATACCGCTTTCGGCCCAGTTAGGCTGAATTCACCTTTGTAATTGGTGGTATCAGGCTCATGGTTCTTCAAGCTTTCTTTGTCTCATGTTGCTGTAGTTAGTTGGTTGAGAAGCCTTAACATCCACCCAGCATGGCAACCTCACCTCCTTATCTTTTACTTCTTCAGAAGCTTCAAAATTTCTAAACACTTCAAACAAACCCTTAGGCTTTGAATCTCTTCCCAACTTCTAGAACACATTCTTAGTAGTTTCCTTGTTTGTCTCAACAGCCTGAAGAATACTCATGCAGGCATCATGTTCTTCTATCTATCTCATTTTGACCAATTCTCGATCAATGATGGCACTTGATGATGGTACCTCAAGCTCACACTCACATTGACATTTGTTACACAAAACTACTTCTTTGATCATAACTGCTTGGGGCTTGTCGGGAATATCTTGACACCTTCTGTTGGTCTACCTGCTTGTTTTCTTTCTCCTCTTTCCTCTTAACCTAATTAAGATTTATCATGTCGATTGGGGCTTCAGGGAATGGATCTGTGTCAACCATCATGTTGGCCTGGGGTTTCTCCAGCAATAATTTTCCTTTAACTATAAGGTCTTGGAGCTAATCTTTGAATTGCACGCAATTAGCAATGGAGTGATTGAAGCTTGCAATACTTCTTCCTTCTAAGTTCTTCAAGTTTAGGCATCTTCTTGGTGTTGTCGGGCAAGATTATTCGAGCCCTCACCAGTTCCTCGTAAATGTCTATGACCTTGGTTAAGTCAAAGGAATATGACTGATACTTTGGAAGCTTCATAGGTACGATCTTCTGGTTTTTTATAGGTTGAACCAATCCCTTCACCATCAAAAGCTTGAAAGAAGTGGTCATTTCTGCAGCACATAAGTCTATCTTTTCCCTCAGGCTGTTATCATTTTCTCCCACCTCTAGGCTTTCAAACTCCAATTAATGTATTGGAGTTTTGCATTTGTAAAAAAAGAGGCACTTTGGATGAGTGCTTCACTTGCTGTTCTTCTGCCAACTTCTTATACTTAATGGCTGCAATCACCAGCTCTTGAAGCTCGTAAAAGTGTACATCATAGAACTTCTTCCTCAGGGGTAGTCTCAGAGCTTTTTAGGTGATGGCTATAAGTTGAGCATGGTTGATTGAGAACTGGCATCTCATCCTGGTCTTCCTGAACTTATCATAAAATACTCAGTAGACTCATGTTCATATTGCTTCACTTCCACCAGATCATTAATGGTCATTTCAGGTTCCACCCTATAAAACTGCTTATGAAAGACCATCTTTATCTACCCCAGTTGGCAATGGAATTGGGAGGTAACATAGAGTACCATTGGGAAGCCAAACCTACTAGTGAGCTTCCAAAAAATCTTAGTTTGTAGTTGGGGTTGTCCTCGAACGCCACACAGTGATTTGAAAATTTGAAGATGTGATCTCTAGAAGACACATTACAGTCTTCTCCACTAAAAGTTAGGAACGTGAGCATCTTGAAATTGAGAGGGAAAAGATTCTGCTCATCAATGTACTCAAGATAAGGCTTCTGATATGTTATCCTAAACATTGGGTAGGCATGCGGCTAAGCATTATATACTACCATCCTTCTCAATTCTGCTGGTTCATTCCAGAGTTGTTGGTTAGCCATATTATTGTGTGAGGGATAGGGAGTCCCCCACTTCGAGCTATGATCGGTGCTCGAGAAAGCTTCCCTCTATAGGTCTGGCTGTCTCCATCTTACTTATCATCCTCCTTTATTAGCTAATTGTGGTGGCCTGTAAGGAAGATACTTGCCCCAATTGTGGATAAGCCATTTCCGCTTGTTTCTCCCACCGAGCTAGACGCGCCAATCTTTATCCTTTCATAACCGACCTACCTTCTAACATCTGGTGGTGGTGGGGGATTGAGCAAGCTTGCTTCTTGAAACTCTTCATTTTCTCGCTGACTGGTTTTAACTTCTTCCTTCATTTTCCCTTTATTTTTCTTTTCTTCAAGTATGGGGAACAAAGGAATTACTGGTTCTTTTTCTAGGCTTGGCTCTGTGATTCTTTCCCTGGTGTAACTATCATTCGGTGTGGAGTACTCTAACCCTAACTTTCTTTGTGGAGTTCTTGTTAAGGAACATAGCCTACTAACCTTTCATATGGTCACCAAAGAGATCTTCTCCATACTTTTCAGTACTTGCACTATGGTGGCTTGCAAATCTTCATTAGTGACTTTTTCAACCGACTTCTCAAAGGAGGTCGGGCTCTCTAAGATTGTAGGGCCGTGTAGTGAAGGAAAGTTCTTTGGGTGATTTGTCATGCCTGCTTTTATTGGACAAAGAGGTTGCCCAAATTCCACCTTCCACCTAAACGTTTGATCCTTCCTTTATCTTGGCATACAATATCACAAAATGGATCCCACCGAGTATGCCAAAACTATGTTTAGGATGGATCTGTCCCTCGTACAGCTCCTCGGGGTCTTTCCTGTCAGGCAAGGTTTGCTGCTTGGTATGCTGCAATATAAGTTTGCTATTAGTCTGAATGGTGCCTTTATGGGGCCCTTGTTAGGCCTTGAAGCTCACAATCAAAACTAATATGGATCTGAGCGTGCCACTGCTATCTTTGTATAACAGATTATTCTTTTTTGGTTATTAACTGGGTTGATTACTTGTGCCATAAGTTACTTGGACTTCTTGATCTTACTGGATTGTTACAGATGTGTTAAGTCTGCATAAGCTTCTTTTCTCACCTCGTAAACAAGGACTTTTACTCATACTATTATATGTCCAGATAAAGGGAGTTCAAGGCCTTTCCAACTATTTCTTTGATTACAGTTAACACTAAAGAAGCAATGTTAATTAGTTTAGCTAGATTAATCACAAATGAACTTTGAAAAACAGTTGAAAGTGGTTTAAAACACAAAGAAAGATGCATTAAACAATAGATCTACTTTATGTAAGCACAAACAAAAAAGATTCGGGCAAGATTATAACCTTGTCTGGCAAGGTTCAACTTCTTGCGACCACTTCTCTTTGTGTCTTACAAGGGTTGTAATCTTTGGGGAATGAAAGGTAAAGCGATTTTACAAAAGGGATTCGATACTACAACACTGGGAAAAAGTAGTAGAGCTTCTAAAACTTGACAAAAGATGACTTTCTACGATGAATCTATGACTAAAAGAGCAGAGTCTGGACAACTAAAACTTTTTGGTTTCTGACTTGTCTAAGAGCAAAGTGGGATGTCTTTTGATTGATTGGTTGCGTGTCCTTATCTTTGGTAGCCCTTGCTACTTTTATAGGCTTTTTAGCCCGACTGTCTAAGCTTTGCCTTTTAGTGATGGCCTCCGGAACATGGCGAGTCACCACTTATTTACCTATCCATGCCCTCAAAAAGTACTTTTTGTTGGGATGAGCTACCCTTCTGAGTGTCACTTCTCTCATATGTCTATTGCCTATTCCTTGGCAAAAATGATTTTTAATTCCTCTTGGGCCGTCGACTTGTCTCTTTTCTTTTTGTGTTCTTGGACCTCGACTCTCACTAAGCCTAGCATTAAATATCCACTGAAACACACTATCTTCTTTTTCACATGGTTTTGCAAATTATTCTAAGGTTCCACTACCATGGCCAATTAGCAATAGTGGCATCAGTCTATGTAGCATAAATTGGAATGAAATGATTATCCACATGATATGTTGGGATTCTGTGACTCGAAACGATTGAGTCGTGAGTGTGCATGGAGTAGTTCCATGAGCGTGCGCAGGTGTTCACGTATACATTTGGATTCCATATCACGTATTTGTGTCGTGAAACATGCACGTGTCTTAGAGAGCTTTCTACATAGACCAATTCTTGTATAAAATAAAATAAAATTTTAATTTCTTTCTCTTGATAATTGATCATTTGTAACCAGTGCATGCATGCGACAGTTGATTATGTGATGAGTGTTGTATACATCTTACCCAATAATTTCTTCATTTGGCGTTGAGATTATCTAAAATACTAGCCATTTAACAACATCATTCCTGAACAGTTGAAGTGCTTCTTACTCATCTTCATCATCCGACAAGCCAATTGATTCCCCAAAGCAATAGGTTCCTTTATTTCCATTTACAGAATTTCTCACCAATATTTTGGATGATTAGACCGATACTACATAATCTTTTATTTAATTTTATTTTGGATCTTTATTTGGACATTCTCCTTCAATCTTCTCATCTATTTTAATAATTATCTTTGCAATATAGTTTGAGGATCAAAATCTTCTAATTTTTAGGCCACTATCAGTTGAAAAAAAAAAATCAATCAAATCAAAATTACTAGTATAAGACTGACGGTGGAAAAGCGTCATCTTTCATGTTTTGAAAACGTCATACATGTGAATATCGTCCCATTAATTATATTAGATGACTAGGGACGTCTCGTTTAGTGTCAAACGATGGCTTTTAGCTAAAACCGTCATCCCACCACCCAAAAATAAGCAAGAAAATTGGGGTTTCAAGTACAAATAATTGTTCGTTCGATGCGTCGTTTGTGTAACACATATTGACAAGGTCAGTTTTGGATATTGATTCAGGACAGATTTAGGTTGTCATTCCAAAGGCATCCACACGATACTTTCTAGAAAACCGTTGTCCCACTAATTAAAATCTAAAAAGTCATGTACAAGACGACGTTTTCCAAATAAACCGTCGTGCGAAGCATCACCAAACGATAGTTTGGCATAAAACCATCATCCCATCTACACAAAGAGACGACGGAAAACCCATTTTTTTAGTACCATGTTTGAAGAGTAAAGGAATTAAGCAATATTTCAACAATCAAACGATTTGAAATATTGATAACTACACATGTATCAAAACAAGAAAAACACAATAGTACTAAACGCCAAACTATCCATGAAGTTCCAAATAAGCCTCTAATAACAAGGAAATTGTCGTTTGAAGACTTGAGGTTAATGGCATTGAAGTTTGAACTGCGAGAAGCCCTCCTTGAAAGCCTTGTACTTGCAAATTGGAACCGATGGGTAACCGATTCCTAAACAAAAAGCATTTAGAACACCAAATCGCACCAAACAAGGTTATCAGCCAAACGAAAACCAAATTAAACCTAGAAACTAACCATTTACCAAAATTAGCTAAACTTGGGACTCAACATAGAAAATATTTATACCTTGACTGAGAGTAGAGAGGAAATAGCCACATAAAACCCACATCAATGAGAGCATCTCTAATGGGAGTCCATATTTAGGGATTCCCACCACCACCTTTGAGTACTCATTTAAAGACTTAAAAGGAATCTTTGTGTCACTTAAGGAATATTGCTTCCAACGGAAGAGTCTTTATAGTACAATCCCTAAATTTGAGGTTTTTTCAATTTTAAGTGACTGAGACCCGCACCTTCTTCCCTGAGTCCCTATATGTAGGTACAAACACCAAGTATATGGCGAGTCCCTATACTTTAGGGACTCACTTTTCGATGCATTGAAGATTCATTTTGTCCCTATATTACTTTCATACTCAATTTATACGATAGTTATCCTTATATAGGGACTCTACTGGAGATGCTCTAAGCATGAAATGCGTTTCAAAACAAATTCAAATCAAATTGAAAAAAATTCAAGCTGAACAAATAAGCAAGTTGAAACCCCAAACTGGAATTACCAAGAACGCTCACAATCTAAGTCGTTCTTCCTTCGTCGTCGGAAAGAGGGAGTGACCACAACCTCAACCATAAATGCTTTTTTCAACAAAGCAAGAGAGTGACCACTACTGAAAATTGGAAAGGAAAGAGAATGAAGGGGTAAAAAAGGATTGTCACCGACTCCAAAACCAAAGGCATTCTTCTTAGTGACTCCAATTGTGTTAGGTTCCTTACTTAAGTCTTTCTAACAATTTTTCTATATGTTTTGACAATTTTGATACAAACGAGTTAACCTCTCAAATAGATAGTCAAATAAATAGAAGTGTGATAAAATGACTTAAGTGAGAAACACGATGCAATTAAAGGAAATCCTCTATGACGAAACATGTGTAGCTCATGGATATCTCCCCTATGGGAAATCATGAGAATCTGTCATTTTCACGAAGAAATCATGCACGGAGGTCGGCATCAAGTCGATTGAAACCCTCAACTTCTGCGCCAAGATGTTAATAAGTAACCTTACCGCACGTTTCCCAAGTGATTTTTTTTATCTAATCGACAATTGAAAAAGACAATTTGCAGACGTCTACTTGAAAAAAATCATTAGTAAATCAATCGTTTTTCATTTTGTACCAAACATGTAACTCGTTTTAAATTCTTCTGTCTCGATACTTGAATCCCCTCATCCACTATGTAAACGAGAATCTATCATGATGCAATTGATGGGCCCGGGTCCATCTACTTTCTGGGCGAGATTATTAGAAAGCCCAAATGATGTGGGCCTGATTGTCGATCGTACCCCGAAATCATAAAATCCAACCCATCGACCTCATTCCGTTTCCTTCTCCCTCTCTTCTTGCTCAGTGAACAGCGCTTCCCTCTTCACTTGGCCGAGTCACTAGCAACTCCGACCTCCGACCGAAACCCTAGCTCTCTGCCACCATGAACTGCGCACGTAAGCCTCTCTCCCGCTTTCTCTCTTTATCTATCTCTCCCTCTCTAGAGAATTCGCTGCTTTAGGGCCTCGTTTTAACTGATCTCTCATTTTCTTCCTTCTCTTCCTCCTAGCCTGTACAGTATCCGGCGAGGTGCCGGAAGAGCCTGTGGTCTCCAAGAAGTCCGGATTGCTCTTCGAGAAGCGTTTAATCGAGCGACATATCTCGGTGCGTTCCTTCTCTCTCCCTCTCTTCATTCTAGGTTTTTCTTTGGGTTTTAGCAATATTTACTGTTTGGTTGCTGGGAAAATCCTGGAAAATAAGAGAATAATAAACATGTGGAAATTTCTTAGTGCATTTTGTTTGGGCTATTTGTTGCTGCTGTTATATGTATGATATCTTAATTTTGTTGATTAAGTTGCAATTTCATTGCTACATATGATAGAAGACTAAGTTGTACTTGTTGAATTATTCCACTAGGAATATGGGAAATGCCCGGTAACCGGTGAACCACTTACCGCTGATGATATCGTTCCAGTTCAAACGGGGAAGGTACTGAATTTCAATATATTTACTTAATTTATTTCATTACTCTTACAATTTTTGGTATATATTTCTATATCTTTATATAAGCGTATTTATGTGCACGCAATTATGGGTATCTGGAAAATTACCTCTTAGTCATTGGTCTCAATGAGTTGTGCTAGAATCTTTATCAGATAAGCTAGTTGGCGTCTTGTAATTATTATAATTTCTTATGTTGATTTGTTCTATGGCTTCCTATGCAGATAGTGAGGCCCCGACCTGCACAAGCTGCTAGTATTCCTGGAATGCTCGGAATGTTCCAGCTTGTATGTCTTCTGATTATACTCATTTATTATATTCAGTTTGTTCATTTTTTTTTTTAATTTACAATTGTAGCTTTGAATGTTGTCGTATACCTGTGCTTTATACTCTACAACAATTGTCGCAATTAGTTGCAACTTTGTTTGCCCTTAACATGTCGTGGTCTGTAAATTATCCAAAGAGAAACCATCTTTATTATACATGTGTGTGACTTTGATTGCCATTAATATGTCATGTTCTATGAATTATTTAACGAGAAACCATCTTTATTATACATGTGTGTGAGATAGAGAGATCTAAATATAGCCAACCAAGAGCATCCGATGATAAAAGGAATCCGTTAGCATTCTCAGCATTTGTATTCAGATTTTGATGAGTCCATTACCATCACCCAGTCAATGGACTCCTACTATTTTACCAACATAACATAGCTATTATTCATTCTGTTCATGATAGCAGTTCAGGCTCTATATCAAGTTGATTATGAATCTTCCTTGAGAATAAGAACATTTTTGGATAGTGCGTAATTTCTTTAGATTGATATACCATTTTATTTTATTTTAAGTTGTTTAATTGTTGTGAGTATATTTTATATGTAGTGTTAAGGTTTTTTTTCCCTTGCTTACCTATAGGAATGGGACAGTTTGATGCTAGCCAACTTTGCAATGGAGAAACAACTACATACAGCAAGGCAAGAGTTGAGTCATGCTTTGTATCAGGTAATGTAACTAGGAAATATATATTCTAACTACATATATTTCTTACGAGTTTCTTCTTTTGTTTTATTCATTTCATTCAAACTACATATATAGCTTACATGTGTTTTGCATTTTGATACTCATTTTCTTATTTTTAGTGAATTGAAATGGAATTTGACTTGGTTGAATGACCTAATTTGGTAATCTGTATTTTGGCAGCATGATGCTGCATGCCGTGTTATTGCAAGACTCAAAAAAGAAAGGGACGAAGCAAGGTCATTACTTGCTCAGGCTGAGAGACAAATTCCCGCAGCACAATCAGCAGTTGCAGTAAATGCTTCTGTCCATAGCAATGGAACGCCAGGTTCTTTCTCTGTATGCTTCTCTGAGAATATAACATATTTTCATAAATTAATTTGTTAATTAATTTGAGCTCTATTTTTTTTTCTTCTAGTTGCTGATGACCAGCAGGGACGTGGTGTGAGCAATATACGACCTGGAATATCTGCCAGTATCCTAGAGAAAATGACCGAATGTAATGTAACTCTTTCACAGCAGCGGAAGATGCGGCAGGTACTGTTTATGCTGTGTTGCATTCTCTGATTTGTCTGATGTCACATACCAAAGTTTTAACAGTTTACTTTCCATGTGTAGTTTACATAATCTTTTCTTGAGAAAAGCTGCTAGTGAAGTTCAGCTGTTTTCACAAAATTTATTTGATAAGTTCTGATGGTTATTGCTTTTATCTCTATGTTGCTTTGGGCTTTGGTGTTCAGATATCCCCAACATTAGCTCCAGTTGATGCGTTGGAGAGGTATACTCAGATATCTAGTCATCCTCTTCATAGAACAAGCAAACCAGGAATTTTATCGATTGATATTCAGTCTAACAAGGTATGAGATTGTGTTTACCTCTGTTATTATATCGTTTTGTTTAAGCATCACTTCCGTATGGGTATTTGACTCCAGTGAAAGACTCTTAGGTTCGTACTGGATGTTGCATGATTTTGCTCTTCAATACTGCCTTTGTACTATTAGAAGTGCATTTGTGATCTTTAATATTCATATATCTACAGGTTTAGGTTTGGGGATGATCCTAAACCAAATGTGTTGAAATGAAGAAAACAAATTTAGAAGGAACAAATCTAGAATTTATTGAGCCTTGAAGCTCTCTTGTTTTAGAGTTCTTTTGCGTAATGCTATATGATGAGAATTTAGATCTTTTGCATGCTTTTCCTACCTTAATCCACACTTTACACTGATCTTTCTCTTCATGGTATATACGGGATTACGGATTAAGGACAAAGTCATAAATCCTTGTGTGTCTGTCCTCTGTATTTTATGTCATTGAACTCAGTTATGTTTCCATTTTGCTGATCAAGTATTACTTTTTGGCTTTATTCTCGCAGAATCTCATTGCAACTGGAGGGGTTGATACAAATGCTGTAATCTTTGATCAGCCATCAGGGCAAATAATATCTACTCTTAGTGGTCATTCAAAGAAGGTTTCAACTATTAATTCTGTAGCAAGCAATTACTTGATTTCTTTCCATGAATGCATATTAAAGTTTGTGTATGTTTTTCTTTGGTAGGTTACAAGCGTGAAATTTGTAGGTCGGGATGATGTGTTCATAAGTGGGTCAGCAGACAAGGTAAGCCGCAATAAATTTGTTTTCTTCTTGTTTCTTTTTTATGGACAATTTTAATACCTCCATTGATCTATTTATTTCTTCATTACTATTTTATCTTCTCTATTTACTGGAGTTATCATTAGCTTTGTTTGTCATTCATTATTAATTTGGCCACTGCTAAACTCTGCCTACCTCACAGTTACAAGTTTAGCCTTGGGACTTTGTATGTACATCTGTGTGGACCTACACGGATTTAAATTTATATTCTAAAGTTAGTTTTTATGCAACTGGGGTGGTGATCAACCTCCCTGACCCAAACACAAAAAGAAGGAGATCAGGAAGGATAAATTGAAGTCAATAAAGAACATTACATGCATGCAATTTAGATGTTATTGCATAGGTTGTAAGGGTGTAACTAATCAGATATTCAACCTAGTGTACTCCATCTTTTGATGTTGTATCATCATTTTTCCCCTTTAATGTTGCAGACAGTTCGCATATGGCAAGGCTCTGATGATGGAAACTATAACTGTAGGCACATTTTGAAGGACCATACTGCTGAGGTAAATGGTTTGGACTTGAGTTCTCCAAAATTTGTTCAAAGTTAAAGCCCTTGGACAAAATATGTAATGAGCAGCAAATCCAAAAAAGGACCGCAGTGAATCTTCCTCTTTGTTTCTCCTGCAGACACACATATCTATTTGACTTAAATCTGTTTTAGCAATGTGACTGTAATTAATGTACTTCAAACCCCAGGTCTACTTTTTGTGTCCACTTCTGTAATGTTTCTTTGTATTCAGGATTCGAAATCCATAGTTGATGTTATAGGATGTCTGGTAACCAAAATTTTATACCAATGTCCATGATAAAACAACTGCTATCTGAAAATTTCACTTTATTTTGATATTTGTTTGACGGTACTGCTTAAGAAACAGAGCTTTATTATGCAACATTTTTTTGGTATAGTAGTTATGTGCTATCTATTGGAATTTATGTAGTGCGTCTCAAAATTTTCAGGTGCAAGCTGTTACTGTGCATGCCACTGGTGACTACTTTGTGACTGCTTCTCTTGATAGTACATGGTGCTTTTACGATATTGCTTCTGGGTTATGTCTAACACAGGTCTATCTCGCTCTCTCATGTGTATGTGCATATGCCATATACTATATACTATATTAAGTAATATTCTTTTTAAGTCATCTTCTAGTACAAGGCAGTTCATTACAAATGCATGAACTTGAATTTCACTGTGTTTAATAACAATCTCGTTGCATTTTGTATGGAAAATATTTCTGATTGATTGTGTTGAAAGTTTCTGTAAACTGTTTAAATAGATGCATGTATATAGGTGCATATGTGCTTCTATATTTATTGAGTTCACTACAATAATGAATGATAATTGTAAAAATCTTCTTCATTTAAAAGATATTTTGAACTTTGGTTTTTGGAGGAAGGAGGGAAGGGGGTTGTGGGGTTGTGGCATTTAAGAATGAGTTTTTAATCTTTTGGAGAGGATGGCGGGTTTAAAACAGCTATTTCAACTTCGATTTACATTTATGCTTCATGATGATATTGGTATAATGGAAGTTTATTTGGCTCTTTAGGTTGAGGATGCTTCTGCTTCGGAAGGCTATACATCTGTTGCATTTCATCCTGATGGTCTCATTCTTGGAACTGGCACCTCAGAGGCTCTTGTGAAAATTTGGGATGTAAAGGGTCAGGTATGTGGGTTTTTATTTCCTTCTCTTTTCAGTTTTTCTGATCTTACATTCATTACTTTTGCTAATTGACAGTCAAATGTTGCAACGTTTGAGGGACATGTTGGTGCAATAACTGCAATCTCCTTCTCTGAGAATGGTTACTTTCTTGCGGTAGGTTTTGAACCTTTTTACAAAGAAAAACGTGAAGTGGATAGAATTAGATAATACCATGTTCTTATTTTACATTTGAATTTAACAGACTGCAGCTAGTGATGGCATTAAGTTGTGGGATCTACGAAAATTGAGGAACTTCAAGAAATTTACTCCCTACGATGCTGAACCAACAAACTGTGGTATGTATATCTCCAAGCATTTTCATGATTTCTTTCTAGGGAACAAAAATGACAAGCATTTCAGTGACAATACCGGTACTTTGCAAAGTCAGTTAAATGGCTTGAAAGTATTACTTAACTTCTTACAGGTTCTTAGTTTAGATGGTGGATTCTTGGGTCATATCATATATGTAATTCTAATTCTTGGTAGATGAGAGATGATTTTGAGTCATATTTCCATCCAGTTTACCCTATTTATTTTCTCTTCCAGCGTACAATTTTCCATTGTTATGTAATCTCTAATTAGTTATAATAAATTGGAAAAGGTTTTGTACTTGAATGAATTTTAACATCTAGATAGAAGTCTTTGAAAGTAGAATGGAGTATAATGAAAAGCTCTATTTTTGATCCTTGCAGTTGAATTTGACTACAGTGGAAATTACCTTGCTGCTGCAGGCTCTGATATAAGGTCAGTGTTTGAAAATTAAACCTTGTTTGATTGGGCACCCAGAAGAAAAAAAAGTTTATATAAGCGAAACGCTGTATTTTCCTTTTTCTAATCTGGTGTACAAGAATGCATTTTCATTTTATGTTAATAATGTGATGAAGCTGAACATATTTGTGGAGGCTGTATACAAGTTGCAATCGTCTAATGATATACCATACAATGTAATATTCCAAGGACAATTATGGAATACTCAGGGTGTCCTGTTGCCTTCTCCCTCCCCTTTTTCTCGATTCATGAAGATAATGAAATGAAATCACTTGCGTAGATTTACTAGACATTGTGTGGTGGTCCGAGCAAAACTGAAATCCCCCATAATAATAGTCAACTGCTGAAGTTGTCCCAAAGTATCCACAGTTTGCTATGAATGAATGTGTGAGAAATGACATTGTATATTTTGTCAGCCCTACAGAGTTTTGACGAATATTCCGCCAGTATTGCTTTCCAGAAACTTTTGAGCACTGATTACCGACGTTGTGTTTTTGCAGAATCATCCAAACAGCTAGCGTCAAAAGTGAATGGAACACTATAAAGACTTTCCCTGACATGTCTGGCACAGGTTACCTATCATCACTTGCCTGTAAATTTGGTTGTAGACCATGTGGCCTTGACTTGGGGTTAGTCTGTGATGCTCATTATTTTCTTGTTTCGTTCTAGGTAAAGCAACAAGTGTGAAGTTTGGACCAGATGCAAATTATATTGCAGTAGGATCAATGGACCGAAACCTTCGCATTTTTGGCCTGCCTGGCGTAGATGGTGCAATGGAGTCCTGAAGTGGTGATAATCTGCAGTTTGCTGAATCAAGATAATTTCGAAATTTACTTGAATGCATCTTGTTGGCGGCTTTGTAGCAAATCTACCATTCGGAATGTATTTCTGTAGTTTTATGTTTCCATGTGCAGTATCAGCTGAGCGTTAAACATATTCGAGGAAAAAAATAGAGGAATGCTGAAGCGATTTTTGAATATCTTGGCATATCATACTTTTAGTTGTACTATTTTCATATGTTGCCTTAAAATCTCTCGTCTTAACTTCTTTGGTGATGAAGACTTGAAAAAAGAATGCAACATATTGGTATTTTATCTTTTCTTTACTATTATTTTATAGAAAAAGTGGTTTTTGAAATTTCATGCTAGTTTAGATTTATTTCTTGAGCTAAATAGTTTTTTACTGAAGCAAACAGCAATGCGAGACGGTGCATGTTTTGTTAAGTTATAGGGATTTAATTCAGAACCAACTAAACAATGTCCCTGGAACAACTATTTCCACGCTTTTTCCGAGATAATTAGAGCATTAGTCTCTCAACTATAGTTAAGTTGGAGCTTTGTGCTTCGAATTAAGAATGCATGAGTATTGATCTTTAAACTTGTCATAACACGGAGCAACGTTTTAGAACTTAAGTACCTTACTTGTCTGTTAAACCCCTAAATGGTGTTGCCTAAAAGCAAGGTTTTAAAAGGAGTTAATTGGGCGGCGGGCAAGGCCCTAGCATCTAGGAGGGTTCTAGGTGGTTTTTTTTTTTTTTTTTATAATTATATTTATTATGTAAATTATAAATAAATGTCTACTTAACTATAAAAGATATATAATTGCAGTGAGATACATTATAACTGAAGTTTTTAGTGGGATACATAATGATGATAGTTATCTATTTTCTATCTAAGTAAAAGTAGCGACCTAAACGGACCCCTTCTTATTTTTCAAATGCTTATAGATTAATCGAGGCAGTAATTAGCTCCATAGTACCTAGGCCTCGAGCTAGACGGAGATTTTCAGAACAGTGCCTAAAAGTCCAAGAACCAATGATCTAATTCTCCACACATTGTTGCTCTCTCCTACCACGAGTAAAAACCTCCCAAAGATCAAATGTAGAACTGTTCTTAGTGTTGTATTTCACTACTGAAACAATAAGTACATGCCTACAACTACATAATTAAGGGAAAATTAGATCTTTAAGACATTGATTGTTGCACAAATTGAATTTAAACCCCATAAATTACAGCTTCAAATCTAATAGCTTTCCAAAAGTATTTCATCCCACGTTAATCAAACCTCTCCTGTGTTGAATGGTGCAAACTATAACAAGAATAAAGAATGTGATCACCAACAGATACAAATGCATAACATCGTCTTCGTCTTGTATCATGTAAGGTACCGTGACACGTGTGTAAAACCCCAAAGCTGCATATATGAACGAAACATACGTGAGTACGCAGTCAAGTAAGGAATATACGCAAGTATGCAGTCAAGCTTGAAGCCCAAGGGGTTGCTCAAATAGATTACCTCAACATTCTTCAACTCAAATTCTCCGTTATGCGCCAAGCATAAGTTCCCAAATGTTTCACATGATCCGCTTGTTCCGCTTAACCTTTTTCAAACAAAAGTATACAATTATGACAAGAATCTGCAAGCACTTTCCCATTGGACTAGGGGGAAAATGTTCAAAGCATAACATTGTAAGAGTAACTTACAAATCTCCATCTAGGCATAGAGCATAGTTACCACCTCCCCCAAGAGCTAGCAAGTCATTCAAACACATGTAATAATACCGGTTGGCTCCTATGTAGACAAATTAGACCGGGATCAGCGTTGGCTTTTTCTCTCTTATTGGAAAAAAGGTAAAACAAAATTTGGAAAATCTATCTATGGCTTTTCAATCATCAACAAGGCTGTTTAGTTACATATTGTTCGATTACCATTCAAATTTAAGGTACCAATTTTATATGTTGTGAGAAAATATGTTAAAGAGCCAGTCCATATGAAGGATGAATTGACACGCAACGCAGCAAGGTCATCCACTGAGGTATCATTTAGCATCTCTATCTTAAGCTCCGCAACATACGCAAGTGTTCAGTGTTCTTGGCATGCCCATCACCAGTTATCTCTTCTCTATACCCAAATTACACATCACCCATATTCGACTGCCAGATCCACCAAAAGGAAACATGCATCCACAAATAAATAGGAGAAAATGCTTACCTGTTGGCCTAAACAGCCTTGGTTCTCCATATATGGTCGTGAAAACAAATGTTTGGTTTGTTCCCTATAACCAAAAGGCAGGCATAAGAATGTGCTTATATTGGACTGATAAAGAAAGAGAAAGTTCAGATATTTACATAACCACAGTCAAGAGAACTTCCCAATATTCATTAACATCAATAAAAAAAACAAAAAGAAAACATATGTTGATTAAGGTAAAAGCATGTTTACTTGATATTTTCTCTTTGACGTGGGTTTCAAGGGCCCCTCTAGAAGTCCACCAAATACAGCACCTTGCCTATCTCCAGCAATCTAGAATTTTAAAGACAGTCCACATTATCTTCACATAACTACAAACAAATCAATTCATCAATTTTCAAACGTCATTGGCAGATTCATTAACATACCAGCAAACAAGGACCAGAAAGCTCAGAGCTTTTGCGGATAAGTGTGCGCAGTGATATACCATGTTTCGCCGTACTGCCCTTCATTCAAAAGAATTGATACTGAATCGAAATCCAAATGCAACAATAGCAGAGTACTTCTAATGCAGGGAATACTCCTCAAGAAGCTTACCTATACAGCAAAACCCATTGGCACCCTTTCACTATATTAGGAAGTGACGACAGTAAGAATTCATGCAGGTCTGAGGAAATAAAGACCGAGTCATCCATGAGAAGTGGTAGTTGCTTCTGTAGACTCTGCTGGTCAGCTGCTTCTTCAAATACCTCAGAACCACTGGTGCTCCCTCCAGAAGCACGGTCATCATCGTTTTCACAATTGTTTTCTGTTTCCTTGTTCTCACCTGGTGGGGAACGACATTCTACATATCTATGAACGGATTCATCTTGGGATTCAAAGTTGCCGCTACTAACAATTGTTGATTGATGCTTGTTTGAAGTGGATCCACCAAAGCCTACCGATGGACAGGAAAAGTATGAAGGCAAATATTTACCCCCTGTAGAATACAGCCTGGCCTACACATTGAAAGACCTAATGTGATAAATCACGATACACAATGAAAGAAGAAATCAACTGAACAAAACTGTAAATTTAAGCATGCACGGTCAAGATAAACTTTTCGGACCAACAAGGGCACAAACTTATAAAATGGAGCTAAACTTCTGCCCGAGTAAGCCGCAATTGAATAACTTCATGGTAAAAACAAAGACAAAAAGGCCATAAAACTCAGCTCCCCAAGTTTCTGGGCAGATTACCATCAGAATAACTGCAATAACTGAATGATTCCAACTCTGTTGTTTTGGCAGTTAAATTTGAATTGTATCAATATAATTCGCTTCGTGAGATCTCAAGTTCTGAACTATAAGCAGAACCAATTTACCCAAAAAACCCAACTCCGAAATTACGTTATCTAAGAAACCCAGATCTCAAAATTCTTGAACAACAAGGATCACATCAACAATTCAAGCACACCCATCAAGCTCAATCATTCAATCCAACGAAACACATAAACAAAAACGAAAAAGATAAAAAATTGGATCAGGAAATTACCTCAGGAGGATGATCGTTGTCGTCGAGTGGGGAAGG
This sequence comes from Pyrus x bretschneideri, assembly GCF_019419815.1. Classification (NCBI taxonomy): domain Eukaryota; kingdom Viridiplantae; phylum Streptophyta; class Magnoliopsida; order Rosales; family Rosaceae; genus Pyrus; species Pyrus x bretschneideri. The sequence continues at coordinate 149,661 of NW_025999679.1, forward strand.
AAGAGAAGAAGAAGACGGCGAGTTGGGTGCATCGGCAAAGAGACGTGAGAGCTTCTGTGTAACTTTGTCTTTCAATGTAAACATTGTGTGATTGTTACCGTGAGGAAGCAGACGTGCGGGCGTTTGAATCTCAGCCTTTTTTTTATCTCACATTTTTCTTTTGGGGTTTCGATTTTCGTTATTTTGTGATGGAGGAAAAAGATGGACGCGTGGCGTCGGTAGCAAGGACGGCAATCAGAGGTGGGGCAATGCCACAATGCGACTTGGATTCTATTCCTTCCTTCCTTTACTCGTTATATTGCTAATTAGTGCTGGAGCGGAACTTCAATTTTTTTTTTTATATTACCAGAGCCAGAGGTTGTTATAAAGTTAAACGGTCACATATGCTTCACGTCATTTTGTTTGTGTTGTTCATGTATTTGGCTTAAAATTCAACACATATGATAGAGTGTATTGAGAATGAGTTCCACATCAATAAAGAGAATGACCTTATATGAACATATAAGCAAGTTATTTACTTTAACTGTGTAATTGGCCTTTTGTTTTAATAAAGAATAAAGGTAGTGAGACCGCATTTTTGTGCTACTTTTGTCATTTGTGTGTCACATAATGAGGCAAATAATGCATATAAACAAGATTAAATGAGAAAAATTGTTTAACTAACATGACATGTACAATCACTTATCATATTATATGGTACATAAATGTGATATCCCTAACATTTTCCAATAACCTTAGCTCAATTAAAGAGAAATAATAGTTCTTGAATGCGTTATTCGATGTGCCATTGCAAACGTCTAGCAACAAGTGACTGAGCGACGTGCCTTCGTACAAATTCGCAAATGTCATCCTTACGAAATTTTAGAAATTTTAACGTTGTGGCTTAGTTGCTCTAGACAAAAAGACAAAATCACCCCTTCTCTCTCACCCCTTCTATCCCCACCCCCACCCCCACCCCTAGCGCGAAAGAAAGGACATGAAAGATTTCTCTGACTGTCCGACTGTATAAGCCAAAAAAATGCCTCAAATGTAGTAACCTTCCACTTTCTCTCAAAATCAACAAGTGATTTTGATGTAAGACAAGAATGGTGTGAATTACTGCAAAGAATAGTAAGCGCTTAATAATTGACAAAAAAGGATGCATGAGTTGAAAAAAAACTCCACTTCAATATTAAATATAGCGTTAAAAGGAAGAAAAATATTTTGTTGAGATTTTTGGGTTACTTGAGAAATAGACTCAAGGAACACACAAGGCCACATCGGAAATTTAGAGAATTGGGTCCATGACACTTTTTCAAAAAGAGTGTGATGTCCATATTTAAACTCGCTACTTTGCTATGATGTATGACGAATTTTAACCATCTAAGGTCGTTCAGACTTCATAAACCACAAAATAAAGTTTGTAACAAATTTCAGACTTTTCAATTTCTATCCAAATTTATGTCGTTTTTATTTCCAAAGACCCTTGAGCCTTTCTAAGGCTGTGTTTAATTTTATTTACGCCATTTGGCTCCCAATGTAATGCATCAATTTAGAAATAATCAAACGACATTTCGGTTCTATTCCAATCTGTACTAAGTTAATTGGTATCAGAGTAGGAATTTTCCTTGTTCTAATAAAAATCAATCATGGGAGGTACAAACCTCTCTTGAAGACTGATTGTGAGAGGAATGTTATTTGTGGCACACCAAAGATCTTCTATGGTGGTTGCAAACCCAGTCTTTTATTGATGGTGAATGCGTTGGAGGATTTTCCTTAAGCCAAACTCGTCAGCTTGATCTTGGGAATCCTCTTTTTGAGGTTGGTGAATACAGAGAAAATTTTCTTAATTGAGTTTTAGTTATAGAGCAACTCTTCAAAGAAATAACTATTCCAAAGGAGAAGATGATCAATATAGCTGCTTTCATTTAAAGGGAAATATTGTTTTTTGGTGGAATAGTTTGTAAAAGGTCAAGTTGACTCAAGTCATCACCACTTAATCAAGTAGGTTAAGCTGAGTCAAGTCAAGTCACCACCATTGAATCAAGTAGGTTAAGTTGAGTCAAGTCATAACTGTCGTCACGACCACCACCACTAGCACATTTCTTAGCTGTTATCCTCTTATTTATATATTAATGACTTTAGATAATTTAAACTCTATATTTAAATTTCACTTTTCTATTAAGAAGAAAATTGACATATACAAGATATTAAAATTCCATCATTGTGTATTCCTTTGTAATCTAAAATTTGTTCCGCCCAATACAAGGTTATTTTCAAGGAAAAATTACACATAAAGTATACTTTTAATACTTAATTGTATGTCGAGACAACACTTTTTAAACATTTCAAGGAGAGACAAAAATTAGGGTAAATTACACAAAACTACCTCATCTATTGGTCTTATGAAACTTTCATACCTTATCTTTTTAAAATGACAATGTCACCAATTTGTCTTCCCCCCTTCCCCACCCCCTCTTCTCCCCCCACTTGAGCCTAACCTGCAACCCAAAAAAAACAAACTTAGATCCCGTCTACCCCTACGAAGGGCGATTCTGCGGGTGGAAAAATGGGGGGAATGGGTGTGGATTTAAGGAGTGGGGTGTGTAGAGGAGGGAATAGGGTGGGTGCGGGGAGAAGATAAACTGGGAAGAAGATGAAGATGGGGGAGAAGAGAGGAGAGGATGAGGGGAAGGGGTCGGGGAAGTTTGGGCTTTTTTTTTTTTTTAATTTTTTTTTTCTAGGTTGCAGGTAGGGGATGAAGATGAAGATGGGGGAGAAGAGAGAGAGACAAGGAGGGGAGAGAGAGAGAGAGATTTAATAAAAAAATTATTTTTTTAATTTTTAATTATTAAAAATATATTTAATAATTTTTAAATCCAGTTGAATTAGTGAGTGGATCCCGCATGTAGCCACGTCAACACTTAACAGAAAAACTGACAGAGATATGACATTGGCACAACATTTTAAAAAGATTAGGTATGAAAGTGTTGTGAGACCAATAATTGAGGTAGTTTTGTGTAATTTACCCCCAAAAATTAATACATGTAGAAGATGACCTCATGGACTTTTTTTTATGGAGTGTAAGTTACAAAAATACCCTTTATATCTAATAACCCTTTCTTTTAAAATTTAAAAACATAGAAATCAATATGTAGATAAACCAACTGTCATTCAAAAAACAAATTGGGTAATTGTTGAGATATCATGAACCCATGAAGAGTGAAACTGTGCTTGTGTTTTGGCTATTCATGCCCCTCGAAAAGGAATTGGATTTTTTTTTTTTTTAATCAAACTATAATGCTTCCATTAAATAAAAAAAGCAAGTATAAAGAAAAGGCAGCCCAAAAGACAGCCCGCCTTTTAAATACAAGCCCAACTGTAAATAAGAAAATACATAGGCCCAAAAGTGGCCAATTGAACAACAATAAAAAATCCTAAGACTGGAATGGAAACTAGCAATCACCAGATGCGCCTCCATCGCAAGGTCACCACCACTACCAAGAGAACAGACCAATGGAACAACATGATCAACGACAAATGGGGGTGAGCGAGCCACCCGTGCAGTTAGCGCTCCCATAATCCTACCCAATAGTGCTAAAAATACTTTAACAACCACCCAACACCCAAGAAGAAGCACACGAGCCAAGTAGCAGAGGCTGGTAGTAGAGTATGGGTGACGTACAATAGCATTGGAGCAAGAGAGGGCCATGAAGGTCCAGATTTGAGACCAGCTCATGGGAATTGAGACAAAGTTCAAAGAACAAAGCTCAAGGAAGCCAAAACAAAGACCAAAAAAGAAAAAGTGTAGAAATTAAAAAACTTTTTAAGTGGAATGATGAAAGAAATGAAGGGGAAGAGAGAAGATGCAAAAAGTGTAGATGGATGGGAAAGAAGGAAGGAGGGGGAAAGATGGGGAGAAAGGGAATATGCAGAGAATGGAGAAGGGAGAGAAAGAGGGAAGGAATGTTAGAGGTGGGAGTGTTAAGCTGCCTCCAACTCCAAACCGGAGTAAGGAGCGGCGGCTAGAAGGATTTTTTTTTCCTTTCCTGAAGGCCGGAAAGGAAGGTTCTAGAGAGAGAGAGAGAGAACGCATCCCTCACCCCTTACTTTCGAAAAGGAATTGTTGAGGGAGGTATTAACCATTTTTACCAAGACCTATATCTCCTTTTGTCTGACATCCACGCTTTTTTTAATAGTTTATATATTTACAATAATGAGATGGTACTTGAAGTGAATCAAGTGATTAAGATCAAACCCACATTTAATTTCTAATCATATTCGTGGCAATGTCACGCATATTTGACATATGGGAGCCAACCAAGGCTTCAAGCATTTCAGTGTGCCAACGTTACCAAAATGTTCGTCACCGGCCTCTCCTCATGTCCAGTTGGAGGTTTTCTTATTGAATGGTGACTCTAGTCAAATATCAGTTTTGAATCAAATTCTTTAATTGCGTGTAAGTATTGTGAATCTGAGTTTTGTGTAATGAAATGAGATATATTTTATGAAAAATATGATGAATCTTGCATTGTTTAAAAGTTTTAGCTTACCAGTGTAGTTTGTTAAGCCCTTAATATGCATATTGTGAAAGAAAATCGATAATACTTAATAATTGCCAACACGTGCATAGATTGAGTACAATGAATATCAAATCAAGATGCCTAGAAATAAAACGAACCAAGCTAGTACTAAAAACAAAGACCAACTTATCCAAGGACCAACCAGGCAACAAAGTAAACTTAACTAAGCACTAATTATGCAAGCATCATTCCACTAGATAAACTTTAGCCTCCATATCCAGAATCTAGACGACCATGACAAACGTGTACCAAAACACATATCCACTAGGGACCTGGATTGTCTACCCTTCCCATCTCATCCTATTTCTGTGGTCACGGTTAAGCCACGTCAACATTTTATATTCACATTGCTTTTTGTCTTATTATTTCTATATATAAAAAAAATCAACATAAAATGTTGACGTAGCTTAACCGTGATCATAAAAATTGGAGGGGATGAGAACGGTACGGAATGGGGAGGGCAGACAATCCAGGTCCATCCACTAGATAAACTTGAGCATGTTTATTGCTCTGATTGAAATTATAATAATTGAAAAATCAAAGATGTACAAGGAAGCATCAGGACTCTGCTAATTGGCATTATTACTTAGATTCCAAAAATGGTCGAGAATGGGTTGAATTGAGTCTGCAAAAATAGGCAATGACTGATTGAATTGATTCTGCAAAAATGGTCGAGAATAGATTGAATTGATTCTACAAAAAATGATCGAGGATTGATTGAAATGATTCTGCAAAAATAGTCAATGATGGGTTGAATTGATTCTGCAAAAATGGTGGATAACGGGTTGAACTGATTCTGCAAAAATGATCGAGGACTGATTGAACTGATTCTACAAAAATGATCGAGAACGGGTTGAACTGATTCTACAAAAATGACCGATGACTGATTGAACTGATTCTGCAAAAATAGTCACAGACAGGTTGAACTGATTTAACAAAAATGGTCGATGAGGAGTTGAACTGATTTTGCAAAAATGGTCAAAGATTGATTGAACTGATTTTGCAAAAAGGTCGAAAACGGGTTGAACTAATTCTGTAAAAATGGTCGATGATGAGTTAAACCGATTCTAGTAATAAATAATACAAACTGATTCTACATATAGTTTCAAAACTATATGTACATATTAATTTTGTTGGAGTTGAAATAGTCGATGATGGGTTGAGCTTATATCATATATTAATTTTGTTGGGGTTATGAGGGTTGAGTTCTATTAACAGCCCTAAAGCTTTAGGGGTATGATTGATATTTTAAAACATTGTTTTCATGTTTTTGGACTGGGTTTTAGCTACTTTTTATTATTATTATTATTATTATTTTTTGTCTCTCATTGATATATTTAAAAACTAGTATAGTTTATTGAAATATAGTGAAATTTTTTGTCTCTATATATAAAAGCTCCATATTTTCAATCATCCTCGGGAAAATTCCCAAACAGTAGACATATATAATTATCAAAACCTGAAATTAAAAATAAGTTTACAAAATCAAATGGATGATGCCTCAATAAGAAAGTTTGTCACCAAAATTCAAAAGAAGAGTGACAACGCAACATCCATCACAAAATAAAATAATCATAAAAAAAAACTCACATGGGATTACATATGGTACATTTATATCAATTTTTTTTTTTTAAATTTAGATGACGTTTGATCATCATTTTGATTTTAGCTTTTTGTTTTCATTTTTAAAAAAATGAAAACTGAAATTTTATTTGGTGATAAATTTGTAAAAGCTCACTTGCAAAAAAAAAAAAAAAAACAAAAAACAAAATAATTAACAAAAGTGATGAATTTCTAAAAAAAAAAGAAAAAAAGAAAACTACTCTAAAACCCCCGAGTCGTTAGAAAACCAGGAAAAGGCCCGGTTAGGGTTTTTCACTTCCTGCGGGGTACGGCCATGTGGCGCAGAGCTGGATTGAGCTCGGGACTGAACCTCCGGAAGCTCTCAACCGCAGTACGACGTCGTATCGAGGACGAAGGCGACTGGTCCTACGCCTCGGAGTGGTGGGGGGAAGAATCCGAAGGCCACACCGTCCTCCGCTCCACATCCGACAAAGGCAATGGCGTTGTCTCAGTCATCGCCTATCCTTCCTCAAAACCCAGCGTGCTCCATTGGGCGTCGACAGAGAGATGGCTGCAGCAAAGGTACGAAGAGATACAGGAGTGCCGTCAGAACAACGAGAGATTCAGAGTGCTCGGATATCAATGGCGCGCTCTCCGCTTTAACGACGACACCCGCCAGAGCACCGTTAAGGTTTTGGCTGCCTATCGGCGATCGGAACCGGAATCGATCGCCCTTATGCAGCAGCCTCATTGCTTGGCTGTTCCTTGTAAGCAAAAGCCTTTTTCCCAATTCAATTTCTATCTAACATTTAATTACAGATTTTATCAAATTTGATGTGGGTTTTGTTTTAATTTAATTAATACCCAATTGAATTTCTAATTAGCATTTGCATACTGTTGAATCAAATTTGAATCATGGTGTTTGGTGATTGAACTTCTATATCTAGTGTTTCTGAGTGTATGACTAGTGATTGCATTACATTTGGTTACTTTCATTTTTCTAAAAGATTAAAGCTGTTGTGTGATGGATTCTGCTTTTTCAGATCTTAAGAGCATGTTAGCAGCTGGGTTGACCACTATAGCATCTTGTAATTACAATCTCATGAACGCGGTGACTGGGACCGAAAATATTCGTATATTGTGCATTGGTCAGGGTGGCGGAAGCTTACCGTTGTTTTTGGCTAGTAAAATTCAAGGTAGGTTGCATTGCTAGTTCTCTGTTAATGGCAGTGTGAATGGTTGTGGGAAATTGAAGGAATGAAGGATGTGCCTTTTTGGTAAATTGCTTTGTAAATACTGATTCTTGGTGATCTCCGAATCCAATCTGTTTTCGGCCATCCTATCAGAAGTCCTGAGCTGAATAATTGGGTATTGAACCTAACCTAGAATGTTCTGCTTCTTTTCAGGTGCTATTGTTGATGTAGTTGAAATCGACCCTCTCGTCATCTCAGCCTCAGTTCGAGCCATGGGATTTCCGGCTTTCTCAATTATGACTCCATCAGGCAAGCGTGCCGTGTCACCCAATACCATGGATACCGTTATGTGGAAAGGCATCCACGAGAGGCTGTTCCTCCATGAATCCGATGCCGAGGATTTCATTCTCAACACCACCATCCAGTATGATATGGTCTTCGTTGATGCTTATGATGGGGAAGACATATTCCCACGCAAGTTATGGGATCCACATTCCCCATTTCTAAAAGCCCTCAGCAGCCGGCTTCACCCAGATCATGGCACAGTTGTCGTGAACCTTCATTCAGATTCTGATATCTTGAACCCTGACGGTTCTGCACCATCCGTTTTGCAGCAAACTTTGCCAATGGGAAAGTACGTCTCGAGGGTTTGCCAGGCATACAAGGACGTGGTAGTGGGAGGGAAAGATTCTGGTTTGGGTTTTACAGTTTCAGTTCCGTGGGTGTGCAATTCTTCTCTGGTCGTGTGCAGAGGTTTTGTGGTAACGGGTGGGGATTGCAACAGGGATGTGATCATGGAGGCTCTGATATCCAAATCATTTGAATTGGAAAATGTACTCAACTTACCATTCTCCTGTTTTGAATATATAAAGAGAGGTTTTATACTTGTTGATTAATTTCATGACAAGTTTATACCTATCTAAGTTTCTTCACAGTTTTACCTCCGGATTAAATTCATCAGTTTGTCGTTACTTTGGCCTTGGCTGGTGTTAAACATGGGATAACTCACCAGATTCAATGTACGGATTCAAAAATGCCTTGACGAAGAGAAAATATGCAGAATTTGAGTTTGCACCCCACTCTGTAAATATTGTGTATGAACTTCAAAAATGGCTAAACGATTTCTTGGGTTATACGCAAGCCTATTGGGGATGACTTTGAAGGGAGAGGGTCTTGTGTGGGGAAGTCGGATTAGGAACATGTGAGATGGGGATGGTGGTGTGTGGGGTGTTTTTGAGGGGGTGGCGGGGTGTTTTTGTGTCTTGGTCCGTATAAAAATGGAGATTAGCATAACAAATCAAGGGTGATGGGATAGGGGGTGGTGTTTTTGTCCTGGCCCATAGGAAGCATGTAATTTTTTTTTTTTTTTGAACACACGGTAAGGGTGGGGAATGAGTTAAGTCTCACAATAGGCTTGTCATAATAATATGGTTCAACTTCGCCTTTACCTTTGCTTTTGGCGAGAATCAAACCTAAGACCTCTCGCGTATAAGTGAAGAAGAATCACTAGACCATAGTAAGTGGCTGTATAAACAGTTTTTGAATGTGCTTTAATAAACAGTTTCAAGTGCTTTTTCAAGAGGCATGAGAATTTTAAATACAATTTCCTACATATTTATAATGCGACATACTGCTTTCTACATAAACAGTCTTGACCAGATAGTTGTTAACTAAACCAAAATCAAAACATCTCAAAGTCGCAAGTGGCCTTTTACCACAGTGGTAGAAAGGTATTGAGCCTTTACATGATGACGTGGGTTTAAACCCCGTCGGTGACTGATCTAACATCTAATTTAACAAAATCTCATTTGAAAAAATAAAAACATCACAAAATCATAAAATTGAAATGGGCCGATCTTGGCCAATTATTATTGACAAACTCCATATATATCCGATAAAGGCCAGTAAAAATTGATCCGTCATTCCAAAACCCTAAAACCTAAACCCCTTTCAATTCTCTCTCACGAACACAAAACTCGAGATCAGAAGAATGGCTTCACAGGGTGTTAGGACTCTGGTTTAATAGTAGTAAGATGTTTATCCTTAGGGTGATATGGTCTTTTGAATTGTATGTTGTTGGTTTCATCCGATGATCTGTGAGTGATGATGTGTTCCAATTGTGTACACTCTTGCATTAAGGTTGTATATGAATCAATTTCCACCATTTGAGGGAGATATGAATGAAATCAGAATGTTTTAGTTTTTTCCTTCTTCCTTTCCTCTTTGTAGCACCCCTTTCTGTTTAGGTTCTATCATCTGGTATCAACATCCAGGTGTGTTCTTTCCATGGGCAAGAGCAAAGCCTCCGTGGTAGCCGTCGACGTCACGGAGGTCGATCTCGAACTCGAGTATCAGCAACACCAAATTCTTGAGCAACTCAACGAGTTCCATGACTCTGTGTCCTTGTTGGCCACCCGTCAGGAGACCTTCCCAATCCCACATGACGGATATTCAGGCATCCTTGGCCAATCCCATCTCATGGAGGAGCTTCGGTCCTCCTGCCCACCACCACCCCCACCTACTCAGGTATCCCAGATCCCAATTGGTTATCTTCATATTTCGATTGGCTCTACATCTACCCCCCTAACCCACCCTCCTGCTTTTGCCCCACCTCATACATGGGGTTTTCCCTACCCCAAATCACCCAACATCCCTTACGCACTTTCCCCGGTGACCGGTTACCCCCAGGCCTCTCCACACTTCTCCACAGCTACTACCGCTCTTCGCCATCCCCTCCCCCTACCTTTCCCCACCACCAACACCACCCCATCTTTCCTGCTCCGCCGTCCCCTTCCACTAGTCCCAAATTCATGAAAATTGAACTTTTCCGTTTCTCCAGTAACAACCCATACAGCTGGTTAGCATTGGCCGAGTAGTACATAGACAACCATGGGGTCAAACCCCACAACCGAGTCACGGTGGTGGGCCTTAATTTCACTAGTGATGCGGCTTTATAGTTCAAGTGGTACAAACTGCATTTGGGTCAGCTCTTTAGGCCACTTTCACGGAATGCCTCTTACAACGCTTTGGGCTGGGTGACTAACTCGACTTCAATATGTCTTTCTCTCATGTAGCCTAAAAAGGCTCTTTAGAGGCCTATGTGAATGACTTCATTCGTTTGCCTTGCCAAGCCCAATAATGGACCGGTGCACAGCTTCTGGGCGTTTTCCTTAGTGGGCTCAAGGTGGAGTTACAAGATGATGTCTTAGCCCAGGGCCCTCGTTCTTTGGCCCACGCCATCGAACTTGCCCGCATCTACAACAATAAGCAATAACGGCGTCATACCTCTTTCTGCCTATTCTCTATTCGCCCTTCTTCGGCATTCCTGGCAGCATCTTCGACGGTGGCCGCTCCACCCAACAAACCACCTTCCACCTCACCACCTTGACCCCTGCTCTGCCTATCTCCGACCGAAGCTCATGAGCACCGTTCTCTAGGCCAGTGTCTTGACCTACCATTTATTGTTGTTGGATACAGCAGCAGTCTCCGAAGTTGCCTCGGATTCAACCCTTGATGACCTTTCACCCGCGCCTGATGAGACCTTATTGGATGAGACTGTCCCCATCACTCTCAACACCCTGGTTTCGTCTAAACGTACTTAAGGGTGTGCCATGCGACTTATGGGCTTCAGTGCCACACTGCCTATCTAAGTTTTTATGGATTCCAGCACGAACCTGAAATTTTTCGACCCCTCGATCATGTTGCGTCTTGGCCTGCGCATTGATCATTCTTCGGTGGAACCGGTGGCTGTCGCTAATAGTGGTATCTGTTATACCTAAGGCATCAATTACAACTTCATAATGACCCTACATGACTATACCTTTTCTTCTTATATTCTCTTTCTTTCAGTACGGGGCTGCGATTTGGTTCTCAAGGCTGAATGGTTAGAAACGTTGGGTTTCATTGGGTGGCATTTCAAGCACAAAGTCATGGAATTCCAAATTAAGGGCCACAATTATCATTTGGTAGGACTCCACTCCTCAGATTCTCCTTCCTCTCTGCCTTTATCACTGTCCACATCTTTCAGGCCTAACATTGACTCCTTCCTAGCCTCTCTTTTGAGCCCTTCTGCACCACTTACGGTGGTCCACCCTATACTGCCCCCGATCGTCTCCCTTTTGGGTAGCTATTTAGACCTTTTTGTTGCTCCAATGGGCCTCCATCCTCACCGGGACTTTGACCACCGAATCACCTTGCTGCCAGGCATTCCCCCAGTAAAGGTTCGACCTTACCACTACACCTATGTTCAAAAAATAAAAATGGAAACACAGGTGGATGAAATGCATGCCGCCAGCCTAATTTGCCCCAGTTCAAGTCTCTTATCTTCTCCCGCACTCTTGGTTCATAAAGCCGACTCAAATTGGTGCTTTTGTGTGGATTACGAATCAAGTGACTGTCAAATTTCCATTCCCAATCCCCATCATCGACAAGCTACTTGACGAACTCAGGGTGGCTAAGATCTTTTCTAAATTAGATCTTCGGTCCGGGTTTTACCAAATCCGTATGTATGAACATGATATCCCAAAGACGACTTTCCGCACCTATGACATACATTTTGAATTTGTGGTCATGCCCTTTGGCCGGTGTAATGCGCCTTCAACGTTTCAAGCACTTATGAACTCCATCTTCAAGCCATTTCTACGTAAGTTTGTCTTGGTTTTTGTCGATGATATCCTCATCTTTAGCCTGGACTTACCTACTCATTTGCATTATTTAACCTCTGTTTTTGATGTTCTAAGAGCACATGATCTGAGAGTCAAGCAGTCTAAATGCTCATTTGGCTAACCCACGGTGGCCTACCTTGTCACATAATTTCGGCCGAAGGTATGGCCGTGGATTCTCAGAAGGTGCACTGCATCATGGAATGGCCTCCACCCCGCACTCTTAAAGCCTTACGTGGATTCTTAGGTCTGGCCGGCTGCTAATAGAAATTTGTGCGTCACTTCGGCCTTCTCGCTCGCCTTCTCACTTATCTCCTGAGAAACGATAACTTTATTTGGACTCCGGCAACAGCTCAGGCTTTTGTGGCTCTTAAATAGGCTTTCTCCTCCACCCCCGTATTAGCACTTCCGGATTTTTCCAGGCCCTTTACAGTGAAGTGCGATGCCTCTGACGCTGACATCGGAGTTTTGTTTTCCCAGGACTAGCATCTCATTGCTTTCCTGAGCAAGTCGTTATTTGACAAACATAAGGCTCTGTCCGTTTATGAGAAAGAAATGCTCGCCATTGTCTTCACTGTCCAGAAATGGCATCCCTACCTTTTTGGGAACTCCTTCAAGATTCTTACCGACCACCAAACGTTGAAACACTTCCTCAACCAACGCTTCACAACCTCTACTCAACAGAAATGGCTTTTAAAGTTGTTGGGCTACAGTTATATGCTGGAGTATCGGCCGGGGGCAACGAATACCACAACAGATGCATTGTCTAGGCAACATGAAAGGTTGGCACTCATAGGCCTCTCCCAGCCGATTTTTGACAGTATCTCTGATATTCAGGCCAAATACTCAACGAACCTAGAGGCTGCACAGATTGTCCACGCCTTAGAAAACAATCAACCTACCCGTTCTCACTTTTCTCTTCGAGAATATCTCTTGTACTATAAGGAGGGAATCTTCATGGCCTCATCATCTCCTTGGCGTCCTCAAATTTTGGCAGAGTTTCATTCTTCTCCTACCGCAGGCCACTCCAGGTACCTTCGCACATATAAACGTGTTCTTCACAATTTCAATTTGCTCGACTTAAAAAAAGAGGTCAAGACATTTATGGCTGCTTGTGACATTTGTCAACGCACGAACTATAAAACTCTCCAACCTTCAGGCTTACTATAGCCACTTCCAATCCTTATTCAAATTTGGACAGACATTGCAATGTACTTTATAGAGGGCCCTCCTTCCACTCATGGTTGTAACAACATCCTGGTTGTTGTCGACCATCTCTCCAAGTATGGCCATTTCATACCCATTAAACACCTATATTCTGCTGCCAAAGTTGTTTACATTTTTATCCGAGAGATATTCTGCTTTCATGACATACCTGCCATAGTGATCGAGACCCTATTTTTATCAGTCAATTTTGGGACTCGTTCTTCAAAATCCAAGGTTTTAAACTCTACCGCAGCTCGACTTACCACCCTCAATTTGATGGGTAAACATAAGTCTTAAACCGCACACTCGAACATGATCTGCACAGTTTTGTAGGCGACAAACCCACGTTATGGGTTAATTGGCTGTCATGGGCTGAATGGTGGTATAACTCCACCTTCCATTCGGCCATTAAGATGTCCCCATTCGAAGTTATCTATGCTTATCCCCCACCACGAGTCACGTCGTACTTACCTGGCTCCTCTCCAGTTCACTTGGTCGACACTACTCTCCGTGATCGTGATGCCTTACTCTACCAGCTGCATGAGAATCTCCACCTTGCTCAAGAATGCATGCGTCACTTCGCCAACAAGAAGCACTCAGAACGTGAATTCCAGGTAAGAGATTGGGTTTTCTTACGGTTACAACGTTAACGCCGATCCTTTGTCAACCACACTAACTGCCCTAAATTGGCACCCTGTTTCTATGGGCTGTACAAAATCCTTGCTCGTGTGGGAAAAGTTGCCTACCTTTTGGACTTGCCTCCCACCTCTCGCATCCACCTAACTTTCCATGTCTCTTTCCTTAAACCCAAGTTGGGCTCTCATGTGGTTCCCTCCACCATTCTCCCACCCCTGACTGATACTGAACTGATAGTCTAGATGCCAGAAACCATACTGCAGTAAAGGATGTTCAAATGGGGAAACTGCGCCATCACTCGTTAGCTGATTAAATGGGTGGGCCTACCCGACCATAATGCTACCTGGGAAGACGCTGACTCTATCCTCGAACGCTTCCCAGACTTCCACGCTTGAGGATAAGCTGTTTCTTAGAGGGGAGGGTTGTTAGGACTCTGGTTTAATAGTAGTAAGATGTTTATCCTTAGGGTGATATAGTATTTTGAATTGTACGTTGTTCGTTTCATCCAACGGTCTGTGAGTGATGATGTGTTCCAATCGTGTACACTCTTGCATTAGGGTTATATATGAATCAACTTCCACCATTTGGGGGAGATATCAATGAAATCAGAATGTTTTAGTTTTTTCCTCATTCATTTCCTTTTTGCAGCGCCCCTTTCTGTTTAGGTTCTTTCACAGGGAAAACGAATGTAGCTCTGAAACAATGGCCAATAGTAGGGCATGCTGTTAAGGGTATCGCAATTGGGAATCATGCAATAGATGAAGTGCGTGGCGATTGAAGTGTCGTCAGTGACGAAGAAGCTGGTGTAGAGCACGGGGAAGACGGTGTGGTTCTTGGGAACGACGTTCCTGATTTTGGGGGTCCCACTCATCATAGTCATGGATCAGGAGCAGCAGTTGAACGAGTTGGAGTTGCAGTAGGCCAGCATCCTTGGTAACCCTCCCCCTCCCTCTTAACTTTTGCCTTGGTTCACCACTCACGAAGGCTTTTGCGCTTCTCCGTTGGTTCCCTTGCCTCCTCCATTTCTTTTGTTGTTGTTAAATTGTAGTTTATGAATGGTAATTTTCTCAAGTTGAATTATCATGATTTACTTTTCCAGTATAATTAGATTTTTGGGTATGAAAATTGACAATGATGCACAGTAATCGTGATTGTAACAGAAAAGATGAAGAAGTTAAAGGAAACAGTTTAGACATCATGATCTGTGTTTCATGTTCAAATAGTTATATAAAATGCCTAACCAAGCTACCATATATCACCATAAGTACAACTACCATTTACAAATCTATTGTATCTGTTTAAATCCCTCACGATAGTCTCACTTGAGGACCTTATGGCAATCCCTGCAGATCCTCAAATTCTTCACAATCCTTATTGGCTTTCCTGGTTCTTCAATATCCTTACAGCATTGTTAGACTGTGAGTGCACCACTTTCTGCCTCTTCCAGTTGACCAACCCGTCCCATGGCACCAACTAAACATGTATGTTTAAGGATTGATATTACAAAGTTTGAGTATGACAATGTTTAAGTCAAATTGTATATGGGCAAATATTGTGTATTATTCCTCTTGGAATTGAATGTATATATAGGTTTACAAAGAGTCAAATACAAGTAAATCAACTATACAAAGAAACAAATCCAATCCCTAATATCATGCTAATCAAATAAAATCACTATCGCTAAGTAGAACAATCGCTACACTCTCCCTCAAGTTAGAGCAAAGATATCTTGCATGCCCAATTGGTTGAATGAGTTGGAGAAAGCACTAATAAAGGCAGTTGTAGTAACACGTTGGCTAACTATTCTTTAGACGATACAAAAGGAAAAGCAATAACTCTAGCATTCAACTTATCAACCTCCACATGTTTTGTACAGTTATGTTGTACATGATTGTGAGCAATTTCAATTGCAGATTCATTATCACAGTGTAAACCCATGGCTTTCTTGGATTTGAATCCCATTCCATTCAATAATTTACATAACCAAAGTAACTCCCATAGCTTAAGCACCATTCCACGGAATTCAGCCTTCGCACTCGATTGAGCAACAACCTTTTTTTTTTTTACTTTTTCAAGTGACGAGATCACCACCAACATAAGTAAAGTAGCCAAAAGTAGAGCGTTGATCTGTCACCGAACCAGCACAATCTGCATCTATGTATCCTTCAACATTCAAACGACCATTCTTGGCAAACATTAAACCTCTACCAGGAGTCAATTTAAGATACCTGAGAATACGGACAACAACATCCATATGAGTCTCATTAGGCAAATGCATAAACCAAATCACAACACTTACAACATGGGCTATATTTGTACGCGTATGAGATAAATAGATTAATCATCCTACTAGTCACTGATAACGCTCATTTAGGAACCTAATCAGAATCTAATCCCAATTTATTATTTTGGTACATAGAAGTGTCAACATGTTTATAGTCCGCCATAACAGTTTCGGCTAACAGGTCCAAAACATACTTTCGTTGTGAGAGACATATACCATGGTTGGATCGAGCAACTTCAATCCCCAGAAAATACAACTTTCCAACTCTTTCATCTTAAACTCAAAAGCAATGAATTTCTGTAAAGAACTAATCTCTTCATGACCATCACCTGCCACTATCATATCATCAACATATATGATCAATGTCGTCACTTTACCTTTCTGGCATTTCAAAAATAAGGTATGATCCAAGCGACTTTGATGTAACCAAATTTTCTCATGGACACAGTAAACCTCCCATACCATGCTTTAGGAGATTGCTTCAAACCATACAAAGATGTTCGTAACTTGCACATAACACCCTTATGAGAACCAATAGAAGTACCAATGGGTAAATATATATACACTTCTTCTTTGAGATCACCATGCAAAAAGTATTTTTAACATCAAACTACCATAAGGGCCAATCCAGTTAGCATCAAGAGATAAAAGGACACGAACCATATTAAGCTTAGCAATTGGAGCAATGGTCTTTTGGTAGTCCACTCCATGTGTTTGTGTATAACCCTTTGCTACTAATCGGGCTTTGTAACGATCGATTGAACCATGTGCTTTATGCTTTAAGGTAAACACCCATCGATACCAACCGTTTTCCTTCCACTTTGCAAGGGCACCAAATTCTAGGTGGAATTCTTGTTCAAAGCCTTCATCTCAATGTCCATGGCTTCCACCCATTTAGTGTCAGATAAGGCATCCTATAACCTAGTCGATACAAATATAGTAGTGATTGATATACATATGACTAATGTGAGAAAGATGATGAGTTGACACATGATTACTAATGAGATATTTGGACTCTGCATGTATATCAGGAGAATATTGTACTTTAAGTTTGCCATGATTAACTCGTGGGGGCAACTCATAAGTAGATATAAGAAAATTAGTATAAACTACCTCATTTGCTTCACTTTCTTCTTCACGAGTTGATTGAGATAATTGTAAGGCAGAGGGGAGGGGGTGGTGGAATACTACTGCTTACGTCTCCGTCAACATTGTCAGGCACAATTTCATTATCAGAGCATGTTACTTCTTCACTGGTATATGGCGACTGGTCAGTGCAAGAACAGGGACCAGTCGGCTTGAGCAAACTCACAATATCACTATAATTTACTGTACTCTCTTTTTCTCTTTGACTTAACACTTCACTCACCCTCTTCCTCTGAAGTGGAAAGACAAGAGAAGATGAGGCAAAATACGGGACCTCTTTATAGAACGTGACATCCATGGAAACATAAATCTTTTGAGTAGGAGAATGATAACACTTGTAACCTTTTTGGGTATTCGAGTAACCAATGAACACACATTGAAAAGCACATGGATCAAGCTTACTCTATCGATGGGAATAAATATATACATATAAAACGCATCCAAACACCTTAAGAGGAAGTTTGGAGGAAACTGGTGAGATGTGTTCTTGTAAAACTTCGAAAGGAGTACGGAAATCATGGACTTGGCTGGGAGTCCGGTTGGTCAAATAACACACAGCTAAAACTGCATGTCCCCAAAAGGTAACTAGGAACCAACATTCCCAAGAGCAAAACACTAGCAACTTCAAGTAAATGACAATTTTTCCACTCAAACGTACCATTTTGTTGGTTTGTAAGTGGAGTAGTTGTCTGATGAATAATACATTCTTCATGAAAGAAAAAGCTCAGGGTAGTATTCACATATTTCTTTCCGTTATCAGACCGGAGCACTTTGACTTTGGTCTAAAACTGAGTAGCTAGATACCATTGCAGTAAATTCTTGTACAATAGATGTCATATCACTTCTATGCTTCATCAGAAAGACCCAAGTTAAATGTGTGCAATCATCAAAAATGTGATAAACCAACGAAACCCATTTGAAGTAATCTTAGCAGGACCCCATACATCGGAATGTACCAAATCAAATGGCTGAATAGCCTTATTATCACTTAAGGGAAAAACAGTACAATGGCTTTTGGCTAATACACATGTTTCACACTTAAAACAAGTCTCATCATATGAACGACATAAAGAAGGAAATAAATGCCTAAGATATTCAAAAGAAGGGTGACCTAAACAATGATGCATAGCCACAACTGATGTTGGGAGACGGCTTAATCTTGCCCGAAGTCACAGTATGAGTAGCCTGATTAGCGGTGCTTGCTTTTCAGTTGTTGCTTGTTTCCATCAGTATGCTCTTTGGGGGAAATTAAATCTAAGTGATTGCAATTTGTCTGCAATACCTGATGATCTTGGCTGCTTATGCTCACTGCAGCATTTAGATTTAAATGGAAACAGTTTTCTGAGCATATTGGAAAGCATCTGTCAACTTTCTCAATTGATTAATTATGGCAAGCTTCAATTACTGCCAAAACTTCCATCAAGTATAAGAGTTTTGAATGCGGGGATTGTCTGTTGAGGAAACACATGAAGCTCTTTAGTTAGTGTTACTCATCTTCCTCTAAAAGTGTAAAGACTATGGTAGCTGGTGCAAGAACCAGTATGCTTTATGTGCCTACATTTCAGTTCTCAACGTGCAGAGAAGTGCCAACCCTGATAATGTGGTACTCAAAGATTCTTTTCATTTGGAAATAGAAGGTAGTCTGCGACATCATCTTCGTGGTTGAAATAGTTGGGTGTCGTAGGCTTCAATGGGAAGAGACCACCGAGGAATCGAGGATTAAGGGTTCAAGGTGCAAGCTCCGTCGTGTATATCAGAACGACGACGAAGGTTTAAGCAGCCTATAACACATTACAGTAACGGAACTGGCAGCTAAAATATTCACCATGAAAGAGTTTAGAGGGGGACCAAAAATATAGCAAGGGTAAAGGAATATTAAAATAATTAACCTCTCCTATTTTGTTGCATGTTAAGTCGTGATACTTTTATCTGGTACTTTTGTATCAAAACCTTATCAAATTCGTAATCTTTTCACTTACTTCTTCATATATAAGAAGCTCTGTCTTATGATATAGGGTTTTAGGAGTGTTTTAGAAAGTTTGAAAAGCAATAACTTAAATTGTGTATTGAGATTGTAGAAGCACTTTTTTATGCTTTCTAGTGAAGCAAGCACGAAATATATGTGCTTAAAACATAAGAATTACCAAGTAAAATCAATCTCTACAGAAGTACTGTAAGGTGTAGATAAATGAATAATTACATGTTTCAGAGTTTGGTAACTTTGCTTGCTTTCCTAAGTCCTGGACAAACTCATTAACCCTAATTAAACTTCCCATTTTACACTCCTGCAAGTTCTAAAATTGTTTTCGTAATATTGAAGGGATGAAGGGGAGGAGGATGGTTAAACGAGGGACCCATCACCTATGTCTGACCTGTCATTATAGGGAAGAGATCCGATCCGAATCTCTCCCATCAAAGGCCCAGAATCAAGTGATTCGGATGTTGAAACTTGATCCAACAACTACAAACAGGGGGCCGTCTTAAAGTTATAATAATTGTAGCCGTTGGATCAAATTTCAAAGGCCTGGATCACTTGATCCTGGGCCTTTGATGGGAGAGATCTAGACCGGATCTCTTCACATCATTATATACTTCATGACCTATCTGACAGCATGGAGTGTGACTTTGAGTGTCCACAGATTATTGGCTTTTGTTTTTTCCTCTTTTTGCCTTCTATTTTCTTGAGTGCTTGTGCACATTTAGGCAGTGACTAATTTAGGATTTGAATTTTGGGTGGCCTTTGTGTTAAAGGTGTAAGTTTTCTAGATAGAAATAGAACACGATTCATTGAGACATTTCTACAATACTTGATGGATTTGTTGTGGTCAGCGAAAACATGTTGCACAAATGTCAACATATATCAACATAAACCGAAGCAATCTGATGAGTAATCTCGATAGAATTGGTTTGTCAAAATATGCCTAGTAGGTATCATATCAAACACTTGAGAGCACTTGTGATAGAAGCATATTTAGGCGACTTACTTAGCTTGTTTTCGTGCATCTATGTTGGTAATTCATAGTTATTTTAGTCCTTTATGCTTCTTTTGTGTGTTTTCAGGTTCTAAGGGCTTAGGGAGCAAGAAAGTGCATTTTGAGGCTATTTGGGGCACTTTTGGGCATGGATTGGATAGCTTAATCATGGAGTAAAGAGGATGGACGAAATTGAAGCCTTGTATACTCTTTGGGGACATCAAACAAAGGGCCTAGCCCAATCAAACAAATCCTTTGAGCCATGGAAAACCTCTAGCCCAATCAAACATATTATGCCATGCAAACCAACCTATTTTAGACCCATTCTATGTACTTAAACCCTAGCCTTTTAAACTAGCCTTATTATCACTTCCATTCACTTATCACTCACCACATATCATTCATTTATCACTTAACATATCATTCACTTATCATGTCATTCACTTCCATTCACTTATCACTTATCAAAACCACCTATCATCACTTATCATTACCACATATCATTCATTTATCACTTAACATATCATTCATTCATCTCCTTATCATAACCATACACCTATCACTTATCACTTATCACAACAACAACCTTGCACATGCACTCCCATTCTTTAACCCAATTCCTTTCCAACATCTCACATGCATTTCCACCTTCCTACTTCATCATTTCATCACATTCTCCCTCTTTAATTCCACATGCATTCACTTCATCATTCCACCATTCATTCTTTATTCCACAAACAAGTCACATGCATTTCCACCTTCCTACTTCATCATTTCACCACATTCTCCCTCTTTAACTCATTTCATTATTCATTCACTTTGCATTCATTCAATTCCACCCCACATGCACCCTTTATTCTTCATCATTGCAACCATGGCACATTTACACCAACAAAACAACTCCCATGCCATGGCCTACTCATATTCCCATTTCCTTTCCAACATCTCACATGCATTTCCACCTTCCTACTTCATCATTTCACCACATTTTCCCTTTTATTTCCACATGCAATTCTTCATCATTGTAGCCATAAACACCTTAAACAAATAGCCATATACATCTCCACTCCTCCTATAAATACCCTTGCATTCATTCATTCAAAAATCATCTCATTCACAACACAACACAACACCACAAACACATCCACCTTCCTTAGCCGTGAGTCTCCCTTAGAATCCAAAAACCATCTTCCATTTCCACCACTCCTCATCCATTTCCATAATTTCCCAACACTTCCATCCCCCCAACCAACTATCCCTAGACCTTATGCTACAATAAAGAGGAAGATAAGAAGACCTAAATGTTCATACAATTCAAGATTGAGTTGTTGGAATGTTTAGGCGTTTCTTTGATTTCAATGTTTGATTTCAATTCTCTTTGTTTTGTACGTATGAGGAAATAAACCCCCTTTAGCTAGGGGGTGATTCGAAACTATGTTTATGTTTGTAATATGATTTGATTACTTTTAATTACGTTTCATAAGTTGTGAATTCAATTTGTTTAACTGTTTAATTGATAACCTATTTATGTATGTTTATTAAGAATGAACGCTTAATTTTCATGCATGAATTTGACGCTAGAATATAAGTGAGTTTCACGTAATAGTTATGAACTTATATTCACAAGTAGTGGAGGTTGCTTATAAACAATCGTGTTAAACATATTCTTGGCATAAGTTTCTTGCAATCATAGTAACGAATGCCTCGTCAACACTTATAGTTTTCATGATGCTTAATGATTCTTGCTTGTATCTCTATTATGCAATTCATGTAGGGAACTTGTGAGGAATGCTTTGGATTGTCGTATGCAATCATCCAATTCATTAACTTAAGGAAAACTTGACAGTTAATTTAAGCGGACCTAATTAACCCGGGGCGTTGAGAATTCATGGTTTATTGAAATGCAATTAGAAATCTTTTTATTATGCAAGTGTAACATGTGTGGAGATAAACCCCTTGGCTAGCATCCATTCATTCCATTTCATTAATTTCATATTTACATTATGTTTTAATTGCAATTTGTTCATTTAGTTTAATTCCGTCCAAAACTCAATCCCCCTTTACTTTATTGTTCAATTTAGTTAGAAATCATTTTAGTTTCTGTTTTTAAAGCATTTTGAGTCTTTTGTTTTGTCTTAGTGTTTTAACGTTTAGTTTCACATTCTTTGAGTCTAGTTTAGTGTTTTATATTGTTTTTACGTTTTTGAAGTCAAATCCAAGTGGTTAACAATCCCTCCTAATCCCCGGTCCAGAACGATCCCTACTTACATCCATACTACAATTGTCAAAAAGAGGGTTTAATTTGTGCGCGTATAATTCTCACATCAAATTTTGGCGCCGTTGCCGGGGATTAGCAACTTTGCTAATCCCTTGGATTGTTTTATTTTCGTTTGTTTTTATTTTTCCAGATTCTTAAATTTGTTTTGTTTCTTGTTTTAGGTACTAGTTCATGACTCGGAGTTCTTATCCGATTCGTGAACATATCCTGGAGTGATTGGGTTCTTCGTCCGGCTGTACGACGTTAAAGCAAGCGCTACTTGGGAGGCAACCCAATACAGTAAATAAAACTTTTGCTTGTTCATTGATTTTTTTTCGATAAATTACAATTGTGTCTAAACATGGCAGAAAGATGGAGCCTTTACAAAGGTTGTGTACGTGAGGCCCCACTACGTGGCAACACTCTCGGAGCAAGAGGCATCGGAGCAGGAGGCATTGGAGCAAGAGGCATCGGAGCAGGAGGCATTGGAGCAAGAGGCATCGGAGCAGGAGGCATCGGAGCAGGAGGCATAGGAGCAGGAGGCACCGAAGATAGATCATTCAAGGCCCCAAACCTTGGTGGAACGCTGGATGACCCAGGAAAGAGGTGCCTCTGGAAGAAAGCTGCAAATCGTTGACGGTCATTAAGCTCATCAAGCTTCCTCTTCATGCCTGTTGAATAATTGTTGGCAAGCACGTGCAAACTTCGGTTCTCGTACTTAAGTTGTTTGATCTCCTGTTTAAGACTCTCCACCTCTGCCATCAAGGATTCAACCTGACGGGAGCGAGCAAGAAGGCGTTGGCCCATGTTGGACACAGAGCCAGCACACTGAACACTCAGAGCCAGGGATTCTTGAACGGCCAACTCATCGGACCGTCCTGAAAGCAGCTGACTGTCTTTGGGAGTGAGGAGGTTCCGAGCCACTATCGTAGCCGTTGTGGGATCCGTCATCACAGAGTCCTCATCTGTAAGAGGGCCATGAGAAGATAAGAAATATGGGCACCATACCTTACCCTGACGAGGCGCGACCGGGTCAGTGCTTAGACTCAAATCTAAGCAAATGTTCGATGGGTTGGATGAGCTAGCCATTGTTCAAGAAGTTAAAAAGAAAAGGGTTGGATGGAGGAAAAATCTCGACGAGCCGAAGATGATTTTTGGGAAGTCTTCAAAGTGTGCAGATAGAGGTGATCGATCGCCTCTATTAAAGGATAGGCGACACAATCACCAATTCAGCATTGAAGAGACACCGCTCTTCAAAAAACCGGATTTTCTGGCGTAAAGATCGCCAGTTCTTCAGACGCAATCCACGCTTTTCAGAAAGCGTGTGCAAATTTGTCAAAAGCTGATGCGAGAATTATACGCGCACAAATTAAACCCTCTTTTTGACAATTGTAGTATGATGGATAAGTGAGGAATCGTTCTAGACCGGGGATTAGGAGGGCTTGCTAAAACCTTCTAAATTGACATAAAAACACAATATAAAACACTATTTAATGCTCGAAGAAAGCAAAACTAAAAATAAGAAAGATTAAGACTAAGACTTCAACGAAATAGGGGGGAATTGGATTTGGACGACTTTAAACTAAAAATGGAAACTTGGAAACAAAACAAATTGTAAATATGGATTTGACGGAAATGAATGGATGGGAAGCTAGCTAAGGGGTTCATCTCCACATATGTTATACTTGCATACAAAACGATGTCTAATTGCTTTTCAATAAACCATGAATTCTCAACGCCCCGGGTTAATTAGGTCCGCTTAAATTAACCGTCAAGTTTTCCTTAAGTTAATGAATTGGATGATTGCATACGACAATCCAAAGCATTCCTCACAAGTTCCCTACATGAATTGCATAATAGAGATACAAGCAAGAATCATTAAGCATCATGAAAACTATAAGTGTTGACGAGGCATTCGCTACTATGATTGCATGAAACTTATGCCAAGAATATGTTTAACACGATTGTTTATAAGCAACCTCCACTACTTGTGAATATAAGTTCATAACTATTACGTGAAACTCACTTATATTCTAGCGTCAAATTCATGCATGAAAATTAAGCGTTCATTCTTAATAAACATACATAAATAGGTTATCAATCAAACAGTTAAACAAATTGAATTCACAACTTATGAAACGTAATTAAAAGTAATCAAATCATATTACAAACATAAACATAGTTTCGAATTACCCCATAGCTAAAGGGGGTTTAGTTCCTCATAACTTTGAAATCAAAGAAACACCTAAACATTCCAACAACTCAAAACTTTGAATTGTATGAACGTTTAAGCACTCTTTTCTTCCATTTCTCATACGTACAAAACAAAGAGAATTAAAGTGAAACTTTGAAATCAAAGAAACACCTAAACATTCCAACAACTCAAAACTTGAATTGTATGAACGTTTAGGCACTCTTCTCTTCCTCGTTGTTGTAGCACAAGGTTTAAGGATAGGTTGGTTGGGGGGATTGGGGAATTATGGAAATGGATGAGGAGTGGTGGAAATGGAAGAATGGTTTTTGGATTCTAAGGGAGAGAAATTCAAGGCTAAGGAAGTGTTTGTGGTGTGTTGTGTTGTGAATGAGATGATATGTGAATGAATGAATGCAAGGGTATTTATAGGAGGAGTGGAGATGTATATGGCTATTTGTTTAAGGTGTTTGTGTTGTGTTGTGAATGATGAAAGAATAAAGGGTGCATGTGGGGTGGAATTGAATGAATGCAAAGTGAATGAATAATGAAATGGGAAAGCATGACCAAGGTGGAAATGCATGTGATGGGTGGGAACAAAGGGGGAAACATGGCACAAGGGTGATGTTGTTGATATGTGAATGCATGTGTTGAATTGGTGGTGCAATGATGAAAGAATAAGTGCATGTGGAAGACTTGAATGAATGCAAAGTGAATGAATAATGAAATGAGAAATGTTGGAAAGTGATGGTAGTAATGCACGGTTTTGGTTGGTTTTTTTTATGATTTAAAATGTTTATGCATGATGAAGAGTTAATAAATAATGCATGTAGGGTTAGCTAGGTTGTGTGATGATGAGTGTATGTGGAATAAAGAATGAATGGTGGTGTAATGATGAAGTGAATGCATGTGGAATTAAAGAGGGAGAATGTGATGAAATGATGAAGTAGGAAGGTGGAAATGCATGTGAGATGTTGGAAAGGAATTGGGTTAAAGAATGGGAGTGCATGTGCTAGGTTGTTGTTGTGATAGGTGTATGGTTATGATAAGTAGATGAGTGTATGGTTATGATAAGGAGATGAATGAATGATATGTGGTGAGTGATAAGTGAATGTAAGTGATAATAAGGCTAGTTTAAAGGGCTAGGGTTTAAGTACATAGAATGGGCCTAAAATAGGTTGGTTTGCATGGCATAATATGTTTGATTGGGCTAGAGGTTTTCCATGGCTCAAAGGATTTGTTTGATTGGGCTAGGCCCTTTGTTTGAAGTCCCCAAAGAGTATACAAGGCTTCAATTTCGTCCATCCTCTTTGCTCCATGATTAAGCTATCCAATCCATGCCCAAAAGTGCCCCAAATAGCCTCAAAATGCACTTTCTTGCTCCCTAAGCCCTTAGAACCTGAAAACACACAAAAGAAGCATAAATGACTAAAATAACTATGAATTAACAACATAGATGCACGAAAACAAGCTAAGTAAGTCGCCTAAATATGCTCCTATCAAAAGCTCCCAGCTTTTCAGAAGACGCGTGGAAAGCGAGAAATCAGCTGCACACTTTAGCCGACAAACGTGGGTGACAAAGCCGAAAGCTCCCGGCTTTCCAGAAAGCGAGTGCAACTTTGTCAAAAGCTCCCGGCTTTTCAGAAGACGCGTGCCACTTTGTCAAAAGCTCCCAGCTTTTCAGAAGACGCGTGGAGGACATTGCCGCATCCGCACTGCCATTTGCCATTACAATTCCTATATACATCAACCAACATGGCAAGGCATACACCCACAAACGCATAACTTTCCTTCTCGGCCGAAAATGTAAGCTGCAACCAACCCTCTCAAACATGTTCAGTTTTCTCCTTCTCTTGAGAACGCACTTTCAAACATGGATGTATCCCCCAAAGAAGATACCAAATGCCTGCAGTACGAATGAGGAAGAGGAAACGGTGGATCGAAGCATGTGGATTCATTCGCTGCCTCTTCGAAAGCAAAGGTATCTCATATCATCAAGGGCAAAAGCAAAGGTATCTCATATCATGCTCTTTCCCTGTCTTTTCCTTTGTCCTTGATATTACTTGCATGGCAAAGTGAAAGAAGCAATCAGCCGGCACTTGGAGTCTATCTGGACTCTATTCCCTGGTTGCTTACCTAGCTTTGTTGAGCTATCCTCTAACCCTCTTCAATACGAATTGGAGAGATTGAACAAAGAAACAGATAAGAGGAGGAAGCTCAGACCTTCGGGGGAGGCCAAAGGAAGCCTGCTGCCCAGTTCAAGAGTAGCACAATCTGCATCTATGTATCCTTCAACATTCAAACGACCATTCTTGGCAAACATTAAACCTCTACCAGGAGTCAATTTAAGATACCTGAGAATACGGACAACAACATCCATATGAGTCTCATTAGGCAAATGCATAAACCAACTCACAGCACTTACAACATGGGCTATATTTGTACGCGTATGAGATAAATAGATTAATCATCCTACTAGTCACTGATAACGCTCATTTAGGAACCTAATCAGAATCTAATCCCAATTTATTATTTTGGTACATAGAAGTGTCAACATGTTTATAGTCCGCCATAACAGTTTCGGCTAACAGGTCCAAAACATACTTTCGTTGTGAGAGACATATACCATGGTTGGATCGAGCAACTTCAATCCCCAGAAAATACAACTTTCCAACTCTTTCATCTTAAACTCAAAAGCAATGAATTTCTGTAAAGAACTAATCTCTTCATGACCATCACCTGCCACTATCATATCATCAACATATATGATCAATGTCGTCACTTTACCTTTCTGGCATTTCAAAAATAAGGTATGATCCAAGCGACTTTGATGTAACCAAATTTTCTCATGGACACAGTAAACCTCCCATACCATGCTTTAGGAGATTGCTTCAAACCATACAAAGATGTTCGTAACTTGCACATAACACCCTTATGAGAACCAATAGAAGTACCAATGGGTAAATATATATACACTTCTTCTTTGAGATCACCATGCAAAAAGTATTTTTAACATCAAACTACCATAAGGGCCAATCCAGTTAGCATCAAGAGATAAAAGGACACGAACCATATTAAGCTTAGCAATTGGAGCAATGGTCTTTTGGTAGTCCACTCCATGTGTTTGTGTATAACCCTTTGCTACTAATCGGGCTTTGTAACGATCGATTGAACCATGTGCTTTATGCTTTAAGGTAAACACCCATCGATACCAACCGTTTTCCTTCCACTTTGCAAGGGCACCAAATTCTAGGTGGAATTCTTGTTCAAAGCCTTCATCTCAATGTCCATGGCTTCCACCCATTTAGTGTCAGATAAGGCATCCTATAACTTAGTCGATACAAATATAGTAGTGATTGATATACATATGACTAATGTGAGAAAGATGATGAGTTGACACATGATTACTAATGAGATATTTGGACTCTGCATGTATATCAGGAGAATATTGTACTTTAAGTTTGCCATGATTAACTCGTGGGGGCAACTCATAAGTAGATATAAGAAAATTAGTATAAACTACCTCATTTGCTTCACTTTCTTCTTCACGAGTTGATTGAGATAATTGTAAGGCAGAGGGGAGGGGGTGGTGGAATACTACTGCTTACGTCTCCGTCAACATTGTCAGGCACAATTTCATTATCAGAGCATGTTACTTCTTCACTGGTATATGGCGACTGGTCAGTGGAAGAACAGGGACCAGTCGGCTTGAGCAAACTCACAATATCACTATAATTTACTGTACTCTCTTTTTCTCTTTGACTTAACACTTCACTCACCCTCTTCCTCTGAAGTGGAAAGACAAGAGAAGATGAGGCAAAATACGGGACCTCTTTATAGAACGTGACATCCATGGAAACATAAATCTTTTGAGTAGGAGGATGATAACACTTGTAACCTTTTTGGGTATTCGAGTAACCAATGAACACACATTGAAAAGCACATGGATCAAGCTTACCAATGAACACACATTGAAAAGCACATGGATCAAGCTTACTCTATCGATGGGAATAAATATATACATATAAAACGCATCCAAACACCTTAAGAGGAAGTTTGGAGGAAACTGGTGAGATGTGTTCTTGTAAAACTTCGAAAGGAGTACGGAAATCATGGACTTGGCTGGGAGTCCGGTTGGTCAAATAACACACAGCTAAAACTGCATGTCCCCAAAAGGTAACTAGGAACCAACATTCCCAAGAGCAAAACACTAGCAACTTCAAGTAAATGACAATTTTTCCACTCAAACGTACCATTTTGTTGGTTTGTAAGTGGAGTAGTTGTCTGATGAATAATACATTCTTCATGAAAGAAAAAGCTCAGGGTAGTATTCACATATTTCTTTCCGTTATCAGACCGGAGCACTTTGACTTTGGTCTAAAACTGAGTAGCTAGATACCATTGCAGTAAATTCTTGTACAATAGATGTCATATCACTTCTATGCTTCATCAGAAAGACCCAAGTTAAATGTGTGCAATCATAAAAAATGTGATAAACCAACGAAACCCATTTGAAGTAATCTTAGCAGGACCCCATACATCGGAATGTACCAAATCAAATGGCTGAATAGCCTTATTATCACTTAAGGGAAAAACAGTACAATGGCTTTTGGCTAATACACATGTTTCACACTTAAAACAAGTCTCATCATATGAACGACATAAAGAAGGAAATAAATGCCTAAGATATTCAAAAGAAGGGTGACCTAAACAATGATGCATAGCCACAACTGATGTTGGGAGACGGCTTAATCTTGCCCGAAGTCACAGTATGAGTAGCCTGATTAGCGGTGCTTGCTTTTCAGTTGTTGCTTGTTTCCATCAGTATGCTCTTTGGGGGAAATTAAATCTAAGTGATTGCAATTTGTCTGCAATACCTGATGATCTTGGCTGCTTATGCTCACTGCAGCATTTAGATTTAAATGGAAACAGTTTTCTGAGCATATTGGAAAGCATCTGTCAACTTTCTCAATTGATTAATTATGGCAAGCTTCAATTACTGCCAAAACTTCCATCAAGTATAAGAGTTTTGAATGCGGGGATTGTCTGTTGAGGAAACACATGAAGCTCTTTAGTTAGTGTTACTCATCTTCCTCTAAAAGTGTAAAGACTATGGTAGCTGGTGCAAGAACCAGTATGCTTTATGTGCCTACATTTCAGTTCTCAACGTGCAGAGAAGTGCCAACCTTGATAATGTGGTACTCCAAGATTCTTTTCATTTGGAAATAGAAGGTAGTCTGCGACATCATCTTCGTGGTTGAAATAGTTGGGTGTCGTAGGCTTCAATGGGAAGAGACCACCGAGGAATCGAGGATTAAGGGTTCAAGGTGCAAGCTCCGTCGTGTATATCAGAACGACGACGAAGGTTTAAGCAGCCTATAACACATTACAGTAACGGAACTGGCAGCTAAAATATTCACCATGAAAGAGTTTAGAGGGGGACCAAAAATATAGCAAGGGTAAAGGAATATTAAAATAATTAACCTCTCCTATTTTGTTGCATGTTAAGTCGTGATACTTTTATCTGGTACTTTTGTATCAAAACCTTATCAAATTCGTAATCTTTTCACTTACTTCTTCATATATAGGAAGCTCTGTCTTATGATATAGGGTTTTAGGAGTGTTTTAGAAAGTTTGAAAAGCAATAACTTAAATTGTGTATTGAGATTGTAGAAGCACTTTTTTATGCTTTCTAGTGAAGCAAGCACGAAATATATGTGCTTTAAACATAAGAATTACCAAGTAAAATCAATCTCTACAGAAGTACTCTAAGGTGTAGATAAATGAATAATTACATGTTTCAGAGTTTGGTAACTTTGCTTGCTTTCCTAAGTCCTGGACAAACTCATTAACCCTAATTAAACTTCCCATTTTACACTCCTGCAAGTTCTAAAATTGTTTTCGTAATATTGAAGGGATGAAGGGGAGGAGGATGGTTAAACGAGGGACCCATCACCTATGTCTGACCTGTCATTATAGGGAAGAGATCCGATCCGAATCTCTCCCATCAAAGGCCCAGAATCAAGTGATTCGGATGTTGAAATTTGATCCAACAACTACAAACAGGGGGCCATCTTAAAGTTATAATAATTGTAGCCGTTGGATCAAATTTCAAAGGCCTGGATCACTTGATCCTGGGCCTTTGATGGGAGAGATCTAGACCGGATCTCTTCCCATCATTATATACTTCATGACCTATCTGACAGCATGGAGTGTGACTTTGAGTGTCCACAGATTATTGGCTTTTGTTTTTTCCTCTTTTTGCCTTCTATTTTCTTGAGTGCTTGTGCACATTTAGGCAGTGACTAATTTAGGATTTGAATTTTGGGTGGCCTTTGTGTTAAAGGTGTAAGTTTTCTAGATAGAAATAGAACACGATTCATTGAGACATTTCTACAATACTTGATGGATTTGTTGTCGTCAGCAAAAACATGTTGCACAAATGTCAACATATATCAACATAAACCGAAGCAATCTGATGAGTAATCTCGATAGAATTGGTTTGTCAAAATATGCCTAGTAGGTATCATATCAAACACTTGAGAGCACTTGCACTCCTAAAAAGCGCACCCCCCCCCCCCCCGCCCCGCCCCGCCACGACCTTCGTATCTATTCAAAACTCTTACGTGAAAGGAGATTATGTGGATAATGTATCTATAACATGTTTATATAGTTTGTTGGTGATCATAATATCAATGATATATTAGGGGATAGAAATTCATCTTAACCAGTCACCACCCACCTAGAAGCCTCCCATTTGACCTACATATGTGAACGCCGTGTGTTGAGTATTTGACCTAAAACTAAATAAGTATTTAAGCAGAAAATTAAGCGAAACAGCTACTTGTTTAGAGTTTAATTCATTTGTTTTATCATATTCATAATCTTTAGTCACTAGTCATGCAAATTTAGGTGCAAACTTTCATATAGGATCATGGCAATTGAGTCGGGATTAATTCCTAACCATCAATATGGTTAATTCATCGTTTTAGATGACATTACACAGACTCACCTTGTTAAAATCATGATCAAGTAGCTTTTATTTTATGAGGAGTGTACTAAGCTTCTTTTCACAAAACAAAGAAAGAAAAGGTTGACATAATTCAGTAAGGTTTTCATATAATGTCTTATCAAGAAAATCAAGGATAAATCACTTTCTTTGTGAAATGCAAGTCCAATCACTTTAATTTTGTACATTAAAGTCGAGTTATTTTTCTTGATATAGACTCGACTTGTTCATTATTCGTGTTGACCTAGCTTTATCTATTAACTTCATTTTGAATTCAAAGTTTTGTTTCTGTGTCGTGTCGAAAATTACCACCCGTTTTTTCATGGTCACTCCCACAATCCCACTAGCCAAGCTTTTACCATACCGTACTATTACTATTAACATCTGAAATCCAAAACAAGACAAGTCATGCATCCAAGATTTCCCATCTGAAATCTAATCCTCCTTCTCGTTGCGGCCCTTTTGCCTTCACCAAAGGGATTTGGATCTCATATGGATTCAAATTGTGAGGATCTTAGAGATCCTCACATCTTAATCATTCATCGTACATCGTGTGATCAGAAATCATTTAGCTTTTTTTTATTTAAAATTAAACATAAATAGTACCTGACGAAAACTGACCGCACAATATAAACGACTAGGATGTGGGAATCCTTAGAATCTCACAAAGTAAATCCGGAAAGGATCCTTCCTCACTAAAGTATCTTCACATGTAAACGTCACCCTTGATCGCAATCTTCTGCGAATTTTAGTACCATGTCATGTGGGTCTTTGGATTTTTCTCCTTTTCGGCCCTCTCATTGCTTGTCCAAAATCAATAACATATGTATTTTTTATGAGTGTCTACCAAGGGTCAATGGTAGATTTCTAGGATTGCGATGCTTTCATGTGTGATCCAAAGAGAAAAACCAGTATTTTTTATGGTTTATATATAGCTACGGAGGTAGAACACTTCCTTTTTCTACGAGACAATGCTTTAAGCGCCCCTTCACTACAAGAATTTGCATGCCACATGTACATCATCACATGTCGTCCCATACTAATGATACAAAAATATGTATTGGTATTATTTTTTCCACATATCTTTGTATTATTAGCACGAGACGTCATTGTGACAGTGAATTTGTGCCATACGAGTTAGTCTCCACTAGTTGAGATCCTCATCAAACTTTTGTGTCCGAAGAATCTGGACCATTCAGAGAAATAGAGATCCAGATCGTTCAAGGGCTTGGTTTTTTGTGAAACGGCTTAGTGGAATGGGCTAATAGGGGCAAAACGATTTGAATTGAGTGGTCTAGATTTCCGGATCCATCAGTTCTGAATACAGAGATCCGGAGAGAATCTCAATTCGCTCTTCACTTCATGACCCCCAGATAACTTGGCGTAAAAATTTTGTTCACTACAACTTTTCTTACTCTAAATGTGTCTTGAAGAGCAAAAATATCTTATGCGTTGCACGTGATATGTTTTTCGGCTTTTACATGAATTTTTTTCAGATTTTGACAAAATAGTACATTCACACTTACGGGCACAACTAAGCAGTGGCGATTATAAGTCCTTGTCGTGTCACAAAAAATCACGCATAGCGTCAGGTTTTTATTTTATTTTTTAAATGAGGCATTTTGTCGAACACTTGGTAAACCCACACACATTGTGTGTTTAGCGTACATCCCCACCTTTTGTGTCATATTTAACTTGTAGCTTTAAGTTAAGATTGTTCTAGTGAACAAAGAAATAAATCATATATTTATAGAACTGATAGGTCAAATTTATAAAACGTATAGGAGTAGGGTGGATTAATGGTCTTTTTATTATTTAAAAAAAATTGATTAACTTTAAACTCTTTTTTTTTTTTTTTCTTTTCAAAACGGTGGCTTTGCCTTTAAAACATATAGATTTTTTCCTTGTTTCTTCTTCGTCATCATGAGTTGCCATAAACAACTCTGCAACTAAATCTTATTGTGTTTATATGTCTCCTGGTGGTTTTAAATGAGAAGCGAGTAATAAGCTTTGCGGTGGGGTTTGTAGGTGTATTATTATCCGTAGTCCAATTCCACGTTGTATTAAGACGACTACGATTTAAATGTACTACTTCCTAATTAATCCACAAACTTGAGAGGGCATGTGCCCCCTCTGACCCTTAATAAGCGTCGCAATCGTTAACATAAATTACATAATAGTTAAGGTGGTAAATGACCAAGATTTTCATTTTTTGGGTGGTATTTAAGCACATCCCAAAAGTTCCTATAGTACTTGTGCAATGTTCTCTTTAGAAAGATGGCATTTTAAGCTTAGTCAGTTTAGAATTCAAGAACCTTCAATGTAAATAAAAAATGACATTTTAAGCTAAGTTAGTTTGTTTACATGTTTCTGCTGTCTCGTATACCTGGTCTAATTGTCGTAAGGATCAAACAATTATCTTTCAAAGGTTGGATGGAGCCCTAGCAAATACTACGTGGTTGAATTTATTTCATGAATTTAATTTGCATAATTTCTCTATTTTTGTTTAAGTTTGAGGCTATGTGGCTCCAACACCCTGAATTTCAAGAGATGGTTAAAAGGGCTTGGGTTTGTCAGTTTGATGGCAGCCCTAATGACCAATTTAGAATACTTTGAAAATAAGAGACTTATAGGATTTTCTCGTTGATATTCAACCTAAAACAACGGTTGATAACCCTGACCCTCGACTTCTTGGGGCGGAAAAGAATATATCAGAACAACTTATTCAAAATCTAAGGGATGAAGAAACTATATGGCCCAAAAGGCTAGAGCCAATTGGATTAGAAGGAAAATAAGTGAAATCCAAAGAGTAGGAGATGCAAATGTTATTTGGTGGAATAGAGGTGAGGGTATGGAGGAGGTTTTTGTCCAAGATTTTAAATTGAGATTTTCCTCCTCCCATACTCTCAATCTTAGTGAGGTAAATAGTTTTCTTGATACCATTAATCCCTTGTGACACTGATTCAAAAAATAATGATTTGTTAAAGGAAGTATCTGAACATGAGGTTTGGACGGCTGTGAATAGCATTGGCAGCCTTAAGCTCCTGGTCCAGATGGTTTGCATGCCATTTTTTTTTTTTTTTTTATCAAAATTGTTGGAACACTGTTAAACATTCTGTTTTTAAACTGGTTCAAGATTTTTTTGAAGATTGTTCTAGTCTTAAATTGATTAATCATATCAATATTGTTTCAATCCCTAAAGTAGATAACTCTGAGACTGTTAACCATTATAGTCCTATTAGTTTATGCAATGCGAGAATTATCACTAAAATTATTACTATGAGGTTGAAACCTCTTCTTGAGCAGTGCATTTCTAAAAACCAAGGGGCTTTTGCCACAGGAAAATCAATTCATTATAATATCCTTATTGCTCATGAACTTTTCACTAGTTTTAAGAATAAAAAAGGTTGGTTAGGCTCCATGGAAATGAAATTGGACCTTGAAAAAGCATATGATAAGACAACTCAATCTGGTCGGTTAGGAAGTTTGGTTTTCACTCTAGATGGATCAATCTGATTAGGAGTGCATCACTTCTTCCTCTTTTGCAGGACTTGCTAATGGTGAAGCTAATGGTTATTTTTATCAGTGATGTAGAATTAGACAGGATGATCCTTTGTCCCCTTACATTTTTATTATATGTGTGGAACCAATGATTAGACAACTCAATCTGCTAGCTAGTAATGCTAAAAATCAGCTTGGTATTCTCTCTTCCCCCTTTGGGTTTAGAATTTCTAATCTTGTTTTTGTAGATGATTGTCTAATTTTAGCAAAACTTCATATAAGGCAGCTAGGAGCATCATGGATACTCTCAATAAGTTTTCCTCAGCCTCTGAATCATCTCTTTATTTTTCTAGTAATGCTACTAACAATTTGAGAAATGATATTGTTCATATCATGCAAATTCAGCATAAAACAACTATCGATAAGTTTTTAAGAATCCATAATATAAATTTTTGGAATGACCCCATTAACGCCAAAAAGCTTATTCTCAAAATTAAATTGAAGCTTGCAGGTTGGAAGGTAAATACCCTCTCATGAACTGTTAGACTAACCCTAATTAAGTCCAACTTATTTGAAATATCTAATCATGTCATGGCTTGTTTTAAATGCCTAATAACATAACCGATGCGGTGAACAAGGAATGTAGAACTTTTCTTGGGGGTAAAGAAACTAAATTGGCCTCCTAAGTCAATGTGGGGCCTTAGGATATGTAGAGCTGAGCACTTTAATAATCCCTCCTTGGCAAAGCTAGCATGGAAGATTATCACCGATACAGATAAATTAGTTGGTTCAAATTGTAAAACAAAAGCATTTAACACATGAAAACCTATTTACTGCGAAAATAAAGCAACACCACTCTCTGGCTTGGAAGGATGTGCTGAGTTATAGAGATGTTCTTCTAAAAGGTATGAGATGGATAGTGGGAAATGACAATTCAGTTTTGGATCCATAATTTGGGTTTTGCTTTCCCTCTATTTTATCTCTTACTTGAATCACGTAGATTGAGGCTTGATGGAATATGAGGGTTAGTGATGTTATTGAGAACAATGGTTGGAACAAAACCTTATTAATGAGCTGTTTGGATATTGACATTGCAAGAAAAAATTGTAGTATCTCACTACTGTTGCAGGGAAGGCGGGATGAAGTTATATGAGGTCCTACTGCTAATGGCGAGTTCTCTGTTATATCGGCCACCTGGTTGCAAATTGAGGATCAAAGATTTCAGATGTGATTTCTTGGCTATCCCAGCTAAGTGCGAATGATGAATTGAACTTTTCGATCTAGTAAGGCTCTTCCAACATGTTGGCAAGTGTGGAATGATATAAATAATCTTGTTTTCCGTGATTGCAAGGCCCATCCTGCTAGGGTCCCTATCGTTTCTGCTACAGTTGGCAAACAATATTACCTTGCCAATAAAAACTTAAGATCATTTCGAACCTGGAATGTAACTCATGTTCATGATTCATCTCAAACTATCAAGTGGAGGCCACCTCATGCACCTAAACTCAAAATTAATCTTGATGGCTAGGTGGTGGGTCCTAAGGCTGCTGCTGGTTTTGTCATTAGAGATGCTAACGGTTCACTTATTGTGGCTGGCACCCGTAATCTTGGAGAAAGCATAAGTTTCTGTTATTGAAGCTCTTGTTCTTCGTAATGCTTTGAGATTTGCAAAGATCAAAGATTTTAAGGAGGTGTGTGTTGAAGGAGATTCCAAGCTTATCATTGATGTCATTTTGAACAAATATAGTACACCTTGGCGGTTGAGGACAACCATTGACGACATCAAACTCTTGCCAGTTCCTTTTCTTTTATCTCGTGGTCGCATGTCTTTTGCGAGGCGAATTTTCTTGCCAACGTCATTACTTGTGTTGGCCACTCGATACATGACACTTATAGTTGGAATAGGTCATTACTCACTATTGCTAGAAATATTTTTCTATTTGATTGTACTGGAAATGGTTGTACTAGAAATTTCTCTCTTTAATTAATTTTATTTTCCATAAAAAAAATAGTGGATAAGACTTATCGTCGGCCCCACTGTATTTTGCGTTAAAATTCTCCCATTTAAAACAAAGGAGATGATATACCCACCCACCAACACTATTTCTCCACCCACTTTTTAATGATACTTTTAATGACAACTCTAACCTTTTGCAAAATGACTTATAAGGCTATCTTTAACTATTTTATTCTTTTGTTTTTGTATTAAATTCTGAAAATAGAAGGAACAAAAACATGAGCCCAACAAGTTGAAACCACTGCACACAGCACCAACCAAGTTGAAACCACCGTTTTCCTCATCTCTTATGTCAATTCCTTCCCATCCATTCAAAATCTTCATCAAACACCATAGGCCCATTACAATTACCTTAAGAAACCTTACTCTTTTTCTTTTTTTTTCTCTCATACCCATTTATAGTTTCAACAATCCATGTGGAACTATGCTCAGTTCATCTAATTGACGTGGTTTTGATACCCTTCTTCTACGATTAGTCCTCTACTTGAGTTGTAATTGCAGAGAGCGACTACAAGGTCGACCGAGGATGTTGCTCATCCTTGTAGTCTTGATTAAATTAGAGACAGAGTTGGCTAACGACTAGAAGGGAGTTGCTTGCCGTTGAGTGGGTGGATGTGTAGTGGTGGCTAATTTTCTTTGTAAGGGATAGTTTAGGAATATCTGGGAAAATGGTGTTTTTATTTTTTACCTTTTGAGTGGGGTGGGGAAAGAAGATTGTAAGATGGGTCTAGCAGCTCCCTTAAAACAAACATGAAAAAGGAAATTTGTAAGTAGTCTGTTTTGCGTGTGTGTTGTATGTCATTACAGATTCGAACAAACATGAAAAATGAAATTCAAATCTAAACTACATATTAATATAATCTTATTTGTCAACCAAATAAGGATGAAAATACTATTTAGTTTTATAACGTAACAAAAAGTTAAAGGCAATAACTTAATTTCAAAAAATATATACATATTTTTTTGTTTAAAGTTTACATACATGTGATTTTAACATCTCTAATTTAAAAAAAAAAAATAAAGTAAAAAAAAAAAATAAACCTCTAATTTAAACAATTTTGAGAAAATAAATAAATAAATCCTCTGTACTCTGTGAGGGACCTAAAAGATAGAGAGAGAAGATGCAAGTAGCATACTTTTCTAAAAAGCATAAAAGTTGTGAAGATTGGGCTGCTGGAGAAGTGTGAATAAAGAGACGAACATACCCACATGACCCATCAGGGACAAACAAACATGTGAAAAACAATAAATAAAGCAAGAATCCAAAATCTGTTACTCCCCCATTGTCTCTTTCTTCTGTGATTTGTCATTCTCGAAATTTTTATCGTGCTCCAAGTATATCTTATGTATCTTAAATTTTTAATCGTCAACTCTTAATTACTAAGTTTTAATCAAAATATTTAATGGCCAAATTTTATGGTGTATAAGATACCAAAGTATTGTCTTCTTTTTTCCAACAAAAAAAGGATCATTCTCACATTAATCCTCCTTCCTCACTTTGTGTTTGACAAATCCATCCACCACAAAACCCTATTTTGTTCTATTGAAAGTAGAAATAAGATTTAACCAAAAAAAAAAAAAAAAAAAAAAAAAAAAGGATAAAAATTAACAAAAAAAATGTTCCTTAAGTATCTCCACCTTGAAACAAGCTTGCAATCCTGAGAACCCATATGTCCCTCTCTATCAGTAATCTGCACAGAATAACATAATCCAACAATGGCAGGTTAGAATTTGGAATCAGAAAGTTTTAAGATTTGAAAAAAATAAAAAAGCAGAAAGAAGACGCATATCTCCATGTTCTTGGATGTGTAATATACATTACATACCATCATGCTTCTTCAACAAATTTCTGGCAAACAACAAAAATATGACTAGAAATCCAACTCCTGCTGCTCCTCCTAAAATTATAGCCACTGTCTTCCCTGTATTCCCTGACCCTAAGATCAATCAACCACATTCCAAAAAATCAGATTAAATACCAATAAATTACACATACAGAAATCAAACCATTCTTGGAGATGGAAACACTAAATCAAAGTTATCCAACTTAAGCAAAAGCTATTTCATTGCATCGAGTTCCAAAATTAGAGTAGTTTAGAACATCGTCTTGTCAAACAAAAACAAAAGAAGCCGCTCTTTGTGACAACTTAATAAGAAATTGGACAAGTTTGTAAAAAAAAGAAAGCAAATTTAGCCCCAAAATCCGAAATTTCAGAATGTTACTAGCGTTTTACCTGACGAAGATGAGGAGGATGATGAGGAAGAAGAGGATGATCTCCTGGGAACCCCATTAGGATAATAACTATAGCTAAGAAAGCACTTGTGTAGATAGATTTGGCCAGAAATTGCACTCCCACATTCAACCTGAGCTCTCTGCACCGCACTCTTCATACACTCCCCACAATCTGAGTCGCCCACATCGCCCTGGCACTGCCCCAAAACATAAACCTGCTGATAGTTTGTGGTGTAAAATCCATGGCCACTCACAACCCCATTCTCCAAAACACTGAAGGCAGTGTCCCTCCTTTCGTCAAACCCCGACCCTGCCACATTTGTGCCCCCACAGGTTTTGTACAGCATTTCCATGCCTGAAATTTGTGCAAAACCAGAGATTTCATAGAGCATGTAGCATCCAATGAGCTGAACCCTAGCAGCAATGGTTTTCCCACAGAGGTTGTCAGACATCTGGGGTAATTTGCTCACGCAGGTGTAGCAGTCAGAGTTGCTGAGGTCACCTCTGCATTGGAAGAGCCCTGAGATGGTGGTTTGGCCACTGCCTGCGTTGGTCTTGAAGAACTTGGCCTTGGAGGACTGCTGCACCAGGGACCCAAAGAGGGCTGAGAGGGCTTGGGAGTAGACCCCTGTTGGATCTGAAAATGTCTGCTTTGCACAGCCCTTGTAGACCAAGGAGGTGATGTCAGTGGCAGATTCAGCAGCTGCGATGAGCTCAAAACTGAAGAGGAAGAACAGAAGCAGATAGAGGGAGAGATTGGAAACAGGTTTTGAAAGAAAACCCATCTGCTGTTTTCACTTTTTGGATCAAATCATGTCAGTTCTTGGGAGTTCTGAGATGGGTTTTTGATAATTTTGGAAACTACCCAGCTGGGTAGAGTAAAGATTGAAGCTTTTGTGATTGAAACTGAAATTATTCTGCAGAACAAATTTGGGTTTTTATTTTTTTGGGGTTTGGTTTTTGGGTTTCTGGTTTTTGAATTGGAAGCGGTGGTGCTTTTTACTTGGCTGGCCTACTTCTGAGTACATGGCAGGGGCCAGGGGCATCATTTTTTTTTTTTTTTTTTTTACACCAGGGTGCAGGAGGTACAATTGTATAATTGATAGTAGAGTAATAAATATATTAAACTGTACCACTTATTTCTAAAGTCACAATTTTTTTTTTTTGAAACTTAAATTTTTTTTTTTTTGCTCTACTATATTTTCGTATCTTTTGTCAAATAGCTATTAAAATTGTTGACGTGAATAGGTAAAAATAATAATATAATAGCTTATTTTTCTTCATATATGTATTTTTAATCCATATCAATATATTTGACAATTTTTGAACAAAATTAACAGAATTAAAATGACAACTTTTGAGTTTTAGGTGACAAAATATGATCAAAATTGAGCGAATTTAACATAAGAAACAGAAACATAGTAAAGTGGACCAAATTTTGAATTTCAAAGTGTAAAACAATAACTTTTTATTACAAAAGACAAAGTAAAATAAAATTTGAGTTTCATGAGTCGTAGCTAAAAATAATCTTAAATTAAAGTTATGGAAAGGATACATTTGTTAGCTTTATTTTAAAAGAAAACTAATGAAAAATACTTGAAAACTTTCAATTTTAATCATAAGGACAAAATAAAAAGTAAAGTGAATAGTACCATGATTGACTTTTTAGTGTAAAAATGTGATTTTTCGTTAAAGTGAACAGTACCGTGAACTTTTCGTTAAAACTTCCTTATTTTAAGAGAATATTTAAATGTTTGAAGAGAATGAGAACAAAATGGTTAAATTAAAATAATAATCTCACCACTTAGTACCACATTCGATTCTCGTCAAAACGAATTTGAACCACATTATTATTAGTTCATTGTGAAGCTAAACCAATCATCTTCTCTTACTATAAACTAGCATATAGGCACACACAAAGTGTGTGAGAAAATTTTTTATTTTGTTTTTGAAATAGAAGGAAGAGATTGAAAAAGAATGTGGGAGTGAGAAGTTTTTATTTTTTTTTATTTTTTTATTATTTAATTAGAGATATGTTAGGATTACATGTATGTGAGGTTTTGAAAAAAAAAATACAACAAAATTTAGTTGTGTGAAATTACATTTCTGCCCCATATTTCTTATTCATGTTCTATTTTAATTAGATTGTTAAACTAGTAATTTCATAAAGTTTTAGTTGATAATGAATGTTTTATTATTTAATAGAAATAATATTATTTGTTAAAAAAAAAATCTCGAGAATAAATATTCCCTGTTCTGTTCAAAGAAAGAAGGTTTTGGGGTTTTGGGGTTTTGGGGGGAAGAAAGCTATCAACTTTGACCGGGGAGTGCATATCCTTTAAGTAACTGCAGAAGTAAGTACATTTGAATTTAATAGCATTGCCATCGGCTTTTTGTACATATCCTTCGAATTTAATAACAAAAATAAAAATCAACAAAAAAATTTCCATCGGCTTTTTGTATAAAGTAGATCGTGGGGTCCAAGATATCGACGGTCCTTATTTTATGTTTTGCCTACGATATGATATCTGGAAAATGACTCTGTTAATTTGGAGGCAAGTCACTTGGAAATAACTTACCGTATTAAATCATGAGAAATGATAAATGCGTGCTTTCTCATTTTTCACTCTTGTTTAATTATGATCGTTGGTTTACGTTTGATTTACTGAATTTGATAATTAGATATAACAAAAGATATATGGTATTTCTCTTTATTTGTGTTTGAGAAGTCTTAGGTTTGATTATTGCCAAAAAAGAATTTGAACCACATTATTGCTAACTCATTGTCAGGTTTAGTCCACTCCCCCACCCTCTTAGTTAAATAATATCGTTTGTTAAAAAAAATTGTTTAATTTTTATTATTGTACAAGGACTATTAGTAGAATTAGAGAATCAAACTCTGGACTTTGAGGGTAAGAATGAATATTTCTAACCAATTTACTTGGAAATCTCTTGCTTAATAGGTACTTTGCGATAAACGAGTATCGATTTTGTCCATCCCTAATTCACAATTATAAAAAATAGTAGTCAATATGATATGTTCGACTTTCGTGAATATTGAATTTGATATCGAATTATTATAACTAAACGATGACTATTGCCTCAATTTTTACTTGTTTGAAAGTTGAATGTGACGCGAAAATATACACCAAACAATATAACATAACACAAGAATGTTCCAGCTTTCATGTCAAGTATTTTACATGCATATTTTAAATCATTAGATGAAAACCTAGGGTGTTATAGTGAAATTACGCTATTTGAAATACACTTTGCGAGCATGATTTGAGTTTGATTTTAATAAATTCATTGTTGAAAAATTATCCTTTAAAAAATTAGTCAAATCCAAAATAAGCAAGACATCCAATTTTAGTTATAAAAAAAAAAAGACAAACAAGGCATTTTAATAAACCACTAAAATGACACTATT
The DNA here is from genome assembly GCF_019419815.1 of Pyrus x bretschneideri. Taxonomy (NCBI): domain Eukaryota; kingdom Viridiplantae; phylum Streptophyta; class Magnoliopsida; order Rosales; family Rosaceae; genus Pyrus; species Pyrus x bretschneideri. The sequence goes on from NW_025999679.1 coordinate 192,522, forward strand.
TAATTAAAAATTACTATACATTAATATTAACACTATATGACCATTTTTTAGTATGTATATAATTAGAGGAATGCTAAAGATATCACATTTTTATACTAAGTAGTATATCATCTTATATGATAAGTGATGCATACAACCAACGTTTAATGAGATAAAATCATTAATTGATATAACATGTATATATCACTTATTATATAAAATAATATACCAAAGTGATACAAAAATGTGATATCTCCGGCAATTTTCATGAAAGTGTACACTTCAATTCACACCTTGACTTATCTCAAGCCGTGTTAAAAAAGTAAGATGGATCTTTTGCTATACCAAAAAGGTGATTATGTAATTAAAGTAATACGATCGCTCCCATCTACATTATTTTAAGAAATATTATTGTTTTCATGCTGTCATTTGAATTTCTTTATGCTGTTCACATTATCCTGTGTCTTGTAGCAGATTTTATGAAATTTAAAATTGCATGCAAGGGGAGCGTATAGCTGTACAATTTGGCATTTTATTAAAAGAAAGGAATTTAACCGCCAAATGAAAAGAATTTTAGAGCATTTTTAAAGGAGATGTCAAAATTATCATGTAGGCATACAACAGTAAAAAATGTTGCAAACTCTCTCCAACCAAGCCTTCAATTTCTTAGGTAGCGCTGAATCATTTGAAGGCAAAGTCTTTTGATGTTAAATTTGGCAACAGATGTCAAATTTATTAAATAATATTTTAATAGATTAATATAATATAGAATAAATGTTGTTATGTTTTTGAAATATTTGAATGATTGCCTTAATCATTGAACTCCACAAAAAGATAAAAAGTTTATTAAATGATATTATTATTTAACATATCGGGTGGAGCAAAATATTGTACAAAATGTCAAATTGCCACATAAGCTATCAACTATCATTTTGATGATTAAAATTTGATATCTCCTTTAGAGATGTTTCTCTTTAGTTGTGAGTGCTACTAGACCAACCACATTGTCCTATTTTCCCACCCACATAATAATCTCACCCACCATAAAAAATTAAGAAAGTAAAATGTTATTTCCACACCCACCATTATTCCCAAAATAACCATAATTTTTTTTTTAAATAACTCTAATATATCTTTAAATAAATAAATGAAAATAGAAAAAATGAAAAAAAATGCAAGACCTAAGACCTAGACATTCATCATGTGACAGCCCGTCCTGGATTATTTGTACTGTAGGTGCGAAAAGACTAAAATGCCCTTGGAAGTTAACTAGTGTTGTGGGGTGTTGTTTTGTTGTTTTTGGGGGTTGACTCTACAGGACACACACACCCACACCCATACCACACTTCCATGACCTTTCTCTCTTTCTTCTCTCTCGGACTTCTTCCATTTCCTTTACAAGGTGTATGGACGAACTTCAACTTCAATCTTCCACTCACGGATCGAAGGTTTGAAGGTGGGTTTTGGACTCTTAGCAAGCTCAGGAACTCATCCAAACCATTTGTTGGACGTGAAACCCTCGAAAACCCGAGAACCAGAGAATCCCGATTTTGTGCACTATTCATGCACACGTGATCGTGACGTTTTTAGGAGTTTTGAGGATCACAGGGAGCTTTAGGAGGTCCTCACGAAGCTCGAGGAAGAAAGTTGGAAGGATTTGGATGTCGAGAAGCCCAGTTTCAGTGAGTTGCAGGTTGGCTGGAATATCGTGGGTTTTTCTGTCAAGATTTCGTTGGTTTTTGGGCTTCAAAGTGGTAAGGTTTTGTTCTACTTGTTGTAAGCTTCATTTTGGTACCAATCTCATGGAATTTGGTTGAGAAATGAAGAAGATATGAAGTTTTGAAAATTTTCCCAGTTTCCCGTGACACAGATGGCGGCGGCTCCGGTGAGACTCACCGGAGAAGACAAGGGAATATTCCGTTAAGTTAATGGAATATTCTTAACAACGTCAGGTTAGTTTTAACGGAATATGCTTGCTGTTGGACAGAATATTCCCTAACGTTGTTACACGTACCTTGGCCAGCATGTGGGGGGCACGTGTGACGTCAGAAAATTATTTTAAAAATATGGGGATGTTCGTGAGGTTGAGTAGATCACGTTGGTGTATTCACACACCTCATTTGAGCTTTGTATGCGAAGCTATTACCTAGTTTTGGTTATGTGCTTTAAATTAACGTTTTTATAGTTGTTTCGCATATAAGTGAGACCTATCCCAAGGACGAGCGCAGTCACTCGAGACAAAGGGGTTGCGACCCTTCCACATACCAGTGAGTGGGCTTTTGGTTTTCCGTATATACCTATATACTTGTGGTTTTTCCCAAAAAATGATATGGAATACTTATATGTTTTAAATGCCATGCATAGTGTTTGTCTATTTAGTTATGCATTAATGGTTGCATATATATGTATGTTTGGTGCTGCAGCTACACAGGTAAGTGCCATGTAAGTTTATGGTTTATGATTACGAATTAGTGGCTATGTGAGATGCATAGAAAGCTCATAACATGCACCCCCGGTGTTAATGCTCCCGTCTAGAGTAGGGCACAGTCCTTCACGTGATGTTCACCTCCCGCACCACACGCTCATCTTGGATCCAACCGAGGTGCCGCCTTAATTACAAAATGCGAGGTACGGACGCCGGACGGGCAGACCTCTAAGGAGTTAGGTGCACAGTCCTGTCGTACAGACTACCATAGGTGGTTCCAACTCCAAGGTGACCCGCAATTATTCGCCCAGTCTTCATGTGATTGTAGCACTTGAGTGTATTTATTTACACCTAGTCCTGTCCTACATATCACTTTAGGTGGTTCTGACTTGTGTACAAGTATAGGTAGTGAGTTGGGGATTTGAGCTCTAAATTCAGCCGTACAAGTCACGTTAGGTGACTCCGGCTGACATTTTATTTGCATTGTTTGACATTACCTGGGTTACTTACATTTTATGTGGAGCCATTCGACATGGCATATTTCTGAGCATGTTTTCGATATATGTGTATATTCTATTTTCTGGGAAACTATACAGGTTTTACGGCGAGGAGTTAGAACTTTTAAAAATGAAATGATTTTGAAAAGCTTTGTTTTGCCCACTCACACTTTTTGTTTTGCACCCCTCCAGGTTCTATTTGGATTGCTTTTTTTGGTGGCTTACGAGGAATCCATGGCATATCTGACGGATTATCACTAGTGTAGGACCACCTCTGGGTGTGTTTAGTTAGTGTTTGTTCCTCTGGACTGCACTAGGTTTTTTGTGCTCTGAATATTGTTTTTAACACTTACGCTTGCACATGTTTGTTAACTACTCTGTGTGTAGTTTGGTTTTTATTTATTCGTACTTTTATTATTATTCTTAGCTTCCGCACTGTGCACATGGTTACATCACCCTCACGTGACGGCCAACATGCCTTGATTTCAGTCGGGGTGTGTCATCATCTCCTTCACATCTATTACCGCCCTGCAGAGACCTCGGACCCCCAAAACACTATTCTTCCTCCTTTTTTGTCAAAACCGCAAATCTCACACCCAATTCTCTTTTTTCTCCATTGAAGTTTTTCGCCTTCATCTAGCACACGCTCATTCCTTCCTCCAACTTTTCCATTGATTCTAACCCAAATTTTTCCCAACCTCTTTCCACTAAAGATATCAAACCCACCCACCATTATTTATTTATTATTTTAAATTATTTTTTGTTTTTTCAAAATTTTTGTAATGAATTAAATAGGGGTTTAAGAGTCTTTTTATAAAAGAATAAATATGTTATTAACATTTTCATTAAATGGTGGGTGGGGAAATAAAACATCGGGGTGGGAATATCACCACTCTTAGTTTTTGAAGCACATGCATGTTGCAAGATGGAAGAAGATTTCATGCACTATAGCATTGCTATTTTTATGTTGGATCCTGTACTCAAATTAACAAGGAATACCCAACTTACGGTTGATTTTTTTATTTTATTTTATTTTTTTAACATAAGGGGGTAGATAACCACAAAACTAACTTAATAAATTATCACAAACAGTTCAAGTCCTAGAGACTCTAATTATACAATCATATACATATGTTCCAATCCGTTCAGATGAATTTTCAAAATAGTGCTATTCAAAATTCATATTATAACTTCAATTAGCAAGACCGTCCGCCACAACGTTTTTTTTCCGTTGATATAAATCAACACACAATTTGCTATGTGTATCATAAATTGTCTGCATTTATCAATAATATTGACAAAAGGATAAGAGCTGATATTAGTTACAGTATTAATTAAATTAACTACTATAACCGAGTCTATCTTCACACAAAGGCTTGAAATACTTTTGGTTATTGCAAACTATAGATCAAAATAAAGCCCCCAAATTTCAGCAACAACCACCTGGCCATTTGCCCAAGTTGACCGAAAACCCACGAAGCCAATCACCACTATTATCTCGTAATTCTCCTCCAAAACCTATACTTCCAAAAGTGTTGAGCCGAGAGCCATCCACATTAAGTTTCACCTTAGGCGGGTTCGAAGCTAGACACAACCAAGGTTGTCTCTGACATTTTGGGGGTCTTGTGCGAATTTAATAAAAAGGCTCTTCTTATTTAAAAAAAAAAATTGGACAATATATTCATACAAAGCTCAACAAACAATATTTAAAATTAATTGAAATTAGCATCTCGCTCTTATTATTTTTAAACCAACAACAACCCAACTTTTATTATTTTTGTTTAAAAAAAAAACATAAATGAAGTAATAAATTTTGGCATATCGGGTGAAAAAAATATAGACAATATGTCAAATTGCCAAGTCAGCCATCAAATTGAAATTTGATATTTTGAATTTGACGTCTCCATTGGAGATGTTCTAATCTCCAACATAAAATCATGATTTAGGGTTCATCTATGAAAAAATAGAGCATAACTGAAAGGGAGATACGAAAATACGTTTGTATTGGTGGGTGAAAGTAATACACAAGTTTTTATGGCTAGAGGAAAGTAGAAAATTAATATATTAAATATAAGCTTTACTACTTATCAATTGTAATATAGATTAAATCATATGATGATAATTTTTCTTTTCAGTTTAAAGCTTTTTTGTTAGAAATTTATACATATGTAATATATAGGAGGGTAAATTTTTTTTGGGGCCTCTAAAAAATTCGGGGCCATGTGCCATTGCACCTTTTGCACACCCCCAACGCCCCCTCTTGAGACAACTGCACTATAAAACCATTACTGCATATAGTATGAAAATTAGAAGTGGTGCTTTTTGGCTTTAAAATTTTAATTTTAGTACTATTATGTTAAATTTATTAATTGAATGAAAATTAGAAGTGGTGCATTTTGGTGCAAATGTCTCTTTAGACATGAAATTTAAATGAAGAGTTGCAACTTTTGACTCTCAAGAATAGTCACATATTTTCAAAAGAGGCATATACTTCTGTAAATAGGCAAATCCTCTTGTAGTCATGAATCACTTTTTTATTATTCACATAATAATACAGAGTCGTTAAGTCCATATGAGAGAGTTATTGAGCCTATATGAGAGAGTTTTCAACAAAATCGTGGTTTATTGGAGTCATGTGAGTTGAAGTGCTATTATTACAATCTTGGGAGACAAACGTTGATCAACCATGAGCACCGTAGTGGAAAGTAAACTTGTTTTAAAAATTGAATGTCTAACATTTGGCTCAACTGATTTCAAATTTTTCCAATTCATTATGTCACATTCATTTAACATTTGGTTGATCATGTGCATGCTTTAAATTGTATATGCACTTAGATGATAATTTATGAATTTTATATATGATTAATATAGCAATAAGACCTTAATTTTCCAACACTTATAAATTAAAAATCAAGCCTAAGTACATATATATATATATATATATTTTTTTTTTTAAAGTAATGCTAGAAAGATAAAAAATTTAAACTAAATTTGCAAACTAATTGATGTGTCACTAATAGAAAATAAGTACATTAATCAACATTTAAGTAATAATTCAATAATCAACAACCATATTATTTGATTTGTAAATTTGATTTAAAAATTTTAATCTCACTAGCACTATCTTATTTAAAAAAACACATGCATGAAATTGTGAGCGTCAAACTACTCGACCAACAATCAAGCCGACGTGGGCTATGCAACGCTTTTAGAGTTCTGTTGATGAAGAACATTCATTCATTACTCACAATCATGCGTTTTGACTCTTTCATTTTTTAATGTTACTTATATAATAAACAACAAAAGTTGGATTGCACAATAGGTAAAGTATATTTCCATTGAAAATAAAATACTTTTTCAGGCAATAATGTTGCAAAGGTCAAATTGGATACAATTGGTTATAGGAGAAACGAGATGAGATGTATTGTCTTCGTATCTCTTTTTACTTCTCATATATTTTCTTAATTTTTAGTCTTCAGATCGAATGAATTGAAGAAGATTAAATGAGAAAAATTAAAAATGAATGTGTGAGAAACAAAAAAATGTATGTGAATATCACACTCCAAACTAGATTAGACTGGAACAAAAGTAAAAAACGACATTAGATTCACAATTTCTTTTCATATAATGTGGAGTCCTTAATATACTTTTCTTACTAATATTTGTTGTTGTATGTACCGTCCAACCAGTAATAAAGTGAATATCTGAGTTTAAAAGTGACCTTCTGGAAGTCCTTGTTTGGCATTCCCGCACTTTTTTTTCATTTTTCTAGTAGTATTCTTCTTCATTTGTAAGCGAAAGGTCTTAGATTCGATTCTCGTCAGAAACGAATTTGAACTACATTATTGTTAACCCATTGTGAGGTTAAGCCTACTCCATATCCCTTAGTATAAATAATATCGTTTGTTAAGAAAATAAAAAATAAAAAATAAAAAAATAAAAAGGTGAAGGAGGGGCTACACATCCAAATACCGTTTTCATAAAAAGGAATGTTTTAAAAAAGATTCAGAATTTTTTTTGTGAGGCTAAGCTTACTCCATCTCTCTATTTTAGATTAGTAACTGAAGGAGTTTGAGAACCCATGCTGTCATGAAAGAGTTCTACTCTTTCAATTAATGTGGTAAACAGCTGCTTACGATTCAGATTTCTTTTGGAATATATTTAGAGTATTTGCTGAGTAAAGTGAAAAAGTTCTTAACTGGCATGTATTTAAGGATATTTAGTTTTATTTGATTAAAAAAAAAATGGATTTTACTCAAATGGATGAAGAGACGATATATATCGTAATTAGCTTGATATCTAGATGTTGTGAAGATGCAAGATAATCCCCCACATCGGATAATATCTTGTAAGGGCATATTACAGGTTTAGACACTTAATCATATTGGCAATTTGTTTGATGATAGAATATAAATTTTTTTATGGTGTTAGAGTATGTTAGTTTACGTGTGAAACTCAATAATCACATATATTCCAAGTTAGTTAATATGTATTATACATGTTCTAGCGTGAATGTCATCACACGAGAGGTGTGTGTGAAGAAAATGTTCCACATTAGAAAGTTCAGCTAATAATGAGTTGTGTCATCCTCTATCACCACTTAGTTTTAGAGTGAAATGTGAGCCCCATACACACATTTAACTTGTGAGTAATTTTTTGATGTATCTGAAATCCTGTCACATGACATTATTATTACTCTCAAATTATAACTTGTGAATTTATTTTTCCTTAATTTCCTTAGAAGTTAAACAAATGATTTATGTTGTTCAACCTTATTATAACACGTAGAATGGTACGCAACGTAACTAGTATTCCGAGTACCTATAAAAATTTAATCTTTGCTGGATTACACAATTTTTTTTTTTTTTGGTCCGACGATTGATTTGGATAGATTTTGCTCGATTACACAATATTGTCTCGCGCGAGATTTGTAATGGGACAAAAAATTTATCATCCTTGAGAAAAAAATGGTGCAAACATTAGTTGTCTTAAATGCTGGGTAAGAAAATCAGCACTTTGATTGCTTGATGGCAAGCACTCGCGCTCCTATTGAATGCTTGCATTGAAGGAGACGAGAACTGAGTGAGTATTGAATCTTATACGGACGAGACAATTTATGAGGCAAAAGGATATAATGCACCGGATCCCGTGTTAGAAGTAAATCATCCGATCCACCAACTAAATTTATGGCTTTTTTGGGCTACATGGGGAAGGCTAAAATCGTTTTCGCAACTACGAATTACGATTTAATGGTATTTCTCTTCATTTGTAAGTGAACGGTCGTACAATTAATTCTCGTCAAAAGCGAATTTGAACTGTTGTAGACTATTTTATTTGACAAGGTTAAGGGAGGGCGGCGACAAGGGTAGAGAGATTGAGAGAGATGTGTTTGTAGAATTGTAGGGGAACTTGTATGTTATCCCTCCTACATAGTGCCTTTATTTATAGTAGTAAAAAGGAGAGAAGAAAATCATTCATCCCCACGGAATACAAGTTGTAATAGAAAATGATAACTAGACTCAAATCTAATACAGGATTTACACAATCACACTTAAACTAGGAAAGTTTACAACACCCCCCGTTGAGCATGTAAATACTCAAGGTAGATTTAGCATCATGTAGAAGTTGAGGAAGTTGACTCGTCAGCACTGATTCTAAGGAACAACGCTTATTCTCAATAAGGTAGGCTATGGCAAAAACCCGAGAAGGGACAAAATCCATAGTCTAAGGAAAAATGTGTGAGAAATGTAAAGTCAAAAGAAACTTCTACAGGACGTCATCAGGGATATGACCATTCCAAGGTGGGTGCCTCATTAAAACCTAGTTAGGTAGCAAAAACCCATTGGAAAAATGCTCCTAATCATAGGGAAAAAGAGTACATTAAGATCGAGCAAGTATTCTTCAGGATAGTCCCCTTGAGTTTGACACAATTCTAAAGAGAAACAGCAATGTTACAACTCAGAAAGTTTACGCATACCAATTCCATGAACAAGCTTTTGAAACGTCATCTTCAGCAGTGATTTGGTGAAGAGGTCGGCTAGATTGTCGTGTGAATGGATTTGCGTGACTTCAATTTTCTGATGCACTTGTTGTTGATGTGAAAAGAACTTCGGCGCAATATGCTTGGTGTTGTCTCCTTTGATATAACCCCTCTTGAGCTATTTGATGCATGTTGCTGTCTTCAAAGATTATTGTAAGGACATCTATGGCGGGGTAAAGATTGCAGGAGCTTCGAATTAGCCTACTACTGCTCTCAACCAAAAGCATTCCCAAGTTGCTTCATGTAAGCTGAGAATTTCAGCATGGTTAGACGAAGTGGCAATTAAGGTCTATTTAGTTGTCATTCAAGAGATTGTGGTGCTTCCAACGGTAAAGACATAACCCGTTTGAGAATGCGCCTTGTATGAATCAGACAACTATCCTGTGTCGGTATAACCAACAAGGCGAGAATCGACTCGAGAAGCAGAGTGTGCAACATCACTCGAGGATCTGTAAGGATAGAACAAGCCCAAATCCATAGTACCCTTAAGGTAACAGAAAATATCTTTCATGCTAGTCCGGTGTCTATGTTTAGGTGCATTACTGTATCTTGCCAAAAGATTAACAGCAAAAGAGATGTCGGGTCTAGTCCTAAGTACAATAAAGCGCCTATCGCACTTACATAAGGAACTTCAGGCTCCAAAATCTCTTCATCATCCTCCTTTGGATGGAAGGGATCTCGTTTCGCATCTAGCGATCGAACGACCATAAGAGTACTCGAAGGCTTGGCTTTATCCTCATTAAAGCGGCGCAACACCTTCTGGGTGTAGTTCGATTGATGTACTAGGATTCCATCCGAACAGTGCTCTATCTCAAGACCGAGACAATATCGAATCTTAGCTAGATCTTTCATCTCAAATTCTGACTTCAGGTGTGCGGCAGTTCTTGCGAGCTCTCCAAGAGTTTCGATGAGATTCGCGTCATCGACATATACTACAACAATTGCGAATCCGGAGTGTGACTTCTTAACGAACACACAAGGGCATAGTTATACCACTCAAACAGTTATACCACACTCTTCCAGATTGTTTCAAACCGTAGAGTGAATGTCTCAACCGAATTAAGAACGTGTTTTGGGATTTGGAAATATTTGAACCAGTCAATGTAAGTCCTTCGGGAACTTTCATATAAATTTTCGTATCAAGATCCCCATAAAGATACATGGTTACTACGTCCATCAGCTGCATACTCAGTTTTTCGAAAACTACCAAACTGATAAGGTAGCGAAAAGTAATCATATCTATAACGGATGAATAAGTTTCGTCATAGTCAATCACAGGGCGTTGTGAGAAACCTTGTGCAACAAGACGAGCTTTGTAATGCATAATTTCATTCTTCTCATTATGCTTTCGAATGAAAACCCACTTGTAGCCAATGAACTTCACATATGGAGGAGTAGAAGCTACAGGTCCAAATAGCTTACGTTTCGCAAGCGAATCAAGTTCAACTTAGATTGCTTGTTTCCAGTTTAACCAATCAGTTCTATGTCAGCATTCATCAACAGAACGCGGTTCAATGTCATCGCTCAACATGATCTCAGTAGCTACTGCATATGCTAATGCATCGTCAACGATCATCTCATTTCTACACCACACATCATCTAAGCTATCATAATAGACTGAAATCTCACGACTCTTGGGAGGAGGATTCAACTCTTCAAGGACGTTTCCATAATCTAAAATTTCCTCATGAGTTGGATAAAATGAGTAAGCGATAGTCAGATTAACGGTAAGCTGTTCGGGACCTTGTGCCGTGGATTTCCTATTCTGAGGGTGTGAATCCTTTGAACTAAGGGGTCTGCCACACTTTGTGTAGGGGTAAATGATTGGCTAGCTATTAATGTATGTGGATCACCAAGATTATCGTCTCGGGCCTCTAGGAGAGAAGTCTTTCGTACATTTGGTACATCCATCTTTGCAGGCCTATTTGCAGCTATAATATGTGATCTTGTCACTCGCGCTAGATCGGTGAAAGTATTTGGCATGCTATGAGCTATGCTTTGGAGATCTAATATGCGCTGCACTTTAGTTTTAGACTGAGCTGTGCGTGGATCTAAATAAGACAAAGTGGGAGTTGTCCACGATAATTTGCATCATTCTTCAGAAACGTTGACGTTCTTATCTTCCCCCTAATGACGGGAAGATTGTCTTATAGATGTGACAATTCGCGAAATGAGTATTAAACAGATCGCCTGTCAAATGTTCTAAGTAATAAATAATCGAAGAAGAATCATATCCGACATAGATTCCAATCCTTTGCTGAGGCCCTATTTTTGTACGTAAGGGCGGTGAAATCATCACATATCCTGCACAACCAAAAGCGCCCAAATGTAATATGTCAGGTTCATATTCGGTAACCAACTGAAGGGCATTAAATGGTTGTGTTGTAATAGGCCTCAGGCGAACCAACTTTGCTGCATGCAATATTGCATGGCCCCAAGTAATGATTTGGAGCTTGGTATGTATGATTAATGATCCAACAATCATTTGTAAGTGCTAAATGAAAGCCTTTGCCAGACTGTTTTGAGTGTGAACATGAGGTACACGATGTTCAACTTCAACCCTAACTGACATGCAATAGTCATCAAAAGTTTTAGATGTGAATTCTCCAGCATTATCTAATCGAATAGACTTGATCGGATAATCAGGGTGATGAGGCTTGAGCTTGATAACCTGAGCCAACAGTTTGGAGAATGCATCGTTCCTTGTGGACAATAAGCACACGTGTGACCAACATGTGGAAGCATTAACCAAAACCATAAAGTATATAAATGGTCTGCATGGAGGGTGAATCGGTCCATAAATTTCCCTGTGAATCCGTTGTAGAAAAATGGGAGGATTCGAACAAGTCTTGTCATAAGAAGGTTTAGTAATAAGCTTTCCTATAGAACATGTTTGACATGTTATTCCTTGGATCGAACCTTAGCTTTGGGTTAATGGATGCCCGTGTGATGATTTGAGGATTCAATACAACGCTATTCGTCCAAGATGTCCCAAACAATTATGCCAAAGTGTAATTTCATGTGCGGTCCCAGTAGTAGGGCTGGCCACGGAGTGGCATTCTATGGGGCATATGATCATAGCATACAGACCACTCGGGATACGCTCCATTTTCTCTAGAATACGCTTCTGGCCATATTCGTAGGAAGTTATGAATAGAAATTTAACTCTATTTTCTACGTGGGTTTCAGCATGGTAATTGTTATCTATAATATCCTTGAAACTTAAAAACGTTTTTCCGGAACATGGAGAATAGAGTGCCTTAGCAATTGGTCATATGCATAAAAGTTCTGAAAACAAATATCAATTCAAAATAATTTCATTTATTCAAGAATGGTAATTAATTAAAACTTAATATCCAAAAACAAATCACCAATAAATAATCAAAACATAAAGGAAAATTGTTCAAAAATCAACCAAAAACAAAGGTAGGGTTAGGCCCCATTGTGCAATTTAAACTAACTAAAATTGTTTATGTCTAAGATTCTAATCTTCCTTAAGGGTGGTATCTTCTTGAAAGTCAGAAACTTGCATCTTTGTAGTCTCCGGTTCGTCCACTTGCACGAAGTTTGATTCAAACTTTTTACTATAAGAATGATATTCAACTACAACCGTTTAGGGTGCTCGGCAAACATGGGACCAATGGTCATTTGCACAACAACGATATCATATGTCTGCATCCATGGTTTCAGGTGCTTTGCCCTTATTCTTGAAGTTCAGGGCCTTGGGAGTGAGGTTTGAGCGTTTATGGGCTTTGTTTCCTCCATTGGATAGGCCTTGACTCTGTTAACCTTCGTGGGGTGGCTTCTGGCCGCCCTTACCATGTCTCTTTTGGCGTTTTGGGTGTTGATTATACTGTAATGTGCTTCAGGCACAACAGTCGCCCCAATAGGTCGAGCTTGATGATTCTTCATCAACAGCTGGTTCTGCTTTTCAGCGAAAAGTAGAATAGAGATCAAATTCGAGAACTTAGTGAACTTCTAAGCTCTATATTGTTGTTGCAAGATAATATTAGAAGCAAAGAAGGTCGAATAGGTCTTCTCTAGGAGATCCTCTTGGTCAAAGTTTCCTTACAAAACTTGAGAAGTGATTGAATTTGACAAACTTTAAAATTATATTCATTCACAGACTTAAAGTCTTGGAAGCGCAAATGCTGCCAGCCATGTCTTGCTTCAGGCAAGAATATGTCCTTTTGGTGGTCAAAATGATTAGCAAAAGCAACCCATAGTGCATGTGGATCCTCCTTAGCAAGGTATTCAGTTTGCAAGGCATCATGGATATGTCTTTGGATGAAGATCATAAAAGTGGATTTTTCAGTTTCACCAACAGGGTTGTCCGTGTCTTCTTTAATGGCGCGATGCAAGTTCTTTGCAGTGAGGTGGAGCTTTACATCTTGGACCCACTTGAGGTAGTTCTTTCCAGAGACCTCCAAAGCAGTGAAGTCGAGTTTGTTCAAATTCGACATGTTCCTATAACAAAATAGATGGACAAGATGTGGTTAGTGTAATGGAGAAAAAATCAATCAATTCACATAGGAGTAGAACATACAGGTTCTAATAAACATGTATTGGTTTAATTTTGCATGAAAAAACTTCCGGTTTTCATGGGTGATGTTTTTAAATGAAAACTTCAGGTTTCAAACAAGGCATGTTTTTAAGAAACTTCAGGTTTCGAAATAATTATGAACTTTAGGTTCATATGCTCCTGCAAGCAAACACAAATATATACACAAAAATATGCAACAAGAATATATGCAAATAGAACTTCAGGTCTACAATTATAATTGAATTAATTAGTTGGACTTCGGGCCAAATTTAAAGTACGGGTGAAAAATATAAAACCCATTGGACCTAAAATAATTAGGCAAATAAATTCGGGGCCTAAAAGAAGGCCTAAGCCCACGGGCGGCTTACTAAAATGTGTGTCGTGCATCCCAGGCCCAAGAATGGGCTGGGTTTGGTCTTGGGTTAAGCAAGCATGCAGGCCTTTACATCAAAGGTAATTAGGCTGGATGCGCAAGCCTGAAAAAAAAAAATAAAAGGACGGTTTGTAAAGGGCACGGCTCACCTATGATGTGACACATGGGAGACTGTAGGAGCCTAGTAGGCTCGACTGCGTCTGTGGGCCAAATCTTCACCAAAGCCCAAAAGCCTGGTGATGTGGATCAAAAAACCAACGGCACAAGCAAGGCCCAAAGTTGTGGGTGCTGTGCGAATTGACCGAAAGGAAATCGAGGCTCGTAAGGGCTCGGGTGTGATTTCTAGGCTACCCCAGCAGCGCTAAGTGTGGGGATCCGCCGGATTCAGTCGACGGCGTCGCTTTAGGCGACGTTTCCATGGTCAATGCAAGCTATGGTTCGTTAAAGAACCAAGCATTTGTCGGCAGAGATGAAATCTCAACGTCAGGGGAGGGGGAACCGAAGGAATTCAACTGAATTCGAATGAAAAACCCATGAATTTTTTTTTGGAATTTAGAGAAATTTTTGGTGAAAACGATGTGTTTTGTCCAATTTACACTACTGCCAGTCGTGTTTCGTCGAAAAAATCGACGAGGAGGACCTAGGCTTCAGGCCGTGGGTTGGGACAATGTGCTTTAAACGCACCGTTTTCGGTTCTTGCGCCCTAGGTTTCGATATTGGGCTTGGCTTACCAGGTCGTTGTAGCTTGCTGGCCTGGTGCTGGCAACTTGCACGGTGCAAGGTCGGGGGTTCAAAGAACCCCATTGTTTCCCAATTTCAATTTTTTTTTTCAATTCAATTCATATATAATTCAATTTGATGCATATGCAATTCAATAATTTTAATGCATACATAATTTGATGCAATTCATGGCAAATATCAAATTTACATAATTCAACAATTATGAATATAATGCATACACAATTTATGTAAAATCTAAAATTCGAAAAATGTAAAGTTAGATCATGCATTATGGTGAATGTTCATGCTATTAGGGCTACAAAAATATCGAGATAAAAACCGTTGTTTTGAAAGAACCTAATTGCGTGATGATATGGATAAACTGGTTCGATGCAGAAAATCTCCTTGTCAAATTCCTAAGCGTAGTGGTAGGAGCATGCTAATAACGTGTTGTAGCTTATTTTATCTGACAAGGTTAAAAGGGGCCGGTGGCAAGGGTAAAGGGATTAAGAGAGATGTGTTTGCAGAATTGTAGAGGAATGTGTGTTATCCCTCATACATAGTGCCTTTATTTACAGTAGTAAAAAAGAGAGAAGAAATTCCTTCATCCCCAAGGAATACAAGTTGTAATAGGAAATGATAACTAAAGGTTCAATGCAAAAAATCTCCTTGTCAAATTCCTAAGTGTAGTGGTAGGAGCGTGTTGATAACGTGTTGTAGCCTATTTTATCTGACAAGGTTAAGGAGGGCCAGCGGCAAGGGTAGAGGGATTAAGAGAGATGTGTTTGTAGAATTGTAGGGGAATATGTGTGTTATCCCTCCCACATAGTACCTTTATTTATAGTAGTAAAAGCGAGAGAAGAAATTCCTTCATCCCCAAGGAATACAAGTTGTAATAGGAAAGGATAGCTAGAATCAAATCTAATCTAGGATTTACACAATCACACTTAAACTAGGGAAGTTTTCAACACCACATTATTGCTAACCCATTGTGAAACTTAGTCCGCTCCCTCATCCCCTTAGTATAGATAATACTATTTGTTCAAAAATCATTTTTTGATATCATTTTCTCACAAACAAAAGTATTTCCATTTGTGTTTTATAGAAAATCTTAAAAGTGCTCATAAGTCACTGTTGGGGCCCAAAAATATCATACACCAATCCAACCAAGTCTCAAGGCCCAGTTGTCATGCAAGCCTACATTCAAGCCCAAACACTTGTCAAGGCACCGGATTGACGAGGAATATATTTACAAACATGCTATGCCACGGTGATTAAGTCGGATATTCACGCCATGCTCATGCCTATTCATCACGCCATGCTTCCTTAGCCACTATTCATGCTAAGCTCAAGTCACATATTTGGGGTTTGCCAAGTGAATTGTGGTGTGGATGGTTATGGAAGATTATTGGGCCTACATGGAATCAGGGTTATGGAAGACTTTGGGTTGCTTGGGGGCCCAAAGATCCAAACCCATACTCTTTGTTTTCACGCAGACATCATTGAGAGAAAATTAGCCTAGTTTACCCATTTCCCTAGCAAGCCAACTCCCTTAGTTACAACTACACTCGATTCTTGCATTAAATGTATGTTAAGCCCAGCAAGTCAGGCATTTAATGTTGACTTTCCCTTCCCAGCCTACATAAATAACCAATGCACGAAAGTCGTGAGGTGCCCTACCAGAATTAGCGTCTGTGGAAGGCCACCATAGGAAAATCGTATCTCAAGAATAAGCAAACTGCAGGTTTCAACAGTGCAACTATCTTATACTAAAAACGGAATAATAGGAGGCCTAGCGAGAAAGAAGGGGAAGACCAAGCCACAAAGGGAGATTCCTTTGAAGCACAGAGGAGAACCCTTCAGTTACATCAAGAGGGAGAAGCCATTACAGAGAGGGATTCAGACTAACAGAAAAAGTTAGAACACATAAATGAATACACAGAAAGATAGAAAAGAAACGTAGGAAGAGAAAACCTCCCAGGAAATAAGCCTAGAGAGTTCCATTTAGTCTAAAAGCATACTCTAAGCCTCAAACATCACCATTCATGCAACTTTAGTAATCCTACATCATTCCATTAAAGATCATAACCATTAGAAGCCTTGCTGTCATCCTAGGAAAGCCCAAATCAGGTATCCCAGAATGTCATGCAACCATGTAAATCCCTTCTCTTTTATGTAACTGATAATCTTCTAGCTCCTACACGACACTTTACTTGAGCAAGTCATTATCTTGATCAATCATGCTATCTTCTAGCCGTTGATGTTACCGGGGTATTTTCTAAGACAAGCTATCTCTTTCAAGATATCTTGGGACTTGTCACAAATCCGCACCAAGGAAAATAAAAGGATGTTCTTAAAGCCCAAGTCCGCTTCGACCTAAAAGTCCCTCAACATAAATTGGCGACTCTGTTGGGGACAAGTCGCAATCTTCATTCAATGACTTCCAGATCCAGAAGATACACTACCAGGAGTGGCAACGCCTCAAACGCAGGTGAGGCTGCTTCCCGACTCAATGAGTCTCAAGGTGAAGGCTATCACCAGGAAAGTTAAGAAAACCTAGACGAATATGTCGTACCAGACATCATCGCAACCTTTCTTGCTTTAGGTGAACCCCAAAAAGCAAATTGCTGCATCTGTGAATAAGTTGAAAAAGTCAACCCCAAAGCCAACCAAGAAAGCTAGTGACAAAGACTACACGCCCAAGGGAAGACTTCCCAGGAAGATTCAATTGCAGCTACAGGCTGGGTTCTGAAAAGATGTCCCCCTTTGTCACTCAAGAAGATGTTATTGCCATACTAGAAAAGAAGTTGCATGAAAGGTCGGAAGACTAGAAATATGTTCCTAAGCCACCATATCCAACCAGCGTTCTCTACATGCCATATCCTAAGGGATACGAGACTTTTAACGTTATTCTCTTCAATAGGAGAAAGGTAGCCTTAAGGAATATATAAGCCATTTCATTGATGTTTTGGGTCCTCATGTCGATGATTGTAACCTTCTTCTCAGGGAGTTCTTGAAAAGCCTAACTAACCATGCCTATACTTGGTGCACCACCCTCGCACTAGGTTCCATCCAGGCCTAGGAAAAGTTGGCAGGCAAGTTCTGTAACAAATATTTTTAGCATAAGGAAAGAGTCACAACAACTCAACTCAATAATACACACCAAAAGCATGGGGACTTTTGTCAAATGTTTCCGGGACCTCGCCTTTGACTGCTATGACGAGAAGGACGAGGAAACTCTTATGGAGATTTGCATCAGCAACATTGTAGCTGACTACAAGGTGTACTTGGAGTACATTGGTATCAACCAGTTCTCAAGGCTTTTGGAGGCAATGAGGAAGACTAGCTTGTCCATCAAGCCTTCCACGGGGAGATCTTGGAAATTTGATAAGAATGAAGCTTATCATACCCTAGTTGTGGATGACAGATATGACTATAACCCATAAAAAAGGAAAGAAAGAGAGAGCGATAGGGAAACCTATCTTCCACTGACATGCAGTGACAAAGAGTTCCAAGTCATCCTTGATACCATGCTCGAAGATGGAGCCATGAAGCTACCCCGGCCGTACAAAACCCCATCCAAGGAAGATAGAAAAGACCTTAGGTACTATAGCTACCATCAGTATGTAGGACATCCCTCTATTGTATGCCAAACTTTGCGAAAAAATCTCCATGCAAAAATCCATAAAGGAACGCTAGAGCTACCATGCAAGACGTAAGCCATAGACACTGACCTTCTACCAAAGCATCGGGAGAAAAGGATGGCAACTGTCATCATATGCTTCAGAGATGACGAAGCCTAACACCTGTACTGTTTTAAAAATCTCCACCTAGCTCTACCTAGGCTCCGCCTACGCGTTAGGCGACTTGCCACCATCCCAATTAATGCCTAGGCGTTTCAAAATTAAGAAAGGGCACCTAGATCTGCTGAGGCACCCGTCCAGACCCACCTAGGCACCCGTCCAGATCCGTATAGGCACCCATCTAGGTTGTGACTCACATAGACAGACAATAGATAAATTTCATTTTGCATATTATTATTTTTCAATATATTATAAGAGACTTGTTGAATACTTAAATGAACACACATTATATATTTGTTCCTCATATTTTCATTATGTTCTAATACTTCATAATATATATATATATATGCCATTCTATTTTGTAGTGTGTATATATATATTTTAAGTATAAACACACTTATTTACACAAAATATAATAAATTTACTTAAATCCGCCTAGGCCCTTACCTAGGCGCTAGGCCCCTGCCTAGGTGTTAAGCCCACCGCCCGCCACCCGACTAGCGTCTTTTCGAACCTTGACCACCCATGGATCAAAAATCCCCAGCCACCAGAAGCCATTTGGGAACCTTTCAAAAGCATGGAAGAGACTTTTTGGTGCAAATACTCAAAGCCACAAAGCTGTGACATGCCATGATCCCAAGCTGAAGGATGGGAAAAGGGGAGTAAAGACATCATAGATATCTCCCCAACCCACCATAACTAGGTCTTCACTATCAAGATGTCGAAAGGATACAGCTCGAGAACCCAAGAAAGGTAACTGTTCAACCAATAAATGATGGTTGTGACTTTGCACAACCTTCCCGACATGGAAGCCAATACAGTTAAGCGTTACCATTCCCAAGGGCAAGGGCTTACTGCAGCGCAAGTTCTCCAGGAAAACCTAAAGTTTAAATCCTTATTCGACTAGCTTATATATTGCCCAGAAGTAAATACTGCTGATGCTGAAGCTCTCATGCATGTTTCCAAGGACTATAGCCCTCAAAGCTACGTTGTCCAGCCGCAGAAGGCTTTCCTTGAGAACAACAATGCCATCATTTTTTTTTTACGAAGGCACGGAACTGGTTTTCCTTGATCATCAAAAACCACTATACTTGAAAGGACAAATCAACAACGCATTCACCAGGCGAGCCTTGGTTGATACCATAGTTTACTGTTTGTGACGGGTTCAATGGTCTTACCATATTGTGTGGGAAAGCCTCGAGTATGGAGACATTGCACACCAAGCAAGTGAAGTTCCCAAACGCCTGCACCTACTGCCAAGGACGGATCCCTGCAGAAGATCATGCATGTGCCAAAATACATGCAAGATGGATCCATTGCAATGGCAGAAAAGCTTGAAGAGGTAAACCTAAGTGATGATTCCTCTGTGCCAAAAATTGATGTATATTAGTGTTTACTTAATTGTCAAAGAAAAGAAAGAATTGGTCAACTTGCTAAAGGAGAAGATGGAACGTCTTTGCTTAACTCTTGTCTGCGCATCGTAATAGCTGTGCCACTATTTCCTAGCCTACAAGATGCACTTAACGGTAAAATCTGACCCCACAAGGTACTTACTCACTAGACCATACTATATGACCGTTTGGCTCTTTGGTTGCTCCAACTTTCCAAATTCGATATTATATGTGTTTGACCCATAAAGCTATCAAAGGCCAAGTTGTGATAGACATGCTAGCATTGTTTCTAAAAAAAAAAAAAGAATGCCACTATTTCTAAGGAAGTCATTGGTGAGCTGCCAGAGATAGCTACCACTGCTATAGAAGAAGAGCCATGGGTTATGCATTTTGATATTCTTCCACAGCTACAAAGGGAAGAGCTAGCGTTGTACTTGTCAATCCAGGGGGCCAAGCTACTGCCCTATCATTCAAGCTAAGCTTTCTATGCAAAAACAACGTAGCCGAGTATGAAGCTTTCATCATGGGCTTTTCCACAGCCAAGGAAATGGGTGTAAGGAAGATACGAGTCGTAGGGGACTCAAATTTGGTCATGAGCCAGGTCTAGCGAAGCTTCGTGATAGGAGCATATTCATGCGACTTAATTAGCTTGTTCTCGTGCATTTATGTTGTGTTTACTTAGTTGTTTTAGTGTTTAAGGCCAATTTTGTGTATTTTCAGATTATAAGGTCAAAGTGTGCAAGAAGATGCAAATTGGAGTCTTTTGGAGCGAAAGAGGAATGAATGAGTTGAAGACTTGAAGAAACGACGAATTCCTACGCCAACGATGAATTCTTACCAAAACGAAGAATCCTACTCAAACAAGGCTTCCTATTTTAGGAAAGTTGACCCTAAGTTTCCCGTTTTGGTAACCTTTCCTAATTCTAAACGTCCATATTTTCTAGCCACTTTATAGGCCTCGTATGCACTTTAGGACACAAAACCAAGGCCCTAGCCCTATTTCCCTTCCTAGCCGCACCTTTATATTTATGTTTTAATTTCCTATTTTCGTAAGCCTTTGATTTAATTTTAAATAAGCTAGGGTTAGTTTTCTGAAACCCTACACATTTTTTACAACCTAGCCGCACCTAATATTCACCCTAATTCTTCCCCCCCTAAGCCGCAAGCCAACTTCCCTAAATTCTCCCATAAAACCGTGCATCCATTTACAACCCTAATACACATTAAGCCATATATAATATTCAGCCACCATTTTTCATATTTTATTCTTCTTAGCCGATTATTCATTCAATCCTTTTTCTCCATTTTTTTTATTAAGCCGTCATACACATTTCCTTGCCATAACCCGTGGATTCCATAACCTAATTCGGACCCTAATTCCATATATTCTCCAACAGCCGCAACTTTGAATCCATCATTCACACCCTAATATATTTTATTCCATAAGCCGCAACCATCCCATTTTTTTCTCCCATGCTTTCCAAGCCGTGACTTCCCCAAAAAAAAACCTGTCCGCAGTCACACATTCAACACCATTCCATAACAGCCGCAGCACCATATAATTTATTTTTCTCTGCCGTGCATTGGATAAAAACCAATTCCAGCTTTTCCCCATATTGATCAGCCACATTCACATTGTTTTAACCTATTGCCGTGCCATATCCCATTTTTCTAATCCAGCCCCAGCCACTTCCACACTTTTCCCAGATTGCCGCAGCCATTCCCCCCATTGCAGCTACCTTACAAGCCTTCCTACACCATCCACACCCATTGCCGAGCCATTAAACCACCATAAAACCTATCTATAACCCAGAAATTCACCCAAAATCATCAAAAAACCCAATCTGCCGCAGCAAGGAGAAGAGGAAAGAGGACTTAGACGCGCAGAAATTCAAGTGGATTCGTTGGGCGTTCTAGGTGTAATCCATCCTTTGTTCTTTATGTTTAAATTCAATTTTATTTTTCTTGTTGCGAACATGAGAGGCTAAATCCCCCTAGTTAGCTAGGGGGTGATTCGAAACCATGTTTATGCTTGCAATATGAATTGATTATATTTGGTTGGAATTTCATGAATGTTGGATTCAATTCATTTAACTATTTGATTGATAACTTGTTTGTGTATGTTTATTGAGAGTGCACGCTTAATGTTCATGCATAAATTTGACGCTAGAATATAAGTGAGTTTCACCTAATAGTTATGAACTTTTATTCACAAGTAGTGGAGGTTGCTTATAAACAATCGCGTTAATTGAATTCCTGGCAAGAGTATCATGCTTTTCATAGTTACAAATGCCTTGTCGATGCTTATAATTTCCAAAGAACGTAATGATTCTAACTTGTATCTTTATCATGCTGTTCATATAAAGAACTTGTTAGGAATAATTTGTTTGCGATGCATATTCATCCAATTCAATGATTCTAGGGAAATTTGAAGGTTAATTTAAGTGGACCTAATTAACTTGGAGTGTCGAGTTCCATAATTCATCGAAAGATCAACTGAAAATCAAAGTGTATGCAAGTGTGACATGTGTGGAGAAGAACCTTCTAGCTAGCATTCATCCATATTTTCATCACATTCATATTTAAATTCTGCCTTTAAATTACAAATTGTGCATTTAATTTATTTTCGTCAAAATCTCAATCCCCCTTTACCTTAGTGTCTAATTTAGTTAGAAAGTGTCTTAGTTTGTGTTTATAAGTGTTTTGTATTCTTTGAGTCTTTTGATTTGTTTTAGTGTTTTTATTGTTTAGTTTGCATTCATTGAGTTTAGTTTAGTGTTTTAACGTTTGTTTTACGTTTTTGAGTCAGTTTCCAAGTGGTTTTGCAATCCCTCCTAATCCCCGGTTAAGAACGATCCCTACTTATTTATATACTACAATTGTCACAAGAGGGTTTTAATTTGTGTGCTTACTTAGTTCGCATCACTTCGCAGTGTAGAAATAACCTTGGCACTATACTATATTATGGCTTGGAAAATCATAGTAAGCTTCAAACATGTGGTGTTGGAGCACATTCCCATCACAACCAATAGATATGTCGATGCCTTAGCCACACTTAGCTTCAAGCTTACCTTCATTGAAGAACAACCCAACATTATTGTGATCAGAAGGGAGGCTCTAGCCATTGATGCAACCTTCTCGGAAGAAGTGTCAAATGATGACGACTGAAGGGCACTGTCAAAATAGAACTTTTTAAGCTAAGTGGAAAGCTCAACATCAAATACCTTAAGGAGCACATCAATGTTGCTGGGACACTTTACAAGCGTCTACCCGGATAGGTGCTAACTCGATGCCTCAGACCAAAAGAAGCACAAAGGTGGTTACATGAAATCCATGAAGCCACATGCGGAGTCAACTAAGTAGTATGTCTCTATTGTCGACTATAAAGGAAATGATATTACTGGTTAGAGATGAAACAACAACTACATGCATCTAAGTCAAATGTCCAAAATGCAGCAAAATGCTTTCCCTAGAGAGGCAATTGCAATTTCCATCACGAATGACTGGAGTTCTCTATACCTAACCTTCTTCATCAAAGAAACACTGTCAAGCAATGCCAATAAGAAGTACATGCTGGAGAATGCAACGAGCACAAAGGAAAGAAGAAGCTACACAAGCATCTGCTGAGTCTAGGATACTATTGGCCAACCATGAGGGAAGACACGCACAACATGGTCAAGAGATGTCATGCATGCCAAGTCCATAGAAACTTATTCCACAAGCCTCTAACGCTACTATAAGACATGTGCACCCCATGGCTATTTCATACTTGGGGACTTGATTTTATGGGAACAATCAATCTAGCTTTCAAAGGCCACATATAGATCCTAGTAACCATTGAGTACTTCACAAAGTGGGTGAAATAAATTCCTCTCAGGAAAGCAACTGGAGCTGCAGTACCCAACTTCATCAAGGAAAAGAAACAGGTAGGTATCATACTCAATGTTGCAGGATGAAGCACTGCCACTTTATGTTGTACTACCCTAGGAAAAAGGTCAAGCCAAAGCCACAAGTAGGGCACTATTAAGGATCCTAAGCAATACTGTGCACAATTACTCTAAGGGGCTGAAACATGCAGCTCTTAGATGTTCTATGGGTCTACTGCACATCTCCAAGAAGTACCACAGCCTGTGCAAAATGGAGGTGGAGAGATCTTGAGTCACTCAAGGAAAGAATAGTGGAAACAGCCATATATCACCAATAGGTTACCAAAGCCTACAACCGTACAGTCAAACCACGTAACTTTAAAGAACGAGATCTCGTCTTCATGACAACCGAGCACATAATGAGGTAAATCTCTGAACCTTCAAAGTTCGCCCCACACTGGGAAAGATCTTTGTGGTCAAGAAAGCCTATCGAAGTGCTTACTACTACTTGACTTCTGTCAAGGAAGGTATGCTAATGGAACTTGTTAATGCAAAGTGGCTAAAGCCATATTACTGCTAAAATGCTCATACCTATTTTAGAAGAACAAACTCCTTCTATGCAATGATCATTTTGCTTATTCTATGAGGCCTTGTAAAGCCATGCAACGATTGATGTACCCCAAATTTTAATGAAATGAATGAGCATTTTGTCAAAATCTTTGGTACATTCGTTTCTTTACATTGGCAAGGGTAACTAGAAGGATTTCTTCTAAACAAGCTATAGCAGTAATCATGCCAAGGATATAATAAAAGCCCACGCCAAGCCTATCAATGTCATGCAAGTTGCTCAATGGTTTAATGCTTATGCAACATGCCAAGCCAACACGCCATGCAAAACCATTGAGTCAAGCAACTTAAGCTTTTCTTAAAGCTATACTTATGCAACAAGCCAAGCCTATCAATACCATGCAAGCTGCTCAATCTTTCAATGCTTATTCAATATGCCAAGCCAACATGCTATGCAAAACCATTGAGTCAAGTAACTTAAGTTTTTTCCTAAAGCTATACTTATGCAACATGTCAAGCCTATCAATGCTATGCAAGCTACTCAATGGTTTCATGCTCATGCAACATGCCAACCCAACACGCCATGCAAAACCATTGAGTCAAGCAACTAAAGCTTTTTCAAAAGTTATACTTATGCAATATGCCAAAGCCTATCAATGCAAAGCAAGCTGCTCAATGGTTCAATGTTTATGCAATATGTCAAGCCAACACACCATGTAAAACCATTGAGTCAAGTAACTAAAGCTTTTCAAAAATTTATACTCATGCAATATGCCAAGCCAACACGTCATGCAAAACCATTGAGGGAAGCAACTAAAGCTTTTCCAAAAGCTATACTTATGCAATATGCCAAAGCCTATCGATGCAAATCAATGCTATGCTAAGCCTATCGATGCAAATCAATGCTACACTAAGCCTATCAATGCAAATCAAAGTTAAGCCTATCGATGCAAGTTAATGCTAAAGTCTATCAATGCAAATCAATGATAAGCCTATCGATGCAAGTCAATGCTAAAGCCCATCAATGCAAATCAATGCTAAGGTCTATCGATGCAAATCAATGCTAAAGCCTATTGATGCAAATCAATGCTAAGCCTCTCGATGCAAATCAATGCTAAAGCCTACTGATGCAAGTCAATGTTAAGGCTATGGATGCAAATCAATGCTAAGTCTATCGATGTAAACCAATGCTAAAGCCTATCGATGCAAGTCAATGTTAAGCCTATGGATGCAAATCAATGCTAAAGCCTACCGATGCAAGGCAATGCTAAGCCTATTGATGCAAATCGATGCCAAGTCTATTAATGCAAATCAATGCTAAGCCTATCGATGCAAATCAATGTTAAGCCTATCAATGCAAATCAATACGAAGCAAATTAAGCCTTCATTCCATGCTCTGTTTCCCTAGGGAAATTGGCTTAAGTGTTCTCACCTTCCCTAAGGAAACTCACCAGCATAACACAAGGTGTCGAAATCAGCCATCCTTGCCCAGGAAACAAGTAGATGCTCAAGCCTATATCTCAAAGCCTGACAAGATTTTACTCAACAAATCCCCACACATGGAAAGTAAGTACCAATGTTATTCCAAGAGAAAATATCTTAAACGTCATGCTAAGTTTAACATTAGAGTTCAAAGCCAAAGCAAGCTGAGAAACAAAACTAAGACAAAACACAAGCCCTATGCCAATTAACTGAGGGAATAATTAGCCATTCGGAAAGAAAGATATAGCAAGATCATACTCCACCAAGAAAATGGAAGTGAGGGTAAAGCAAAGCAAACAGCCAAGTGACAGGCATTGCCCGGGAAAAGCAAAAGATTGACCATAGTGAACTAGCTTTCCAAATGAACACTAGAAGCATTAGCTCACATTTGATCTACCGTAAGGTAAAGGTGATAGGAGCATATTTATGCGCCTTAGTTTGCTTGTTTTCTTGCATTTATGTTGCTAGTACTTAGTAATTTTAGTACTTTAAGCTATTTTCGTGTGTTTGTAGGTCCAAAGGGCTAAAGGAGCAAGAAAGTGCATTTTGGAGTAGTTTGGGGCATTAAATGGATTGCATATGCTTAAAGCCAAGTAGATGGACGAAATTGAAGACCAAAGGAGGCTAGGAATAAATAAAGGGATGAAGAAATGAAAATGAAGAACAAAGAGTTCACATTCATCACCAACACAACCATGCATCCACACATTCTTTCTCCATCATTGCCGTGCATAACCCACCTTCATTCCAGCCATTCCACATGCATTCATCATCATAACCTAGCTGTCATTCCACTCCTTTGTGTCGTGCATTATACCCCCTACATTCCACCTAATCCACATGCTTTCCCAACAATATAATTGAGCCAACACATGCACCCATCACCCAACAATCCCCTTTGCCGTGCATTACTCCATCAATTCCAGCCACATTCCACATGCATAACCAACCTAGCTGTCAAAGCACATGCACATTCACCCTAATCACTCACATACACAACCTGCCATCTTTCCTACCCATGCCGTGCACTCCCATCTACATTTCCAGCTTTCCTCCTTGCAATTCCACATGCATTTCCAACCTAGCAACACCCCTTTAATCATTCAACCTAGCTGTCATGTTCCCTCTTTTAATCATTCATCTACCTATAAATAAGCATTCATTGCAGCCACAAAATGGGGGATTCTCATTCACTCTTCCATATTCAGAAATTCACCAAAAAGAACCCTTGGTGCCGTGCCTTGAGGCACCATTCCCTACTAATCCAAACACCATCAAAAACATCCCCCTTTGGCCGTGCCCATTTCCACCATTCCAGAAATTCATAAACACTTCACACCATCACACAACCATTCTTTAGACCTTGTGCAGCAACAAAGAGGAAAAGAAGAGGGCCTAAACGTTCATACAATTCAAGTTTGAGTTGTTAGAATGTTTAGGTGTTTCTTTTCCTTTGATTTCAATGTTTAATTTCAATTCTCTTTGTTTTGTACGTATGAGGAACTAAACCCCCCCTTGGCTAGGGGGGGATTCGAAATATATGTTTATGCTTGCAATATGATTTGATTACTTCTAATTACGTTTCATAAGTTGTGAATTCAATTTGTTTAACTGTTTGATTGATAACTTATTTATGTATGTTTATTGAGAGTGCACGCTTAATTTTCATGCATGAATATGACGCTAGAATATAAGTGAGTTTCACCTAATAGTTATGAACTTATATTCACAAGTAGTGGAGGTTGCTTATAAACAATCGCGTTAAATGAATTCTTGGCAAGAGTATCATGCATTCATAGTTACAATTGCCTCGTCAACACTTATAATTTTCATAGAGCACAGTGATCTCTCATTGTATCTCTTCTATGGATTCATGTTGAGAACCATTGGAGAATGATTTGAATTGTTGCATGCATCATCCAATTCAATAACATAAGGAAAATTTGAGAGTTAATTAGTGCATCACGGTTAACTTGGGGTGTTGAGCATCATGGTTTATTGAAAAGCAATTGGAAATCGTTTTATATGCAAGTGTAACATGTGTGGAGATGAACCCCTTAGCTAGCCATCTCATCCATTCTATTCCATCAAATTCGTTTTACAATCTATTCTAATTCAAAAAGTTTGTTTTGTTTTCAAATTCATCCAAAACCAATCCCCCTTTACTTTATTGTCCAAATTAGTTAGAAAGTGTCTTAGTTTGTGTTTATAAGTGTTTTGATTCAATTTGTTGCACAAATTCGTCCAAATTCACCAAGGTGCTCAAAACTGCCCAGAAAGTGTTTTTAAGGCAGTTTTGAGTGTTTTGGGTGATGTTTGAGTCTTTTGGTTTGTTTTAGTGTTTTAAGCGTTTAGTTTCGCATTCTTTGAGTCTAGTTTAGTGTTTTAAACTTTATTTTACATTTTTGAGTCAGTTTCCAAGTGATTTGCAATCCCTCCTAATCCTCAGTTAAGAACGATCCCTACTTACATACTTACTACAATTGATAAAAATAGGGTTTAATTTGTGTGCGTATAAATTCTCGCATCAAATTTTGGCGCCGTTGCCGGGGATTAGCAAACTTTGCTAATCCCTTGGATTGTTTTATTTTCGTTTTCTTATTAGATCAGATTCTTATGTTATTTTGTTTCTTGTTCTAGGTACTTGTTTATGACTCGGAGTTCTAATCCGGTTCACGAACATATTTTAGACTTTGACGACGATTTTGAGCGTACTAGTTTATGACTCGGAGTTCTCATCCGATTCGTGAACATATCCTGGAGTGATTGGGTTCTTCGTCCGGCTGCAAGACGTAAAAGAAAGCGTTACTTGGGAGGCAACCCAATACACTGAATAAAACAAAGCATGTTCATAAAAAAAAATAAAAATAAAAATAAAAAAAAACAAAGAAAGAGAAAGATGGAGCCTTCACAAAGGTTGTGTACGTGAAGCCCAACTACGTGGCAACACTCTAGGAGCGGGAGGCATCGGAGCAGGAGGCATAGGAGCGGGAGGCACCGAAGATAGATCATTCGAGGCCCCAATCCTTGGTGGAACGCTAGATGACGCAGGAAAAAGGTGCCTCTAGAAAAAGACGCAAGCCTTTGACGGTCATTTTGAATTCGACCTTAAGATTCTTGCATCTCATCAAGCTTCCTCTTCATGCCTATCGAATAATTATTTGCAAGCACGTGCAAACTTCTATTCTCGTGCTTAAGCTGTCTGATCTCTTGCTTGAGATTTTCCACCTCTGCCATCAATGATTCAACCTGAAGGGAACGAGCAAGTAGGCGTTGGCCCATGTTGGACACAGAGCCCGCGCACTGAACACTGAGAGCTAGGGACTCTTGAACGGCCAACTCATCAGACCGTCCTGAAAGCAGCTGACAATCTTTAGGAGTGAGGAGGTTCCGAGCTACTATCGTAGATGTTGTTGCATCCGTCATCACAGAGTCTTCACCTGTAAGAGGGCCATTAGAAGATAAGAAAGATGGGCACCATACCTGACCCTGGCGCGGCGCAACCGGATCACTGTTGAGACTCAAATCTAAGCAAATATTAGACGGGTTAGATGAGTTAGCCATTTTTCAAGAAGTTAAAAGAGAAGGGTTGGATGGAGTAAAATCTCAACGGGCCGGAGACGATTTTCACGAATGGGCAATCTTCAAGGTGTGCATGTTAGAGGTGATCGATCACCTCTATAAAAGGAGAGGCGACACAATCACCGATTCAGAATTGAAGAGACACCACTCTTCAAAGCCGGATTTTCCTGCGTAAAGTTCGCCAGCTCTTCAGACGCAATCCCGGCTTTTCAGATAAAGCGTTCAACTTTGTCAAAAGATTTCTGACAAAGTTGAAGACGCGTAGAGGCCAAGAAAGCAGCTACACACTTTTGCCGACAAGCGTGGGTAACAAAGCCGAAATCCCGGCTTTTCAGAAAACGCGTGCAACTTTGTCAAAAGCTCTCTGACAAAGCTGAAGACGCGTGGAGGTCATTTTCGCATCCGCACTGCCACTTGCCATTACAATTCCTATATACATCAACATTCATGGCAAGGCATACACCCAAAAACGCATGACTTTCCTTCTCGGTCGAGAATGTAGCTGCAACCAACCCTCTCAAACATGCTCAGTTTTCTTCTTCCCTTGAGAAAATATATTCAACCATTGATGTATCACCCAAAGAAGATACCAGATGCCTGGAGTACAGATGAGGCAAGAGGAAACGGTGGATCGAAGTATGTGGAGACATGCGCAACAAATATATGTGCTGATTCATTCGCTGCTTCTTCAAAAGAAAAAGTATCTCATATCATCAAGAGCGAAAGCAAAGGTATCTCATATCATGCTCTTTCCCTGTCTTTTCCTTTGTCTTTGTTATTACTCGCATGACAAAGTGAAAAGAGCAATCAGCCGGCACTTGGAGTCAGTCTTCCGATCTACCCTCTTCAATACGAATTGGAAAGATTGAACAAAGAAACAGGTCATCACCTCGTGCTTGCCTGCCATGTGTCAGAATCCTCCAGCCCAGTTCAAGATTAGCATGTGGAAAAACTCACGATCAAGCCTCAATGCAATCACCAAGAAGAAGATGGAATTTACACTCCATAACCAGATTTGCGTCCCTAAACTCTTCTCTTTGTTAGTTACATTCTGCCATGTTTAGTATGTTTAAGTGCTTTTTGTGTGTTTACTTATGTTTTGCGTGAATCTATGCTTAAAACATTGAGGACAATGTTTGATTTAAGTGTGGGGGGGGTAACTAAGTATATTTGATGCAAATTCGTGGGATTTTATCACCCATAACTTCAAATATTGTTCCTTGCTGTTTTAAAATGTTTTTAAGCTGATTTGGAGTGTTTTAGTGTATTTTGTTTTATAACTTCGAAAATCACATAAAAATTTGAAAAACATGTTTTGAAAAGCCTAAAAAAGAGTGTTTTGAGTCGTTTTTGTGTGTTTGTGTCTTAGGGTACCTTCCAACACAATGATGAGTTTCATGGTTTTTAATTGCATGATTGTTAAAAAGAGTTATAAACATGAAGAAAAGTTTGATTTACTCTTGGTATATGCTTGGTTATGGTTATAATGTATGACTTCACATGCAATCCTAAAAGAAAAATTAGTTTTTGTAACATGCTTGAAGGAAGGAACTCAAACAAACATTACAACCCTGAGAGACTTGACCTTTAAACATTCTTTGGAGAGTATTAATCTGTGATTCTTGTTTTCAAACTCGTTGCATGATCTCATTATTCTTTGCTTGGTTACTACTTAGAAGGCGTTTCATCATATAAGTTCCAAATACTAGAACTCATGCCCATTTCATTCAAAGCATGTTATTGATTTGCATAACACATATTCAAGATGAAGTTGTGTAGTGACCACCATCAAAGCCAAAAAGCCATGTGCCCTTAACTCATTTTGTGTTTAAGTTTAACCCCATTGAGCCGTGTTAGCCCATGTTCTTTGTTAACCCACATTTTCCTCACCTAGCCTAGTTTAGGACAATCCACACCCTTGTTCTTAAAAGATAGTGAGCATGACTTAAATGAATTCCTTTTGAGTTACATTATGCAAGAAAATGAGTGTGGGGGAGGGACAGTTTGTTCTTAAGTTTATATGTATATTTTGAGATTCAAAAGAAAAAAAAATTGTGAAAAACATATGAAAAAGAAAAACAGAAAAGAAAAGAAAGAAAGAAAGGAAAAGAGCTTGTTCTCCCTTTTTGTTCAAAAGTTGAGTTTTCATTCAAAAGGGAATTCTAAGTTAATTCAAGTGCTTTGCTCACTATTTCTTTAAGAACCTTTGTTTTCCATATCCCTTCTTTGTTATCCACACACCCCAAGCCCCGTTACAACCCGTGACTTCAATCTTGAGTGTTATGTGTTTCAATTTGTGGAGTTTGAACTTGGTATGAGCATATGGTGTCACTGGTTCTCGCATCTAAGTAGGAGCATTCTATTCATGAGATCATACCTAAACATACTTATTAACTCCAGAAATTACTTTCTTTGTGATATATATGTGAGTGTTCGTTTTCATTAATCTTCTCACATATAACTAGATTAGGGTGTGTAGTTAGAAAATCTGAGTGAGAATTGAGTACATATCTTGTAAGGAATTGAGCAAATTCTCTAAGGCATGTTACTACATTCAAAACATGGTTTTAAATGCTTAATTGTGAACTAGTATGTGGTGACTATGATTAAGAATGTACTTAAGTGTGAAGATGACTAAAATCTATGGGAATGATGATTTTTAACATGTCATGTGCATTGGAAATCCTTGAGGCAAATGTTGGAAGGTGTAGGTTGTGTTTTGTTCGCTTTGTCTAGTTTCGTGTTCTTTTGTTGTTTTGTTTTGCTCGAGGACTAGCAAAAGCTAAGTGTGGGGGAATTTGATAGGAGCATATTTATGCGCCTTAGTTTGCTTGTTTTCTTGCATTTATGTTGCTAGTACTTATTAATTTTAGTACTTTAAGCTATTTTCGTGTGTTTGTAGGTCCAAAGGGCTAAAGGAGCAAGAAAATGCATTTTGGTGCATTTTGGAGTAGTTTGGGGCATTAAATGGATTGCATATGCTTAAAGCCAAGTAGATGGACGAAATTGAAGACCAAAGGAGGCTAGGAATAAATAAAGGGATGAAGAAATGAAAATGAAGAACAAAGAGTTCACATTCATCACCAACACAACCATGCATCCACACATTCTTTCTCCATCATTGCCATGCATAACCCACCTTCATTCCAGCCATTCCACATGCATTCATCATCATAACCTAGCTATCATTCCACTCCTTTGTGCCATGCATTATTCCCCCTACATTCCACCTAACCCACATGCTTTCCCAACAATATAATTGAGCCAACACATGCACCCATCACCCAACAATCCCCTTTGCCGTGCATTACTCCATCAATTCCAGCTACATTCCACATGCATAACCAACCTAGCTGTCAAAGCACATGCACATTCACCCTAATCACTCACATACACAACCTGCCATCATTCCTACCCATGCCGTGCACTCCCATCCACATTTCCAGCTTTCCTCCTTGCAATTCCACATGCATTTCCAACCTAGCAACACCCCTTTAATCATTCAACCTAGCTGTCATGTTCCCTCTTTTAATCATTCATCTACCTATAAATAAGCATCCATTGCAGCCACAAAAGGGGGGATTCTCATTCACTCTTCCATATTCAGAAATTCACCAAAAAGAACCCTTGGTGCCGTGCCTTGAGGCACCATTCCCTACTAATCCAAACACCGTCAAAAACATCCCCCTTTGGCCGTGCCTATTTCCACCATTCCAGAAATTCATAAACACTTCACACCATCACACAACCATTCCTTAGACCTTGTGCAGCAACAAAGAGGAAGAGAAGAGGGCCTAAACGTTCATACAATTCAAGTTTGAGTTGTTGGAATGTTTAGGTGTTTCTTTTCCTTTGATTTCAATGTTTAATTTCAATTCTCTTTGTTTTGTACGTATGAGGAACTAAACCCCCCCTTGCTTAGGGGGGGATTCGAATTATATGTTTATGCTTGCAATATGATTTGATTACTTCTAATTATGTTTCATAAGTTGTGAATTCAATTTGTTTAACTATTTGATTGATAACTTATTTATGTATGTTTATTGAGAGTGCACGCTTAATTTTCATGCATGAATATGACGCTAGAATATAAGTGAGTTTCACCTAATAGTTATGAACTTATATTCACAAGTAGTGGAGGTTGCTTATAAACAATCGCGTTAAATGAATTCTTGGCAAGAGTATCATGCATTCATAGTTACAATTGCCTCGTCAACACTTATAATTTTCATAGAGCACAGTGATCTCTCATTGTATCTCTTCTATGCATTCATGTTGAGAACCATTGGAGAATGATTTGAATTGTCGCATGCATCATCCAATTCAATAACATAAGGAAAATTTGAGAGTTAATTAGTGCATCATGGTTAAATTGGGGTGTTGAGCATCATGGTTTATTGAAAAGCAATTGGAAATCGTTTTATATGCAAGTGTAACATGTGTGGAGATGAACCCCTTAGCTAGCCATCCCATCCATTCTATTCCATCAAATTCGTTTTACAATTTGTTCTAATTCAAAAAGTTTGTTTTGTTTTCAAATTCATCCAAAACCAATCCCCATTTACTTTATTGTCCAAATTAGTTAGAAAGTGTCTTAGTTTGTGTTTATAAGTGTTTTGATTCAATTTGTTGCACAAATTCGTCCAAATTCACCAAGGTGCTCAAAACTGCCCAGAAAGTGTTTTTAAGGCAGTTTTGAGTGTTTTGGGTGATGTTTGAGTCTTTTGGTTTGTTTTAGTGTTTTAAGCGTTTAGTTTCGCATTCTTTGAGTCTAGTTTAGTATTTTAAACTTTATTTTACATTTTTGAGTCAGTTTCCAAGTGATTTGCAATCCCTCCTAATCCCCGGTTAAGAACAATCCCTACTTACATACTTACTACAATTGATAAAAAGAGGGTTTAATTTGTGTGCGTATAAATTCTCGCATCAAAAGGCAATCAGCCATATCTTATGAACTCCAATGACACATCTTCTTCAACTTGGACTTCTCATGCTCTAACTCTTTACACTTAAGCTCGAAGGCAGGCTCTACCTCTTTTATCTTGGCAAACCGACTTAAGATTCCCTTGTCTTTCTAGAGGTGGAGGCCAAACATTGTGTTGCAAAGCTTCTCTAATCTCTCAGTCAATGAGTTTATAGGCATACCCAGGGCTGCTAGGTCACTAATCATATCACACCAGCATAACATCTTATGTTTTGTAAGCTCCAAGCAGGGCACGCACTCCATGTCTAAGAGCTGGACCCCTATTTCCTCAAGCACTATGCCACGTAATTAGGGTGACAGGTGTTTCAGGTTTTTATTGGTATCCCCCACCTTCTTAAAGAACATGCATAGGACGTTAAGCAACCCTGAGTGAACCATCACACCTCTGAAGTCAATGCGTGAGATGAATGTCTGGCCCTAAGGAAGTAATTCTTTGATCGAATTCAGCACCCTTTCACCATTTTTAAACTCATTCTTCAGAGCACCAAAATCCTCATGCCATGGCGCCCGCTCATTGATTAAAGCTTGATCTTCTAAGGGAAGAGTTTTTGGAGAAAGCACAACATTTGAAACATGGGCATCACTTAGGAAAACTTCAACATTCACTACCATTTTCTCAGCAAAAACCATAGGCTTGGAAGGAACACCACTTAGGGCTTGAGGACTTGAGGAAGGCAATGTAGCACTAACTTCGATAAGAGAGACATCCGCCCTAACACTCTTAACATGCACCAATGAAAGAATCACCACATCCAACCCATCAACGTTCACCTGTGGGGAAAGCACAAAATGTGCATCATGAAAGGATAAATCAGTGAGCAAAAACATGAAATATCACGGGCCACTAAGCTTATTCGAGATGAATCCATATAAGCAAGAGAGAATGGGCAAACAGTTGCAAAAATTCACATGAAGAAGTCCATGATGAAAAGATAATACCTCTACGGTTGTTGCAGCCGCAACTCTAATCACTATGGGAAAACACGCTATATTCGCTTGGACATCATCATTAAGGAAAACATCAACCTCATCGAAATTATCATCACCAATCACCTTGTTGTCACTCTTGTCACTTGACTATGCATCATCATCCATGCTGACCGCACCTTCCCCAAGAGAAACCTGAGGACACCTTCTGCTTTCTAGCTCAGAATCGACACTTGAAATGCTACTCTATGTAGCTTCCAGATCCTTATTAGGCTCATCGTCATCAGCAGCACCATTAGTACTCTGATCTTCTTCACTGTGCTTGTAGAAAAGCTCTACTAGAAAAAGTGTTTATAAGTTAATGAGTAATGCTAGGTAAACCAACTTTTTGTACTAAGTTTACAAATCATATGATGTGTCACAATAGGAAATAAACACGTTAATCAACATTTCAGTAATAATCCAATCATCACCAATCACGCCATATGATTTACAAAATATGGTTGAATAGTTTGATTGGTATGGGTTGTAAGATGTAGGTAAGGTGTAGAATTTATCAAACAATATTCATGGCACCAAATTTTATTTCCAATATTCATGCTTAAATGAACTACATCTACAACATTTGAGATGCTAAATTTTCAAGCAAAATTTATATTCAAAAAGCAAGAACAAAGCTTGTAACATTTACAACATTTAAATCACAAACCATGAAAAACACAAAACCCAAAAGGATTCACCATACACTAAACCTAGGCTCTGATACCACTTGAAGGAAAAATTTGTCCTAGCTAAGAACGTGTGAGAACATTTGAACACATAAGTAAACTAATAATACTTTAAAGTAGGCATGCATTCAAAAACAATTCTGAAACCCATGACTTTCAAAGCCTAGTGAATGGAGAACCAAATGACTCTTTAACAAATTAAAGAGAAGAGAGAGTTTGAGTTTCATTACTTGAAGCTCACCCTTGTTTACACAAGGGATTCACCCAAGTGGAGGGCCTTCAAGTCACCTCTTTTGCTCCTTGGATGGTTGCTTCTTTGCTTCTCCTTTGCTCCTTGAGGATTTGAGGAAAGGAACTCCAAGAACACCAAAAGTTTGGTGTCTCTAAGCCTCAACACCAAGGATGAGGTGTGAAGATGAAATGGATGACTTAGAGGAAGGAAGATTGCTAGCTATTTTTCTCTAAGTGTGGCCGGCCTCTTTGGAAGACAAAGAGAAAAAGAGTTTTGCTCTTTTGCCTCAAAGAAA
This sequence comes from Pyrus x bretschneideri, assembly GCF_019419815.1. Taxonomy (NCBI): domain Eukaryota; kingdom Viridiplantae; phylum Streptophyta; class Magnoliopsida; order Rosales; family Rosaceae; genus Pyrus; species Pyrus x bretschneideri. The sequence continues at coordinate 228,956 of NW_025999679.1, forward strand.
ACCCTTTTTATGGTAAAGCTATAAAGTTCCTTTTATTGCACCTCACAATTGAGTGGCAAACTTGCAATTGTGCCAAGTTCACCACCACTCACCCTATGGCTGGCCATCCTTTAGTTATTGGGCTATTTCCCATTTTGTTTTAGTTGTCATACAACTTCAATATAATGGGCCTTGTGGACCAAAACCCTTTTGGGCCCTGAGACCGGAAACTAACTTGAAAGCCCAATACAAACCTTTTGTATAATTAATTAACTAATTAATTAATCTTGACCATTCTTAATTAAACCATTTAATTGCTTATCCATCTCATTTATATTTCTTCACTTTCATCCTTACTCGGTGTACGATCCATTAGGTTCCAATTAGTGAGGCAGTGCGCGATTGTTACTCTTAACGATTGATTGTGAATTGAAACTACATTTCAATTCTCCCTTTGATGAAGATTAGTGTTTGCTAATCTTCAGGGCTTCCACAAACCATGAGTGACACCTAATAGTATGTCATGGTTACCTAAGCTAAGTATAAGTGGTTGGAGAAACTATCTAGTTACAATTACAATGCAATACGGTCATTCTCTAATACAATACTCTTAATCACATTGTTTGAGTGATAGTTTGTTTCATGTCTACTATCCAATGTGATACTTCTTTATATGATTTAATTGAATATGATTTGGAACAAACTTCATAAGTCATATTTGTATGCTTTGGCCAAAGACTCCCGAATCATAGCTTAGAGTATTCTCCCTCCACCATGGAAGGTTAGAGATCCCTTGTTGTGCATTCATATGCCTACATGACTAGATAGCTTGACCCCAACAATGTCGTGGACACTCTTGATGGAATGCCTTTGACATGATCAAAGATCAATGACCGAACCATTAGACATATATGATGCCTCAAGTCAAAGGACTACTTTGGATATTGCAACTTATGAGTTCTTACATGACATGTATGTTCGAACTCTCTTTTTATCGTAGTTCAGTGTACTCGATTACCATTTTGAGCACCTATGTGTTTGTCTCAGTGTCCAACACTAAATGACTTGAGACTAGTCATACTCATGCTTGAGTTAACATAACACATACTAACCTTAGTGGATTGTCAAAGCCCAATTGGTAATCCTATGGCTAGGAACGTTTTAGGAATGAACATAAGAGAAACGTCTCGTTAATCTAACTTACTTAGATCACTTCTCTCTTAGATTAAATACATTCATTGGATTCCCTTATTGCTTAAACACATAATACAATAAATAGTGATTAACAATAAGCTTTGCCCTTCGTTAAACATATAATAGTTTATCATAATAAGTATTTCAAAAGCTATTACATCAAATGAGTGACTTTGTGAGCATACTGCCAACAAGTAATACAAACAATAAGAGGAAAATTAGACATTGATAATAATTCTTATAGGAATTTGGCCAAAATAAAAATTTGTAAAAGAAACTGACAAGGGAGTTCAAAATTCAGGTGAGAAACTTACATTACAGTAGTTCCACCTTATAAGGCAATAATTGCCTTAGTAAATAGTAATTGACCCTCCACCCCGTAAATGAATTGCCCGGACAATTGGTATTAAAAGTTCCATTTTAAAACTAAAAAAAAAATATTATTTTATTATTAATTTTATCTCCTCCTCCATCACCTTCTCTTCTCATTTCTTTGCTACATCCCGTCTTTTCCCTCTCCTCGCTACAGTAGTTCCACCCTATAAGGCAATAATTGCCTTAGTAAATAGTAATTGACCCTCCACCCCGTAAATGAATTGCCCGGACAATTGGTATTAAAAGTTCCTTTTGAAAACTAAAAAAAAAAATATTATTTTATTATTAATTTTATCTCCTCCTCCATCACCTTCTCTTCTCCTTTCTTTGCTACTTCCCATCTTCTCCCTTTCCTTGCCAATGAAATCCAACAATCCAAATCCCTCAAACTTTTCTCTTTGCACCCCAAAAAAAATTCCCAATTGGACCCTCCCTGCACAATCAACGACCCTAAGGTCTGACAAGTCGGGTTCTTCGCCCCATCCGAGCCCACCACCTCTTTTTTGCCTCCCGGCTCCAACATCTTCCTTTAGATAACTCTCTCTATAGTAATAATCCCCCGCAATAATAAATATTTTCATGTGGCTAACGTCAGCATAATGTTAGACCACACTCGGACGCAGGATCGGGCAAAAATTGCCTGATTGGGCAGTTCGACAACTCGGAGCCCAATAATTGCCTGACTTTTTATTATGGGCCAAAGCTAGATTTTCGATTTTTCAGGCAATAATTGCTCAAGTCCCCATGCAATTTCATGTGGGTTGGAGGTGTTGTTATATGACACACCCCGACCGAGGTAGGAGCGTGCTGGCCGTCACACAAAGGCGACGTAGCCATGTGCACGTGCGGAAGCTAATAGAGTAGAAATAAAAAGTACGAATAATTAAAAACTAGCATTCAAGTACCAGAATAAGTGCTAGTTAGTGCGATACAAATTCAGAGCAGGTCTATAGCAGTCCAAATAAATAACAACCGTAGTACGCCCGAAGGCGAACCTACAATGTGGAGTGTCTGTCAGAACGCCGAAAAGCTCGCAAGGGAAACCACCGCAACGGCTAAGCAACTAGAACCTGGAGGGGCGCAAAAACAAAAGCGTGAGTGGGCAAAAACAAAGCTCTTTGAAAACCATTTAGCAAAACACAAACTAACCCCTCGCCGTAAAACCTGTATACGTCCCAGAAAATAACATATGTACGTATGTATAGATATGCTCAAACATGCTCAAGGGTATGCCAATCATGCTCAATATATGCTATGACAAAATCTCCTAATGATATGCAAGTGCTCAGGTGTGAGTCGTATCAATCACACAATCCTCTGGCAACCGGAGTCACCTAACGCGACCTGTACGGCTGTATATAGAGCTCAAATGTCAATCTCAATAACTAAACCTGCCCACGAGTCGGAACCACCTAAAGGGTCTGTACGACAGGCCTGGGTGTAACATGTATATACGCTCTAGTGCTACGATCACGTGAAGGCTGTGCGAATAATCGCGGGTCACCTACGAGTCGGAACCACCTACTGTGGTCTGTACGACAGGCCTATGCACCTAACTTGGATCCAAGCTGAGCGTATGGTGCGGGAGGTGAACAACACGTGAAGGACTGTGCCCTACTCTGGGCGGGAGCACTAACACCGGGGGTGCAGGTTATGAGCTCTCTAAGCATCTCTAAACACTATGTAATGCAATCGTTAATTAACGCTTACCTGGCACTTACCTATGCCTCCACAGCACCCACACATAAATATATATGACATATGCATATGTATATGTATGCCACAAATAATGCATGCAACGATGCATAAGCGATAAATAATAAAGTACATGGCATAAGGCAAATAACCCTTTTTAAATCAATTTCTGGGAATATAAATGTATATAGGTATATACGGAAAACAAAAGCCCACTCACTGGTATGTAGAAGGGTCGTAGCCCCCCTGCCTCGAATGTGCACGCTCGTCCTCGGGATACGTGTCACCTATATGCGAATTAACTATAAAAACGTTAACTTTAGAGCACATAACCGTCCGTTCAAAATAACTTCTCATACATTGCTCAAAATGGACAAATGAATATACCAACGTGACCTACACAACCTCACGATCACAACCATATTTTTAAAATAATTTTTGGACCACGCACGCGCCCCCACGCGCCTGGAATGGCACGGGTCCACGCGCCCCCACGCGCGGCCACGTGCACGGCACACCGACGGAATATTCCGTTGACTGACGGAATATTCCGTTGACTGACGCCGTTAGTCCTGTAGGAATATTCCGTTAAGTCAACGGAATATTCCCCTGTCTTCTCCGGCGAGCCGCCGCCGCCTGCGCCGCCGCCGGCGCCGCCGCCGTCGCCGGCGCCGTCGCCGGAAAACTGGAAATTTTTCAAACTTCGTTTTCTCACTCGTTTTTCAACCATTTTTCACGTTCTTTAAACCAAAATGAAGCTTAGGACTAGTAGAATCACGTTAGACTACTTTTAAGGCCTAAAAATCAAAGAATCTCACCTGCAACAACGATCCAAGTTCGGCCAACTTTGAAACTAAGCTTTCCCGACGTCCAAATTCACCCAACGAAGCATTCCCAAGCTCCTTGAGGCCTCACTAACACATCTACAAGCTTAGAATGTCCAAAAACATACTAGATTAGGTTTGCATGAACAGTGCTCAAAACGGAGCTTACGAGATCGACGTGAAAACGACTGGTTTCTCACCTGAAAATGGCACCACTAGACTCCTCTCGGCCTCACCATCACGATGGTGTACTTGGTTCCCTCGATCTGCAAGGTTTTGGATGGTTTTGGGTTTGGTCCGTACGTTTTCAAAGGGAAGGAGGAGAAATGGAGCTCGGGGGAGAGAGAGAGAGGAAAGTTAGAGGGAGAGAGAGATAGCAAGTGTGAATGTGTGTGTGTGTGACCCCCACACCTGTCCACACCACACTAAACACCAAAAACCTAATAGAACAAACTAGGGGTAAAATGGTCATTTCACACGTACGGTTCGATAGTTTCGGGACGGGATGTCACAACCTACCCACCTTATTAGAATTTCGTCCCGAAATTCAAAACAACCGAAAACGACTCCTAGTAACCAAAGAATAATCTAGGATACAAATCCCTCATCCGATCTTCTGTCTCCCACGTCGCTTCCTCAACGGAATGGTTCCTCCACAAAACCTTCACTAATTTCACCGTCTTGTTCCGCAGAACCTTCTCTTTCCAATCGATGATCGTCACCGGTTCCTCGTCATACGTCAAGTCTGGATTAATTTCTAACGGTTGAGGAGGTATCACATGGGATGGATCAGCAACATAATGTCGGAGCATAGACACGTGGAAAACGTTATGCACTCTGGCTAGCTCCGGAGGTAACTCCAACCTGTAAGCTACCTCACCAACTCGCTCCACGACCATGTATGGTCCGATGTACCGTGGACTTAATTTGCCTTTCTTCCCAAATCTCACTACACCTCTCCACGGCGAAAGCTTCAAAAATACCCAATCTCCGACCTCGTACACCCTGTCTGTAGCATGCCGATCCGCTAAACTCTTTTGTCTGTCTTGTGCCGCTTTCAAATTAGTCTTGATTACCTGGACGTTCTGGGTAGTCTCCTCAACGATCTCCGGACCTACTAAGACCCTTTCTCCGACTTCTGACCAACACAACGGTGTGCGACAAGCTCTACCATACAAAGCCTCAAATGGTGCCATGCCAATACTTGAATGAAAACTATTATTATAGGCAAATTCCATCAAATCTAACCGCTGGTGCCAAGCGTCACCAAACTGCAACACCGAAGCTCGCAGCATATCCTCTAAGGTCTGAATAGTTCTCTCTGACTGTCCGTCGGTCTGTGGATGATATGCCGTACTGTAAAGTAGTCTCGTACCCAAAGCTTCCTGAAAAGCTACCCAAAACTTCGATGTAAATCGTGGGTCACGATCCGAGACAATACTCACAGGAACACCATGGTACTTCACAACCTTCGAGATGAACAACTCCGCTAAACGGCTCAAAGAATACTTCTCTCTCACTGGAATAAAATGAGCCGACTTAGTGAGTCGATCAACGATCACCCAAATGCCGTCAAAACCATTATGTGTACGCGGCAACTTGTACACAAAATCCATGGTGATATTCTCCCATTTCCACTCGGGAACGGGAAGCGGCTGCAATAATCCAAACGGCTTTTTCCTTTCCGCCTTAACCTGCTGACAAATGGCACACCTACTCACATACTCGGCTATTTCCCTTTTCATACCCGGCCAATAATAAAATGGTCGAATGGTATGGTACACTTTAGTAGCTCCTGGATGCATGGCGTAAGCCGAGATATGTGCTTCATCCAGAATTTCTTTCTTTAAATCCACGACATTCGGCACGAACATTCTTCCTTCTTGCATCAACATGCCATCCGATTCTCGTACTATGAGGTCTCTCCTCCTACCTAGTTCTCGAGCTTGGATTAATTCTTGAGTCTGCTCATCAGCTACTTGAGCCGCAAGCACCCGATCAACTAAGATAGGCCTAACCTGAAAATTAGCAAGTAAAGCCACATCTCGATCTTCAGCTTCCAACCTCACTCCTGTAGCACGCAAGTCCGCCAAAAGAGGAATACGGCTTGCATACAACGCATTAATGCGGCCTTGAGACTTTCGACTAAGTGCATCAGCAACTACATTCGCACGACCAGGGTGATAATCAATCGTGCAGTCGTAATCGCTGAGCAACTCTAACCACCTCCGCTGACGAAGATTTAGTTCTTTTTGGGTAAAAAGGTACTGGAGACTCTTGTGATCTGTAAGGATCCTGCACTTTTCTCCGTAAAGATAGTGTCTCCACAACTTCAACGCAAAAATGATAGCAGCCAACTCCAAATCATGTGTAGGGTAATTCATCTCATGAGGTTTCAACTGCCGCGAAGCATAAGCAATCACCCTACCCTGCTGCATCAATACACATCCCAAACCACTCAAGGAAGCATCGCTATAAACCTCGAAATCACCGCTATCGTCTGGGAGTGCCAAAACAGGTGCTTGAGTGAGACATCTCTTCAACTGTTGGAAACTCTGTTCACACCTATCGTCCCACTCAAATTTAACATCTTTCCTCGTAAGTCTCGTCAATGGTAAGGCGATCACCGAGAAATCTTTAACAAATCTCCGATAATACCCTGCCAATCCAAGGAAACTTCTCACCTCGGTGACGGTTCGCGGTTGCTCCCAACTCTCTACCGCTGCAACTTTCTGAGGATCAACCAAAATACCCTGAGCAGAAATGACGTGCCCCAAGAACGCAACTTGGTCTAACCAGAACTGGCACTTGCTAAACTTAGCATATAGTTGATGTTCCCTCAACCTCTTTAACACCAAAGTAAGATGTCGAACATGCTCCGCTTTCGACTTAGAATACACCAAAATATCGTCAATAAAGACAATGACAAATCTATCCAAGTAAGGCTGGAATACTCGGTTCATCAAATCCATGAAAGCGGCTGGTGCATTCGTCAACCCAAATGGCATAACCAGAAACTCGTAATGACCGTAACGAGTCCTGAACGCCGTCTTAGGGACATCATCCCTACTGATCTTCAGCTGATAGTAACCAGACCTCAAGTCTATCTTAGAGAACACGCAAGCACCTCTCAGCTGATCAAACAAATCATCGATACGAGGCAAGGGATAACGATTTTTAATCGTCACCCGATTGAGTTGCCTGTAGTCGATGCACAGTCTCAAAGTTCCATCCTTCTTCCTTACGAATAACACTGGAGCGCCCCAAGGTGAAGTACTAGGCTGAATAAAACCCTTATCCACTAATTCTTGCAGTTGCACTTTCAATTCCCTTAATTCAGCAGGTGCCATACGGTAAGGAGTCAACGAAATAGGATTAGTACCTGGAAGCAACTCGATAGTGAACTCTAAATCTCGATCTGGTGGTAACCCAGGCAATTCCTCGGGAAAAACATCTGGAAAGTGTCGGACGACCCTCACGTCCTCAACACCACAAGGAGGAACCTCATCCAACACCACATGGGCTAAATACCCCTGACAACCCTTAGTCAACAACTTTTTCGCTCGTAGCGCCGAAATAACACCATGTCTCACCCCACTCTGCTCACCAACAAAGCTAACCACGGGTAGTCCAGGACGACGAAATGTAACTATCTTCCCGTAACAATCAATATTGGCACGATTGGGGTGCAACCAATCCGCGCCCAAAATCACATCAAAATCCACAATATCTAACGGGATAAGATCAGCGGGCATAACCACGCCCTCCACTATCACTGGACAACCTGGGTACACGCGATCCACAATACATCTCTCCCCTCTAGGCATAGCGAACTCTAAATCATACCCTAGGGGTGTGGGGCGAGGTTGCGTCACTTGAGCAAATGTATGAGAAATCACAGAATGTGTAGCTCCACAATCAATTAAGACTCTAGCAAAATAACCAAGAATATTTAACGTACCCATAATCAGATCCGGGTTGTTCTGAGCATCCTGCAAAGAAATGTTGTGTATACGCCCCTGGCCCTGCTGCCGTCCGCCACGACCTCTGCTCGCCTGAGCACCACGACTCTGCGTACCACGCCCCTGACTGGGCTGACCGGTCTGTCTCGAAGACCCTGCACTACTGGTAGCAATCTCTCCTGTCTGAAACTGTCCTCCTTGATACCATTGAGAACTGCCGGCTGGAGCTGGAGGATACGGCATATAGCCGCCCGAATACTGAGGGTAACCACCCTGGGAGTAGGGGTCCTGAGGATACTGATACTGTCCCGAGGCATAGGGTACAGCATCACCCTGGTAGTGGTAGGCACCACCTCGACTTGCTTGTCCGTAACCACTAGGACCCTGGAGCTGTTGGAGTGGTGCAGGTGGTGGCATAAAGGTCTGCTGTGGTTTCTGCTGCTGCTGGCCCTGGGGACAATGTGCCGCTCTATGTCCCACCTGTCCACATGTGAAGCAACCATTGCTACCACGTCTACACTCACCGAAATGCCGGTTGTTACACCTACGACAAACTGGGGCTCTGCCTCGCCCACCATCGCCCTGCCTCTGGCCTCTAGCGCCACCAGAAAATCTACCTCCACGACCCTGCCCAGTGGCACTGAAGCCACCACTCGAAGAACTAGAACTAGCTCCACCTCTCTTGAAGTTCTGAGTCTGACGGGGCCCAAGCGATGCTTGACCTTTACCTTTGTCATCTTTCTTCTGGTTGCCGTCCTTTTCTTCATCAGTATCGCTCGACATATTCTCCGAATCCTCGATCCTCAGTAGTATCTCATAGAAGTCCCGATAAGTCTCGCTGTGGATTGCAGACGCCATAGAACGCCACTTCTTCCTAGTGCCCAAACGGAAAAGACGGAGCATCTCCGCCGGATTACCAGCGACATCAGGGTGGTAACGGGACAAGTCCGTAAACTTACGGTAGTACTCATTCGCTGACATCTTCCGCTGTTTCAGTTCGGAAAACTCCTGTTTCTTACGGTCAATATACTCAGGGGGCACATACCTTCTCCTAAACAACCTCGTAAAAACATTCCACTCGACCCTCTGATCCGGAGTCAACCTACGAAGCTCCTGCTCCCACCAAGCTGCCGACTCCGTATCAAGAAACCAAGCGGTCGTCTCAACCCATCTCTCCATAGGCAAGTTCCCCTGATTATGTAGCACCCGAAAAGTCTTCTCTATGTGTTCTAGCCAGCGCTCTGCGTTCTCGGGTCCCTCACTGCCCTTAAACTTATCCAACTTCAGATTGTACATAGTTTCCAGAGGAGTCCTCTGGGGAGGGCGCATCACTGCCTGAAGGGCTGTAGCAAAAGCTTCCCCCAATTGGGTAATATCAGGGAACGTAGGCTCAGAAGAGCGACGGGGTTCCCGACGAGGCGGCATAGTTCTGACAGAAGACACCAAAATTATTAGAATACTCACAAGGACACAGGACTGCCAAACCTAGGCTCTGATACCAAACTGACACACCCCGACCGAGGTAGGAGCGTGCTGGCCGTCACACAAAGGCGACGTAGCCATGTGCACGTGCGGAAGCTAATAGAGTAGAAATAAAAAGTACGAATAATTAAAAACTAGCATTCAAGTACCAGAATAAGTGCTAGTTAGTGCGATACAAATTCAGAGCAGGTCTATAGCAGTCCAAATAAATAACAACCGTAGTACGCCCGAAGGCGAACCTACAATGTGGAGTGTCTGTCAGAACGCCGAAAAGCTCGCAAGGGAAACCACCGCAACGGCTAAGCAACTAGAACCTGGAGGGGCGCAAAAACAAAAGCGTGAGTGGGCAAAAACAAAGCTCTTTGAAAACCATTTAGCAAAACACAAACTAACCCCTCGCCGTAAAACCTGTATACGTCCCAGAAAATAACATATGTACGTATGTATAGATATGCTCAAACATGCTCAAGGGTATGCCAATCATGCTCAATATATGCTATGACAAAATCTCCTAATGATATGCAAGTGCTCAGGTGTGAGTCGTATCAATCACACAATCCTCTGGCAACCGGAGTCACCTAACGCGACCTGTACGGCTGTATATAGAGCTCAAATGTCAATCTCAATAACTAAACCTGCCCACGAGTCGGAACCACCTAAAGGGTCTGTACGACAGGCCTGGGTGTAACATGTATATACGCTCTAGTGCTACGATCACGTGAAGGCTGTGCGAATAATCGCGGGTCACCTACGAGTCGGAACCACCTACTGTGGTCTGTACGACAGGCCTATGCACCTAACTTGGATCCAAGCTGAGCGTATGGTGCGGGAGGTGAACAACACGTGAAGGACTGTGCCCTACTCTGGGCGGGAGCACTAACACCGGGGGTGCAGGTTATGAGCTCTCTAAGCATCTCTAAACACTATGTAATGCAATCGTTAATTAACGCTTACCTGGCACTTACCTATGCCTCCACAGCACCCACACATAAATATATATGACATATGCATATGTATATGTATGCCACAAATAATGCATGCAACGATGCATAAGCGATAAATAATAAAGTACATGGCATAAGGCAAATAACCCTTTTTAAATCAATTTCTGGGAATATAAATGTATATAGGTATATACGGAAAACAAAAGCCCACTCACTGGTATGTAGAAGGGTCGTAGCCCCCCTGCCTCGAATGTGCACGCTCGTCCTCGGGATACGTGTCACCTATATGCGAATTAACTATAAAAACGTTAACTTTAGAGCACATAACCGTCCGTTCAAAATAACTTCTCATACATTGCTCAAAATGGACAAATGAATATACCAACGTGACCTACACAACCTCACGATCACAACCATATTTTTAAAATAATTTTTGGACCACGCACGCGCCCCCACGCGCCTGGAATGGCACTGGTCCACGCGCCCCCACGCGCGGCCACGTGCACGGCACACCGACGGAATATTCCGTTGACTGACGGAATATTCCGTTGACTGACGCCGTTAGTCCTGTAGGAATATTCCGTTAAGTCCAACGGAATATTCCCCTGTCTTCTCCGGCGAGCCGCCGCCGCCTGCGCCGCCGCCGTCGCCGGCGCCGTCGCCGGAAAACTGGAAATTTTTCAAACTTCGTTTTCTCACTCGTTTTTCAACCATTTTTCACGTTCTTTAAACCAAAATGAAGCTTAGGACTAGTAGAATCACGTTAGACTACTTTTAAGGCCTAAAAATCAAAGAATCTCACCTGCAACAACGATCCAAGTTCGGCCAACTTTGAAACTAAGCTTTCCCGACGTCCAAATTCACCCAACGAAGCATTCCCAAGCTCCTTGAGGCCTCACTAACACATCTACAAGCTTAGAATGTCCAAAAACATACTAGATTAGGTTTGCATGAACAGTGCTCAAAACGGAGCTTACGAGATCGACGTGAAAACGACTGGTTTCTCACCTGAAAATGGCACCACTAGACTCCTCTCGGCCTCACCATCACGATGGTGTACTTGGTTCCCTCGATCTGCAAGGTTTTGGATGGTTTTGGGTTTGGTCCGTACGTTTTCAAAGGGAAGGAGGAGAAATGGAGCTCGGGGGAGAGAGAGAGAGGAAAGTCAGAGGGAGAGAGAGATAGCAAGTGTGAATGTGTGTGTGTGTGACCCCCACACCTGTCCACACCACACTAAACACCAAAAACCTAATAGAACAAACTAGGGGTAAAATGGTCATTTCACACGTACGGTTCGATAGTTTCGGGACGGGATGTCACATTATATCTGCGGAAATGAATTCGAAAACCCCCGAGTAAATTGTAGCAACGGTCCCTTAACCTTAACTCAATTGGAGCAATGATCCCTCAACTAAAAATTCATTATCATTGGTCCCTCAACTCATCAAAACGTGCAACTATGGTCTCTCAATTTATCAAAATGTCTCTCAACTAAAAATTCATTACCATTGGTCTCTCAACTTTAATACAACTGAAGAAATGGTACCTCCACTTTAACCTCAATTGGAGCAATGGTCTCTAAACTTTAACCCAATTGTAGTAATAGTCCTTACAACATAACTTATTTTGACAAAACTCTGACAAAGTTGACGGAAATGACCATAGCTACACAATTTGGTGAGTTGAGGGCCAATGGTAATGAATTTTTAGTTGAGGGACCATTACTTCAATTTGATTAAAGTTAATAGACTATTACTAGAATTTACTCAAAACTCCCGCTTTATCCCAAATTCAAAGACCAAGAGGGAAGCCCGGAAACGACATGGCGTTTGTTAATTTCACTATACAAGCGTCACGATTTAGGCGTGATCAGCCGGGACTTGCAAGTGCTCAAGACACACTCGTCAGTCTAAGATTTCGGCCCTCTTTCTTTTGACCTGACGACGATTCCTTGCACGTCCCTCCCTCCTTTCTTCCATCATCATATTATTATATACGATTTATAGAATATAGAATCGGAGAGAAAAAGAGAGAACCCAGAAAGCAATTTGGTCCCAGATCCCAACTTTTTGAATAAATCCCAAAATTCATAGCCATCCATTTCATTCTCCAAAACCCTTCAGAGCTCTCAGAAGGGAAAGAGGAAGAGGAAAAAAAAATGGGTTTGTGATCAATTTTCATTTTTTTTTTCTTGTTTTTCTTTGTATTTTTGGGTTGGTTTGATTGTGTTCTGAAATGGGTTTTCATGTTTTTTGGTGTTTGGGATGTTGAAGGGTACCCGAAGGTGAAGGTCAGGCAACAAGAAGACCAGGATGATCATCAACCCCTCACTGATTTTTGCTTTCCAGGTTTTCATTTCTCGATCCTGTATTTCCCAGCTTAGAACACAAATTAAATTAAAGTTCCTCTCTGTCGATTTATGGAGTATTGAGTAATAGGCTTTTGAAACTACCTCCCTCTCTGTCGATATCAACACTCTCACTTGCAAACTAATGCAAACGGTGTATACTGTTAGAACTGCGATTAAGCAAATAGCCAGACCTTTGTAGATGAAGCTCAGTTCGTTGGTTCAGTATATGTCGGTTTCTTGCAAGCTTAATTTCCACTATCCCTCGTTATATGTAACTCCAACAATCTGTTCATTCCAATCAATGTGAACTCCTGATATTGTATTTTTAGCACAAAACTTTTTACTGATGTTTTTCTTGGGCCAATAGAAGCGTCAGTTTTAAGCCTCTAATTTCAGTTTGAGTCGTCTGAGCTTGAATGGTTTACTCATATGACCAACCTTACACCAAAAGCAATTCCATTCTTTCAAATACTAGCTCACTATCAAAGGATTTTGTCCCTCCTCTTTCTCCCTACCTTTTCTAATTTTGTAATAACATGTTCATTCATCTCACTTTTTATTTTTCCTCAAGATTTATTGGTCATTGGGTGATTTGAAACTTGTATTTATCTACAGAGAAGGAGCACGAAGAGTCTCCGCCCACTGTTGCGAGAAATCCTGAATCTTATGTCCCGAGTGTAGTGATGCCATCAATATCTGCAACTGAAGGTTTAGTTACACTATACTCATATGCTTAGTGACCATGCAAATGTCATTTCTGTACATCATCCTTATCAAGGGGAAAAATGTTCATTCTGTATTATCTTCCAGTTTTGACATTTGAATCTATGTTTTTGACAGGAGAAACGAAAGACGACAAAGTTGAAGAGGAAATCAAACAAAATATTAGAGCCAGCTCAATCCCTAGGCCGCGCGCTGTCTTATCAAGTCCAGGTAATTTTTCTTCCTTGCTCATCTCTATCGAGGTGTTTTGCAATGAGGCTTTTCTTGTTTACACTTAGAGTTTTAAGAATTATAACTCTCAATGGAACACCTTAAACTCATGGAGATGTAATTATATTTGGCTAATCCCAAAATAACTACGATGTTTCAATCGATGAATTGAGAAATTACCGTAAACCTATAAACGTTTTGAGTTCGATATGTGGAACTTGAACCAGATGCATGTTTTCCTAGCTTGTATTCATATTTTAGCAGCATCAGTTTAATCTGATTTAAAATTTGAAATTGTGATCAACATGTTATACTGTTCATTTATTTCTAACCTTTTGTTTGGTCATTTTATTTTCAGTAAATGATACAGCGATTGGAAGCAAAAACAGGATCAAAGCAGTGCGAACGCCACCTCTGAAGAATCATAGCCTGGTCAAGAACAACCACACACAATCCGTTCCATCCCATATTACTGAAAATTCTACAAAAACAATAAAATCCAAGGGGGCTTCGGAAGAGAACTCTCTGAAGGGAAGGAAGGGGTCAGAGACAAATCTTCCAAGTCAGAGGCGACCCCCTAGAACGGGAAAAGCAAGCTCTGTGGGACGTCGAGTGTCGTTTAGTTTGGATTAGATTGGTAATCTTACTTGAGGGATTTATGTAGATAAAGGGAGATATTCCTGTTTCAATGAAACAGCATGAAGCCTTGTGAGAATTGGAGTTTTCGCTTTGTTTGTAATTACAAACTGCCATGCACATAATGAAATCCATGTAACGAGGAAAATTTTGCATAACTCACGTTTTGTGCACAATTTCTGTAACACATAATTGTTGTTCATTAACTATGATGTAAGTGATACAATTTACTACGACACGTACTAGCTGAAGTCGATACCTCAGCCATAAAACCCATCCGGTGGAACTTGTACTAGCTGAAATGAGGCAGCATTTGATTTCGAAATTTCAGCCTCAATCTCTGTATGTAGCAAACCTAATACAAAATGGATTCTTCGAAATTTTGGGTGGGATTTGTCCCCCGAAAGGAATACATACCCGATATTGTTTACCTCAATCCAACTGCACCCAGGTTGCTTCTTCACTCCTTGCTCTTTCATTCTTGCCCAAATCCTCCCCGCGTCTTCCCTTCGTCCACTAGCCAGATACATTTCTGCCAAAATCAAGTATACACCAGAGTTACCGGGCTCTATGTCCAAAACCCTCTCTCCGGCAATCTCACCCACCTCAACATTCTTGTGGATTCTACAGGCTCCAAGTAATGCACCCCAGACACTAGCAGGAATTTCAAATCCATCTGCTCTCATTTGATCTAAGAAACTCATTGCCTCATCAATAAGTCCATATCTCCCCAACAAATCAACTATACATGTATAATGCTCCATTGTAGGTTGAACAAAATACTTGCATTTCATCATATCGAAGTAGAATCTGCCTTCGTCCACCAACCCCGCATGGCTACAAGCAGATAGAACACCAACAAAGGTTATGTGATTGGGTTGAACATCTGTTGATCTCATTTGTTCGAACATCTCCAGAGCTACTTCAGCATTCCCATGGTGAGCGAATCCGCAGATTATAGAATTCCACGAAATGACATCGCGGCTTTGCATGGAAGAGAATTCTAGGAAAGCCAAATCCATGTTCCCACATCTAGCATACATGGTAACCATAGCATTGGAAACTGCAATGATGTTATCAAATCCTGATTTTACTGACAGTGCATGAGTTTGTCTACCAAGCTGTAAGGTTGGTATGTCTGAACAGATTGTCAAAACACTGGTAAATGTACTTTTATCTGGAGATGGCCCTGATTCTTTCATTCTAATGAAAAGCTTCAAACCTTCCTCACCAAGATCATTTTCGCTTAATCCAAATATTGTGGCATTCCATGCAGCTGTATCTCGAGTTTCCATTGACTCAAAGAGTTCAATAGCGCTGCCGACCTCTCCAGTTCCAAAATACCCAACAATCATATTTGTCCATGACACAACATCTTTGTAAGGGTTTTTCTCAAAAACGGCATGAGCTTCTCTAGTGAAACCATTTCTTATTAATTTTAAAAGGATTGAGTTCCATGTTTTCGGACATTTCTCTGGCATCTCCATGAAAAGCTTCATGGCATCATTGACTCTTTCAATCCTGACCAATCCATTTACCATTTGAGCCCAAGAATCCAAATCCCGCTTGGGCATTTTGTGAAGCAACCCCTCCGCAATTTCAACATACCCATTTTCTATATACCCAACCATCATTGCATTCCAAGCCTGAATATCTCTCACAGGCATTTCATCAAAGAGCTCTCGGGCTTCAACAACACGTCCTACACTAGAAAACGCTGAAATCATTATAGTCCAAGACGCCAAATCCCGAACAATCATTCGCTTAAAATACTTTTCAGCCAAATCAAAATCTCCATTATTCACAAGGCCTCCAACTACCAAGTTCCAAGAAACCACATCCTTCAACGGCATCCCATCAAACACTTGTACCGCTTCACCAATCATCCCATTACGAATATACCCGGAAACCATTGAATTCCAAGTAACAACATCTGTAAAATTCATCCCATCAAAGACTTTCCTTGCACCATCCACATCCCCACATTGCATCAACCCAGCAATCATTGTGTTGTACGAGAAGACATCATGTTCAGTCATCCGATCAAATAAAGAAACCGCATCTTGGAACTGCCCATTTTGAAAGTAGCCACGAATCATGGCATTCCAGGTGACGGTGTTTCTGTGTGGCATTTTGTCGAACAGCTTCTGGGCTTCTTCGACAGAGCCATCCCGCATTAAAGATGAGATTTTGGAATTGAGGGGTTTGAGAGTGGTGGATGGTGTTGTAATCTGGTTTTGTGAAAAGGATTTTGCGGTCGCCGCCGCCGTGCAGAGAGATCTTGCGAGTCGTAGAGAGAGGCGTCGGTTGAGCATACTCCATTTACTTTGACTTCAACGGCCTACTACGCGGGAACTCAAATAAGCAAAAATGTGAACTCGGGCTTGACCCGTAAGCACTTGGGCCTTGTTGACCCGTGATCAGTCTGATCACATGGGCCTTGACACGTGATCACTTTTGGTTTAATATTCACACATACGTTGAGATAAATTCTGTTGATTAAATAGAAAAGCTTTTAGTAAATTATGTAAAATTACCTCAATTATACGTTGCATTATAATTTTATATTTTATATTTTAAAATTTGTAATATTATACCTCAATTTATGAATTCGTTGCAATGTCCTACTTCTGTTAAATTAATCGTTAAATGAAGATGTGGTAAATGCTGTCTCCGTATTTCTTTTGATGTGGAATACTATGTAGATAAAAAAAAAATTATAAAATAAACAATTTAAAAAGAAAATTTGTCCAAAAAATTAAATAAAGAGGGGTGGGTCCCAGCCCAATCAAACCTCCATCTTTCACCCTTCTTCCTTCCTGAGTTTTCACCTCCATCCGCTCCCTCCCCCCCCCCCCCCCCCCAAAAAAAACACCACACCCTCACCCCTTTCCTTCACCAACAAGACCACGTCCCCGAGCCTCCTCCGACACCTTCCCCTTCTTCCTCCTCCAGACCTCCACCCCTACCTCCCACACCAAGTCCATCTCCTTGAGCACCAAGCCTTCTGAGATGGTAGCTGCTGAGATGGTGGCTCTTTCTTCAATTGCGGCGAGGATTCATCGGGGTGCAATAGTGGTTCCTGGGTGCAGGTGTGGCGAGAAAGAGAAGTGAGGGGAAAGAAGGGGATCTGTGGGGTGCTGCAGATACTCTGAAATGGAGGAGAAGAAGGGTGAGGATGGAAAAACCCTCGTTTGTGCGTTTTTTTGCTTTTTAAATTTGAAATTGAAGCAAAAATCTTGAATCTGAATGGTGGGTTTTGGTTGGAATTGGAAATGCAAGAGGAGGGGTGTCGGGGGAAGCGGCTGTGGTTTTGGAGGTGAAGGAAGGAGGGGTGCGAATGGAGGGGAAGAAGGTGAGAGATGGATGGTTTGATTGTGGGGTGGGCCCCACTTCTCTTTATTTAACTTTTTTGACATAATTTTTTCATAAATTGTTCCTTTTTAAAAAAAGATATTTTTTTTTATCTATTTGGTATTCCATGTTAGAAAAATATAGGTCCAGCATTTGCCACATCATCACTTAACGGTTATTCTAAGGGATTAATTAATGGAGGTATGACATTTTAAGGAATTCATAAGTTGATAAATGACATTTCAATGTTTAAAACATTATGTATAAGATTGTGGTGCAACCTATAGTTAAGGTAATTTTGTGTAATTTACCCAAAAATTTTTTTAACCAAAACGATCCATGAGATTGTCATAATTCCTCATTTTGGTTTATGAGATTTAGAATTGATAGAAGTTGTCCCTAAGATTGTTCACCGACAATTATTTTGGCGGAAAAATTTCGTTAAATTGAAAAAACTACTAGTATGAAGGGGTTAATTTGACAAAAATACACTTAATTTAACGGAGATTTCTTACAAAATGATTAACAGTAAATAATCTCAGGAACCACTTATATTGATTTTAAATCTTAGTAACCAAAGTGAAAATTTATGTCAATCTCAAAATCATTTTGAATACAAAAAAAAACCAATAGTAAAAAGAAACCATGAATAAACTAAAAAAAGGTAATCAATCGAAAGTGCCCCCAAATCCCCTTGGTGGCGGCAGTAACAATAGGAGGTAAGAATGTTCCGTCCAAACTCTATGTTTAATTTCCTCATTCTCATCCAAAGGGTAATGCATTTTAATATTCTTTCGGTCAGAATTTAAAATTTTACTGTTAGAATCGGAAACACTATTCAAACTTGCTCCCCTAAACGAGCAGTGAGCTCAATATTTTAAGTTTATATTATCCTAGAATAAAAACACTTGTGTTTATTTGGTAATTGGTTCGCGTGATATACTACTTAAAAATTAACATAAAACCTAGTGCCATAACCAGTGATGATTTTTCTCAGTCATGGAAACTTAGAACAATGAATCCTATTTTTTTTATTTTTTATTTTTTGGGGTACAAACATTGGAGATTGGAGATTGGAGATTGGACATGGACACACCTTATCCCCCCACATATCTCTCTTCCGCTCTCACTGGACACAAAGTGCCCACATCAGCTCACATAGCTTTTACCCAATATTCAACTGTAATATCCACCACCACCACCACCCCGTCCTCCTCCAGGCCTCTCACCTCACTCAAAAATACACAATCACAGTTGATCTACCACCATGGCTGCCACCGCAGCTGCAGCCATGAGCTCATCTTTCTCCCCCTCCATCTACACCGTCAAATGCATTCGTTCATCATCCAATCATTCATCCCCCGATCATCTACACCTTAAAATGTCACCAAATCGCATGCCATCACCGTCATCACTATCCCACTCTTTTGCTATAGAGCCACTACTTTCCATTAGTAGCATCGGGACCTCGAATAAGTTTCGGGTGCTGAGGATAACAACTACTTGTGTTGCTCAAGAAGGGGTGGCAGTGACTGATGAGGTTGAAGTTGAGCAAGTGGTCTTGGCCGAGGAGGAGGAGGAGAAGGAGGAGAAGCAAGCAGAGGAACAAGTAGTTGCCGCGGTGGAAGAATTAGGAGGAGGAGGAGAGGCGGCAGCTGGTGGAGTTTCAGGAGAGGAGGAGGTTGCCGTGAACACAAAGCTTTACTTTGGGAATCTTCCTTATAGTGTGGACAGTGCACAGCTTGCTGGGATTATTCAGGACTTTGCTAGTCCTGAGCTCATTGAGGTCAGTTTTTCATTTCCTATTTTTCATTAAGTTGGTTTTAAAAGATGCCATGCTAGTGTTAATTTATAATTTTATCGTCATACACTTTGATAGATATGTTATGTTAGTACGAGGGATTTTCTCATTTGTTGAACGCTTTTGTCGACGGATTCACCACCTCTTCTGGGGTATAGATTAATCGTAATCCATTAGGTTACGATGAATTTGCACGGCAAAATTGTCAACTTAGACTATTTTATGACGTCTTTTGATTCAAAAGACATTCATCTTATTGACAATTTGACAACTTAACATGCTAAATCTTTTGAAAATACCCGTATACCGCCATTAATTGTTACTGACGAACACAATTGACGATCCTATACAGGTTCTGTACCATAGGGAGACTGGAAAAAGCAGAGGATTTGCATTTGTGACAATGAGTACTCCCGAAGATTGTAAAGCTGTCATTGAAAATCTTGACGGACGTGTAAGGCTCTCTCTGTCTTTCTAATTTCAAACATTGTAGAGAAAGAAAACTTCATTCTTTCTCCCATTATATCACATATACTCGTCATATCTCTCGTAGTAACAGAAAAATAGGTCTCATGAGTCATGTTTCGCATGAGTTGGCCTACATTATATGTCAGTGGGAGATCCAGTACATATAACAGCGTTACTCATACCTTATTCCAACATTTCAGGAATTTGCTGGGCGAACCTTGAGGGTGAACTTTTCAGACAGGCCGAGAGCGAAAGTACCTCTATATCCTGAAACTGAGTACAAGCTTTTCGTTGGGAATTTATCCTGGTCAGTCACCTCTGAAAGTTTGACAAAAGCTTTTCAAGAATATGGAACCGTGGTTGGAGCTAGGGTTCTATATGATGGCGAAACAGGAAGGTCTCGTGGCTATGGATTCGTATGCTACTCAACGAAATCAGAAATGGACGCTGCCTTGGCATCTCTCAATGGATTTGTATGCTACTCTTCTCATTCACCTCCTCACTTTCCTAGATCTATTTATAAGCGTAAAAGTCCTTCTCGCATAACATGTGTCGGACAAATTACAGTTTGACAAGTGCTTGTTTATAAGAATAGGTAATTGTATGGACTAGTAACACAACTTCGTGTTAATGTCGAAAACAAGCATTTATCCAATAAACTGAAAAAGGAAACAACTAGCTGGCGTATCAAATTATAATTTGTTCGTAATGAAGAATGACTTGTTAGGCAGCCGACTAATCCTTGTTTTATTTTGTTTGGCTTCTCAGGAACTAGAAGGAAGAGCATTGCGTGTAAGCTTGGCTGAAGGAAAACGTTCATAGAGTTTAGTGTTAATTTAGAAAAAGGGTTAATTAATTGGAACATGTTAATTAGGTGAGGTATATGATTCATATGGAATCACATAACGATTTAATTGAAACTCCCCTTTCAGTTATTGTTGCATTTTGTAACTCAATTTTTGTTTCACAACTTTATGAGCGGAACTTCCTTGTGGATATATGATTGTTTTTGCCATTTGGTGAGGGTGGTTTAACATTAGTTAAACTGCATTGCGTCAACTAATAAAATATGATAATTTATAGAAATACATCTCATTCATCCATACTTTGATCTTGACAGATAAGAATGATGCACTGATTTTAGAAAAACGAGTTTTTAGTTTTTGAGTTAAAATTTAACCTTGAAAAAAAAAAAAAAAAAAAAAGAGAGGGAAGAAGCAAGATTGGAAATACTCTAAAGCGATATAAATTGTATGTCTGTAAGAAATGTTTTCTCGTTAGTAACCCAATATTGCTAAATTGTCAACTATAGTTTGTTAGAGTACTGTTAGAATGCCAAATGGCAGCATCTAAGTGTGACAGATGTAGGGTGTGATGATGGAATCACTGGATCAAATTAAGTTGTTAAGGTGGTTAGAAGATTGTTACAGAGAAGCTTAAAGAGTAAGCTAGATAGTTACTATAAATAACAGCAGTTGTAATATTGGTGGGTTGCTGATGTAATATTCCTTAGTAAATACAAGTTACTTACTGTGCAATTGCGAAGACTTAAAATTGGTATGAGAGCCTAGGACTTAAGGTGTAGTGGTACTTTAGTTCAACCCAAAAGACTAGTCCAATAGGTGAGAGGACCCCAATGATTAAAGTACCACTACATCATTTCTGGTGTAGCCGATGTGGAATCATAACAAAATTATGAATTTAATTAAGAGTAAACAAGAATTTACATGATTAATAATCCAAATTCATAGATTTAGTAACATACTATGTAATGTGTACGATAATAGTGTGCATCTTCATAAAAGCAATATTCTCTTTTCTTGGTTATGCTATCATGTTGCTGAATTGTTACCATGACATATACATAGTAAATAGTAAGAATGATGTTGACATTTTATTGATAACAATAGATAGCATGTTGCTAAATTGTCAACCCCAAACATGAATTCAAATAGTTAACGATTCAAATTGGCAGTCTAGCAATATTATAAGACAAGTCTCTCACAACCAAGTGCACCTAGATACGTGTAATGGTAAATAAACTGTTATTTGTCGTAAGAGCAATTCCACATGTTGGAGGAGGGCCATGCAAAAGCAAGGGCAATGACATGTAATTGCCACTTTGAAAAGTAATTATTTTTTTACAACTCCATCTGTTGGGCAATGACGATTATTGTTCACAAATATTATTTTTAAAATTTTTTTAATCTTGTAAGTGTGTTTAAGCGTGAACATTGTAAGTTTGTTATTTGAAACTAAAACTCTCTGTTTAACTCCAATAATTTAATTTCAAATATAAAGCAAAGCATGGCATTACAACAAGTATAATTAACTAAAAATAAAAGGCGAATGAAAAAGATGATTGGGTATTTATAAAATAAAAAAATTTCCTATGTTTTTTTTTTTTTTTTTTTTTTTTTGCATTTTTAACGATTGGATTTTTCTTATTATTGAATCCGACACACGATAACGTGCCACAACGGTGCCTTTTTAAATTTTTTTACCTTTGAAAATATGCCGGTCTAGATCATCAAGCTTTTGGAAATCCAACGGCTATAATTACACCACTTCATAAAGTCGTTGGGCTCTTCTATTAGAGTTATTACAGCGAGCCCTACGACAGCAAAGGTTGTCAGCCTACTCTTTCCTTGCACGTGTAATACACGCAGCAAACAAAAAAAAATGCGATTGATGTCCCCATGGTTGTTGGCGCAAGACTTGTCTTCTTGGATTTGGACTGCTGGAGCCCGATTTTGAAGGTGAAGGGCAAAAAAGAAGCAATTGCCTCTGCCCAAAGGCAACTCATGGAAGTGCCCTAACATGTTGCTAAATGTCAACATGATTGATACATTCACATAAGAATCCATTTGATAAAGGATTTAAATTGACAGTGTGGCTCCATAGAATTTTAAATTGTCTTGTATATTTATACTATTATTAAGAGAACTCTCCTTGTCAACTTTTTGCCACTTTTTTTTTCTTATTTTGTCATCACTTTTGATACACAATACTTATATAAGGAGGGCAAAATAGTAATTGTGTATCTTTTGCCCCTTTTTTCCTATTTTGGTCTCACTTTTGATACACAATACTTACATAAGAAGAGTAGAATAGTAATTTTGTATATTTTGAGAAAATGACAATCATATTCCTATTTTTCCCATTTTACCCTCACTTTTGATATACAATATTTACGTAAGGAGGACAAAACAGTAATTATGTAATATTAAGATAAAACATGCACTTATTAAGAGAAATTGTCTCACCATTATTTTTTCATACTCGCTAATCACACTATTTAATAAAAAAACAAAAAACAAAATGAAAGTGTTCACACACACAGCGTGTGTGCTCATCGGCTAGTATACAATAATAATATGATGTGTTATGTCGTTTGATTAACAATTAATTGTAAACATTATGAGATTATTTGCTAGTTAGAGCATCTCCAAGAACAAATGTTAAATTTTTGTTACTTAGCTAGTGAATAGCGTAAAAAAGCCAATTTAACTAGCCAAGTTAACTTATCATCTCCAATAACACTCTCTGTTAATAAACATTCCAGTATTTTATTATTTAACAATTCAGCATGTAATATTTTATTAATTAATTTAACAAAAAAAAATATATCTCAAACCACCACTTTCTAGAACCACCAATCAACGGTCTTTTTTTTCTCTCTTCCTTTGTGACATCCCACATCTCCCAGGGGTGTGATCCTTAAATGTATATTCCCATCCTTACCTAGCACGAGGCCTTTTGGGAGCTCACTGGCTTCGGGTTCCATAGGAACTCTGAAGTTAAGCGAGTAGCACGCGAGAGCATTCCTAGGATAGGTGACCCATCAGGAAGTTCTCGTGTGAGTTCCCAAAAACAAAACCGTGAGGGCGTGGTCGATGCCCAAAGCGGACAATATCGTGCTACGGTGGTGGATCGGGCCCGGGTTGTGGTGGGCCCGGGCCGGGATGTGACAATTTGGTATCAGAGCCTAACCCTGGCCGCGTGTGTGCCGACGAGGACGTCGGACCCCCTAAAGGGGGTGGATTGTGACATCCCACATCGCCCAGGGGTGTGATCCTTAAATGTATATTCCCATCTTTACCTAGCACGAGGCCTTTTGGGAGCTCACTGGCTTCGGGTTCCGTAGGAACTCCGAAGTTAAGCGAGTAGCGCGCGAGAGCATTCCCAGGATGGGTAACCCATCGGGAAGTTCTCGTGTGAGTTCCCAAAAACAAAACCGTGAGGGCGTGGTCGGGGCTTAAAGCGGACAATATCGTGCTACGGTGGTGGATCGGGCCCGGGTTGTGGTGGGGGCCCGGGCCGGGATGTGACATCCTTTCTATATATATATATATATATATTTTTTTTTTTTTGGTCCCTTTCTCTCTTTCTTCTCTCTTCTCTTTCTTCTTTACATCAGACTTTATCACTTTGTTAATTGGAGGAATGATGAAAAGATTTCCCAAGTTGTGATTGTGCAGTGGGTTCTGATTGGGTCAAAGCTGTTGGTTTCATGTATTGTCAAGGAACCTGCCTCAACCCCAAGAATGAAGTTATGGACCATGGGGCTATTTATTTAAACCAACACATGCCGCTCCTTTGAGTATGGTTGGGAATAACTTGCATTTGGTGGAGTCGTTATTCCCTCGGCCCTCAAAAGCGTAGATAAATCCTTCTAGGTGATCATATGGATCCGTGAGCCTTTGTAGCTTTGCATCTTGAGTTCTCGAGTATCTCCACTTGTCAGCTTGTCAAGCAATTCCTTGGAGAATGGCAAGGGAACTTCGTCATCGGAATAGTCAAGGGTTCTTGGGCTTGGACACTTGCTCTATGTCTCTCAGTCGATCCCACACACTTTTCATCTCCTCACCTATGACTTCCCTTAGGATGCTCTTTAAGTTGGCATGATCATGCAGATTCTCGACTGAAGCCTTGGTTGTCAGCGACCAGTGCTCATTTTCCCCAAGCGCCTTCCTCTTCTCGAATTCTCCTCTGATAAGTTTGCGGGCATCCTTACCTCTACTTCCTTCGTCCACCATGGAGGAGAAAGAGGAAGATTAGCCCCCATCTAGGATGTGTTTTCAATATTATCGTTAGTCTGGTTGATTTGTTCCATAAGGTCATCATGTTCTTCCTGGAGCAAAGGTGATGTAGGGCGTATCTGGTAGAAACGAAATAAAATGAAATAAACCGATAAATAGGATTAAAAAGGAAACGATAGGCAAGGAACACTATCTCCAATTACAAGGAGATACCTTAAAACCCTATAAACTTTGGTTCTAATACCAGCCTACGACGTAGACACTAGAAAGAACAAACTTACATACTCTTAAACAAGAGAAATGCACAAATATGAGAAACAAATCTTTCTGAATATTTCACTTAGCAACAAAAAAAGGTCCAAGTTCTCCATCTTATAGAAGAAGTGGTATTTAAAATCTTTTTGTAACTGCATTTAGAAATTGAAAGACAATAGTATTAAATTGACATAAAATTGAAAATTACATAATTAAAGTAATGAAATCTGCCATAAAACATCTTGGAAGTAAAACCGATCAGCCAATTTGTATTAGAACACCCGCTTTATTCCAGCACATAAATTCATCTTCAAATAATTTATTGTGATGTGACCATTCTGCCTTGCCATGCTTTGTTTTATTCTTCAAACTTACAAACAGATTCTTTGCATAGAATATATAGAGGTTGACCATCTCTTGGACTCGAACAATAGCGTTAGGGTATGGACAGAATGCACCAATATTTAAGACTTTTAACAAATCAATCATTTCACTCAACCTCTTGTTGATTGAATCATTTATAAAATCTTGCCAAATTGGATCATGGAATTGAAACTTAGCAAAGGTTTCTACCACATTTGTCAAAATGCTTGTGTTCATCTATTTTCTTTTGTGTCCAATTTTGAATTCAAATACCAAATTGTTGTCATCATGAATATCCTTGATAGAATTCAAATACATCTCTTGATTAACCACTCCAGCCTGTTGAGAAAACTCTTGAGCATCAATACCCTCATCAATTGTAGGATCATTAATAACATCACAAAATACATAAAATTATAATGACATATACCACAACAAATTCACATGAACTATCTAAACAATGAACAAATATTGTAGGAAGATCTAGATTTAGATCTTCAGTTACTGGCATTTGCGACATGTTGGTGTTGTTACCTTTGATATGGCGTCACCCTTGGATTGAACTACGCTCTGATACTAACTGATGCAAGACACATTGGAAATAAACGAAATAAGATGAAATAGACTGATAAATAGGATTAAATAAGAAACTATAGACAAGGTTCACTATCTCCAAGTGTAAGGAGAGACTTGAAAACCATATAAACTTTGGTTCTAGTACCAGCCTACGACATAGACACTAGAAAGAACAAACTTACATATTCTTAAACAAGAGAAAGACACAAATATGAGATAAAAATCTCTCTGAATATTTCATTCATCAACAAAAAAACGTCCAAGTCCTCAATCTTACAGAAGAAGTGGTATTTAAAAAGTTTTTGTAACCTACATTCAGAAATTGAAAATCAATAGTATTAAATTGACATAAAACTGAATTAAAATGACATAAAATTAAAAATTACATAACTAAAGTAAAGAAAGTTGCCATAAAACGTCTTGGAAGTAAAACTGATCAACCAATTTGTATAAAACACCCGCTTTATTCCAGCACATAAATTCATCTTTTAATAATTTATTGTGCTCCATGCCAAATGCATTTTTTTATTTCTAGTCCTGCATCAAAAGGCTTTGGGTGTGGAGGAGGTTTCTTACCTCATTCATCTCTCCAACGCTGGAAGTATATTCTTCATTTTTTCCTTTAAGCTAGCGAGCCTGACCTTCTCTTCTTGTCTTCTCTTGCGGAAGGGCATCTTGGGCCTAACAGAAAAGGCCCTGTCTCTCATCCTCCTACTGATCATTCTTCTTGGCTAAGTGCGATCATTGAAAATGCCTAAGACAACTAGGTAGAAAACACATGAAATCGTATGCGTTTCCCACAGTCAGTGCCAAACTGTTAACGCTCAAAACTTGCATGTTAACAAATTAAAACAATAAGCCCTTGTCGGGCTTAGGATAAAAATTAAAATGAACTGGACTTAAGATATAAGTGGTTTACCCCTCAAAACTAGGTTCATCGACTATGTTGCTTGGATTGTATTGATTTCAAGACTACAAATAACTCTTAGCTTAACGCAAGAATTCTTTATTACATCAGTTGTCTGACCCCTTTACAACATGTTCCCATCTCTTTATATAGTTACCTAATGAACCAAGACAACTCTGTACTTTTTCTAGCATTTATTGCGTCACTTGCCTTGACTAGTGCATTGATAACTTTTTACCCACCAACTAGACATTCGATGGTGACGTGAAATTTGCTCAGTCGTGATTGCACTCCTTTTCTAGACAAGGCTTGTCAAGCGACCTGCTCGGCCTTGGTTCTCTAACCTAGTCCCTTCGAGCAGCATCCTCGACCACCTTTACGTCCCATCTTAGGCCTTTATTTTTTATCTGGTTGCCATGTGGCCTAATTGACTACTGAGGATAAATGCTCTTGAAACCTTGTGCCATAAGATTGTCAGCCTGCCCACGTGCCTTTGGTGGTCGTAAAATACTTTATGTAACTTAGTCGAACTGAGTTCGTAGGCAGTTGGCTGCAGCGTTCAAGAACATCTTTCTCTAAACCCCTTAGGCCTTGAGGTTTTTAATCTTCCTTAGTCCTTGACTTTGGCCATTTTGTGACCTCTTTCCCGGCCTGCACCATTTCTTGGGCCTAAAAATGCCCAGTTAACTGAATGTTTTTAAGAGTTATAAATCCGTGGGGTTTGATGGAGTTCTAGTGGAGTTTCATATACTCCATGTGAATTCGTTCAAAATATTAAGGGAGATGCCTGATTTCTCAAAGTCTAAAATACACTATAAAATCCTAGTAAATCCATCAAAATCCTTAACTTTTTAAAATATTTTAAAATCAATTCCTAATTGAATACATATGGAGTTTTATGGACTATTTTTTGTATTTTTGGTTGGAAGTTTTATGGACTACTTCAAAATCCTGATTGAACACATTCAGATTTTGAGTTTTATGAACTCCTTTAAAATTTTGATTAAATACCCATAAACTTCCATAAATTCATTTAATATCTTAATTATACTCTCTAATTCATAAACTCTTCTAAAATTTTTTGAACTTCCAATTGAATACAACCCTCTAAAAACCTAAGCGCTAAACAAATCACAAAAATTCAAACTGTAACCTTTCTAAAGAATTTTTATCGAAAAAGGTAAAATAGGAATTTCCTTCTTCTCGTATAAGAAAGAGGACTAGGCAAATACGTCACGAGCGCAGGTTAGCAAAGAGGTATCAAAAGGAAAGGTCCGTTTGATGCAGTTCCATATTATAGTGCGCCCGCGTGGGCTGAGCGTCACCAATTTCTGTGGTGACGGCTTCCAACAAAAGCCGCAAAACCCAGTCAGTGAAGAAGATCGATCCCTCTCTCTCCCTCCCTCCCCCAAATCTGTCTCAAGGTCTCCTTCTCTCTAAAGACCAAAGCCTCCACCTTTTCTGAGACCCCTTTCTCTCTCTCTCTCTAAATATCTGTCTGTTTATGCCATTTGTGTATAAAGCTTATCTTTTGGGGTTTTGGTGCAGATTTGTGGGGGCGTTCGCAGATCCAGAGTTTTTGATTTCGCGGTTTTAGGGTTTAAGAGGTTTCAAAATATGGCCACCCCCTATGCATTTCCCGTCACAGCTGCTCAGGTTCCCTCTTTCTCTCTCTATATCCTCTCTCTCTGTTATTCTCTTGCTCTGCCGCCGCTGAGGGTGAAATCGCCGTCGTGCTTGTGGTGGTTTAGGTGGGGACGTACTTTGTGACGCAGTACTACCAAGTGCTTCAGCAGCAGCCGGACCTTGTGCACCAGTTCTACTCCGAGGCCAGCACAATGGTTCGTGCCGACGGCAATTCCAGAGCCACCGCAGTTGCAATGCAGGTATTCTTTCTACAATTTCGTCACCAAGTGCTTCTTCATAAGTTTTATGTTTAAGTTCCTCTTAAAGTTTTCAACTTTTTCTGCAAATTAACATCAAAATATCTGCTTTGTGTCTTTTGGAGTAAGTCGAGTAAGTAGTTTGATGGGTTTTTGTAATTTTAGTTCCCTTTATGTACTGCGTCGGCTAAATAAGTTCCTGAGTTTGATCCCACTAGTTGCAGATTGTGACATTTGTGTATCTAGCTGTGAGATACCTCATTTTATTGCTGTGTGAGAGGCCGCATTTTCTTTTCTTTTCTTTGTTACTCCTAGTTTGAAAAAAGAAGTATGCCTATTGGGTTCATTGCTTCTAAATTCACTTGAATTTGCAGTTTTATGGGTGGCCTTCTAATTAATCATGTTGATAACCGTTTCCTTTTTACAGCTATAAAAATGTTAAAATTGAAACTAACCTGTTGATGTAATAGGCCTATACATGCATCTATCATCATTTTTCGTACTCTCGCACCCCCAGTCCATCAGACAATTATTGCTTGACATGTTCAGTCATTATTTTCTAGTTACAAGCAATTAATTGATTCCACTTGTCAGCATAGTTTATATATTTTGAGTGCTGGTATATTTGATACTCAAGTTTATTCTTTCTTTCCTTGTATGCAACAGCAAATCCATGATCTTGTTATGTCGTTCAATCTGACTGGATTCGAAATCAACAAAGCAAATTCCTTGGAATCCTGGAATGGAGGTGTTCTTGTTCTGGTTGAAGGCTACATTGAAATGAAAACTTTCACTGGGAGGAGGAAATTTGCACAAACATTTTTCCTTGCACCTCAGGAGAGAGGTTATTTTGTGCTGAACGATATATTTCACTTTGTTGATGAGGAACCGATTCATCATCATCCAGCAGTCTTATTAGCCCAAAACAATCTTGACTCCAAGCTAAGTGCTCCTGCTACAATTTCGCAGCCAGGTATTTTAATGCTTCATGATTTACGTTGATTTGAAGGATTCCTTTGTCAGTAGGCATAATAAAATCTGCTAATTTAGGAGAAAGCATGTGACTATTACTAGAAAAGTGATGTGGAGTTTGTTGATTTTATTTTTGCATTTATGTACAAGAGTTTGGTATTTGAAAACAAAGAATTTTATGTAGGACAACAAAACCAATTCTATAATTAGCAATAGAAAGTGTGCTGGTTGAATGGCAATGTTTACTTCATCTGAAACCATATTTATGCATGATTATGGCTCATCCTTCAGTGCCATTTCAAAAAAAAAGTTCTTTTAAAATTCTTGGAGTTGAAAATACCTTTCTGAAAATTTTAGTAATTTATTTTGATTTGGTAGTATTATAAGTTTCATTTCAACGTATAAAAGAACCGTCTTTTTTAGTAATTGGCTGTTGGAACTGGTGATTTTGCAGTGGCTAACTATTATGTGGGTGGAGAGATTCAGACAAGAGACTTTGTCGCTCCTGCTGTCAAAGAAAATGGTCCAGTTGAAAGTTATGGCTTTGCAGAGCAACAGTTGCAGCAAGTTGTTGAAACTGAGAACTTGTTGGATGATCGTGCTGTAGAGCAATCAAATGGTGCAGTTCAAAGCACGCCGAATACCATACAAGATCACCTGCATGCATCTGTTGAGGAACCTATTGGAGAGCCTCAAAAGCAGACCTATGCTTCTATAGTATGCACCTGAATCTGTAACTAATTTTTTTTTTCACATAAACACATACATATATGTATATGTATGGAAGGTTCTGCTCATTATGTGTGACCAATCTTGTCTGCTTGATTTTTTTGATAGTTACGCGTTGCCAAAGGGCAACCTGTGCCTTCTGTAGCTCCCCAGCATTCATCTAATAAGAGTGCACCAATGGCTTCAAACTGGAATCACTATCCTCAGTCCACTGCTCAGCAATCCATTTCATCATCTAATACATTTGAAAGGCCTGTAGCAGAGACAGCAGATGAGGTTGCCGCTCTAGAAGATGAAGGTGAACATCTGGGCTTATTTTAATGAGTTCTTTGAGAATTGTTGCTTACAATTTTCAGTTGTAAAAAATTGTCGTCTAGTTTAATTTTTTTCTTAGTTTCGCTCTCTTGTTCAGTCTAATAAATCAACATATCGGCAGTTTAATATGGACTTCAACAGTTTTATTTAATTGATCTTTTTGTTTCTTTTTGTCTTCTATGAATGCTTTTAGGTGAAATAAAGTCTGTTTATGTAAGAAACTTGCCGACTACTGTGTCCCCATCTGAAGTTGAGGAGGAATTTGTGAATTTTGGAAAACTAAAGCAGCCGCCTGAAGGAGTGGTCATTAGGAGTCGCAAGGTTCATGCTCTTAGATTTTTGCATTCTTTTATTCCCTTAAGTTCCTCTCCAGATGTATCATTTATACCAGTTTGAAATTAGGCTTTTTAGCCAAAATGGTCCTTGAGATTGGCATAACTCCTTACTTTGGTTCCTGATATTTAAAATCGATAGAACTGTCTTTTGAGTTTGTCCACCGTCAATCATTTTGGTTAGTACGTAAAAAATATCCGTTAAATGAGGATAAAATGACAAAAATACCCTCAATTTTTGTCAAATCATTTTGCCCTGCCCCATTGTTTATTAAATTGAGGGTATTTCTGTCATTTTGGTCCTTATTTAACAGAGATTTTTCACGGAAGGACCAAAATGATTGACGGTGGACAAACTCAGGGACCACTTCTATTGATTTCAAATCTTAGGGACCAAAGTGTGGAGTTATGCCAATATCAGGGACTATTTTTGCCAAAATGCCTTGAAATTATTAAGCTAAAATATTCCATTGTTGTGCAGGATGTTGGTGTTTGCTATGCGTTTGTTGAATTTGAAGATATTACCGGTGTTCAGAATGCCGTCAAGGTCCACTCATGAAACCATTAATACAATGAGTGCTATTTGCGAAATTTGAATTTTAATAGAAGATTTTACCAAAGTTTCCTTTCAGTATCAATTGAATTTAATGTTGGAGATGGAGACAAACTTTTTAGTTACTTTCCTCCCACAAGTCCGCTTCCCGAGTCTTTTATTGATTTTTTCTTTTTATTTTACATAGGCTGGTAGTGTTCAAATTGCTGGACGACAGGTATACATTGAAGAACGGAGACCAAACAGCAACATCCCGTCTCGAGTGGGAAGTATGTTTCTTATATATCTTATTAAAATTCTGTCATCTGTTCTCGCTTACTATCTGGACGATTGCATTGAAAATACTGCAACATGTATTCCGATGATTGCCTAATCCTGTTTCTTATGGCCATGGATGTTATATAGTGACATCATTATATTGTGTGACAATTTTTTAATGACTTCATAATGGTCTCATTTCACCATCTATGGCTGCTGTATTTAATAATTGGCAATTAGCAACGTTGTTAGTGGCATCCACTTTCCTGTGCTAGTTATCTGGCGAAAGAAACTCTGATACAATTCGTTGTTAAACCCTTGTCAATTTTGACTGCTTAATGTGATACCTTTAAGAGATATTTGAGCGTTGTTTCTGATCAAATTGTTATGGCATAACAAGCGCTTACGCTCCAAGCTTCACATTAGGATATGCTCTTAATGTAATCTTATTGCTATTGAATTGTTGTCTGGACAGGAAGGGGAAGAGAAAGGGGCAGCTACCAAGCAGAGGCACCGAGGGGTCGTTTTGGTTCTCGGAGTTTTGTGAGGGGAGGTGGCTATGACGGAGGTGACCAGGACTACAGCCGACCAAGGGGAAATGGCTACTATAGGCCAAGCCCTCGACAAGACAGAGGGAACTCGGGTTATCAATCATCAAGAAGCGGACAAAATTCATCGGAGTTCACTAATTAAGATTATTCTACAGCGAGAGAAGGAAATTTTTGGGTCAGCAGGTATAACTCTAATCGGTTGCAAAAACTACTGGTATTCCTTAGTGTTGGTTTAGCTTTAGATGTATTGGGCATGTCCATCATATTTTTCTACGTAGGAGTTGCTTGGCATTGGATTTAATAAATTTAAATAGGTTTTGCAATTTTGACCTCATATTTTCTTTGGAAAAATCCTCCATGGTCTCTCTTATTGATGCAGTTAATTAAAATTCATTTGATTGATATATTTTTCTCTAATTTTGCCTATTATTTTCTTTAAGTAAGGATTCAGTTTCCTTACCTAATGATAATAAAACGCGGTAAGGTGCCACTTGCATGCGAATAGTCACACAAGGCGGAGCGCCAGCCGAGACCAGTCGTTATGTGGGTGTTGATGCCTTCTCATTAGTTGTATGTAATGTTAGCTTCTGTTGCACGAATTGATATGTAGATTCTGAACGAAATTGAAACTTTATTTCAAAAATTACTTCGATTTTTTATTTTTAGTTACAGAAAGCACAGTTTCACCATAAAATGTTCACTTAACCGTTCTGAAAGTGAAATGCATCTACGTACAGCATTAGAACTTATTCACCAATCCAGTAATCTGTGTTAGCAATTCAGGCGTTTCCAACGCTCACCGCTCCTCCTTGTACAGGAGGCACTTGGACGTGAGCTTGCGATACGCTGTCCTCCTCATCTTCTTCATGTTCCCAGAGGAACTTAGCGTAGGCCGCAAGAACATAACTAAAAAAGATGGAACAAAATGTTAAAAGGTCATTTAATCCGATCACGCAAGCTATATTATCTTGTATATGATTAGAGATTTACTGGCAATCAAATATTTTGAGACAAATCCAATCTAAATGGCGATCTAGAGGATCGGGAGACCGAACAAATTCAAGAACCTATTCTCTCTGCCAATTACATTACTATACATTTGCAGAAGACGTTTCTGCAAGATCATTCATTAGAATCTCTGAGATCATGTAAAAATATGTACCTATCTTCAGGATTAGCTTGAACAGCTCGCTCAAAGTACGACAGTGCCTTCTTACTGTCATGATGAAGTTCCCACGCCAGTGTAGCATATTGTGCCATGATCTCACCGTCCCCAAGATCAGTTAGTATTGCCCGCAAATAGTGCTCCTCTGCTCCTTGAAGATCTCCTTTGGACTGTAACCAGTCACGATAACGTTAGACAAGTACGAAAGAAGCAATGAGATCATGTCCAAACGATCAATCACAAAACAAAATATGAAATAAATCGATATAATAGGGAAAGCATATCTGCAGTAGCTACATATTTTTGGTAAGTAGAGGTTGTATAAAAAAGCCGAATGATAGAGTGCAGAATGAACGTTTCTCACCTGCCACAAGAACTGAGCATAATTTCTTAGCAACAAAGCATTGTCAGGGTTCTCTTCAATCATCATCTTGTAATTCTCCTCGGGGTCGTCACTCCTTGAACCAGCCACTGCCGTATCAGGCACACTATCGCCAGCGACATCCTGCACCTGTTCCACAGGGCATTATATCATTTCCAGTAATGTAAGCATTCTCAAATGCCATCATATCTTCAACCAGAATATAAAAGACCAATAAAGCACCTCAATCTCATCACGACATGCTTCATCATCTTCCGAGTCATCCTCTATTTCCCAAAGAAAACTAGCATATGCTGCAAGAACATTGCTGCAATCCAGAAACAAATTATTAACTTTCAGTTGTGCTAAATTGCATTCTGATCATGATGTTTTTACTTTGCATCACTTCGGTGAACTGTTCTCGAATTTGTACAAAACCCAACCAATTCAAAGTATAAATCCAGATTTTTTGGTGTGAAAGTAGATTTCTGTTTTTCTTTGGAGAAAGATGTAATCAAGACTCATCTTTAAGTCCCAAGAGACAAACCGACAGCTTCCCCATAACTGTAGGGTCCCAAGACACATTCTTTGGAGGATTTTAGAGAGGAAAGGAGTACGAGTAGCATATATCCAAGCTATAAAGGATATGTACGATGGAGCAAGGACTGCCATAAGAACTCATGAAGGACAAACTGAAAACTTCCCTATAACTGTAGGGTTACACCAAGGCTCATCTTTAAGTCCTTACCTTTTTGCATTGGTAATGGATGAGTTAACGGGACATATTCAAGATGATATTCCTTGGTGTATGCTTTTTGCAAGCGATAGAGTGTTGATAGATGAAACTCAGGAAGGAGTAAATGCGAAGCTTAACCTTTGGAGAGAAATGTTGGAATCTAAAGGTCTTCGCCTAACAGAGTATATGGAGTGCAAGTTCAGTGCAAACAAAAGTTCAAATGAGTTAGGGTTGAGGATTGGAAATCAAGAAATATCAAAGAGCGACCGCTTTTGCTACCTAGGATCTATCTTGCAAAAGAACAGAGAGTTGGATGGAGACCTCAACCATAGAATACAAGCTGGACGGATGAAGTGGAAGAGTGCATCCGGCGTTTTGTGTGACTGTAGTATGCCACTGAAGCTCAAGGGAAATTTTTATAGGATGGCAATAAGGCCAGCAATGCTTTTATGGCACGGAATATTGGGCGGTGAAGCATCAACACATACATAAAATGGGTGTAGTAGAGATGAGAATGCTTCGTTGGATGTGTGGGCACACAAGAAAGGATAAGATTATGAATGAGGATGTTCAAGGTAAAGTAGGAGTAGCTGAAATTGAAGGAAAG
The DNA here is from genome assembly GCF_019419815.1 of Pyrus x bretschneideri. NCBI lineage: Eukaryota > Viridiplantae > Streptophyta > Magnoliopsida > Rosales > Rosaceae > Pyrus > Pyrus x bretschneideri. Next base: position 264,558 of record NW_025999679.1, read on the forward strand.
AGGAGAGAAAATCGGTTATGGTGGTTTGGACATGTGAAACAAAGGCCTACTGACGCTACGGTTAGAAGATGCGATTACAGGACAGAGGTTTAGGCCCCAAGGGGTAGAGTAAGAACTAGGAAGACTTTGGAAAAGACTCTAAGAAAAGACTTAAAGAGTGCTTGGATCTAATGGAAGACGTGGCATAGAACGAAGCGCAATGGTGTTCTAGGATTCATATAGCCAATGTTGTTGTTGTAATCAAGAAAACGATACCTGTCATGAGGACTAGCTTGAGCTGCACGTTCAAAGTAACTCAAGGCTTTATCTTGGTCATGACGGAGTTGCCAAACCAGCTCAGCATACTGACATAAAGCCTCACCATCTGAAGGATTTGCTAGTGTAGCACGAAAATAGAACTCTTCAGCTCCATCAAAATCTCCCTTAGCCTGCCATGAAAGGGTTCAGCAAATTGCACAAGAATTAGAAATCAAGCTTTGTTCTGTAAACATTAACAAAGGCTTAGACGTTGCCTGCGACAACCACAATCTTACACAGATTTGAACACACATATTTAGATATTGACACTGTAATTGGAAAAAGACCCAAAATTTGTTGGGATTGCTTTGATCAGTGGATCAGAAACATAACATCTGTATATAGCACAATCGAGAATGGAAAATTGATTGGATATTTCTCTCAGTTCTACCATTTCTTAATTCTAAATAAAGCCCTAATCACAAATTTAAGCACAACCAAGAAGGGGCAAAGAAAGAAGAAAATAATAACAAAAAGAAGACATCTTTGAACAAAGAAATCTAAATCTTTACCTCTAAAGCTTGACCATACTTCCTAAGGAACAAAGGGTGGCAGGGATATTCATCAACCATCCGCTTATAATACTCTTCCGGGTTGCCGTTCTCATCGACATTTTCCATAGATAAATCATTATCCCAAGCATCACAACCAAAACCAGCACCACCAACCCCAAGCCCTGTTGCAAGGTACATGGGAGGACTGACAGGTGTTCTTACTTCTTCGTCAACGCGCAAAGTCCGGATCGCCTTCAAACCTTCCACTTCCTCTTCACCCTTCTCTTCAATCAATCGCATCTTCTTCTCAAAGCTGAAGCCTCCAAGCCCTGTCACGTCTATGCTATCTCCTATTGTAATACTCCTCTCCAGTGGTTCTTGTTTCGAATCTTGCCTCCGAATCATTTCATCACGAAACTCACTTGCTTTGTTAAATATATTCAAAGAAGGAGCTGTTTCCAGCATTGCGTTGTGATCATGTGTATATGAAGACTTTAATGGTGCAGCTGAATTCCTAAACTCTTCCATGTCACAAAAACTATAGACTAGCCGTCCTTCTAAGTTTCCGTCAGACAGAACTCGCCGAATGCCTTCCAAGCTTAAACTTTCGGATTCTTGATTAAATTCTGGGAACCCAGAAGCAGAATGCGAGTTTGGACAAGAAGAGTTGCATGAAAAAGATGTTTCAGTGACTGGGGTTGATAAGCTTCTGAGGTGCATTTCAACAAGCTTTATAAAACTAGTATTCTTTTACTTGTTTGAGGTTTACAATTTCTGTGCCTCTGACCTGTAAATTGAAACAAATATTGAAATTAATCACACCCTTGTTTAAAAATGTCTCTTGGTTCTTGTGTATTTATTCGATTCAAAAACCATAACTTAACACGAGTCTGCACCATGAAAATCACATCCCTAATACCAAAACCCAACATGCAACAAGATGCACGTGATTCCATGAATACAGATTGTAAAATTGGATGTCTCCAAACCAATCGAAAACATGAAATTCACCACAAATTTGGGGAAGCTTGTGAACAAATCCCCCTACCCTTATCTTTTCTGATAAATTTATTTCTGGGTTACGGGGCTTGAGTTCTAATCAAGTCATTGAATCAAATAATAGTCGTTTAAACCAATTTATTCATCCACTATATCTTGTATTTAAAAAGTAGTTTCAAAGGCATACCTGTCTCTGTGTCTCCCTTCAATTTTGCTGTCTGCGAGCTTCCTTGATGAAATGAGAGGGTGAGGGTGATTGGGGTGGGGTTTAAGTACCTATTGCAGTCGCAGATATTTTTTTTCCCTTTTTTTATTTTTTATTTTATGGTAAAACAAATTGAATTTGTCATTCAAGGATGTGGACATGTGAGAGAAACGTAAGCTGCGCCGTAAACTAGTATTTCACTGTGAGCTTTTGTTTATTGGTTTGGAAGGATATATTTTTCAATGTGTCCAAAACACAGTATGGTACGTCATGTGTTATATAAATGATGAAATTTTTGTGTTAAAAAAGTTAATAACATAAAATATAAAAAATTTCACCAATTATAACAACCCATGATATACTACTTTTGTTACCGGTAAAAAAGAAAAAAATTCTTTGCTCAAAAAGACAGCAAGCTGTGCCACGTGTACTTCCACGATTTCCGGCTACAGGTATGGTGCCTCTAAATTGATGTCTCTTATGTGTCTCTTTTCTACCATTTTGATATATGTTCTGAATTTTAACCTCAAATTTAACAGCGTTAATCTTTCAAGAATGAATTTAAAAAAAAAGTAAAAATGGATAATTAAAAAAACAACGCATTCTCGATGGTATTCACCGCCGGCGAAGTCTCTTTTACTCTTCCCTCTCTTTCCGATGAACCCACCCACTGATTGTTAATTTTACTTCTTGGGTTTCCTTTCCCCTCTTTTGTGGTTCACTTTCTCTTTCATATATAACCATCAAATCCTCCCCAAATTTCTCTCATTATTTTCAGGATTTGTTACAACTTTTACAGAAGATATGTTCAATTGGGATTTTCAACCAAAGCCCAGATTATATCCCTAATCAGTGACATTATTCCTAAGAAAATTAGCAATAGATTCTACCCAGAAATTAATCTGACAGAAGTTTGATTTGACTGTGGTTATTGAATGGGAAGATAATTATTTCAATCTTGGGCCAAGAGAGAAAGAGAGATAGAGGGAAGATCCGAGGGGAGGCTTTGGCGGCAACGAGTAAGAGTGTCCAGAGTCGGGTTACTGGCGGCTGATCAGGTTTATCTGGTTGCGTGGACAGCATCTGCTACTTCTTTGTTTTTTTATTCTTAAGTGTAGATGGAAGAGGCTTTGGCGACAGGAGTTGGGGTTGGCCGGCGTGGGTGACTTTCTGGGTTGCTAGGGCGAGAGACTGTCGGGATCCGGGGTGGGTGGGAAAGCGGTGGCTGCGAGCTTCTTTATTTTTAGTTTTAGTTTCTTTATTTTATTAAAAGTTAACGGGGTTAAGGTTAGGTTCAAATGGCTGGACACTTGTCAAAGAAATAAGAAAGGAGACATATAAGAGAAACCAAATTAGGGACAACAGACCCGTGGCCACAGTTTCCTAAGCAAAACGCCAAACATCGACACTTATTTCTTCCTTCTTCAAGATGTCAACCAGGGTGGCCATGGACTTCATTTTGGATCCTGTGATCTTCACTGGGGTGGGAATTTGGACAAAGTTCCAAGGATTCGAACAAAATACCTCATTCCTTATTTAAGGGTCCTTTCACATTTTTTTGTTCATGTGTAAAAGGTTAAATATATTAATTGTTTGGAAAAAAAAAAGTGCAAGTCTGAAAAACTTTTTACTTGAAATATGGTATAAAAATGTTATACCAGGACTTTTAGTGTGTTTGTTTGGGCTTCGTATTAGTTGGGTTATTTTGCATATCCATTGTTTTCTTGTTTAACGAAAAGGATTGGGATAAGTTGTTTATTTGGTAATTAATTTATAACACTTGGTAGTTTAGATACATATATATGACATATTGTACTAAACGTACAAGTTGATCGTGTACATATCATGACATATATACCTTGGAGGTATTAATATTATACATTGTAGGTATGGATTTTGATGGTAATCATATTATGCAGTGGGGTACGAGGCTTCCATAGCAATGCCACAAAGACCTTCCTTTGCCTCAACATCTCTTTGCATTCTTATGTACCCTTCCTCACCCCATTCTGCGCCCCATGAGTTCTTCACCAACCAATACTTGGTCCCATCAGCACTTACTCCAAAACCAACTGCAGTAACCCCGTGATCAAGACTTGTTCCACAAGTTCCTGTAAAGACACCACTTGAATAGAATTGAAAGTCGGAGCCACCAGCATCAATGGCAACAGAAATTGGTTGATTAGCAACAGCCTTCAAAAGGGCAGCTTCACTGTTTGCAGGCACATCTTCGTGGCCAGTTATCGTGGCTGCATGACTGGCCTCCTTCTTGGTGTTGCAAGTACCATCAACACCCGTGTAAGGGTAATTAGTTTCGGTACTAAGCCCATGGTTTTGAGTGATGAACTGAAATGCATCATCCATTAGACCACCCTCACAACCTTGGTCCACACCGCTTGTGTCACAATCGACTAGCTCCTGCTCAGACAAAGATATCAATTTACCAGTTGTAAGCTTAGTAATCCCTTCCATAGCTGCCACAGCTGAAAAAGCCCAGCAACATCCTGCAAGTATTTCATTGAAATTAAATATTTTGTTGTTTTTGATGGATGAATTAAATAATGGTTAGATACAGACATAGAGTTTTAATTTGCAATTCAATCCTAGTTAGAACATAAGAAACTATCTGATCAAGTTCCAAATTTGTTTCCAAATAAAATTGATTACCACATTGGCCTTGGTCCTTGATGGGTGTTACAGCTCCTTTCTTTCTCCAATCTACAGTAGCTGGTGCTGTAACATTTTCATATTTGAAAGAAGTCGTCTTTGTGGAACATTCATGCCCCATGAATCTATTTCTAGATGTTTTGAATTCTTCATTTGTAAGGTCTGCAAATTGATTGACCTTCAATTTGTATGGTTTATTTGCATCGTTGTTGGAAGATTCTATAAAATCCACATTTGCTTTGAATATATTGAAACGCTTCTCCTTCTCGTTAATGTCGGTATATACACGTCCATAACGAGCCATCCATTGCTCGTATTTCCCATACATTGATGCATCTTGAAGAGTGCGAGAAGTGGCGTGAGAGGACAAGGCTCCCAACATGAAGATCAAGGCAAAACACATGCACTTGCAGTAGTACTCCATGGTATAGCTAGTAAGGGAAGCAACTAGGGATTTGATGGAGTAAATGAATTCAAGAGAAGGTATACTGAAATGGTAGACTCTTCACGATTTATATAGATAAGAGATGACGTTGCTATCTCCGTGCCCTAAAAGTTGGTCTGTAAACTTCGTGCCCTATAAAATGTTCTGATATAAACCTGCAAGATTTTGCTTCTATGACTATTGTTTTAATTTAAAGTCACGATAAACTACTAGCAAAACTTATGTCCTTATGTGCATACTGGTTCATATTGGGCTTATTATGTGCTCATTGACAGTAAACTACGCGAGACTATACAAATACCTTTGTTTTATATGCAGAAGTTCTCATGCATGCTGCTACTTTTTATTGGATGTCACCCGATGGAAGCCATGCATGACTTCATCAAGGACTTCGTTGAATGATGTTCTTAAGAGCACCTCATCGCTAAATGTTGTGGATTCAACATTTTATATTTTGGTTGCCGGAAAGTTCTTCAATGGATGTGTATATGAAATGAAAAGTGTTATTAGCACTCCAAAAATCTCATTCTACACTTCTTACAAGTGTATTTTTCTTTCTAATTATAGAAAATTTGAAATGCAAAATGAGATTTTTGAATTGTCAATAACAATTCCCTATGAAATACTCGACGATTAGACCATTGAGCAGCTCCATGTAAGTTTATGTAATTGTTATATTTTACATTCATAAAAAGTATAAATTTTAATTAAATATGAATATTCGGGTCTTCAGATCCTGACTAAGATCCTGGATCAGACCCTCGGTCGTAGGTCTTATAAGGTCTACCGAAAGATAGGGGATGCGCCACATCGTGACACTACTGCCTCCTATTCTAGAGATAACATGAAACATGTCACCACGTTGATGTAGGAAGTTGAGGACTTGGATCAGAAGCTTGCGGCCCTGGATGCTCAGCTTGCGACTTGGGTGATAAGATGAGTCAGATCTTACACGCCCTTCAGTTGTCTGGCTTTCGATTCCCAATGCCACCAACTGCTCCTCAGCCATCTTTGAGCTCCCAACCACTCCACCCAGCAGATACCCAGTAGTCCAACCCAGCTGACCTTGACAACCTTCTTTTATAGTTTTATTTTATTTTTATTATTTATTTTTTATTTTTTTATATTTAGATATCATAAAAAAAAAAAAGGCTTGTACGTACATTGTCATATATATGTTTATTAATTATTTTAATTTAATTAAAATAATTACACAAAAAAATTAATTAAAATATGTCATTTAATAAAATAATTATAAGAAAGAAGAAAAAGAATTACGTTTTCGGCAATGAAAGATCTTTGTTGCATAAGATTAAAAGCAAGGAAGGCTATCGTCGTGCAACATCTTGAACGATGGAAATTTCATAATTCAAAAAAATTAAACTTACTCAAAAATCAAATATTATGGGACAAATTTCGTTGCATCATTGTTTACTCAATGAAACTATTCATTGCATAGAGGTTTACCTAACAACTAGTTATAGAGGTTTACCTAACAACTAGTTATCATCGCCATAAACTCAACGACAAATTGTCGTACCCTTTACTTTGGCGCGACGATAGATTTCATTCCCCTATCTTTGAGGTGACGAAAGAATTATCATCGCGAAAGCTGTTTAGACAGTAATAAATTATGCACGTACTAAATTAATGTGAATTATGCTTGCATTCATCTCATCGCTAGTCTTTGCTTTCCCTGCCAGCTAAAAGTCAAAGCTTTAGAATCTCGCAGCGTGGTTCTCTATCCAAATATAGCTTTAGTTAATAGACATAGGTGATGCTGGTAAAAATCACTGTTAGCTTTTAACCAAAAATGAAAAAAACAAAACAAAATTACTGTTAGCTGAAGACGATCACACATGATTCAAGGGACCATAAAATCCCACACGTAATTAGAGCCTAAATTTAGATTAGGGACTGTACATACATGTAACTAAACAAAAATTAACAACCCCCTCCCCTCTCTCTCTCTCTCTCTCTCTCTCTCTCTCTCTCTCTCTCGACTTTCCAAAATTAAACCTCTTTCAATAACAAAACGCGTGGGGTCAAACTCTCTATAACATCCATCGTCGTCGTTTGTCTTTCTCAAATAACAGACCCTCCTTGTTTAATGCTGTTTTTACACAATTCCACCTTGCAGCTGCCCTCTTTCTCTCTCCCTATCCCTCTTTTTTTTCCAAACATATTTTCCTTCCCCTTAGATGGCTCCCCTCACCTCTCGTCGTCCGTCTGCCTCTTTTCGGACGACGAGCAGAGCTATCTCCATCCTTTCCATCACCATCGCCATTTTCTCAACAACACACCAACGACGTCCGTCTTTTGGATTTCCTATCAATCGCCACAACAAAATACAATAGAAAATACCTAAATTCTAGATTCTAGGCTTAGCTTATAAATATTGAATTTTCTTTTTAAAAGATTTGGCTGCGATTTGAATAATTTCGTTCGATCGCGACCATGTCACAATCGATCTTAGCCCCATTCCAACTTTTGGAACTCAACGTGATATCGGCGCAGGACCTTGCACCCATATCACGGTCCATGCGCACTTACGCCGTTGCATGGGTGCATCCTGATCGTAAACTCTCAACCCGGGTGGACACCTCAGGCCACAACAATCCTACATGGAACGACAAGTTCGTGTTCCGGGTCGATGAAGACTTCTTGCATGACGACACATCCGCTGTCATGATCGAGATCTACGTCCTACATTGGTTTAAGGACGTTCATGTGGGAACTGTCCGTGTGCTGGTTGGGAACCTCATCCAAACCCCGATGCGACCCCACCACCACCACCCTCAAGTGGGCATGCGTTTTGTGGCGCTCCAGGTACGTCGTCCCTCGGGCCGGCCACAGGGGATTCTAAACATCGGCGTGGCGCTGCTTCACAGCTCCATGCGTAGCATGCCGTTGTATTCCCAACTCAGCACCTCAGCCGTTGGATATAAAACTTTGATGGGCGAGGACGACGCACCACGCAGCACCAAAACCCACCATACCGGAAGCCAAATGACGACGAATTCGAAACCCCAGCTACGGCGCACCAAGAGTGACTCCAGCTCCATGTTAGGGTCAGAGCTGAGAGACAAAGAATTCAAGCACAATGGTAAAAAGGGAAAAGCGAGTTCCGTGGTTATCTCGTCAGACATCAGCGCGAGAAAAAAAAAGAAGGGTCGCGGTTCCAAAGCGAGCTCGTTGGTTGGCGGCGCATCAGATATAATTTACAAGAAGGGCAAAAAGGGAAAAGCAAGTTCTATAGTTAGTGCGTCGGACGTTAGCTACCGAAAAGGGAAGGCGAGCTCCATGCTCAGCGCCTCGGATGTGGGCCCACCAAAGAGCTGGAAAGACAAAAAAGGAAAACCAAGCTCTGTACTCAGCGCCTCTGATGTCGGCGCGCGGGACCCACCGAAGAACGATGGCAGTAACAATGAGAAACCGGTCAGCTCTATCCTCGGCGCCAACGAAGCAGAAGAACCGTCGAGAAAGATGCGCGGCAGTCACAAACCCTCCCCGAAATTCCACCTGGTGGACAATTACGGTGCCACCCCTACGCGGAAGTCGACTCTGCCAGTTGGCAAGTCGCCGTTGCAGAGGTTGCAGTCGCCCTACGACGCGTATGCAACACCAAGGAAGTCGAACCTCATGCCCGTGCCGTTCATAACAGAGTCGGAGCTGGGGCCATCGCCGTCGGAGGTGGCTGCGGCGATCGCGAAGGAGCGAGTGGACCAGGACAACAAAAGCTCGGTGGTAGTGGGCGCGTGGAACGAGGACGACAGTGTGGAAGGGTTGCAATCGAAGCTGGAGCGGTGGCTAACGGAGCTCCCGCCAGTGTACGAGAGGGGAGAATTCTCGAGCTTTAAATCCAGTGAAATGCGCCATACACAGCGGCACAGCGAAGGAAGCAATGGGTTGTTCTCTTGCTTTAGTAACATATGTGGAATAGAGTGCTCCGTCGTATGCGGGTCGGGCGATAAAGAAAAACCTCGGAAGAAGAATAGGAGTAAGAATGGCCAGCGGGTCCATCGGAGCCCTTCAGTAGGAAATCTAAACAACGTCTGATCAACCCAAATATTGATGGGTTTACAAGTCGGAACTTAAGCGGGAAACATTCGAGGAGATGAGAGTAACGGCTTTGCTGGTGCTAATTACACCGAGATGTACTATTAGGAAAATAACAATTGATATATATATAAATTGGGGGTTGAGGTTCACACTGGGGGTGCGGAATAAGGTTGTTCACACTGGGGGTTGATGTTAGTGAGTTGAGTTGAGCTCGGTTAGGTCACATTGTTCCCATTTCCCACATTTTTAATTTTGTTTCTATCAAATTTCTGTTGTCTAATCTATATTTATCTCTACTAATTAATAAAACATCATTGTCAACCAAAATTCTATGAAATTACCAATTTAACCCTTTAATTAAAATAAAACATGAATAAGAAATATAGGACAGAAATGTAATTTCACACAACCAAATTTTCCTTTTTTTTCTTCCAAAGCCTAATTTGCATGTAATCTTAACATATCTCTAACTTAAAAAAAAAAAAAAAAAAAAAATTCTCACACACACTATGTGTGTCTATATGCTAGTATCTATTAATAGAATTCTCTTTATTAACCAAAAAAATAATAATAATAATATCATTATTGTCAATGAAAATTTTCAACGTCTCTGGCTATGACAAAAATGCATCTGCAAAACAATCAACACCTTTGATCAAGGACCTAAGCTTCACGCGCCCACGACGTGGGAGGGGGTTAGGCCAATAGATATCCGATGCCTAAGTCAGTTTCTTTGAGAATATTAAAGTGTTTAGGGCTTTTTAGGGTAGCAAAAGCTCCTGAAATTTGGTAGAATATGTGGTATATATAGGGGGTCAGCCATAGTGTTAGGGTTTTACCCTACACATGGCGGCATCCTATTGGCTAAGGTTTTATGGAGAAATATTATCAAGATATTAAATAGGAAATAATATCTTGAGATAATTGAGTAATTATCCCTAATTGAATTAAATAGGGATTACTTACTTGAATGGAGTCAATCTTCAATTGGGAATGTATTAAAGATAGGATTTGGGTAATTAGTCCTTATCTTTAATGCTTTGACTTTTCCTTACCAAGGGCAGGTGAATTGTGGACAGTCGTATTCAGCAGCTAGGACATTTAGGGGTGTGAACTGCGCTTGGGAGTATCTAAGGAGCCTGCCCATTTATTGAGGGCAATCTTGTCTTTCTTGAGCAAAAGTCTTTGTGTCGCCTCTAGAATTTTTGGAATTATTTTAGGCTCCACAAATGCCCCCACACCTGCTAGGTTGCACGTAGGAAAAAGACAGTAAGTGTAGAAATTCCAAGCTGCATGGGCTTGTAGAATTGTTTCCCAATTTGAACTTGATCTCCTTCCTTGATTTGGAGATAGAGTTCTTCTAGGAAAAGGAAACCAATTGTCCCCAATACCTATTTAATTATGCCTTAAGCAGGGAATTAAATAAATTTGGAGAACAATCATCATTCCAACAAGGAAAAGAGAAACCAGAGGAAATTTCCTCCCACCCCTAGCTTTCTTTTTCTCTTGCCCTTGCAAAGAGTCGTCTCTCGTTGTTGTTCTTCTTTTCCATGCCGCACCAAGGTAACAAAAATTTGAATTTTCTTCTTCTTGATTTTTTGGGAGTCTTGGGACTTGAAAAATTGGCTTAGCGAGGGCTGGGGAGGCGTGAGTGACATGGTAGGGATACCACAGGCCTGCTGTGCTGTGGTGGTGTGGCGATAGAGTTCGGTTGGCATGGGTCAGGTGTTTGGCTCGGCTTGAACCGAGGGGAGGCCAGCTTGGGCTGAACCTCTATGGCTATTAGGCATGGGCCTATGCAGGCGAGAGGAGAGAGCGTGGAAGAAACTGATGTGGGCCAACTCTTAGGTCCTGATGCTCTGGGCTAAGAGGCATGGGCCTTGCTGGAACGCATTGGGCGCGAATGAGGAGAGAGGAATAAGGCGCAGGCCTCCTCCTGTGCTAGGTTGAGTTATGTGGGCTGCATGCATAAGTGACCAAGGGCCTTTGGGCCATGTTGCTCAAGAGAGAGAGAGCCGGGTTTGGGCCGTGGGGCCTAGCTTGCTACTTGGCTAGTGCTGAAGGAGAGAGAGTAAAGGCGAGCTGGATTGTGAGGTTTCACGTTGGGCTCTGTGGTTTTTTTATTTTTTTATTTTTTTTTATCTCTTCTTGCGAGCTGCCTTCTAAATATTTTTCTTCATACTTTTTGCAAAGATTTCGAGATGTCTGCGTCCAATCGCAAAAGTGACGAATATCCTTCACCCTTGTACCGTCAAGGTGGTTTTTTCAGCAAAGTGGTCTACTTCAAGGCTGCATATGTCAAGATCAATTCCGATGAGTTGTTTTGGGATTTCCTTGAGACGTACAAGCATGCGATTCCATCAGAGGTTCGTGTCAAGTGGGTGAAACACGATAGCTTCCATGAACTGTGCGGCAGTGAGGGTGCCACTGCTAGGAAGAGGGCTATTAAATTCCATCTATATTACTTCGTGTTGGGATTTACTTTTCCTATGTCGCGTATTTTTCCAAGATGTGATCTGATCCATGAAATGCGCGCCTGCTCAGTGCTCCCTAAATGCAGTTCATGCGATGGTGGGGTTCTCGAACTTGAGCAGGTTCTTTAATCTTGACTTGACCATAAATGAGTTCTGGTACTTCTTTGAAATTGGCCACAAGTAAGGCGTGGGGAAGTTGAGGTCTCGCCATAGGTTGCTTGATGTTTCCTGCAAAGGTGATCATGAATGGGCGAGAGATACCTTAGAGGTAAGTGGAGAGTGGGAGTCTGACTCATCTCCTGAGCTGCGTGTTTTAACTGTCTTTATTAGTAGTAAGCGAACTGCTTTATTCATGGCCTGCTTGAATTTTTGTTGAGCTACTCCATGACTTCAATTTACTGATTGTCCTTCTTACTTTGTGTATATTCGGAATTTGGCTCAACTCCAAGAGCTTTGGTAGATATGAAGAAAATGCATATCGCCTTGGGCATTCTTACTGAGTACCGCGGGTAGTGCTGGCTGCTCAGTCCTATTTGTCGGGAGAAAGGTAGGCTGCCTTTGGAGGAAGAGATAAAGTGGATAAAGGATAAGGTGCTTGCTCGTCCAATCGCTGCTGTAAAGCTTGCTGCTAATGAGGCTGGATAGAAGAGATCTTCTTTACCTGCTTATGAGCCTTCAGCTAAGAAGAAACCAATGACTTATTCTGCTGCTCGTAGGGGCTTGTCTTTTGTTAAGAAGCTTATTATCGATTTGACTTCTCTTAAGGGGATGAAAAAGATCGTTGAGTTAGAGCCTATGAAACTTGTTACTCCGAAGGTAGCCACGACCATTGCTGAGAGGAGCAGAAATGTTCAATGGTACCCTCGATGTTTGGTTTATGTCGAAGGTTGGAAGCAAAGTTCGGTTCGACTTTTGAGAGGCTCGCCGCTATGAAGAGCAAAAAGGTGGATTCTACTGCTAAGGTGACGCTTGGGCCTGTTCCTCTTTTTGTTACGACTGTTTCAATTGCTGAGAAAGAGAAATCTGCTCGCACGAGCGATTGCGAGAGATCCACTGAGTCTAAGGCTAGAGAGTTTCTCGAGGATTGTACGGTGCTGAAGGTTGACCTGTTTGAGGAAGTTGATGCATACGCCAAGTTCGTTGACAATGTTGGGAAAGTTGTCATCTGCTTAGACTTTTTTACGAAACGTCCTGCCTACTTGAAAAGGTCCTCCCTGATTGCTACAATGCACAAGACTTTAATCCTGATAATTGAGTCTATGCGTGTTGATCAGGATTGGCAGAATTGGCAAGTGCTTACTAAGTGCTCAACGAAATGGCATAACGTGAAACCTTTTTTTGTTGATATAACAAGCCCATTATTTAAAAATCATAACAATGAACCACCACATAAATTAGAAAGCAAAAAATCTACATCCGAAAGTACCCAGAAGCTAAAATGATAGAAAGAAGGATAAGGGGTATTTATACGTACTTGTCATTGTTGCAATCCATTTTTTGAGCAGTAGCAGCAGCAACTCAACCGTCACCGCCCAAATGCCAGACCCTCTTTGCCTTCTCTCTTTACGCACAGACTCTCTATCTTGGGTGGAGAATCAAATTGAGAAACCCATCTGCTAAATTAAAGTGGGAGAGAGCAAGGAATTGACTCTTTGGATTCGAGAACATATATACGGAGAAAACTTTGAAAGATAGAGAAATAAACCAAAAAAATCAAACATGAGAATCAAATAGCTTACCAACTGGGTAGGTTTTTAATTTCTTATGCAGTACGTATGTAGCAGTTATATAGGTTGCAACAATATGGATGATATGCTCTTTGATGAAATAAACGACAGAGTCCTTCTTGACTTCCCTTAGGGGTACGACTTCAGCCCACTTGGAAAAGTAATCTTTTGCAGCTAGGATGCAGGCCTCTCCTGCGGATGACTTTGGTGTGATTGGTTATACGACATCCAATCCTCATGCATCAAACTACCATGAAATAACTGTAGGGTGTAATAGTTCAGGCAGTTAATGTATAGAGTACTCGAAGCAATTTTGCTTCTTCGAGAGAAGGTAACTTGGCTGCAATAATCACTGGCAATGTCTCAGAAGCACCTAAAAATTCATACTTCATATGGGCAAGCAATTGTTTCAAGTCTTGCTTCGATGCAACTTCAACAGCTGGATAAATTTTCAGTGGGGCTGATCCCAAAGCTTCGCAATGATGCCACCAACGCAGATTGTGTGGAGGGGCAGAATTGAGCATATTGGCAATTTCAGTAACTTCTTCAACTTCACCTCTAGGCATGGATGAATGAATTAGATAAGCTTCAAGAGGTTCAATTGGATGTTGTGCTCGAAACTGCTCACTTACAATATGATTCCAGATGTCAACTCTTAAACATTCTTCCTGATCTCTTGGATGCTTGATAGCTTCAAAAACCTTAAACACCACTTCCTTATCTTCAACTCACAATGTAATCAAACGGCTTTTGACATCAATCAGTAACTAAGAATGGACGGCCTAGTATAATTGGAATCTCACTATCTTCTTCCATATCAAGAATCAAGAAGTATGCAGATAGGATTAACTGATCAACTTGAACCAAGACATCTTCAATAATTCCTTTGGGGTACGTGGCAAATCAATCTGCTAGTTGTAGAGACACAAGAGTAGGTTTCATTTCACCCAAAGCTAACTGTTTAAAATTTGAATAAAGAATCAAGTTAATGCTAGCACCAAGATCACATAAAGCTTTATCAAAAGAAGATTTTCCAATTGTGCAAGGAATCGTAAACTCCCTGGATCGATCAACTTTGGTGGCAACTTCTTTTGCAAAATAATGTCACTCTTCCGAAAGCATTACTTTTTCGTTCTCCAAAAACCTCCTCTTGTTCATGCATGCATCCTTCAAGAACTTTGCATTACTAGGAATTTGTTTCACTACATCAAGTAGAGGTATGTTAAATGTGCACTTTTGTAAATAACTCTAATATATGAGAAAAGTTTTGATCTTTTTTAGCCTTATGAAGCCGCTGAGGATATGGAACAGGTGAAACATCGGCCTTCTCCAAAATCGAATGTTCTAAAAGTGAAGAATATAATGTATCAGAACCAATGTTAGGCACTTGAGCAGCTGAATTCATAAAACTCTCCTCTTGTGCTTTGGTGATGACATTCTTAGACTTTTCAACCAACGTCCCATTTTCTTCATCATTCGTCTATATAGTTCTCTCATTCCTGAGTGTAATAACCTTTAATTGCTCCATGTTCCTCAGATTAATCTTAGTTTAACTGGGAAACTTGCCCTTCTCCCTCTCAACCATTGTGTTTGCAATCTGCCCAACTTGATCCTCTAGCTTGCAAATAGATGCTTGCTAATTTTGTAGAGAAGTTTGAGTTGCTTGCATGAAATTGTTGGTGTTTTGAGTGAGAGTATTGGTAATTTGAGCCAATTGAGCCGTCATATCTTCCATTGCACTTTTATTGTCTTCATTGTTCTAGAATGGTGGAGGTGGGTTCACTTGATTTTGTTGATTGTTCTTCCAAGCAAAATTGGGATGATGAGGTCAACCAGGATTATACTTATCAGAGAATGGATTAAACTGTTGGCTTAAAGTTTCCAATTTGATTGGCTTGTTCTTCAATGAACTCGGGAAATAACCCTTTATAGGACAAAATCCATACTAGAATGTGTACCTGCACAAATTTCACACATATTAGAAACCATCTTTGACTGATTATAAGACATTAAAGAATCAAATTTCTTATTTAAGTTAGAAATTTGGGTAGCTATAGCCATAAATGCATCAATCTCATGTACGTTAGCTTTCTTTAGTTGTTCTCTTTCTCCACCCCAATTTTGAGAATTGGCAGCAAGGTATTGAACAATGCAGATGCCTTATCGACAGTCTTAGTCATTATAGCACCCCCACTGGCAGCATCTTTCATTCACTTATTGTCAGCGCTCAAACCTTGATAGAAAGACTGAAGCTGCAACCCTTGTGGCAAACCATGATGTGGACATTTTAGTAACAAGTCTCTAAATCTCTTCCAACTCTCATAGAAAGGCTCGCCTTAGAATTGAGCAAAAGTCATTATTTCATTCCTTAGCTTCACAGTCTTGGAAGGGGGGGAAAATTTTCTGCAAAAAATTGTTGGCCAAATCATTCAAGTAGTTATCGAATTCAGTAAAAGTGAATTGAGCCAATTCTTCGCCTTGTCTTTCAGGGGAAATGGGAACATGTGTAATCGGATAGCCTCACTTGGCACATGATGAATCTTGAGAGCATCACATATCTCGAGGAACTCATTGATATGCAAATTAGGATCTTCAGTAGTCAAGCCATAAAATGATGGCATCATCTGAATGAAAGATGGCTTCAATTCGAAATTGTTGGCAACAACTTCCGATTAAACAATGCGTGATGGTGAGGTTGTTACAGTAGGAACTGAATACTCCATCAATGTTCAGTTCTCATTCGGATGAGGGAGAGCCATTTTGTCAGTTGGTTCTTGCTTAGTTTGCTCTCTTTGTAAGTGCAGGAAAGTCCTTTCGATCTCCAGATCAAATAGTGCAAGCTCTAAACTCCGAGAACGGTGACCATGTATGAACTTCAAAGAGTACTTGGAAGCAAAAGAAAATAAAAACAAAAATTAAAAAGGTAAATTACATTTTCATACCTCAGGTTTGAGGCCTATTTCAATTCCTTACAACATCTTCAAAACATTTCACTTTCATACCTTAAGTACTATTTTATTTCAAAATAATACATCCATTACATTTTTCATCCATGGATCCATTAAGTGCTGATGTGGCTGCCATATATCTGCCACGTGGCTACCAAATGTGTGCCATGTGGCAAAAAAAATAATTTTTTTTAAACCTGAATTTTCAAAAAATAAAAAGAAAAAAGAAACCCATCCCCGACCCACCCCCTTCTCCCATCCATCATCACCCACCCCAAAATCCCACCCGAGCCACCCCTCTCTCCCATCCCACCATCACCCTTCCCAAAAATCCCCCATCACCCACCCTAAAAAATCCCACCCGATATTAGGTGGATCTACCACAAAACCAGTCCAAAAATCATCTCAGACTCAAAATCCCCATCTCAAACTCCCCAAGATGAATCTACCACAAAACCACCCGTGATTAGGTGTGATTCGAGGTCTCTGTGCAAGGGAGGTGGGTTGTGCAGTTTTTTTTTTTTCCACCCTTTTCCTCTCCTTCTTCTTGTTCTTGTTCTTCTTGTTCTTCTTGTTCTTCTTCTTCTTCTTCTTCTTCTTCTTCTTCTTCTTCTTCTTGCAGGTGGGGAACTGGATTTGGGTTTTTTCTTTTTTCCTCCCTCTTCCTCTTCCTCTTCTTCTTCTTACTCTTCTTCTTCTTGCAAGTTTTTAGGTTCTTCAGGGTTGTGGGTCACTGGGGGAAGGGATAATGGTTTTTTTTTTTTTTTTTTGAGAAAATTCAGGTTTTAAAAAAAAAATTTAATTATTTTTTTTGCCATGTGGCACACATATGGCAACCACGTGGCATATATGTGGCAACCACGTCAACACTTAACAGATCCATAGATGAAAAATGTAACGGATGTATTATTTTGAAATAAAATAGTACTTAAGGTATGGAAGTGACATATTTTGAAGATGTTGTAAGGAATTGAAATAGGCCCCAAATCTAAGGTATGAAAATGTAATTTACCCAAATTAAAATCACACAAATAACAATAAAAATAAGTTAGAAATAGAATTAATTCAATCCTCGTCGATGGTGCCAAAAACTTGTTGCGAAAATTAGATAACCAAATTAATCTCATCCAATCTCGAATTTTTGTGCTTGCAAGTATACGAATCAAATGATAGGATAGCATATAAGCACATAT
Source organism: Pyrus x bretschneideri (assembly GCF_019419815.1). Classification (NCBI taxonomy): domain Eukaryota; kingdom Viridiplantae; phylum Streptophyta; class Magnoliopsida; order Rosales; family Rosaceae; genus Pyrus; species Pyrus x bretschneideri. The sequence goes on from NW_025999679.1 coordinate 282,069, forward strand.
ATCGTCCCACAAAGATTGAATTGTTTCTAAAGTCTTGCTAACTAAATTGAAACAAATTATAATTGAGAAGGTTTAACGAAAAAGAGATATGATTTGAATTTAACTAAAATTGAAATACGACTTGAAAATAAAATGCATTAAGTAATAAAATTAAAAACATAAGAAAAATACGACCTAGGGCATCCAAATTCACCGTAACCATTTCTATTTAATTCCCTTAATATGTTATCCTCAAGTAATTCCCCAATATTGATGATCAATTTTTCCTAAATTATTCAATGGTCATGGCATCTGGTTGCATCAAAAGTATCCTTACGTGTTAACCATCTATGGTATCTAGATGAATTGAAACAAGTAAGAATCAATTAAGCTCTATGGAAATCGATAGAAAATCATACAAACCCTAATTCCATGGCATCTACAAATAGGTGTTCATGGTATCAATTGCAAGAAGTTAAACCCAAGTTAAGTATGACATCTACTCTAACTTGCATCAAATCAACTTAATTGAAATCTGGATAGTGATCAAACATCTAAATAAAAATCATGCGCATTATGATTAGCAAAACATACTCAATAAACATGAAAAACATGATAGTAACAATGCCACAAAGAAATTGAGTATTCATGATCAAGCTACATCGCGCCCTAGCAAAGAAAAGAAAAAACAAAGAAAGAACTCTTCCCCCTTTTCACTTCTTGCCGATACCCCCTTTGAAATATTGTGATGTATGCTTTTTTCTTCTTTAAGGAGAATGAATCTCCTTGTATAAAGCAAATGGCAAGCAAGTGTTCAAAAGCAATTAAAAGCCCACTAATTACTAATCCTAATGGACTTTAAGTACTTATTTAAGAAAATGAAAACTAAACGGAAAAAATTAAATAAAAGTTAGGAATTAAGTCTCTTCTAAAGTCCATTGAATAGCATTCTCATGTCCATTTGATTTCCAAAAACGTTGTTGCCTCATCTTCTTACAGTAATGCATGTCTTTGTACAGTTAATTAGCCTCTTGCTCCACTGAAATTACTCTAGACACCCAAAAAGCTCGTTTTCCACTTCTTTTTCATGTAACTCCAATATTGAATGCCTATAAATAAAACAATAGAATTTAGTGCATTTAACCCATTCATATATACAAAATCCAAAAGAAACATATGATGAAAATATGACAACATCAACATTTAACAAAAATGCAGCTCTTTGCATCACCAAACAACATTGACCTTCGGACACATGAATCCCTAGGCAAGAATTCGACAGTGTGATCATTTGGTAGCTCCTTTTTAATAGCTCAGCCTCAACTTTGTTTTTCCTGTGAAGACCCCTTTTTTAGAGTTTAGAGTTTCACCTTGGAATCCTTATATTCATTTCATGCTTTCAAATCCAATTTCCACTTTAAGTCTTTGCTGATTAGAGTTTGTAACCAAGAAACTTTCCACATCCATATTTTTCTTTATCAAGCAAAATAGAGATGATCCATAACCTTCCAATATCCAACCTTGCTTTCCTTAACAGGTTTTGTAACCTCTATCCTTTGCATAACCATTGGCATCATTGTCCTCGCAGTCATACGGATTTAACTTCAGGACAGTGTTGAGATTCTTCAGAAGGTTCTTCTTCACTAGAGCCCTCTGGGTTTTTCTTTGAAGAAGAGCTTTTTAATCTACATGACAATAGATTGAACCTCTTTTTGATTTGCCTGACCATAGATTGAACATCATTAGAGTTGATGATCTTTGCCAAGTCAACCCTATAGAGTCCTTGGGAAAACTTGTGTGCTAAGGGTTAGGGCTTGTCTCCCCCAAAAAATTGTACTCTTTCTGCCCTATTCATAGGACTTTGATGATAAACATGTGCTTACACGTTTTGAGAATTAAAGCTTTATTCAGGTCATTGATCATGTTAGAATAAAGTGCTTCAAACTTTTGATCCTTTGTTTCCTAATCATGGAGTAATGTTTTAATTTGACAAATCTTTCCAAAGTACATCTAACTCTAGAGTAATGGGTAACAAAATAAAACACGAACAAGCTGCAGGTTCGGGACAGAGCACAAAAGCCCCTAGGTAACATTGATTCGAAAAAATATTACCTCCCAAACTTGGTGTTTATAAGGATTTTCACTACGATAATCGGTCTAAGCCCATGAAAAACCTTTTAACTCGTACTTGCCATGATGCATTGGTCGGATTAGGGATGAGAAAGTGAAAGAACTTCGCCCGTAATGTCCTTTCGAGCTTTGACTTTGATGAGTCGTTCTTCTTTTAGTGGATGTGCCCCTCGCTCATCCACCTTGCCTCATTCCAGGTTTGAAAATTTTAAAGTTTGCAATATGTCACCCAAGAAATGGCTTTTTTCCCAGTTCAAATGCATGTCCATCCTTAGTGAATCTTAGGTGAAAGTTCATTAAGGACTTGGTTGCTTGCATATGGGTCAAAAACACCTTTGGAATCATTTTGACAGACCCTATGAGTCGAACCTGAGCGTTTTCGATCGGACTACACCTAGCTGACTTGGCCAAGGAATTTTTGACTATCAAAGCTCATTTGGAATAAAACTCTCTTGAGGATTTCCTAGTCTGGATGCCACCTTCAAACGTGTTACATAACGTACTTGACTTTGTACGTTGGTCCAGGATAGAAGTAATTGTACTTAGGGTCAAGACTCAGAGCCATCCGTCGAATGATTCTCAAATCGCCCTTTTGATTATTCCGTCGAATAGTGTAGAGCCCAAGTTTGAATGTTATAACCTACAACCCATAGGTTGTATAAACTTTTCAAAGGCCAGATGGTGTATTGGACTTCTGAGCCGGGAGGCTATGTCCCTGATGCGAGATTTATGCGCACAAATTAAACCCTCTTTTTGACAATTGTAGTATAAGTATAAGTAGGGATCGTTCTGGACCGGGGATTAGGAGGGATTGTTAATCACTTGGATTTTTGACTCAAAAACGTAAAAACAATATAAAACACTAAACTAAATTGATTTCTAACTAATTTGACAATAAAGTAAAGGGGGGATTGTGTTTGGACAATATTAAATTAAATGGACAAATTGTAATTAAAGGCAAAACGTAAATATGAATGAGATGAAAATATGGATAATGGAATAGCCAAGGGGTTCATCTCCACACATGTTATACTTGCATATAAAATTGATTCTCAGTTGGTCTTTCGATAAATTATGAAACTCGACACTCCAAGTTAATTAGGTCCGCTTAAATTAACCTTCAAATTTCCCTAGAATCATTGAATTGGATGAATATGCATCGCAAACAAATTATTCCTAACAAGTTCTCTATATGAACAGCATGATAAAGATACAAGTTAGAATCATTACGTTCTTTGGAAATTATAAGCATCGACAAGGCATTTGTAACTATGAAAAGCATGATACTCTTGCCAGGAATTCAATTAACGCGATTGTTTATAAGCAACCTCCACTACTTGTGAATATAAGTTCATAACTATTAGGTGAAATTCACTTATATTCTAGCGTCATATTTATGCATGAAAATTAAGCGCGCATTCTTAATAAACATTCATAAATAAGTTATCAATCAAACGGTTAAACAAATTGAATCCACAACTTATGAAATTCCAACCAAATATAATCAATTCATATTGCAAGTATAACCATGGTTTCGAATCACCCCCTAGCTAACTAGGGGGATTTAGCCTCTCATGTTCACAAAAAGAGAATTACAAATGAATTTAAACATAAAGCACAAAGGATTGATTACACCTAGAACGCCCAACGAATCCACGTGAATTGGTGCGCGTCGAAGCTCCTCTTTCCTCTTCTCCTTCTGCGGCAGATTGGTTAAATGGTGTTGGTGGATGATTTGCGGGTTTAGGATGGATTTAGGGAGGATTGGTGGTGTAGGAAGGTGTGTAAGGTGATGGAGGAAGGTTGGTATGGTAGGGGAATGGCACGGCAGAGAATATGGTGTGTAGAATGAATTATGGGAGAATTGTGCTCGGATTAATGGGAGTTAGAATAATGGATGATTAGTGTTGCACGGATGATCCCCTAGGAATTATGGAATATATGTATGGCCGAATTGAATAATAAGGTTAGTGGAATGGTAATGCACGGATGATGGGGATTTAGTGGCAAAAGCAATAGGATAGAATACGGGATAATGGGAAGTGGACGGCAATATATGGATAATGGGATATGGTGCTCGGTTTTAGGTGAAGATAAGTGGGAGATAATGGCATGGAATTAGGGTTAGTGGAATGAATGGAATGGTGTGAATAATGAATGGGAAAATGGGAAGTAGATGATTATAAATGGAATAATGGGCTAGTGCGGATGGTGGGATGTTTTGTTTAAGGGATTGTGGAAGGGAAAAGTGGATGTAGTTTAAATGGGATGAAAGGTAATGCACGGGTTTTGGGTGGGAATTAGAATAATGGGATATGGCTTAGAAAAATAATGGGAAATGGTTTAGAAAAATAATGGGAAGTGAATGATGGATGGAATTGTTTAGGCTTATGGAATGCACGGTTTAGGGATTTAAATTAGGTTATGGTGGTGGAATTAATGGGGTTAGTGGAATGGTTAAAAATGGGATATAGTGGTGTAGGTGGAATGGTGGGGGGATATTAGATTAGAAAAATGGCATGGTGGAGGTAATGCACGGTTTGGTGGATATGAATTGAATAATGGGATAAGTGGGATTTGCGGCTTAGGTTAGATTAATGGGATAATGGGCTGCATGAATTAGGGTAAAATAATATATGGGGGGCCACGGCTTAGAAGAATATTTAGGATGAATGGCTGATTAAAAATATCAATGAATGGTTTATTAGGATAAATATGCCACGGCTAGGTTTATGGAATGGGAGAAAAATAATAAATGGTGGCTGAAATAAGAAATGGCATGCATGGGATTTATGGGAGAATTTGGGAGAGTCTTTTTGGGAAGTCACGGCTGAGAAGAAAATATAAAAATCTAGTGGCTACGGCTTAGGGAATGAATTATGGGAATGAATGGATTGAATGGCTTACAAAAATAGGAATTTAAAACATAAATATAAAGGTGCGGCTAGGAAGGGAAATAGGGCTAGGGCCTTGGTTTTGTGTCCTAAAGTGCCTATAAGGCCGTCAAAGTGGCTAGAAAATACGGACGTTTACGTTTAGGAAAGGTTACCAAAACGGGAAACTTAGGGTTAACTTTCCTAAAATAGGAAACCTTGTTTGAGTAGGATTCCTCGTTTTGGTAAGAATTCATCGTTGGAGTAGGATTTCGTCGTTTCTTCAAGTCTTCAACTCATTCGTTCCTTTTTCGCTCCAAAAGACTCCAATTTGCATCTTCTTGCACACTTTGGCCTTATAATCTGAAAATACACAAAAGTGGCCTTAAACACTAAAACAACTCAGTAAACACAACATAAATGCAAGAGAACAAGCTAATTAAGTCGCATGAATATGCTCCTATCAAATTCCCCCACACTTAACTTTTGCTAGTCCTCGAGCAAAACAAAACAAGTAAATTAAACAAGACGAAACAAAACATACAAAACATAACCTAAACCTTCCAACGTTTGCCTCAGGGATTTCCAATGAAACATGACATGTCTAAGATCATTACACACATAGCTTTTAGTCTTCTTTCCCCTCAAGCACATACTTACTCATAGTCACCATTCACTAGTTCGCATTTAATCAATTAAAACATATTTTGAATGTAGTAACATGCCTTAGAGAATTCCCTTAATTCCTCACTAGTTGTGCACTCAGTTTTCACTCAGATTTTATGACTACACACCCTACACTAGTTATATGTGAGAAGATTGATGTAAACATGAAAAACTAGTACTCACATATGTTATAACAAAGAATCGCAATTTCTGGAGTAATTAAACGTGTTTAGATATGATCTCATGAATGGAATGCTACTACTTAGATGCGAGAACCAGTGACACCATATGCTCATACCAAATTCAAACTCCACAATTGAAATGCACAACACTCAAGATAGAAGTCAAGGGTTGTAACAGGGCTTGGGGTTTTGGCTAACAAGGGAAGGTAAGGATAAACAAACGTTCTTTAAGCAATAATAAGTAAAGTAATGAAATTAAGACCTAAAATTCCCTTAGAATGCAGAAATCAACTTTTAAACAAATAGGGGAGATTCAAACAACTCTTAGGGCCTAATTCATTGTTTTGGGCCCTTACTTCAACAACCAATACTTTAGAACTCTTTTTCACTTCTTTTCAACTCTTTTTCATTTTTTTTTTTTTAACCGTGCCTATGGCACAAAAACTCACATCCATAATCCTTCCCCCACACTTATTTTCTGCAACACATTAATCAAAAGGAATTCATTGCTTACTATGCTTCAAGAACAAGGGTACGGAAGGTCCTAATCTAGGCTAGGTAAGGATAATGTGGGTTAACAAAGAACATGGGCTAACAAGGCTCAACGGGGTTAAATCCTATAAAACAAATGAAAAGGGAAATATGGTAATTTGGCTATGGTGTTCACTACACAACTTCATCTTGAATACGTGTTATGCAAATCAATGACATGCTTTGAATGAAATGGGCATGAGTTCTAGCATTTGGAACTAAGTGATGAAACGCCTTCTAAGTAGTAACCAAACAAAGAATAATGAGATCATGCAACGACTTTAGAAAACAATGACGCACAGATTATTACTCTCCAAATAACGTTTAGGCTCAAATCTCACAGGGATGTATCGTTTGTTTAAGTTCATTCCTTCAAACATGTTTCAAAAACTAATTTTTTTTCTTTGTGATTACATGTGAATTCGTGAACTATAACTACAACCAAGCATAAACCAAAGAGTATATCAAACGTCTTTCTTTAACCGTCATGCAATTAAAAACCAAATCCTCATCATTGCGTTGGAAGGTACCCTACGACACAAACACACAAAAACAACTTTAAAACAACTCTTTTTGGGTTTTTCAAAACAATTTTTCAAATTTTTATGGGATTTTCGAATTTTTAAGTCAAAACACACTAAAACAGTTTAAAAACATTTTAAAACAGCAAGGAACAACACTTGAAGTTATGGGTGATAAAATCCAACAAATTTTTCATCAACATACTTAGTTACCCCCCCCACACTTAAATCAAACATTGTCCTCAATGTTTTAAGCTTAAAACACACCAAATAAAAGAAAACATATAAAACAGCAACTAAACATACTAAACATGGCAGAATGTATCTATCAAAGAGAAGAGTTTTAGAGATGCAAATCTGGTTATGGAGTGTAAATTCCATCTTCTCCTTGGTGATTGCAGTGAGGCTTCATCTTGAGTGATTCCACAAGCTTACTCTTGAAATGCGCTACTCCCATCGTTGATTTTCCTTTGTGCTACTCTTGAACTGGGTAGCAGGCTTCCTTTGGTCTCCCCCGAAGGTCTGAGCTTCCTCCTTTTATCTGTTTCTTTGTTCAATCTCTCCAATTCGTATTGAAGAGGGTTAGAGGATAGCTCAGCAAAGCTAGGTAAACAACCAGGGAATAGAGTCCAGATAGACTCCAAGTGCCGGCTGATTGCTTCTTTCACTTTGCCATGCAAGTAATATCAAGGACAAAGGAAAAGACAGGGAAAGAGCATGATATGATATACCTTTGCTTTTGCCCTTGATGATATGAGATACCTTTGCTTTTGAAGAAGCGGTGAATGAATCAGCACATGTATTTGTGGTGCTGTTTCCTCCTGGGTCATCTTTGCTCCAGGCATCTGGTATCATCTTTGGGGAAGAAGAAAGAATAGAGTATTTCGAAAGACTTTGCTGGGAGTGCACCCTCAGAGGTGAGAAAGAGTTGGGCTTTTTCTTCAGTTTTGCTTTGCCAAAAAATGAAGGTCGACATATATAGGGAATTCAATAGCAAGTGGTGGTACTGTTCTTTTACCGTTGTCGACAAACGTTTTGATCCCGCAAATCCGGCTTTTTGAAATAGTGACGACTCTTCGATCTTTGAATTTGCCTCTTCGATTTCTGAGCAGTCGCCCCTTCGATTTCTGAACGATGCCCTTCGTTTTCTGAACGACACGTAGTAGCGCGGATGTGGCTCTGTCTGAGATCTTTTGACAAGTGGCACGCGTTTTCTGCAAAGCCGAGAGTTTTCGACAAATATGCACACGCTTTCTGGAAAGCCGGGAGCTTTCGGCTTTGTTTCCCACATTTGTCAGCTAAAGTGTGCAGCTGATTTCTCGCCTTCCACGCGTCTTCTGAAAAGCTGGGATTGCGTCTGACGAGAAGAGTGGTGTCTCTTCATTCTGAATTGGTGAATGCCTCTCCTTTAATAGAGGTGATTGATCACCTTCTAGCATGCACACTTGAAAATTGCCCAGAAATCGTCTCCGGCCTGTTTGAAAATCTACTCCGTCCAGCCCTTCTCTTTTAACTTCGTGAACAATGGCTAGCTCATCCAACCCATCGAACCTTTGCTTAGATTTGAGTCTAAGCAGTGATCCGGTCGCGTCTCGTCAGGGTAAGGTATGGTGCCCGTCTTTCTTATCTTCCCATGGCCCTCTTACAGATGAGGACTCTGTGATGACGGATCCCACAACGGCTACGATAGTGGCTCGGAACCTCCTCACTCCCAAAGACAGTCAGCTGCTTTCTGGACGGTCCGATGAGTTGGCCGTTCAAGAGTCCTTGGCTCTTAGCGTTCAGTGCGCTGGCTCTGTGTCCAACATGGGCCAACGCCTTCTTGCTCACTCCCGTCAGGTTGAATCCTTGATGGCGGAGGTGGAGAGTCTTAAGCAGGAGATCAAACAGCTTAAGTACGAGAACCGAAGTTTGCACGTGCTTGCCAACAATTATTCAACAGGCATGAAGAGGAAGCTTGATGAGCTTGATGACCGTCAACGGTTTGCAGCTTTCTTCCAGAGGCACCTCTTTCCTGGGTCATCCAGCGTTCCACCAAGGTTTGAGGCCTTGAATGATCTATCTTTGGTACCTCCCGCTCCTATGCCTTCCGCTCCGATGCCTCTTGCTCCAATGCCTTCTGCTCCGAGACCTCCTGTTCCGATGCCTCCTGCTCCGAGAGTGTTGCCACGTAGTGAGGCCTCAAGTACACAACCTTTGTGAAGACTCCATCTTTCTACCATTTTTTTTTTTTTTTCATCACTCGGAAATCAATAAACAAGCTTTATTCACTGTATTGGGTTGCCTCCCAAGTAGCGCTTGCTTTAACGTCGTACAGCCGGACGATGAACTCAATCACTCCAGGATATGTTCACGAATCGGATGAGAACTCCGAGTCATGAACTAGTACCTAAAACAAGAAACAAAACAAATTTAAGAATCTGGAAAAATAAAAAAAAAACGAAAATAAAACAATCCAAGGGATTAGCAAAGTTGCTAATCCCCGGCAACGGCGCCAAAATTTGATGCGAGATTTATGCGCACAAATTAAACCCTCTTTTTGACAATTGTAGTATAAGTATAAGTAGGGATCGTTCTGGACCGGGGATTAGGAGGGATTGTTAATCACTTGGATTTTTGACTCAAAAACGTAAAAACAATATAAAACACTAAACTAAATTGATTTCTAACTAATTTGACAATAAAGTAGAGGGGGGATTGTGTTTGGACAATATTAAATTAAATGGACAAATTGTAATTAAAGGCAAAACGTAAATATGAATGAGATGAAAATATGGATAATGGAATAGCCAAGGGGTTCATCTCCACACATGTTATACTTGCATATAAAATTGATTCTCAGTTGGTCTTTCGATAAATTATGAAACTCGACACTCCAAGTTAATTAGGTCCGCTTAAATTAACCTTCAAATTTCCCTAGAATCATTGAATTGGATGAATATGCATCGCAAACAAACTATTCCTAACAAGTTCTCTATATGAACAGCATGATAAAGATACAAGTTAGAATCATTACGTTCTTTGGAAATTATAAGCATCGACAAGGCATTTGTAACTATGAAAAGCATGATACTCTTGCCAGGAATTCAATTAACGCGATTGTTTATAAGCAACCTCCACTACTTGTGAATATAAGTTCATAACTATTAGGTGAAATTCACTTATATTCTAGCGTCATATTTATGCATGAAAATTAAGCGCGCATTCTTAATAAACATTCATAAATAAGTTATCAATCAAACGGTTAAACAAATTGAATCCACAACTTATGAAATTCCAACCAAATATAATCAATTCATATTGCAAGTATAACCATGGTTTCGAATCACCCCCTAGCTAACTAGGGGGATTTAGCCTCTCATGTTCACAAAAAGAGAATTACAAATGAATTTAAACATAAAGCACAAAGGATTGATTACACCTAGAACGCCCAACGAATCCACGTGAATTGGTGCGCGTCGAAGCTCCTCTTTCCTCTTCTCCTTCTGCGGCAGATTGGTTAAATGGTGTTGGTGGATGATTTGCGGGTTTAGGATGGATTTAGGGAGGATTGGTGGTGTAGGAAGGTGTGTAAGGTGATGGAGGAAGGTTGGTATGGTAGGGGAATGGCACGGCAGAGAATATGGTGTGTAGAATGAATTATGGGAGAATTGTGCTCGGATTAATGGGAGTTAGAATAATGGATGATTAGTGTTGCACGGATGATCCCCTAGGAATTATGGAATATATGTATGGCCGAATTGAATAATAAGGTTAGTGGAATGGTAATGCACGGATGATGGGGATTTAGTGGCAAAAGCAATAGGATAGAATACGGGATAATGGGAAGTGGACGGCAATATATGGATAATGGGATATGGTGCTCAGTTTTAGGTGAAGATAAGTGGGAGATAATGGCATGGAATTAGGGTTAGTGGAATGAATGGAATGGTGTGAATAATGAATGGGAAAATGGGAAGTAGATGATTATAAATGGAATAATGGGCTAGTGCGGATGGTGGGATGTTTTGTTTAAGGGATGGTGGAAGGGAAAAGTGGATGTAGTTTAAATGGGATGAAAGGTAATGCACGGGTTTTGGGTGGGAATTAGAATAATGGGATATGGCTTAGAAAAATAATGGGAAATGGTTTAGAAAAATAATGGGAAGTGAATGATGGATGGAATTGTTTAGGCTTATGGAATGCACGGTTTAGGGATTTAAATTAGGTTATGGTGGTGGAATTAATGGGGTTAGTGGAATGGTTAAAAATGGGATATAGTGGTGTAGGTGGAATGGTGGGGGGATATTAGATTAGAAAAATGGCATGGTGGAGGTAATGCACGGTTTGGTGGATATGAATTGAATAATGGGATAAGTGGGATTTGCGGCTTAGGTTAGATTAATGGGATAATGGGCTGCATGAATTAGGGTAAAATAATATATGGGGGGCCACGGCTTAGAAGAATATTTAGGATGAATGGCTGATTAAAAATATCAATGAATGGTTTATTAGGATAAATATGCCACGGCTAGGTTTATGGAATGGGAGAAAAATAATAAATGGTGGCTGAAATAAGAAATGGCATGCATGGGATTTATGGGAGAATTTGGGAGAGTCTTTTTGGGAAGTCACGGCTGAGAAGAAAATATAAAAATCTAGTGGCTACGGCTTAGGGAATGAATTATGGGAATGAATGGATTGAATGGCTTACAAAAATAGGAATTTAAAACATAAATATAAAGGTGCGGCTAGGAAGGGAAATAGGGCTAGGGCCTTGGTTTTGTGTCCTAAAGTGCCTATAAGGCCGTCAAAGTGGCTAGAAAATACGGACGTTTACGTTTAGGAAAGGTTACCAAAACGGGAAACTTAGGGTTAACTTTCCTAAAATAGGAAACCTTGTTTGAGTAGGATTCCTCGTTTTGGTAAGAATTCATCGTTGGAGTAGGATTTCGTCGTTTCTTCAAGTCTTTAACTCATTCGTTCCTTTTTCGCTCCAAAAGACTCCAATTTGCATCTTCTTGCACACTTTGGCCTTATAATCTGAAAATACACAAAAGTGGCCTTAAACACTAAAACAACTCAGTAAACACAACATAAATGCAAGAGAACAAGCTAATTAAGTCGCATGAATATGCTCCTATCAGTCCCTGTGCCTATAGCACACCTATAGTAAAGGGGCTTAATACAACTCGAGCATCTAAGTTGCTAACCAAACACTACCGAGTGGGCTAAAAGAGACTCATCTGATACTATCACTTTGAATTTTTATACTTGCAATTATGTGAAGGTTCAAAGATGTGTTATTTTGAGATTTTGGGTTTCCCACTACTGCAAAAAGAAAAGAACAAACAAACAAAATGAAAGTCGCTTCATCATCAAACATAAAAATTCTTATTCATAAAAGAATGATGACTTTGATAGGGTGTATGATTGAATCCGAAAATGACCACCTACAAATTTCTAAAATGGAGAATCAAATCACTGGTGTAGTTCTTTAAAGATGACACAATGTGAAATTTTCATTAGGGATCATCTTTGACGAGTAGCCCATTGTGAGGTAATTAGAAGATGAGTTCTCCATGGACATGTCTACGCGTAGACGGCGGTGTTTAAGAGTAGGATAGTCAAAGCTTGGCTGGCAATGTTCTGTCTTTTAGTGGTTAGAGTTTCATCCATGTGCTCCAAGTTGTACGTTTTTTTACCTCCTACTCTAACGACTTGGTAAAGTCCTTCCCAGTTTGCTTTGAGCTTGCCTTCTCTAAGTATCTTCATTTTCTCGAAGTTTTCCCTTAAGACCGAATCTCAAACTTGAAGGCTTGGAGGCTTAATGCCTTAGTTATAGTACAAACCAAATCTGATATTGGTAGGCAACAAGTCAAACTTGGGCACATTCTCGAAGTTTCTCAACAAAGTCAAGGTTTGACTTCAAGATTTCGGCGTTCTCCAAAGTGATATGTTCCTCAGTGTGAAAGTTTGGCATTGCAGTCTTTGATGAGTAGCCCATGGTCAGGCGATAAGGAGATAAATTCTCCAGGGACTTGTCTACTCGTAGACGGCAACATTCAAGCATAGTATTGCCTAAGCTTTGCGATGTTCCATCTCTTGGTGATCGGAACTCTATCCTTGTGCTCCAAATTATAAGCTCCTCTGCCCCCTACTCCGACGACTTTGTAGGGCCCTCCTAGTTTGCCTTCTCCTGGTACCTTAATGTTTTCAAAGACTTCTCTTAGGAACAGGTTCCGACTTGAGCTTCAAGGCTTGACACCTTTGTTCTAGTAGGACCGAATATGCTATTAATAGGATGCAAGTTGGCCTTAAGCACATTCTCGGGGGTCTTCGGTAAAGTCGAGGTTAGACTCCAAGGTTATAGTGTTCTCCAAAGCGGTATGTGAAGGAAAATTTGTGAAAAACATGTTCATTTAAGCAACATCAATTGCATGCAATTAACAATTAAAGGCGGAATCATGCTTGTATGCACTTAAAACAAAACATTTACCCATGAAATTCAAAGCCTAGTAGATAGGTGAATCAAGACTCAACTCAAAACAAAGTGAGTTGAGAAATCAATACCTTTGTAGATTCCTCTTTGCATAAGCAAATGCTAATCACCCAAAGAGAGGGCCTTCATTCCTTGCATCTTGGATCCATGGATTTGGATGGATGAAAAGGTTTCTCCAAGTTCCCAAAATTGAGAACCTCTAAGTCTCCACACCAAGGTATATTGTAGAAGAAATGAGTGACCTAGAGGAAGTAAGATTGCTAGCTATTCCCCTCTAGATTGGCCGAAATTTTAGAGAGAAAGGAGAGCTTGTGTTCTCATCCTTTCCCCCAAAAAATAACCCTTAGTAAATTTTAGGCTATAAAGTCCTTTATATAGTCCCTTCAAATAAGTGACCTAATGGACCAAAAGCCCTATTCTTTTACACATGGCTAGCCTATAGGTTTATTGGGCTTTCAAGCCCTTTGTTTTATTCAAGTTGTCATACAACTTGAGTTAATGGGCTTGACATTCAAATCCCATTGGGCCTTGCGGCCCAATACTAACCCGAGGTCTTTAACGAACTTATTCGTTTGATTAATTAACATATTAATTAATCCTAGCCTTAGATAAATAATTAAACCATTTAATTATTCTTACTCATCTCCGTTGAATCTTCAATCTCTACCTTACACGGTGTACGATCCATTAGGTTCCTTTTAGCGAGGCAGTGGGCGATTCAAACTCTTTCAAATCGATTGTGAATTGAAACTTACTTTCAATTCTCCCGTTAGTGATAATACACTTTTAGGGCTTCCACAAACCATGAGTGACACCTTAGCAGCATATCATGGTTACCCAAGCTAATCAGAAGAGGTGGAGAACCTATTCAGTTTAGGATTACAAATGCAATACGGTCTTTCTCTAATACAATACTCTTGACCACATTGTTTGGTTTGATAGTTTATTCATGTCGACTATCCAATGTGAATCTTGTACTTATATGATTACCTTGAATGTGATCTGTAACGCATTCTAACATCTCATTCATACTCTGGCCAGAGATTCTAAATCATATCATAGAGTATTCTCCCTCAAACAGTTTGAAGGTTAGAGATCCCTTGTTGCGCATTCACTTGCCTCCATGGCTAAGTGGCTTAACCCCAACGATGCCGTGGACACCCTGATAGAGTGACGTTGACATAATCAAAGATTAAGGACCTAACTACAAGACAACTGTGATGCCTCAGGTCAAAAGACTAATTTGCATTATCCCAACCATGAGTTCTCATGTGACATGAATATGAGAACTCTTCATTGATCGTGTTCAGTGAACTCATTCTCTATTGAGCACCTACGTACTTGTCTTGATGTCACACACACCAATGACTCGAGACTAGTCACTCTCCCTGAGAGAAGACATAGCACGTACTGATCTTAACGGACTGTCAATGCCCAATTGACAATCCTATGATCAGGAACGTTTAGGATGTGTCAACGAAAGAATGGTCTCATGAATCTAACTTCTTTAGATCGCATTCTTCCAATCACATATTCCTTGGACTTATCGTTTAAGCATATAACATTTATATGAGACGGCTCAAACAATAATCTTTGCCCTTTACATTTAAACTACATTAGTTTGAAATGAACTACATTAGTTTGAAATGTCCGTAAAGTATCATCATATGATTGGTTTTAGGGCACATTTCCAACAGTATGTTCCTTAGTGTATCTGCATCGTGGCCATCTGTGCCCTATTAGAGCAAAGAGCACAGATGACTTTTGTGTCTTTCCCCTAAGGCTGGAAATTTTTCTTGAAGATCCCAAACCAAACCAAAAAAATCCCTATCCCAGACCCAAAAATTCCCAAACCAATAATGCCGAAATTTTCGGGATTCATACCAAACAGATCCCGAACCTTTCGGTATGAGAATCAGGATTACATATCCAATGGTTCGAGAATCCCAAACCAAACCGAAGATATATATATATATATATATATTTTGGTTGCGTATATGCATGTTGAGTGTTGAATTTGAATTTAAGTAGTTTGATAGTAGACTATATTAGAAATAAAAGTATAAAATTAAGTTGTTTGGAACTTTGGAACATCAATTTGACTTGGTATTAATGAATTGGTATTTTAATTGGTATGAAATTTCAAATTGATATGAGATAAAGAGCCTAAATTTGAATTGATATGAAATTGGGCAACAAAATTTCAAGCCGAAAGCCTAAATTTTAGCCCACAGCCCAAAAATCTCAAATTTCAACCTAAAAGCCCAAAACCCAAAATCCAGACCTAATTCATCCCGGAATGCCAACAATATTTTCGAAATCCCGAAAATTAGGAATACCAAAATTTTGATTCAGAATTAGTCTTCAAATCTCTGCCCTAAAAATTTTTGGTCTGAGATTCAGGGTCCCATTTCGATTTGGGAAACCATACCAAATCACCGCTACTTTCCCCCAGCACTCATGTAGCGGAAGAATCGATTGTGCCTTCCTAGCTATCAACAAAAAAGAGAGAATATAAAAAAGGGATTCGAAGGGATTTGTATTCAAATACTTCCAATAAAGTTGTATACCATCATGTTCTTGTTCACAACAACTAGCTCTTAAATTAGTTTTTTTTTTTTTTTTTTTTTTTTTTTAACCAGTGGTTCTTGATGAAAATAGTTAGATCAACTTAGATGAAACTGTAAGTTGATCACACAAGAGTACAAAGATGTAATGTGGTTCTTCCAAATTCGGATTGCGTTCATACGGACTAGTTTTCATTTCACTATGATAATGCAGGATACATTTTCTTTAAAGAAACATGGATGGTACGAGGTGAAATTTATAAAAATAAAAAATACACTTAGTCATGGAGTTATAAGCCTTATCCGTTACACATACACATGAATGCACGACAGTTTATTGAGAGAATCAAGTGTCCAACAGTTAGCATCCTCAATAAGGGTTTTATCTTCTATGAAACTACTACATTTCAAGTCTTAGTGAGAAATTTCATCCCCAATAAATCGAAAAATAGGGTTAGATCCACTAGTTGGGCTACAAACTTCAATTCTTGAGTAACATAAAATTGGGCTACATCTAGCCCAAAAAAAACAGTGGTTCCCACAAAAAAGTAGCAACTCATGTGACCAAAATTCTATCACTCTCCCTCTACTTGTGAATAGACTTATACTCTCCTTTTATTCTTTTTTCTTACATATTTTTCTTACAATTTGGCTAATTAATGATTTTTTAAAATTCCATAATTAAAATTTCAAATTGATTTAATGTTCATGAGCATTGGTGGATGAAATTTTCAAATAATTTTTTTCAAAGTTGTATGATACTAATTTACCAATTGGTGTTAGGTAAATTGTTGTGTTGTACGTCAAAATCAAATTATTTCAGAGAGCCAAGTAGAAGTTTGTATCTTTCAACGGATGAGATTGAGATAAAAAAATCTTATCCAACGAACAGTTCATAAGCGATGAAATCTAATTTTGTCAGAATTTGAACTTTTTTAGGTTGAAAGGTAGAAAAGTTAACACACAAAAAAATAGCGCATAATCAAATTACTACATAAATATATATATATATAGCCTCATATAGAGCTCGAAAGAAATAGCTCCTCCTTATGAGAGATTCTTTTATAAAGCTCCAAAGATTCCTCGAAACTCTAAAATGGGCTATATCCACCACTTTTCTAGTATTATATAAAACTCTCATTATAGAGGGTGAGGGTCATTATATAAGAAACATATTGGGCTCTCCTATTTTGGGCTTATTAGGTGGACTAGGTGAAGCCCAAACCATAATACCATAACGGGTAATGTATTCTTTTTCAAATGCTCGTAGTTTTCGGAGAGAATTAAACAAAGACCTTGAAAAATAGTTATTTTTCATTAATTTAAGTCGAAAAAACAAATCAAATCAAAATATACGTATATGTCTGCACCTAGATTTTAAAAAGAGAATTTTAACAAAAAGTTCACAGTACTGTTCACTTTAACGAAAAATCACATTTTTACACTAAAAAGTCAATTTTGGTACTATTCACTTTACCCTTTATTTTATCCTTATTATTAGAACTCAAAATTTTCAAATTCTTTTCATTAGTTTTTCTTTTTAAAAATGGTGAATTTTTATTAAATTTTTGATCAAAAATACTATTCTTACCATCTGAAAGATTCTATCTCTTTAAAAAAATAATAATACAAATATGTAATAAATGTAATATTTCTTAATTTTTTACTGCACATTCAACCATCTTTCGATATAAAGAGATGATAAAATAATAATAAAGGATCAGTAAATTCCTTTAAGAAGAGAGGGTGTAGCGCGTGGGGTAAAGGTAAGCGATTGCGATTCACAGAAAGTGCATAGCTGTCTCGGACTAAAATGTAAAATGAAAAGTATAAGAGCTGCGGGTGTCATTGTCTACTGGTTCCTATAGGTCCCTCGGTCAGCCATGTACTCTGTCGGCTTACGTGGCGTTGAGGTGAATGCGGTATAGTAGAAGAGGCACGTGACATGACTCCCACTTTGTCGACTTGTCCCACAACCTTTTACCTTGGGATACTAATCCCACTTCTTTTCCTTGTTTACATATGTTTTTATAAGTAAAACTCGAGTTTTAACTCAAAATATATTTTTAGAATAAATTTAGTTTAGGATTCTCTTTGGTTAGTAGAACTTACTTATTATATATGTGTTTTTTTTTTTATAAATTTATTGAATTTAACAGTTAAGATTTAATATAATTAAATTGTAAAAAAAAAGATCTCACAATCTAAATTTAAATCCAACAACTAAGGTAATTAAAAAAATATTCTTTTATTTGTTTCATATTCTTTCATGATTTTTTTATATTTATCGGAATCTAAATATTTTTAAGTTAAAATGTTCATGAAAATAAGGAGGGTAATCTACATAATTTTTTTTTTCTTTTAAAAAAGTTACTTTAAGAAAAAAAAAATATCCTAAATCAATTATAATATAAATTCGAACTACAAAGTTAACCCAAAGGGGATGCATGAGAAAAACTGACACAGCCCGACCGAAATCAAGGCATGCTGGCCATTACGTGAAGGTAACGTAACTATATGCACAATGCGGAAGCAATATTAATATAAGAAATGCGAATAAATAAAAACCAAACTAACTAGAGCACAAGGGGTAGTGGTCGCCATAGAACGCCACTACTTCTTAGTACCCAATCTGAAACGACGAAGCATCTCAAGCGGATTAGAAGCAACATCTGGATGATAACAAGACAAGTCAATAAATTTCCTATAATACTCATTCGCCGTCATCTTTCCCTGTCAACGCCGTCGTCCGAAACCAGCACGCCTTAATTTTGGTTCGGATGTGTCAAAAACCCTTTCTAGGTTAAAACCTAAACTTTATAGGTTAAAAATTTTAGGTTTTAACTCAATGATGGAGATGGTCTTAAAAAGACAAATTTTTTTAAACTACAATTATAAACCATATAATGTGTTATCAATAATAATTTAATTATCAACATCACGTTATATGATTTAAAAGTGAGACTTTCTATTGACTTTTTGTCATCTCATGTTTTTTACACAATATTTTATAATCTTAGCATGACATTGATATTAAACTGTGAGATGATAAAAAATCTCACCTTTGAGAAAGTTTAATTAGCAGTTCTCAATATTGTATTCAATTATGTTGACAAATCCACTTTTCCCACTCTGCTACTCTGCTTTTTGGTCGAAAACACAAGGATTGTTTATGTTTATTCTTACAGCATAGCAAAAACAGTTTTTTTAAAAAGCACGGTAATACCTAATTAGCTCGTAGGTTTACATTCATACGCAGATATAGAAGTTCAGTTGTCTTGGGCACACTTACCTAAATCTAGGAGTTCATTTTTGCTATTATATATAGTTACCGTTTAATAAGTGAGGTAATGAGAAATGAATAGAGAAGCATTTGGAGAAAGTCCAAACCTGTGTTTAGGTGAGGTAATTAGGAAAGAGATTTGAGGTTAAGTGGGATTTAAAAGCATATGGTTCAAAATAAGATGTTCGATTAAATTACACAAATGAGATGTCTATAATAATTAGATATCAAACTCGTTATCAAAGTTAGTCGAACCTAAAATTTTCATTTATAATTAAAGATAAATATTATTAAACCGCAATACTAATACTAGTGTCATCTATCTGGCAAGTTTAAAACAGGGGTTGGAAAATGACAAGGAGCCTGGTCTTTGAATTTTCTTTATTTTCTGCTAGCTACTTTGGTCTTCAATTGCAATGGCGTGAACCTTACATGAATGAAGACTAGTACTACTGCGAGACCATTATTAGGCCGATTTATATTGAATTAAATATCATACTCTTGTTCAAAATCCAAACAGGGAACATAAAGAAATTGATTTTTGGTGCTCTAAAGAAATGATTTTGAACCATAAGTTTTTATCTTCTTTCTTCTCTATTTACTTGTTAAATTTTCTCAAACCTACCATGTGTAGACCAAAGAATTTCAATGCTCCAATGCCAGTTAGAATCACTGAAAAATGTGGACCATGCCATGTAACCGATGATCACGTCGGATAAACAACAGGTCACTCGAGATATCGCCTGTAAAAAAATGTCATACTTCATTGTCATTGTCAAAATGATGGAAACCAGAATTACACATGGGGCTGGTTTTGGTTTGGTAGCCGAACCAAAAATCAGTTACCAAAAACCGAAATCAAATTATTCGAAATAAGAAATCCGAAATTGGTAAAACCAAAATAATATCGATTTTTCAGTCCATTCAGACAAATTGCTCTAGAACTCAAGAAATCCGAGTAGGGTTAACCTCAAACTGATCCAGAACTGAAGAAAAAAAAAAATTAAAACCAAGATCGGAAGCCTTAAATCAATTTCAAAATCCCCCAACTGAAATTAATTCAACTTCAAAATCCCTAATTTTTCCTTTCCAAAAGAACACAAAACTATTACGAGTTCTGGTAAAAAAAAAAAATCTTACCTTCTAAGCTTGTAAGGCGAGAATGGCCCGTTTGATGGTGGGAACAACAATACAAGTTGCAGGGAGAAGCTTGTATGGCGTTAGAGTGATGTGGTGTGACGTGGTGTGGGCGGAGAAGTTGCAAACTGAGTCGAGATAGGGAGAGGGTGCGTCGGAGTCGACAGAAATGGAAGTGATGGTATGAAACTAAGTGGAGACCTAAGACAGAGTTCATTTTAAATGGAGGGCTGAGATTCAATCTCTATGAAATCGAACGGGTAATATTAATTTATTTAATAAACAAATAAAAACAATGGTGATTTTACCGAACAAACCCTTCATAAAAATCTAAAGTTTCGAATGCCGAAGGGTTCGAGATTATTAGGTTCGAATTTTTTTTGGTCGTATTAGATTTTTTTGGGCATTTTGTCCAAAATAACTGTTATAGCATTTTAAAATTTTTTATTTTACACTTTTTATAAATGTGTTTTTCTTTTTAAAATTTAAAATACAAAATAAAATTTTTAAAGTATCAATAACAATTCTCGTTTACAACATCGATTACACATATATAAATAAACTTATTCAACATTGACATTTTTTTTTTTTTTGGGTACCTTTCTTTCATAAACAAATCAATTGATTAGACTATCTCTACCCCCAACAAATTCTTGAGAAGTGGTCCCTAATTTCATAATTTTAAATGATAAATGACTAAATAAGTTGGTTTTATTGGTAATGAATTTGTTATTTTCTCAGCTTTACTGGAAGGCCCACCATCCACCGTCAGTGCATCCCTCTTTGGGTCCCAACTTTCCAAAACAAGGTTTTGTGCCCTTTGTCTTCCCAATAGTAGACAGCACCCAGGGAGAAATATAAAGGATGCACAGATAAATAAGAACAGAATAATGCTTTTTCTTGTAAAAAGACTCAACCTTTAGACTTTAACCCTAGTGCTTTAATTAATCCTATTAATTAAAGCAAAGCTAAGAGACAACTAAGATCAAATTAATAGTGAATTAGTGATGGTCCTCCATTGTTGACTAGTATAATTGTCATTTAGGTCTAGCGTTAATGGATTATACTTTATGCAGTCATTCAATCTAATTAAACTGCTTTTAGTATTGATAGATGTTAAAGAGACTTCTTTGAAAAAGAGAATTTTTATGAATTTTTCATCACCTCATATTTTTAATATAATTTTCGTACTAATATTATAAAATATTATTCTAAAAACATAGGATGACGGGGAGTTCATGAAAATCTTATTTTGAGATAGTCTCCTTAGCATTTCTTAATGGTATTAGAGGTGGTATTGGGGTGTAGTGGTATTTGGTATCCACATATTTGAATGTTTGCCCATTGTCCAAACAGTCACTCTCACTGCATTTATAAGTGTTTCTTCTTCAGTGATAAGAGACACCTACAAAGAAATGTGACGTTAACAACGATGGACAAAACGAATGGTTCTAAGTAGTTAAAAGTGTTTATTTCTACATTTAAGATTTTGTGTTTGAATCTCTCTTCTCCAATATCGGTTGACAAAAGAAGAAAAAATAACAAAAACCTTAGACACCCACAATGAGCTAAGAAAAGAGAAGAGAAAAAGTATCCTTGTCTATTAGCTGAAAAAAGGAAATTGAACTTGAGACCTTTATAACACTAGAGGAGAAGGATTACTTCATAAAGAGCTAGTTAGAAAGCATTTACTTAATTACCAAATGGCCTGGTGATAATTGTCTTTAGTTACTTATAAGAAGTATTATATTCGAATCACATGAATATAAATATAATATCTTCTACGATGAATATGATCTTCAATATTGACGTAACTTTGTCGTGAATTCATAATTTTTTTAGTTGTAAAACTATTTTGAAATTAACTTCTAGTTGGTCAAAACGAAGACTAATATTTGATTGAAAATTTTCTTTTTTTAAAAAGAAAAATGGTTCCCACTTTAGAGGCCTATGTTGCTAATAAAAATGTGACATCCCAATAACCAGCACTATTACCTGCATGATTTTGCTGTATACACAACTAAAATCCCAATTTTCCTCATTGTCCAAGGTAAAAGGTCCGACAAGCCAAAGTTTAATATTATCATTAACCATCATACCAAGACCAAAAAGTTGAAAATACCATCATACTTGCTAGGAACATGTGTCATATCCAACCTTTTCATCATACCATACCACCACACTTATTTTAATTATCTTCATTAATCAATTTTTTTCTTCTTCTAAACTTTATCATGTCACACAAATGAGCATGAAAGCAAAAGATAATCTTTGTAATTAGAGAAACACAAGGAACCCTACATGAAATTTTATAATATGATTCTCTATCTCAACCCTACTTTATTGAAAAAATTAAGAGCAAATTAAAAAAAATCAATTTTATGACAAACCAATGTTTTATCTTCCGATTATTCTTAAAATGGATTACGAAGTTTTAGTTTATTATACTGCATTACAAAGTATTAAAATTGGATTAATTTATACATTTTATCTATGAACTGACTACAATACTTACATGTGAATTTAATACAATCATCATCTGACGGTTTTATATAATTCACTTGATATATGTATTTAATACAATCACCTTCTGACCATTAAAATGATGATTGTACTAAATACATATAAGTATTGTAGCAAAATTCTTCTATCTATTTGAACATCTAATCCTCAATTAAATTAATTTTTGTCAACGTGGTATGCGTTTCATGCTCACCATGATATCACTGTAATAGGCTCAAATAGTCTATTAGACTGAAGACATAAATCAATACAAATGTCAATATCTTATTGTGTAATATAAAAAAAAATTGAACTTTCGTGAAAAATCATCTCAAACCTAAAGCGTGTGAAATTTGGTTAGCAATTAATTATCCAAACTACTTAGTTTATACACAAGTATATTCAAATTTGAGGATATAGAGTAATTTTTTAATGCATTCGAAAAACTGCTACATAATGTTATTATTCTAATTAAATTATAATACGTATATTTGTTTTTTTTTTCCTCCTTAAAAAGAGATCAGTTAGTGATTTTGTCTCGATGGTCCATTATTTCAAGGATCGAGAAGACTCATAGAGACATTTCAACTTTTCCTGATCACCATTGTGCCTTAATGAAGCACTAAGAATCGAACTCTGAATATGCCATATGTAATACTAACCTATAAAAAAAAAATTTGTTTTCATTAATATATTATAAATGTCCGACAAGTCAATTTTGTGCTATGAAAAAATTTCAAACACAAATGAGAAGAAAAAATAAATGTCATCATGAATTGGCCTAACACAACCTGCAAAACCCAGAAAACAAATCAATTTTGTTTCTTTTGGTACAACACCAAAGACCCAGCAGAGAGAAACAGATTCTTGAAAGATATGAATCATGTCTAAGAAAAACGGAGGGTGGGTGGTGAGAGTGCCTGGCGCACTAGCAGACATATGGGCCCCATCATCATCACTCTCTCCACCACCTCGTCAACCTAACACCTCCCTCCTTCCCTCCCTCCTCCCCCACTCTCTCTCAAACCCCTTCCCTCTCTCTCTCTCTCTCTCTCTCTCTCTAAAACCCACACTTTCTTCAACCCTCTCTCTCTTGATCAGTTTCATGGAAGGCACACTTGGGTTGCTTGGTGGTGGAGGTGGGTCTTCTGGGGTCTCATCAAACGAGTCGACAATGTCAAAGGCGGAGGTGGTGGCGGTGGAGCAAGACTATGTGGGGATGTCCTCTGAGGCAACCTCTTACCCGGCTGAGGCAGAGCTTGAGCTGGGCCTCAGCCTTGGTGGCGGTGGCGCTGGTGGTGGTGGTGGTGGAGGGAAGCTCGGCAAGCCATGTGCATGGGGTGAACGTGGTAGAATCTTGACTGCCAAGGACTTCCCTTCTATGATGGTCTCTCACGGAGGCTCTTCAGCTGCTTCTAGGTTCTCTCACAGACCCAATGCTTCTGCTGCTGTTGCTGTTTCTGGGACTAAGAGAGCTGCTGACTCTGTTCCCCAAGAGGGTGGCTCTCCCACTGCTGTAAGGTAAGAGAATATTCATACAAAGTAAGCTGTCCTCAGCATGCATTTTTATTCTACCTTGTGTTTGGTTGCTGAGAAAACTGAGGGAAAATGAGAAATTGAATTCTTGAGTCTATTTCGTGCATGATTTGTGTTTAGTCCAGGAAAACAGAAAAGTTTAGAAAAACCCAAGTAGTGGTTTATGTTATGCCCCCTTCACAAAAGATTAAATAATTGTTCATGTAATTTCTGTTTCTTTTTATTTAACTTTTTTTCTTGGCTAATGATTTATTATTATCAGTCTGATATTTTGTTTCGATACTAAATTTTTCATGTTTAAGTTATGCATATTACTCATATTTCATACAGTTTTTAATCTACTAATGAGTATTCACTCTTTATCAAATCCTAAATATTTACTTAATTTATTGTATACTTTTTTTTTCTTTTATTTTTTTTTTGTGAAAATTGTTATGTGTTTTTTCTTTTTACAAGCGATAGCGGTTAAAGGTTAAATGTTAAATGTTAGATGAGAGAGGGATAGGTCGGGATTGAACCGCACCAGGGTGCATAGGTATAATCGCCACTATCGTAGATTGTAATACTATACTGTGTTGAATACTTGTACTTGAATGTATTGTAACGATGAGAAATAAGAACATGAATACTCTGTTTCTCTGTTTTTGCAATTACCCTAATGATGTTTTCGGATCATTGATTTTTGTATATTGTACTGTGAAAGCAGTCAGGTTGTGGGATGGCCACCTATAAGTGCTGCAAGGATGAACAGCTTGGTTAACCAGGCAAAGACTGCAAGGGCTGAAGATGACAAGGCAGTCGGGGACAAATCTAAGGACACTTCGAAGAAGAAGATCAACATCGGTAGTAAGACAACTGCGAAAGAGAAGGGGCATCTCGGATTTGTTAAGGTGAACATGGATGGAATTCCGATTGGGAGGAAAGTGGATTTGAATGCTCACTCTTGCTACGAGAATTTGGCTCAAACACTCGAGGAAATGTTTATCAGTCCCACTACAATTATTGGTTGGTTCTGTTCCTTTGCCTTTGGAAAAATTGGATAGAGGACCTTATGTGTTGCTCAATCAATTACTTTGTATGCTTATGAGTTCCAATTAGTATGTTTAGTCAAATATAAAATGAAGATGATGCATCAAGAATCCTTAAGCGGTACCTAACCATGGCCGGTTTGACTTGGCGAATATGTTCCCTGTGGTTATGTTATGAAACAAAAAGATGAACGCTCGTCGTTCTGGTCCACCTTTGAATAGCATATGATATTGTGTATGACATTCATTTTGTGGTCATGCCAGGTGGAGACATGGAACAAGCGAAAAATCCCTCAAAGCTTCTGGATGGATCCTCCGAATTTGTGCTCACATATGAAGATAAAGAGGGAGATTGGATGCTTGTTGGAGATGTTCCTTGGGGGTATGCCGCTACTACCACAAAGTATTAGTATTGTTAAAAAGAAAAGTATGGTAAACTAACAACATAAAATATAGGGATTATGATTGCCTGGGAAACAATGTAGTTAGTCACTTATATAATTGATATTGCCTGAGTTCTTATTAATAAGTATGTTTGCGATTTTTATGGTATTTCAGAATGTTCCTCAGCTCAGTGAAAAGGCTTCGTATCATGAGGACATCTGAGGCTAATGGTCTCGGTATGTAAATTTGAAGCCATTACGCATACATTTTGATCTCCGAGTTTCATTTTTGCCGGTTCTGGTACTCCTGTGAGATTATGAGAGCCTCTATCTGATACCGATTAATCATTCATTCGCAGCTCCAAGATTTCAAGAGAGGAGCGAGAGACAAAGAAACAAGCCCATCTAGAATACAAGCGCTGCCTCCCCTTTATTTTTACGTCTGGTAAGATGAATGAACCTACAGTTTGACAACAGAAGGAAGTAGAAATTCGACGAGTCAAAAAGTGCGAAGATCGGCTTCCACTGGGATTTGCTTGCTAAAACCATTCTCTGGTTCTTGCTGGTTTTTAATTTTTCTTTCTTGGGTAGGGTTTTTCTAGGTTTTTACAGGCTCTTACATAACGCTAGCATACAGGCCTGCATACTCGGCTACGTGCTGCTGCTGCTGCTTTCTCATACTGTAAATATGGGAGCACTTCACTTCATATCTAAGAGAGTGTTGAGTTTTGCTGCAAAAGAAGCTTGTGTGGTTTTATTTTTTATTAATTATTTATTTTGGTTGTTTTGCTTACTTTAACAATTTTTTACTTTCTTTCTATTTACTGTACCTTTACCCCAAGCTTCAACTTGAATTTTTTTTTTTTTTTTAACAAACGATATTATTTATACTAATATGATTCTAATTCTTTTTTGACGAGAATAAAACTTAAAACTTCTCGTTTACAAATGAAATGAAGAAGAATATTTTTAGAGGAAAACAACTTGAATTTTGAATCATCATAAAAAACTCAATTACCTGCTCTACAACTGCAAACTTTTACTACTGGTGACAAAGGCGGGGACCCCAATCTTCTGACTGTCATAATTAATTTATGTATTTTTTATGGGGTCAGTACTGTCATAATCCTAACTGGTCTAGCCTTTGTAGTAGGCTGTAGTAATTGTACAAACCCTCTGATTTGGTCTTTAGACCTGTGTTTGGAGGGACAAGTGCCCTTTCCACAAGTCTTTTTCAAACGTCTGGAGGGCACTTCCTGACTCGGTCAATCTGTTGCTTGGGACACAATTCAATTCACTTCCAAAAGAAAATGAAAACGATGAACAATAATACATAAAGTAAAAACCAAATATCTAATAATTGCACGGAAAATGAACAATTGAGAACGAAACTAGAATATTTTATAGGTGTTGAAATTAAATCTAACAGTTAAAAACATTCGTAGCATTAAAGCTGCACTCCTAAATATGTTGAAAATCCAAAGTTACAATAAATTACCCAACTGAAGAAAGCTGAAACCGCACATTATCAAAAAGTTTGGTTTTATTTAGGTTAAGCCCCACTATCGATTCGAACCAGTGAAACCGTTGCTCTAGGTGTACATAACCATTGGGGATGCTACCAACCTTTTCAATCTAAAATTTCATTTTTCCTTTTTGTCTCTGCTCTCATCCTACAGTTTTACATAATGATAGGGAACTCTACTTTCCCGTTCACTCTTTAAAGATTAACTATAGAAAGAAAAAAGATCATTCTAATTAGAAATCGTTTAACTAATCGATGAGCGTTGTCAAAATTTTATTGTTTAACTAAAAACATGACTTCTACATATTGGATAACGGTTAGATAACTAAACGAATTCGGATTTATTTGAATTTTTAATCGAGTCGACCTTTACAGGGTGACCTAGAAAATAGACAACTCAAGTTATCATGCAACATTGCAAGATGAGAAAGAGAATAAAAAATGTAAAATAAAAAAGCTGATATGAGAAAATTGCTAGCATCCTTCTAACCATTTGCACTAGTCAGTCAATCAAAATTGTAACTTTTGTATTATTTAGAAACCAAGTTTTTCTCCGTTTGCAGCAAATGCTCAATGAGTTGGACAGACTAGAGGGTAATATTATGCAATCATATTTCTTTTGACTGCAGATTACTGATATACTACCCCAATCCCAATTGATGGACTGTGGGACTGTGGTGGTGGGTGCCCTAACCATAATTACCTTCTTTTAATTAATACTAGCCGATGAGCACATATTTTATGTATGTAAACAATTTTATTTTTTATTTTTTTATTTATTTATTAAGAAGTATGATTAGTTTTTAAAATTTTAAAAAGAGTATAAAAAAATGATGGTGGGACAATTTCTCTTAATAAATGCATATTTTATCTTAATATTACATAATTACTGTTTTTTGTCCTCATTAATATTACATATAATTTCTGCTTTTTGTTGTCATTAATCTTACATATAATTACTGTTTTTTGTCCTCCTTATGTAAATATTATGTATAAAAAAATGACGGTAAAATAGGAAAAATAAGGATATGATTGTCATTTTGTTAAAAAAAAAAAAAAGGAGGGTAAAATCGGAAAATAGGGATATGTTTGCCATTTTGTCAAAAGGTACAAAATTACCATTTTGTCCTTTTCATGTCAATATTGTGTATTCAAAAGTGAGCAAAATTGAAAAAAAAGGGAAAAAAAAAAGTTAATAAGGGCTTTTTCTTAATAGAATAGATGTGGAACAACTGTATCTTAATTATTTATGCTCACAGTGGCAGAAAAACTTACAGCTGAAATTGGCTTATTTTTCTCTGCCATTTTTAACTTCTTTTAAACAATTTGGCCTTGTAATTTAATGACTGAGTCATCATTAAAATCGCTTATTTTTATTATTTATTTATCTGTTTGGTCTGAATTTTAAAGTTATGCTTCAATTTTTCAGAAAGAAATTAAAAAAAAAAAAAAAAACATATTGAGCATGCATCCTTAAGAAAAAAGAGAGTTATAATTGCATTGGAACCCAACAGCTGTAAAAGAAATGATTAACTGTACTAATGTGCGGAATAAAAAATTTCACATCTGTGTCTAGCCATGTGTATGTGTATGTGTATGTTTATGCGATCTTCATTCTGTAACATTTGGAATACCTCAAGGTACTTATACGTGTTACTACCTTTCAATACTTCAATGCATTTCAAGAGAAAATCAGAATATAGAAACACAATCTAAAATTTTAGATAGTGACACGATTTTTAGAAATAGTAGTTAATAATTGACAATGACATTATTTCTAAAAACAGTATCATTATTTTTAAAAACAATGGTCGCCGTTTCAAGATACTAGCACACTATTACAATCCAAAAAAATGGAGGAAAACTTTAATTTTTTTAATTTTATAAATTATGCTTATCTTAATTTCAAAACAGTGATTTTAACTTTAGTTTGGACAAAATTGTTTGAGTTTGTGTCATGTCATATGAGCTAAATAATACAACTATCCATCAATTAAAACAAATTAAAAAAATAGTATTATAACCCAAAAGAAAATGGAGCGAAACTTTTATTTTTCAGTTTTATAAACAGTGCTAATTTTAATTTCAAAACAGTAATTTTAGCTTTATAAAATGTGGGAGAGTTAAAAGGATTGACCATAAGTCCCATCCAACTTTAACCGAAGAGAGTACGGAAAAGATAAAGAGAAGAGAAAAGAGAGAAATTCAACCCACCTGGGTTGAAGATGAAAGAGAAAGAGAGAAACAAATAAAGATAAAAGAGAGAGGGAGAGAGGAATAAATGAAAAAAGATCACATTGGCCGCATGTGGCGCGTAAAATGTATCATTTGTTCTTTTTGTCATTATAATTAAATGAAGTTGTTAGATTGTTTTTAGTTATATTAAGCAAAAAAAAAAAAAAAAAGAAATAGCACTAAGAAGAACACATATGAATTAATAAGGTATTAAACTAGTTAGTTACAATTTCTAGTCACCGGTACCAACAGGTGAAATTCACGTAATGCATAGTGTTCGTAGCACGATCATGAACTCTGACTTGTAAGCCCATTCCACTCTGAACCCTTTCGAATAACTTGTCGCCCAAGTAAGGCCGAACATTGTCTATGATCCATTTTTTCGGAAGCGACAGACTCGCGTACTTTCAAGGTCGCTTGCCCCTAACTTGTTGATTTTCCAAGGCTCCTCAGGTTGCGGTAGTAGCTGGTTTTCTTTCATCTTCCTTGCAGACATATCATCACGTTTAGGTAATTTGGGAGGAAGAGAAGCAGGGTCTGATTCCAATTGTTTTCCCTTGTTTGTGTCATAATTCCAAGTTGGATCACACAATGTGAGGGCAGTGGAAACTTGGTATGTTGATGCTTCGTCTTCCATCGGTAATATTAATGTCGAAAATCAACAGAGAATTGAAGTCCAGAGAAACAAATCTGAGATGGTTTTCTGTGTGAAAAATTTGGATGAAGTCGAAGAAGAGCAGGGACAGTGAGTATTTATAAGGATTTTTCAATTTTATCCACTTTTGGTCGGGAAAATATTGCACTGAGTTAACTTAGATGTTTATAGCAGTGGATATTTAAAGGAATGGTAACAACCTTCTCGTTCCACCTTCTTGGCTCTCTTTCTCATGTTGTTATGTTGTTCGGTGATTGAAACAGTCTACTTTCTATATCATCTTAAAAGATCAACTCTGCACAAATTCAACCAAATCAAAAATCGTTTTAACTGTTCAATTAACATTGCTAGAGTTTTTAACAAATGAAAAACATGAGAAAATTTTCAATCTTAATTATCTAGTTGGTGTCAGGAAATATCGTTATTTTTGCCATTTGGAAAACTTGCCCTTCCTTTTTCTGGACTAGTTTAACTTAGATTTTTGCAAGGGTGGACATTTCTTGGCGGCCAAGAAATTTTATGTCAAATTTCAAGTTAGCTTTTTTTTAACACTCTTTATACATCTTCCGCTATTGAATCAATAAAAACCAAAAAAAGGAGAAAAAAGTGAAGTTGTGTCCTGAAAATAATCATTTCTCCTCATCGCCCTCCTCTACCCTAAGCACATAATTCATGAGTAAAAAAAACACATTAACCAATGGAATGTAACCAAGTTGATTAGAGCAGTGTATTCTTCCCTTTTTGACTGGGATTTTCGCTTGAAAGACGGTTATCCTCCAATGGAATGAAAAATGGAGGTGCAAGATTTCAAAGAACTTGTGTAGGCGAGGATTTAGCTTAGTTGCAATTGAAGTCAATCGCCAGCAGCCGTGTTGCAACGCGATGGCTGGTCGCTATATATGTTATACGACTGATTAAATTACAGGGAACTCTTGCACACTGGAGGGATAGACAACGCGAGCCTCATGAGCGACGAATGCTGAATAAAGTTGTATGCAAGAATTTCGTAGAACAAAATCGTGATTTTAAATCAGAATCGTCTGGCGAAATTCACCTACTCATTTCATCGTTTCATAAATACATTCCAACATGCTCTAACAATAACACATACAATACATATGGCAGCGACCAGACAATCACAAGACATAAGTTAGGACGGATGTTCTGACCACTTATTCCGTAATCTCTGCTTATGTAACAACATTTAGTTGCAGAATACAAAGATGACACGCACTAATCAGATTGTAATGATAAAATTGCCTACTGCAAAAACTCTCTTGGGTCGGTGACGTAACCAGTCAAAGCTGATGCAGCAGCCGTATAGGGGGAAGCGAGATATATCTGGCCTTCCTTGTGACCCATTCGGCCTGGGAAGTTCCTGTTTGTTGTTGAGACGCATACCTGCAAAGACACGATGGTTAATAATCTACCAGGATTTATCTTCAATACGATTGAAATTAAAACCAAGATGTTCTCCTTTTCTTGCAACGAGGTTATCTGCATACGGGGTTATTAAACCCCCAAAGGCAGGGCAGTCAGCCCTAATTCTATCGAGGACGACGACATAGTGAATTGCAACAATCCATGAGGTCCAGCTGCCCCAAGACAGGAGAGCTCATTAGATCCTGGTGAATGTGTTGCAGAAAAGGATACTTGCCTGAGGTTCATTTAAGCGAGCATACGTGTCTTTCGGACCACCCAAGCAAGCGCCACAACTGGGACTTGCAGGTGTGTCACATCCAGCTTCCTCAAATATCTGTGAGCAAGTCTTGCCACCAGACCCTGGTACTGGAAGACTATACACGTCCATCCAAACCTACAGATTTCAGAATATACAGCAAACAAGATTTCATTCATCATGCATTTCAGAAATTTCTTGATAAATTTATACCTATGGATGTCGTCGCCTAAGCACTTAATTCTGTAGCTTGACAAACCTTTTGGGTAGCAGGCACAAGAAATGTGGGAACTTTGACCTTTTTCCCCTGCAATAAAAGCAATTAAATCTTTAAGCTTAAACCAATACAGTAGAAAATTTCAAAGAAAATCAATGCAGAGAGACAATAGAAAGATCTACAGTACTAACATGCAACACAGGCCAAAGGGCGGGCCAAATAACTCCGAATAAAAGATTAGAAAAGTATTCCCAAATGTATTAGTACATAATGCTTAAATGCAATATGCATATAATGCTTATGTAAAATATATCAAACCACATGAATGCATGCCTATATCTTAATTAGAAAAGAACATTTGTGATGTACAAGTTACATCCATGCAACTCTCTCATTCATACATATACAAAAGACATACATGCATATATTTTGATTTTGATTAGATAAACGAGTGATCTTGCAAATTGACGTCCATACAAAAATACACTCACATGCATTTGATAACAAAACATTCAGATGTCTATTGAAGTCAGTATACATAAACAATATCAAACAATATCCCAACACAAATGTGACACAGATTTGACTCCTTACCGATGCTAGAAAAACTCTGGCTGCAGCCATAAAATCCTCAGTTTTTCCACCAGTACAAGAACCGATATATACTCTGTCAATTTTCACATCTTTGCATTCTCTTGCTAAAGCACGATTATCTGGAGAATGAGGCTGGAAAACAATTTTATATAAGTTAATCGTGGAAGAGAGGCAAACTTAGCAATCGTTGAAGATCTACAAGGGAGACTAAACTATAAGAAATCAATGTATGTGTTGTTCACCTTTGCCACCAACGGCTCCAGTTTTGAGATATCAAATCTGTACTCCTTAAGAAATCTAAATGCAAACAAAACAAACTCATTAATACAAAGGAATTCCGAAAGGCCAAATCTCATGATTATTAGAGACCAATATTATGTTGGTCAATAGAAGGAATATAAAAGAATATGCACATTCTAATCATGGTTAAGCTTAAAATCCAATTCTCTTACACCTGACGTAGATTTGCAAATGATGATCGGGAAGTTCATGATAACCTGAACTAAGCTACATAGGACCATATAAAAATGTGACACTGATATGAGTATATTTTTGAAAAGTTGACTGTAGAATGATGTCTAATCTACTAACATTGTCAAAATTCAAATGCTCCATCGGTGCGTCAGAGTGCTGTAATGATTCCCAAAGTCCCTCAAAATCCCACGAAATAATATTTTAAGAATCTTGACTTTAAAACATTAGTCAATCTAAAAGATGTTTAAAAATGGATCAACCGTAAAAACTAAACATAAGATTCTAGAGTGCATGTCCACATTGAAAGAAAAATACATGCTTCAGAGTTCAAATGTTAAAAACTGGATCAAGAAATGGACTAATAAAAGGTAGATAATTAGTCGTATAAATTACCTTGCTTTAGCATCACTGTAAACAGGTTCATAGGGAACAGACGTCTTATCCTGCAATTCAACAGAAACCATTATATAGCATGTGCTTGACAGCAAAAATGTATGTGACATTAAAAAAACATATTTGTGACAACCAACCACGACAAAATGTAAAAGTAACATTAATCAACCACAACAAAATGTAACTGTAACAAAAATAAATAAAACCAAAGGCATCGCTCGAAGGCAATGGCTCTAAAGGTGGAGGTGGGGTGGGAAAGAGAGGGAGAGAGCTGACGTAGCATTAGCACTAACCTCAAGGTACTTAAATGTAGTGCTATCAGCAGGAACAATACCATTTTTACCCCCAGCCTCGACAACCATGTTGCATAATGTCATCCTTTCTTCCATCTGTTCAGCACAGGTTCATGAAATAGTAATTAATGAATACAACCAGATGAATGATGAGATCATACATGCAGTGACGACCATTAAATTCACTTACAGATAAGCTTTCAACAGTGCTGCCAACAAACTCCATAGCTTTATATGTTCCACCAGCAACAGATATTTCACCAATAATCTGCTAGACGAAAATCATTTATCAAGGAAACAACAAGAAGGCTAGATGTGTTCATCAATTTATAAATCAAGTAAACAAAATCAGATGCTCTGTCAAACGCATATAATTTGAACTTCTTGGTATGCTATACAGACTGAGTGGGAAAAAATGCCTTAAGACCTGGTTAAACTTACTTGCAGAATCAAATCTTTGGCAAGCAAATAGTCAGGCATTTCACCATCCATCACAAATCTCAGTGTTGGAGGCACCTGCAATTTAAGGACATCACAAAATGTATGAAAACACAATAATGTTCGGACATTATTGCAAACAACTATAACATTAACATACGAGATATATGCAATTCAATAAAATTGTGAATCCACAGATACAATCATACAACTGGCTAGTTCATTCACACAGGAATGAGAAACACATATAACTTATAGAAAATCATAATTCCCCGTTTTTGGTTCTCCATAGCTGAAGGTTTACTTTCCTGTTTTCTAAAATTTAACAGTGTCCATTGATTTGTTTTGAGACATCAGGCTGAAACAGGCAGAAACACATACCCTTCTTGATATCACCTTTTCATGATCCCAATGAACGCAATCAAATAATACAGCCAAGTCTAATGGCTTTCATAAAGTCTAACCCATCACTTCAACAATCAAAGGGAAAGCAAATGAAAACCCTACTCCTTGATATTAGAATATAATAGAAAATGAGAATATCTCAACCTGGGCTTGCAATTGTGGTACTTGTGCTTGTTAAAACTTGAGCATCACATGCAAATGCTACTGCAGTCAGTTGTTTCATATGGCATGTATTTAAACTCCTCAAGCAACACTTGCTTCCAGGACATATACAGCCATCTAAAATTGTCCAAATCATACCATTTTCTAGAATCCTTTCATGCACTATATCGAGGTAGCACACACTCGTCATGCCTACCACCTTCATGATCACACTTAATCAAGAGAAATAAAGGCAGAAGAGTTCTGCAACATGCATTTAAATCCTATTGGTTGTCACTACCTACTATTCAAAGCCCTTTCATATTGTTTTCCTATCATTTATTGCAACTTAAATACTACAACTTTCTACAACCAAATACATAGTTTTTTTTTTTATTAATTTTTGAAGTCACATACTCTGCCAAAAATCAATGATTCTCTCAGTATGTAGATGAACATTAATGCATGGGACATCGCACCAATGACATGTATCCGGAACAGTAATGTTTAAGCATGTGTAATGGCATAAGCCAACGTAAAAGCTGAAACCTCTGTTTCATATCTGATGGAAGATCATGATACCAATGACGAGGGTTCATTAACCCTTCATTGAAAGTAATTATAAATGACTCAGCTTTAAGTCCTTACCATTTTGCATTGGTAATGGACAAGTTAACAGGACATATTCAAGATAATATCCCTTGGTGTATGCTTTTCACAAGGATTCATACACCTGACCCCGCTTGGTGGGATAAGGCTTGGTTGTTGTTGTATCATAACCATCACCGTTTAAATAAAACATAAGAGAAGGTAAGAAATAACTCCAAACCATTGGAGCACTATGGTGTAACAAGATCAGCAAATAATATCAATGACAAAAAAAATTTATACGTGTAAAGCACAATATGAAAGCTAATCAGGGTGATGGGGGCCCATATTCACCACTATGATATTAGTGGAAGCTAATCCATCCGTAGAATTAAACCATTCATATGAAATCCTCCAACCAGTGACAAATATATGTGATCAGAAAAGCAGAAATGAAAACATATTTAAAATCTGCAAACCTTGAGCAAAAGCTTCCCAGTGCCCAATACAAATCCTGCATCAGTGTTCCCAATTCCAGTAGCAAATTGTCCAAAAGCTCCAGCAGTACATGTATGAGAATCTGTACCCAGCAGGACCTGAAGACCAAATAAGGTGTTTGATTGCTGCTTTAGACTGAAAACCACAAAATAATATTGAACTCTTCAAAGGAAAGTACCTCCCCCGGCCTGCAATGACCTTCTTGAGCAAGAGCAACATGGCATACGCCCTTATAATCAGGGTTGGCCTGCCAAATTGTCAACTAAACTCAATATCCGATGATTAAACCAATGAAAACATGGTGAAAATTTAACACTTAAAAGCCACACCTTGAAATTACTTAGATCCTTGATATCATAGAAATACTTGATGTTTTGCTCTGTGCAGAAATCTCTCAAGATATCCACATTACGATTTGCACGTTCGTCAGTTGTAAATATATAATGGTCCGGTATGATTACAACCTTTTCACGGTCCCAAACCTGCAAATATCAAAATAATGAAGCACTACTTATACCCCATAAAAACAAAAAATGCATGATTACAAAATCCCAGATATGAAAAATAGACCCTTTCAATAACAAACAACACACAAACAGAGATGATGGATAGTGAGCTAAACAAATAAAATATGCCATCAAGCAACAAGGTCCATGAAAATGAATTCCTTCTATTATTTCCTTTCATGTGATTGGTTATGGTTATTAAAAAAACAAAAACAGAGTAGTAAGAGAGGACCTGTAAACTGATATATTGCAGTGGTCTCGCAGATAAATAAGAGGTTTACCAGCAGTAGACTGACAAGAAAAAACAACAGACAACATTCTCATGGCTGCCATCCACCATGGGGTTAGGTCAAAGCTACACTATGACGCTATTGTTCCTTGACTCTTGCACTGATGTGCAGAAACCATTTGGGACACATTCATGCACAACGTTTCTTGCAAAGCTGGCCTAACCTGACACTTAGAAGTAGATTCTCTAACATGATCATTACCATTGCCACAAGAGTCAACAACAACCCAACTTGATCAATGACCTATTAAATCTGACTAAAAATTCGTGCCAACCCCTTTCCCTTTTCGCAACCTAGGAATATGGCTTCTGATTCTACTGCTAGTCTTTTGGGTGTTTAATACGGTAATGCTCTCGGAAAAACAAAAGCAAAAACATAAACATAAACAAGAAGAAGAAAAGGAAGTACCTTTGCATTCTGGCCGAACTCTTTCTTGAAGATTCCAATTGACCCCGGGCCACAGACGTCATGGGTCATCAAAACATCGACATCAACCCACACATTCTCACCCGGACTCAGCTGGGGTTTCTCAGAAGCTCTAGCAAATATTTTCTCAGTCATCGTCATCCCGGTCTTAACCTGAAAATTAACCAAACCCCAATCCAAAAACCCGCCAAATGGAGATTCCCATTAATCCTAATTGCACAAAACCAATTAACAAAAATGGCAAATTAAGATCCTGACCGAGCCGGTGGTGGCGGGCTTGCGCTCCGATTGCTGCGGAGACATGACAGAGCAAATTTTCTTGGATTTTCTCTCGCGTTTCTGACTGGAAAGCGGCGTCGCAGAGGAGAAAACAGAGAGATTCAAATCCTTCTGAGGTTCAAAATCACAAGTCCAGAAATTTAGTGAAAATCCAAAAACAATTGGAAAAAAAAAAAAAAAACAGAGCTGGAACCAAAAAAACAAAAGGGACCTTGTTGCCGATGAAGGAGGTGGACGGCGGAGTAACGGTGGAGCAAGCCATGTGGGGCGTGAGAATGCGAGCTTATGCGGCGGAGATCTGATTCCTCTGGAGAAGAAGAAGAAGAAGAAGAAAGTGAGGAAAAATTTGAAAGAGTTGTGTTTTAGTTCTGGGATTTGTGGGAGGAGGAGGCGGCTGATGGGCGTGTGTTTGGGAGGGGCTGTGAGTATGTGAGGCACAAATGACGTGTCGGGTATGTGGTTGCTGGTTGGCCTTGCTTTGTTTAGGTTGGGATAATTAAGTAATTTACAATAGTGGGGAGTAATGTTTGCCCTTGCATTACAACGTGAATTCAAATTATATCAGCTCCGTAATTTAATATTTAATCTAACAAATCTACGTTTGGCAAAAAAAAAAAAGAGGGGAGTTGCGACCGTGATAGAATTGGCTCTCTTTCCTACATCCTATCTCAATTATTGAAGAACTATTTTGTATAACATCAGTTCACTACTATGGTGTCGTTTCGTGCTAATAATATAAGAACATGTGAAATAAGCTAACACATGTCTTTATATTATTAGCGTGGCATTCCACGCGACAATTAACCGTGTCATGCAAGGTCTTAACGAGTTATTGATATTTGTTATTGTACAATAAATAGTGGTAGTTGACTAAATTTGTATAGCAGATATGTAACACATGCTTAACCAAAAAATAGATGAAAAAGTAGGATTTGGAGTTTAGATTTAACAATCGAACTTTTCGTTGATACTTGAACCAAATTTACTCGTGTGATTGCCATGTGTAAGGCGGATAAGGAGAAAAAATTTTGAGGTATTATTCCACACTTAAATCCTTGAAATGTTTTTTCTATTATTTCTCGAGACAAGCGCGAATAAAGTTAGGCAGATTATATGAGAAATTCTATGTGGATTACAAGTTTAATCTTGGTTTGGCTAATTATATAAACCCAAATAAAGTAAAGGATAATTAACTGAAGTTTAATAGTGCTTTTTGGGATTTTGTGTGACATCCCACATTGCTCAGGGGAGTGATTCTTAAATGTATATTCCCATCCCTACTTAGCACGAGGCCTTTTAGGAGCTCAGTAGCTTCGGGTTCTATGGGAAATCCGAAATTAAGCGAGTAACGCGTGAGAGCATTCCCAGGATGGGTGACCCATTCGGAAGTTCTCGTGTGAGTTCCCAGAAACAAAACCGTGAGGGCGTGGTTGGGGCCCAAAGCAGAGAATATCGTGCTACGGTGGAGTCGAGCCTGGGAAGTGGTCCCACCCGGGTCGGGATGTGACAATTGGTATCAGAGCCTAACCCTGGTTGCAAGTGTGCCGATGAGGACGTCGGGGCCAATCCCACATCGCCCATGGGAGTGATCCTTAAATGTATATTCCCATCCCTACCTAGCACGAGGCCTTTTGGGGGCTCACTGGCTTCGGGTTCCATGGGAACTCCGAAGTTAAATGAGTAACGCGCGAGAGCATTCCCAGGATGGGTGACCCATCGGGAAGTTCTCGTATGAGTTCCCAGAAACAAAACCGTGAGGGCATGGTTGGGGCCCAAAGCGAACAATATCGCGCTACAGTGGAGTCAGGCCTGGGAAGTGGTCCCGCCCGGGTCGGGATGTGACAATTTGGTATCATAGCTTAACCCTGATCGCAAGTGTGCCGATGATGACGTCAGGCCCCCAAGGGGGTGGATTGTGACATCCCACATCGCCCAGGGGAGTGATCCTTAAATGTATATTCCCATGCCTACCTAGCACGAGACATTTTGGGAGCTCACTGACTTCGGGTTCCATGGGAACTCCGAAGTTAAGCGAGTAACGCGCGAGAGCATTCCCAGGATGGGTGACCCATCGGGAAGTTCTCGTGTGAGTTCCCAGAAACAAAATCGTGAGGGCATAGTTGGGGCCCAAAGTGGACAATATCGTGCTACGGTGGAGTCGGGTCCAGGAAGTGGTCATGCTCGGGTCGGGATGTGACATTTTGGCTTAGAGCAACTCCAGCGTTGGAGCCTTCTCCTCAGGTTATTCACTATTCAATCCACCTGGTGAACAGTAACTGGCCTTAATGAACAGTAATCGCCTTTTGCATCCTCATTGTTACACTTCAATAGCCCTGACAATAAGCAATAAAATATTAGTATTTTATTTATTTATAAAATAATACAAAATAAATTTAATTGTAATTTCGGATAAGATTTTTAATCGTTCTCGTTGCGCCACGTGTCATTATTCAAAGTATTATTAAATAATTTTATTTGTAATTTCGGATAAGATTTTTAATCGTTCTCATTGCGTCACTTGTCATAAAATCTGAAAAGACAATTATTGGGGATGAATTTCCGATAAGATTTTTAATCATACTCGTTATGCCACGTGTCATTATCTGAAAATACAATTATTGGTGATGGATTTCTAATAAGATTATTAACCAATCACGTCGCGCCACGTGTCATAATCTGTTTACAATCTTTGAAGATAGATTTCCATCATATTTTTAACGAATGACGGCATGCCACGTGACATTATCTACAACCTAATCATTTCTGAATCCTCCATATAATCCACCATCCATCCTTACAAATCTCACACCAATTTTCTCAAGATCTCTATCATTATTCATAGTTTCTGCTTCCTTCTTCACAAAAATCTGTATCATTATTCATAGTTTCTGCTTCTTTCTTACAATGTCTTCTTCTTCCTCAAGGATGATGTGGGAACTCGATCAAGAAGAGGAAGAATTATTTAACCAATCAGAAGGAATGTTCAATCTCTAGGTGGCAAAAAATGAAAGGGAAGAGGATGAGGAGCGTAGCAGGAGAGATGACGAAGTAAGAATGGGCAGAGCCTCACATTCCCGTAGAGTCATCCAAGTTGTGGCTCAGATCTGTAGGCTCAGCCGTTTCGGAAACCTTGATAGAAGCAGGCAACGACGAGGTATGGAACTCTTAGACGATTATTTTGTCCTTAATAGTGCATTCCCTGATACGTACTTTAGACGTCGTTTTAGAATGGAACGACATTTGTTCAACAAAATCATGATTGCTGTTTGCAACCATGATTCTTACTTTGTGCAAAAGAAGGATGTTTTTGGTGCTATGGGTCTCCTTCCTCAGCAAAAAATTACTGCTGCCTTGCGGATACTTGCATATGGAGCATCTGCAGACCAAGTGGATGAGAAAACGAGGATGGGGAAATCAACCATTCTTGAGTTCCTGATGAGGTTTTACGGAGCAATCGAATCGAATCTATCTACACCGTGGAGTGTAGAGGGGTGCTGTTCATGAAAGCTTCTGGACCGACAGACACAACTCTAAATTTAGGACAATTTTTGACAATATTCCAACATTCCCACCAGTTGAATGATTTATTTTTGCTTTTGGTTTTAGCACCATACCAAACTTGTGCTTGAAGTTCCTACATAATGCGGGAGAAAAAACAATTATAATGAAAATAGGTAACAAATAAATAATACAAACAAATAATTATAATGTAAGTAGGTAACAAATAAATAATACAAACAAATAATTATAATGTAAATTTGGGTATAGTACAAACAAATAAATAATATATTGTTACTTGATCCGAGTAATTTTCCTCACTTCGAATATTACTACTAGCTTGTGCCAAGACATCTCTCCATGTACTAAACGATTGGCTAAGTAATTTCCAACGACTGGACATTGATTCTTTAGTTCTTTTCCCACCAATTTTCTCAAGATAACTGGTATGAATAAGACTCCACATTTCTTGCAACTGCATCTCATTACCCGTAAGCGAACTACGAGTAACTTTAACCCAGCTAGTACACAACGCAACATCTTCAAGAAGCGACCAATTCGTTCCTGCATCAGTAGTCATTTTGTTGAAAAAAAATGGATTGAATTTTTTAGAGAAAGAAAGGAATGTGATTGAAAGTAGTTGAGAAAATATGAAATTGTGGTGTAAGGTAGATGATAATGAGAAGGTATTTATAGAAAAGTAAAAACAATTTTTTTTAAAAAAATTTCAGATTTTTTTTTTCGAATTTTTTACAATTTTTTACAATTCTTTTTTAAATTTTTATTCAACTAATTAATCTCTGCTGTTGGATATAAAAAAATTTGAATTCCAACACTCCAGATTGTGCCACGTGTCACAACGGTAACTTTTCTTAATTTTAAAACTATTTTTTCTTTTATTTATTTATTTATAAAGCATATTAATATCGACTGTTGATCTTAGATCGAACGGTGAATATTAAATAAGATTTTTTTTTTATTTTTTTTACCATTGAGATCGAATGGTCCAAGTTAAAGAGCCATTGAGATCAAACAGGCCGTGGGAAGCCACGTGGTTTTGATGCGAGAATTATACGCACACAAATTAAACCCTCGTTTGACAATTGTAGTAGAATGGATAAGTGAGGGATCGTTCTAGACCGGGGATTATGAGGGCTTGCTAAAACCTTCTAAATTGACTTAAAAACATAAAAACTAAATTAAAACAGATTTAAGACACTTGGGAACAAGGAAATAAAAAAAAGGGGGTTTTAGTTTTGACGAAGTTGAAATAAACAAACAAAATGCAAAAATGGACAGATTGTAAACAAGTGTTGTGAAATTAGATGGTTGGTGAATTAGCTAGAGGTTCTTTCTCCACACAT
This sequence comes from Pyrus x bretschneideri, assembly GCF_019419815.1. Classification (NCBI taxonomy): domain Eukaryota; kingdom Viridiplantae; phylum Streptophyta; class Magnoliopsida; order Rosales; family Rosaceae; genus Pyrus; species Pyrus x bretschneideri. The sequence goes on from NW_025999679.1 coordinate 324,365, forward strand.
GATATTTATGCATATGAATCAATTTCCAGTTATTCCTTCATTGAATTATGAACGACAATGCCCCAAATTAACCGTGACATCACTAATTAACCCTCAGATTTTCCTTATATTATTGGATTGGATGACATCATTCGACAACCCAAAACATTCTCAAAAGTTCCCTACATGTCATCATAATAGAGATACAATCGAAGATCATTAAGAATAATGAAAACCATAAGCATTGACAAAGCATTTGCAACTATGACATCATGTTACTCATGCTAAGAATTAAACTTAACGCGATCGTGACAAGCGACCTTCACTACTTTCAAGTATAAGTTAGTAACGATTATGTGAAACCTTCTTAAACTTTAGCCACATATTCATGTATGCTAATTAAGTGTCGACCCTCAATCAACAAACACAAATAAGTTAATCATCAAATAGTTAAGCTAATTGCATTCACGAATCAAGAGTTCATAACCGGAATTCATCAATTCATATCACATAAATAATCATGGTATTGAAATCACCCCTAGCCAAAAAGGGTTTAGTTCCTCATATTTACAAAACAAAGAGAATTGAAATTAAACATTGAAATCAAAGAAACACCTAAACATTCCAACAACTCAAACTTGAATTGTATGAACGTTTAGGCCTTCTTCTCTTCCTCTTCGTTGTAGCATAAGGTCTAAGGATAGTTGGGTTGGGGGAATGGAAGTGTGGAATGAAGTGATGAGTTATGGAAATAGGTGAGGAGTGGTGGAGAAAATGATGCAGAAAATCAAGAGAAACTCACGGCTAGGGAGAAGATGGAAGTGTTTGTGGTGTGTTGTGTATGAAATGAGATGATTTTAGAATGAATGAATGCAAGGGTATTTATAGAAGGAGTGGAGATGTATATGGCTGTTTGTTTAAGGTGTTTGTGGCTGCAATGATGAAGAATTGCATGTGGAATGGCTGCAATGATGAAGAATTGCATGTGGAAATAAAAGGGAAAGCTGGAAATGCATTGAAAGCCCACGGCAAAGGCTTGTTTGTTTGATGATGATGCATGTGATGAGTGGTAACAAAGGGGGAAACATGGCACAAGGGTGCTTGAGTGAATGATTGAATGTGCATGTGGATTAAAGAATGAGTGGTGGTGTAATGATGAAGTGAATGCATGTGGAATTGCAAGGAGGAAAGCTGAAATTGTGATGGAGAGTGCACGGCAAAGGGAGGTTGTTTATGGCTGCATGTTTGGGTTTGTTTAAAGGGTGCATGTGGTGAATGTTAGGTTGAAATAATGATGGAAAAACAGCTAGGAAAAGAGGGAACGCATGTGGAAATGTGGCTGCAAAGAGAAGGAAAGCTGGAATGTGGAGGGAAGGCACGGCACAAGGCAGATTTTGATGTTGGAAATGCATGTGTTTTAGGTTGTGAAAGCACGTGGATTAGGTGGAAAGAGGTGGGTGTGCATGTGAGTTGAAATGCATGTGTTTAAATGGTTGAAATGTGAGTATGATAAGTGATAAGTGAATGATTATGATAAGTGATAAGTGAATGATTATGATAAGTGATAAGTGAATGATATGTTAAGTGATAAATGAATGATATGTGGTGAATGATAAGTGAATGGAAGTGATAAGTGATTGCTTTGATAATTGAATGATATGATAAGTGAATGATATGATAAGTGAATGCTTTAAGTGTTTAAAATAGGGAACAAAGCCCTTCCTTGCATGGCAAGGAAGGGAGACACAAGGAAACACACGACAATGTCTTAAGGTTGCAAGGAATGTTGTTTTTGTGTTCTAAAATGCGTAGGAGTCTTCAATGATGCTTAAGCATGACGTCTTTTAGGATTTAACTTTCCTACTTCAAGTCTTTAATTTCGTCCATCCTCTTGGCTCCAAGCATATGATATCCATTCCAATCTCTAATTTGCTCCAAAAGGCTCCAAAAGGCATCCTTTTGCATACCTTGCCCTTAGAACCTGAAAACACACAAAAGAAACATAAAGGATTAAAATAACTAGAGAAACATAACGTAAATGCACGAGAACAAGCCATTTAAGTCGCATGAATATGCTCCTATCAAATACCCCCACACTTATCTTTTGCTAGTCCTCGAGCAAAACAGAAAGAAAAACAAAACAAAACGAAACGAAACAAAACAAGTAAAACACAACCTAAACCTTCCAACAACCGTCTTAGGGATTTCCAATGCATATGACAAGTTAAAAATCATCATTCCCACAGATTTTAGTCATCTTCACACTTAAGTACATTCTTAATCATAGTCACCATATACTAGTTCACAATTAAGCATTTAAAACCATGTTTTGAATGTAGTAACATGCCTTAGAGAATTTGCTCAATTCCTTACAAGATATGCATTCGATTTTCACTCAGAATTTCTAACTACACACCCTAATCTAGTCATATGTGAGAAGATTGATGTAAACATGAAAACGAACACTCACATATATGTATCACAAAGAACGCAATTTCTAGAGTTAATAAACATGTTTAGATATGATCTCATGAATGGAATGCTACTACTTAGACGCGAGAACCAGTGACACCATATGCTCATACCAAATTCAAACTCCACAATTGAAATGCACAACACTCAAGATAGAAGTCAAGGGTTGTAACGGGGCTTGGGATATTGGTTCACAAAGAAAAATAGGGATAAACAAAAGTTCTTTAAACAATAGCAAGCAAAGTAATGAAATTAAGGCTTAGAATTCACTTGGCATGCAGAAATCAACTTTTAGACATAAAGAGGAGATTCAACAACTCTTAGGGCCTAATTTATTGTTTTGGGCCCTTACTTCAACCAACAATACTTTTCAACTCTTTTTTTTTTTCTTTCTTTTTGGGCCGTGCCTATGGCACATCAACTTACATAAACACTCTTTCCCCCACACTTATTTTCTACAATACCTTAATCAAAAGGAATTCATTGCTTACTATGCTTCAAGAACAAGGGTAAGGACGGTCCTATTCTAGGTTAGGTGAGGATAAAGTGGGTTAACAAAGAACATGGGCTAACACGGCTCAACGGGGGTAAAACTTACAACATATACGAAATATGGGAAGTGAGGCTATTTGGCTATGGTGGCAACTACACAACTTCATCTTGATATATGTTATGCAAAACAATAACATGCTTTGAATGAAATGAGCATGAGTTCTAGCATTTGGAACTATAAGATGAAACGCATTCTAAGTAGTAACCAAGCAAAGAATAATGAGATCATGCAATGACTTTAGAAAACAAGAAATCACAGATTATACTCTCCAAAGAACGTTATATGCTCAAGTCTCTCAGGGTTGTAGCATTTGTTTGAGTTCCTTCTTTCAGGCATGTTACAAAAACTAAATTTTCTTTTATGATTGCATGTGAAGTCATACATTATAACCATAACCAAGCATATACCAAGAGTAAATCAAACTTTTCTCCATGTTTATAACTCTTTTCAACAGTCATGCAATTAGAAACCAAATCCTTATCATTGTGTTGGAAGGTGACATACGACACAAAAACGACTCAAAACACTCTTTTTAGGCTTTTCAAAACATGTTTTTCAAATTTTTATGTGATTTTTGAATTTTTAAGTCAAAACACATTAAACACACTTAAAAACAGCAAGAAACAACATTTGAAGTTATGGTGGATAAAACCCTACGAATTTGCATCAAAACACTTTAGTAACTCCCCCACACTTAAATCAAACATTGTCCTCAATGTTTTAAGCTTAAAACCACACTAAACACAAGCAAACATATAAACAGCAACTAAACATACTAAATATGGCAGAATGTATCTAACAAAGAGAAGAGTTTAGAGATGCAAATCTGGTTATGGAGTGTTCGTTGCATCTTCTCCTTGGTGATTGCAGTGAGGCTTCATCTTGAGTTTTTCCACAGGCTACTCTTGAACCGAGCTGGAGATTCTTTTGGTTTCCTCCGATCGTTGATTTTCCTTTGTGCTACTCTTGAACTGGGCAGCAGGATTCTTTTGGTTTCCCCCGAAGGTCTGAGCTTCCTCCTCTTATCTGTTTCTTTGTTCAATCTCTCCAATTCGTATTGAAGAGGGTTAGAGGATAGCTCAGCAAAGCTAGGTAAGCAACCAGGGAATAGAGTCCAGATAGACTCCAAGTGCCGGCTGATTGCTTCTTTCACTTTGCCATGCAAGTAATATGAAGAACAAAGGAAAAGACAGGGAAAGAGCATGATATGAGATACCTTTGCTTTCGCCCTTGATGATATAAGATACCTTTGCTTTCGAAGAGGCAGCAAATGAATCCACATGCTTCGATCCACCGTTTCCTCTTCCTCATTTGTACTGCAGGCATTTGGTATCTTCTTTGGGGTATACATCCATGTTTGAAAGTGCGTTCTCAAGAGAAGGAGAAATCTGAGCATGTTTGAGAGGGTTGGTTGCAGCTTACATTTTCGGCCGAGAAGGAAAGTTATGCGCTTCTGGTGTATGCCTTGCCATGAATGTTGATGTATATAGGAATTGTAATGGCAAATGGCAGTGCGGATGCGGCAATGTCTTCCACTCGTCTTCTGAAAAGCCGGGAGCTTTTTGACAAAGTGGCACGCGTCTTCTGAAAAGCCGGGAGCTTTTGACAAAGTTGCACTCGCTTTCTGGAAAGCCGGGAGCTTTCGGCTTTGTCACCCACGTTTGTCGGCTAAAGTGTGCAGCTGATTTCTCGCCTTTCACGCGTCTTCTGAAAAGCTGGGAGCTTTTGACAAATTTGCACACGCTTTCTGAAAAGCTTGGATTGCGTCTGAAGAGATAGCGATCTTTACGTCAGAAAATCCGGTTTTGAAGAGCGGTGTCTCTTCAATGCTGAATTGGTGATTGTGTCGCCTATCCTTTAATAGAGGTGATCGATCACCTCTATCTGCACACTTTGAAGACTTCCCAAAAATCATCTTCAGCTCGTCGAGATTTTCCTCCATCCAACCCTTCTCTTTTAACTTCTTGAACAATGGCTAGCTCATCCAACCCATCGAACATTTGCTTAGATTTGAGTCTAAGCAATGATCCTGTTGTGCCGCATCAGGATAAGGTATGGTGCCCGTCTTTCTTATCTTCTCATGGCCCTCTTACAGATGAGGACTCTGTAATGACGGATCCCGCAACGGCTACGATAGTGGCTCGGAACCTCCTCACTCCCAAAGACAGTCAGCTGCTTTCAGGACGGTCCGATGAGTTGGCCGTTCAAGAATCTCTGGCTCTGAATGCTCAGTGTGCTGGCTCTGTTTCCAACATGGGCCAACGCCTTCTTGCTCGCTCCCGTCAGGTTGAATCCTTGATGGCGGAGGTGGAGAGTCTTAAGCAGGAGATCAAACAGCTTAAGTACGAGAACCGAAGTTTGCACGTACTTGCCAACAATTATTCGACAGGCATGAAGAGGAAGCTTAATGAGCTTGATGACCGTAAAAGGCTTGTAGCTTTCTTCCAGAGGCACCTCTTTCCTGGGTCATCCAGCGTTCCACCAAGGTTTGGGGCCTTGAATGATCTATCTTCGGTGCCTCCCGCTCCGATGTCTTCCGCTCCGATGCCTCTTGCTCCAATGCCTTCTGCTCCGAGACCTCCTGTTCCGATGCCTTCTGCTCCGAGAGTGTTGCCACGTAGTGGGGCCTCACGTACACAACCTTTGTGAAGACTCCATCTTTCTGCCATGTTTAGATACAATTGTAATTTATCGAAAAATCAATGAACAAGCTTTGTTTTATTTACTGTATTGGGTTGTCTCCCAAGTAGCGCTTTCTTTTACGTCTTGCAGCCGGACGAGTGCTCTCTTCAATCTTCATTTGAGCCCACGGAATGGAAAGGAATGTCTCCCACCACTTGCCCCACACCATGCTCGTAATATGGCTTCAACCGATGCTCGTTCACCTTGAATTCTACGCCATTCCTTAAGCTTTTTATGTGGATTGCACCATAAGGTAAAACGTTAGCAACAACAAACGGGCCAATCCATTTAGAACGCAACTTACCAGGAAACAAACGTAGGCGAGAGTTGAAAAGTAACACTTTCTGCCCAACTGTGAAGGTCTTGGTTCGAATCATTTTATCATGGAATGCTTTGGTCTTGGCTTTGTACATCCGGGCATTCTCATAGGCTTCATTCCGAATCTCTTCAAGTTCATTCAATTGGAGCTTCTTATGAACTCCCGCTGCATCTATGTCCATGTTGAAAGTCTTCACAGCCCAATGTGCCTTGTGCTCTAACTCTACGGGCAAATGACATGGCTTACCATAGACGAGCCGAAAAGGTGACATCCCAATGGGTGTTTTGTACGCCGTACGATATGCCCACAGTGCATCATCTAAACGTAAGCTCCAATCCCTCCTTGTTGGTCCAACGGTCTTCTCCAAAATTTGTTTGATTTCTCGGTTAGACACCTTGGCTTGGCCATTTGTTTGAGGATGGTAAGGTGTGGAGACCTTATGGTTGACATGGTACTTTCTTAGCAACGCCTCAATGGTCCGATTGCAAAAGTGAGACCCTTCATCACTTATGATTACTCTCGGCATTCCAAACCTAGCAAAAATGTTAGTTTTCACGAAATCTGCAACCACCTTAGAATCGTTAGTACGGGTGGCTTTTGCTTCCACCCATTTAGAAACATAATCAACGGCTAGCAAGATATAAGTGAAACCATAAGATGGAGGGAAAGGGCCCATGAAATCAATGCCCCAAACATCAAAAATTTCAACATTAAAGACAGGGGTTTGTGGCATTTGGTCCTTGGTACCTATGTTACCCATTCGTTGGCAACGATCACAAGACATACAAAAGGTTCTAGCATCCCTAAATATAGTCGGCCAATAAAAACCACACTCTAGAACCTTGAGGGCAGTGCGTTGTGTGCCAAAATGACCACCACATGCATATGTGTGACAAAAGCTTAGAATTGAGTGAAATTCAGAATCATGCACACATCTACGTACAATTTGATCTGAGTAATACTTCCACAAATAAGGGTCATCCCAAACATAGAAACGTGCATCATTTTTAAGCTTATCACGTTGGTGCTTGTTTAGTTCATTTGGAAATTGTTTAGCCACCAAGTAATTCACTAAATCTGCATACCATGGTTCACTTACCTCAATGGATAGCAACTGCTCATCGGGAAAAGTTTCAGGGATAGGTACGACATGTTCGTGCTCCTCGTGGATCATTCGGCTTAAATGGTCAGCCACTACATTCTCACTTCCTTTCTTATCCCGGATTTCAATATCAAATTCTTGAAGAAGAATCCAACGGATAAGCCTTGGCTTTGCTTCCTTTTTCGTGAGCAAGTACCTCAAAGCTGCATGATCAGAATAAACGATTACTTTAGTACCAATTAAATATGAACGGAATTTATCTAAAGCAAAAACCACAGCTAGAAGTTCTTTTTCCGTCGTGGAGTAGTTCAATTGGGCATCATCGAGAGTCCGAGAGGCATAGTATATGACATGCGGCCGCTTGTCTCTTCTTTGTCCTAGAACAGCTCCTAATGCATAGTCGGATACATCGCACATGAGCTCGAACGGAAGGCTCCAATCTGGAGGTACAATAATGAGGGCCGAGACTAGCTTCTCCTTGAGTTGGTTAAATGCCGAATTACACTCTTCATCAAACTTAAATGGCACATCTTTTTGAAGCAATCGGCAAAGAGGGTTGGACATCTTGGAGAAGTCCTTGATAAAACGCCTATAGAACCCTGCATGGCCAAGAAACGAACGTACCTCTCTAACCGAAGTAGGAGAGGGTAAGTGACGTACAAGGTCTATTTTCGATTTATCTACTTCAATTCCTTTTTCTGAAACAATATGTCCTAAAACTATACCTTGTTTCACCATAAAGTGACATTTCTCCCAATTCAAGACAAGGTTAGTTTCAACACATCGTTTCAAAATTAAGGTCAGATTATCCAAGCAATTATCAAATGAACTCCCAAACACACTGAAATCATCCATGAAAACCTCAATGATCTTTTCAACAAAATCAGAAAATATACTTACCATACACCTTTGGAAAGTGGCCGGTGCGTTGCATAAGCCAAATGGCATGCGACGATAAGCAAATGTTCCAAAGGGACATGTGAATGTGGTTTTCTCTTGATCATCCGGGGCTATCACAATTTGGTTATATCCAGAGTATCCATCAAGAAAACAGTAAAAAGCATGACCGGCTAACCTTTCGAGCATCTGGTCGATGAATGGCAAAGGAAAGTGATCTTTCCTAGTCATGGCATTTAGCTTCCGGTAATCGATACATACTCGTCATCCAGTCTGAATGCGTGTAGGCACGAGCTCATTCTCATCATTCTTGATAACAGTTACTCCGGACTTCTTGGGAACGACTTGAACTGGAGAGACCCAACGGCTATCGGAGATAGGGTAGATCACTCCGCAATCCAAAAGCTTGATTATTTCCTTCTTCACCACTTCCATCATCGGAGGCTTGAGACGGCGTTGAGCCTCTCGGGATGGCTTAGTCCTCTCCTCAAGAAGTATACGGTGCATGCATGTGGTAGGGCTTATTCCTTTAATGTCGGCCAAAGTCCACCCTATGGCCGTTTTGTGTTCTCGCAGCACCCTCACAAGCTTCTCCTCCTCCATTGCCGTGAGACTTGATGAAATGATGACGGGCAATGTTTCGCCTTCTCCCAAAAACACATACTTCAAATGGTCCGGCAACGGCTTAAGTTTAAGCGATGGTGCCTGAACAACAGAAGGTAGCATCTTAGTGGAAACTGAATTTGAAAGTGAGAGTGGAACCTTACCATATTGTTGTGGCAATGACTCAAGGGCTGCCACAACCTCAATTATTTCTTCACTAGAACCCATGGCAAAGAATTCCTCCTCTTTGCCGTGGCCTTGCATTGGCCCAAATCCTTCATTTTTGCACTCTATGGCCTTAGTGATAGTTGTTTCCAGGGCGTCCTCGTTCAATTCTTCAAGGTATACCTGCGCCAAAGAATCGATAACATCAATGGAAAAACAAGAATGGTCATCAACGGGATATCTCATAGTTTCAGAAATATTAAAATCAATCACTTCCCCATCGAATTCCATTGTCAAGGTGCCTTTGTATACATCAATCTTCGTTCGGGCCGTCTTCATGAATGGCCTACCAAGGAGAATCGGCAAAGATGTAGAATGGGCTGAATCCTCCATGTCTAGGACGTAGAAATCAGCCGGAAAAATTAAATGGTTCACCTGCACAAGCACATCTTCCAAAACTCCTTTTGGATACGCGTTAGAACGATCGGCCAATTGTATAATTACACCATCTTGTTTTAATTCACCCAAATTCATAGATGCATAAATAGAATAAGGCATGACATTTATGGATGCACCTAAATCAAGCATGGCATGTTCAAAACGATTATGTCCAATCACACAAGGAATTGTGAAACTACCGGGGTCTTTGCACTTGGTAGGCAGTTTACGTTGCAAAACAGCGGACACATTCTCGCTTACCTTCACTACCTCTTTGTTTGCCCTTCTTCTCTTTGTATTGCATAGGTCATTGAGGAATTTAGCATACTTTGGAACCTGTTTGATTGCATCGAGAAGCGGTATGTTCACTTGCACCTTCCGGAACGTTTCAAGAATGTCCTTCTCGCTTTCTTCCTTTTTTTCTTGCATGAACCTGTGAGGAAAAGGTACATTGGGCAGATTAGGATGTGAAGTACATGAATTTGAACTTAAATTACCTGATTTGGCCGAGTTAGGGTGATTGGGGGCCTGCGGCATTGGGTTTTTCACCCTTTCCGTGGGTGAGCTAGACACTTCCTCAGGTTGTGTCTACTTTCTGGGCAGATTTGGGATTGTTTGGCTTGGTCCCAACTTCTTTTCCACCCCTTAGGGTGATGGCCTTGGCGGATTCGAATCCTCCATTTGGATTGACTGTGGTTGAGCTAGGAAGCTTTCCTTGCTCTCTAATCTGTCCAAGGAACTCAGAAATCTGCCCTATTTGTTTCTTCATATCCATCATCTCCTTCTTGTTATTTGCTATCCGGTTGTTTTGATTTTGCAACCCCTGCGAAATAGAGGTTAGTAATTGCATAGCTTGATTACTTTCCAAGGACGTACCTGAATGAGATGATGCCGAAGGTTGTTGGGGTTGTTGGGGTGCATACGGCTTGGAATAAAAACTAGGGGGGTTTGGCCTAAATCCTCCTTGTTGGGCAGCTTGTTGTGGCTCCCTCCATTTGAAGTTTGGATGGTCCCTCCATCCGGCATTGTAAGTGTTCGAGTATGGATTGTTTTGATTTTGTCCTTGGAAACCAATTGCATTGGCAGATTCCCACCCACCATTCTCGATTAGTTGAGGGCACTTCTCGGATGGATGCCCTTGAATTGAGCACACGCCACAAACTTCGTGTTCTTGTGCTTTTGGACCAATCACAACCTGAGAAACAAGAGAAGTAAGATTAGCAAGTTGTGATTGAATTTCAGAAATAGCACTCACCTCATTTACACTTTGTTGCCGTGGGGCTTCCCTTTGGCCCACTCCTTCATATTGTTGAGCGTTGAGCGCTCGGTTGGTTATGAGAATCTTGGCATCCCTTGGTATTTTGTCTACCAATGCTCCTCCCGCTGATGCATCAAGCATTTGACATTCGATAGGAAGGAGGCCCTCATAGAAATATTGAAGGAGAAGTTCCTCCTTCATTTGATGTTGAGGACATGAAGCTACAAGGCCCTTGAAGCGCTCATAATAAGCCGGGAATGTCTCACCATGATTCTGTTGAATACCACTAATTTTCTTCCGTAGGAGAATCACTCTCGAAGTAGGGAAGAATTTCTCCAAGAAAGCACGCTTCATACTCTCCCACGAAGTCACAGTTTCCGGGGCTAGTTCGTAGAGCTAATCTTTGGCCTTGTCCATAAGTGAAAATGGAAAGGCCTTCATCTTCAATATACTCTCATCCACAGTGACGGGGGTCATGCTCGAACAAACCACCTCGAACTCCTTCAAGTGTTTGTTGGGGTCTTCCATAGACAAGCCATGGAACTTCGGAATATGGTGTAACAAACTGGATTTGAGTTCAAACACCTCAGTCTTCCCCTCTGCAGCCGTGGGGTATTGGATACAAAGAGGCAATGCATTATCCAAACCCGAGGCCGAAAGCTCCTTGATGGTTCTATTATCTGCTGCCATGGCTTGTTTTTCTTCAAAAATCTGATCCGTGGGCTCTTCTTTTACACCTACTTCGTCTTCTTCAAGCCCAGGTTGTGGTGGCTCTTGTTGACTCCTCGTTCTCCTGAAAGTGCGTTCAAAATCACCGTCAAAGTCGGAGATGTTCTCTATAATAGGCCGAGAGCTACGAGTCATACACAGTACCTGAAAAACAAGAAAACAAACAAACTAAGAATCTGAAATAAGAATGCACGAAAAACAAAAAAATAAAAATAAAGACAAGGGATTAGCAACTTTGCTAATCCCCGGCAACGGCGCCAAAATTTGATGCGAGAATTATACGCACACAAATTAAACCCTCGTTTGACAATTGTAGTAGAATGGATAAGTGAGGGATCGTTCTAGACCGGGGATTAGGAGGGCTTGCTAAAACCTTCTAAATTGACTTAAAAACATAAAAACTAAATTAAAACAGATTTAAGACACTTGGGAACAAGGAAATAAAAAAAAGGGGGTTTTAGTTTTGACGAAGTTGAAATAAACAAACAAAATGCAAAAATGGACAGATTGTAAACAAGTGTTGTGAAATTAGATGGTTGGTGAATTAGCTAGAGGTTCTTTCTCCACACATGATATTTATGCATATGAATCAATTTCCAGTTATTCCTTCATTGAATTATGAACGACAATGCCCCAAATTAACCGTGACATCACTAATTAACCCTCAGATTTTCCTTATATTATTGGATTGGATGGCATCATTCGACAACCCAAAACATTCTCAAAAGTTCCCTACATGTCATCATAATAGAGATACAATCGAAGATCATTAAGAATAGTGAAAACCATAAGCATTGACAAAGCATTTGCAACTATGACATCATGTTACTCATGCTAAGAATTAAACTTAACGCGATCGTGACAAGCGACCTTCACTACTTTCAAGTATAAGTTAGTAACGATTATGTGAAACCTTCTTAAACTTTAGCCACATATTCATGTATGCTAATTAAGTGTCGACCCTCAATCAACAAACACAAATAAGTTAATCATCAAATAGTTAAGCCAATTGCATTCACGAATCAAGAGTTCATAACCGGAATTCATCAATTCATATCACATAAATAATCATGGTATTGAAATCACCCCTAGCCAAAAAGGGTTTAGTTCCTCATATTTACAAAACAAAGAGAATTGAAATTAAACATTGAAATCAAAGAAACACCTAAACATTCCAACAACTCAAACTTGAATTGTATGAACGTTTAGGCCCTCTTCTCTTCCTCTTCGTTGTAGCATAAGGTCTAAGGATAGTTGGGTTGGGGGAATGGAAGTGTGGAATGAAGTGATGAGTTATGGAAATAGGTGAGGAGTGGTGGAGAAAATGATGCAGAAAATGAAGAGAAACTCACGGCTAGGGAGAAGATGGAAGTGTTTGTGGTGTGTTGTGTATGAAATGAGATGATTTTAGAATGAATGAATGCAAGGGTATTTATAGAAGGAGTGGAGATGTATATGGCTATTTTTTTAAGGTGTTTGTGGCTGCAATGATGAAGAATTGCATGTGGAATGGCTGCAATGATGAAGAATTGCATGTGGAAATAAAAGGGAAAGCTGGAAATGCATTGAAAGCCCACGGCAAAGGCTTGTTTGTTTGATGATGATGCATGTGATGGGTGGGAACAAAGGGGGAAACATGGCACAAGGGTGCTTGAGTGAATGATTGAATGTGCATGTGGATTAAAGAATGAGTGGTGGTGTAATGATGAAGTGAATGCATGTGGAATTGCAAGGAGGAAAGCTGAAATTGTGATGGAGAGTGCACGGCAAAGGGAGGTTGTTTGTGGCTGCATGTTTGGGTTTGTTTAAAGGGTGCATGTGGTGAATGTTAGGTTGAAATAATGATGGAAAAGCAGCTAGGAAAAGAGGGAATGCATGTGGAAATGTGGCTGCAAAGAGAAGGAAAGCTGGAATGTGGAGGGAAGGCACGGCACAAGGCAGATTTTGATGTTGGAAATGCATGTGTTTTAGGTTGTGAAAGCATGTGGATTAGGTGGAAAGAGGTGGGTGTGCATGTGAGTTGAAATGCATGTGTTTAAATGGTTGAAATGTGAGTATGATAAGTGATAAGTGAATGATTATGATAAGTGATAAGTGAATGATTATGATAAGTGATAAGTGAATGATATGTTAAGTGATAAATGAATGATATGTGGTGAATGATAAGTGAATGGAAGTGATAAGTGATTGCTTTGATAATTGAATGATATGATAAGTGAATGATATGATAAGTGAATGCTTTAAGTGTTTAAAATAGGGAACAAAGCCCTTCCTTGCATGGCAAGGAAGGGAGACACAAGGAAACACACGACAATGTCCTAAGGTTGCAAGGAATGTTGTTTTTGTGTTCTAAAATGCGTAGGAGTCTTCAATGATGCTTAAACATGACGTCTTTTAGGATTTAACTTTCCTACTTCAAGTCTTTAATTTCGTCCATCCTCTTGGCTCCAAGCATATGATATCCATTCCAATCTCTAATTTGCTCCAAAAGGCTCCAAAAGGCATCCTTTTGCATACCTTGCCCTTAGAACCTGAAAACACACAAAAGAAGCATAAAGGACTAAAGTAACTAGAGAAACATAACGTAAATGCACGAGAACAAGCCATTTAAGTCGCATGAATATGCTCCTATCAGGTTTCCTAACGGTAACTAAAAAAGTGACTGATTATTCTAAAATTGTGTTGGCGACGCGCCCCCACGTGTGAGTGGGGTGCACGTGCCTGACAGAAAAAAAAAATAAAAAAAGACTTGACGCCAGGCTGACGTTAGCCCTGGCGTCACATCCACTCGGGCTCTCGGGCTGGCAATTATTCAAGGGCCCGGAGCTCGGGCCTCCACCTCCACTCGGGCTTCTTCACGCTGGAGCCAGTCCATAGGGCCTCAGGCCCCTTTTCTCTGGCCTGTCCCCTGAGCATCCACCTACGGTGGAGTTGCTCTTAAGGCTCAGATTCTTCTTTAATATTCAAATTGTTGTCGAGGATTGGTATACATTTGCTTCCACAATAAGGGCATATTTACTTATTGAAAATGAGATAAATTATGAATTACATGATGCAAGAATGATGCATAGTCGTTTTAAAAAAAAAAAAAAAAAAAAGACTAGCCGGTGGCTTCACCACGAAAGTTTCTCCTCACGATTCATACTTTGTTGTTGAGATATAACATACATATTTTCAATGTTGAAATATAACATACATATTTCTTGTGTATTAGATTGTTAGTAAACGCTCGATATGTCTGGAATGGAAGTGATACTCATATCATGCATATTCATTCATGTAAATAAACATGTTCTCATATCATACATTTCAATATATAGAAAAAGTACATAATTCAATATGAAGACTCATTGGATGTTATATCTACTCACTTGCATAAATGAATGTGCTTTTATTGTTTTAATCTCAACTCTTGATATCAAATCCGAGATATCAAGACACTTGGAAATGAATTATTCTTCCATAAAAGGAGAAGAAACTGGTGAGATATGTTATCTGAGACAAACCATCCAAAAATTATAGTATCAACTATTTCTTTTCCACACTCAGGAGAAATTCTAATTTTGCATTGCTCTACGAAGTTATCATTTGATGGGGAAAGTGTAGAGGTTGCAAGTCGTGGCAAAATTGTCACCGTTGCAAAGGATCCTATGGAAGGGCATAAAAAGGTTGTTCATTTATAGGCCAAGTGTTATTTGTGACTTGAAACTCATTTACAATAGGAAAATCCGAAAGTGGATCATAACTCTAAAGTGAACATTAAATTAATTCAATCTCTTTTGCTTTGATTTTAATGGTGAAGTTAGAGGTATTTCATCAGTTTTAGTTCGTTGGGCCATTTTATCAACTCGCCAGTATAAATGTATCGTAGTACCAACATTCTCATTTTTTCTCGTGTAAGATATGATGTAAATAAGACTTCCTAAGTATGGCATACTAAATACTAATACCCACAATTTTGTTAACTTGAACAAAGTTTCAAGACTTTACATGGATGTTAATACTAAGCAGTACTCTTTGCCACATATATATTTTCAAGACTTTCCATACATTGAGTAAAGTTACAAAGCCCGTGGTAGCGCGCAGGTCCTCAATTCCTGAAGGACATCCTATTCCTCGTTTTGATGGCAATGTTAATAAAAGATCAACGAGTAAGTTCTTTAATATGCAGTCATAATGGTAATTGGAACCTGGAACCCATTGCAAATATTATATCACAGCGAGAGCATTCTTTGATCATGAATTTACCTCTTGAGGTTTCAAGTTGCTCTGATTGTCTTATTTGGCCCATGGAAAAGAACAGGGGGTGTTCACTGTAAAGTCAGGTTATTATTGGCTCCATGCAGTGAATAATCCTAACGGCCAATTGTCCCCGTCTACTTCCATGCCAAATAGCAACCATGTATGGAAAGCTTTATACCGAGCTCTTGCTACTATGGCAGGGCTTTTTAAATGACACTTGGCTCCTACTTCTGCTTGTCCTTTATGTTTGCAACAGGATGAGACTATTGAGCATTTGCTACTCTTATGCCCGTGGGTAGAAGCAGTATGGTTCGGAGGCCAATTCAACTATTGGGTAAATCGTTCGATCATCACTTCTTTTAATGTTTGGCTCCAGACAATGATTGAATTGCGTGTGCGAAATGTGATGGATACGAATCAAATTTTAACTTTCATTGCTTTGACTTGTTGGAACATATATGAAAGGCAAGGTGTAATGCTATTTTCAATCATAATCCAGTCTCCCCTATACACCGAAGAAACACACTGATCAGGCACATCACGAAATCCCAAGGAGTATTACCTGTTGGTCACCTCCAACTGATATGGATAAAGTTAATGTGGACGCAAGCTGGCAACACGGGCAACAAGGTCGCTATGTCAAGGTAATTATTAGAGACTCTGTTTGTTGATTTGTAGCTGCAAAAAGAATCAAGATCTCGGCTTTTAGGGTTGAGGTAGCTGAAGCATTAGCAGTTGCATCACAAATTGTTCGTGCAAGGATTGTTGTAGTCTGATTCAAAGGAAACAATCCTATGTCTCAACAACTCTCCTATCTCTGGCAGATGGTAAGCATAGGCCCTATCCTCCAAAAAGTTCTTCAACTAGGGCATGCTTTCTAATTCTGTCGCTGGTCATGGATTCCCAGATCAGCAAATAGGGCTGCTGATTAGCCAACGTCCTTTAAAAATACGAGGATGTGCATTTCTACATGGGTTGATCGACCCCTATCTTCGTTGGTTCATATTTTGAATAGGGATGGTCTCCCTTATCCACCTCAAATGTATGGTAGTGGGATGCTGGAAAGAGACATTAGTCTTTGCTTAGTAGTGTCATGTCTTTCCTATCTTTCCAACATTCTTTTTCCTTTTTGATGTTTGAGTTTTCTCTGTTATTCCCTTGTTTGGGCTTTCTTTTGTACATTAAGGGCTTTTGCCCTAGAATGCAATATCTAGTTTACCAAGAAAAACAATTAGTAAAATTACTAGTGAATCAAATCAATTAGAAACACTTCGACAAACCAAAAACAGTTGTATGTGATATTGGGCCCAATGAAATGAAATGAGACGAACCATAATGCCTTGTGGGCCAAAGCAGGACCATAAAGTCTTCGTTTTTCATTGTCTCTCAGTCTCTTTACTTTGATAGTTGAGAATGAATACTCAATTGAGGGGATGAGAAAATAGACTTTGCATGTGTTTATAATAAGTGGGTTAGTAAAGAAAGTTCATGTTTCACCATCAAATCAATTGGTAATATGGGAAGTAGCCCAATCATTTATAAATACATTTTTTTCCTAATGTAAGTTTTGGGATGGTCATTTCCCCATGGGTGTTTATTCTAATAGAACTCAATTTAAATGGATTAAATGGGTTTGGGTCCGTTTTATAATCTATATCCATTATGCCCATTTTTAATGGAGTGGATATAAACATAGCCATGGCCATGGATACCCATGACCCCATGAAATCCTAGAAATATTCTAACTAATACAAACGACGTTTCTTGATGTTCGATCTCTCACTCAGTCACCCTTTCTCTTTTAGTGGACTGTCTCGCTCATCTTTCTCTCATCAACTATATGACATTTAAGGCTTCCAAACTCCACTGATGGATCTTCTTCCTTTCAAATTGTAAACCTGAACTCTTATAAAAATAATTGCTCTGTAATCCAAAAAAAATATGAACAAAAACCTTATATTTATTAGGGACAATTTTTGCACGATGGGGTGGTGACGACGGACAACATTAGAGGAAAAAGAAGGGGAGGTCTAAGAATCGTAGTTTTAATATGAATGAGTGAGCCACCTCCAATTCGGCTTGTTTGATGGTTTAAAAGAATGTCATTCGTCGAATGGGCGTGCAGGGAAGGCAAATACAACTTTTCAACCCGTTCACAGGGTCAAAATTGCGCGGGTACTTGTTGTAGGAAGTTTCAATATTCTAGAGGTACTTCGCACAAAAGTTAAGCGATTCTTATACTTAGATGGCCTCTGCTATGGATCATTCGGGGCTATGCCTTGTTGCTAACGAACCACTTGTAATGGCCAACAATCTGAACAATGTCAACATTATGAATTTTTTTTTAATTTCAATCGCTTGATAAAGAATATAAACAAATGTACTGAAAATATTACCTCTAAATTGGATACATCCAACGATTATGCACCAGCTTAGCAAATTTTGCCTTATACGGCAAATGTTTCAGTACGTGAACCATACTTGTGAAAAATGACAATGGATATATTCGCTCTAGCTGTCATATATAAATGTACCCAATATCTTCGATCATATCATCTACGTCCGACTTTCATAATGTTTTCGCACATAGTTGCTTGAAGAAACATGACATATATGCCATCATCTCAACAACCGTGGAGTCCAAGTACGGCAGCATACCAATTGAAAAGAGTCGTTGCAATAAGACATGACAATCCTGGCTTTTCAAACCCAACAATGTTCTAGTGTTCAGTTTAACATGTCTTGGTATATTGTTAGCGTACCTATCTAGAAATTTCATACATTGCAATCACTTGAAGAACTCCTTCTTGGTGTCCAGCTTGAAAGTATAATTGGCATTCTTTTTCTTGTATTATCATTTACTAATGTAGGCCATAGGTTAGACCTTATTCCCATCATCATATCGAAGTTCTGATTGGTCATATTACACTCTACTTTCATGCGCATCAACTCTACAATGGCTATTAGGACCAAAGAATCTTCACAACTAAGGTACAATTCTCACTAAGTTTCCTTCAACAATTCATTATACTTCTTAGGGTATGTGGATGGCTTTTCGTCTGTATTGAGTGAAACATTAGGGAAAACATCATTTAATATGTCCATCACTTGGTTGCCATCAACACGGCCATATGAAGAGGGTTTATGTGTCACTATTCAACTGCTGAAAGACGTTGAAGCTATAATGGATAATTCACCATCTAAGTCCAATTGGAGTAAGTATGTACCATCCATTCATATATAAGTGATATTAGACTTCGTCCAGTGTCATTCAAAAATAGTTGTTACCTTCCATGTAAGGACACCTCATATGATTTTGAGCACTAAAATGATTGCTTGCAAAATTGAATAAAGTTGTTGATCCCATCCAGATATTAGTCCACTCTTTGTCCATTGTGCATGTTTTTAAATAAATTAGTTGTCATAATGATTTGATATACGATTCATCACCCCTTATTCCTCCAGTAATGATCATATCCTATTTGAAAGTGCATTTTTGGTGTTGCGGTTTGCAATTCACACAACTATTTTTGATCTTACAAAATTCGGCAGCATCTCCCTAGGGTTCCCCAAGTGCAAAACGTAGATATTATAAACAAATATTTATTATGCACTCGAAGAATATTAAGGGGATACAACCAAATTTTCCACGAATGAAACTTAGCCACATTCATTGCACACCTCAACACATACTAATGCACTCTCAAACTGTCTGAACTAGACAACTCAAGCATCAGTTAGATCGCAGAGCCGCAAACTGCATCTACACATGTACCTAACAGAATCTTAAATGGGTCGAAGGTTTTTTTCAAAATCTTTATCTTCGTATAAAGCACACCATGATTTCCTAGACTAGTGCTGCACATATTAAATTCGCCTAGGCTAGATAAGTTTTCGTGGACGGATTTTTTACGCATCATTATGGGCCTTTTCCCAATGACAAGAAAACTTTGGCCAACAAACTGATAGGTTAGGCAACGTTAACCTAGCCGATGAACTTTAGTTTTGTTGGGCAAACCTTCAAATATTATGCACCATTTTGCACTCTTGGAGCCAAAACGTTGCCTAACGAATTCCACCTTGCCCTACGACTCTCTTCTGTCACGTAAAAGTTTTGAATAAACCCTAAATGTTGACCAACTTTGCCTTACCAACTGAAAAATTTGTCGAGTAAAGTCTCCTTACACTTTACTCGACGAAAGTTGATTCCTCAAGCACAATTCCGTCGGACAAAATTTTGTAGGGCAACCCCGAATTTCTGACTTTACTCAATGGAATTTGATTCCTCGAGTAAAATTTTGTCGGACAAAATTTTGTAGGGCAACCCCAAATTTTTGGTAGTGACACCTCATTGTGAGGGGAAGTCAGCAAAAAGAGCTTTGCATATACAAGACTTTTTTGCCAATGGCAATTATAGCTCCCTCCTACTATAGTGCACATAGTTTTAGAGCAAATAAATACCAAGAATATAATGATATATTTTTTTTTAATTACAAGCGATATTATAACTTACACTATTTTCAAGATAAGAAAATGCATGTACCCAACTAGGTGTATTTTTGTGTTTGTTGGCAATGTTAAATAAAAGTAGGTAGCTAGTTGATGCAAGTCTCCAAAGATGCATGCACATGTAATGTGACATCTTGTCCCGAGATTTATTATATTTTATTATCAATAGTAGTGAAATTATCAAAATGCCCCTGGGATGCCACATAGGCCTTTCACGTGGATCTCAATTTTCCTTTCACTTTTCCATGCACATGTAATGTGACATCTTGGAGTTATAACGAGCAAGATATGTCTGAAACTGTATAAAATTACCTAAGGTAAATTCAGTATTCAAAGACCTTTGTGTAGCATGCACCATTGCATCGGTTTTATCTAGGATGCTGAATTCGGCCTTATACATTGTAAAAACTTACATGAGGTGACTGATTTGAGTAAGGAAAAACAAGTGGATTTTAAACGAAGTTTTATTGGGTTTAATTAAAAAAATCTGATGGTGGATTTCGTACAATGGGCATAAGGAATTGCTTGGCTTTAATGAAGGCAAGTGGGAGATTAAACACGTTCCTATGTAGGAAAAATCATATTTTTATACTAAAAAGTGAATCATGATACTATTTACTTTACTTTTTATTTTATCATTATCGTTAAAACTCAAAATTTTCAAACTATTTTTATTAATTTTTCTAAAACATAAACCAGCCTTAAAAAAGGCTTTCGTGCATGACAATCTTTGGACTTCTGAAGTGGTTTAATGTGCAAGTTGCATTAAACAAATGTTTTAATGGGTTTTAAAATCCACCTCTTTTACACATCTTGTCAGACATCATCAGTTCTCATTTCTTCATTTTTCACTTTTAATACTCTGTCTCTCGCTCTATCTCACCACGTCTCTCTCTCCCCCCCTCTCTCTCTCTCTCTACCAATTCATTCAATCATCAATTCTCATCATCATTTACATCCTCTCCTTTCATCTCCCTCACATCTTAACTCTCTGCCTCTCCGATAACTCCCCCCCTCTGCAACTCATCTTCTCCCTCTCGGACGCACGCACCAACCACCACACCACACCCAAAAATTTCACAAACTAACCCAAAAGCTTCCTAAAAGCCCTCGTCACCATACTTGAAACCACGAAGAACACATAGCAGAAATGAAGAGTCCGTTTTGAACTTTGACGCATACGAACCCGACCCCTTTTTCTCGGTAAGCTCCGACTTTCTTTCCCAAAGCTATCCTTCAAGTTCTAGTGGATTTTCAGGTACGCATGCATGTATTGGTGTGCATGTAGACATTTTTTTTAACCTCGTTATATTTCCGGCGAGTTGTAGGAGTTTTCCAAACTAAACCCAGCTAAACTTTGTTGACTTAGTCGTGTTTGAAAGTGTAGGACGACTTCCCACAACCCCTAGACCATGGATTTGAACTTGCATGCTCATTCTTTGGTTCTTTTCCCACCAATTTTCTCAAGATAATTGGTATGAATAAGACTCCACATTTCTCACAACTGCATCTCATTACCCGTAACCGGATCATGAGTAACTTCAACCCAGCTAGTACACAACGCAACATCTTCAAAAAGTGTTCAATTCGTACCTACATCATTAGTCATTTTGTTGGAAAAAATTTGGATTGAAACTTTGAGAGAAAGATAGGAATGTGGTTGAAAGTAGTTGAGAAAATATGAAATTGTGGTGTAAGGTAGAAATAATGAGAAGGTATTTATAGAAAAGTATAATTATTTTTTTCGGATTTTTATTAATTTTCTACATTTTTTTTAAATTTTTTTATTCACATAATTAGTCTCTGCCATTGGATTAAAAAAAAATTTGAATGGCAACACTCTAGATTGTCCCATGTGGCACAACGGTAACATTTTAGAATTTAAAACTGTTTTTTTTTTAAATTTATAAAGCCGAATAGCGTAGACCGTTGATCTCATATCCAATGGCTGAAATTAAATAAGGTTTTTTAAATTTATTTACCGTTGGCAATCCAATGGTTCATAAAATATAGCTGTTGAAATCCAACGGATGTGGGGAAGCCATGTGGCCTCCCCAACAGTAACATCTCAGAAAAGTGCCACGGACCCCAACTTTGAATTTGTGTCGGACGACGAGCGCCCACATCCGCTTGAAGCGCACGTGCCTAATGCAAAAAATATATAGAACTTGGCTGACGTCGCCCAAATGTCAACCTTGCATCACGTTGCCTTCAAGCGCTCGGGTTGGCAACTCCTGCCGGGCCTCTCCCTTGAACCCGCTCGGGCTTCACCCCAGCACAAGCTGGGCCTCCCCACTCGGGCTGTCTGGCCCTATTTGAGAGCCAGTCCATCGGGCAATAATAGCCCACGGTGGAACTGCTCTAGATCAGATCTAGACTATACCCCTCTAACTCGATCCAAAACCACGCGGTCTCTCTCTCTCTCTCTCATCCCACTTCATTGGCAAAACTACGGCGACCCGGGACAGGAACGCGGGCGACAAGATCCGTACGCCAACATATTGCTTCTGGTCTGGTCTGGTCTGTAATTTAAGGAATTAAATTTGGAACCTGGGGCACGATTTGGGTTTTTGTTTGTCTATAATTTCCGAGTGGGAACTTGGGTTGGTTTTCTCAGGAAAGTTGTGATTTTTTTTGGGGAAAATTGGTAGGAAATACGGGTGTAGTTGGGTGGTGTCAGAAGAAAGAGAGGAAGTGTTGCCGCCGGCGGAGCAGACGGGAGGAGGTGTGTGAGGGAGCTTAACCTTCAATCTTCCCATGTTGATTTTTCCAGGTAATTGAAGGTCGCCAACCTTCGATCTGAAGGACGACAACGAGAAAGGGAGAAAGGGGAAGCGAGGACTGGCTTTGGAGGTTGGGGAGTCATCGGTGGGTGGCTGGGGGTGGTGTTTCGTAGATAGGAATTGGGGAGGCGTCGTATTCATCTTTCACCGTTTCTAACTCCCTTCGCCCCTGTTCTCATACCACAATGGCCGCCATGGAAGGCGTTCTCCAGAACCAACCTCCTCAGCCCCAACAACCGCCGCAACCCATGGCGGTGGAGAGACTAAACGACGCCGTGCAGCAACAGCTGAATCTCGAGGCCGTCAAGACCCGAGCCATCAGCCTCTTCAAAGCCATCTCCCGCATTCTCGAAGACCTCAACGCCTACGCTTACGCCAACACCACGCCCAAATGGCAAGACATCCTGAGCCAGTACTCCATGGTCAACCTCGAGCTCTTCAATATCGTCGACGAAATCAAAAAGGTCTCCAAGGCCTTCGTGGTGCACCCCAAGAACGTCAACGCCGAAAACGCCACGGTGTTGCCGGTGATGCTGTCGTCAAAGCTGTTGCCGGAGATGGAGGTTGAAGACAATGGAAAGAGGGAGCAATTGCTTCATGGGTTGCAGAACCTCCCACTTTCTTCCCAAATTGACAAGCTTAAGGTAATTTAGGGTTTAATTTGGCATCTGGGTTTTTGCTGTTTTGGTGTATGATATTCAAATTTAAAAGTTTCAGTTTGTTCTATGCAGGCGAGGATTGATATGATTGGAGCTGCTTGTGAAAGTGCAGAGAAAGTGTTGGCTGATACACGAAAAGCTTACTGTTTTGGAACCCGTCAAGGCATTCCGATTGTTCCTACTCTGGACAAGGCGCAGGCTGCCAAAATTCAAGAGCAAGAGAATCTTCTCCGAACTGCAGTTAACTTTGGCGAAGGTAACTTTTTGTCAAAAAGTTTTCTGCTTTTCTATGGTGCATTGTCGTCAATGACTTGCTTGATCGAATTTGGTTGACGTTTAATTCGTATGCTCTACTATTCTTGGTCAGCTTTGAGTTCTGTCTTCGTATTTGGATTTGGTTCTTTGTTTCACCTTCTAATACTGTCTCTAAATGTTTATGATTTTAGACGTCCGGCTTCTCCTTAAACTTGTCATTCAAAGTGTATATGCTTGTATGTGATTTTTCTAGATGGGTTTGTATATTTAAACAGGTTTACGGTTACCTGGAGATCAAAGACAGAATGCACCTACACTTCCAATGCATCTGGTAGATGTACTCAGTGTAGGTGATGGAGTGCAAACTTTCCCTGAAGCATCGGGTAATAATCAGCTACGTTTTGTTCAATCATGAATCCTGATTTAACCAAGTTTATATAGTTGGTTATATCCACGACCTTTGACTTTACCTTAAACATTTTCAGGGATGTACTCAAAGAATACCCCTGTATCATCAAGTAACTTGGCTGGTCAGAGCCCTCTAATGCAGGTTAGATGATAGTCCTCTTAAGGGGCAACTTTGTCTGTTTTAATTCTTCTTTCATGCTTGCAAATTTGTGAGGCAATCTGCTGATCAGGTTATGCTAAATGTTATTTCATTTTGTGCATGGACTTCATCTTTGAAAGTATTATTTTCATTTTCATCTCCCTCTCTCTGTGTCTCTTGCTCTCATATTTTGCAGAAAGTACAAGTTCACGGATCTCTTTTTCTTTCCTCACGTTTTCTCACACCATTCATTCTGGCCATATTTTCGGCATTTATCTCCATCTTTTTTTCACATCACTAGGGAGTTGCGAGACTACCACCTCAAAAGTCTCCACTGCTTAGTGCAATACTTTCCACAATGGCCCTTTCCATCTCATTGGGACCCCTTGCTTCGTTTGTCATTGTTAGGTCAAATATATGGTTTTTATGTTCCCTAATGCTCTAGTTATGTTATATTCAATTTGATTTTTTTTATTTTTTTAACCAAGCGAAAATGAGCTTGATGTTTGAGCATTGGTGATCAGGCTGGCTAGTCTACTTTTTTTGGTATCCTCGCCAGCATGGTTCTGTCATCTAATCTTTTATATTCATTGTCCAAGATTGTCTTCAATAATCATAGTTTTACTTTATAACTGGGTTGAGTTAAGCCCACTTCAATTCAAACCCAATTAGTGGTTAAATTAGGTTTGATTTTTAATTGGATCTGCAACTTAACTTTGTTCAACCTTAGCCAAAACAAGGTTATGTTAAATCTCCTTAGGGCATCTCCAATGGAGAGCTAAAGGGCTCAATATAGCCCACTTCTAACAAAAACCCATCTCCAATGGTGGGCTAAACGGAATCTTGAAAAAAGATTCCCGAGCTAATGGGCTGCTGGGCAAGCCAAATATAGCCCAGTTGAAGGCCCAGGGCAATACTGTTGAAGGGGCCCACCACGTGCAAAAGGTATCAGGGATGCTGGGTGGTTGTGATCTGGTGTGGCGCAGTGCACCAGATATCACACACCCACATGAAACAATCCCCAAGATGTGTTAGTCATTGAAATCCACTGGGTCAGAGAGATGATGGCTGGTCTGGTGTGGTTGTGGTTCAATTTGGGTAGGGTGGCAGGCTGAAGAGACAAACAGGTTGGGATGAGGATGAAGAATATGGGAGAAACAAAATGACTTTTTTCTAATTACTAATTAATTAGTTTAAAGTCAGGCTTTTTAGCCAAAATAGTTCCTGAGATTTGCATAACTCCTCACTTTGGTCCCTGAGATTTGAAATCGATAGAATTGGTCCCTGAGTTTGTCCACACTCCACACTCAATCATTTTGATCCTTCCATGAAAAATCTCCATAAAATAAGGATAAAATGACAAAAATACCCTCAATTTTTGTCAAATCATTTTGGCCTATTGTTTATTATATTGAGGGTAATTTTGTTATTTTGATCCTTATTTAACATAATTTTTCACCGAGGGACCAAAATGATTGATGGTGGACAATCTTAGAGACCACTTCTATTGATTTCAAATCTCAGGGACCATTTTGGCTAAAAAGCGTTAAAGTTATTCGTGTATATTTTTTTTTTGGTTGGAAGTTGGAACATGTATAAATAGAAGTTTTATATATTGTTTTTTCAATAAATAGAAGTTTAATTAATTTAAACATACATAGTAGTTGGTGGGTGAGTGATGTACCATAATATTTCTCAATATGCTAACAAGTAATAATATGTTGAGAAGAATAAAATATAGCCCCTGCAACATGGGGGATGGAACTATTCATTTAAAAACTAGATTTTTGGTGTGCTATATTTAGGAATGGGGGGGCTAAATCTGGGACAACCATTGGAGATGGCCTTAGTGTGAACTTGAGCTTGATATATAATGATAAGGTCTCTTCTTCTGTGACAGTTTAAATAATTCAACTATACTATGCTCTGGTCTTCTTACTCTACAATGTCAAAAGCAGGTTTCTGGATCACAAATTATGGGAAGGCCAGCTGCATCTCCTGGTGGTGCAAGTGTTTCAAACTTTGATAACACAACTACATCTCCGCTGCCATATGCCAACTCACCAAGGTCTGGTACAACTATGATGAATACCCCATCTCCTCAACAACAAAGCCAGCAACAGAAGCAACAACAACAGCAGCCACAGCAGCAGAAGTTGATGCAATTACCTCAGCATCAGCAACTCCTGGCTCAGCAACAATTTAGGCACAATGCAATGCAAGGAATGGGACAAGTAAGGTTTTAAGGCAAAATTATTTGTACCATACTGCAGTTTTGGAACCTTTTCTGTATCATCCATGTTATTAATGTCTTGATGTGGTTCTTTTATTTTCTTTTGCTACATAATTTCTTGACAAATTATCCAAAAAAAAAAGAAGATAGTTTCTTGACCTGTCATCTAGAGAATGTAACTTTTGACTATAACATATGTTTTGTAGAATCAGCTGCAGGATTTGCAGGGCCAGGCTCAGCAGAAGTTTCAGTCGGTAACTTTGTTGCTAGCTCCTTTTATCCCTTTTTTCTTTCTTCCAGAGCCTGGTTGCATATCTCTACTCTGTGTATAACGAACCCTGATTATTATTTACTCCTTTCTTTTTATCATCCTTTAGGAGATCTCTTATGTTTTTCTAAGGTTCTAGATGCTCTATTCATTGAACTTTTCACATTCCAGGGGTGGTTATGTACTTTAAGATATTATTAAGACATCTGTGATTCTGTTTACTAACTTTACTTGGGATGTCCTTTTGTTTTATAAAGTGGAAGAATTGTTAATTAGCACCTAGACATCCTGACAAATTACAAGCCTTTTGCATATGTGCCTATAAGCTGGGCATTCATTATCCAATTATTAGAGTTGGATAAGAGTTTGTCACCTCCAAAAGGATGGTTAGAGAAACGTGGGGAGTGAGCAGCTGCTTTCCCCTTGTACTATGTTCGATGGTTTGTAGCCATAAGGAGCTTACCTTCCTATCAGAGATGATGGGAAAAACTATTGTTCTAATTTTAGATCTAGGATTGCGGTGGGCTTGCTATACTCTCTCTCACATGATATTAGCTAAAACATGTCTTTGGATTGACTATGTCACTTGTCTTTTTTTTAATATTTCCATTTAACCAACTGGTAAGCATTTGCATGAACTTATCAACAATGAAAAGAACAATTATTTGTCTGCAACTCCCCTCACGTCCCCCTCTTTTATGGGTTTCTTAACTAATAAATTTTATTTCATTTTTTCTCTAGTTACATGGACAGCATCAAATGCAATTCTCTCAGCCACTGGGGCACCAGCAATTTCAAGGTCGGCAGTTGCCCTCTGGACATGTACAACATGGCATTGGTCAGAACCAACTTAACCCGGGAAGCCAATTGAATCGCCATCTTAGCCAGTTTTCTGGCACTGCTAATAGTGCATTGTTTAATGCTGCTCAAACGACACCAAGTCAAATGGTTGGATTATATACCTGTTCATCGTCATTTTATTTCATTAAATGTTTTTCTTTTATATTTGCCAAATGGAACTGCTTTTTCTAATGCAACATGGTGGGGAAATTTTTACCTAGTGATTAGAGAGAAGAAAAAGAGTGGGAAAGTTCTTGTCAATGGACAATTGCTATTTTATAATTTCATTATTTCTCTTGATGCTAACGCAGCTTTGATTTGATACATTTTTTGGAGGAAATTATGTGTTGATCTGATCTTTGCATGAAAGTATAGGCCAGAATCACATTTGTTTTCTGGCAGGATAGTTTTCTTTGAACAAATTTCCCCCGGTGGTGATTATGTTTAAGTTGAACACAATGCATTTTCATGAAGCTATATGGGAGGGAATGCTTGTAATGTCTTTTGAAAATCCTTTCCAGACTAGCCCGAAGCAGAACATTGAATTTTTTTTCTATGGGCTGAGTTGAAGTTATTTGCTATTTCTCATGCTAGTGAAGCACGACATGCATAGTAAAAATTAAAAGTCATGGCTATTTTTTTTTTTCATGCCATGTATATTATAATTCCCCCTTCACCGGATGATTCTGTACATCAACTTGTATTGCTTGCTTGTTCATTGATATGCTTGTGTTTGAATACAGTGTAATGTTTGCATAACTCTGCCTCTATGTTTTGTTTCCCATGCTTAAAAGTGGTATCTATGTCATTTTATCTTCATTTCTTTTCCTGTTTCAGATACCAAACATGTCGGCTACTATGTCCTCTCCATCACTTCTGCCACGAATGCCGGTACATCTCCAATGTGATTAGCTTTGTTGTTTAACCCTAGGTGAATTATTTTAAAAAAGCTAAGCGAGTTCATAACTAATGCATTGGAGCATCGATTGAGCTCCAAAATATGGCTTTGGTAATGAGGTGTTGTTTACTTGGTGAGCTCCTCTAGTTACGACAAATGCGATGACAATCCTTTTTATTATCTTTTTGCTGCACAGTACGAAATGCCTGGTAGCAATCCTCAGAGGAGTCACGCTTCCCAAATTTTGAGTGATCAAAGTATGACACAAGCCCCCTTTCTTTGTGTTATGTTCTACTTCGAATATCTACTATATGAATTACGATTCCAAATATCCACTTCGAGTTAATTGGCTCAAACGAAGTTGGGGTCTTTGCTTGCAGTGTTTAATATGGGAGCAGCAAATACCGGTGGTATGATGCCTCTACAACAGCAGCAGCAGCAGCAACAGCAACATGGTTCACAAGGTTCGTTCGGAAACATTCAGCCGAATGCTCAGAATCTGCAGTCTAATATGGTAGCACTTCAGAGCACACCACAAAATCATCCCAATTTTGGCCAGCAGAGACAGCAAAACCAGCAATAACAATAATTATTCGTGTTTGTCTGACACGTACTCGATAAATATTTAACTTTTATTATTTAGTTCATTAACGTTAATTGTTAGTTCAACTCTCTTGAAATATGACAATTTTAGCAAAAAAAAAAAAAAAAAATTTATTGTGGTTAAATGTGATGATAATGGAAATTTGGAGATGTATAAAATAAAAGATCAAAGGGCAAATCGACAACAAGTACAAGTTTAGAGAGAAAATTGAAAACTCGACCCAATGCCAATTACAAAAACAAGTGGTCTCTTCTACCAAAAACCAAACAGAAAGATGGTCTCAGCTTTCAATTGAAGTTTGGGCAATAATCCTGGTCCCTCGCAGTTTTCCGTTTACGGTTTCAGGTCGTCGGCCGTTTTTTGTGTGTCCTCATTGTTCACTTGCTTACGAGAACCGCCATGGCTCCTCCTCGATCCTCATATTTCTTTGACTGATGATTACGATGGGTTTATTTTTTACAGTCTAGAGGGAAAGTTGTACAAATTGAAGAGCATGCCCGAGGAGTTGCGGAATGATATTTGCCTCGGATGCTCTCTCGGTTGGTTACAATTTCTCAACGAACAAGAAACAGCCAGATCTCGTGATGTTAGGCCATCTCCAACCGAAAGGAGGGCCAAAGGATCATGTTTAGCCTTATAGTTCAGCAAGAAATTATTTCTTAATGAACAGTGCTAGACTATATTTTTACCATCTCCAACCGAGGGGTCCAAAGGGTCATAGGCCCAAACATAGCCTGTTTGACAAAAAATCCAATTCCAACTAAAGGGGGCTATTTTTTAGCTCACTCAGTAATTTATTATTTTAATTGAAGTAATATGGTTAATTGAATTAGACTACCATATTAAAATAAGGTTTTCAGACATATATTGAATGCCATTTGTCGCTAAATGAATATGTCTCTGGATTTCTTATCTTTATATAATGAAAAGAATGTGAAAAATTGAAGTAAAATGAGGTAAGATAACATGGAATGGTGAAAAGGAGGTGAAAAATGGTTTAGGTATTTATAGGAAAAAAATTGGAATTTTTTTTTTCAAAAATTTCGTCTAAAAAAAAAAAAAAATTCAAATCCAACAGTAACCTGATGTCAGCTAGCATGGGTTTGGGCTTGTGCAAATGGGCTGGCTGGCTCCTTTTGGCCAGCCCACTGGCTTGGTGATGAATTATGGCCTGATGGGGCCCACAAGCCTTTTGTCCTAGCCCTCGGTTGGAGACGATTTTCGTGTTAAAACAGGTTATATTTTGGCCTATGACCCTTTGATTGTGTTGGTTGGAGATGGCCATGTTTGAGATCCAAATTCCACTCCCTCCCCTCGATACTTTTCCACATGTAGAATTGCAAGTTAGATTCAGCCCCATGGAAATAGCAAAATACTACACATGATGGTTGATGAAATTGATCATATGAGATATCTCAGTAGGCATAGCTATACTAAACTAATAGGAATTTGATTCCTTTCTTGTTCATCCCAATATGAGGATGTGAAGAAATGTTGTCTCATTTCGGAAGTCTACCAAACCTTGCATGAGCTAATATGAAATTGGGTTACTTCCAATATATTTGTCAATTAAGATTACGATGGAACCTGTTTGGGCCCAAAATAATATTTTGGGCCGAGCTTAGAGTTGTTCTCGGTCTAGTAACATTCATCTAGAATCTTGTCATGGGCCACCCAGTCAAGGTCGGCCGAATCCTATTACGGAGATGATTGGTTTAGATAAGGGTGATGTAGTTGAACCTAGTGCAACAAGGAGTCTTAAAGATGAGGATGCTTAGAATTAGGGGATGAATATGGTTCGTTAAGGAGCTTGGTTCAAAGTCCTATAGGGGTTAGGATTGGTTGAAAATTGATCAGATTGGGTTGAGGAGTTCTAATCCAAGTGAATCTCTAGTTCGACCATAAAAGGGTTTGATGCTACAAATAAAGAGGGAATAGCATCATTCAAAGCCCTTCAAATCAACACACAAATTGCCTTGCGCAAAGCTTCTCAACAACCTTGAGATTTTTTTCCTCTTCCTTTTTCTTCTCGCCAACATATCTTCAATTTGGATAGACAACACTATGAAGGCAACTGGCGACATCTTCAGTTTGGATAGACAACACTGGAGCTGTAGAATCAGCCGACCGAGGAGCATCTTCAGTTTGGATAGACAGCACTGCTTCGAGGCCGACTAGTTATTTATCCAAGTCTCGGTCAACAAGGATTTCCGAGTCCTTGTTGGTAGAGGTCATCTTATCAGTCTTCTCAGTGAAGTGAGGTGTTACCAAGTTACTAGGCTCGGCACATTGAAAGCCAAGTTTTATGATTGGATATTCGCAAGTACATTTTAGAGTTCGGCATGCTGACGGCCGAACCATATTTACAATCAAAACATTTATCTTTTTGAGTATTTGTGTCTGTACAATTTGGTACCAGTTTGGTGTACTTATACTCTCACGAATATAATTATCGAGACCGAACCTGGCACCGGCGATTTGTGAATTTCGAAGAAACTTGTAGCCTTGTCTTCAAGCTCTAAAGCCTGAAGGCCGAGACATGTTCCTTTCTTGGCCGTAGTCGCAAGATCAATAAGTCAGGAGCACGCCCAATGCCACATCAACATATTTTACTCCCCGACCAAACTCGGGCAACGAGTTGGCACGCCCCACACATAACTAAAAGACGTAGCTAGCTTATTAGTTACTCGGCTGCATGCCAAATAGGCTTGGTAGTTTTTTGGGTCAACATTTTGGAACGCCCAATGGGACACAATGCTAAAATTAGGAAGTTGATGACTATTGAAACATGGTCAGTAAAAAAGAAAACAATCATGGATAAGTCAATGACTAATCTTCCACCTACAGTCCAAAGCCCAGGACACGATGGCTTGTCACAGGCACAAAATCCTCCTGCTGTCGTGACACCTGAAGCCACAAAGTACAACACGCCGAGAAAAGGAAATTAATGTCGGCGGTCAGACTCGTGATGCAGAAATCCCCACCAAAATGACAAAAGGGGTTTTTATTGAAGGACTAGTGGAGGATTATGACGATGACAATGATGAGGCCTCCGATCCACCATCTATATTTTTTCTCCGGCAACGATTTGAAGAACAATCCTTACGATTTGAGCAAGTGTTTAGCCAAGAGGTAAAAAACATACTTGAAGAGATGCATGATAATAGCGCTGTGCACAACAGATTGCTCGAAGTTTTGGTTAATAAAGTCCATAACATTCGACCCGCCGATCGACTCAAGCAGCCTCATATTCTAAAGAATAATCCCCTGCTAGCGATACAGGCCGAGACAGGATCTGCTCAACTCAAAATGATTGACTTTGAAAAAACTTTGAAAAAAATGGTGAATCAAGCAACAGATTGGTTAGAACTGACCGAGGAGTAGAAGCGGCGCCTATTGACATGGTCAAGTCCAGAGAATGATTCATTCGGCCTTAAAAAAGGGGTCGAAGTTTTCAAAATTCATTCACCGATATCCAACATTTGTAGAGAGGTTCGAGTATCATAAGGGATTCAGGATTCCAAACTTTAGCCTTTTTGCTGGAGAATCATCCTTGTCCTTATTAGAACATGTGGCTCGATTGACTGCTAAATGTGCAGACGTTAACAGTGATTTTCATAAACTACAACTATTCAATTTCTCGTTAACCCGCTCAGCGTTCGCATGGTACATTAACCTCCCACCCAACTCCATCCAAACTTGGGAGGAATTAGTCGAGAAATTTCATAAGCAATTCTATCAGCTAGGGATGGAAATGTCAGTCTCTTCTTTAGCCAGGATGGCTCAATCATCCGACGAATCATCAATGGAATATCTTACGAGGTTTAAGTCGACAAGAAACTAGTGCCGAGTACCCCTCCCTGAAGTCGAGTTTGTTAGGCTTGCCATAAATGGCCTAGATGTGGAGTACAAAAAGAAATTCTTGGGGGCAAATTTCCGAGATATGTATGAACTGGCTCAACATGTCGAGCAATATGATTATTTGCTTCGAGAAGAGAAAATCTTGAAATCCCCAACCTGAGGGACGATCTACAAAAACCCAATGGTAAGTTATGCATCGGCCAAAGGCGAAGAGTCCTAATATGCCAGCATAGATGCGGCCGAGATAGTAATTGACAAACCATACGTATACAAAGCGTTGGCTCACATTAATTCCAAAGATGTCAAAACCCCCTCGGCCTCTGTGGAAGCCGCCATTAAAACGTCAAAGGTCTACACTTTCAACATCCCCAAGCTGATGCCATCTTCGACCAATTGTTACTTGCAAAAATCGTCAAGCTTTGGCTAGGGCATAATATTCCCAAGGCCAAAGATTTGAAAGGAAAGAAGTATTGCAAATACCACAACTCAAACAAGCATATGACAAATAATTGTGTCGTATTTCGCGACACCATCCATAGCTAGATCGACAATGGCAAACTCAAGTTTCTCAAAAAACCTCCAATGGTCGTTGACGCCGATCCTTTCCTTTCGGCTATGGTAAGCATGGTAGATACTCATCTACCCAAGGACAAGAGAAAAGGAAAAGCCAAATTTATCCTGACGCAGTACCTCCCTAAATAGAATTCTCGGCCGCGATTGAAAGTTGATCTATCTTCGAACGAGCCACTGAAATATTTTTCAAACCCTTCTTATGCTGAGTCAATGTCAAACTCTAGCACATAGGAAACTAATGTATTGATGGTTTTATGTAGTCGGTGCAAATTAAACGTCATCATAACTGAACCGAAGGAACATCCACTTTGGGTTGAAGCATCGCAATTGGCGCCTGCAGCAACATCTTAAAAAGTGCTCGATGCAGTCCAACGCTAGAAAGTTTTCGATAGGCTCGACCCTTAAACAAATAATAATAAGCCATCTTCGACCAGATGGGGACTTGATTTCAACGCGACATTTTACAATGAAGATTATTATGCGTTCAACTATGGCAGCTTAAGTTCAATTGTAAACTGGCGAACCTTTAAGCCACCTGAGTCACGCGACCAATGTTGGTATAACTACAACTCCCTTATTGATGCATATACCGCATTGTCCAAATCCCATAAATGCTGTCGCCAGAGAATAGACTGTATGGCTTGCCGACAAGCAGCCTAGGCAACTTTAGCAACCAAATGACAGCCGAAAAAAATGGTGGGTAACGAAGATGACCGACAGCCTCCGACAATCATGACAGAGCTTTTTCAAGAAAAACAGGTAATTAATCGCGATTTTGAAACCATAATTGAAGAGTTCGAGAAGCGAATCAAACTCCTTCTTCGACCTGGGGAGATGAAAGCTCGCCTCAAGGACTTTCGAAAGGACGCCGAAAGCAAACTTCCACTGCTACCCCCCACAAGAGCCATTAATTAAAACTAGACGGAATTGCCACCCGCCGTTTCTCGATGAAGCTTTGGAATACATGCGGAAGTTTCACAAGAAGCATTCGGCTAATGACTTGTATGGTCTGGCAAAAGCATGCCAAGAGTTTCTTGACTTGGCACTAACATGCCTCGATGCCGAACAGATCATCTAAAATTGGTTGGATCTAGGAAAGAAGGCTAGGTTCTAACATATACGTAAGGCCCAAGTTCTCGGCTTTGAGGTAGAACTATATACTAATATTGATACTACCGATATTCCTTTTTCTCTTGACGACCTCTAATATCTGCGGTACCATTTTGAAGTCTTCTTAGCCGTTTCTCTCTTCGACCTTACATCGGATGAAAAAAAGCGCGTGGCGTGTTTAGATGCTTACTTGGACACAAGAGACGCCCGTATCGTATATCAGGAATGGGCTTACAAGGTTTTCTAAGCACAAGACCAAGTCCTAAAGTTGAGCGAGCCTGTGCTAGAAATTCAAAATGAAACAGCTCCAACAAACATGCCGCATGAATGTGTTTTCATTGCAGCCAAAGATGGCCAAGTGAGTAATGTCCATGAGCAAGACATTTCACTCGAAAAACCAGAGGACGAAGATCATGACTTGATGGGCCCTTTGGTCCTTGATAACAAAGAAATCAGCATGGTCCATGTCTTACCCGCAGAATTCCGGCTAACCACATCCCAACCAAATTTCCTACATAATGACGTGATTGCTGGAGAGGCCACGCAAGTCGATTTTATAACCGTTGAAGAAATCTAGCAAATAAGTAAAGAGGATAAACTTAAAAACAGCTCTCGCCGAACTGTTTCCTTGTTCTTCATTCGTATATCTTTATCACTTAAAGCCATTGTATGTCACAAACCACATTGAAGGATACTAGATTTCCAAAATTTTTGTCGACTGTGGAGCAACGGTCAACATCATGCCCGTTTCTATCATGAAAGCACTATGTCGCTCAAACTATGAACTCATTCCATCAGGGGTAACCATGAGCAGCTTTGTCGGTGATAAATCTCAGACTAAGGGAATGCTTCCTTTAGAGGTGACTATTGCATGTTGAAATCACATGACTGCGTTTTTTATAGTCGATTCAAAAACTGAGTATAATGCATTGCTTGGTCATCACTGGATCCTCCTAACTGGCTGTATCCCCTCGTCATTATATCAAGTTCTCATCTTCTGGGATGACAAATAGGTTGTAGTTCATTTAGCTGACAATCGTCCATTTGAAGCTAATATATTTCAAGCTCGTTATTACGATGATCATGTTAGCTACGTCACCCTGCAAGGTTTCAATGAAGAAGGATGGACGACTTAGATCTCAGTTCAGAAAGCCATCGAAGTTGGCGCTGAAACTGTTCAGCAGAATTCGGTGAAACTTGGGTTCATTAACCTAATTGACGATCCTAATGCTTGATACCAAATAGGATAGATGTCAGGCCACAGTTTCATCCATTGTGGAACGCCTGCTGGCTCATTGGTATAATATTTCCAAGCAACCAAATTTTGGCGTAAACTTAGTAGATTTCCTTGCCGAAGAAGACGACAGTCTAGTCTTGTCACTTGATAAAGCTGAGCTTGAAGACAGTCGACCCTAAGTTAAAGATCCATTGGACGAAGTAAACATTGGAACGACCGATGACCCTCGACCTTTATTTATTAGTTATTTGTTGCCCCAACTTATGAAAGCTGAGCTTTGTAAACTACTCAAAAAATTTAAAGATTATTTTGCTTGGAGTTACCATGACATGCCTGGTCTGGATCGAACACTCGTTGAGCACGAATTACGAATCAAGGTTGGTTGTAAATCTTTCCGCCAACCCCATGACGATTCTCGACCGAAGTTCAGCTTGGCATAAAAGATGAACTCGTTCGACTTTTAAAAGCTGATTTTATTCGGACAACTTGATACGTTGAATGGTTGGCGAATATTGTCCCAGTTTTAAAGAAAAGTGGTTCTTTATGTATTTGCATTGATTTTCGTAATTTGAACTTGGCAACTCCTAAAGACGAATATCCAATGCCAATTTTACACTTGCTAATCGACGCTGCAGCAAACCACGAGATGTTATCTTTCATGGACGACCATGCTGGGTGTAACCAGATTTTCATTACTGAGGCCGATATTCACAAAACTGCTTTTCGTTGCCCCGGGGCACTTGGGACCTACGAATAGGTCATCATGCTTTTTTGGACTTAAGAATGCTGGTGCCACATATCAATGCGCTATGATTACCCTATTTCATGACTTGATTGGCACAGTCGTTGAGGTATATATCGATGATGTTGTGGTCAAATTGAAGCGCCACTGAACACATTTAGAGGATCTTCGGTGAGCTTTCCTTCATATGCGCCAACATAGCCTTAAAATGTACCTTGCCAAATATGCCTTTGGTGTATCGGCATGCAACTTCTTTGGTTTCCTTGTACATCATCGTGGCATCGAGGTAGATGAGAATAAAGCTTGAGCGATCATTGATGCTCCACCCTCAACAATCAAGAAGCAATTACAATCCTTACTCGGCAAAATTAATTTCCTCCGCCGTTTCCTTTCTAACTCGGTAGGGAAAATGAAGGCTTTTTCCACGATCTTGAAACTTAAGGATTCTGACAAATTTGAATAGTGCAAAAAAATCAGGATGCTTTCATGAAATCAAGGTCTCCCTCACCACCCTACTTATCCTAGTGCCACCTCGGCTCGGTAAACCTCTTAAGTTGTATATCTCGGCTGTTGAGGAATCCATTAGCTGTCTTCATGCATAAGACAACGACATTGGGCTGGAGTAGGCCATTTTTTATCTTAGCCGGAATCTTAACTCAACTGAGATAAATTATCTAGCCGTCGAGAAACTCTGTTTGGCTTTGTTCTTTGCTGCATCTAAACTCAGGCATTACATGCTCCCTTATGTTACTCATGTCATCGCCTAGACAGATGTTATTCGCTATATGCTCACTCGCCCGATAGTAAAAGGCCGAATTGGGAAATGGACAATGGCGCTGTCTGAATTTAGTTTGCAATATGTGGCCCAAAAAGCTGTTAAAGGATAGGCGCTAGTCAATTTCTTAGCTCAACATCATTCTCTATACGGTTTTGGGGGTGATGACGTTGAAATTGGCATGGTGAAAACACGTGATAATTATTGGACGATGTATTTTGATAGCTCTAGTATCTCGACCTCGGCTGGTGTTGGAATCGTCATCTAGTCCCTTGATCACTACCGATGGTATTTTTCTCTCAAGTTGGATGTTGACTGTACAAACAATCAGGCTGAATATGAAGCCCTCGTCATCGGCTTTAATGTCTTTCACAACTTGAAGGCAGCCCGCGTGCTTGTCCTAGGCGATTTAGAACTTATGATTAACCAACTCAATGAGACTTTTCATTGCATGAGTTGTACTCTGGCACCATATCATGGTTATCAGCTATTTAGCCAAATCATTTGCAGGTATTACGTTCAAACACATCTCACGAGTTCGAAATACTGACGCAGACGAGTTAGCTCAAATAGCCTCATGAGCACAACTTTTAGGAGGCGAACTGGGCCGGGTCATACTAGTGGTGCGACGTTTACACCCGACCTTGGTTAATCAACAAGTTTTCCAACATGATCATGTAATTCGTACACAAGTTATGTCCCTACCTTTGCTGTTAGAATGAGAGGATCCTATAGATATTTGTGCGACCGAGACATTACCAGATGATTAGAAACGATTAATTATGCAGTATCTTGTTAATCCCAGTGGCAAACAAGACCGCAATACAATGGTACATGCCACACATTACATCATGTATTAGAATGAACTATACCAGAAAGGTGAAGACGGTCTATTGTTATTGTGCCTCGGCCCAAAAGAAGCTGCCTAAGCTATTATAGAGGTACACGAAGGAATATGCGGGGCTCATTAATCCGAACATAAAACACGTTGGTTGTTTCGTCGATAAGGTTATTTTTGGCTGAATATGTTAAAAGATTGTATTGAATACGCGCGAGGTTGTGTACAATGTCAAATCCATGGCCCCATACAGAAGGTCCCGGTCGAATTACTTCACTTGGTTACTAAGCCATGGCCATTCAGAGGATGACCTATGGATGTAATCGGCAAGATTACACTGTCTTCTAGATCGAAAAATCATGCATGGATACTTGTAGCGACCGACTACTTCACCAAGTAGGTCAAAGAAAAATCATATGCTGATTTACATCTAAAAAGGTTTACACTTTTGTAGACGAAAATATCACGAGATTCGGCATACCATAAACAATTATAACAGACAACGACACGATTTTTACGGTCGATAGGTTTAAAGAATACATAGCAAGTTTGAAAATTCGACTCGAACAGTCCACGCAGTATTACTCATAGGCAAATGGACAGGCCAAAGCAAGTAATACAGTTCTAATTGGTATCCTTGAGAAAATGATAAAAGAAAAGCCTGGTATATGGCATTTGAAGTTAAACGAGGCATTATAGGCATATCGAACTTCACTCCGATCAGCAATAGGGACGACCTCATATGCGTTAACTTATGGACATGACGTGATGCTACCAGTCGAGCTAAGCATAAACTCGTTACGAGTTATTGAACAAAGCAATTTGTTCAGTGCCGAGTATAGTCAAGCCATGAGGCAAGAGTTAAAGGATTTGGAGGAAGCTCGGCTCGATGTTTATAACTTACTAGTGGTGCATAAAACGATTACTAAATGAGCTTATAATTGACGAGTTAGGCAAAAGATGTTCGGTGAAGGTGAGTTAGTGTGGCAAACTGTGTTACCAGTAGGGATTAAGGATCCCAGATTCAGGACATGGTCGCCGAACTGGGAAGGCCCATTTATCGTCCACAAAGTTCTCGGCAAGGTGCCATACCACCTCAAGGATCAAATTGGTTTAATTCATAAATTGCCGATTAATGGGAAATTCTCAAAGAAATATTATCCAACCACTTAGGAGATGCAAGAATGAGGGCTTTGTTTCATTAATTTTCAACAGTTGTACACACAAAATTACAAAAGAAATCGATTAGCCCATAAGTTGGCACCAGAAAATCCTAGGGAGTCGAAAGAAGAAAAGCTTCAAGAGCGGCCTTCAGTTCTAGCCACTTCACTTTGCCCATTGTAACCTTGACCTGTCGAGTTCTTTTGTCAGCCTTTAGTTGCTGTATTCGCTTCGTGCCAGCCGTGTACTCTGCCAGTTTAGATTTGTTTGACTCAAAATCCTTTTTGAGGTCAGAAGCAATGGTCGATTTCTGACAATGAAGTTACGCGATTTGACGGTCAAGGTCGTCCAGTTTCTCCTTCTTTGCCTTTATTACCTTGAGCCCTGGTCCGTTAGCTTCGTGAGCGACCATTGTAGCCTTGAGGTCATCCTCTGTCTGGAGAGCCTTTTAAAAAATAGTGAAATATTATCGAGTTCTTTCCAGGATAGTTGTCAGATGAACAACACTTTCGTTGCTCAGTAACCCGTCGACTGTAAGGTTGTTCAAGCACTCTCCCAAAAAGTCAAAGCCTTTGCGTTGGAGGATTTGTGAGGCCGAAAAAGACAGAAGTTCCTGCAGCTTGGCAAGGGGGCTAGACTTAGCCTGGGTTGCAAAAGGCTCAGCCATCCCTGAAGTGCTGGAGAGAAAGGCATCAAGCTCAACTTCCCATGAAGGTTGCACATAAAAGGGTTGTTAGAGAAAAGAGAATTCGAAAGGATGGCAGAGAAAGAAGTTGTTTTAGGCCCGCCAAGAAGAAACTTCGGCCATATCTGCTGGTTCGTTGGTCGAACCCAGAGCTCAATGGCTGAGCCTAGTGTTTAAGGTAGCTTTTCAATTCATGCGGTCGATGAAGGTTATCTACATTTGATGGCCATTGGGGTGGCCAGGAAATATAAATAACGCCATTCGGCGCATAGAATTTTTGGTGAAATGAGCGAATGGGCACTTAGCATTTAATGTTTTTGTTGGTTTAGAGTTCTAAGGTAAGAAATTAATAAAAGAAAATGTTGATGTCTTACTAAGTTTAAAGAGACATGCTGAGGAGGAATGTCGAGGTTTTGGTCATGGGGATGAACCGGCATCTCTGCCGTTGTTTTTGGTTTAACAAAAGGTGCCGCTTCATGTCTCGGACCTACTTCGGTCGCTTGGGGGTTGACCTAGCCAGCCCCCCAGACCACCAGTTGGAGATCACCTAGAGGGGATGAGACACCTTTACCTTTGTATAGAGGCAAATGACTCGTAGTAGGTGGTTCAACCCGTCGAGGGTGCTTTACTAGTGAGGGCACTTAGCTCTCGTTCTCTTGATTATAAAAGATGATTGTTTGTTAGTTAGGAGATCCAGTCAAAATGAAAGGAGAACATTATTAAAGAAAATTGTTATACCTTTTCCTCTAAAACGATCACTGGATTCTTCTTTGGATTAGGGGAAATGTTTCTTTCGGTCATGGTTGCCCCCTTCTTCAGAGTAGCAACTGCTGGGCCGACATCAGCAAAGGCAACGGTCGGCTCCAGAGTTGCAAGTTACTCGACAACTAAGGTGATGACTGGTTTAGCTTGGGCGATGGGTCAAACCGCGATCACTTGGCCCATGGTCAAGGTCGAAGGGTTTTGTGGTACCTTTTCCGAGACCTGGATAATAGGAGAAGGGATAGGGATACCAGGAGTGGTTCCTCTTGTATACTAACATGAGATAACATGAATTTCTTGCTCTCTTTTCTTTGCCATTTTCTTGATACATTTTTGGGGCTAGGTAACGTTACCAATCGTCTCGATATCCAGGCGAGGCTATTTGCTTGGTGCGAGTGGCACAGCAGTGGCCACTATAGGAGTTGAAGTAGTTGTCTTTTTGGCTAAGGGAGTTGCGATAGTTGCAGCCTTCTTTAGAGGATGAGCGAGTTTTTTTTTGGCTGTGACTATCGCAACCTCATCGGCACGTTTTATTACGTGACCACCTGGAAAAGCTAAGCCTGAGTCAGAATAAAGTTTGAATAAATGAACGAAGAAATAAAAGATATATACCTTGAGCCATTTCTTTGGATTTTGGAGCAAGAGTCTTTTTTGGTCAATTGCCAAAAACCTTATTTGAAGTGTCCTTGGCCGAAGCACCAAAGAAATCCTTGATATAGGCATCCCACCAATTGGCGAAGGTGCTGGTATAATGGATCTCTGGAGTATTCGGTTGAAGGTAGAATTTGGTACATCACTTTTGATATTCTTACTCGGCTTCCTTACATTCCCTTTCCAAGGAGCTGAAGAGGTGTTCTCGGCTCAAGAGTGAGCGAGAAGTGAGGAGTGGGACAGGACAACCCTGAAGATAATCTAATTGATGAGCCACAAAGTGGGGATGGTAGACTTCCTGGCTAGCTCGTCGAGCATCGCAACCAAGGGGAAGGTCACAAGCTAGGGTAAACGACCCCCAGGATTGTCGAAGGTCGGCTTCCTCTGCTTTTTCCTATGCCGTTGTGGGGAGGTTGATGGAAGATAGATATTTCTGGTGGCGGCAGACAAGAAATTCATCATTTGACAGATCTTCAAGGCCAAAGAAATACTTGAAGATGTCTTTGGCCGACTGAGTAGGAATGGGGTGCGAGGCCATTTGAAGACCTATCGTTTCAGAAGAGTTGAAGTTTAGGATCTCTGGTCTCAACGTGGAAAAATAAACCTACAACTAGAGTTAAAAGACCTAGAGTAGGCCGTCCTGGTGGGGATCGATTTTCCTAACAGAGGCCTCAGCCAAACACCAAGTGAGGTTGGTGAGGATGGCCAAGTTGAGGGCCAGGACACGGCCACTGGCTAGAGCTTTAGCCACTGGCATATTTTCGACTAAACATTTGTTTGACTTGGTATAAAAGATGAATTTATTGTACTAGTAAAACAAGAAGATCTTATGCTCTCCTTTCATGAGATCCTCTTCATCTCAGCCAGCAAAGTGGCTGATTAACGTGTTGCAGTTGAAGAAATTTTTGTGTAGTTTGTGCACATCTTCTTTTGACACCTCTGGATCTTTCTTTGTTAAAACTTCAATGGCATGCTTGTCGAAGACTCAGGATGCAACTTGAGCAAGTTAGACGCGTTAAATGGTCAACCCACCCCTAAACCAACATTTATTGGAGTAGGGCTTGTCCAAGTTAAGGTTTAATTGGGTTTGGGTTCACTTGGGTTGGATTTGGGTTTGCTCAACTTTATTAATTTCAATCTTATAACACCTTAGTTTGCAATATTTTTCAAATTTTATACCAAACAACCTCAATAAATATTAGTTCAAATTCTACTTTGCGCATCATAATCCACACAAAAAAGCTAAACCAAATAGTGTAGAATAAGATTACAAGAGAATACCAAAGTTTCAACCAAAGACACATAAAAGAAACATTATCATTCATTGTTCAAATAAAAACCAACAACAAACTTTAATTATAGTCATTCCTAAAATTGTAAACCTGCCACCATTTCGATGGTGAAGATGGGACCGTTTCTTTGAAGGTTTCATCCACCATTAATGGTTTCAAGCCTTCAACATGGCAATGTTGGGAAGTAAAGATATCGTCTTCTCGGTTGGCTTTACTGCCTTGTGTTCGCCTATAGCGGTGTGTATGCTATTCAAGATCATGAGGTCTCTAAAAACCCCCTGGAAACAATGGAGGTGGTGGCCCAGGAAATGGAGATGATAGAGGTGGCTGCTAACCAATCTCTGTCTAAACTCTCTCTGTGCTGCTGCAAAAACCCAACCTAGATCGAAGTTTTAGCAGCTATCCCTTGCTCTTGCTCGAGTTAGGTGGCAGCCTGATACTCCCTTCCTCCCTCTTTTCCTCCTCTTTCCCACTGTTCTACATTGCCCTCTCCTTCTTTTCCTCCCCTCTCATCTTCTTTATCCTTTCCCCCCCTTCCAGTCTTATTTCTTTCTTTTATTTCGGTTCTCTTATGAGTTTTATCTTAGTTTCCTTTGAGCTTGGTCTCAAATACCCCTGAGCTTGTCTCACATTTGGGCTTCATGCCCCTTATATGGTGTTCTTTGCCACCTTTTATTGTTTATTGTTATTTACTTTTCCTTACTCCCTCCTGCTTAACCATGATATTTCATCCCCAGTCCATCTTGTGCTCACATTTGCAGGTTCCAATAAGAAGTTGGATACCAGATTCACTTTCATCCCTCACTTCTCCTCCCTAAACCTCCATGCTAGATCCCCATCGAGGCCGAGTGTTATGTGGCCTACACCACAATAAGGGTATTTTATATACCCTTAGCCTCACTTTCTATCCATAAGATATTCTGT
Organism: Pyrus x bretschneideri; assembly: GCF_019419815.1. Taxonomy (NCBI): domain Eukaryota; kingdom Viridiplantae; phylum Streptophyta; class Magnoliopsida; order Rosales; family Rosaceae; genus Pyrus; species Pyrus x bretschneideri. Next base: position 368,011 of record NW_025999679.1, read on the forward strand.
TTGTATATATTTGTAGGGGTTTGTGAAGGGGACTTGGATTTGGTGTCTACTTTCTTGGTTCGGGGTTTGGCTTCCTCCACGGATCTGATGGCATAGGCAATTTGGTTTATGCTTATATCAAGTTTTGGTTATAATTATCATAAAATTAAAATGATAGCTATAAATCTATATGAGGTCTAAAATTTGGTTATTTTTTCGAATTTCCCAAAATGAGGAGGATCGAGTGTAAATTTGAGGAATTTATCTCCATTTTTGTCGATGTAGTAAAACAAATTCTGCAGTAGCAATCCAACAAATTCACAATCACCAGAACACCCGCCAACCACAATCCTCACAAAAGTCCCATAATCCTCCCTGCCATGCACCACACCTGACCCGCAAATAGCACCGACAACCCGCATATGGTCAAGTACCCGAAAATGAGCACGAAGGTTATACCAACCCTCCCTTGAGTAGCTCATAGCTCTTCTCCATGGTGGCGAACTCGTAGACATGCTTGAGCACGGAGACCATGCGGGCCAAGTTCCAGAGCGCGGTGATGTAAACATGGACGACCAACAAGAGGAGGGAGATGACAATGCCGAAGAAAAAGCACCATAATTAATATCTATTTTTTAGAAGGAGACGAGATTGGAGGTGTAGAGGGAGACGATCCTCAATTTCATTTTGATTGACTTCATTTTAAGGGTATATTAATATTTTCATATCAACTTTTGGTTATAATTATTATAAACTTAAAAGGTGCTATATTTCTACATAGGTTACAAATTTAATTATTTTTCCAGATTTCGTAACTCCCTATAATTCCAACGGGAAACTTCTTTCAAGGTAGAGTAAAGAGAGAGAAACAAAGTTAGAAAGAGAGAGTTTGAGAAAGAGAGAACTAGAGAAAGCAATTCAACATCTTCATAGGTTCAGCATCATGCCAGTAAAAAATTTTGTGCATAGAGGCAATCAGAATGGTTGTTAGTACAGTACGTTCAACGGTAGTTTCTGCCCTTTCAAGGCATTCTTGGTGATAGGGGTTAATCCGTATAGAAGGCTGAGAATTGTTGCACTGTTTGCAGTTTTCTGTACTTATTTTTTTTTTTTCTGTGTTGTGTAACAATAAGTTTCTCTATGTGCTGTTCCATGCCTAATCTGGAAAAAAAATCTAGGAAACAGTTCTCCCTCCCCCAAGCGTCCCCCAACGATGACCCCCTGAACAATCAGGGAAACAATGGCGAGGGAAATAATTCAAGAGGAAACAATCCACCAAAACCTAAAAACCCCTCAAAAACCCAAAGAGCATCGCCAAGATCTTTCTACCTTTTATTCGCCGCTCCATCTCTGACCGCTGCAACTGCCGCCAAAACCCCATTTGAGCATTTCCTTTCTGCTTCTTGCCAAAACTCCCTCCAATTGTTTACCATATCAAATTCCCCACTTCCTTTGATTACTCAAAATCCTTCCAAAGATTGGGAAGCTTCATTCGAGATAGAGAGAAAGATAGAGAGAAAGAAAGAGAGACATGAAGAGAGTTAGAAAAAGAGAGATAGTGTGAGAGAGCTATGGAATGCAATACAACTTAACATTTTTCTTGTTCAGAGGTACAGTATCGGTTACGGAATACATGACCAAGTTGTCGGATCCAAGCATTAGGTTTTCTCCAATATTTCATATGAAGATCTACTTCTAATCTAACGAATGTGAATATAGAATAATGAGACCCAAAATAGCAGAGTAAAATTGTTCAGTTTTCTTACAAACTTACAATATCCCTTTAAACGGCCAAAAGACCAACCTTTTTTCATTGTTGTTCATTTGTAGGTGCACGATGAATCATGCACAAAATATGCTCATACTTCTCACAAAATAGGCATGAGACTATAAGGCATTTTTTGGGTAGGCCTCACTGTACAAGATAACTCTTCGCCGCCAATAGTTTCAATTTGTACCGGTATGTATTTACTTTTCAGCAACTAAATAATTTGGTTGCCAAAATAACGAATGACGGCCAATTCTCAGCTGGTCGCAAAATAAAAGTGTTGCGAAATGGTTTTTTTCTTGTAGTGGAAGTTTTATCTTCATTTTAGAAATGATTTTATATCCTTGATTTTTGCCTATGGACTTTTAGGATTAGTGAATGCCCGTCTATTTTTGACAAAAAAAAAAAAAAAAGGAAAAAAAAAGAAAAAAACGCCCATCTGTTGATTCTTTTTTTCTTTCTTGTTATGAAATTAAGGTGAGCGACTCAAAATTACTGTAGCTGCTATCAAATAGTGAGAGGATTGTTAGTTTCTTGAAGTTGGAAAGTCACATATACTCACCTCAGTCACAGTGATCTCATTCTTAGGTTGTTTCATTCTTTGAGTCTTATAGTGTACCCTTTTCGTAGATTCGTTTTGTATAAAGTACTCATGGCCTGATTGGTATCAGTGTTATAAGAGTAGTTTCACCCCAGCCCTTTAGGCTAGCACCCAGTCCAAAAAATGGACCTGCATCCCGTTTATTTGCTCCACCCCAGCCCTATAGGCTGGCACCCAGCCCAAACCAGGCCACAGGCCAGCCCATAATCGACAGAGGGAAGGAATGGCCTATCTGACGTCAGCATGACGTCTGACGGCCTTTTATAATTTTTTTGCACCAGGCATGTAGGAAGGACTAGCGATTGGGCGTGCGTAACCAACAACAAAATAGAGGTGGGCCCGCTTGCACATGCGCACTAAACCTATATGATGGGTGATGTGAGAATTACTTGACACACAAATTAAACCCTATTGATGACAATTGTAGTAAGTATGTAAGTAGGGATCGTTCTGGACCGGGGAGTAGGAGAGATTGTTAATCACTTGGATTTGACTCAAAAACGTAAAAACAAGTTTAAAACACTATACTAGACTCAAAGAATGCAAAACTCAAAATAAGATAGATTGTAATGACTAAGACTAAACAAAATATTGGGGGGGGGGGCGATTGAGGTTTTGACGAAATTAAACTAAAATGCACAGATTGCAATTAAGGGCAGAATGTAAATATGAATGTGATGAAAATATGGATGAATGCTAGTTAGAAGGTTCTTCTCCACACATGTTACACTTGCATACAAGATGATTTTTGGTTGGTCTTTCGATGAATTATGAAATTCAACACCCCGGGTTAATTAGGTCCACTTAAATTAACCGTCAAGTTTTCCTTAAGTTAATGAATTGGATGATTGCATGCGACAACCCAAAGCATTCCCCACAAGTTCCATACATGAATTGCATAATAGAGATACAAGCAAGAATCATTAAGCATCATGAAAACTATGAGTGTTGACGAGGCATTCGTTACTATGATTGCATGAAACTTATGCCAAGAATTTATTTATCACGATTGTTTATAAGCAACCTCCACTACTTGTGAATATAAGTTCATAACTATTAGGTGAAACTCACTTATATTCTAGAGTCACATTCATACATGAAAATTAAGCGTGCACTCTCAATAAACATACATAAATAAGTTATCAATCAAACAGTTAAACAAATTGAATCCACAACTCATGAAATTCCAACCAAAGGTAATCAATTCATATTGCAAGCATAAACATGTATTTCGAATCCCCCCTAGCTAATGGGGGGTTTAGTTCCTCATACGTACAAAACAAAGATAAGTAAATTTAATCATTGAAAATCAAGGAGAGAAAACACCTAAAAATTCCAACAACTCAAACTTGAATTGTATGAACGTTTAGGCCATCTTCTCCTCCTCTTTGTTGTAGTACAAGGTCTAAGGATAGTGTTTTGGAGGGTATTTGTATGTGGAATGGAGTGGGGAGTTGTGGAAATGGAAGGGAAGATGCTGGAATTGGAAGTGGGGTGCACGGCAAAGGGGAGATTTTGATAGAATTTCTATGGTGAATTGTGTATGAATGGGAAATTGAATGTTTTGTGGCTGCAATGGATGCTTATTTATAGGTAGATGAATGATTAAAAGAGGGAATATGACAGCTAGGAGAGAATGTGGCTGCCATCATGAAGAGTGAATGGATGTGCTGGAATTGGTAGGGGAAAAGCTGGAAATGGGATGGGTTATGCACGGCAATGGCTTCTTTGGTGTTGAAAATGCATGTGAAAGCATGTGAATTAAAGCTAGGGTGAATGATGATGAATGCATGTGGATTAAAGAGTGAATGGTGGCTGCAATAATGAAATGGAATGCTGGAAAATGGATATGAAATGCACGGCAAGGGCTTGTGGATGCTGAAATTGAATGTGTTTGCATGTGAATTAAAGTTAGGGTGAATGATGATGAATGCATGTGGATTAAAGAGGGAATAGATGGTTTTGCTGGTTCTAAGGCTTTGTTTGATTGGGCTAGGCCCTTTGTTTTATGTCCTAAAGTGCATACAAGGCTTCAATTTCGTCCAACACTTTGGCTCCAAGCATAAGCTATCCCTTCTAAGCCCAATTTTGCTCCAAAATGCACCTTTTTGCTTCCTTAGCCATATGAACCTAGAAACACACGAAATTGGCATAAAGGACTAAAATAACTAAAGAAACACAACGTAAATGCACGAGAACAAGCCAATTAAGTCGAATAAATATGCTCCTATCAACGGGAGGCCATATGGCCAGTCCTCGGCCGTTAGATTTCCAACGGTTCGATTTCTGGACTGTTGGATATCCAACGGTCAAAAAAATTTCAATTTGAAACCTAACGGCTACTAACATGGCTTGATCTGGGCCGTTCAATCCAGAGATCAACGGTCCACGTTTTTCAACCAGAAAAAAAAAAAAGGTACAATGGTCAGAATTATGACCGTTGGCCACTTGTCAAGGTATAGGTTGTTGGATTTAAATCTTTTTCAAATCCAACGGTCTAGAGTAATTACCTAAATTAAAATTGATAAAAAAAATTGTTAAAAAATATAGAAAAAAATTTTAAAAAAATTATTTATTTTTCCTATAAATATCTAATCCTCATATTCCACCTTACACCACATTTCAATATTTTCAACAATTTTTACCAAAGCTTTCATATAATTTTTGAGAGGAAAAAATGACTACGTGGAAGCTCATCGAAGATCTTACTTTGTGTGAATGCTGGGTTCACACTATTCATGACCTGATTACGGGTAATGAGATGGATAAGCGAGAAATGTGTAGTAAAATTACAAAATCATTTTGAGATGTACATGGAAAAGACGCCAGAAGTAGTCAAGGTCTTCAAGGTCATTGGAAAAAACTCAACGCATCCTTTACTTGTTGGAAAAACGCCATCTCTCATGCTTCTGGTAATCTGCGTAGTGGGACAGGTTTAGCGGATCAGGTGACAATATTTTTATTTATTTATATGCATTACACCCGCATCAATATTTTAATTTATTTATTTGTGTTACACCCGCATTTTATAATCCTGTCTTATCCCACATTTATAGACACTACAAGCACAAGCATTCTACAATGCGAAGAACCACAACAAATCACTCAGCAAATAGGAATGTTGGCAAATTGTCAAAGATTGCCCCAGATACAGAATTGTGGCAACCGGTCTAGAAGTTGTCATTGCACGGCATGGGTCTACAAAGTTCGCCAGAGGTAGACATAGCCGAACAAGAATGCGACACATTTGAAGAGACGGAATGGATGCCAGAAGAAGTGTCAGAGACCCAACAGACTCGTCAATCCCTCAGGCATCAAAGAAAAAAGGTAGTTCTGACTACACTAAATATATGGGCAAACTTGCTCGCCAAGGTGAACTGAACATGGCACGGGAAGTAGCTAGAGATGAGAAAAAAGCTGCTGTTATGGCAGCGATATTAGCAGTTACTAAGAAACGTGATGCGGCGGTTGAGAGACAAAGAGAATACTTTATCGAGAGAACGAGATGATTAGAGAAGCACTTTATTGAGAAAATGAGATGCTTAGAGAAGAAAGGATGGTTCAAGCAGATCATGACACTATAAACAAGCCTCTAGTAGGACTGTCTCCAAATTCAAAATAATTTTGGACTTCGGAAAAAAGAGACGTAGTGCGAAGGAGGCGTGCAAGAGATGCGGAAACAAGTTGAGGGGGTTCTAGCTACATAGAACCTAGCACCACTTGTATAATTTCATATTTATTTGTAGTACTTTATTTAATTTTGTCTTAATTCTTAGTACTTTATGTAATTTCGTCTTTATTTTTAGTACTTTATGTAATTTCTTATTTCTTTTTATTAATAGATGTAATTTCTTATTTATTATTAGTACTTTGTGTAATTTCTTATTTATTTTTTAAAACCTTATGTAATTTCAAATCTATTTTTGGAACTTTATTTAAACACATCAAATAAAATTACATAAATTCACCAAATAAACTTAATAAAAGAAAAAAAAAAACCACCCAATAAAATTACATAACCTTACCAAATAAACCTAAAAAAACACACTAAATAAAATTACATAAACTTAAACAAATACACTTTATTCTTCAACCGAAAGCTCATTTTAATTATCTTTTGTTGCAATCCCCGCTGGTGCTCAATCAAGTCATTCTAGCAGCTTATGTGCCAGTATGGCTCTTGCGCTGAAGTGTATTGCTCAACGATCAATTCATTGTAACGTCCATCCCATTCTAACAGCTCATGTTGCACAAGATCTTTAGTCCGGTTATAAGCATAGTAGATACGTGTTCTTGAGTTGTTCATCGTATTCGGCTTGTATTCATCGACGACATCATAATCATACTCATCTTCCACAATCATGTTGTGGAGAATAATACACATCATCATGATGGATCGAAGAGCCTCGACATCAAACATTCTAGCAACAGCCTTGACAATCGCCCAACGAGCTTGCAGAATACCAAAATAACGCTCCACATCCTTCCTACATCCCTTTTGACATTTTGCAAAGTGTTTTTCTTTTTCACTCTATAGATGTGGGACTGTTTTGACAAATGTTGACCACCTTGGGTAAATGCCATCTGCAAGGTAGTATGGTCCTTCATATTTATGACCATTCACCCAATATGTGCATCTTGGCGCTTTTCCTTGCAGCAGTTTGTCGAACACTGGAGATTGGGAAAGGACATTTAGGTCATTCTGAGCTCCTCGAACACCAATAAAAACATGCCAAATCCATGTATCAAATGAAGCCACCACTTCCACAATGATACTTTTGGCTCATTTTCTCCACAATGATACTTTTGTCTCATTTTCTATCGCCATAAGCTCTTTGCCACGCACTTGGACAATTTTTCCAAGTCTAGTGCATGCAGTCGATGCTTCCAATCATGTCAGGGAAACCTCGCATCTCACCTTTTCTCAGACATCTTCCCATGTCCCTTGGCGTGGGTTTTCGGAGGTACTCATTGGTGTAGAGCACTTCAATTGTAGAGCAAAACCGCATCAGGGACTCCAGAATAGTTGTTTTTCCCATCCTCATGATCTCATCCACTTGATCTGCATTTGCAAGGCAGCCGTAATTTTTTGCTTAGGAAGAAAACCTAGAACATGAAAAGCACCCTCTTTTTGCACAAAGTTTGGATGACGGTTGCAAATAGCACTCATGATTTTGTTGAACAAACTTCGTTGCATTCTAAAACGATGTCTAAAAACATGATCAGGGAATACACTTTTGGGAATAAAATAATCTTCCAAGAGATCTTTACCTCGTCTTCCCCTTTTTCTATTGAAGTTTGCGGCATGTCTGGGTTTGGCTCTCTAACCCACAACTTCCATGACACGACGGGAATGTGAGGCCCTTTGCCTTCTATGGTCATCATCCTCATCCTCCTCCATTGCGAAAGCCTTATCTCCACCTCCACCTTCCTCGAGATTGACCAATTCTTCCTGTTGTGCCAACAATCTTTTGTGTTGCTCCTCAAGTTGTTTATATACTCTCCTTGAAGAAGACATTGTAAGAACTCAAGATTTGAAAACGATGAAGAAGGATTCTGAGCTAAAAAGAAGGATTAAGTTTGGCGTGAGGATGGATGTAGGGATGTAGGGTTTATTTGGAGAAAAAAAGAAAGGATGAGGTTGTGGACAATGCCATGTGGCACTACGTGATTGGTTGAAAATCTTATCGAAATCTTGGCTAAATTATTATAAACAGATAGTGACACGTGGCGCGTCGGGATTGGTTGAAAATCTTATCGGAAATTCATCCCCAAAATAGTACGTTCGGATAATGACACGTGGCGTGACAAAATTGGTTGAAAATCTTATTGCAATCTTGGCTAAATTATTGTAAACAAATAGTGACACGAGGTGCATCGGGATTGGTTGAAAATCTATTCACAAAATAATACGTTCGGATAATGACACATGGCGTGATGAGATTGGTTAAAAATCCTATCCGAAATTAAAACTATTTATTTATTTATTTTATTTTTTAGGGGTGGAGATACATTTGGCCTATCACTGTTCATTGGGGTCTATCACTGTTCACTGAATGGATTAAATGGGCTGGGTGCTGGCGCATGTTTTTTAGGGGTGGAGTTGCTCTAAGTGATCTGGTTTAGCTAGCTGGATTACACACTCATTTGGATAAACCTTTTTTTTTTTTTCTTTTCCTATTCATTGTAACAAAGTAGAAGATGTGCAATAATACATGAATTGTGAGATTGAAATCATACATGTACTTTGTTGGAATTCATCCGTGGAAGTAAAATGGGCAATCCTAAGCCAACAAGGCTCACCGCTTTGCAAGAGTTGGGAGGAACGTCTATTGTACGCATCATTACTCTTACTTTGCGCAGAGGCTGTTTCCATGACTCTAACCTGTGACCTTTTGGTCACAGAGGAGCAACATTTTCGTTGCACCAAGGCTCGCCCTCGTCAGTGGAAGTAAAAGAACAAAATTTTCCTGATTCTTGTTGTGATGTCATGGGTTGCTTCTTGTTACTTATTAACATGTTCGTGCTGATTTCACTTCATTTTCGATATATCCAAGCTTCAGTTGCTGAATCTGGTCATTGTTTTATTAAAACGCCGCAGCTCATAGTCCTCTAAACTACAATCAATTCATGCCATCCAAAGTCAAATGAAATCGCGAGAACATGTCGTCTTGGGGATGGGTTCTAGTGCAGATTTATAGAATAATAAGGTAATGCCTGAAGAATTGACAAGGATAGCTAAAAAGGTTTGCAGAGATAGGTAAAAATAGACCAGGCAATGTAGAAAATTTTGAACTTGAATCAGTTTTGGAGTGTTTTTTTTTATTTTTTATTTTTTTTATTTTTATGAGAAGTGACCTAGTGGAATGAATCTATCAATATACCGCTGAAAAGTGAAAACCAGTAGAACCCTTTTTTTGTCTACCATATACGATAAGGAATCCAATGATCTCTTTTCTTTACAGTTTGGTACATAGAATTAGATGTTAATCCCTTGTGTCAGACACTGTCAGATGTGGAATTTGAGTGCTTGCCATGGAATGGAAGCCAATGATCCCGTAGCTGCTTTCCTCAGTAAGCTAGAAATTATTGTCATTGAGATTACACGCGCTCGTTTTTGTAACAAAGTTATTTCGAAAATTTCTATGCAAAACAATTCTAAGTTCTTACCAAATGTACTAGAATGAATTTTGCAAAGATTATCTTTGCAATAAGAAAACAAGTCAGAGTAAAGAGTACTTATAAAAAGTTTGATTAAAAAAAAAAAAAAAAAAGAAGGTACTTATAAAAATGAAAACATGTTCGGAAGTAACGAAATTAGATTAGGCTAGCTTTATTGGTAGGCCAACTGGCAGGTGATGTAACAATCACACTTAAAAATAGTGCCAAAGGAACGCGGGTTATTTCTACTGAGTGGTACATTTGTTTCAATGAAATGTAAGAATTAGAATTGTTTTTTTTTTTTTTTTTATTTTCATTTTTTTGACATTCAGCTCCACATGATCGTTATGTAGTTGATTGTTTGGTTCATTGCGTTTGAAGATCTATTGAGGAATTCAACGATGGCCAAAGGTGAAAGTGAGGCTGTAAACAAGGAGAAAAACTTACCTATCCCACGTTATATGATATACCGCTCTCTTTTAATAAAACAAAAATAAATAAAAATTTACAAGGCATGACTACAATTTTGCAATTCTGCAGTGCAGGCATTACCGATAATCTTCAGAACCGGGTCAATCCCGATATGGTTCTTGAACTTTTTCTGTCCATGGCAATGAAAGACGCTGCAGTTGAAAAAAAACTGTTTCTGTTGTGCTGTAAGAATAAGCTCATTTTTGCTGCTTCACGTTTTCAGCTTTTTTCACACAAAACTGTGAAAATAAGCTGTTTTTAAGTATTTACCAAACATTTTTTTGAGCTCAGCTTTTTTTTGACACCCACTTTTTATAAAAACACCTCAGTACCGAACCAGTACTAAATTCTTGAGATATCCTCTTCAACTACGCAAATATTTGAGTGAATTTCTGCAATGATATGAGCTATCCAACCTTAACATTTTCTTGACATGTCCATTTTTGGCAATGTCGAGCTGGTCAAATTGAATGCTCCCTAAAACTTTAACTATGATGTGAGCCTTCATCCTTAAGACAAAAACCACCCTTGGAAATAAAATGTTTGCCCCGTTTTGACATGAACATCAACTTTTAATTCTGACAAAGAAGATCGAAGACCATTGTAAGCGGCTACTACCTCATTTTTCACTTAAATCATTACTGGAAAGTAGAAAAAACTAACTTATGTGTCACCGACCCTTGTTTCGGCAACAGCAGTAACTCAAACTTCCTCTAGGAATCAGAAAATTGAGCTAATACAGCGACAGCAAGAATCGAAACGAACCTTTAATACTATGTGCTTGAATATAAAAGTGGAAGTGAGCCAGGCTTCCTAACATGCTCACGAACAAATGCATCTGATTCTGATGTTGCGACCATCTTGTCATACATGTATGAGTGAGACTTCACAAAAATAAATATTTGTTCCACCACGACTATGATATGCAAATCCGGATTTTCTCCAAATTAGGAAGAAAAGATGATTGAGCAGACAATTTCCACGACTATGATATGCAAGAATCAAAATAAAAAAGTGAGCAGACAATTTCTCCAACTTATCGAAATAAATGAGAGGGAGGGATGGAGGTCAGATATTCGGACTGGACATGGCTTACAAGAATCAAATTTTTCATACCCGAATTATCCTCACATATTTGAAAAAAGAAATTAAGAAATATACCAGAGATGGAGATAAATGTCTCCAACCATAACACGTTGAATTATCCTTACAACCATAACACGTTGGATTATGTAGTTAGATAAGACTACAACTCATGGACGCTTATTATCAACAAAAATTCTTTTTGAAAAGAAAAAAAAAAACAAAAACAAAAACCCTACGTCTTCTTCCCGTTCACTTCTTCTCTAATTACTTGGTAGTCGTCATTCCCAAAATCTAAGTTACGCTGCTAACTGCTCTGAATAAACCTATGGACCAGATTCTTGATTTTATCATATATTTTTTTGGTTGGTGCGGTTTCACTCTTTTAACAATTCCTATCGTTGGTACAATATCCATGATACAACTAAGGCCGGCGCTGAGAATTTGGGGGTCCTAGGCGAGCCTTTGAAATAGGGCCCTAGAGTTCTCTGACTCCCGACCCTTTGTACATTGACATGTGTAAAAAAAAATTCACAAAATACATGAAAAGTCTATTTCTACATCTAATATCATTAAAAATTAATATCAAAAGAAGAAAGACATACAAACATTACTCAAATATTAGTATATTACCCGTCTCGCATTTTTAGATGCAAATGCACTTATTAAGTTTACATAATCTAATTTTTCAACCAATTCAAACCGAAAGAGAAGTCCCTACCCAGTACGCCAAATTTCAATCATTTTTCTATTGTTACAATGTTACTTATTACATTCAATAAATGAATGAATGGTTGGATTACAGAGACAACATCATACAACTAGGAAAAATACTAGAGTGAAGAGGATACTAATTTTCGTATACGCGCCTAGACGGACGAAATGGATTTGAATAATTCATTATATATTATATAAACTAATTAATTTGAACATTTAATAATGTCATTTTTCAAAAAGGTGAGAGTTTTAGCCCTTTAGGTACATAATAATGACATAAAATAGGGTAATAAAACCCCATAAAAATAAACATAAAGGTAATAATTAAGAGAGAAGCAAAAAGTAAAAATAAGATGGTGGGGACTATTTAAAGGGGAGAAGACGTGCAGATATAAAAAAAATATGGTGGGACCATCTTAAGTAAAATCATGCAATTAAAATGATGTTGGGAATATAGTTGTCTTCTTCCTCGTGCGAGGCCAACCCTGCAACAAAAGATTTCCAAATTTCGGCTTTTACATATAAGCCTGCATAGCTCCCGTCCATCCTCGTCCACACCCGCCTAACTTCGCCTAAAAATTGGGGGCCCTTCCTGTGGATGCAAATTTCCACCTTCCCCTTCTTGGACAAAATTGTGCCTACAAAACAAATCACATCTTTGGTCAAGGCCAAAAAGCCTCACGCACCCATGATGAATGTGGGGGAGGCTTTGGCTGAAGAACCTCCGATGCCAAAGTTAGAATTTTGAGGGAAGAGTGTTTGGAGAATTTTGTAGATTTTTGCAAGAGACTTGGAAGTATTTTTTTGAGAGAATGGAGAGCTATTTATACGGATATGACCGGCCCTATTAGGAGAATAGGGATCGGCCATTTGTGGTATTTTTTGGGTGTAATTTGTAGTTAATTAGCCATTAATAGATTAATTAAGTAATAAATCCATTAATTGACTAATTAACATAGTTTAGAAGAAATGTTTTAGGGGTTATGGAATAATTACCTTGTGGAGAGTATAGGATGAGGGTGGATGAAATAGTTTTGAATTTGTTACCTATATTGGGCACTTTTGACTTGGTTGAGAGATGATTGCTCGTTACTCGTGCGTAGGAGTCCTGGTTTGCCTCAAGGGTATTTTTGTCCTCTTCTATCCAAAAATTCATGTGTCGCGTTGTGATTATTTTTGGCTCCACAAATACCCCCACACCTGTTGGGCTGCTCGCAGAAAAGGACAACAGGTGTAGAGATTTTCTTGCTTTAGGAAATTTTGGACTGTTTCCTATTTTGATGTAGATTCCCTCTTTAATAAGAAATTAGATCCTTCTAGGAAAGGGAAATAAATTTCTCTCAAAGCCTATTTAAGTCCACCTTAAGTGGGTTATTAAATCAACTTTGAAGAGCGATTTATTCTACCTTACAAGAGAGAGAGAGAGAGAGAGCTTAAAGGATATTTGTTCACCCTCCTCTAGCAATTTTCTACATCTTGCATGTGCAAAAGACCGTCTTTCGTTGCTTTCTTCGTTTTCTCCGTGCCGTACTGATGTAAGAAAATTTTCATTTTTCTTGTCTTCTTCGTGGATAGTGCTGTCGCGGGACAGCCGTTAGGCTGGTACGACATGTCGGCTGGCAGGGGCTAGAAGTCTGCTTGGCATGGCCAAGGAGGTGGTTTGGCAGGGGCCATTGCTTATGTTGCTCGGCTTGATTGAAGCCAAGGATTGGCTCAGCATGGGTCGAGGAAGTGGCGTGGCATGGGCAACGGTTTGGGCTGCCACATCTGGGCTACTTGCCAAAAATGAGGAAACTGCATGAGTTTGATTTCTCAGCTGCCGTAGATAGAGCAGTCAAGGATGGAGCTGCCAATATCAGAGTTGTTGAAGATGAAGTGTCGGATGAGCAAACTGTTAAGTGTAAAAGTGGTTGCTGCCCCCTAACCATTTGTTGCATAGTTGATCTTCAAGCATTTGATCTTTTGAGCTATATGGCCTTCTTGCACTGGAGAGCTTACCCAGATGGGTGTCGAGGATTTAGTTTACCCTATCATAATGGAGAGCAATTAGTTTACCCTCTCGCACTGGAGAGCAATTAGTTTATCCTTTCGCACGGGGAATTGGTTTACCCTATCGCACTAGAGAAAATTAGTTTATCCTTTCGCACTGGAAAGCAATTAGTTTATCCTCTCACACTGGAGAGCAAACCCATATAGGTGTCGGGGAATTGGTTTACCCTCTCGCATTGGAGAACAATTAGTTTATCCTCTCGCGCTGGAGAGCAGACCCATATGAGTGTCGGGGAATTGGTTTACCCTTTCGCACTGGAGGGCAATTAGTTTATCCTCTTGCACTGGAGAGCAGACCCTTTTGGGTATCGAGGAATTGGTTTACGCTCTTACACTGGAGAGTAATTAGTTTATCCTCTTGCACTGAAGAGCAAACCCTTTTAGGTGTCGGGGAATTGGTTTACCCTTTCGCACTGGAGAGAAATTAGTTTATCCTCTTGCACTGGAAAGCAGACCCTTTTGGGTGTTGGGGAATTGGTTTACCCTCTTGTACTGGAGAGTAATTAGTTTATCCTCTCGCACTGGATAACAGACCATTTTGGGTGTCGGGGAATTGGTTTACCCTTTCACACTAGAGAGCAACTAGTTTATCCTCTTGCATTGGAGAGCAGACCCTTTTGGGCGTTGGGGAGTTGGTTTACACTCTTGTATTGGAGAGCAATTAGTTTATCCTTTCACATTGGAAAGCAGACCCTTTTGGGTGTCGGAGAATTGGTTTACCCTCTCACACTGAAGAACAATTAGTTTATTTTTTCGCTTTGGAGAGCAGACCTATATGGGTGTCGGGGAATTCGTTTACCCTCTCACACTGGAGAGCAATTAGTTTATTCTCTCGCACTGGAGAGCAGACCCTTTTGGGTGTCAGGGAATTGGTTTACCCTCTCGTACTTGAGAGCAATTAGTTTATCCTCTCGCACTGGAGAGCAAACCCTTTTGGGTGTCGGGGAATTGGTTTACCCTCTCACACTGAAGAGCAGACCCTTTTGGGTGTTGGGGAATTGGTTTACCCTCTCGTACTGAAAAGCAATTAGTTTATCTTCTAGCACTGGAGAGCAGACCCATATGGGTGTCGGGGAATGGGTTAATCCTCTCGCACTGGAGAGTAATTAGTTTATCCTCTCGCATTGGAGAGTATGGAAATTATTGTCATAAGTGCAGCTGAGGAAAGCTGGACTGCTGGGACAACCGAAATAATCTTTAGCCAGCCCCCGATTCTTGGTAGTTGGGCTGGTATGTCCTTCTGGTACTCGTCTGCCCGCGGCGTGCCATTAGGCTGAGTTACTACATTTGTCAAAACAGAAGTAGTCATTATATCTAGCAATCTATATGAAGGTCTCGTCTGCTCGATCTTGTCATTGAAAGATGACTCGCTTATGTTGGTTATATATCATCGGAGCACCTTGTCAATAGCTTCGTTGCGCGGGAAATTATGCAATCGCTCGGTCATGAGCCTTTCTACTTCTTCCTGAATTTGCCTTTGTTGGCAGAGCTCTCGACTGCCCCTGGTCGTGACCTGCTGGTCTAGGCTGCTCTTCCATGTGTTCGGCTTGTCTATGCCACAGCTGCAGTGTGTGTGGTATGTTCCTAGCAGGCAAGCGGGTAACTCGCAAGCTGCAGGTTGAACTTGAGCTGGATTGAGTGACTGCTTCTCTCAGTCTGCTGTGCTGCTTACTCCGATGTGAGGTGGATGATGCTCCTTGCGGGCCTTGCCAAGAATGAACCCTTCGCCTGGAAGATTGTTCATGTTAATTATCGGAGTGTGGCCTTAACAGTGAGTGTATGTTTGTTTATGGACCTAACTGAGAATGCATGCTCCTCCACGCGCTAAAATGGGAGTATACGTTATCTTGGGGGTCCAATCGGGAGTGTTCTCCGTTAGAATGCTCGGTTGGTGACTGGTTAAGTGGCTGCTTGCCGTGACGCTTGTGGAGAGGTTTGTTTGCCTTTGTCCTTCTTTGGGACACCTCGTCCGGGGCACGTTGGATCTCGGTGCATTGCAAGAGTTGATTCACCAAGGTTGTCTATTGTGCAAGGGCTCTCGTCAACTCTATGACTTGTTAAGACAATTGTTGTTTGCCATTTGGATTGGAAGAGCTTGGAAGGAATATGCCTCATTGAGTAGTGGAAGTGTGGTAGGCTCTGGGCACGAGATTTGAATTGAGAAATGTCAAATTTGTGGAGAAACGTGGTGAAAATGCCCCTGGCTTTTTGGTTGGTCCGGATAGTTGAGATTGTCTTGGGCCGATTTGGGCTGCTTGGAATGTCGCGGGAGCAGGTTGGGCCACAAGAGCAAGCTGGGCCATGGGAGCAGGTTGGGCCAGGAGAGTGGGCTGCTTGGCGAGAGTAGGTTGGGCCACGATAGTAGGTTGCTCGGCGGGAGCAGGCTAGGCCATAGGAGTGGGCAGCTAAACGTATGATGCAAGCAGATGTGAGGCTTGGGCTCGACTTGGCAACGCGTTGGGCATGGAGTGACATGGCTTGAGTCATGGCCTTAGTGCCGTGAGCCGCCTTGGATGGCACGGCTAGGGCCGTGGTGGTGACACTATGGACCTTACCGCGGGTGGCTACTGTGGTAGCCACTATGGTGGTTCCCATGGTGGAAACTCGTGGTGGTGGTGCCGCTCCACCTATTGTCACATTTAGCCTTGTGGATCGCCGTGGTCCCATCTTTTGAGTGTTGAAATTTTCATTTGTTAAATTTTCTAAATTTCTAACCATTGTACTTAGAAGAGTGTTTGGAGAATTTTGTAGAGTTTTGCAAGAGACTTGGAAGTAGTTTTTTGAGAGAATGGAGAGCTATTTATAGGGATATGGCCAGCCCTATTAGGAGAATAAGGACCGGCCATTTGTGGTATTTTTTGGGTGTAATTGGTAGTTAATTAGCCATTAATAGATTAATTAAGTAATAAATTGACTAGTTAACATAATTTAAAAGAAATGTTTTGGGGGTTATGGAATAATTACCTTGTGGAGAGTATAGGATGAGGGTGGATGAAATAGTTTTGAATTTGTTACCTATTTTGGGTACTTTTGACTTGGTTGAGGGATGATTGCCCGCTGCTTGCACATAGGAATTCCGGTATGCCTCAAGGGTATTTTTTTCCTCTTCTATCCAAAAATCCACGTGTCGCCTTGTGATTATTTTTGACTCCACACTTCCAAAGTGGGGACCCTAAATGGACGCCTACTTTGACTACCCTTAGGACCGGCTCTGGATACAACATATCAAAGACATCTTAGAAGGCTCGAGGCCTTGGAGGTGCATAGTTAATTAATTTCGTCATATATATAATATATTTATTCCTTGTTATTATTGTTTTAATTTCTTCTTATTTATTTGTGGATCAATAGCCCTAGCTAATGGAAATTCTGTTTTCCATGCAATTATTGATAGAAAACCTACAAACGAAAAACTATTTTCCTTTTTTAACACTCATATTTGGACTTTACATGCATCCAATACAAACGCGTCACCTGCTTCGGGACCATGCATCCAATCCTACAAGGAAGTGACTTGCACGTATGCTTGTAGGTATGTTTCGATTTAGTCCTATCTTTTGGGTTTGTTTTTTTTTTAATTTATTTTTAGCAGGAGAAGTGCCTTCACTAAATCTCGTTTTGAAAGACTTTGTCTGGCTTTACCTTTACTTTTGTTGGATGAATTTTTCGTTTTGTATTCTTTATGCATCTTCACGTGCTGTAGTTGTATTGTGTAGTATAGCCGTTTGAAGTTTGAATCTTGATAATTGTGGTTGTTTATATCATAATATCTTTTATATTGGTAGAAGACAAAAAAAGAATACCCCTAAGTGCCAATTTTACATCTCCAACCCAAAATTTCAATATCCAAGACAAAGACATAGTTGAAAAAAACATTTTAAAATCCAAATCATGCACTCAAAAATGTCAAATTACAATATACTCTATAGTCACGTACAATTTTGTATATGCACAACAGCCGACCAGACCCAGCCCTTTCTTTGATTAGGGGAAATCCACAAAGTGGTTGAAAGACCTATAGGGATTAGCTAGGTTCGTAGTAGGTATACCATTGGAGATGTTTATAATATTTCTCGATGATTTGTTTTGTTTAAGCGCTTCAGTATCTTTTTCTTCACCAGTACTTGTTCATTATTGGCATCTGGCAGGAGTGGGAGGGGAAATCTTTCTGCTAGTTTATTTGAATAAGCTCATGTTTAGGAGAACTTGATACGATTGTTTTCTTCAAAGTGTGAGCACTTTTTATGATAGAACTTGATACTTCTCTAGCACATGACGACTGATTTTGTGCAGATTAATCAAGTTTTAATTTGATTTGTGTCATAATTGTTTATTAAGTGATATGTGTTTTAAACACACAAAACACACAAAATTCACACATTTACAGATAAACTCTCCAATATAGGTGAACATGTTAGATGGAGCTTATGTTTGTCTATTAGAGAGTGTATCAGTTTGGTGTGGTTAAATAATATTACTTATTTATTATTATTATTATTATTATTATTATTATTATTATTATTATTATTATTTTATCGTAATGTTGCTTTGAGCTGATTTGCTTAGTTTGCCCCAAACACTTGGACAGGGTTCCTACTAGCATATATAGTTTTGATCAAATCTAATGTTTGATCAAGGTCTCTTGATCGACCTAATAGATCCACCACACAAGCACATTGTTTGCACCTAAAATATGCACAATTTTACTTATTTGGGTTTAAAGCCAAAACATGACATTTTGGGGGTTTAATCTACAAATAGACTAAAAGTTGCACGTGAGAATGTTTCTCCACATGGTTTGAAGCGGTGACTTTATTACAAGTAAAGATGTTGGCAGACTTGGGAGAAGTACATGTGGAGGAAAGAAGTCAACTTGGTTGTTTTAAATATTAATTCATTGCAAGTGGGATTAAAGTACATGTGGTGGAAAACCAACTTGCTTCATATGCAAGTTGGCAATATAGCTTCTCTAAACATATTCAATGTCCTCAACAAAGGGGCTCTCTCAATTCTCTATATAAAGAAGCCGAGGCAAAATGATTATGGACACTCAACCAATCAATCAAACAATTCAACTCAGTTCAAACTATGCACCCTTTCACTACTACAATATTAACTTTAGGTGTCGGATGATGGTGGTGATTTAATAAGCCATTATGTTAGATAGAAGATATCCGACACATCATTCAGTTAGTGTCAAATAACAATGAAATCCTATCGGTTATATCTGACATAAATTCTTGGCGGATATCTAGTGTCGGATGCAACCGCCATAAAATTATTATAACCGCCAGTATTTTTGAATTTTTTTTTTATAAATATTTTTAACATATTCCGGCGGTTTTTAAGTTAATGGTGCCGGTTATAACCGACAGAAATTGACTATTTTATTATTATTATTATTATTATTTTTTCACTCATAGCCCTGTAGGATATAACTGAGACAAACAAAGAAAAATTTTGGGCAGCCACCAGAATAATCTCTGAATGTTTTTTTTTCACTCATGGCCCTGTTACCTAATCTCTGAAATTTTTTTTTTTGGGCGATTTTTTGCACATGCTATCTCGAAGTATATGTAAACATATTTGATAGTTGGATCGTTGAAACTAGTTTCATAGAATGCATATCCTATCAAATTGATAGATATAACAAACACTTAAGAGTTAATGTTATACTTTCATTATGTATAAAATAAGATTTATCCACTAGTGTAAATACTTTAAATTGAAGATCGAATTCATTCATTGCATTCTTATAGGGTCGAAGAGTGTAGCTATAAAAAAATCATCAAAATCAGAGCTAAAATAATCGTTAAATTGTGATTTTTCGTTTATAACCATTGAAAACTTTTGTTCCATTACCTAATCTCTGAATGTTTTTTTTTTTTTTTTTTGTGATTTTTTACGTATGCGATCTCGGAGTATGTACAAACAAGTTTGTTGGTTGGATCGTTCAAAAACGTTTCGTAGAATGCATATCGCATCAAAACAGTAGATTAAACAAACACTTAGAGTTAATGTTATACTCACTAGTGTAAATATTTTAAATTGAAGATCGAATTCATTCAATGCTTTCTTATAGGGTCGAGGAGAGTAGCTATAAAAAATCATCAAAATCGGAGCTAAAATAACTGTTAAATTGTGATTTTTCGTTTATAACCATTGAAAACTTTTGTTCTGTTACCTAATCTCTAAATGTTTGCTTTTTGTGATTTTTTACTTATGCGATCTTGGAGTGTGTATAAACAAGTTTGACAGTTAGATATTGAAAAAAGTTTTGTAGAATGTGTATCGCGTTACAACGGTAGATTAAATAAACATTTAAGAGTTAATGTTATACTTCCATTAAGTATAAAATAAGATTTTGTGGTATCCACTAGTGTAAATATTTTAAATTAAAGATCAAATTTATTCATTACATTCTTATAGGGTCGAGGAGTGTAGTTGTAAAAAATCATTAAAATTAGAACTAAAGTAACCGTTAAATTGTGATTTTTCATTTATAACCGTCGAAAACTTTTGTTCCGTTACGCAATCTCTGAATATTTTACGATTTTTTATGTATGCAATCTCGGAGTGTGTACAAATAAGTTTGGCGGTTTGATTGTTGAAAAAAGTTTTGTAGAATGCATATCGCATCAAAATGGTAGATTAAACAAATACTTGAGTTAATATTATACTTCCATTAAGTATGAAACAAGATTTTGTGGTATCCACTAGCGTAAATATTTTAAATTGAAGATCGAATTCATTCATTGCATTCTTATAGGGTCGAGGAGTGTAGCTATAAAAAAATCATCAAAAGCAGAGCTAAAATAACCATTAAATTGTGATTTTTCGTTTATAACCATTGAAAACTTTTGTTTCGTTACCTAATCTCTGAATTTTTTTTTTCAATTTTTTACGTATGCGATCTTGTAGTATCTACAAACAAGTTTGACAGTTAGATCATGGAAACTAGTTTCGTAGAATGCATATCTCCGTTAAATTTGCCTAAATTTTGAAGTGGGAAAAGTAATTTGTGCTAAATTTTAATTTAAGTTTTTCAAGTATTGATTAGACAACATTTAGTTTGTGTGATGAAATTTTCATTGTACAATTATCTTTTTGTTTCTTTATCGCATATTTTACATGGGTTATTATCTATTAAACCAAACAATTATTTATTTAATTTTTAAAAACGTATTCTATTTAAATACATATTATTTATTTATTTATTAAACCAAATAATAATTATTTTATTTTTTTAAAATCATAACAAAATTTTGGGAGAGAATTTTTGGGGGGATTTTTGCCGCCATTTTTTTTTTCTATCGGTTATAACTGATAGTAATGAAAACTTTTTGTTGGTTTTTATTTTAAAAAATGTTTTTGTCGGTTTTAACCGACAGTGATGAAAATTTTCCAAAACAGAATCCCTCCATCTCTTCCTTGCACCAGTGCCTTCTCCCTTCCCCCTTCCTTCCCCCTTTTCTCCTCTCCTCATTTCTTTCTCCTTCTCGCTTCAGTCACCATGGATGAACAATTCGAGAAGCAACATTCAGAAACCAGTATGTTTTAAATTATTTGTATTACGTTCAGTTTGTGTTTTAAATTCTTGATGAAATTTCCAATTGGATGGAACTGTTTAAGAACTATATGCAACTCTGTTTTTTTTTTTTTTGTCATTCCAGATTATTGCTAAGGTCGTTGGTCATCTGGATTTCTCTTTTGCGTCAACATGGCATCCTAATGGTCGCATATTTGCCACCGGAAACCAGGACAAGACTTCTCGAGTCTGGGACATAAGAAATCTTTCATTGCCAGTTGCTGTTCTGAAGAATAACTTGGGTGCTGCTAGGTCAATTCACTTTTCATCAAATGATCAGTTCATGGTGGTCGCGGAACCTGCAGATTTTGTGCATATATATAACACAAAGGCAGATTAAAAAGTGTGGCAAGAGATTGATTTCTTTGGGAAGATATTCGGTGAATCCATGAGTCTCGATGACGAGTCTCTGTATATAGAATCCGGGACTAACCATACCCCAGCTTGCTACAATATAACATAAGGCATATGTACGGATATCTGGATTCCTATTTTTGATCCTTTTGGCAAGGGATATGGTGTACATTAGAGGAACGTTGCACATCTCAAAGCTGGAAAATGCAGTGAATGCAGGGGATGCCAACTTGAAAGGGAAAGAAATGATTCAGAAAGTGATTTATATTTTTTTTATTATTAATATATTTTCTGTCAGTTTTATCTGACAGAGAATGCTCTTATTTATTCGTTATTAATAAATTCTCTGTCGGTTATATCCGACACAAGTTCTGTCGGTTTTAGAGTATTTTTTGTCGGTTTTATCCGACAAAGAGTTGTGACATCCCACATCGCGCAGGGGAGTGATCCTTAAATGTATATTCCTATCCCTACCAGCACGAGGCCTTTTGGGAGCTCACTGGCTTCGGGTTCTATGGGAACTCCGAAGTTAAGCGAGAAGGGGTCTAGAGCAATCCTATGATGAGTGACCCACTGGGAAGTTGCTCGTGAGTTCCCAAAAACAAAACCGTGAGGAAATGGTAAGCCTACACCGGACAATATCGTGCTATGGTGGTGGAGTGGGCTCGGGAAGTGATCCGTCCCGAGCTGGGATGTGACAATTTGGTATCAGAGCCTAACCCTGGTCGCGAGTGTGCCGACGAGGACGTGGGGCCCTATGAGGGGTGGATTGTGACATCCCACATCATGCAGGGGAGTGATCCTTAAATGTATATTCCCATCCCTACCAGCACGAGGCCTTTTGGGAGCTCACTGGCTTCGGGTTCTATGGGAACTCCGAAGTTAAGTGAGAAGGGGTCTAGAGCAATCTCATGATGGGTGACCCACTGGGAAGTTGCTCGTGAGTTCCCAAAAACAAAACCGTGAGGGAATGGTAAGCCCAAAACGGATAATATCGTGCTATGGTGGTGGAGCGGGCTCGGGAAGTGATTCGCCCGGGTCGGGATATGACAGAATACTTTTATTTATTCATTGTTAATATATTCTTTATCGGTTATATCCGACACAATTTCTGTCTGAAAATTCATTTCCTGACGTTGGCAATTCTGTCGCTTATTATATCCACCATTGCATCCACTTTCTGTCGGATTTTGCTTAATATTTGACAGTAATATACGTTTCTTGTCGGTTATCATAGCGACACTAATAAAGGGTTTCGTAGTAGTGTTTTTAATACTTCAATTCTGCAAAAGCCTTATATTTCCTTTTAAAGCTTTGCTATTCTTCCGAGTAGTATTGAATTCCTTGTATTATCAATTACATTTCTGTACATCTACATTTCTTGTCATTTAAATTACAAGCAATTTATTTCCTTTTAAAGCTTTGCTATTCTTCCAAGTAGTATTGAATTCCTTGTATTATCAATTACATTTCTGTACATCTACATTTTCTGTCATTTAAATTACAAGCAATTTACATTACCAGTCATTCACTTTCCTCTGTTATTTACACTTCTAGCAAACTTGTCATTTACATGTTGTTCCATTTCTCCACATAAGTAAAGTGCTTATCTTTAAGGCAAAGAAAGAACCTTGATTTGAGTCATTCCCACTCAATGGCGCAATCTCTTGTTTAGAATTCAGGTGAAATCTCAATCATTCAAATCCGTCTACTAGCCGCATCTAGTAGTGGGACACTCACAACCACCAATTCCTTGTTCAAGTAAATGCCCAGTATGGCTGCGAGGCCCATGACTAATTTAGGGGGTGAACGCAAACGTCTCCACATTTCGAATATATATCGTCGATATCGATCAAAGCATTGATAAGCGTATTACCAATCAGGCCACTATTATTGTTCTGATTCCATACAGATAAACAAAACATGCAGGAGATAGAAAAAAGAATATGCAGAAAGTAAGTTGTCAAGAAGGAGAATGGCTTGAATTGATTCCCTTGAATTTAGTATTGCTCTTTCAATATCCAGTTTACAAGAACTTATAAGATTGAGATTTATCGAGCGAGAATTGTGGCCTGATTGGTGACGTGCTTATCAAGCATTACTTAAGATACATCACAATTCATTTCCTTTTGATAGTGAATCTATGAATTTGTTTCCCGCCCATTAAACTGGCGGGCAAACTACAAGCAAGAAGGAGACTTACAAGAGCATAAGCAGAGATGAGTTTTATGGTGAGACCAAAGGCCATGAGTGAGAATGTGAGCGTGATCTTGTTCTGTGAGTGAATGGGAATAATGGGTAACTGAGGAAGCTTGGTTTGATTAAAACTGCCAAGTTGATCGAACTTGGTATGATAATTGGTTGAAGATCTTCACAAGATGGTACACTGAGTGGCGGCAAAGATATTTCCCAAGGCCAGAAGCACTTCTATCGTCTTCAATGCTCTCCTGCCGACACTCTGAAAATTAATACACACCCAAACGATAGTTTCTTAGTCAGCAAGAAATCTATTATATATGTTATCCATCGTTGACGCAGTTCAATGAATTGCACTAGTAAAATATATATATATATATATATATATATATATATATATATATATATATGAAAATGTTAGGCTGTCCATAATAAGAAAGAGGAGAAATCAGAAGCTAATTACATGGCCTTGGAATCACGGGGACCATTGCTTGTTCTAGACTACGAGCCTTATCCTGAATATGTAGTCTTTATTTATAGCTTATGATATTATGCATGCATATTTTGAATTATTAATCATTGTGTTTAAACAGTCTTTATGCCTTAATGCTTGATCACCATTAGGATGTTTAGATAAGTAATTGGATGTAATTTCTGTTAGAATGCCACCTGGAAATTGAGGAATGGTTCTTGTGGTTAATAATTGTAATTTCAATTAGGGCGACTGGTACGTCTTAAGCGTTGCATGGTTTTTCAAAGGGGTTTCACAAAGCGTAATGAGTTATGCATGTTTACATTTGATTTGAATGCCACAGACGGATGCACAAGTAGAATATGCATTAGGAAAATCTAACCTTCAAAGTTGCGCTTGCATGTGTAATTCATAAGTATTTGGTAAAACTATAAAAGATTGTTAAGGTGACGGCGAAACCCTAGTGTCTTTTAAATTTAATCTTCCGAAAATGTGTCATTTACTCTTTTTACCATATTGCTGATTTACTTAGTGTTTTTATTTAAATTCGTTTTTATTATTTTAAATTACAATATCAATCTTTCCTAAATTTTGTTTAAGTAATTAATTAAAATGTAATTTTAACATAAATTATCTGTGAAAAATGACCTTACTTGAGTCATTTATACTATAATCTTGTTCTCTTGCAAGTATTTTTAAGTATTATTCCTAAATTTGTAGGTGGTAAAAATCCTAATGAATGACGCTTGTTTATTATAGAACGTTTTCTTGTGCTAAATATTGGTTTCATAGACGGATGATTTGGAGGGCGGAGTCCATGCACATTGTTCAAAGGAAGGATGCAGAATGCGAGTTACCTTTATTTCACTGTCCAGGGAAGCAGAAATTTTTCATTGTGACGGGAATACAGGTGGTACATCACGTGTTTTTATGCAAGTGGTGGGAAATTTTATTTTTTAAGTTATTAACTTTTTAAAATACAAATCCTACCATTTGTATAATGACATATGGTGTATCACCTCGTGTACCGGTTACATTGAAAAATCTCTCCCAGAAAAGCGCTTGGCTTGCCAATTGTAGACTCATCTCATCAACCAGCTTCCCTAATCAAGGATTCCATCTGACCAAGTGGCTGATGGTAAGCATAGGAATTTCGGCACATCTAATCTTTCGTTGGATGGTGCGGCGGTTTGTGGATAATTCTGCTGATTTCTTTTTGTACAAGGTTCTTTTAGTAAGGAAAATGGAGAGGTGATTGGCATTCCTTGAACCTGTACAAGTGTATATGTATGCAGTAGCAGTGGCTGAAACAATTTTGTTTTTATTGTGTTGCTCCACTTATCGTCTTTGTCAGGAGGTGATATTCTGCTGGCACTTGTAATATATTACAGTTGTTATTTATCTGATTTTCCTTTTTTACCCAATCTGCGACACAAGACATTTTCCTTTATGATCGAAAGGTCACGGGTTCGAGTCGTGGAAAACAATCTCTTTGCAAAGTAAGGGTAAGATTACATATTATAGATGTTCGCCCCCAACCCTTGTTGGAATTATTTTAGATCAACGGGCCTGAGGGCCCCACTCTAAAGATACCAATACTGTCATCGACTTTACCACTTGTCCAATTCGTTAGGTATGAGATTTTACCATAAAAGGCCTTGGTATTAGTTAGAGTGGGGTAATCCTATTTAAAGTAATTGCTTTTCTTTACCCCCACCAATGTGGGACTGCTAACACGCCTCCTCACGTGTAACCCCATTTAGTGGTTCACACGTGAAGATCCACACAACGACAATTGAAACTTAGAAGTTGGCTCCAATGGAGTTTAGACTTATTTTCAATCTTTTTCAGGAAGTGAATCTTAAGAACTCAGAGGTCAACTCTATGTTAAGAGTCTAAGCTTGTTTCCAAGCCCACACTTCTTGGTGACAAGCCTTTGGCTTGCACAGGCCCGTGAACATGGGCTCTGATACTATGTTGGAATTTTTTTAGATCGACAGCCCCGGAGGGTCCCACTCTAACTACACCGATAGAGTCTCCAATTTTACCACCCGCCCAATCCGTCAGGTGTGTGATTTTATCACAAAAGGTCTCGATATTAGTTAAAGTGGAGTAATCCTATTTGAGGTCATTGCTTTTCTTTACCTCTACCGATGTGGGACTGCTAATAACCCTTGCAAAGCAGGAGACTTTGTTGGCTTATGGTCAGCTTTTTATATTACAGTTTTTCTGGTACTGAGTTTCCTTGAGTAGAACCTTATGACTTATGAACTACAATAGCAAGTTTTCGACAATGCAGATCATATAGCGAAGCGTATGCACAACGATAAATGGTTCCTTATTGTTTAGAGCACAACTTTGTTTTAGAGAGAAAAGACACTGCTATCTCATCAATTTGGTTCTATAAACATTTTTCATGTTGGTTTACAGGAGCCAATCATTGTTACATATGTACAAACCTATTTTTCTGCATTTGGAATTGAACAATTTCATATATAGATGGCTCACTCCTTAACCAACCAAAATCAGAACAACAAATACAGATTTTTTTTTTCCAAAAGTTTTACTATTATTAAGGGGAGGGGGAGAGTACGAAACTATTATTTTTTTGGGGGGGGGGGTGAGGAGTTTTGAACTTGGAATGCATAGCTAGGTAAAAACCAACACCCTATCCACCAAGAAATTGGACCACAAGCATTAAGCTCATCATGTCTAGACGTCAACCCATTCAGCGAACTAAACTTGTCAATTCGATCTGATCCTGCTGTCCCAACAAAAAATGATCGCTAACCGAATGCAGCAGAGGAATAGAAAAGCATCTAAGATGGAAGGCGCAAGTGGTTCTCGGGTGATTCAAGTGCTTGTTAAGCCAGAAGCCAGAAGTTTTTGTGGGTCTTTGTATTGAGAAGGTAGCCTCCGTTTTGGCCCTTTTTCTGTACTCCAACACAAGTGCAACTGCTTTTATCAATCAGATACTCTGCTGTGTCTACTAGTTTTGTCCCTCGCGTGGAACCTCCAGGCCTCCTGTAACTGTTTCATGTACACAAAACAAAGAAATGAGAGAATTACCAAATAATCAAGCTGATCAATCTTCCTATGCCACTTCACATAAGCATTTTCATAAGATTTGGGAGTTGAAGAATTTCTAATTTTGAATTTAATTCTCTGCTTAATTGTAATTTTCATTTTACAAACTAAAGGTCATACATCCATATATAGCACAATCTTTGGGCTAATTTTCGTTGGGGACTACTTTTGTGAAAAGCACTTCTGCTCATGAATACTTTTGCTAGAATTGTATTTCTAGAAACCCTGGAGAAGCATAAGCATCAAATGCTTCTCCAGAAGCTACCAACTGTGCCCAAAAGAGGTTTTAATTGGTTGTCAAAAACGCACATTTGGGCATTTTAGAAGCAGTCCTAAACAACTTAAAACTAAAAATCAAACAATGCTAGGATAAGTATATCAATCAACGTCGATATTCATTGTAAAATGCAATGTAATTATTTGAGTGTATGAGAAAACACACCCTAAGATAACTGTAGAAAGACTCCGTCGTTGCCCTATAACAAGGACATTCACCCCAAGAACCTTGCTTTGATCTAGAATAATACTTGCTTTGTCCTTGCCTTCCATTAGTGCCACCTTCTCAACCCGCACACGTACTTTTGGTTTTGCAAGTTTGCATGCATTCTTCATTTCTTCAAGAAACTCCGTGTTCCCTAAGCTTCCGTCTGCAGATGCGGTGGTGGAGCAGCCCCTAGGTCTTCTAAGGAACGTTGTTATTGTGTATCGCCATGAATTAGGGTTTTCGATATGGAAGAGGATCAATTCATCGTTCTCGAGAACCGCTTTAGAGAGTGCATATTGGAGTGCACCTGCTGACTCTTGTGTTGGATCTGCTACCACCATTATTCTCCGTGGCGATGCATTACATCCATAGTCCATGTCCAGCAGGTATATTGATACACCACCATCAACTGCCACCACCACCGCCACCACCCCGGTTGCTACCACGACGTAAAACCAGAAAACCCCAAAGGGTTTTGCATGTAAGAAGTTTCTTGTTCATGATTATTATTAATTAATTAGGGGAATCTGTTACACCCATCCCTCCGGACCCGGACAATTTCCAGCGAAGTTCCTGAGGGAAACCATTTGAGATTGAAATGTTAGCTAAACGTGTAACACATAAAACTTTCTTCTTCCTTTTATTTCAAACAGAATAATATTCTTTTAGTTCTGTTTGTTATTCTTCTTTTCTTCGCCTGTGCATGCATTCAGATTTAAAGTAGCTTCGAGCCACTAAAGTTCAACAATTTTAAGGTTACAACTTGAAAATATCTGTCACTTGCTAAAAATAAACCTTGAAATATATTTATTACTAACGCAACAAGCTACTTACCAACAAACAACAACCGCAAAAACAACCACAAAATACGAAAATAATGAGGAAAAGAAAAACTCTTCAAGAGCACAATTGGAGAAAGAAATAAAAATTTCCTCATCAATCTACTTATCATGCTCTGATTGATTTTTAATTATGAAATTCTTTAATGTTACAAATAAGTTGAGTCTTCTCTAAAATATTGAATTTCCAGTGTTTTTCTCTAAAAGTGTAATATTATCAACCACCTATGCTATCTCTATGTATATCTCTAATGTAATTTCCCTCGTTTTCATTTTTTACTTTACAAATAAAATATTGTCACAATGAGGTATTTGTGGTCAACTCAACAAGTTTCCTGCTTGCATTCTTATGTTTTTTTTATTTTAAAGAATAAAATCCAGAATGTATTTTAAATAATGGGAGCTTACAATATCAAAATGCAAAAGGGTATGTACTCTTCACATTACAAACACACTACTCAACAAGATTTAATCAACAAAAATACAAGGCAATAAATCTGAAAAACAAACTTTCTTGTGTGCTTCCAGAAGTTATGGCTTTCGTTCAGATTTGCTACTTTAGCCGTGAAGTTGACTTCAAAGAGAGCTAAAATGATGGATTTAGCCTGCTTAATAATAATTAAACGCGAGAGCCAAAACAAAAAAGGTGAGCGTGCCGGAGTGGTTATCGGGCATGACTAGAAATCATGTGGGCTCTGCCCGCGCAGGTTCGAATCCTGCCGCTCACGTTTTTATACTTCTTAATATTTTCTTTATATTTCTGTCTGAAAGAGACAGCGTTACACGTTCTTCCATTGAGAAGTGGTTTTTGTTTTTCACTATCCAAGTACAAGACTTCCAAAAAGTAAGGAGTTAATAGGCTAGACGTTGTACGCTGATGATGTGGGTCGCGGTAGAAAGTTTCTGAAACACAAAAAAAAAAAAAAAAAAAAAAAAAAAAAAAAAAAAAAAATCCCCTGCACATGCTACAACCTCCATAGTATAAAAAACGCAAGACACATGATATCACTTCAAGTTAATCTCCCAATGAAGTTTTTCCTTACAATCCTTGAAATTTTTTAATCCAATTATCCCCTATATAATTCGTCGTACCGTCATAGTCCTTATTCAAAAAAGAAATCCAATAAAAGTAATACAGCCAAAGCGGCAAAAACAAGATCATTAGATATCAAACAAAAAGCAAAGCATCATGTAACTGTTCGAAAACTCAAATTGAATAATACATAATAATCAAGTTCCACCAATGTAAAACTCAATAAGGAAGACAGTTCATACCACTAAACTATAAAGAAAACGGACAGAGAAATGAAGGTAACCGCACCAAGTTTATTGCTTGAACCAATACATTTTTTCAGTAACAAAACCGAGAGTGCTGTAAACTAATCAAACAAATCTGGGCCAAGTGAGAGTAAGATGAGAGAGAGAGAGAGAGAGAGAATTTAATTCATGAAAGAATGCGTCTCTAAACTCTAACTCAATGAGGCACTACCGTGATCGCGTTACAGGATGCACCCCACCGTAGCCAAGGCAACGATTCCCTTTACCCTCAATCTCTCTAGGGTACCATTAATTTGCATGGCATTGGCGTCGTTTCCAATCATTGTATCCCTACACAGACAGACACCATACACGTTATTTATACACACCCCACCGCCGCCACCATCTCTCATCATCCATCAACTGTACGTGCTGTCACTATTAATTGTTAGAAAACAGTGTTGTCCTTTCAACAAGATGGATACTGGGTCGGTCTTGCTCTTTCTTGCAGTGGCTGCTATAATCTTCTTTTGCCCATTAATCATGGGACCACTGAACCCTCCGGCGCTCCCGCTGATGGTTGCCTTCGCAATGGTTTTAGGAACCGTCTGGATCGCTCTGAACCATACATCTAAGTGATGAATATGATGCCAGTGGCAGAGTTATGTTCTATGTGTACTCCTCCATGCATGCATAGACTGCATGAGAAATAATAATAATAATAATAATAATAAAATAATAATAATTTTGTTATTGGCTTAATTTGTTTATTGGTCCCTTAACTTTTCTTTAGTTTCTGTAGTCCCTTAAGTTTGTGGTCAAATTTGTCACGTTTTCCTGCTATTTTATTTCATGTTCGGGGAGAGATTTACGTGTTGGGCTAACTCCGAGTGCAACCAAATCCCATAGAAAATTTAATAGAAAAAGTACCACTTCTTACTAATAATTCGATACATATTGTCTTTTGTTGATAACTTATATAGTGACGATTGTGACATATTTGCATTAGCTTAGGTTACATAATACTTTGAAAGGTTTTATCATTTATATGTCTCGACGTTTGTTTCTATTTTTCTTCCTCAATTTGCAAATTATGTCTTTTTACCCTGTAGTTTCATTCACACATTTACAAATTCAAAGGGAAAGAAATTAAGCTCCTTATTGTTTGTTTTTTATTTTTTATGAACTGCTCCTTAGTGTTTGGAAGGTTCAAGTTTGTACACAAAACCCACCACTGGTCCACTGGGGCTAACTTTTGGTCTCCAATGAAGATGGATCAAATCCTCGCTTTGAGGAGAATCCATTCTCCTTAAATCTTCATACACAAAGCTACAAGATTTACGAGTTTTATGTTTAATTTCTTTTATAAATATACATGCATACAACAAACATGGCTTTTGAGAGTAAAATCTAAGACTCTCCACTTACAGTGGGAAAGATTACTGAATTTTACGAACAAGTATAACTCGGTTAGAATTATGATAGACCATGATTCAATATTCTCGAAGGACAAACTCATCTTCCCACTAAAAAAGATAAATAAACTCACAACCTATTTTATTAAAAGAGAATTTTTTTAGTGGGACCGGGACACAGAGTAAGCTATATGTCATTTTACAATTAGAGGAAAAAACATTTATTGGTTATTTATTTATTTTTCTCAAAGTTATTGATTTATTTTGAGGTTAATTTTTTGGGAGCCTTACTTGTAGAGACACAAATATATACCATATTTCATACAACTCCACACCTTCTAAAACAGTATGAGGAGGGACAAAAAACCCAATAACAGAAAACCAAGTCCAAGCAAAAAAAGAAAGGACCGACTAAATTATACGGCCCATGCCCCTCGACTATAACCGTTAATAAACGGGCACGTTAACCACTACATGACAAAAAATCATAAAAACTAACCAGTTTCCCTTTTCCCTTATTTAATACCTGCGGTTTCATCTTCCCCAAACCTATCATTTCAAATTCCTATCACACAAAAGATACTTCCCCAGAAGAAAAAAAACCCCTAAAATCTCCATAGTTTCCGACACTTTCAAGCCGGATTTTCAATAATTGATTCACAAAGTTCAGCTGGATTTCTAGAAAGATCAGTGCTTCAAAGGTTTTCCTACTACTCAAAATCATCCTTTTGCATGATTATATTTCGAACTCTGTAAAAAACGAATGCATTATCAAAGTTTTGGATGCATTATCAAGTGTTTTATACACTTAATTTTACAAAAAATTCAGTGTTTCAGTTCCAGAAAAAACTATTTCAATGTTTTAGATGTTTCAGTTTCGTTTTTTTAGTTTATATGTATATTGATTCTTCAACAACATCTGAAAAAGAAAATGAATATGCTTCTAAATTTTGTGAGTAAAAACATTAACCGTCTAGCTTCGATGCTGCACTTTGTAAATTAATTATGGTTCTACTTTCTGTTTGTAAATTGGTGTTGCACATAAACATGTTGTAGAAAAAGGAAAAAAAGGAATCTGCATCAAGCTTGTGTTAAAACAATTATGCATCTACATTGTGTGTTAACAACCAATTCTGCATCTACCTTGTTTGCTAATTGATGCTGCATCTACTTGTGCGCTAAGTGATACTGCATCTACTTGCGCGCTAAGTGATGTTATATATAGCTTGTGCGCTATGTGATGCTGCATCTAGTTTGTGTGCTTACTAATGCTGCATCTAGCTTGTGTGCCTAGCATCTGCCCATTTGCATCTATAGTTTGTCATTTGTATCCTTTCTTTTTTTTTTTTTATGAAGACGACGCCAAAAGTAAAACATTTTGCAATAAAAAAGAAATTAGCTCCAAAATCTCCTGCTATAAAGTGTCGGGTAACAGATGATAAGTATGTTCAAGTAAGATTGAATCTCTTGGCCTTTGCAAGACTAATACAAGAGCTCAAGCCAAAACTTGATGAAAAACCAAAAGTTTTGGCATTCATATATAAGTCACATTTTGGCAGACTAGTGAAAGCTTACATAAAAGGTGAATTACAAATGAAGAAATCAGACTAGGATGTCATACATATAGTAAATTGGTAGACACTGAAAAAGGAATGTTTAAATTCAAAAATGGATATTGCAAAGTAAATGATGATGATGTCCAACGCATATTTGGGATCCCACCGAGGCAGAGAAGCCCATCAGTCAACAAGAGACTCATGAATCTCAAAGTCGAAAGAAAACATATTTGTTGATAAATACTTCTCAGAAATGACAAGAATCGGTAGAAGATAATTTGCACAAGCAATTACAGTTGCATTTGATACTGGGACAATAGAAGGGGATCAAGATGCAGCTTGCCTTATAATTCTATATCCATTTGGAAGCTCTGCAGGAAAACTCCCTTGGATTTTGGCCAAGAATTGCAACTCCATCGATAACATAAATCAGTACAACTGGGCCAAGGAAGCAGCAAGAAACTTGATGGAATCAATTGATAGAACACAAAAGAGAAAAAGAGACAAACAACCAACCGTTAGTGGAGTTGTTGTACTTTTACTAATAAGTAAACAAAAACTAATAAAAATAAATAAAAAAACAGTTTTTGTCTTATTTTACAAAAATATGGAAATCTCTAACTTTTATTTTGTCTACAGTATTGGATTTGTAATCACACCACAATCATCAAACAATTAGAAGGAAAGGAGAAACGCTTGCCAACAATAGTGAAGTGGGATTTGACAGTTCTACATGAAAAAATCTATAAAGAAACAAATGAAAATTTGGAGGTAAAGCTGATACTCCATATACTTTTATGTAAAATATGATTCTACATGTATTTTGTGTGAAAAGATATTCTACATGATAGAAAATTTGCAAAATTGGGAACATCAAACTTCTCCCAATAACTCCTTATTATAAAAACATGAACTCAATTGCTAAAAATTGATTCTTCATAAATTGGGGAACCAAAAATTGCAAAATACAAAAAACTTATGTTGCATACAAAACATATAACCTAATTCTGTATAAGATCAAAAACTTATTCTAAACGAAAAATAACAAAAAACTGATCTGATAACAAACTTCCATAATACAAAAAAATCCAACACTCAAAAAATAAAAATAAAAATAAAATTAAAGCTTGACATGTATACTTGTTATGGTGTGAAATCTGATGACAACAACTACATCTTACACCTTTTGTCTCATTTTTAGACTTGTAACGATGAATACGTGGTCTACCACCTTGTTCCCTTGTAAGAGGTGGCTTAACAGAAGCAATAGAAAACTAATAGCTTAACTTATAAGAAGAAACTTTGTAGTAGTTATCCACACAATCCTCAATATCATGATGATCATGCAGAATAACTTGCAAAGCATGAGGACAAGGAAATCCTTTATGCTTCCATTGAACAAATGAACACTGGTGTGATCCACCATAACAACAAAAGGGTTCATATCCTCCCGAACCTCAAACACATCATTAGATGACCAACTAACAATCCAATGACTACCTTCTTGAACAAAACCTCTAAGATCATCTTCTTTTTGGACATAACAAAGAAAACCACTTTTCTGAAACACGCCTCCTGTCGGACATCATGACCATCAACCTTCCCCTAATTGATTCAATCAAATCAAGAATAGGCATCCGACGCTCTTCAGAAATCATTGCGTTAAATGGTTCTACAGTTGCATTACTCATTTCGCCCCATCGATTTCCTTAAAAATATATAATATAATAATACTCTTTTGGAAGATCATCTAAAAATGAATTGGAAATATCTCCTCCAACACTTCTCATATTCTCAATATTCCTATCAAAATCTTCAACACTACATGCATATGCACAATTTTTGAAATACTCACACAACCGATCCTTAAAAAACTTGTTACCTGCACATTGCCTCTCTAAATTTTCCTTCATATGTATAATGCAGAAACCAAGAGAAGCACTAAGGAAGTACTTTCAAATAGCATTCAAAAGCCCATGATGTCGGTTGGTAATAAATGTGATCTTCATTCTTTGGTAATTTAATATCTGAGCCAAATGTTCACCAAACCACGTCCAATTGTCTTCATTTTCTATGTCAACAATACCATAACACCCAGGAAAAATCTCTATGTAGAAAAAAAATTAATAATTATATCAAAAAACAGGTTACATAAAATTACTGATGTTGCACATTAATAACTGATGCTGAGTCATTAATTAGTTTTGTAAAAACTAATGCTGCACAAATGCTAATAAAAATTTCAAATCCTTTGATGTATATTGGGGGGGGGGGGGCAACCACCCCTCCCATAACTTGATTTATAAACCATTTATTGCTTCCTAATCCATTCCACATTAATAAAAAGATGCTGCAAATTATTAAACTGATGCTGCACTTTAATAAACAAATCTACACAAAAAAGAATAACCTGATTCTCCAAAATATATAAATATTGAAATTCAAAACGATATCATAAATCTATAATTTATAACAATGAAAAAACTTACCATTATTTGTATTTTTAGTACAACAACCAAGAAGAGTATTGGTTTATCTTCGTTTCAAAAACGTACCATCAAGGAACAACATTGGTATACACCATCGGAATCTTTTAAAACAAGCTCCAAAAGATATGAATAACCTTTCAAACTAATTACTATCAATATCAAGTTCTAGCGCACAAAATGATCCATCTTTGGCACGCAAAAACTCATCAACCTACCAAGACAAATATCCAAAGAAAAGAACCTCATCACCATTAACCTCGTTATATGCAATCTCTTTGCCACGCCAAGTTGCATGGTATTTGACATCAAGACCATAACTTTCCTTCATTTCTCTCATAACACCCTTCACCTTAATAGATGGATTCGAATGAACCTTGATAGTCAACAAAGAGGACAAAATAGAAGGGCCAACCCTTTTATTCTCCTTTTGACGAATATGTCTAGTGCAAGTATGAATATTATTTAATTTTTTAATGATAAAACAACCACTAAGCTCTTGCACAACAGCATGAGCACGCCATTGACACCCTTTTGACAGTTTCTTTGAGTAAACAGCAATAACATGCTTACAATCATTCCTAGTGAACTTGAAATCAAAACCAATCTTAATAGAGTATTGTGTAAGTTTTCTATGAAACTCAAACGCACCATCTTCATAACTTTGACCCTCATAAGAAATATAACTCTGTCACTCATTTGTTACATAATGGTGAGGTCCATAAGAGCCATACTTACCCAAATATTGGTTTTCATCTCCAATACTATTAGCTTCACTTAGGCAATAAGATGACACACTACTAGTAGGAACAATAGACATCTCCTTCTTAGCATGAACATAAACATCAACAACTAGATTTGAAATCAAATTATTCACCAATAAAAGTATCTAAATATCTTCATTGCATTCTAATAAATAGTTTGGTTCGCCTCAGTATAATGAGTATTTCAACAAAAAGCCTCCTAATGACAAACTTGGAAACCTAAAAGTTAATTGCCCACACAAATCGTCATAACTAGTATGCGGATAAAGCAGCACAACGAGTGCACAATTTTTATATACACACTTCAACACTTTAACAATGGACATGATCCACACTAAAAAAAATAAAAACATAAAGTTAAACTGATGTTACACATAAATAATTACATATGCATTTTAAAATGTAAATCTAATAATCAATAAAAACTGATGCTGCACAAAAAGCTTCCAAAAAATGATGAAACTCTTACAATATTATGTAAAATTGATGCTTCACAAATGACAATAAAAAAAAATGTATACACTAATGTTGTACAAATATCTGTAACACAGATGCTACACAAAATGGCAAAAATGATTAAATAATCCATTAACTGGCTGCTAATCCATTGTCCTTTAAATAAACCAATCCCAAGTGGTTCTTTGTGATTATATAAAACTTATGCTGCACAAGTATTACGTTGGAAATTATTAAATGTTTATTGGGGGAGGGGGTGTTTTCCCCCCAACCTCCACCCCAAAACTTATGCCAACTGATTCAGCAAGGTTCTATGAGCTGATCTTGCACAAGTATTACATTGAAAATTATTAAAGTTTATAGGGGGTTCCCCCCAATCCCCCTAAAAAAAAAACTTATGACAACTGAATCTGCACGATTCTATGAACTAATGCTGCATAAATATTAATAACCTTCACCAAATACTTAACTCATAATCCATTCCAATTCTAACAAATATATATGACAACTATACTGAAAAAAAAAAAAAACAAAAAAACAAAAAAACAAATGGAACTTCAATGAAAAACAAAAGCAGCACGACGAAAAATCACCTTCGCCAAACACTAGATCAAATAAAAACTGAATCAAAATCTTCAAAACTAAAAAAACCGTAACTGCAAAAAACAAAAACAATCCAAAAAAACTCAATGCGACCAATAAAAAACTGAAAAATCAGAGACTCTTTCAAAATCTAAACCAAAATAAATTCAAAGACACAGAACACTTCGAAAAATCTAAATCCGAACACATAAAAGTTAGAGAGAAAAACTTGAGAGAAACACTTATACCTTCGAAGAAAACTTGAATGATTTGAATAGAAATTATTGAGAGAGATAATTGAGGGAGATGACGAGCGATAAATTGGAACAAATAAACTTCAGAGAGAAAGAAAAACAGCAGAAAAACGAAAATATAATTTGAATGATTCAAATCACTGCCGATCTCATTTAACAGAATACGTAACTTTGTTTCTAACGGAAAAACAGGGCATCATGTCATCTTACGCGGGTTTAAAAAGTGTCCTTTCATGAAATGTTTAAAAGTTTAGTCTCAATATATAATTAAGTATTGAAAGTATACTCTAAGTGTAATTATATATATATATATTTTTTTTTTCTTTTTTTTGTTTTTAAAAGGTTAAAAATAAGGGTAAAAGTTTGAGTTATTATGGGTTTTCTTTTTCCAGATTCAACTTGGACTGCCAAGTGCATCACTATAAAAACCCGATCTTAGCCCTCTTATTAGACAAATATGTGGTCCTCTGGATGCTTCTTAGTCTTGTCCAGTAAGGCGTCTCAGGTGGCAGGTTGATGGTGATAGTTGGGGATCTTCATTGTGCCGATTGACTTCTTCTAAGGTTCAATTTGGTGTGAAACGTTCTAGCTTCCTTGTTAAAGGAGATGATTTGGTACGATCTAAACGTCCCTATGTCTTATCATCTCCTTCCCATGTCTTTCCTCAATTGGCGATGGCTGTGTCAAAACAGCCCCGCCGGACACCATGAATTGCATAGCCTGGAATTGCCATGGTTTAGGGAATAACCCGGTAGTTCAAGCACTGGAAATTTTTGTTTCCTAGTATGTTCCCCAAGTTCTCTTCCTTTTAGAATCAAAGTGTAATTGGAAGAGAGTGGACTACATTCATCGTCGTCTTTGTTTCAAGAATTGTTTTTCTGTTCCTAGCATTGGTCGCTCAGGAGGTTTGGTTCTTTTTTGGTTTGATGATGTATTACTTAATGTGATGAGTTCATCTGCGCATCATATTGATGCTGGGATTGAGGTGTCTGGGGACTTTCCCCCTAGCATCTCACTAGCTTTTATGGATATATTGCCACTTCTGGGCAGTTGAATTCTTGGGATTTTATTCGACAACTTTGTGATGCTAGTTCCTTACCGTGGATAATTTTTGGTGATTTTAACGAGGTATGCTTGGCTAAGGAAAAATCTAGAGAGAGGGTCTGTAGTCTTTCTCAGATGCAAGAGTTTCGAGATGTGGTGGGCGCTTGTAACTTAGGAGACCTAGGCTTTGATGAAGATCCTTTTACTTGGGCTAATTCGATGACTAAATGCCGACTGGATAGGTGTTTAGCCAATTCAGGATGGCATGCACTATTCAAGTGATCTCAGGTTATTCATCTTTCTCCCCTTTCCTCTGACCACATTCTGATCCTGCTTCAAGTACGGAGTATCTCAGTTCATTGTCCTCGATGACGAAGGTAATTTTGATTTAAGGAAGCTTGGCTACAACAAGATGATTGTGCTCTAGTGGTTGAAATTGGTTGGGCTAAGTGATGCGAGAATTATACGCGCACAAATTAAACCCTCTTTTTGACAATTGTAGTATGGATGTAAGTAGGGATCGTTCTGGACCGGGGATTAGGAGGGATTGTTAACCACTTGGATTTGACTTCAAAAACGTAAAAACAAGATAAAACACTAAACTAGACTCAAAGAATGTGAAACTAAACGTTAAAACACTAAGACAAAACAAAAGACTCAAAATGCTTTAAAAACACAAACTAAAATGATTTCTAACTAAATTGAACAATAAAGTAAAGGGGGATTGAGTTTTGGACGGAATTAAACTAAATGAACAAATTGCAATTAAAACATAATGTAAATATGAAATTAATGAAATGGAATGAATGGATGCTAGCCAAGGGGTTTATCTCCACACATGTTACACTTGCATAATAAAAAGATTTCTAATTGCATTTCAATAAACCATGAATTCTCAACGCCCCGGGTTAATTAGGTCCGCTTAAATTAACCGTCAAGTTTTCCTTAAGTTAATGAATTGGATGATTGCATACGACAATCCAAAGCATTCCTCACAAGTTCCCTACATGAATTGCATAATAGAGATACAAGCAAGAATCATTAAGCATCATGAAAACTATAAGTGTTGACGAGGCATTCGTTACTATGATTGCATGAAACTTATGCCAAGAATATGTTTAACACGATTGTTTATAAGCAACCTCCACTACTTGTGAATATAAGTTCATAACTATTACGTGAAACTCACTTATATTCTAGCGTCAAATTTTGCATGAAAATTAAGCGTTCATTCTTAATAAACATACATAAATAGGTTATCAATCAAACAGTTAAACAAATTGAATTCACAACTTATGAAACGTAATTAAAAGTAATCAAATCATATTACAAACATAAACATAGTTTCGAATCACCCCCTAGCTAAAGGGGGTTTAGTTCCTCATAACTTTGAAATCAAAGAAACACCTAAACATTCCAACAACTCAAAACTTTGAATTGTATGAACGTTTAAGCACTCTTTTCTTCCATTTCTCATACGTACAAAACAAAGAGAATTAAAATGAAACTTTGAAATCAAAGAAACACCTAAACATTCCAACAACTCAAAACTTGAATTGTATGAACGTTTAGGCACTCTTCTCTTCCTCGTTGTTGTAGCACAAGGTTTAAGGATAGGTTGGTTGGGGGGATGGAAGTGTTGGGGAATTATGGAAATGGATGAGGATTGGTGGAAATGGAAGATGGTTTTTGGATTCTAAGGGAGAAAGGAATGTGTTTGTGGTGTGTTGTTGTGTTGTGAATGAGATGATTTGAATGAATGGGAATGCAAGGGTATTTATAGGAGGAGTAGAGGGAACATATGGATGTTTGTTTAAGCATTTGTGTGAAGGAATGATGAAGAATTGCATGTGGAATTAAAGAATGAGTGGTGGTGTAATGATGAAGTGAATGCATGTGGAATTAAAGAGGGAGAATGTGGTGAAATGATGAAGTAGGAAGGTGGAAATGCATGTGAGATGTTGGAAAGGAAATGGGAATATGAGTGCATATGGGTGAATGATTTGTGGTGCAATGATGAAGAGTGAATAAAGAATGCATGTAGGGTTAGCTAGGAAAGTGGGAATGTGGTTGAATGATTAAAGGGACATGCATGTGGCTTGTTTGATTGCTTGGTGAGATGATGCATGCTTGTAGTTTAGGGTGTTGAATATGGATTTGCATGGCATTTGAATTGATTGTGGGCTTTGGAATTGGAAGGAAATGCATGGCAAAGGGCTTGGTTTAAGAGAGAATGGGCTAGGCCCTTTGTTTTATGTCCAAAGTGAATACAAGGCCTTCAAATTCGTCCAACATTTTGGCTCCAATCATATGCCATCCATTCCAAGCCCAATTTTGCTCCAAAATGCTCCAAAATGCATCTTTTTTCTTCCTTAAGCCCTTAGAACCTGAAAACACACAAAAGAAGCATAAAGGACTAAAATAACTAGAGAAACATAACGTAAATGCACGAGAACAAGCCATTTAAGTCGCATGAATATGCTCCTATCAAACTCCCCCACACTTATCTTTTGCTAGTCCTCGAGCAAAACAGAAAGAAAAACAAAACAAAACGAAACGAAACAAAACAAGTAAAACACACCTAAACCTTCCAACAACCGTCTTAGGGATTTCCAATGCACATGACAAGTTAAAAATCATCATTCCCACAGATTTTAGTCATCTTCACACTTAAGTACATTCTTAATCATAGTCACCATATACTAGTTCACAATTAAGCATTTAAAACCATGTTTTGAATGTAGTAACATGCCTTAGAGAATTTGCTCAATTCCTTACAAGATATGCACTCGATTTTCACTCAGAATTTCTAACTACACACCCTAATCTAGTCATATGTGAGAAGATTGATGTAAACATGAAAACGACACTCACATATATGTATCACAAAGAACGCAATTTCTGGAGTTAATAAGCATGTTTAGATATGATCTCATGAATGGAATGCTACTACTTAGACGCGAGAACCAGTGACACCATAT
Source organism: Pyrus x bretschneideri (assembly GCF_019419815.1). Taxonomy (NCBI): domain Eukaryota; kingdom Viridiplantae; phylum Streptophyta; class Magnoliopsida; order Rosales; family Rosaceae; genus Pyrus; species Pyrus x bretschneideri. The sequence continues at coordinate 409,655 of NW_025999679.1, forward strand.
GCTCATACCAAATTCAAACTCCACAATTGAAATACATAACACTCAAGATAGAAGTCAAAGGGTTGTAACGGGGCTAGGGTATTGGCTAACAATGAAAGGTGAAGGGTAAACAAACATTCTTAAAGCAATAGTGAGCAAAGTATTGAATCAGGCACTTAGAATTCCCTTAAGAACGCAGAAGTCAACTTTGAACACCCAAGGGAAAGTCACACAAAACTTTAGGGCCATATTCACTTTTTGGACCCTTTCTTCAACCATCAACGCTCGTGAGTTCATTCTTACTTATTTTCACTTTTTTTTTTTTTTTTTTTTTTTTTTTTTTTTTTTTTTTTTTGAATCTCAAAACATACATATAAACGTAAGAACAAGCATTCCTTCCCCCACACTCATTTTCTTGCAATACCTTAATCAAAAGGAATTCATTGCTTACTATGCTTCAAGAACAAGGGTAAGGACGGTCATATTCTAGGTTAGGTGAGGATAAAGTGGGTTAACAAAGAACATGGGCTAACACGGCTCAATGGGGTTAAACTTAAACACAAAATGAGTTAAGGGCACATGGCTTTTTGGCTTTGATGGTGGTCACTACACAACTTCATCTTGAATATGTGTTATGCAAATCAATAATATGCTTTGAATGAAATGGGCATGAGTTCTAGCATTTGGAACTATATGATGAAACGCCTTCTAAGTAGTAACCAAGCAAAGAATAATGAGATCATGCAACGACTTTAGAAAACAAGAAATCACAGATTATACTCTTCAAAGAACGTTATAGGCTCAAGTTTCTCAGGGTTGTAGCGTTTGTTTGAGTTCCTTCCTTCAAGCATGTTACAAAAACGAATTTTTCTTTTATGATTGCATGTGAAGTCATACATTATAACCATAACCAAGCATATACCAAGAGTAAATCAAACTTTTCTCTATGTTTATAACTCTTTTTAACAGTCATGCACTTACAAACCAAATCCTTATCATTGTGTTGGAAGGTACCTACGACACAAAAACGACTCAAAACACTCTTTTTAGGCTTTTCAAAACATGTTTTTCAAATTTTTATGTGATTTTCGAATTTTTAAGTCAAAACACACTAAACACACTTAAAAACAGCAAGAAACAACATTTGAAGTTATGGTGGATAAAACCCTACGAATTTGCATCAAAACACTTTAGTATCTCCCCCACACTTAAATCAAACATTGTCCTCAATGTTAAAAACCACACTAAACACAAACAAACATATAAACAGCAATTAAACATACTAAACATGGCAGAATGTATCTAACAAAGAGAAGAGTTTAGAGATGCAAATCTGGTTATGGAGTTTTCGTTCCATCTTCTCCTTGGTGATTGCAGTGAGGCTTGGATCTTTGTGATTCCACAGGCTTACTCTTGAACTGCGCTGCTCCCATCGTTGATTTTCCTTTGTGCTACTCTTGAACTGGGCAGCAGGCTTCCTTTGGTCTCCCCCGAAGGTCTGAGCTTCCTTCTCTTATCTGTTTCTTTGTTCAATCTCTCCAATTCGTATTGAAGAGGGTTAGAGGATAGCTCAGCAAAGCTAGGTAAGCAACCAGGGAATAGAGTCTAGATAGACTCCAAGTGCCGGTTGATTGCTTCTTTCACTTTGCTATGCGATTAATAACAAAGACAAAGGAAAAGACAGGGAAAGAGCATGATATGGGATACTTTTGCTTTTGACCATGATGATATGAGATACCTTTGCTTTTGAAGAAGCGGTGAATGAATCAGCACATGTATTTGTTGTGCTGCTTCCTCCTGGGTCATCTGTACTCCAGGCATCTGGTATCATCTTTGGGGAAGAAGAAAGAAGTGAGTGTTTCGAAAGGCTTTGCTGGGAGTGCGCCCTCAGAGGTGAGAAAGAGTTGGGCATTTTCTTCAGGTTTGCCTTGCCATAAAAGATGAAAGTCGACAAATATAGGGATAGCAAGTGGTGGTACTGTTCTCTTACCCTTGTCGACAAACGTTTTGATCCCGCAAATCCGGCCTTTTGAAATAGTGACGACTCTTCGATATTTGAAGACGCCTCTTCGATTTCTGAGCAGGCGCTTTCTGAAAAGCAGAGAAAGCGTAGCCGAACTTTGCGCTTGTCGGCTAAAGACGTGTAGCTGCGATGATGGCCTCCATGTGTTGAACGCGTTTTCTGAAAAGCTGAGGGAGCGTCGCCGAACTTTACGCCTCAAATTCCGGCTTTTTGAATCGGTGGACGCGTTGCCTTGGCTTTTTATAGAGCTATCGATCACCGCCAACTTACACACTCTGAAGATTTCCCATTCTTGAAACTCGTTTCCGGCCCTTTGAAAATTTACTCCGTCCACCCCTTCTCTTTGAACACTTTTTTTAAAAAAATGGCAAACCCATCAAACCTTAGCTTAGAATTGAGTCTCCGCAGTGATACGGGCGTGCCGCTTCAAGGTAACGTATGGCGCCCTTCTTTCTTATCTTCTAACGGTCCTCTTACAGGTGAAGATTCCGTGATGCAGGACGCCACAACAGCTACGATAGTAGCTCGGAACCTCCTCACTCCCAGAGATAGTCAGCTGCTTTCAGGACGGTCCGATGAGTTGGCCGTTCAAGAGTCCCTGGCTCTCAGCGTTCAGTGCGCTGGTTCTGTGTCAAACATGGGCCAACGCCTCCTTGCTCGCTCCCGTCAGGTTGAATCATTGATGGCGGAGGTGGAGAACCTGAAGCAAGAGATAAAACAACTTAAGCACGAGAATAGAACTTTGCACGTGCTTGCAAATAATTATTCATCAGGCATGAAGAGGAAGCTTGATGAGCTTGATGACCGTCAACGGTTTGCAGCTTTCTTCCAGAGGCACCTCTTTCCTGGGTCATCCAGCGTTCCACCAAGGTTTGGGGCCTTGAATGATCTATCCTCGGTGTCTCCCGCTCCTATGCCTCCTGCTCTGATGCCTCCTGCTCCTATGCCTCTTGCTCCGATGCCTCCTGCTCCGAGACCTCTTGCTCCGAGAGTGTTGCCACGTAGTGGGGCCTCACGTACACAACCTTTGTAAAGGCTCCATCTTTCTGCCATGTTTAGATACAATTGTAATTTATCGAAAAAAATCAATGAACAAGCAAAAGTTTTATTTACTGTATTGGGTTGCCTCCCAAATAGCGCTTTCTTTAACGTCTTGTAGCCGGACGAAACCTTCTTAGGCTCATTTAGGACCCATGACATGGAATTTATCTCTGAATGGGGGGTGATACTTGAGATGATCCGGTAATGGTTCAAATTCTAAAGTGGGTGCCTGGATCATTAACAACATATTAGTATAAAAGAAAATTGAAATTCGGGGAGGCGGCTTACCTGTGTGCTCTGACATAAACTCAAGAATAAACACCACTCCCTTTAAAGTTTCAGGGATATTGGACTTGGCCAGATTGCATGTGAGAATTGGTCCTTGTCTAATGTCCTCTTTGATGCCTTCTACATCTTCTCCAGCCACTACCTTCTCTTGAATCATTCTTCTTGGTGTACAAAGTCCTTTGAAGAATTCAACACCATCTAAAACTTGCTGTGTTGCACCAAGAGTTAGAATAACATTTTGAACCTTTGGGAAGGCTTCCACGATGTCCTTTTTACTCTCTTCTTGGTTGGGAATCAAAAACCTGCTAGGAAAAGGGACATTGGGTGAAATAACATCAGAATAACATGGAATTGGGACGTCCTTACTTGTGGTGGGTGGTTTAGAGGGCTTAGGGGGCTGCAGCAAGGGTTGTTCTTCCCTTGTCGTGTGCATGTCTTCTTCCTCCTTCTCAATTAGCAGCTCCTCATCCACTTCTTGCTCTTGAATTTGTTTCATGAACTCCATAATCTGCCCAATTTGCTCCTCCATATCCATCATCTCCTTCTCGTTATTTGCTATCCGGTTGTTTTGATTTTGCAACCCCTGCGAAATAGAGGTTAGTAATTGCATAGCTTGATCACTTTCCATGGACATACTTGAACTTGATTGGAATTGTGGTGGGGGAGGTTGTGGTGGCTGCATAGGTGTTGTATAGAACTCCTCGTAAGGTTGCCAATATGCTTCTTGTTGAGCCTCCTTGGCTTGATTTTGTGACCCCTGCACCAAAGAATTTAATTCATTAAGAATTTGATTATAATCTATTGACGAACTTGAATTTAATTGAGCATATTGCATAGGAGGTTGTGGTGGCTGCATAGGTCTTGAATAGAACTCCTCATATGGCTGCCAATATGCTTCACTTTGAACTTGTTGAGCTTCCCACCACATAGAGTTTGAATGATCCCTCCAATCTCTTTGTGGACATTGATTGGCTTGAAATCCTTGCCTATATGAAGCACCAAATGTAGGGACACTCTGCATTGTGGTCCTTTCGGCATACGGCGACAATTGAGAAGTAAGATTTGCCAATTGAGCTTGAATACTAGCAAAATCCATATCTTACTTCTCTAGTACCTCAAATCAAAGAAAGAGAACTAGATCAAATATCAAAAGTAACAACAAACAAAGAAAACAACACTGAGTTAGAAACTAAAACGAAAACAACTAAACCAAAAAGAAAAGAACCAAGGGATTAGCAAAGTTGCTAATCCCCGGCAACGGCGCCAAAATTTGATGCGAGAATTATACGCGCACAAATTAAACCCTCTTTTTGACAATTGTAGTATGGATGTAAGTAGGGATCGTTCTGGACCGGGGATTAGGAGGGATTGTTAACCACTTGGATTTGACTTCAAAAACGTAAAAACAAGATAAAACACTAAACTAGACTCAAAGAATGTGAAACTAAACGTTAAAACACTAAGACAAAACAAAAGACTCAAAATGCTTTAAAAACACAAACTAAAATGATTTCTAACTAAATTGAACAATAAAGTAAAGGGGGATTGAGTTTTGGACGGAATTAAACTAAATGAACAAATTGCAATTAAAACATAATGTAAATATGAAATTAATGAAATGGAATGAATGGATGCTAGCCAAGGGGTTTATCTCCACACATGTTACACTTGCATAATAAAAAGATTTCTAATTGCATTTCAATAAACCATGAATTCTCAACGCCCCGGGTTAATTAGGTCCGCTTAAATTAACCGTCAAGTTTTCCTTAAGTTAATGAATTGGATGATTGCATACGACAATCCAAAGCATTCCTCACAAGTTCCCTACATGAATTGCATAATAGAGATACAAGCAAGAATCATTAAGCATCATGAAAACTATAAGTGTTGACGAGGCATTCGTTACTATGATTGCATGAAACTTATGCCAAGAATATGTTTAACACGATTGTTTATAAGCAACCTCCACTACTTGTGAATATAAGTTCATAACTATTACGTGAAACTCACTTATATTCTAGCGTCAAATTTTGCATGAAAATTAAGCGTTCATTCTTAATAAACATACATAAATAGGTTATCAATCAAACAGTTAAACAAATTGAATTCACAACTTATGAAACGTAATTAAAAGTAATCAAATCATATTACAAACATAAACATAGTTTCGAATCACCCCCTAGCTAAAGGGGGTTTAGTTCCTCATAACTTTGAAATCAAAGAAACACCTAAACATTCCAACAACTCAAAACTTTGAATTGTATGAACGTTTAAGCACTCTTTTCTTCCATTTCTCATACGTACAAAACAAAGAGAATTAAAATGAAACTTTGAAATCAAAGAAACACCTAAACATTCCAACAACTCAAAACTTGAATTGTATGAACGTTTAGGCACTCTTCTCTTCCTCGTTGTTGTAGCACAAGGTTTAAGGATAGGTTGGTTGGGGGGATGGAAGTGTTGGGGAATTATGGAAATGGATGAGGATTGGTGGAAATGGAAGATGGTTTTTGGATTCTAAGGGAGAAAGGAATGTGTTTGTGGTGTGTTGTTGTGTTGTGAATGAGATGATTTGAATGAATGGGAATGCAAGGGTATTTATAGGAGGAGTAGAGGGAACATATGGATGTTTGTTTAAGCATTTGTGTGAAGGAATGATGAAGAATTGCATGTGGAATTAAAGAATGAGTGGTGGTGTAATGATGAAGTGAATGCATGTGGAATTAAAGAGGGAGAATGTGGTGAAATGATGAAGTAGGAAGGTGGAAATGCATGTGAGATGTTGGAAAGGAAATGGGAATATGAGTGCATATGGGTGAATGATTTGTGGTGCAATGATGAAGAGTGAATAAAGAATGCATGTAGGGTTAGCTAGGAAAGTGGGAATGTGGTTGAATGATTAAAGGGACATGCATGTGGCTTGTTTGATTGCTTGGTGAGATGATGCATGCTTGTAGTTTAGGGTGTTGAATATGGATTTGCATGGCATTTGAATTGATTGTGGGCTTTGGAATTGGAAGGAAATGCATGGCAAAGGGCTTGGTTTAAGAGAGAATGGGCTAGGCCCTTTGTTTTATGTCCAAAGTGAATACAAGGCCTTCAAATTCGTCCAACATTTTGGCTCCAATCATATGCCATCCATTCCAAGCCCAATTTTGCTCCAAAATGCTCCAAAATGCATCTTTTTTCTTCCTTAAGCCCTTAGAACCTGAAAACACACAAAAGAAGCATAAAGGACTAAAATAACTAGAGAAACATAACGTAAATGCACGAGAACAAGCCATTTAAGTCGCATGAATATGCTCCTATCACTAAGAATGTTTTGGGCACGCCTTCATATTGTGTTTGTGAGAAGATAAAGGAAACTCGTGTTAAGCTATTGAAATGGAAACATTCTCTACACTCGGTGCAGTAAGAGATTAAGGTGTTGTGTGACCAAATTCAAATTCTTTTTGATGGGGTGGAATGGGAGATTAGTAATTCCCTATATATAGTAAGCTGCAATCACTCTTTGGTCAAGAGGAATCTCACTGGAGCAACGGTCTAAAGCAACCTGGCTATGAGAGGGAGATCATAATACGAGATATTTTGATCAGAAGGCTTCCAATCGTCATCGGAAAAATATCATAAAAGATTTATTTGATGAAAATGGTAATTGGTTTTCTTCTTCTGAAGATATTGAATAGATTATGGTAAGATATTTTTCCTCTTTGTTCAAATCAAATAGGGAGATTCAATTCGATGCAATTCTGAACACGATTCCCCAGTGGGTCACTCCAGAGATGAATAAGATGTTATGTGCTGATTATTTAGATGATGAGATCAAAGAGGCTTTATTTCAAATGGACCCTCATACGGCCCCGGGGCCTGATGAGTTACCCCCTCTCTTTTATAAAAACATTATAGGATATTGTTGGTTCGGATGTGGTTGCCGCTGTTAAGTCCTTCTTATCTTCAAGCCGAATTCTCAAGCAACTCAATTATACTATGGTTTCTCTTATTCCCAAGGTCCCAGAACAAACAAGCATGACTCAGCTTCGCCCTATTGCTCTATGCAATGTCCTTTATAAGATTAGGGCTAAAGTTATTGTTAATCGACTTAAAGGTATGATGGATTCTATTATCTCAACACAGCAGGGTGCTTTTATCCCAGGACGCTTAATTTCTGATAATTCCCTTGTTGCATCTGAGTTCGATCACTATCTGCACAATCTCCGCCTGGCTAAATAGGGCTTTTTAGCCTTAAAGCTTGATGTGAGCAAGGCATATGACCGTGTGGAGTGGTGCGTTCTTAAACAAATTATGCTAACACATGGCTTTGATCTTCGGTGGACTGATTTGGTCATGACTTATGTTAATTCAGTTATGTACTCTTTTCTGGTTAATGGTGCTGCTACTAGGTATATTTTCCCTCTAGAGGCCTTAGGCAAAGGGATCCCCTCTCCCCTTATTTATTCCTTCTTTGTGATGAGGGTCTTACTAGTTTGATTGCCCGGAGTCTCCATTTGTCATGGAGCGCTGAGTATAATGCACCTACTATTCGCCGATGATAGTTTTTTGTTTATGAAAGCATCCTTTAAGGATTGTTGGTTTCTAAAACAAATCTTGCAGCTTTATGAAGTGGCGTCGGGACAATGTGTAAATTTTCGGAAGTGTGCGGTCTCTTTTTGACCTAATATTAGGTGAGATGTTTAGGATCAAATGGCTGCTTATTTAGGTGTCAAAAGGGTGGATATGCAGGATCAGTATCTCAATCTCTTTATCGTTCTTGGGCGGAATCGCTCGGAAAAATTTTCCTATATTAAGGACCGTCTATGGAAGAAGTTGAAAGGCTGGAAAGGAAAATTGCTCAGTGCAGCTAGAAAGGAGATTCTTATCAAGGTTGTTGACCAGTCTCTTCCAATTTAATCAATGAATTACTTTCTTCTTCCAAAATCCTTTTGTGAGGACCTTCAGTGTATTCTGTGTCGATTCTGGTGGGGTGATAGTGAAGATTTCTGTCATATTCACTGGATGTCATGGGAGAACATGTGTTGTCCCAAAGAGGAAGGGTCTTGGATTTCGGTTGTTGTATGATTTCAATCATGCACTTCTTGCCAAACAAAGGTGGCATTTGGTTCAAAATCCAGATTCATTGGCGTCTCGACTGTTGAAAGCCAAGTATTTTCCTCATAATTCTTTCTGGCAAGCGTCACTTGGCTTGTCCCCTTCTGTGTGTTGGAGGGGCATTATAGAAGCACGTTTAATTTTGGAAAATAGGTCTCGCTAATGGGTGGGTAATGGCAGCTCGATTAGGATATGGCACAATCGTTGGCTTCATTGTCCCCATCTTTTTTGACCTCTCATACCTTTTCTTCCAGTTGATGGAGTGGAATATGTTCAAGATTTGATTGTGGTAGAATCAGTGTCATGGAATTATAACTTGATCACTGCCTTATTTTTTCCTGATAAGGCTGCATTGATTCTAGCTATTCCATTAAGTTGCAAGCTTCCATCTGATAAGCTAATATGGCATTACGATACGAAATGTTAGTTTTCTGTAAAGGGTGCCTATAAAATTGCGTTTAATCGTCACTTTGAGGCTTCGTCCTCGCAACCTAACTCGAGATGAGTATTGGTGTGAAAGGCTATATGGAAGGCGACTATACCTGGTGGAGGATATCTAGTTTCTCACATTGTTAAATTGCAGATGCCAGAGTTTGTGAAAACTAAGTCTGGTATTTCTTCCCGGCCTCTCCAAGTCATCGTGGAGTCCTTCTGGGTGGATGAAAATTAACGTTGATGGTTAGCTATGCTGGAGGTTTTGTTCGCAAAGTTTCCCCTGCACTGAACCCTAATATGGTGGTAATGCTTGCTGTTCGTGAGGGTATCCACTGGGTTATGGATCGAAATTTGGCTCGAATAATTATGGAAAGTGATTCATTACAGGTGGTTCAGGCCATTGGCAATCATGTCTAGGGATCTTCACTTTTGGATCTTATGGTGGAGGATATCCATGCTCTTTTGAGGGCCTTTGTGGATTCTAAGGTTTGTTATGTGCGTTGCACTGCTAATGTTGCGGCATATGGTATGGCCAAGTTGGCTATTGTTTCTTCTCTTGATGTCTCTTGGTATAAGGAGCCTCCGGATGGGATTTGGGAAGGCTCTCTATAATGTTGTTTAATTTTTGCTTTCTCAATAAAACTCTATCGTTTCCCTTAAAAAAAAAAAAAAAAAACTGATCTCTGATTTCAATTTGGAGTTCAAAGTTTCTTTTTCTCTCTACAAACCCCAAACACAGAGACCAACAACAAATTCAACAATGCTGCACTGCTACACTGCTACATTGCCCATCCTAAAAAGATATTCTCTACGTAGAAGAGCTTCTCCATAATGCCTTCAACCTCAAGCCATGGTTGTGCTCCCTAACATCCTAACCCAAGGCTCCATACAGAAGCGGTTTAGAATCTATGAGCAAGCCCTCAAGGCATTGCCGAAATGCTACAAACTTTGGCACACTTACCTCCGCGAATGGCTCGATCTCGTTCAAAACCTACCCATCACTTACTCGTAGCACCAAACCCTAAACTATACATTCGAAAGAGCAATTGAGACAACGCAAAAATTTCCTAGGATTTGATTTTGTATCTACAAATACCTGACAGACCATAAATTACTCACTCAGACTCGCCAGACGTTTGATTTATTGGCTATCCCACATCAGTGGGAGAAACCAACAATGATGACTTTAAATATGATTACCCCACTCTAACTAATACCGAGGTTTTTTGTGATAAAACTTCACACCTGACGGATTGGACACGTGGTAATTGCTAAGTTGAGACAGTATTGGTGTTGTTAGAGTGGGTCCTCTGGGCTCGTCGATCTAAATATTCCAACATGATTAGGCCCAAGATGATTAGGCCTTCCGTTCTCTTCTCGTGACACAACATGACTGCGTTTGGGAACTTTACCTCCCTTTTGTTGGCCAAAAGGGTGTCCCAATCGAGACAGCCATTAAGGTTTATTCTAGGGGTAAATTACGATTTGACACCTGAACTGCCACCCCAATTGAAATTGACCCCTTGGACTATTTAAAATCAGTCAATTAACCCCTTGTCGTTAGATTGCGAAATCAATTCTGTCAAATTCAAGGGCAAATTAGTCATTTTATCATCAATTGTTACTTGTCAGCTATAATCACTAATAAAATTTTGACACATGGACACAGAATAATTCATAAACATATAGCATAATGAGAAAACATAAAAAAAAATAAACGTTTACATGACGGACCATCTCCCATTGTCATTATACATTATTTTGTTTTCAAATGTCATAAGTTCATTGGTGGTTATAGTTGACAAGTAAGAATTGATGAAGGAAAGACTAATTTTCTTTGGAATTTGACGAAATAGTGGATGGAATCTACCGAAAATGAGTCAATTGGCTGATTTCAAATAGTTCAGGGGTTTAATTTACTAAAAACATAATTCAGGAGGTTAATTTCAAATAGTTTAAAAGGTCAAACGGCCGTTTACCCTTACTCCAGTATGTGAAATTTGACCCTACCCATGTTGATGGCAACAGGCAGCTGGGAGGCTTTCTGTAGTGTTGAATGATGATCAGTTTAATTCAGTGAAAGGGACAACGAAACAAGGGTTGTGGTTGGAATTGTGTGATTTGCTTGTTAAGCACGCTAACGAGGTTTCAGGGTTCGATGTGGATGCTTTAATTAGGGTTAGGATTAGGAAATTTAGGGATGAAGCGGGTCGGTTATGGACCTCGCTTGCGGAGTATTACGTTAGGAAGAATATGCAGGAGAAGGCAAGAGATTTATTTGAGGAGGGTATGGCTAGTGTGGTAACAGTGAGAGATTTTGGTGTAATTTTCAATTCCTATGCGGAGTTTGAAGATAGCATGATTTCCCATACGAATGAGGATGTGGATTTCATTGATGAAGAGAACGAAGAGAAAGGAGAAGAAAAAGTTGTTCACTGTGATACAATTTCATCTATTGCTGAATTTGGTAAGAAAGTACTTGATGGGTTTTGGGTTCAGGAAGATAAGGATTTAGATTTGAGGCTGGCTCAATTGGAAAATAATCATGGACAGAATACCTTTATTGGCAAACAACGTTGCTTTACGTCAAAATCCGCATAATGTAGAGCAGTGGAACTGAAGAGTGAAGCTCTTCGAGGGGAATCCTAGGAGGCAGATACTTACTTACAATGAGGCTGTGAGGACAGTTGGTCTAATGAAAGCAGTTGGGAAGCCTCGTACTTTGTGGGTTGCTTTAGCTAAAGATGTATAAGAACCATGGGGATATTGCAAATGCAAGATTGATTTTTGATAAATCTGTGCAGGTGAACTACAAGACGTGGACGATCTGGTTAGTCTTTGGTGTGAGTGGGCAGAAATAGAATTGAGGCATAAGAATTCCAAACAAGCTCTGGAACTGATAAGGAGGGCAACGGCAGAGCCATTGATTGAGGTCAAATGACAAGCGGCTACTGATGGCCGAATGAACCAGTTCAGATGCAACTACACAAATCCTTGAGCGTTTGGACTTTTTATGTGTACTTGGAGGAGATTCTGTGTCCACTCGGGCAGTTTGTGGGAGGATATTGGATTTGAAAGTAGAACACCGCTAATCATAATCAATTATGCATTGCTTCTAGAAAATCACAAGTATTTTGAAGATTCGTTCAAGGTATATGAAAGAGGTACCAAATTATTTAAGTACCTACGTGCCAAAGACATATGGGTTACATATCTCTCTAAATTTGTACAGAGATATGGGAAGACAAAACTGGAATGAGCACGAGGGATATTTGAGGATGCTATTAAAGAAGCCCCTACTGATGCGAAGAAACCTTTGTTCTTCAGTTTACAAAGCTGGAGGAGGATTATGGTCGACCAAGGTGGGTTATGGAGATTTATGATGAAGCAACGAAGGCAGTTCCATACCCTGAGAAATTAGGCGTCTATGAAGTCAATATAGCATGGACAGTTGAGATGGAGGGCAACCACAAAACAAGGGAGATTTATAAGAAAGCAATAGAATCGGGTCTTCCACAAGAAGTATTGAAGACGATGCGTTTGAAGTTAATTGTGCTTGAGATGAACTACGGGCAAATTGATTGTGCTCGTTCAATATATGAATATGCATTGCAGGTTTCATATCCACGATCTGATGAGGATTTCTGGAACAAATGGCACCAGTTTGAGGCGCAACATGGAAACAGAGATACCTACCAAAATATGCTTCGAATTAAAAGAAGTGTCTCTACAAGCAAGACACAGTTGCCATATCCTATTGTCTACGGATAATTGGCTAACAAGAGAAGAGACCGAAAAGTACGAGGGTGAAAATGTTGCTAGCGTTACTGAATATAAAGACGTTGATAGCCTTCCGGGCGCCCTTGAGAGGATAAAAAGGCAAAAGATAGGCTTGAATGGAATTTAGATATTTGGTTTGAAATTTGAAGCAACATGCAGTTTAATTTTGTTATCATGATGTGTGAACTAGACTATATATATACATTGTCTATTTATGAAGTACTTGTCCTAAAATGTATGCCATTTTGTTCTTCTTGGAATTACGCTGCAAATTTTTAATGATGAAATGGCTTCTCAAGTTAGCTTTTAACCTATACAATCCAACCTTTGCATGACTACATTGAGGAGAGATTGAGTTCGCTTCACATTCTGGAAAAGTCGGTGTGGAGGACGACATTAATTTATTTCCGCCTGCAAATAAAACAATCTCATCCAGACATTTTAACTCTCCCGCAGCTTTTTGGCAGTCAAAATTCAATTTATGCATCCGAAAACAAATTGTTCCTCAACTATATAATCAAACCTAGCTCTCACTATCAGAAATTACCATTTGCCAGACCAAATTTTTGCCCAACGAACCACATTTTGTCGGTTCAAGTGACTTTACTAGAAAAAAAAAATATGGTGGTCGAGCAAACCTAATCAACATTTAGGGTTTCGACAGTCTTTGTGTGACGAAGAAATTTCGTAGGGTAAGGTAATATTCGTCAGACAACGTTTTGGCAACATAGGTAAAAATTGGTGCGTATTGTGTTAGAATTGCCCGACAAAATTAGAGTTCGTCGAGTTAATGTACTTTGCCCGACCTCTGTCGGGCGAACTTTGTTAACCGTTGGGCAAAGGTCTACAAGACCTATTAAAAAAAAAACCACCAACACAATTGTTGCTCGACAAACTCTTTCGTTGGGCAAAACCTTATTCATTAAAAAGGTTTGTGTCTTGTCTATCCTTCTCTTCTTTTTTTTTCTTCTTCCCCCACACCACTACTCTTGACATGGCCCGATCCCAATGTCTGAAAGACAATAGGATGGCCGCATGCTGGTCGACACCTGAGGGTGACGCAAGCCATTTATGAATGCATATGCTGAGAACATGTAAAACATACATAAAAATTTTGCGCATAACTACACAATGTAATATTCAAATACAACCTTTAAAAAATAATATAATAATATTCAACTGCCAACTAAATAATGGTGATGATGCATGACATGTTTAGAGCATACTACTAAATAAAATTACAAAGAAAGGGGTAGTACACCGAGAGGACTCAAATATACAGATGCGGGAGTGCCATGACGTTGTGATTGTACGCCTCGATTCTAAGTCCTAAGGAACATGAGTGTACCAAGTTTATATATATATATATATATATATATATATATGTAATACTAAAACAGTTATTCATCAATGTACTAACCCCCAAAGTTTATGAAAACTCAATAGCATAATACGAAATAGGTTTTCTTGAAACCATAGCGGGTCATAAAACCTTTCATAAAACTATATCATATAAAGTGGGCTTAGTAGTGGTATCAAAATAGCTCGAAGGCAGTATCCTTCACTCGTAAGCCCTACATTACCCGACCGAAGCCATATAAGGATATCAATCGCTCGTAGGCAGGACTAAATCTTCATTTGCCTAAAGGCAGTATCATTCGTCCATAGACAAATCATATGAGTAACCACTAAATAAGCACATAAAATATGCACATAATACTTCCAAAATATATGTATATATCTCAATGGAGCTTAATTGCTCAAACATCATATCTTAAATCATATTCATGAATATCTCGATAAGTATAAATCTAGTGAAGCATGGTATTTCATAAAGCATAAAACCAATTTACTCATAAACATTTCATAAAACGTAGCCATTAAATCATGATTTTCATGTATGCGTTTCAAATAGTAAAATCATGCATTTTGAAGGGGTCCGCTCACAGATAATCCATCGCCAAAGAGCCGTTCGAACTAGGGAGGATGAAAACGCCACTAACAAACGCACCTAAGCACATAAAGAGACCAATTATTAAAATTGTACTCAAACAATTGAATTTCAGAAAATGAACATAGGAATTTGATTCAGGACATCAAAATTAGTCTAGGAGGGGTCCCGGCTGAAACCCGAAAAAGTCAACCCAAAAGTCAACGTTAACGGGTCAACAGTCATAAGTCAACAATCAGGTCAATGGTCAAGGCTGACAAGAAGTCAATGGCTAACTCAGTCGAGCCGAGTTGAGCTAAGGCGCCGGAGCTCACCGGAAACTGGGTTTTTGGCTGGAAGTTTGGACAACTTTCAAAACTTTGTAACTCACTCATTTCTTAACCAAATTCAACCCATAATATATCAAAACGAAGCTAGGAAAGTATAGAACAAGATTATACCTATTTGAAAGTCCATCAATTGCCTGAGATAGCCGGAAAATGGCCTGAAAAGTGACTGGTTCGTGGGAAAACTAGGAAACTTGCCGGAAACTGGATAAACTTTACACGTTTATAACTTCTTCAATACTCAACAAAATTGAGTGAAAATCATACTTCTCGATGAAATGAAAAGAATGGTATCTTCCACGATGGCCAAGTTGCTGTGGTTTGACCGAAAAATGCCTTGAAAGTGGCGATCCTCGCTGAAAAACTGGGGAAGCTTTCCCTGTGAGATTCTTACGTCCAAACATCACCAAAACTTCTCAAAACTAAATCCAAACATAACCAAGACATGATCTACAACTTTTGGATGAGGTTCGAAGCTTACCTTCGTCGGAGAACGTGAAAACTCATCGAAAAACTCGGTGAACATTGCAACTGCACTGTGCAGCGATGGATGAGGTGTTTAAAGGGTTCCTTGTTCATTTTGAGTTCATGGTTTCAACTAGAGAGGAGGTGGTGGTGGTGGTTTCATTGATGTTGTTGTTGTTGTTGTAGGTGTAGTAACCTCGGGGAGGGTAGTTTTTTAGAGAGGAAAGGGAGGGACGAGAGGTGAGGGAGAGAGTTTGAGAAAGTGAGAGTGTTTATAGAGAGAAGGATAGCTTGATATTTTCAGAAAAGGGCAGGGGACTCACTGGTACAAGGGGAAACATGTGGGCCTTAGTGGCTCACAAAACAATGTCACTAAAGATGAAACACAAATTATCCAAAAAACGCTCAATGTTTTGATACGTAAAATCTTCATTATAACTCCAAATTTGACTTCATTCGTCCCTATGCGTTTGTGGCAATGAGTACAATATGAATGATCTAAGGAAAATAGTAATACGTGTCACAATGAGATGGTCAACGTAAGTCAACTCAAGGGTAATTCGGTAATTTCATAAGTCCGACAATATGACAATATAACAAATTAAGGATGGGGTTTCACAATCTACCCCCCTTAAGAGAATTTGGACCTCGAAATTTACAACCTCAAATAAACAAGCACAGATACTGAGTTTTCATCAGTTCTTCCATTTCCCACGTCGTTTCCTTGACTGTCTGGTTCCTCCACAACACCTTTACCAATGGGATGACCTTGATTCTCAATGTTTTATCATGTCGGTCGATAATCGCCACTAGATCCCACATAGCTAATGTTTTGTCTCACTTCACATATACAACCTACTTGCCTACTTGCTTAGTGAACTCAACCAATAAGCCATCGATATTACAGTTTGCAGCCCGCAATATCGACAACACATTGTTGTCTTAATAAACAAGTAGTAAGTTTCCAAGGGTGCAAAATTACCATTTTGTCCAACTCCAAGGTGACTTCATCTGAAACACACAGTTTCCCTCATCATAATTTCGATCTTTTGAATACTAGTTCACAATATTCTTCTGTCTAACAAGTGTTGCCTATAGAATCTCTCATACTATGTCTCAAATAGTGCCATACCCAAACCGAAAATAATAAATGTCGTCATAAACACCTTCAATAGAGATCGGTGCAAATTCTAATTATGCTGAAACCACAGAACGAATGAACACAACACATCTTCCAAGTCTAGATAGCTTGTTTAAACTATCCGACAATCAGCTTAGTACTCATGGCCTTCAAGAAAACTACACCAGACTTAGAAGTGGAACACGCATCACGCCGAGGTACAATAGTGACGACACACTCCCAAAAAAACAAACAATGTGATTCACAAAGCCTAAGCGAGCTGATTTATGAAAAATTTCTCTCAGATTCAGCGAAAAGGTTGTGCCGAACAGCCTAAAAGAACACTCAAGAATTTAAGGATCAAAACAACTCCATCAAATCTAGAGTACAAGATACCTAGATTGAATGCGTAACTCTCTCATAAGCCAAAAATTACCAAAATCAAACTTTCAGGGATTAGGGATCAGGTCAAAAGGTTGGACAATTTCAAACATAGCATAACGTTTCAACTACTACGTCAACTTTGATTTTGGTGATTGTTTGCAAGGATGATAGTTGAGAGCCAAACCACACACTAAATAGATTTGATCATCAAATTCAATGATCATTTAACCGTTTGAAAATAAATAAAAAATTTAGAGAGAAATTGATTTTTTTAGAGTTCGCTCGACGAAATCTACAACGTTTGTCAGGCAACATTACTTACATTCATCGGGCAAAGGTTGAAATTCCTCCCTTTTTTTTTCTTTCCAAAAGTTCAAATTTACCTCCATATTAAAAGTTTACCCTGTTGGATTGCGTCAACCACTCAAGTGAAGCCAAAAGGGAAGGATTTCCGAAAACTATGAATTTCGTTGAGCGAATATTATTCCCCACCATTTTTTCGCCAAACTTTCATTTGGTAGACCTTTTTTATGGAGGACTTGTCCAACGAAATTGTTCGTCGATGAAAGATTGATAAAACACTTGTAAAGTCTTTAGACTGTAGCTTGACGAACCATTTTCAGGCAAAGTTCTGTTGTTTTATATTGGGCCGACAGTCTCTCTTCATCTTCCTGCAACTTTTTTTCTCTCTCACTCCAAAATCCCCTAACACTGCAAACCCCCATCCCCCTAGCTCTCACACTTGCCATGTCTCTCCCCCTCTCTCCAAGACTCCAACTCTCAAACCTCACAAAGGTACAATATCCCCACTTATTTCGAATTAAATTTCTTTATATTAGAAATTATTTGCTATGAATTCATTTGATTTGTATGTCTAAATTTGTGATTTATTTGCGCATTATATGTGGGGAAGGGGTGGAGAAAATTGAAGAGGTGGGGGAGGCACGGGGTGGGAGGGGTGGAATGGGTTTGGAAGGGTGAGGGAGACGGGTTTGGGGGACTAGTGTTGGGGATGGTGAGAGGAACATGGTAGGGAGGGTGCAGGGACGTGATAGGCGTTGTTGTTTTTGAAAATATTATAAATCTTTTAGAAATATTAGAAGTTTCTAAGAAATATTAAAAAAAAAATTAAGAATTATTAATTAGAATTTTTTATATATTGTAAATTCATATGAAATATTGGAGATTTTTAGGAAAAATAGAATTTTATAATATATTATAAATTTCTTCTATATTATAATTTGTACAAAATATTAGAAACTTATAGGAAATAATGGAATTTTTAGAAATTTTTCTATAGAAGCCGAGATCGCTTACTATCCCCATAAGCATGGAAGAATCAAATTCGTTTACAACCTAGAATACATATGTGCATACCCTGAAGTCCAAATGCAGTTGACTCACGAGATGGAATCATTGCATGAGGTGCCCTATGAAAGCCTCCAAATGGAAGAATATCTCCCTATGGGTGAATGAGGCGATACTGGCTCCGCTCTCAGTAAGTCTTTTATTAATTTATATTTTAATGATTTTACTTATTCGAGATTTTTTTTTTTTTGGGTATTTTAAAAACTAACTTGTTTTTTGTCTATTTCAAAACAACTTCGAGATCGACGTGGAAGTGCCTGGTATGTCCCGCTACGGAACCTAGTTGCGGATCAACCGTTTAAGGAGCAGATGTACGAGCTTCACAAACAGTGCATGAATTTTGAAATTCATGATGAAACTATGAGCCATCCACCCTAGGATTTTGAGCATAGGATGGACGAGTGGCATTGGTTCTGCGGTTATTTTCAAAACTTATAATTTTTATGGATGGATATTTTCTAGAGTGAAACAGTTAGACAGCTTAGAGATAATAATGTGCAACTGAGGACAAATTTGTTTTTCAATTTTAATATAATGTAAGAACATTTTAGTTTTAATAAAAAATATTTTTTTTATATTGTGATATCTTTTCACATAAATATAATAAAGATTAATAATTTAGATTAAACAACATTACAATTTGTATATTTTTTTAAAAAAATATTTAATCCATTTGTGTGACATCCCACATCGCCCAGGGAAGTGATCTTTATATGTATATTTCAATCTCTACCTAGCACGAGGCCTTTTGGGAGCTCACTGGCTTCGGGTTCCGTAGGAACTCCTCTCTTAAGCGAGAAAGGGGCTAGAGCAATCCCATGATGGGTGACCCACTGGGAAGTTGCTCATGAGTTCCCAAAAACAAAACTGTGAGGAAATGGTAAGCCCAAAGCAAGCAATATCGTACTACGGTGGTGGAGCGGGCCTGGGAAGTGATCTGTCCCGGGCCGGGATGTAACAATTTGCCCAACGAAGGATGTCGTTGAGCAAGCTTTTTATATTTTAATTTTTTTTTCTTTAAAACTAATCCGAGGATAATTTCGTTGGTTTAAATATATTTTATTATTTTTTTCATAAAATAAAACTTTGCCAAATGAAAGAGTTTGGTTGGGCATGTTAGGTTTGTCGAGCAAAGTTGGTCAACACACTTTTGCTTGACGAAATTGTCGTCGAAAAATCGGTCGGGCAAAGTAGTTTTGCCAAATGATTTTTTTATTTTTGTCAAGTAAAATTTTGTGTTACGAGTTTTCCGCCACAAACTTTCCGTAACGAATTGTTGTCAGTCAAAACCTAAGGTGACGAAAAATTATTTTGCCCGACTAATTATTTTCGTTTAGAAAAGGTTTTTTTTTTTTTTTTTTTTTTTTTTGGTTAGGTATCCGAGTAAAAGTCCTGCAACCTAAACAAGGTTGAAGATAATTGGGAAAAAAACATAAACTTAACATAGTTCACTCATATTTTTTAGCCTCTCACATACTCTTATTTATTTATTAAATTGAATAAATCAAACATAAACAATATCCACTTAGCAATGAAAGTGTGCAGAAGGAGAAAAATAGTTTGTGTTTATCATTTTTTTTAAAAGAAAAAAAAATGAAATCTACATATATCTAACCTCTAAGGGTTTCAAAGACCATATTATCAGACAACAAATTAAGAGAAATGATAACCACGCAATGTTTTTTCCTTTTACACATTTCTCTTTATTTATAACCATCACATTGAATAAACGAAACGAAATAGTCAACATAATTAAACAAGGGTGTGTAGAAAGAGGGAAAAAAAGTGTATAATCCTCATTAACACAATTTGTTTTAACATTTGAATTGTTTCCCTATTTGGAAGTGGTGCCGGCTCAACAGGAGGTTATCCTTTTTACATTTCTCTTCATTTGCCTTTCTAACTCAATCAATGCCATGTTAATTTATGTGACACCTAAATCTATGTATTAGTTGTGCCACCGACGGGGTTTGAACATATGCCGTCATGCAAGGACTCAACTCATTTACACCACTGTGGAAAATGGCCACTTGCCTATGTATTAGTTGTGTTTAAAACTTGTTTCTTCTCCATCTACTAATTAAAAATCCTATATGTCAAATAAATCATTAAATTATTCACCAAAATTTGACAGATCTAATTATTTTAATTATTAATTTTACTTTTTATTTATTTATATATATATATATATGCTTCTTTTCTATTTTTGTTAAGTTTTTTCAAGTAGAGGTTTTGGATTATCAACATGTTACTCTGAAAAAGAAACGAGGAAGGATGGTCATGACTTATGGTTTAAGACCAACAATAGCCACTACTTAGGGTGTAGAGTTCCCCACTTAGTGTCAGCATGTTCAAGATTTTGAAAAGAAAGATATCGAGCTCGATGCAACAATGTTTCATGTGTATGTCAAGTTGGAATACAATACTTTCTGTTGAATATAATGTTAGAAGAAAAAAATAAACAAAAATAAAAATGAGAGTCCAAAAGTGAAACTTGTACAAAAGATAATATTAAAAATTAAAATATATAGATTTGTCAAATTTTAGTGGATAATTTAATGATTTGGTTGTCATATGGGAGTTAATTAGGGACATTAGTAAAAGGAGAAAAGAAAAGTTTTAAACACAATTGATACATACATTTAGGTGTAAAATAACTTAAGATGGCATCCATTAAATGGATAAAGCAAATAAGAAAAAGCAAGAGGAAAATATAGCTAACATTCCTCTGGAATAACAAATAAGAGGAGTAATGTAATGGCTACACATTGCTTTAATAGCGCTCTGTGCATGTTGTTTCCTCTTATCCTGCACAAGTGTCAAGTGCCGCATACTTCTCGCAGGAAAACACCTATCAAGGGTGTTGTCAAATCCTTATGTATTGTAATCTTTATACATAATTTATCCAAAACCTCATTATTCTGCAGGAAGACATCCGCATTTGATATTTTATCCTTCTCTACTTTTTTTTTCTCTGGCCATCCTTTTTTTCCATAAAACAATAGTTAAACAAACATGCTAGTCTTATTATATTTTTTATATCATATTTGTACAATTTTTGTATTAGAGATGGATCAACATATATTGGTGGACATTACTTCTATGGGGCCAATGAGAGAGATGGTACATAATGGTAATGTTAGGAATAGCATCTATTTGAACCATATAATGTGGTTGTTGATGATTGGTAGTTTACTACTTAAGCGTTGATTAATATGTTATTTTTTATTGTCGACGTACATCACATGGTTTGCAAATTTTGTCTAAAAAAATTAGTCATTACCCTATACAAAAATGGAATTTAAACTTGAGTGCAAAGCAAATGATTTGGTCCAACACATTTTTTTTTTTTTTTATAATATTGCATAAGAAAAGGATGGGAGCATAAAAAATTATGTTTCATCGGATTTCGATTTTCCGTGGGAATCAATCAATGTACAACAGAAATTAACGTTCAAAAACCAACATCGGAAAGGAAGGGATGCTTCAACAACTGACCGGCAGTCCACCTCTTTCCGACTTCCTTCCGCAAGCAAGCCTCAATAAAACTCTTGAATTCCTGCGAAGCGCCCTCCGGCAAGCTCGGCGGCTCTCCAAAACATATGGCTAACATCAGGGAGGGCCAGTCAGGACTCTGGCCTTGGGGCAAGAGTGGATAGCGACCCACGTAGAGCTCCATGATGGTCAGGCCGAAACTCCATATGTCACTGGCGTAGCCACTGTAAGTGCCACCACAATTCTCCTTGTTGAATCTTTCGGGGCTCATGTAAGCGAAAGTACCGACAGGAGAACTGCAGGCGCCGTCCGAGGTTAAGGACATGATCTTGCTGATACCAAAGTCGGCGATCTTTACTTCCATGTTACTGTTCACCAAAATATTGGCGGGCTTGATGTCACGGTGAGCGATGTTGTGGGTATGGAGATAGTTCAGGCCGCTGAGCACTTGACGGGCCACGTGGGCAAGCTTGGCCTCGGAGAAGGTGCCATTGTCTTTGAGTAAAGTTTCCAGGCTGCCGGAGTCCATGAATTCCATGAGGATTTTGATGTCTCCCAAGGGCTGTTCAAAGAAGGCTTCACAGCGGACAATGTGGGAAGAGTCGGTGCAGCGGAGGATCTCAATCTCGCGGAAGAGATTAGACCTGACCGTGGGGTCTGAATGGTTGCTGACGAGTTTGAGAGCGTAGGTACTGGAAGTCTGCTTGTGGCGAACCTTGTAGACCTTGCCCCCATTACCTTGGCCGAGGAGTTCGAGTGTCTCGAGATCAGCAGCGGAGATTGAAGTGGAGGAGTGGTTGGTGGCTGTCGTCAGTGCGGGAGGATAGACGGGAAGAGAGAAACATGGGCGGTGCACATGCACGGAGAGAGGGGCCAAGGACTTCAGTTGCCGACCTCGAATGAGAGCCATGGTGAGTAGAGTTTTGAGTAACTAGGTCGTAGGGTTTCGAGTACGAAGCAAGGTTTATGGATTATGGCCATTGAGTAGCTAGGGCTTTGATATATATAGTTTTCCTAAAGGGGTATGGATATCCACACACCCTTTTTTACTTCTCACGCACCCTCTTAATTTTCAGCCGTCGGATCAAAATGAATTGATGATGATCAAGGGACATAAGTTAACAAAAGTTATGTGAGAATTAAATAGGGGTATGTGGATGGCACAACCCTTTCTAAAATGAGTAGTAATTTTAGCAGGATACTCGGAACTAGCTAATTTCCTAATGCATCCTGGACTAGTATTCCTAAATCCTAAAACAGTCCTGAATTTGTTTGGTTTCCGAACTCAAACTGGATTTCCCGAACTCAAATCCATTATATAATATATGGTGTCTGCTCTTTCCGTTCACTCTTTACGAAGCGTCGTGACCATTCATTCAACAATGTTCGGAAAAGTATACCACCGTCGCCACATAGAGAGAAGAACAACATCGCCAAATTGGTCTGACCTCCGATCTGAAATATTAGAGTTAATAATGAAAAATCTCTCCTTCCTTGACATGCTTCGATTTAAATCCGTTTGTTCTTCTTGGAATCAAGCCATGAAATGTTATTATGCCACATCGTTTCCGCAAACTTCTCCATGGCTAATGCTCCCTAGTGATCAAGAAAACGTTCATAACGATATTAGCACTCGTTGTTTCTACAGCCTTAAAGAAGATGAAGTTTACACTGTCAAGAACGTGTTACAAGAATGTCATGATGATTGGTGTGTTGGTTCATCACACGGTTGGCTGGTGATCATGGACAACAACGCAGTCCCACACCTTCTCAATCCCGTTTCACGGCGTAGAATTCAACTCCCAAAAATTTGGTCTCTGCAAAATTGCACCAGCAATCCTGACAGCATTGAACAATTGCGCATGACTTTTATTTGCAAAGCTGTTCTCTCCTCCGACCCTTCTTGCAACGGCAACTTTGTTGTTGCGATAATTTATGGTGTGTTATCTTCAAAACTTGGATTTTGTAAGTACGGGGAGGAGGGCAGCAGATGGAGAGGCTTAGAAGGTGTGCATGGAGAATATTGTGATGTTATTTTTCACAAGGAGAAGTTGTATGCATTGGCGGGGGATGGCTCGGTCGAAGTGTGGAGGGACTTCAACAACTCCTCTACTCCCATCAAAACTATGAATCTTCATCAACCATATTTAGAGCTAGAAAACGTAAATCATATAATTAAGGACTTTTCCAAGGACAAATATTCTACTCAGACTTACTTGGTGGAGTCTTTGGGTGAGATATTGTCCGTGGGGCGAGTTATCGGCAACTTTGTCAACCATGAGGGCACGGCTATTCTTGAGGGGGATCTAGATGAGTATGGTTACTTCTGTCCCTACAGAACATTGCAGTTTTATGTTCTCAAGTTGAATTTCACAGCCAATAAGTGGGAGAAAGTTGAATCTTTGCGCGGTCAAGCTTTATTTCTGGGCGGGAATCAATCGATGTCATTATCGACTCCTGATTTTCTAGAATGCGAAGAAAACTCAATTTACTTCACGGACGATCGATGGGACGAGATCAATTTCGACGCCGGCAGTGTTGACGACAATCGTTATGGTGGTCATGATGTAGGAATATACAACATCGGCAACAAAGTTGTGAAGCCAATTTACCAATTTGAGAAGTGGAGAGTTGATCCACCACCCTTTTGGATAGTTCCTAACCCATGGTGAAAGTAGATGGTACACAAAATAGATGTGTTATGTAATCGATCTCATTTCTTTTATATATAAATTAATATTTGAACACCAAAATTACTGGAAGAGGGTGAGGTTACAAGTCAATCATTTCTACATTCTCCAGGTAACCTTCATTCCATACTCGGGATGAGGCACGTAAACAATCTCAAGCGGCTGCTGACTACTGGTTCAGCAGTAGCTGCAAAATATGCTTCTACCGTAAGCAAGATAAACTGGAGGCCACAAAATGTCAAAACGCTTCAGCTTGAGTGAATTCATTTGATTTTGACAATGCTTGTTTGCGATTGATGGCCACGATATTGCATCATCTGGAACTTAATCAGCTTTTGGCGTTTAATTTCTCTAAAAGGATCTTGTTTAGGAGTCCTGGATTTGCTTTTCCTTTTGATAGCTTCATTACCTGCAAAGGGTTAAAATGTTCAAAACCATCTCACTCAACTTAAGAAACACTATTAATAGCTTAATCGTGATTTAAAAACGGAGCATATGGATTACTGTTTCACAAAATTTTACCTGCCCAGCAAAATAACCTTGCAGTTTAGTTTTTCCACCACGATATTGTTCCAGCTGCTTTGGATTCTCCGACACCACCTTTTCTACCATTTTTTCAATCTCAGCAGGATCTACTATCTGTTACAAACACGTCATTAGAGGACCTTAATTTGTTACGAACTTTTAAACCATATTATCATCGTAAGATGATTTTATTTCACTGTTTGATTGGCTGCATGCAGCTGTGCATAAATTTTATATGACATCATCCAACATAAATACTCTCTAATTGGAAACTAAGCAGACAAATTAGTAGGATCAATGAGTTATTTTAGGGTGAGATGAATTGTTATATTGTATTTGAATCTCCAGTGTTATCCTTACTTTAACTCACATAAAGTAGGGGGCAAATAAACAAATCAAAATAATGTCTTTTGACTTCTGAAACTAGATAACATCTGCGAAACATGCCAAAAATAAGATACAATACCACCAATTTTACCAATCTGGTAAGCGGGAAATAATCCAGAATCTAGACGACACTGTTATTTTTAGAAATATTGCGACGATGATGAAGTTAACACAAAAAAAAGAATGAATGCTATATTAGGCTAAGGCACATGATGCTTGAGAAGGTGCTCAACCTTCGGCACATTTTTAATCTAGCATAGAATCGGAGAATCAGATAAAATTACTGAACATCGGATATAAGGGCAATTAAGTTTCAAAGTCAAGACAGACAATTATAAGAATGAATCACACCTCAAACATCTGACCATTTAAAAATAAGGAAAACTAACGAAAAGTCCAAAAAAACTTTAGTTTTAAGGAAAAATGACAAATAAAGGTGTAGTGAATAGTACCAGAGAAAGGTCAAAATGTGGTTTTTCGATAAAAGTGAACAGTACCAGAAGTGTTTAGTTAAAACTCCCTTAAAAATAACAAGACTGGCAATAAGTTAACTTGCCTGTACTAAATCTTTTTCTTCAATCAGCCCCTTCACAGTACCACCCTTGGCTAGAAGCTCAAACAGTATCTGCAAATTCCATTGATCTTTTGGAAATACATAAAATTGTAAATGTAGTCCGAAAGAAGAAAAGAAAACCCATTACCTCTTTCCCTATTTTCCCACTAATAGTCCCATCTTTTATGGAAGCTATTAACTCAGCCAACTCTTTGGGGCTAAGCTTAATCTCATCGATGGTCAATTTTTCATTTTTCATGTAGGCAGCAATATCACCCATTATCCAGTTGGTAGCTAGCTTCACATCAGCACCCTTTGTAATAGTAGTATCAAAAAACTCTGCAACCTATGGTATACATAAAGCAATCAGCCCCGCTTCATATATTACATATGATGCCATTTTTTAAGACAAAAACAAAAATAATAGGCATGCATATCATGCCATTTAGATAATCATCAACCACTTGAACATTGAACTGATGAAATGACTAAGTAAAGGCTTTTCTTAGTAATTTCAAAAGGGAACCAGCCATTGACACTAAAAACATCTAGTTTAAAACACACAGTAAGAGACTGATAGACACTCAAGAGAAAGATGGCCAGACGTCAAACCCGCCAGGTACAATTGCTAGCATTGTAAGTAAATATTAATTTTTCTTTTGATCTTTCTTTCTTTCTTTCTTTGTGTGAATAATGTGACCTCAGGAATATAAAGCAACTCCCAACAGAGCAAGCATTCATAATTTCTACTTCTTTTGTTTCAGTCATAATTTCTACTTCTGTTTCTTCCTTTAACTCTCAAATTCTAGAAATTTAAAGCAACTCCAAGACAGAGAAAGCATTCAGAACAATATTCCAGAGAACTTACGTTTACGTCGTTGGCCAGAAAAAGAACATCCTGCATACTCAGACCCATCTTTTCATATCTCCGACGCTTCGTTTCTGGAAGTTCAGGCAATGTATTACGAATGCCATCAACATAGTCTTGGGTGAGGAAAACTCCTGGAAGGTCTGGTTCTGGGAAATATCGGTAATCAGCAAGTCCTTCTTTCTTTCTCATTGTAACTGTTTTCTGAACAGCACAATAAAGTTAACAGAAGCACGTAGCTGGACACAGAGGAACGTTTTACACAATAAGGATGATAAAGGTGCTATCACCTGAGCTCCTTCTTCCCATAGACGAG
This sequence comes from Pyrus x bretschneideri, assembly GCF_019419815.1. Lineage (NCBI taxonomy): Eukaryota > Viridiplantae > Streptophyta > Magnoliopsida > Rosales > Rosaceae > Pyrus > Pyrus x bretschneideri. The sequence continues at coordinate 436,755 of NW_025999679.1, forward strand.
TTTCCTGTACAATTTCTTTGTCCTCGCCTTGACTATGAAGAAGCACCTGCCTGGAGATTTCATAATCTATTGCCCTGCTCACAGAGGAAAATGAATTCAAATTTTTTATCTCCACCTGCCAATATGTAATAGGAAGAATTACATCAGTCCCTGAAAACAATATACAATTATACTACAGCAAAAATTGGCCAAAGAGAAAAATAGTCATTACAGTCAGTTTACATTGCAACATTTTTTTCCTTCTTCCAGTCCTTCTGTCTTTCTTATGGTGAGTGGTTGTGTACATGCTATAACTGTGGGTTTCTAATCCAATGCCGTGACTTTGACAGTGATGATATAAAGGCTTGACATAACCTATTTAATAGTGTATTTCTTTATGTTAAAAAGTATTTTCCATAACTCATTATGTCATTCAGGTAAGATCTTTGTCAAACAAAAAATGCTTCCTTTCTGAGAAGATGTCACCAGAGGGTAAAAAAATTATAACATTCTGTGGATATTCTTCAATGCAGGAAACTTTTAGAAATAAGGCATCTTTAATTTGAGAAACAAATGAGAATGCATTGAGAAGTACCAATATCATTCTACCTTTTTCTAAAAAATCGGCATTTCCTTTAAAACTTTATAAAAGTACGGACTATTTGCAAAGAACAAATTCTACTTTATTCCAAGAACCTACCAGCAGTTTCAATCAGTTTCCATAGCTGAAATTTTGAAATTTTGGTAAATCATCCCAGTTCTTTGTTCTCTCTTTTTTTCCCGTGTTTCTCTTTATACTAGATTTGTAGTTGTTAAGAAAAAAAAAAACAGAAAATGTGTAAAGTAACTACTTACCTTTGTCCCAAACTCTATGTTCCCAATTGGTCGAACAGAGATATTCACATCACAACGAAGTGAACCTTCTTGCATATTCCCATTACTCACTCCCAAGTACCGAACCAACCTCTGTAATTCTGCAGCATATTCTGCAGCTTCAATACCAGTTCTCATATCAGGTTCAGAAACAATCTCAAGCAAGGGCACCCCGGCTCTGTTTAAATCAACCTGCATGAAATAAACAAATAGTATCCAGAAAAGTGATAGTGTTAACCTCAGCCTCTCATAACCTTACATAACTATGAGAAGTAGATTTCTATATATGCATAAATAGTAATTGTTATTCCACAGTAAATTCAAAGGACATACAAAACTGAATTTACGCAGTATCCGTAACACAACACGAATCTAATTAAACCTTTAAAGTAGTACAACAAATAAAAGAAAATAGGAAATAAAGAAATTTCACAGAGAAAAAAATAAAAAAACAGAATGTGGTTCTCTATTTTATAACTTATAAGATGTAGAACAGTGTTGATTTAAAAGTATGAAAGGAAAGGTACTTTCCTGTGAGTAACTTCCACCTTCTGAATGAAGCAGCTTCCCTGCATCCTCTTCCATGTGAACTCTTGTAATGCCGAATTTCCTATGCCCGCCACCATACTCCAAAGGAAGATCCACATCAATGTAGCCACCGGTGGCAATTGGAACATCAAACTGTGATATTTGGTAACCCTTCGGAAGGTCCGGGTAAAAGTACTGTTTCCTATCAAACTTTGAGTTGAATGACAATTTGCAATTGAGTGAAAGCCCGACTTTAATTGCAGATTCAATGACCTTCATGTTCAAAACGGGTAAAGCACCAGGCAGACCCATGCATACGGGGCAGACGCTAGTGTTCGGTGGAGAGCCATAATTATACGGGCAACTACAAAAGGCCTTGGTAAGAGTGTTGAGCTGGACATGAGTTTCTATACCTATGACTGCTTCATAGTCCTTTGATGCTTTCTCGAGTGTTTTGTTCTGAATATTCGGTGCTACTTTCACTTGTGGCTTAACCTTATCTGGTGTAGCGGCTGTCTGGGTTTGTGCACTCCTCATTGTGCAATACAAAATGACATCTTTTCTTCTAAGTAGTGCAGTTGGATGGAGCAAACAAGGGTTCGTATGAAGGCTTCTAAAGATCGTGGAAGCCATCTTCGTAACCCAGCTGGATATCAAACAATGCAAGGGCTGTCTTCCCAACCATTAAGAAACGCATGAATTAGTTGAAAAGCAAGACTACGAGTCTAAGTTAACTGTAACAGCTACAACTGAATGAAAGTAATATTTTTCAGGGGTAATATATAATCCTAGGTTTCTAACCGTGCCATTCGCCTATTCGAACAATATATTAGAAAACAAAACATCATAATCCAATTTAAGCCATCAAATACAAACACAAAAACAAAACCCAGTCCCAGTTTCGCCAAAAGGCAAGATTTTCCCACCGAGACAATCCATCAAACAACTGATGGGCATCACAATTATCCCAAGAGCACAACACAAAATGCAAAAAAGGGTGTTCATTGTAATATATTACAATTTGAAAGGCAATCGACAGAATTCAAATGAGGAAAAGGGAAGACTTACCTGTGCTTCGTCGAAGAAGTTATAGGTTGGTTCAGAGTTCAGACTTGCGGTTGGACCGTTGGAGCAGCTCTCACAGCTGCTTAAACAAGAGGAAGAAGAAGAAGAAGAGTAGGGTCGACAGAGGAAGAAGGATGCGGAAGCAGTTGCATTAAGAGATGTAAGTGGAGGCAACAATGGCGGATGGCAAGGAGTGAGTGACTGAGTGGAGTGGCTATAATAGGATCGTGTGGTGGGCGAGAGAAGAGGTCGGGGATATGAAACATGGGATAATTGCGATCACCATAAAAAATGAGGTTCGTTTGTACCGTTGGATTATTGGGTGGGATTTAATCACACATCCACTCCACCGTTGGATTGGATCTTTACTAACAGTCACAAAGCTTTCTCTGTCTGGCGACTTGCGAGCGGAGGCAGATTGTCTGCCCCTGATTGGGTGTTTTTCTTATCTTTTTTTTTATTTAGTGCAGTCACGTTTAAATAACGTGAATATTTTATATTCCTGTATAACTGTATTTTAATAATGTTGACATGCGACAACCATCACCATCGTTTCCTTCCAAACCTTCAAACGCCACCGCCCCCATACATCGGCGAGCGACTCCCACCCCCGTCTCTGATTTTCGTCGCCCTCTGGATCTCTCAAGCTCCTTCTCACAGCTGTCTCCGGATCAATCTCGCATCTCAGTAACAGGCAAGTGAGTTCCTTCTGGTATTTTGGGTTATTTATTTATTTATTTTTGTGTTAAATCATTAATTTCTTTTGGAACAAGGAGAACCCAGAACTTGATCAGCAGTACGTTGTCCGAAAATCGATTTGAGTTGTAGAGTTTCGTTAATTTGTGGACAACAGTGTGCATATATTGTTTGTTCTGTTGTTCTGCAGTGTTTTATATAGATGTTGTGTGTGTGATGCTTAACTGGGTTTGGTGTCTGTCGGATGGTTAACTGGTGGCAACGTCGGACAACAATGCTAATTGCATTATGTACAATTTCTTCTAGAACAAAGAGAACCCACAACACGATTTGAGAAGTACTCCCATGTTGGAAAATTGATTTGGTTTGTACATGTCCTTGAATTGTACAAATTAATGTGCATTTGATGCTGCATTTGGTTTTTCTTCAGTACTTGTGTGTAATGTTTTGTTTAGACAGTGCTTTTCGAACCAATGTTCAGGGAAACCATGTACTAAAGAATCAATTTTTTGTTGTACTCATAAATTCTTACTTTAATATGTTGTCTTGATCTATTATTCAAGACGTTATTGCCTCTCTTCGGTCACATGTTTCTCATGCATTTGTAATGCTTTCAGCCGCGTTTACGTCACAAAATTTTGTATTACATTTTGGGAAGCTCAACCATCTTGTTGCCTGTCACTAACTTGTGCCCATATGCTATAAAAATATGAAAAATTAAACGGAGACTAGGAGCTGAAAACATGCGTTTTACTAACATGTGAATGGAATCTAGTGTTTGTTGGATTGACAATATTGGTTAACCACATTTATTTAGTTGAATTTGCATTAAGATTTTTGTTTCTTGATTGTGTTAGTTTCAGATACAGAGATTGAGAACATGAGTGTTCTTTTTAAGTATCATATAGTTGTAAATATGATACTTATGCGAGATCGGAGTTAAACAAGAAAACTATATCCGCCTCCACATTGGACATATACTTAATAGAATTTCAGTTTGTGTTTTTATAGGTTTTGAACTTTTTATGCAAACAACTTTGTATTCACATTCGTTTGTTAACTCATGAGTCTTGACAGTGTTATAGATTTGAATGGTTTTTTGGTTCAGGAATTTGATGTGATTGTAGGTAAATTTATACAGGGAGCAAATTAACATTTCGATTGATATAATGGATAGCATTTTACAAACTTGGTCGAAACGAAAAGTTTTGTTATGAACTTCGCTGTTAATTTTTCGACAGTTAATGTATTTCAATCCAACAAAAATAAAAACAGTTAAAAAAATTTTATTCACTTCCTATTTTTAATGTGAATTTTTTTATTAGATAGTTAAATTTTATTGCAAATCGAACCCAAAACCAACGTTAGTATTATTACTCGGTTAAGATGTGAACTTTATGTACAGGTACACAAAGATGGAGAGAAGACATGAACACCTTCAATGAAAAAGCTATTTGAACATCTTCAATGTAAAAACAATGCCCGTCTTTACTTTCAAATCCCAGATCTAGGCTCTAGCCCTACAACAATGGTGGGACCGTAGAGACACTTCCTCCCACTCCTCCTCTTGTCTCTTTCCATCCTCTCCATCTTCTTCTCCTATTACCACTCCTCTCTCCCCCACTCACCCCCAAGCCCTAACCCTAAATTCACTCTCCTTCCCCAAACTTCTGACTCTAACCCCAATTTCACCTTCATCATCAAGGTCCTCACCTTCAATCGGCTTGACTCGGTAGCTCGCTGCCTACGTTCCCTTGCTGCCGCCAACCACCTCACTGACGAGGTCCATCTCCACGTCTACGTTGACCATTTTGCCCCAGGGGATGCCCCTTCAAGTTCAAACATTGATCAAAAGTTGCAGGAGTCGCATCGGATTTTGGAGTTTGTAGATGAGTTTGAGTGGAAATTTGGGAGCAAACTCGTCCATTACCGGACTGCAAATGTTGGCCTGCAGGCCCACTGGTTGGAGGCCTAGTGGCCCAACTCTGACAACGAGTTCACTTTTGTTGTGGAAGATGACTTTGAGGTCTCACCGCTGTATTACAAGTTTCTGAGAAGTCTGATCGTGAATTACTTGTTGAGAGAACTTGCCCCACTAACCTGGACAGAAGGAATACTGTACGTGGGTACAATATTCCTTGTCAGCAGACTACCACATGGTTTCAGCTCCTGTGCTCTGATGTGTTGCAGCATAGGCAGCAAGCATGCCACCTTTACAACATTTGTTTATTGCATGCGTGTGTGTAAGATGTATATAAAACAACCAACTGACTCTTCCAGCAAACACACCAAATACGAAGATCCCAGCGATCCTCTTTATCTTCATCACTCTGATCAGCCTGGAGCGATCCTCGTCACACACCCTTTGAATGACGAAAATTAATCCACTTGGAGCCGAGCCATGGTCATGGCCCTCAATGCCAAGAACAAGGAAGGATTCATCAATGGATCCATTAAAAGGCCCGAGTCTGCATCCACAAGTGAATTCCAACAGTGGACTCGTTGCAACAACCTCGTGAAATCCTGGCTGCTTAACTCTGTCTCGAAAGATATCGGAGCAAGTGTCATCTACAACAATGTTGCAGCTGATATTTGGAATGAGTTGAAGGAACGTTTCTCTCACACAAACAGTGTACATCTCTTCCATATTGAACAAGAGATACATGGAAGTGTTCAAGGAAATTTGAACATTGGTGCATATTATACCAAACTGAAAAGTTTTTGGGATGAACGTGATGCCATGTGCACTCTCCCAACCTGTACATGTGGAGCTGCAAAAGAATTAATGCAGTTTCAGCAAAGTCAGAAAATCATGAAGTTTCTCATGGGTGAATCCTACGCTGCGGTTCGTGGGCAACTTTTACTTATGGATCCCCTCCCTGTTGTCAACAAAGCTTTCTCACTTATTATTCAAGATGAGAAGCAAAGAACAGTTTCAATACATGCTCCTGGAAGGTCCTCAGTCACCGATACCGCAGCTTTCGCCGTGCGGGATAACATGCGAAACTCTGGTAGGAATTTTTCTCCAAGAAATTCCCATCTAAAATGTGGTCGTTGTGATGCAACTGGACACACTTCAGATACCTGTCGTGCACACCTCAAGTGCGACTACTGTAATTGGAGAGGTCACACCATTGATCAATGCCGCAAACTGAAAAAGGCGAAAGACAACAGCAATAGGGGAGATTATCAGGATCGCAGGGGTTCCAATTCCAAAGCTAATCATGTTGATACCCAGCCAATGCCTCCAGCAACATCTCCTTCGTCCTACAGCTTCACTTCCGAGCAATATCACAATCTGCTTGCACTCCTTGATAAGAGTCAATCCAACTCCACATCTAATCATGTCGGTACCACCTCTACTATGAATAACTTGTCAGGTAGAGTTTTTTGTGCTTCTGCTCTCAATAAGGAAAGGGACTGGATTTTCGATACAGGCGCCACAGACCACATGGTCTGCTCACCAAGCTTAATGACCACAAGTGTTCCAGTATACAATCGACAAGTGCACTTACCCAATCATGCACTTGCCGATGTCACACATATTGGCACAGTTCATCTCTCAAATGATCTCACCCTTCACAACGTGCTTTGTGTTCCATCATTTAAACTGAATTTAATTTCTGTCAGCAAACTCACTAATACCTCATCTTGCTTTGTCATCTTCACTGATAAAATGTGTCTACTTCAGGGCCAACGATCGGGGAAGATGATTGGGACGGGAACTGAATGAGAAGGACTCTACTACCTTGATAATGTGATGAAAACCAGGTGCAATTCATTGTCAATTGTTGCCTCTTCTTCTTCTCAGCGTTGGCATCAACGCCTTGGCCATCTTTCCAACAAGACCTTACGGCATCTCTCTACTTGCATTAAAAATTTGAATTTTTGTAGCATTGATGATTGTTTGATCTGTCCATTAGCCAAACAAACACGTGCTCCTTTTCCTTTGAGTTCTATCACCACAAAGGCTCCTTTTGAGTTAATTCATGTTGACATTTGGGGAGGTTACCATGTTCCCACTATCACAGGGGCACAATATTTCTTAACTATTGTGGATGATTTCTCAAGATGCACATGGGTTTATTTAATGAATCACAAATCAGATGCACGATCTTATCTCATCACTTTCATCCACCTTGTTGAAACACAATTTTCCACACGAGTCAAGGTTCTTCGTAGTGATAACGGTCCAGAATTTTTTATGACCCAATTTTTTTCAGATAAGGGGATTCTCCATCAAACAAGTTGTGTCTCTACTCCCCAACAAAAAGGGGTAGCAGAGCGCAAACACCGCCACTTACTCAATGTTGCTAGAGCCTTACTTTTTCAATCTTATTAAGTTTAATATTTGGTTGTGTTATCGATTTATTGTTGTAATGGCAGTTGGTTGTTTTATATACATCTTACACACACGCATGCATTTAAACAATTGCATGCAATAAACAAATGTTGTAAAGGTGGCGTGCTTGCTGCCCATGCTGCAACACATCAGAGCACAGGAGCTGAAACCATGTGGTAGTCTGCTGACAAGGAATATTGTACCCACGTGCAGTATTCCTTCTGTCCAGGTTAGTGGGGCAAGTTCTCTCAACACTCCCCCTCAAGTTTGGAATAAATGTTGATTATTCCTAACTTGCAAAGCAAAGTCGTAAACTGGTATAAGCTCAGTGGCTTTGTGAAGATGTCGGCTGGTTGTTTCATGGTTAAGATGTGAGATGTCTCGATCATTCCACTTTGAACCCTTTCTTGTACAAGATGGCAGTCAATTTCTATGTGTTTGGTTCTTTCGTGAAAGACCGGATTCGAAGCGATGTGAAGTGCCGCTTGATTATCACAATATAACTTGATTGGACGTTTATGTTTGATACCCAAGTCTTGTAGAACAGATTTCAACCAAGTGACTTCACAACAAGTTGCTGCCATTGAACGATACTCCGCCTCTGCACTAGAACGTGACACAGTATTTTGTTCCTTACTTTTTCAATCTCATCTTCCTAAGAAATTTTGGGGTGATGCAATCCTCACTGCCACTTATCTCATAAATCGGACTCCCACTCCTCTTCTTCAAGGCAAATCACCCTATGAAATACTTCACCACAAACAGCCAGCGTATGCACATTTGCGAGTGTTTGGTTGCTTATGTTTTTCTTCCACCCACCACCATCGTCCCACAAAATTTGATGCAAGAGCCACGCGGTGTCTTTTTCTTGGGTATCCATATGGCACAAAGGGATATCGAGTTTACGACCTTCACACGGGTAAAATCTTTATCTCCCGTGATGTTATTTTCCATGAACATGTGTTCCCTTTTTCATCTTCTGCTGCAGTTTCACCACTTGTGTTTCCACATACTCAAGATACTGCCTGTGATGATCCCATCATTCATCCGTCCATTCTACTGGAGCAGGATTCCGTCGATCCATCATCTTCTTCGCCGGTGAGTCCTGTTTCGGTTTCATCTCCTTTTCTTTCCACCTCACCACCTCGTCTTAAACGACCCACTCATGCACCTGGTTATCTTCAACAATATCACATCGACATCAACCTCCCTTCTCGGTCCGTCCCTTCATCTCACTCGGCGTTGACCAAAGTACCAGGTACTCCTTACCCTTTGTCTGATGTCCTCACATACGATCGTTTATCTGCTCAACATCGTGCTTTCACCACTTCCATTTCAGCTGCCATAGAACCTAGCTCATTCTCACAGGCTATATGCGACCCTCACTGGCGTTTCGCTATGGAAGAAGAACTGGCAGCCCTTGCTGCGAATAGGACATGGTCTCTGCAACCATTGCCCCCTGGCAAGAAGCCGGTTGGATGTAAATGGGTTTACAAAATCAAATTTCGATCTGATGGATCCATTGAGAGATATAAAGCACGCTTGGTTGCCAAAGGTTATAGCCAAATTGAAGGCTTAGACTATCGAGAGACCTTTGCTCCGGTTGCAAAATTGACTACAGTTCGTCTACTCCTTGTTGTTGCCTCGGTCCAACAATGGCACCTCCACCAGCTTGATGTTAATAACGCTTTCCTCCATGGTGATCTTGAAGAAGATGTCTACATGTCCTTGCCTTCTGGTTTCGGACGAAAGGGGGAGACACGAGTTTGTAAACTTCATAAATCTTTGTATGGGCTTAAGCAAGCCTCTCGTCAATGGTTTATCAAACTCTCTTGTGCTCTTAGAAAGGCCGGTTATCAACAATCCAAGGCAGATTATTCATTGTTCTTCCGAAACCATGATGGTAAATTCACTGCCCTCCTTGTCTATGTTGATGATATTATCTTGGCAGGAAATAACATTACCGGACTGCAAATGTTGGCCTGCAGGCCCAATGGTTGGAGGCCTGGTGGCCCAACTCTGACAACGAGTTCACTTTTGTTGTGGAAGATGACTTGGAGGTCTCACCGCTGTATTACAAGTTTCTGAGAAGTCTGATCGTGAATTACTATTACAATGCCTCTAACTATCGTCCCTACATCTACGGGGCATCGCTGCAGCGACCAAGGTTTGTCCCAGGTACCATCCTATTTTGTTTTCTTTGTTTGTTATTCTTCTTTTTTCTAATTTAGTTGCCCAAAAAGGAAAATGTAAAAGGGTTTATGGTTAGAGCTAGTACTGGATCTCTTCTACTTTAAGCATTGTCTGATACCTGAATCTGATCTCGTTGGTGTGGATTATCCAAGAATGTTGTAAGATACTCGTTTGCATGATTGTATTAGGCAAAGGAAAATCAAATTTAAATTTCAGTTTTGGAATATTTGGATTTGAATGAATTTGTAGCTTGCCATATTTCTTTTTCATTTTTATTCATGAAAACAAATGGAAAAGAAACGGAGAACCTATTTATTCGATTTGTTGTTGGCTTATGGGTAGCAAACTAGAATTGGATTTGTTGTTTGCTTATAGGTAAACACGGGAACAAACTACAAATGAATGATACAACACGACTCTTCTTGTACCAACTAGTTGGCACCTGGGGTCAGCTTCTCTTTCCTAAACCTTGGAAAGAGTTCAGGGTGTGGTATGACAATCACAAGGCAAAAGGCATTAAGCCATTTCTTGATGGCATGGTACTTTGTTACTTCTAAAAATTCGATTTCTAGATTTTTTTTCTTTTCTAATTTTAACTTTTTATTATCTCGCTCATTCCTCAGTTGAGATGATAAATTCATGTGCAGGTGACGACAGGGTGGTATAAAAAGATGGGAGAGAAGATATGGACACCTTGGTTCATTAAATTCATTCATACTCGTGGCTACTTTAATATCTACACCAATTTTTTGCAAGAGAGAGCGCTTAGCGTCTCTCACAGGGATGCTGGTGTTAATTATGGGAAAACAGCTGGGCCTGATTCCCACATACTGAATGAAAGTTCTCTTGATTCGGATTTTTGGGACGTGCAACCGTTGAGTGATCTTAAGTGGTATGATTTTTGTTTCAGAGAAATATTTCCCGACACAGTTGTTGGGAGCTTTGATGAACTCGGGTCTGTTTAATTCTGTGCAGAAACATGACACTGTTATCATAGTGAGCCTATTTGGGGTATCCGAGCTGGCAATAAGGAACTTGTTCTGCCACTTTGAGAGGCTAAATATATGGCACTATGTACTTGTTGGCCCCGAATCTGATTTCATGTTTGATCTGGCAAGAAGAGGATATCCGGTGATTGGTACAAACCAGTTTCTGAAGAGTGTAGGAGCTTACAAATCGATGTCTCTCCAAGATTCATATGCAGAAATGATCAAGGCCTATGTATTAAGAAAGTGTTTAGAATCTAGGTACAATGCCTGGGTGGTGGACGGGAACATGCTTCCTGTCAGTAGTGACCTTTTTGTTGAGTCTGATCCCTCATACGATTTCTACATAGGGAAGAGCTCGGAACTTTTCTTTGCCCGTAGATCTTTCGCTCAGAATGTTGATGGTGATGATTTTATATCCAAATTTGCAACAATGGCGAACTCGTTGCTAGTTAAAAGGCAGAGCATAAGTTTTGGTTTCATAATGACAAAGCTTTTGGAACAGAAGGGTGTGAAGGTCAAGAGTCTCGACGAGACAAGCTTCGGTCTCAAGATCGATTACAGTAATGTTAATCAATCATTGGGGGATGGAAAACAGATGGTATTTTGGTCTAGTGATACGGCTTCAGATTTAGTTCAGAAGCGGCTTCAAGAATTGGGTATTTGGATTGTAAATAATGACTTGTCTTGCAAGGCTGTTGTTTGTCATCAGTCATAGCGTCTGATCTGATATTATACACATTATCTTGATTTCATTGTAACCTATACGTAGCCATTTGCTTTTTGGTTCTGTTTAAGCTCTTAATTGTCTTGTGCCCAATTTTTTCCCAGGTATGATTTTCATTTACCAAGTTTTCTACGATTTAGATGTAAGCATCCATGGTTGAAAGGCAAAGATGAACAAAGAAATACATCGGTCACAAATCTTGAAGATTCATATCCACTTTTTGGGAGTATATATTTTCGATTATTTATTTATTTATTTATTCAAAGGATGACTAAAACTTAGAGAATGAAAGCCATGAACCTCACCGTACATTAAAAAAATAAAATAAAATAAAAAAACCTAATTTCATCTAACATGCATATTATGGATGTCAAGAGATTAGGTGGTGAGCATCACTATTATGTTACAAGATTGTCATGTGTTACAAGGCTAGATAATATATTGAATTGTAAGTAATTTTTAAATTCACTTATCAAAAATTCAACAGAGTCATAGTTACTATCGAAAAAACAAAGAAAATCTTATGCAGTGTTGTTCATGTCATGAGACTTGTTAAATGAAAGAATAATTAAAAGTGGGTGATGTGTACTCTTGTTCTCATCAAATATAAATATACTAACTTCTAACTTAACTGTATTATCTAGGGCTGGGCACGGGCCGGGCCGGGCCCAAATTTGGAAGAACCGGACCTACCCGTTTTAAAATGTAACGGGCCGGGCCGGGCCGGGTGTAGGGATTTTAAGTTTGGGAACCGGACCTAACTCGGCCCGTATCAAACGGGCCGGTTCGGGACGGGTCCACGGGTCCAATAACTTTTTTTTTTTTTTTAATCTGGTTATTGGGCATACTAAGATTTAACCGGACCTTCCTGCTGCATATTTCAAGTATCGAACACAGTTATATTCCACTCTCACAACGTATATGAACGTTTACTTTTATACTCAAACTACATAATTGAAAGGCAGACATAAGGTGTGACAATATTTACCGATTTCTGTGAAGAATTTGAACGGAAACTATCAATAATCTTTCGAGAAAAACTATTTGATTGGAGAGTGCTCTGGAGAGAGTTCTTTCTAGAAGGACCTGAGTTAATCCGCAAGCTAGGTTTCAGAAACTCTTGAAGCTCATACTTTGACCTACATGAATATGTGACTACTTTAAACATCTGAAAAATAACCCAACAATTGAATCTGCTCCATGGTAGATTCTAGAATTCTATATCATAACTAACCGGATGAATTTTGAACGTTCCTCATGACCGGCATCTGGTCCAGGCTTTGAAAGTCCCTCAGGAATAAAAGCCTCGTAAATTGAATTAGCAGAAGAGTTTCCTCCAACTTCTATCATTGCATCAATTTCATTATCGGACCATTCATCCAGGGTCACTGACAAAACATATAATTGTAATAATGCACACGACTGGAGACATCACGTCAGCATATAGAAAACATAAAATAATAATGAATATTGATCAATTAAGCAACATTTGACAGATCACCGAGCAAGCCTGAAATAGTTCTACCATGCCTGTCATCCTAGAAACGAAAGAAGGAAAGCCAAAGAGAGATTTTTTTGGTAAAAGGACTGAAATAAACTTTCCCAGTTTCCTTGCATTGCAACTCAAACAACCAAGGATGAACAATCAAATGAACTTCCTTGATGAAAGCAGATTGGGATCAATCAGTTATTTCGTTCACCGAGTTACAAGTTCCCTTTTGGTCAGTGGATTTTGTATCTTTTAATCTTCTTTTACCATCTTTCACCAAAACACCCAAACTAACAAATCACTTAGCACCAACATCATGTAGCAGGGATAAGCCTTATGGAAGTTTTTTTTTCTAGCAAAAACTGTTGAATCCCACATTGGTCATACAAAAAGAAAAGTAATAGTTGAAATATCCTAACCCCACTCTAACTAACACCGAGACCTTTTGTGATAAAACCCCACACCTGACGGATTGTGCAGGTGGTAATTACCAAGTTAGGGACAATATCGGTGTTATTAGAAGTGGGCCATATGGCCCATCTCTCTGATATTTCTACATGGTATTAGAGCAGAGATCCTAGGATTTCTGCTTTGCCCGTTCCCTCAAGCAAACTCAGCCCTCCCACGAAGAACCTACCACCACTCCACGATGGAAACAATTTCATCCTAACCGATCCTACCCCTATAATAAACACTACTACCCTAACTAATCCTACAATGAATCCTCCTATTTCGAGTTCTTCCGACATGCCTCCAGAGTCCTCAGGTAACTATGGTTATGCTTTTAATATGAATAATTGTGATACTCAATCCGATTGGATTATTGACTCCGGTGCCACAGATCATATGACCTACGACCCCACTGATTTATCTTGTGATACTGTTCCACTTCGACGAAATATTACTAATGCTAATGGTGTTACCTCATCGGTAACTGGTGCTGGCACTGTACGCCTCACGCCTACCCTCTCTTTGCGGCATACACTACTTGTACCTTCACTAAAGCATAAATTAATGTCTCCTGGCCAAGCTACTGAGCAATTGAATTGTTGTGCACTATTGTATCCGAAGTTTTGTCTTATTCAGGATATTCTCACGAAGGAGATAATTGGTCGTGGTACTAAGAAGGGGGATCTCTATTTTGTGGACGATGTCAGTACAAGACAGGTCAATCTCGCCCAAAGAGCCGTTGATCACAAACGGCGTCAAATATGGTTATGGCATCACCGTTTGGGTCATCCGTCTTTCAGTTATTTACAACATATGTTTCCTAATTTATTTGTTGGTTGTTTGGTTTCAAACTTTAAATGTGACACTTGCGTACTTGCCAAGAGTCACCGTGTCTCTTATCCGTTGAATTCTAATAAAAGTGATATTCCTTTTGGTCTTGTTCATTTGGATGTTTGGGGACCATCTCTGATTACTACTTTATCTGGTATTAGGTGGTTTGTAACGTTCATAGATGATTGCACACGGATGACATGGTTATACCTTCTTAAGCATAAAAGTGATGTGTTGCTGGCATTTAAGACATTCCACACCATGGTTCAGACACAGTTTTCTACTAAAATCCGGATTTTGCGTTCTGATAACGGTGGTGAATATGTTAATAATGATTTTACACATTATTTAACTAATCACAGAATCCTCCATGAGACTACTTGTCCTTAGACTCCTCAACAGAATGGGGTGGCTAAGCGCAAAAATCGTCATCTATTAGAAACAGCTCGATCGCTATTGATTGGGGCGGATGTTCCCCGCTCCTCTTGGGATGTTGCTCTTCAGACTGCCACTTACCTTATCAACCTATGCCATCCAAAGTATTGAATTTTCTTACACCTTTGCAAGTTCTTGCTACACTCGTGCCTCTACCGTCCATTTTGGTGCTCCCACCGCGAGTTTTTGGATGTGTTGCCTTTGTTCATCTACATAAAAATCAACGGGCAAAACTTGACCCATGTGCTCTCTGGTGTGTTTTCATGGGGTATGGATTACATTAGAAAGGGTACCGTTGTATACTACCATGGATGTTACTTTTTCCGAGTCTGAGATGTATTACTCTTCAGCTTCTTCCAACCCTCCTCTTCAGGGGGAAACACTGCATAACGAACAGGTTTGGACCATGGCTGCTGCTACCATTGATCTTCCGTTGCCACTATTAACCGAGCCCGTAGTGGCTACACTGCCAGCCCAGCCAACAAAAGCAGCATCGTTGCCCACAGAACTAGGAGCAGGCACTGCAGTGTCGTGCTCACCCACAGCAACTGATAGAAGCATATTTATGCTACTTAGTTATGTTGTTTCCTTGCATTTAGTTAGTTAATTACTATTTATTTTAGTCTTTTAAGCTATTTTCGTATGTTTTTAGGTCCTAATGGCAAAAGGAGCAAGAAAGGGCATTTTGAAGCTAAATGGAGCAATTTTGGGCATGGATTGGATAGCTTAACCATGGAGCAAAGAGGATGGACGAAATTGAAGTCAAGAAGGGCTAGGAAAGCTAAAAATCTGGAGAGAGGAGTCCAAATGCAAAGAAGATAAGGAAATAGCAAGAAATAAGGAACCTTATCCAAATTTCCTTATCTTATCCAAACCTTATCCAACCTTATCTTATCTTATGCTATCCTAATCTTTTCCTACCTTAATCCCAACTTCAAAGAGGACTCCTTTTCACATTAAATCACCTAAATATCAAGTTCTAGAAGCCCTATTTTCGTGCATTAAGTTTATGCCACATGTAACCCTTCTAGAAGTTCTAGAATCTGCCACAAGGACCATTCCTTGTCCTCCTTGGAATCTGATTGAAAGTGTCCTTGTTCTTTGGTGATTTGGAGTCCTAATTCCTCTCCTTTTCAGCCCAATTTCGTGCCTCCCCTTCACCCTATAAATACATGATGCCACAACACTCAAAAACCACCACCTTCTACCACAAATTCACACCACACCATCCACCACACCTCAAGAGCCTAAATTCACACAAATCCCCATTGTTGGCAGCAAGGAAGGAAGGAGGAGCCACCTGGAGTGTTTCTAGGTGTATTCTATCTTTATTTTTAATGTTTAAGTTTAATTATCTTTGTTTTGCGAACATGTGGAACTAATTTCTTTTTAGTTAGAGGTGAATTTGAAGCCATGATTATATGTTTTATATGAATTGATTATATCCAGTTATTGTTTCTTGAGTCTTGAATGTGATTTGCTTATCTAAGTTATTAAAACTTGTTTATGTATGTGGGTTGGGGGTCGACACTTAATTTGCATGCATGAATTTGATGCTAGAGTATAAGAGGGTCTCACGTAATAGTTATTCACTTATATTCACAAGTAGTGGAGGTTGCTAGTCACAATCGTGTTAAGTAAATCCTTGGTATAAGTCACATGCGTTTCATAGTGATGAATGCCTTGTCAATGCTTATGATTTTCATAGAACTTAATGACTTTTGACATGTATCTCTATCATACGTTTCATATAGGGAACTTAAGAAAGATAATTTGGTTTAGATGCGTATTCCATCTAATTCAATGAAATAAGGAAAATCTGATGGTTAGTTGTGCGATGCAACTAACTTGGGGCGTTTTCATTCATAGTCTAAAGGAAAATAACTGGAAATTGGTTTATATGCATATATCATGTGTGGAGAATGACCCTCTAACTAGCCCTTCACCCATTTAATTCACCTAATTTCGTTTTTACAAAGTGTTTTCTACAAAGTTTTTGTTTTAAGTTTTAAATTCGTCAAAAACAGTCCCCCTTTCATTTAGTCTTGTTATTTGAGTCAAAATCTGTTTTCTTTGAGTCTTTTGAGTCAAGTTAGGGTTTACTTTCGTCCAAAACACTTGTTAGGTCTAAAATTGAGTCTTTTTGAGTGTTTGTTGTTGTTTTGAGTGTTTTAAGTTAGTTTAGAGTCTATAGAGTCTAGTTTAGTGTTTTTGAGTCTTAATTGTGTTGATTAGCATCCCTTCTAATCCCCAGCCTAAAACGATCCCTACTTTCATATACTACAATCATAGGGTTTTAATTTGAGTGTTAGAATATTTCACATCAGCAACAATGCTGCCACTTGCCGATCTTGAGACTTCTACTGATACTACTCCCCCCTCGTCTCAAAATATAGTACTACCAGATGACCATACTCCAAAGAATATTCCTAAGGTAAGATCTACTATCCCTATTGATGTATCCAATGTTCCGAATTATCAGTTACCTTTCAGGCACAACCGGGGAAAGCCACCCAATCGATATTCACCGGAAACAACGAAAGGCTCTAAATATCCCATTGCCAACTATGTGTCATCACATAAATTATCAGAATCCGACAAAGCTTTTGTACAACAAATATCCAATGATAGCACACTAAGTTCGTTGAAGGAGGCACTATCTGATGATCGATGGACCAAGGCAATGGAGGAAGAAATGGATGCACTTCAGAAAAATCAAACATGGGATTTAGTTCTGCTACCCCTAGGAAAGAAGAGAGTGGGATGTCGATGGGTGTACACCATCAAGTACAAAGCTGATGGGTCGATTGAACGATACAATGCACGATTGGTGGCCAAAGGATACACTCAGACGTATGGTGTTGATTATACAGAAAAATTTGCTCTAGTAGCAAAGATTAATACGGTAAGAGTGTTACTTTCGTTAACGGCTAACTTGGATTGGCCATTACAGCAATTTGATGTGAAAAATGCTTTCTTACATGGTAATCTTAAAGAAGAAGTGTATATGGATATTCCACCTGGTTATGCATCGGTTTCACAACCCAGACTGGTGTGTAAGTTGAATAAGGCATTGTATGGATTGAAACAATCACCTCGGGCATGGTTTGGTAGGTTCTGGATGACTATGAGGAAGTATGGGTTCAAGAAGAGCAGTTATGATCATACACTTTTCTTGCAACGTCGAATGAGTAAATTGACGGCACTTATTATTTATGTGGATGATATGATTGTTACAAGTGATGATAAAGAGGAAATCTCAAGGCTAAAAGATTACTTAGCAACCGAGTTCGAGATGAAAGATCTTGGTGGATTGAAATATTTCTTGGGTATAGAAGTAGCTCGATCTAAATAGGGTATATTTTTATCTCAAAGAAAATATGTTCTCAACTTGTTAGCTGAAACCCGAATGCTTGATTGTAAACCGACTGACACCCCTATAGTCCAAAATCACCATCTTGCCATGCACCCTGATCAAAGTTCCCACTAACAAAGATCGTTATCAAAGGTTAGTTGGGAGGTTAATTTATTTATCTCACACCAGGCCTGATATTGCATACGCAGTAAGTGTTGTTAGTCAATTTATGCATTCTCCGAGTGAGGCACATATGGGTGCAGTTGAACGCATCCTATGATACCTGAAGTCCTCACAAGGTAAAGGTATCATGTTTTCCAAGAATGATCATTGCCGAATAGAGGGTTACACCGATGCAGATTGGGCAGGCAACATTACTGATCGTCGGTCCACATCTGATTACTTTACATTTGTGGGAGGAAACTTAGTGACTTGGCAGAGTAAGAAACAGAAAGTGGTTGCTTTATCAAGTGCAGAGGCGGAATACAGGGGTATGGCAAAAGGAGTATGTGAACTATTATGGCTTCAGAGGTTACTTGGTGAACTTGGGTATCCTTCGAATTCAGCCTCAGATTTATTTTGTGATAATAAAGCCGCTATCGATATCTCACACAACCCAATTCAACATGATCGCACAAAACACGTGGAAGTTAACAGACACTTCATTAAAAAGAAGTTGGATGCGAATATTATTCAATTCTCATTCGTAAAGTCAGAGGATCAATTAGTAGATATCTTAACTAAAGCTATTGCAAGTCATGCATTCTACAACTCTCTTGTAAAGTTGGGCATGAACGACATTGATGCACCAATTTGAAGGGGAGTGTTGAAGAGTTGACTTTTTGTAATTAGTTTAGTTACCTTTTTTTGAGTCCTTATAATCAGATTGTAATTAGGTTATTTGATGTTTATTTCTTTCCTTGTAAATCACTCTTGTACATTATATATTTTCCTCCTTAGTGAGAAGAATGATATCAGAAAATTAAGCCCAAAGATAAGCTCTAATTAGCATGGTATCAGAGCCAGGGAGTGGGCCCGTACTGTACTGCCACGTGATGTGTGGGTCCCCTTGACCCCGCACGATAATGGGGGGTCCCTTGGCCCCGCGTGTAGGATGAGTCCCCTTGGCTCCACGTGGTTGCCGATGTGTGGATCTCTCACGTGTAACCCACTAATTGGGTCCCACGTGAGGGGGCATGTTGAATCCCACATCGGTCATACAAAAAGAAAAGTAATAGTTTAAATATACTAACCCCACTCTAACTAACACCGAAACCTTTTATGATAAAATCCCATACCTAACGGATTGTGCAGATGTAATTACCAAGTTGGAGACAATATCGGTGTTGTTGGAAGTGGACCATACAACCCGTCTCTCTGATATTTCTACATGATATACTATGATACAAGCACTGTGTAAAGACAATCATACAAGACCACTTGCATGGATTCCATATCTTTGAATCTTGGTTTATTGACGTACAATCGTATAACTTCATATCTTAATTAACATTTGTATAATCATACTAATTATGGTTTCATTTCCTCTTTCACCAAAATAAAAACTCAAAGTAATTAGACTCACTAACACTAATTAGCTTTCTTCCTAGTGAAATTTCAACCCTACAAACAATATCAAGGACCCACTTGAGTTTTATAAACACTTGTGATATCATCTCTATCCATAAATAAATAAGTGGAGCACAACTAGATACAGATCATGACAAAGTCACTAAGTTTTCAAAAGGCAACAACATAATTACATTGTTTCTAGAAACTCTCTTGGGTGAGAGGGCTTTAATTAGTAACCCCACGTCATGCCCTAAACTCTATCCTAATCTGCTTCGGAATGATACACTAACATCAAAAGGGTAGTGGTCCAGTACAATAATTTATAAACCCACATCACATTACTCTAGCTTAAGGTGTTTCGCCTTTCTTGATTATCCGTACCAAACACGGATTAGCATTGTCTAGAAATGTTAATTAATCAAAGAATCTGAGATTTTGATTCGGTAGGGTTCACCTGCAACAACGTGATGCAGCATATTGTGTTAGTGTTTGTTGAGTCTCATAGATAGAACTCAAATTATATTAGTTTTAAGAGAAATTTTTTATTATGCGTGGCGTATTTATCGTCACTAGTGTTTTAAGCTCAATCAAATCATTTTTCATCCATGATGTGTGGCTTCTAATTAGTATTGTTTTATTACCTTTTAATAGAATAATATTAGTGTCGAACTTGTCATTTCATGTATGTGAGTTGGATTTGAAACTTCTCACTTACAATTAAAAGAAACACTACTAGATTGCAAAGTTAGTGGCGTTGTTTCATTACTTGTTAATTAGATCTATGTAATTGTATAAACCCTCTATGGAGTTTAGTTTTTCAGTTCCAAATCTTGTATTTGCTCTGGCATTATCAATGAAAATTGAAGTTGATCCATAACAATATCATTTCAATTGTATAATAAAAAGCACCAGGTGTCCCCTTCGATGACGCTCCACAACCATCAATATAATACGTTAGAATTCTAATGGCATCAGCAGATTATATTTAATTCTAATTTTTCAGTGGCTAATTGGAACAAATCTCCTTAAAAGGGAAGCTGATCCAACACCTGGTAAAAATCCATTGGTTCAAGTTCAAAAAATTCCACCACCCACTTATTTCTACAGTAAAATTTGTTAGGCTATGCTTAGCGTCTAGTTCTTCTTGTCCTAACATGCACAAGTTCTGTATGTACGTGTCTTAAAGCCATGGTATTCTTTATTTCTCTTTCGTCTCACTTAGCATCCAATAACTTAAAGTAAAGATTTAGATCCTTACTAGAATGTGTCACCCAAAACGATAGCATACTTTTGGTATCCTGTTAGGCACATAAGCACGTCAGTCAATGTCGTTAGCACAATATTTTAGTGAATTGTATGGTGTTAAGTTAAATCAGAAACGTGGAGATATAAGATTATAAAGTGACAAAAGAAATCAAGGAACAATCTTTACAAATCACGAATGGAAAAGGCGTGGCAGAGTGTTTTTGTCATGGGGAGGATTTGAAAATGACAGCAAATTGACTGATGGAAGAAAGTATAGGGACTAGTGCTGCAATTCTATAAACATACAACAAGCATAAAGCATAGGTTCCATAGGATTTGAAGACACAAACTTTAAAGGTTAAAGCAGTAAGTTGTGATTTATTCACATATGTATTTGGGGATGATGGCAGGAGGACATCAGAGGGGTTGGGGGATGATAGAAGATGAGGCTTGGAGAAAGGGACCTTGGACTGCTGAGGAAGATGGATTGCTCATTGAGCATGTGAGGCTTCATGGTGAAGGCAGATGGAACTCTGTGGCTAGGCTTGCAGGTATGCAACTTCTCTCTCTCTCTCTCTCTCTCTCTCTCCCCACAAACCCTAATAAAAATGTTTGTTTGATCCGTTGTTGTATAGGGCTGAAAAGGAATGGAAAGAGCTGCAGATTGAGGTGGCTGAACTATTTGAGGCCAGAACTTAAGAGGGGGCACATAACTCCTCATGAAGAGAGCATCATTCTAGACCTACATGCTAGATGGGGAAACAGGTCAATATTTAGTTTTATCGATCCTTTTTAAACTTAGTGAGTTTTTAAACTCAGTGAGCTTATTATTTGCTACAAGGCTTAACTTCTGTGTTTAAAAAATCAGGTGGTCGACAATTGCACGAAGTTTGCCTGGAAGGACTGACAATGAGATCAAGAACTACTGGAGGACTCATTTCAAGAAAAAGGCGAAAGCACCTTCTGATGCCTCCGAAAGGGCCAAAACCCGCCTCTTAAGGAGACATAAACCCCATAATCAGCAGCAACAACAACAAAATTTGCAAGTGGATCAAGAAGTGAAAAGAATCATGTCCTTATTGGACGAAAATGAGACTAAACTGCCGTTATATTGGCCTCACGCAGCTGATCATTATCAGGAGCAAGGCTTCTTTTATTCCATGCTCGATGGCAATATTGTCAATGTGTCTATGCCTGAAGCTGCCTCCAGCAATGAGGTCAGTTGTCTGTGGGATGGTTTGTGGAACTTAAATGATGTCCATGCAAACTTTATTAACACCACCAGGCAAAGCTAGTTCTCACAACTAGGGTTTTTCCACTTCTGTCAAATAAGGGTTTAAGTTGGTGCAGGCATGCTGCAACACAATTTTGATTAATCGGAAGTTGTTTAATTTAACTGGTTTTCGCATGGAGATGTAATTTTCCATAAACCCTTTTCTGCCTTTCAAAGCATGATAGTATCAGTTATCTTTGATTGAAAAAGATCTAAGGTTCGATCTCATAGATGCAAGAACGATATACATTTACAATGAGTTTGATACCTAATTATGGTCGCTCTACTATGGTGACGTAATTTGTAGTATAGGCATAACCCGGCCCATTAAAAAAATCTATGAAAAATACAAAAAGGGAAAAATACTAAACAACACAATAAGTCATTTGCTCAATCAAAAACGCATTTGTACTTTGAGTTGCATGAGTATCCATGCCGTCTTCAAAACTTTTGTATACTAGTACTACCTTGGTCATATCAAGCTTCTCGTGACATTTTTGTCTTTATATTTCTTATGCTATTTTAAGTAATGATTTGGGACAAATGCAATCTTACTGTATGATTTATTACCACAAAGGTCTTGTTCCAAGATAAGAACTGGTTTTCATTTCAATTTATATGGACAAATACGATTCCCAATCTGATTTCACTATTTTTCCTTTTTCTTTTTACAACTTTGATATTTAACAGTACAGTTCGAATTTGGATGCAAATGGACGAACATACTGCCACAATACCTATAATGCTTCGCTTAGTTTGATTATAGTTTGTTCAATAACTTGGATTGTGTCATACCCAAGTGAGTTGAGAGTTCAATAGCCAAATGACTATAAAAATTTCATAATGCACCGAAGAATGGGATGCACCATTTCAGTGGATGGCTGGATTATACTACCAGAAAAGAGGGGTGGGTTCGGTTTCATTTGGTTCAATTTTTTACAAAAATTAAAACCGAACCGAAATTTCGGTTCAGTTTCGGTATGATTTCTGTTTTTATATTTTATAAGACGATATTTTTTAATATGGAATTTAGAAAAGTGGCTTGCATCGGTAGACTAATAATAAAAAAATGGGAAAAGTGGGAAGGTAGTTGTATATATACAGGATTATATAAATCAATCATATTCTATCAACAACGTCATTTGCAAAGAAAAATGATCACCTTCAAATAGCAAACAATTAGAGAAATTCTTTCAAAATTCCAAAGCATTCCAAAACTTTTCTCTATAACCAATGAAATATCCTCCCTAATTGAACCAAGTATGCTCCTTGAAAAAGCCCTAGGCTTAGTTTAAAACTTGGCAACAAAGTTTCACAAAAGAAACATCATGGGCATACATTCATACAGTGTAAAGGGATTCAGTTTTGTTTGGTTCGGTTTCCGAACCTCCAAATCGAAACCGAACCAATAAGGTTCGGTTCAATTTTTTCTTTTTTGGTTTAGTTTTTTTTAGGTTTTCGATTTTTCAGTTTCAGTTCGATGTTCAGTTTGGTTTTTTTCAGTTTTTAGTTTTTTGAATCCACCCCTAGAAAATACTATTTGCCCGACAAACCATATTTAGTTGGGTCAATTTTGTTTACTAGAAGAAAATTTACGTTGGTCGGGAAATTTGGTCAACATTTAGGGTTTCGCCCAAGGCTTTGCACAATGAAATTTTTTCGTAGGGCAAGAGTACATATGTAAGGTAACGTTTTGGGGCCAAGGGGAAAAATACCGCGTATTGTGTAAATGTTTGCCGACGAACCACCCAAGTTCCGCCACACAAAGGGGTAAATTAAGGTTTAGGGTTTCTAGGAGTTCCTCCTTCGGATTTTGGATTTCCATCTTCAAAGGATGTTGTATCTTGTTTCAACATAAAAAATAGATTGAATCAATACAAGTATATGAACTCAATAAAATCAAAATTTAATTACATAAGAATAATTGAATCGTGGTACTCCCGTGATTGAAGATGAATGAATTCTCTTTAGCGCAACATCATAACGTGTTATGACCTATTTTAGAGAATGAGAGGGGTGGTAGAGAGGAAGAGAGATGGGGAATAGGTTTGAGGAACTTCGTGTGCTATTCCCTCATACCTTGTGCCTTTATTTATAGTAAATCAATGAGAATTCCTTGCATTGCAAAAATGTACAATCCTAAAAGGAAAAGATCTTATATTATCCTAAATACAATCTACAAATGATTTAGACAATCACACATATTACACATTCCTCATTCTTAATTTTGTTTTCATATTTTTCTTGTCTCAAAACAAAGGACCTACCTCTAATTTGGAATTGGTTGACTTTGAGTAGAAATCAAGTGAAAGTGAATGGTCAAGGACAATTTTGGAGTCACAATTATGCCGTAGACCCCGCTCTCTTTTTGTTGATCTTCGTCTCTGGGCTGGAAAAAGTTTCCGAAAATTCTGAACCAAACCAAAAAAATCCTGATTTCAAACCAAAATTTTCAAAATTTTTGGGATAAAATACCGAACTGATCCCAAAATTTCAATACGAGATTCGACATTGTTTACTCAATCTTTCGGTAATTCCATATCCGAAAATAAATCATATATATGTATGTATATTATTATACAGTTGAACTGTTGCTAACTACTAGTAACAATATAATTAGTGTGGTCTACAAGTAGTACCTATAGCCCTTTATCGCAACATCTACCAGTATGAACCTCCAACAAATGTATCTATTTCTTCAACACAAAATCAAAAAAATTGTATTGTTAGTTTTCGAACATGTTAGATTTGTAACTTATTTTTCATTTTATTTTGGGTTTGTTACTTATTTTATTTTGGTTGCATGTTAATTTAACTTGGTATGGATGATTGCTATTTCAAATTGTATGAAATTTAGAAATACCAACCATCACAAAATACCAAAAATATTTTAAGAATCCAAAAAATTGAAAATACCAAAATTTTGGTTTGAGATTAGTCTTCAAATTTCCATCCCAAAAATTTTTGATTTGGAATTTGGGATCCCATTTTCGGTTTGGCATCCCATACCGAATCAACCCTATTCGTCTCTTTCTGTCCTCTCCCTCCCTGCCTACTAATTTGTACCAGCTCAATCAGCAGCTAATTACCAAAAGAGACTGCAAACAAAAATCCGATGGAGGGACAGCAATCATGGCTGCCGAGGCTCTCGTTCAGGATCGCCACCATAATGATGTGCTTGCTCAACCTGATTACGGCGCTTCTACTGCTTCAGGGCTTTCTTTCCTCCGCTTCTTCTCGCTCCGAACTTTCCGCCTCTCACCTCAATTCAGGTTTCCCTCTCTCTCTCTCTACAAGCTGGCAATGGGTTTTCTTTATCTAAATTTTCTCACTTTTTGAAAATTTTCTGGTTTTTTCTTGCTAACCATCATTTGCTTCTTGTTGTTGATTGGATTTGTGACCCATTTCGTTTGAGGTTAGGGAATTAGGATTTCTAATGTGGGGTTTAGTGGTTTAATTGTATTGTGATCTTGTTGGTGCAGCTTTATGTTGATCTTCGAAGGTTCCGAATGTGCTTGAAATTTAGTATTTTAGTACAGTTCACAGTTGGTTTTTTTTAACTTTATCTTTAAGTTGCAATGTTGTGAGGTTATCTTCCTAGTCTGGATCGGACCAGCTTCAGTTTTGAAAATTAAATCGCATATGGAGGTTATTGAAAACTGAAAAGCCATGAAATTTAATAGTGGAACTGAAAGTCAAAATCCTTCCAAGTTTATCTTGCTTTCTTGGAGAAGAGTTTGTAGAATTTTACACTTTGTTTAGATCAGCGAAGACCTTGGATTATCTTGTCTACTTGTCCGAACTCCTAAGGTAAATGTATTTTAGAGGGGTCATTTAGCTGTCCTGTAGAAATATATTTCATAGTGGTGTGCCCGTGTTTGTTTCCTCGAAACATGATCATAGGCTGTTACTTGTACTTCATTACTCACTTTTTCGGGTCAATTTTTCTGCGATTTAGGCTTAAACCACCTACTATTGATTATAGTGCCATTTCCTTTAGCATTTTATCTGTGGGAATGATCCATGTGGTCTCACCAATCAACTCGCATCCCTAGATGGCAAAGGGACTGATGCAGGGCGCAGCGGACAGAAATGAATTAAAATGATAGATAGAATGGATAGGTAGGGTCCACTATCTCCTAGTGCAAGGAGAGGTCTGAAAACCCTATAAACTTTGGTTCTAGTACCAGCCTACAACGTAGACACTAGAAAGAACAAAGCAGCAGACTCTTACAAAGAGACGGGCACATAAAAACGAGTTTACAACTCAAATATCAATATGATAATTCAAACAACTTCTCCCCTTCTTCTTTACAAATACAAGTTAAGGTGAAAAATATGAAAAGACAAAAAATAAAGGTTTACAATATAACTCCTAAAAAACTAAATGATTTCATAAAATGTCATTAACCTAGGAATTCCATAAGCCACAAATTTAAAGCTAGATACATGCATTATAACTCTAAAAATGCATGTATTATATTATAAAACTTAAATCCCAGCTGCCAGTAATTTTATGCAATAACGCCTTTAGTCCTTGGCCTGCATCAATAGAGCTCGGTATACAATTCAAAATCCAGTAAGCTCTTGGATGTATACAACTTGAAATCAATTAAAATCTTAGGATTAAAATTGTGCAACTGGTGACGTACACCTTGTAGGTTTTCTTTTTTAATTTTCCCTTTACATCTATATGACCCTGGTTCAAGACTGGATGATGGGTTTTAACTTGATGGTAATAATGAGTAAATTCTAATGGAAAAGTGGTCCAAGTGGTCATTGTGAAGGCGTTTCATTAATGAAGCATTATAATAGCATGAGACCTGTATTTGAGTGACTAAAAGGTACAGTTTTGATTTAAGCAGTATGGTGTTGTTAAACTATGATGCGTTCGTTATGTCAGGTTAAATATATTATAATCATAAACCTGTGAAAGTATTGTTTTTTCATGTGCATCAGGTAGTCAACAGCCGGCACTCCGTTTTCACGTTGAATCCCGATGATGCTGTAATATGATTATGATATATTCTTGACTTTAAGTTGGTTTGCTTTAGTCTTTTTCCTGTGCGTGTGCAGCTGCACTTAGGTATGTAAGAGAATCTGAAGAAATTCGTTTTGCTATGCGACCCTTGGAACTGATAAAAAGAGTAAGTTTGATTCAGTGTTAGAACTATTATGCGTCGGTTATAATTCTTCTGCTATTCACAAATGAAATGGAGGGAGCCCATGTACAAACTGAACCAATGTTTGACTGCTTGCCTGCCTGATGTTAAGTGCACTTTCAATTGAAATTGGAACTTCTTGTTTTTTTTTTTTTTTTAAATTTTTCGATATCAAGCAAATAGTTAACCTCGTGCAATTCATGGTTTTGTGTACCATTGAATGCTCTTTTAATTTCCTCCCTTTTCAGGTGAAGGAAATCCAACAAGAAGCATATGAAAAACCAGAAACAACTAAAGAGAAAGACACAAGGCAGACCGTTGCAGTTGACCTTTCCAAGAGATTGAAGGATCTGCATTATGTTAATGATGCAACCAGCTTCAGAGGTGAAACTATGTCATATTTTGTTCATTGTGAAGCTCTGAAACGGCTGTCGTTCTTGTATGTTACTTGTGTGTGTCCGCTATAGTTTATGAAAATCAGATAGTTGCTTGCATTTTAAGTTGGATGTGAACCAATCTTTCAGAGAACTCATCAAACGTCCTTCACTCCTCGTAACATTAGAGCAGATGGATTCAATGGTTATGGTTTCTTGTGTAAATACTAGCCTTGCAGCAAATATTTCATTAAAATTGTCAAATTATTTGTTATTGTTATTAACTAGATTTTACCGATATACATAATGTTCTGCAGCCCTGGAAGAGTGGCGTAAACGAAAGATGGAACGAGCAAGACTACGTCAACTAGAGAAAAATGGAACGCTCGCAACTCGGGCCTGAGCCATGTACTTCACAAAGTATTGTTCACTTTATACTGAAATTGGGATACCAAGTCATCCCGAAATGTGTATATTACAACTCTGTTTGTATAACAAACAAGGTGTTAAATATATGATGATACAAAAGTTTTACCAATGTTGTATTTACCTTCGTAATTTGTCCATCGACATGGGAGTTTTAGGCAGCACAACGGCACGTAATTTCTTCAGACGTGCCGGTTGCTTCAAGTTTACAACTTACATGAATGCAGCAGTTTATGCATGCTTTCAAGTTACGTGAAATCCGCAATACTTCATGTTCCATTACAAATGAATTAATCAAGGAATTAAAGAAAACCGATCTATCCAAACATACGTGATACATGTAGGCACTAATTATACAATTCTGTACAAAGTTTAGCTATTTCGGTCTGTGATAACATATACAACGCTACAAGTACAGAAGATTAGTACATTTGTGCTTACAAACTTACCGAACCTAAAGATGCCTACTATCAGTTGCGTGTATGAAGACTTGGTCCGAAATGTCCGCGAAACAGGCAAATGCCTAAAATGTCAGCAAATCATCACAGCAGCATATGGTGGTGGCTCGGTCAGCGAGTTTTCACTTCTTTTTTTCAACAGCTCGCGACTTCAATTGCCATGTACATGAGCCATGTCAATGCTTTTGGATAATCTGATTGAAAAATTTACACTTTCGGCATCTACTTGTGAAGAAACATTCATGGACCAGAAAATTAGGAAGCCAGATACCACAACAATGTAGTCTGAATGCCACCTGCAGAATAAGGAAACTATTAGAGAGCTCCAAAGACCATTGGCTATCCTAAATTTTGAATGCAATCGTGAGTACGTAACAATAACCAAACACATCCAGTAACATCGTTTTCTATGTATACACCCGCATAACAAGATAATAGAAAATAATATCGAACAGAAAACCGACTAATGGGTTCAGATCCTGTTGCACAAACGGTACAGACCGGTAAGATTTCAAGTATGCACAATGTATCATATACAGAAATTAATGAATTATTTACAACTTAAAAAGCAGGGAAATACTACAGAAATAGTCACTAGATACAAATTTTTCAGCCGATAGAATACATTTCCGTTTGAAAAGTTTTGGTTAAAATTATTTACAATAAATAGATATAGAACTGCAGCATTAAACAAAAGAGAACTCCAAGAAGCTGCTCAATTTATTGAACTCTACTAAAACTTCCCTTTCTAAACACGTAATTCTCTCACATAGAATGATTCGCACGGCTCCCTCACTTTATCCATATTCAATAAATTGGTAAATTTTAAAAAAGACATGCACCTGCTCCCTGGAACAAGTTATGTGTGTGCACTCACGTGTGTCTGTATTCACCATCTGCAGTGCAGCCAACTGAATGTTATCGTCTTGTAATGAAACACAATTTGGAACCTCACTTGCAAAAGATTTTATAGCTTGACAAACCTAAACAATGGATTGGTTTTGAAAAAAAAATACAGGAAAGAAATCAGTTTTAACAAACAACAAGAATTTAATAAGTTCTTGCATATTCTAGTCCATTGCAATGAACTATACAGAACTTTGTTTTTATTTTTAAGAAGAAACGATCACTTTACTAAAATAATAACATGAATTACAAACTAGTGGATAAGAAATCCACCATCTAGCAAAACTAGCTAAGACCTCTCAAGTAGATCTATTTACAAGTAACATAACCTCAACTTTACGGCTGCTAACATATCCCACACTACATGAGAAAGAGAATTATCCCTGAACTCATTTGAAACTGAAGCCCAGAGGGCTGCCCAGTATCTTACTCTACCCCATAGTTCCGCTACCCACACTCTATTATAATCCTCAAAAACTTTACAGAACTTTAAATTTAATAGTAATGACTTTGTCACAGAGAAACATGAATCTGACATTGATTCCTAATTTCCTACCACAGGCAAAATATCACAAGCAAGACTTTCAGATTTGGGTTTAATGATTTGGTTAAGCCAATTCAGATGACAAGATGTCATCTGTAACTAAAGTGTTGGTGCAGAGGTGTGAGGACATCACTGTTTCTTTTAATTGATATGACACGTGCAGGGAATACAGAGAAAACTTGTATAATTTTCATGTACATGAAACCTATCATTAATCTCAATGAGAAAAGCTCCAAATCTCATCTCTACAAAAACTTACCCAAATCAGAAATTGTTAGCCATTTGATTATCATCATCAACATTTCAATGTTTATCAGAAACGTTGTGTTCGTTTATCTATTTTATCATACTTAGATAACTAAATGGTTTCCTATTTCACTAAACTTTTTAAAGGGTAATCCATTGAAAGAGAACGTAACAGTCGGAATCATTAAAAATTAATTGCAGGGTGACTTAAGTTCACACTTTTCACGAACTGCGGGCATCCTTTTTCCTTGTATATGTAGAGACACACACATATATTAAACTAGCATATAGCATTGATGAAAGAAACTGAATACTAGTAACCAAAAAAGGAAACTGAATACTAATTGGTACATTTTGAAGCAGCCAAAGGATATTTTCCAAAGAATTTCAAGGTTATTCTATGGGCAAATCCATACATGTACCCTTTCCCCAAATCCCGATGCACATTTAGTAAGTTTACATTTAGTTGTAGCCTAGCATTAATTTGCACAACTTAAGTAAATAACTTCAAAATACCCCAAACAAACACCACAGCTGCTCAATGTCATGAGTCTTATTGTGTTCTGCCTTCCAACTTTTTAAACATGCTAAAGCACTTTTTGTCTTTACACCGCAACTTTTTAAACAAACACAAGTAGGAGTTAGATAGATATAATGTACAGCTATCTAACACTAATCTGATGCTTCTAGAGTGTATCTAAGCAAGAAGTATGATTCAGTATTGTTCCCGTCAATCAATTAAAGCTCTAGGATGGTTAAATTAACTCAAATTTCATAGGTAAAGAACGTAAATTTCAAGTATCCACAAATTATTTCCCTTTATTAAATTCAACCATAACTAATAGGTAGACCACTGCATTTCCCCTTCAATGGACTTTCACAAATCTATTCAACATGAATCCCTTTTACCTTTCCCTGTACCAAACTCCACTTCAGAAAATACTAGAAATACTGCACTAATCAAATAGTTTCTTTCTCCTATTTGCTGGCTTTCTCCTATGTGCTGGATAATTGATTCCAAGTACATTGGATGAGGCTATATATTAGGCCGTATCATTTTGGGCTTCAGTTACATTGGACGAGGCTATATATTTAGTGACCCCCTTCTTTCTCCGTTCAAGGGATAGGGAAGTGCAGTCTTACTTTCATTGCAGTTTGTATGGACCCACTCTCTTCAGGGTTGGGGTGGGTGGGTTTGTATTTTAGGTAGGGGGTTGTATACCATGTGGACTTTGATCGCACTTTCCTTTCGTCAATAATAAGTATTACGTTTACAACACAAAGTGAAATTAAGAGTACAAGATTTTGCTAACAAAATTATCTTCTTTAAAAGTTTCTCCTACAATTGCTTCAAGGTACAATTATTCCACAAAAATACTTGGGTTGCATATCTCACATATGAACTCCAACCCAAATGGTTTCAGAACCCAAAAGTGCACTCAATACCCATACCCCATATTGTTCTATCCGAGCTCATTAATAATAGAATGACATGAAGACTCAAATGCAAAGCAACGGGTCAATTACTAGATGCACCAAATACTTACAACCCTAGCAAAATAAAATATCGGAATAGTGTCATTACCATTGTGTGTTGAAAACTATATAATTTTGGGGGCAAAATATTTAATTTAATGTGTTTGAATGTACCAAAGAGAGTACCACTAATCAGGACTGAAAAGCAAATTATTTAACTCTTCTAAAAATCGAACACAAGTCTGCCATCCTAAACTAAATGTCTTGCTATTGCAAAGCATAATTCGACAAGAATTAGTAAATACAAAGCAGGGGAATCCACGGCCACTGAGGTTAAGTACATTCGATAAACCTTCTAGCTGAAACTTATCGGCGGGAGAGAAATATCTAAGACATAAACCCAAATAGTTGTGTTTTACTAATACAGAAATTTTATTCCATTGGGGTTAGCCCAAGTCGTGAGAGAGGGTCAGGAAGTGGGTTAGGATTAGGCTAGGTCAAGGGTTCAAATCCCTTTCATCATAACCCAAAAGGGGGTTGGTGAATATTTGTTTCCTTTGGGTCATGAACAGAAATGGGAAATATCTGATACTGAAAGTGTCATACTGCAGCAGTCAAAACTAAATGTTGGTGAAAAACTGTTCTAGTAAAAAATTTATACAGCACTAACTAGATTCCCCGCAACTGTCCAAACACCAATTTCTAATGCAACAAAATTAAAAGCACTATGCCAGACACATACAAGAAGCAATAAAGAAAGAGATTGAGCAACTTTTGTTCCTCGAGCATTCAGAATATTATAAGAAAATCATTGAGCATTCAAAATATTATAAAACAAAACCTGTGAGTATAATTTACAGCCAGAATCATGGCCCATGAATCATGATATTACCCTACAATACAAATTAATGAACAACCGTGCTCCAAAGAAACGCAAACAGAAAAGGTGAATCCTAAGTACACAGATTAGCATGACTAACTTTTATATGTAACAAGACAAATCACCTCCATCACAGAGAAATAATAAAGGCTCCTTCCCTTCCTCCTAATAGTACGCTTCACCATATGATTACTAGAGTATATCATTGCACAAAGAATTACACACCCAGCACCAATAAATAGGTGACAAGGTGACATCGAAGTTTGAACAAGAGCTACAACAAAGCACAGAAACACAGGGCAAGCTGATCTGACGCATAACCATAAAATAAGAAAGATACGAATGCTTTTACTGAGAAAGGAGTTCGTTTTACCTCAGTATGTCTTACTCCTGTAACTGTCTGCATGATTTAAATATCATCAACCCATCAAAATTAGTTACAGATAGCAAGTTTCCCTGTCCATTCATCAGCCTCAGACACAGTAGCCACCCCATAATCAAGGCTCAACTCCCTCATAGGAGGGATGTTCTCCATTGCAAATAGCATGAGATGAGGAAACATCACATTATTGTGATCATACAGTAC
The DNA here is from genome assembly GCF_019419815.1 of Pyrus x bretschneideri. Lineage (NCBI taxonomy): Eukaryota > Viridiplantae > Streptophyta > Magnoliopsida > Rosales > Rosaceae > Pyrus > Pyrus x bretschneideri. The sequence continues at coordinate 469,852 of NW_025999679.1, forward strand.
AAACTGCACCATAACATTCGGAGTGGAACTGTGGCTCATATAACAAGCAACATTTCTCATTTTGGATACATCCATTGCAAAATCCAATGGTGGGATCGAAGGATAAGTTGGACGTACATAACCGGGATCTATCTGAGATAAATCTCCCCATTCAGTCCATCTATCAGAAAACCGATGTGGATAAACCAAGGTATCACCATTCATTGCAAATATTTGAGCCATTTCCCTAGTGAGAATAACCCCTGTATACTCACATATAAAGGCACCAGCATGTATCAAGTTCAATGACCTAACTCCCCAACCTGTTTCCCTTGACCTAAACACTTCCAGTCTATTTCTCATACCTTTTTGCGTGACACGATTCCGGCAATTTGGGGGACAATGGCAGAAGGGCCCACACTCAAAAACCACAGGCTTCCCTCTCAAAAGACACCCATTGTCATCATAAGCAAACTCGCCTCCATTTTTCATAGCACAAAAGCAATTACCAAAACAACTGTCAATACAATCACACCCGGTTCCCTTCCCAGACTGATGAAACACTTGTGTTGGAAACACAGTTGTCGCAAGATACTCATAGTAAATGGGGTCCTGATCAGAATCAATGTCATTGAAAAGCAAAACTGGAACATTCTCCTTCTTATTAGAAATATCCAGACTGAGATAACCTGACTGCCTCACAGACAAGGGGTTAGTCCTCAGACTAGCCGCAAACTTAAGAATAGCGCTACCCATCTCACCTTGCCCTTCTATTCTCAGAAGTTTAAACTTATAAACACCAAACCCCGACTTGCCCACATCAAACCAACAATCAAATATTCTATACAAGCCATCATAAACATAAACCTTCTGCGAAATACCACCTTGGCATTTGACTCCTCGGATAACTCTCACTTCAATCCCATAATGCATGCTCCTCTCCAATGCCAAATTCCCACCTTCCAGCTTCTGGTGAGCACATTGCTTATTAAACTTGTCCTGTCCTCCATGACCGGTGTAGATAATCACATCGCCGGCATCCTCGTCATCCTCATAGCCACCCGAAACGATAATGCTGGTTGCAATTGGCTCATGATTCGAGCTCTGGCTCGCCGGAAGATAGTCAATCCCAGCTTGGACTTGGCCATGTAAACCAACCACACACAACTCCATGCGGAAAAAAAAGAGATCGCCAACGTAGACCCCGGGAATCGAACCCACGATCCTTTTATCGCGATTGAGCCACAGCCCACGATCCCTGAGCGCCGTGGCGGCCTGCAAGTCGCCTCGGACTCGCTTCCCGTTTCCCGGGTTCCGCTTCTCCTCCGCTGCCACTGATAGTATTCGAATCGAGTCATATAGCATTCGGGTTTTCCTCACCACGTCACGGAAGTACCTCTGGTCCTCGATGTTGAGATCGGTGACCCGGACGAGCTCGGAGGACCGCTTGGGGTATTTCCGCCGCGCAACGACGGCCTCTGATAGCTGGGTTTCTTGAGGAACCGGCACAATTGCTCGCGCATCCGGGTCCAAAACTTCGACCTCGCCGTCGGCCATACTCTGGAGCCCTTTAGCAAAAGCTGTCCGGAAAAGCTCGGAAATTCGATGGAACTCCGAGTACACATTCTCCTGGTCGGAAGGTGCGGCGGAGGATTCAGATACAGGGGTGTGGTTCAGGTCGGAGAATGGGGTAATTTGGGAATTAGTGAGAGAGTTGGGAGTAGGTGTGGGAATGAAGGGTTCTGGAGGCAGCTGGGGCAGTTGTGGCAGGTGGGTATCGAGTGGTTCGTCGAAAGGTTCGAGCTTTGGTTCGATTTTGGGGACTTTCAAGGCTACGGCGGAGTTGGCGGTGTTTGGGGTGGAGCCGGCGGGGGATTCAGGGAGGTTGTTGAGGTCTATAATTGGGATGAGAGAGCCCATTTCGTCAGCTGAAATGAAGTGGGTCTGAGTGGGAGGAGAGTGTGGTGGTTGTAGAGGTTGGGCATGGAAGACTGTGGCTGCGGTGGGTGTCCCTTTTGTTTGTTTAGGGTTCTGCTGAGAAATTTGGAGGAGCTACTTTCATGGCGGATTTTGAAATGTAACCTTTTTGTCAAATTTTTTACATCCAGTTTTGGTAGGAAATTGGATGAAACTGACTTTTGCTTTACGGAATTGCCCCTCTCACCCGAAATCTGTTGCAATTTATGTTAGCATTGGATGCTAACGCTTTAGGCCAGCATATTCGCACAAAAGATATGGACCGTGTACATGTGTTACATCATCATCTATGGGTCCTGTTGAGTTCGATCTTGCACTTTCAGAGCATGTTATATAAGTGTAAAATATTATCGTAGATAAAATAAAATTACCATAAAATAAAGATGAAATGGTAGTTGTTCAAGAGAAGAAAGCTCTTGTGAACGTTTATTTTATTATATGTTACTCTTTTAAATTTTGTAGTGTAAATATAAAAACATAGTTGGCTAATTTGTAATTTTATATCAAAATTGAACCAAGTTGTCAATATTAAATATTAGATTGAGTATTATACACATCATTTAGGTTTATGGTCAATTTCACTATTCGCTAGGTTATAATTGTGTCACACTACAGTTCATTACTTTGACATTTATTCAATTTACACGTAAAGTATCAACGGCTTAATGTTGAGAACCACCTCAAACCCATCAAGCTTACCACAAAAAAATACATCAAGGTTATCTTCAAGATAGACAGTGATTTCACACACTTCTCGTTCTACATTCATTTTCTTATATAGACCCCTTAATTCTTTTTTGTTTTATATAATATGAATGCTAAATGTAAGAGGAGTGTGTTGGCGTGGAAAATTTTGGGTACTCCAATTCTCAACTAACAAGTAATCTTGAACACATTGAGAAACCTTAGACACCATCTTCCCTCGCTATCAATGAGAGTGGAGGGGACTTGTACAAAAACACTTCGATGCTCAAGTCAGTCTTTGTTCAGGATGTTGATAAAATATAGAACGATCTCATGCCTCTCTTTTTCTCCCCCTGGTTCTGGTGGAATTCTAGGCCTTCTATAGTCATAAAAAGCTTGGGCTCCAAGTTTCATTATCTCACTTTATGTTCCTTAGTAGTGGTTGATTCATGTTGCTTTATTTTAGCCGCACTCCCCAATTTTTAGCATGCATGAAAAATGGCTAGTTACTTGGCTCTTAATGCTTGCACCACATATGCCCCTTTTTTTTCTCTGCAAACACGAATCATCTTAGTTTATAGAGGAAAAATATTTCTCTTGCAAAAAATCATGTGACTTGAAATATTATCATGAGTTTAGCATGTGGCTATGATCATAGTTTAGCCTTTGGTTACTTTCACACAGTTGTATGTTATCCTTCAGCCATGATCAGTTGGTCATAATTTGGCCTTTGGTTATGATCACACGGTTATTATTTAACATTCGACTACGATCACACGATCATACTTTAGCCTTCAGCTACGATCATACGATCATCATTTAGCCTTTGGTTACGATCACACGATCATAATTTAGCCTTCATATGCGATCACACGGCCATAATTTAACCTTTTGTTACGATGACACGGTCATAATTTAACCTTCCGCTATGATCATATGGTCATAATTTAACCTTTAGCTATTCGACCATGGGTTTTGGGTTTTCAACCCTTGGTTTTGGGCTTTGGCCATAATTCGATCTAAGGTCCTCAACCCTCAATATCGAGCCTTCATAATTTATTTCGTTCTAGGTCTTCAGCCCACAATTTTGTGATCCTCAACTATGAATTTGTGCAGTGCTAACATGCCTCCAAAGTCCAAATACAATGATTTGCTATCGTCTGTCAACGACTAAGCAAAAGTTTAATTGTAAGCAATAAAATAATATAATTAGTTTGTTGAACAAAATACAATGCATAATAATTCTCCTCATTTGAATAGTTGTTGCCCTCGATTCAAGAGAAGTTAAATATTTTCAGATGAGATTTGCCACAAGCAAGATGTAACAGCTTGATAAATCTGGCATTTCAAGTAAGTCGTGGCTTGTCTCACCATGCGAATAATTCGTATGCAACAAAGGGATGTGCACTAGCCATCATACAATGACGATAGTTCGATGAAGGGGCTAAGATGCCCTTAGACTAAGATTGCATTTGTGTCTACATATAATTATCTTAGAATTCTTATGAAATGAATTTGAGCACGGTGCAAGACATGTCTTGATCCAAGTCCCATAGTAAAGTTGTGTGGATAGTCAACAAAGTCTGGTTGTAATTGGCAAAATAGAGCAGCACTTATGATTCAAATTATAATAGTGAGATTGTCTAATTGGAGAATGAAGCAAAAAAATGTTCCCCTGACTCTTGAGGGTCGACGCATAATGATATCATTACGAAAAAAGCATTTCCCTATCGGTCTTAATATCAATACGCTCATGAGAAGCTAGTAAATTTTTATAGATAAAAAGAAGCATTTGTGTTGCGACAAAGCATTAACTCGTTACTTCTATAAACAAAACATGACATAGCAATCCATGCATTTAGTTCCTCGTGAAAATGATTTGAACACTGCGCTTATTCAGTATTATTGCATGAAGAGCTGTAATGATGAATCATAAAGGAGAGGATCTAAGAATTCTTATCGGTTTGGAGGCTTTAATCTGTGCCCCAATTTTGGATTAAAAAATGATGACACGGGCTTCAGGTGGTTTAATTGGTTAGAGCAACGCTGCAGCGGTGTTTGTTGGGAGTGACGCCATTACTAGTTGGCGGCGCTAATGTCTCTTTGTCTCTAAATTGTCTTACACCATACACATTCGCCTGCTTGAGCTTGTCTTCTGCTTTGAACCTTTTAAGCCACCCTAACTGCTGGTTTCACAAACAATGCGTTCTTGTACCCCTGCTACTTCTCAAATTCTCTCTTCAGTGTCAATTCTCTTAAGGCTAAAGCCTCATCAACTCGGCACCATATCAATGCCGAAACGAATTCTAAAATGCTCAGATTATCCGCTTCGCTTTTTAGGTCACGACTATTAGACAAGGAGTTCATTGTGTCCAGAACACTATTTTCAGGAGTTCAGTGGTCTTTTTTTAGGAGCGTTTGCATCCTCGTCTTCTTATCTAAGTGCAGTTGTTGCAAAGATTGTGACTATGATCGAGGCAATTCAAATTGCATGGGATAAAGAATGGCATAACATTTGGTTAGAGATAGATTCTATGCATGTCATCAGCCTACTATCAGCTTACTCCATGGATGTTCCATGGTTTCTTAAAGTTTCTTGGGCAAATTGTTTATGGCATATTGCTCGCTTGCATTTGCATTTTTTGCATATTTTCAGGGAAGGGAATTGTTTGGCGGATACTTTTGCTAATTTTGGTGCAATGAATAGTAGCTTTATGTGGTGGGACTTGGTACCCAATTTTGCTGATGCGTCTTATAGAAGAGACTATGTCGGGCTTCCATTCTTCCGTTCGAGCTCATAAGGAGCAAATTGTTGCTATGGAAGAGGGATTTTGGGAATGAAATATAAGCAGCTGAATTATGGGAAATCAATTTCAGGTGACTGAAGCTAAGCAATCTTAAACTAGTCCATATCATTTTCGTTAATTGTTTTTAACGGGTATTGACCTAGTCTTTCTGTTTGTTTTTCTTTTTCTTTTTTCTTCTTATATTAATAAAATCTTGTAGAGGGGGAGACAGGCAGGGGGTTTCTGGGTGCAACGGTCTTTTCTCCTTTAGGAGAGGGTTGGTGCATCGCATGCGACGATTGACGAAGAGCTAATCTCGCCTAATCCGTCTCTACAAAAAATTAATAAATAAATTGAATCTTTTGAAGGATTATCCTAGTGCATCCCTCTGCCGCCAATCCAATTGGTGCAAACGAATTTGAAAATTCCATGTTATATGTAGTTTCTTCTTCTCCGGAAATATTAGTGTTAGCCTGTGCCCCCACTCAATTGGTTGTCAACCACATCAAGGGTTTTCTACATGCTAATTTAAACTGAATCCAATACCATGACAATATCTATTGCTTCTCAAGATGACTTTTCATAAAGTTTCCACCGACGGCTCCAACTTTTGGCGCAAAAAATTTTGGGTACTCTAATACTCCATCAACAAGTAATCTTGAACACATTGAGAAACTTTAGGCACCATCACTTGCCATCAATGAGAGCACAGGGGATCTGTAAGAAAACACTTCGACGCTCAAGTCAGTCTTTGTTTAGGATGTGTATAAAATATAGAACGATCTCATACCTCTCTCTTTTTCTCCACTTATTCTGGTGGGATTCTAGGCCTTTTATAGGCATAAAAAGCTGGGGTTGCAATTCCCATTATCTCACTTCATGTTCCTTTGTAGTGGTTGATTCATGTTGTTTTATTTTAACCGCATTCCCCAATTTTTAGGATGCACAGAAAGTGGCTAGTTACTTGGCCCTTAATTTTTGCACCACAGAATTTAAGAAATTTTCTAAGACATCCCTTGTGAGAGTCTTTGATTATTTGGAAAACTAACCAAAACCCCCAAAAAACTGTCCTTTTAATTATCAGGACAGAATTTTTTGATAATAACCAAAATGGGCATAAGAAAGATGACAAAGGAGGGCTCCAGGGAAACAAAACATGTAGCAACCCTTGAAAACCTTTAGGTAACAATTGAATGCAAAATGATAAAGTAAGGGCATGGGCTCCAGGAGACAAACCATGCAGGAGGATCACATGGGTTCACATGGCCTTTATCAAAGCAAAAGAAAGAAAAGACAAGATCCCGTCAGAATCAGAAACAATGTCTACAAATTCAGAAACAGTGCCAAAAAGTGGAAGATAATGCACACCATTCAATTGTAAAGAATTTTGTATGCTAGTATCCTCATTTAGTGTATATAAGGAGAAATTCTATTCATTGTAACCACAACCTTAACACAAAACATTTCAACACCTGAACACCATACTTTCACCATATACTCACACCATCTTTATATGTAGCCTTCATAGCATCCTTGTAAACATTTCCTTGTAAACACTGTCTTTGTAAACATTCAGTACATCAATAAAAGTTCAAGTGTACATATTCAAGCAATCTCCAAGTCTTAAGTAAGTTTTCTTTTCTTTCTTTAGCGTGTTTGTTTAAATAGACTTCTAGTCCAAAATAGGGAAATACTATTGTAGTTATATTATTAATCTAAACTGATGATCATACTTTGTTTGAGCATTCTGTTATAATTGAATGTTTGTCATACAAATAACTGGACATTAACCAAGGTACATTTGAGTTCTTCGTACCTTCGAGTTCAGCCGTTAAGCCCTTATACCTGCATTGTGAATGGTTGTCATGCTGAAACATGTCGAGTTCTATGTGCAAGGTTTTATGTCTAGTTGTTATAATGGCCATCCAACTATTTAAATAGACATGCTTTGCGAATCTAGTATCAGAGCTAAGTTTAGCATTTTAATAGTATAATTATAATAGTAAAATACCTTGAGGATGGAAGTCGTTGATACAACTGATATCACACTTGTTTATTTTGTAAAAACAACATATATTATTGTCCTTGTAGACATTGTCAACCACAACCACCAAGTATTTACTGTCTCAGGCACCCAACTATAACTAGCATAAAGAGAAGATTAGCATACATATCCAAAAGAATTAGCAAGACTTTGAAGAAGCAAAAGTTTTATCTTGCTTATCTTGAACATCCTTCATTTATTTGTAAATATAATAACACAGAAGTGCAGCATAAAGTTGTAAAAGCAAAAAGAGCAACAGATCAAACTTTAGAGACCTTGAGAAAAGAAAGAGAGTTTCTAAGAAACCAGTTAGCCATAACTCTAGAGAAAGGTAAACTATAGCTTATGAAAGATTATCTTAATTTAGAAATTAGTGAACCTCAAAAAAGAAAAATAACCTTAGACCAAAATAGTTTAGTTTGTTATTTTCCATTGAGAAAGCATAATCATATTTTGCATAGTGAAGAAAATCCACAAGCCTATAGTATTGTAGATCTTATTATTAGTCAAGTAGAAAATCTAAAATTAGAAAATAATAAGGATAATCATTTGTTACACCAGTTGGTAGAACATTTTCAGAAAAATTCCATAAAAACAATTAGACAAAATTTAGATCATATTACATCTCAATTAAAAGATAATAATAAAAATATTCAAAGGTATCCTAGCAAAGGAGATATAAAAGAGCTTATTGACTTCATAGATAGTAAGCCTAAGCAACTAGAAGTTAGATCATTAGAAATAGTTGAGCAGCTAAAATTAGAAGTTCAAAAAATTCAATTAGTGCAAAAAGAGTTGAGTGAACAAGTAGATAAATTGCATAATAAAATAGATAGATTATTAGTAATATTCCCATTAGGCAAAATAATTTAATTATTCAATTAGTTTTAAGTTTGGTTGAAAATTAGACCAAGTTGAAGAACAAATAGCAGAAATAAACCAAGTTTTACATAACACATCTTTATCACTTCCACCATCTTTGTTAGAAAAATTAGAAAATTTAACTCTAAGTGCAAATAATAATATTAGAAGACCTAAGATGTATCCTTTTGATAATAAAAAATGGAACTCTTTAAGAGAAAAGAAAAAGAAGTAGGTAGAGCTGAAGATATTTATCCAAATGAAGAAGAAGCACAAGAATTTATTAGAAGAGGTTTTGAGAGAACACAGCAAAATAAATATAATTTGTATCAATTAGGTTTATTTGAAAATAGAAGCAGAATTGTAAGCAGCATCAGTCAACATGAAGTTAGCTGTATTGATAAAGAAGTTACTCTTAATTTAATTAGTAAACAAGCAGTTACTCATTTGAGAAAATCACAATATAGTCAAATTCATGTGGGAACAATATTAATTGGAATAGTAGGATTAACTAGAGCACAAGTAGGCGCAAAAGCTTTAGTGTGTGTGTGTGTGTGTGTGTGTGTGTGTGTGTGTATACATGATGATAGATGAGATAATCACCAACAAGCAGTAATAACAACAGCTAAAGTAGACTTAAGTTCAAACTTAGCAGTCATAGGATGTATTCCAAATTATGTTATGACAATGAATGAATTTAGTAAATATATTAAAGTAAGTATAAGAACAAAAAATTATAATATGAAAGGAGAGTATAAAAATTTGTGTATTAGCTTAATGAATATTGGTAAAATGTCTTATAGATATAATCATAAGTTTAATTTAGAATTTCAAAATTTAGTTCAAACATTTGGTAGTAAACATGTAAATATGATCGAAGCAAAACCCGTAGATAATAGTTTTTTTAGAAGAAACTCAGTGAACATTACCTAATTTACAAACCAGATAAAGTACAAATATATAAAACTAGTGCAGGTCAAGCAACAATTAGGTTTAGTCATTACAAGCAACTAGAAAAAATAGAAGAGGATGAAAGTGAGATGGAAAATGAGAGTATTCATATGTCTTTTGACAATTTAGATATTAATTTAGTTGAGCAAAATTTTGATCATATTGTAGATAAGCTTATAGAAGATATTGATCATTTAGATGAAGAAGAGTACTTAGAAAAATATAAGACATATGATTTAGGACTACATAGAATTTCATATGAAGAGATGAAAAAAGTTAATTTTAGAAATAGGAATGGAACATATTTTAGGATCAAAAGAATATAATAATTTATTAGAATTGAACGAAGAATATAATACAGCAGAAGAAAGTAGTACATCAGGAGTAGAAAATCCAAGACACGCAACTAGATCTGATCAACAATTTTTTAGACCAACAAATGAACAAGATAATGAAAAAGCAAAGGTAGATTACATAGAAGAAAATATGATAAAACCATCTCGAAAAAATAGGATATCATACTTGAGAGGGTTTGAACAAATTAATATAGCAAGAAACATATTAAACTTAGATCCACAAGATTAGGAGAGAACAATTGAAAGATGGGAAAATGGTTGCGTATATGTAGCATTAATGTTAGATTTTAGTAATTCACAAAATATGTTAGATTATTTTGAACATACTTTAGATGACTTAGTCTTTGATTATTTCCAATCATGGAAAATTCAAAATCCAGAACAACATCAGGCAGCCAAAACACATTTTAATATTGATGGTTTTGTTACTTTGATTAAACAAGAATTTTTAGATCATAATAGGTTAGATGGCAAAAGTGAACAAGAACAAATAAGAGCAATTAGAAATTTAGAACAATTACAAATTTGTGATTTACAGTATATAGCTAAGTATACAACAGATTTCTTTAAATACTTAGGAAGAACCGGTAGGATTAGTGATACTAATTTATTAGATACTTATATGACAAAAATAAAAGGACCATAGGAGAAAAAATTTGGAATGAATGATAGAAGCATCCAAAGAAAAATAGTGTTGCAATAGGACCTAGAATTCAACATATATATATGATATACTTAGACAAGAGTGTAGTCAAATAAAAGTTAAGAGACAGATTAGAAAGCAATTTTACATGAGCTGTAAATATAGATTTACCTTAGCAGTATGGTTGCCATAAGAAAAATAAGCATAAGAAAATATACAAAAAGAAATATAAGTCATATAAACCCTACAAATAGCATAAGAATTTCAGAATAAGACCTTCAAGAACATCTAGGAAGAGAAAATATATTCCAAAACAATCTAGGAAAAGAAGTGGTAAACCTTGGATTAGAAAATATAAAGTGCCAAAAGATAAGAGTAGTTGTAAATGTTATTCATGTTTAGAAGCTGGACACATTAGACCTAAATGTCCAAAATTAGGTAAACAGCCGAGAGATAAAGTACATTTGATGGACTTGTTTAAGTTAGAAGAAGATGAAGATATACAGTCAATATACAGTTTAGATAATTTAAATGATCATGAGAGTACTTATAGTATAGAGAGTATAAATATGATAGATTTAGATTCGGAAGATTCAAGTAGCACAAATAGTGATTTAGAAGAGTATATGTGTGCATTCATAGAAGAACAACATGAAGAAGAATATAAATACATTAATTTAGGTTGGCCAGAAAAATGTCATAAGTATAGTAAATTAGTTGCAAATAAATAGAGAATTGTTATTGGTACTTCAAAATTCTCATTCTACACTCCAAACTTTCTATATTTAGAAAGAAAAATACACTTGTGAGGAGTATAGAATGAGATTTTTGGAGTGCTAATAACACTTCCCAATAAATATTATAATATATATTCAATATTGTGTGAAAAGTGTTATAGTAATAGGTTATTAGAAGTTAATTCATCAGAATCACAAGAAAGTACTGAAATATTAGGAAATATTGTTCATAGTATAGAAAAGCCAAAAAATAGCTCTTTAATTATCATAAATTGTGAAATAGAATTAGCAAAAGAACATAAGATACAAACAATAGCTATGATAGATACAGGGAGAACAAAGAGTGTCATAAGAGAAGAATTAGTTCCAGAAAAATATAGACAAAAATTAGCAAAACCAGTAAGAATAATGCAGTTTGATGAGAGACCAGTTTATTTAACACACTGCATTAATAACGAGTCTATGTAAGTAGAAAAACAACAATTTAATTTATTATTAACATTTGTTTCACTAGTAGGATCATAACCATTCATTTTAGGTTTAAATTTTTTGAAAAGTTTGCAAGGTTTTTTTATTTATAAATCCTAACATAATATTTTTCGAAAGAGGTATTACAATAACTGACCAAAGTAATACTATAGAAGCATCCAAAAGTATAAGTATAGAAGAATCTAGTAGTCAAGATAGTTATTATTTGGAAAGCTCAAAAGAAAATGATGAGGATAATAATATAGAAGAGTTTGATGAAGAAATATTTGAACATGAATATCCGATTTTAGAAGAAGGAAACCGTATGGAAATATTACAGCTAGATAGACCAAAGAGTTTAGAAGAATTGTTACAATTAGTAGAACAAACTAGAATTATAGGAGAAGATCCACAATTACATTAGAGTAAAAATAAAATAATAGCAAAATTAGATATAATTAATCCAAATTTAACCTAAGACAGTTGACATGCCTTGTAGTTTAATAGATAAAAAGAGTTTGAGTAACAAATTAAAGAGTTGTTAAATTTAAAAGTAATTAGACCCTCTAAATCTAGACATAGATCATCGGCAGTTATTGTAAGAAAACATTCAGAACTAAAGAGAGGTAAGATTAGAATAGTTTATAATTACAAGAGATTAAATGATAATACATATGAAGATAGTTATAAGTTACCAAATAAGAATGAGCTTATAAATAAAATTCAAGAGAGCAAATATTTTAGGAAATTTGATTGTAAATCAGGATTTTGACAAATACGATTAGTAGAAGAATCAATTGGGTGGATAACTTTTACGTGTTCAGAAGGACATTTTGAGTAGCTTGTTATGCCATTTGGACTTAAAAATGCTTCATCAATCTTTCAAAGAAAAATACACCAAATTTTCAAGAATATATGATAAATTTTGTAGTGTTTATGTAGATGATATCTTAATACATAGAAAAAATAGAAATGTACATAGAAAGCACTTAGAGATAGTTTTACAAGATGGAATTATGATTAGCAAAAATAAAATAGCATTAGAAAAACAAGATATAGAATTTTTAGGAATGTATATCAAGTTAGGTACAATACAATTACAAGATCATATAGCTAAAAAGGTTTTAGAATTTTTAGATAAGTTGGAAGATAAAAAACAGTTACAAGCATTTTTAGGACTGTTAAATTATGCAAGAAATTTTATCCCTAATTTAGGAAGAAAAATAGTAGTATTACGCAGTAAAACTAGCAAAACTCGACAAAAGTATTTTAATAGTGAATATATTAAATTAGTTCAAAATATAAAGGAAGAAATTATTAAACTCATTAACATTACCATTAGATGATAGTTACAAAATAGTTGAAACAGATGCTTCATCATTAGGATAGGCATGTATACTATACCAGAAAAAACATAAGGAGTCTCCAAAGTTTGACGAACAAGTTTGTAAATATTCAGCAGGAAAATTTAGTGATGTATGATCAAGATTACTGTCAACGGATTTAGAAATTTTAGGAATAATTAACTCACTTGAGGCATTTTCTTTATTTTTAGATAATGAAGTATTTACGATTAGAATAGATTGTCAAAATATAGTTTCTCATTATAATAAAATACACCCTAATAAACAGGCAGCCCGAAGATGGGTTAATTTTATTGATTCAATTACAGGAAATGGTTTTAAACCAATTTTTGAACATATAAAAGGTAATGACAATACATTAGCTGATATCTTATCAAGATTAATTTGTTGAACATGAATGAAATATCGTGGACCATCATCCTCAATTGGCACAAGACCACAAGGTAGAAGAGCATACTTCAATAGCATAATGATGTACCATAGACCTCCACCATTTAATGGATTCCAAAATAGCATAAGCAAACCAGCATCATTACCAGTACCAACTTTCAACTTTAATAGCAATATTGTTGAAGGAATCAGAAATCCAACTCTGAAGTATAGGTCAAGAATACCAGGTCTTTCTGATAGATAACAGGTTCTCCTAGATAACTTTTGGAATATTCAAATCAAACAGCCAAACATGAGGTTAGGTCATAAAAAAGCCTTTGAACAAGAGTTTAATAGTTTTAATTTTAGTATCCATCAAAGCTAGCATCATATTCATTCTCTTGAGCATAACCTTCAAATCATTTCTAGAAATCATAAGTCCTTACTTAGTAAGTTTACCAAAATGAACCAAGAACTCCAATTTAGAATGCAGCAGAAGGCAAGTAACACTTTGAAAAGAGAATTGAAAATAGGTTTGGAAACTGATCAGCATAAGAATAAAGAAAAAGAGGTTTTTAAACCCATAGAATAAGAGGCTAATGAGCCCATAGAAGAGACTAAGATTGAGCTCTTAGAAGAAGACATTGAAATGAAGCAGCATCAAAATAATGAGTAGCATTAGCATCTGAGTAAAGAAGAAAAACATGAAAGATATGAAAGTTTTTTTAGGAATATATCTTTAGACTTAATAATAGATGATATCCTATTAGAAAAAAAAATTCAAATGAAAAATTAAGAATAATGCCACTAGATATGTAAAATGAGATTATGAGCAAAGCATCACAGTCCATGAAAGAGTTACAATTACAGTTACAATGTGCTTTGTATCAGTCCGTCTTTGATCCAAAACCAGGGATGTATACTATTACAAAGATGTATTCACTATGTTTTTGTGATAGTACAAAGAATTGTATTTATAAACTAGAGGTTAACATAGCTGTGGTCAGGATTAACATGAGAGATTTTAGACCATGACATTTTAGTCATGAGTATCAGAAAAAGTATAATATGGTAGAAGTTACCCCTACCTTACTATTAGAGTTTGGCTATTTTGATAAAATATTCATTAACCATATTTCTCAACTAGAATCATTTCTTGAAAAACTTATAAAAGTAGCAGAAGATTATTTGGAAATGTGGAAAGAAATTTGTATAAGTTTTATTAGTAATCCTCCAGATTGGTATGTACATATACATAAAGAGAAAGTTAGACATATAACCATGATTAATGAGGAGTCCTTTAGACTATCCCCTATCTCCTCACAAAGGTGGACTCCTTCATACAAAAATATTCTAAAATTCTGAGAAATCCAAATGTTAGCCTTAGATGAGTTTGAAGATTTTAGACTTGATATAGTGTTAGTAGCAGAAGAAGAAGAAATGTATATTTACAGTAAGACAATGATCAGTCATCAGCCCTATTGAAAGCCTTAGAATTTCAAAGAAAAAATACAAAAATGTACTACAAAGTAAAAGAAGATAGAGAAAGAGAAGTAGAGCTAATAGAAGGCAATGAACAGTACTAGAACAATTTGATAGAAGAAGAGCTGCAGAACATCGACAACATGATGGAAGCATGAAACACTGGTAGCAAATTAGCATAAGTTGAATAACATCATGCAAAATAATGTATTTTGATCAGACATAAATGTCAACATCATTGTGGAACCCACTACAATAATGAAATAATGGCATAAAAATAAATAAAGAAAAGAGCTTGATCCATTATAGACTTTTCATACACAAAATGTCATTTTCATTAAGAATGAATAGTATCAGACCATTTTCGTTAAAGCTCCCTTGATTATTCTCTCTGGTTGGTATATATAGGCTATGGGTTCATTCAGTGGCGCATAAAAAATTGGTATCAATAATTTTATCTTATGTAGGTAATTTGCAAATAAGCTAAAGCAAACCAACCTAGTTGTGATTTGGATTTTAATTTGTTGAGATTAGCAAATGGCCCTTTATTACAGTGGTGGAAAGAAATTGAGCTTTTGCATGACGATCTGGGTTCGAATCTCATTGATGGTTAATCCAACATTTAATTTAACAAAATCTATCGTTTAACCAAACAAATTTGTTGAGATTATTGAGCTAATAGGTGGGGTTACTGACTTTTGTTTTGTATAATTTTTTTACCATGGCATAGCAAATGTTGATCAGTCAGTGTACACACCTTTCATCTAAAAACTAGTTGTAATTTCCTCATTAGGTTGTGTCATAATTATTACACATTAAATGAAAAAATAATTTCGATTGTTATACATATATCTAATAGAGAAAGAGGGCGCTTTTTCCCATAAAAATGAGTGGAAAACAAAAAAAAATGGAATTATGAATATGTACTGAGAAATGCTAAGTAGACTTTCTTAAAGTAACACTCTCCTTAGACTTTCTATCACCTCACAGTTTAATGTTAATTCCTATCTCAAATTATAAAACATTGTGCAAAAAACATGAGGAGGTAAAAAGTCCATAAAGAGTCCCACTTTTGAGAATCGCCTTAGCATTTCTCATATATGTTTCTTTATTTTCATTAAAATACTCCCAAAACTTGGCTATTACATTCAAAAATGAAAACGTTCATTTTTCTGTTTAGGGGGCAAAAGTTCTCTTTCCTATGCAACCACCTTAATTATTCACACAAACAATATGTGAGCTTCATCTATACATTATACGTATTATGGCATTCGTGTTCTTTTGCTGTTGGACAAATTTTTTGGTGAATTTTAGTAGTAGTTTCACCTTTAATCCTCAAATTCTTGCCTGGTGCACAAATTTTAAAAACTTGTTAAACAAAGACAATAATGACATCAGTTACAAAAGTAGATAGAATTATTGGTGAGCATGTAATTTCATACAATCGATGTTTAAGTTGGAATAAAATTAACACGATGTCCACTATGTTCGGAAACAATTGTTTTGACATATACCAAATTACCACAACTTTTGCAAGCTTTAGAAAGAGGTCAGAGACGTTGAAGTGGAATCTAGTTTTGCACTAGAAAATTTTGCCCGCACATTGCTGCGGGATTGAAAATTGTATGAAAAATTACGTTTGCAACTGAAAATTGCATAAAAGATTATGTTTGCAAGATATAAAAGATTGTGTTTCAAAACATTACTATTTACACTGAATACATTTGGAAAATTGTTCTATACAAAAGTTCTGATTGACACCTTCTTCAAGTTGCTCCTTGGGGGATCTCATGACTCTACCTTGGCCCCTTTGTGATATGGATCCCTGCTCTAGCTTTTTTCTTGGGGTTTGATCTCACAATCTTGCATGTCTGAATTTAGTGCCTTCAAATATGTATAACCACATAAGCATAGGCTTAGGATCAAGGGGAAGGTTATAGGGTAATTCTTTTCAAAACTGTATAATGTAAAAATATATATGATAAGCAATACTATTTACATACACGTGGAGTGTAGGCAGGTAATTATTGACCTTTTTTTTCTAAATCAAGAAAACTAATTCCAAAATATAACTTCAAGAACCCTTTCCAGGCAATTAAACATTAAGAATGATGCTAAGTTGAAATAGAGACAATCAACTTATGTAAGTAATTATATACGTTTTAGATAAGCACCTAGCTTGTGGCAGAAGTATAAGTTTTTCCTTAAACGTCATGGCCACTTAATTTCATGCGTTATTGTAATTCATCTTCACCAGATATAGAAGAGTGACTCCTCAAAGTATCCAATCTTTACATGCAACACATTTAACAAAATCCAGTGACTAATCATAAAGGTACGACATGTAGGCACTGATAGAGATAATGCACTTGAGATGTTGACACTTGTCTAAATCCTAGATAGGCAGTTATTGTAGTAGAATCTTGTGAGTTGTATAAATACCTCATTCATGTAATAACTTCTTTGTTAAGTCATCAATGCATGAAACATCTCTATCTCTAAATTCTCTCTGTGATATTGTTCTTACAAGCTCATAGTATATACGTTAACATGGTATCAATCGCCATGATAGCTCGCAGCTAAAGCTTCGATCCAAGTCTTCTGCATCACTGATTTCTGCAATTTCATATTCTCTAAATCATCGACTGCTAATAACAGTGAGTTGTTGACATCTCTTTGTCTTCTTCGATTCTAGGGTTTCTTGAATTTCTCACATTGTAGATCAAGTCTCTGCTTCTCGATTATTTGACTACTGTGTTTCTTGCACACCAACTGTTTGTTGTGTGTTCTGTGAGGTAAATCTGTCACTACAGCGTGTTGTTTTCGTGATCTTTTCAAGGGAAAAATGGTTACTTCTTCTCAATTACAGATATTTCAATCCCCTATAACTGCACTTGTGTCTTTAATTTCTACATATGTACATGTTAAACTTGATGATACGAACTATCTGAATTGGCACTTCCAAATGTAATTACTGTTGGAAAGTAATGGAATTATGGGATTTGTGGATGGATCTCATCCTTGTCTCCATCTCGAAGTTCTTTAGAGACTGGAGAATCTGGTGTGAATTCTTTGAATTCCTCTTCTTCCATTGATTATGATGCGTATTTAGTTTGGATGATGCATGATAGGGCACTTATGTAGCTTATCACAGCTACATTATCTCCTGTAGCTATGTCATATGCTATTGGCAGCACTAGTTCTAAAGATTTGTGGACTCGATTGAAGGAGCAGTTTTCCACTGTTTCTAAAACTAGCATATTTCAGATGAAGTCTAACCTTCAAACCATTAAAAAGGGATCTAATTCCATTGCTCAGTACTTGCAAAAGATCAAGGAGGCCAGAGACTATTTTTCTACTGCTAGGGTGTACTTTGCTAATGAAGATATTGTTATTCTTGCACTTAATACATTACCAGTAGAATACAATACCTTTAGAACTGTTATAAGAGGAAGAGAGAATGTTATTTCCTTAAAGGAATTTAGGTCTCAATTTCTTGTTGAGGAAGTCATTAAGTCCAATATGAATGCACCTTTTATGACTACTATGGTGGCTAATCATCCCAATTCTTCTCAGAAATGGCCTACACAATCTGGTTTTATATCTGGTGGATTTAAGCAATTCCATAACAACAGGAATAAGGGCAAGGGCAGGTTTAATCAAAATGCTCGTTCTTTTCAACCAAGATCATACTATCCTACTCAAACACATATTTTGCAAACACCATCTCTTGGTGTACTTGGTCAGTTTCCCAACCAATACTCATCCAGCCCCTCTGCTCCAGTAATGCTCACTTATCAACTGTGCAATGTTGATGGTCATTCTGCAGCTTTTTGTGGATCAAAACGACCCAAGAAACCCAGGTGTCAAATCTGTGGCAGGTTCAATCATAGTACCTGGTTTTGTTTCTACAATGAGAAAGGTCCCAATTTCATTGGAGCTGGTTCCACTTCCTAGTTTTCTCATATGCAGTCTTATTCTCCACAAGGATTTTCTCATCATTCTCAGTTCTCAGGCAATCAATTTCAAGCTTTTCTCTCCACCTATGCAAGCTATGCATACAGTGGTTTCTTAGCCATCATCACATACTGTATCTTAATCCATTCCTAAGATTTGGTTAACTGATTCGGGTCAACAAATCATATGATTGCAGATCTCAACAATCTCTCTTTGGCATCACCATACCCCTCTAATGAAACCATTCAGAAAGCAAATGGTGAAGGTTTGCCTGTTTCCCATGTTGGTAGCATTATTTTAAAACCCTCTGTGCACCCAATTAAGCTGAATTCTATGTTGTATGTTCCCAAGCTTACACAGATCCTTCTTTATGTACATAGAATATGCTTGGATAATAATTGTTGGCTCATTTTTTATGCCTTTTGTTTCTCGATTCAGGACAAGGCCAGATGGGAGGCTACTATACAAAGGACTGTGCAGTAATAGACTTTATCCAATCCCCTCCCTAGCTCATCCTTGTTCTGCAACCAATCAACTAGTTGTACAACACAAAGCTTTACTTGGTCAACTTGTCAATTCAACTACCTGGCATAATAGGTTAGGGCATCCATCCAATTCCATTGTCTCTCTTACGTTACAAAAATCACACTTGGCATGTACTAAAGAGTCTAATCCTAGTATATGTCAGAGTTGCTTAGAAGGAAAGTTTTGCAAATTACTTTTCAGTCTACTGTCATTAAGTCTGTAGTACCATTTGAGATTGTACACAGTGACCTTTGGGGTCCTGCATCATGTACTTCAGTAGATAAGTTTAGATACTATGCCACTTTCATTGATGATTGTACCAGATATCGCTGGATATTTCCTTTAATAAATAAATCTGACCTTTGTGCCACATTCATTTCCTTTTATTCATATGTACTCACTTAATTTAATTCCAAGGTTAAAATTCTACAAAGTGATGGAGGGGGTGAGTAAATTTCTTGTCCATCAAAAATCTTGTCCTCATACACCTGAACAGAATGGGGTAGCTGAGAGAAAACATAGGCATGTAATTGAAACTACCATTACTTTGTTACAAACTGCAAAATTGTCTTTTCAATTCTGGTCTTTTGCCTGTCAAACTGCCATATATCTTATTAACCGAATGCCTACACCCAATTTATCAAATAAATCTCCATTTGAATTGTTATTTGGTTGTGTTCCAGTTCTCTCTCATTTGAGAACTTTTGGTTGTGCTTGTTATCCACTTTTTAAACCTTACAATACCTCTAGGCTTCAAATCAAAACCACTAAATGTGTCTTTTGGGGTATGCATCCAAATATAAAGGGTTTATGTGTTTTGAAGTATCTAGGCACAAAATATATGTATCTAGACATATGGTCTTTTTAGAAAAGGAATTTCCTTACACAGACTTATTGACAACCACAAAGTCACAGGTCATTCCTATTATTACACAACTTGTGAGTTAAACACCAGTTGTTACTTATGATAATGCGGTAATGTCACCTGATTCATTTGTCTTCCCATCCCAGTACTATCATCTCCTGGCCCTATACCTGATTCACCAATGAACATTCATTCCAATGCCTCTTCTCCCAGATCACCACCTCATAGTAGCCCTCTATCTGATACATCATTGTCCATTCTTCCTGCTTCCTCTCAGTTCATTACTAGTGCAATAAGTGATTTCTTTCATATCCCTATGGCACTTGACTATAATCCTAACAATCTTCAAGTAGTGTTGGATATTCCTCCTCTCAATCTGCATCCTATGCAGACACGAAGCAAAAGTGGCATTATCAAGAAAAAGGCCTTCTTATCAGTTTCCAAGGAGACCGACTTGTCTCAAACTGAACCTCTCAGTTACAAAATTGCTCTTAAAAGTTCAGTGTGGTTACAGGCTATGACAGAAGAGATTGGGGCATTGTATACTCATAGTACCTGGAGTTTAGTTCCACTGCCACCGGACAAGAATCTTGTTGGTTGCAAATGGATTTTTAAAATCCAAAGACATTTTGATGGGTCTATTGCACGACATAAAGCCCGATTGGTAGCCAAATGATTTAGTCAGGAACCTGGCATTGTTTACTGTGATACATTTAGTCTTGTGGTTAAACCTACCACGGTGTGGATTGTTCTTGCACTTCCTGCTCATTTCAATTAGTTTCTCCGGCAACCTGATGTCAAGAATGCTTTCCTACATGACATTCTTTAAAAGGAGGTATATATGGCCCAACCACCTGGTTTTGAGGACTCTACTAATCCTCACCTAGTATGTAAGCTGCATAAATCTCTCTATGGCCTAAAACAGGCTCCACATGCATGGAATGAACGATTTACCGCATTTTTACCTAAATTGGGGTTCAAGAACACTTGCTCGGATTCTTCCTTGTTTGTGAAACCTGTGGGATCTAATATTGTCATTCTCCTACTCTATGTGGATGACATTATCATAACAGGTAGTGCATCTCAGGCCATTCAACAAGTGATTTCTAATTTAACTTCTGAGTTTGATATCAAGGACTTAGGTTCTCTCCATTTCTTTCTTGGTATTCAAATCACTACAACTTCCACTGGTTTGTTCTTGTCTCAGCACAAGTATGTTACTGATTTATTGCAGAAAACAGAAATGTTTGAATCCAAATCCTGTGACACACCTTGCTTGCCTTATAATTGATTACTGAAGGATGATGGAGAACCATATTCAAATCCTGGTTTATATAGGAGTGTTGTAGGTGCTTTATAGTATCTCACATTCACTAAACCTGATATTGCATTCTCTGTGCATCAGGTATGTCAATTTATGCAATATCTCATGGTTTCTCACTGGACTGCTGTTAAAAGAATCTTGAGTTATTTGAAAGGAGTGTGGTATTACCTATTCTCAAGGAGGCTTGACCCTAAAGGCTTTTAGTGATGCTGATTGGGCAATTGACCCTAATGACAGGAGGTCCACTACTGGTTTAGTGGTGTTTTTAGGCAGCAATCCTATATCATGGTCTTCTAAAAAGCAACAAATAGTCTCACGGTCTTCTATTGAGGTTGAATATCGAGCCCTCTCTACAATTGCAGCTGAACTTGATTGGATTCAACAGATTCTGAGTTTTCTGCAAATCACAGTATTATCACCACCTGCGTTATTTTGTGACAATCTCTCTGTAATAGCATTGTCCTTTAATCCCGTACAACATCAACAGACTAAACACATCGAGATTAATGTACATTTTGTTCACGAAATAGTGGCTTTAAACAAACTTCAAGTGCAGTTTGTGTCTTCCAAGGAGCAGTTTGCCGATATCTTGACTAAGGGACTTAGTGCACCTTTGTTCACACTTCATTGCAGCAATCTCATGCTTGGGCTATCAAAGCATGAGTTTGTGGGGGGATGATAGAGATAATGCACTTGAGATGTTGACACTTGTCTAAATCCTAGATAGGCAGTTATTGTAGTAGAATCTTGTGAGTTGTATAAATACCTCATTCATGTAATAACTTCTTTGTTAAGTCATCAATACATGAAACATCTCTCTCTCTCTCTCTCTCTCTCTCTTTCTCTCTCTTTCTCTCTCTCTATCTCTAAATTCTCTATGTGATATTGTTCTTACAAGCTCATAGTATATACGTTAACAGGTACAATTATTAACAACAATAGTGAATTTAGGATAAATAAATCCAGTAATTTTTGTATAAAACAACAAGAAGGTATGCACAAAATTTGTGTTTGAGCAAATGAAAATCCAGCTGTACTGACACTTGCATCATGCTCCAACCAATTCGGTCTAATACGTAAGAAAAATGTTGTACTTCATATTTGCATCAGTAGTACATCGGATATCCTAAACTATTGTTCTAAGGATAGTTTTGAAAATCCCAGAAAGGTCATTATTTATAGTGCAATGGAAACTTTGTTATTATTTTAAGACAGATAATGATAAGATGGTATGCCTAGGACCAGGAAAAGAACCGACAACTGCATAATAACACGGACAAAAGATTTACTATACTTACCGTACCATGTCTTCTGTCCATGTCCATTAGTTAAGTCAATGTCGTCTGACCAACATAGCATTTTTGCACATGAGCATACAAATTCGCAACCTGGATCTATGTCACACAATCTTTCTTCCAGTTAAGTGTACATTTTGCCTTCCGCTATTCAACCTCATCTAGATAATTTAAATACAAATTATTTGTAAAATATATCAAGATTCATACAACAATCGTGCCATCTAATCATTTATAACATTACTATCAATACTAAAAATGCACACATTGTAAATAATATTATGCATAACTGCTAATCACACAACACAAAAATAAATGTTGATAGAAAAAAAGAAAAAAAAAAAAGGCTAATCGGATAAATGGTCCTTGTGGTGATAAGGAAATCGGAAGATAACCCTTGTGGTAAAAAAATTAGGATTTAAACCCTTGTGGTATAATTTGTTAGCAAATTTAATCCAAAAGTAAATTTTCCGTTAAATGTCAGTTAAATGCAGGGATAAAATTGTACTTTGGCATGTGCCTTCTTCTTTCTCATCTCTCTGCTCTCTCTGTAATTTGTGTTTAAGCAGCCATGTGAGTTTGTGTGATGAGAATGAGAACGAGAATGGTGGGAGTGGACATTACTCGATGGGAGGCGGAGGTGCTTCTGAAGGCTTCTACCAATGCGCTGAGTCCGACCATTTCACGAGGGAGTGCCTTAACAAGGGTTGAACCAGTCATTTCCACTTCACCATCTCTCTGCATATGCTACTGGTCTGTTTGGTTTTTGCTTAATTAAGTCTTGGTTTCTATGAATCAAAAACTTGTTTCAAGTGTTTCGAGTAGTCGTAGTTGTTGGTTTTATGGCCATCTCTCTTGATTTCAATCTATCGAAATCATGAAGTAAATGATTCATTTTGGTATAGTAATTTTTCTTTCTTTTTTTTTTTTTGTTAAAGTTTTTAAGTGAGGATTCAGTGTCATTCTGGCAGAAAATGTGGATCTATGGTTAGTGGTTGGATTTTGATTCATACGCAACCTTTGAGTTCTTTGTGCACAGAAAAGTAATTGGAAAGCAAGTAATCAGAAGCATCAAGGCCATTAAATCCATTAATAATCCCTACGAAAACCCAGTCATGTTCCTCCGAAACAACCACATGAACTCAATCCTTGCCAGCTTTTCCTTGAGCTGATTCAAGACTTTGGCTTCCCATCGGTAATGTCCACTCCCACCATTCTCATTCTCATTCTCATCACTCAAACTCACATGGATGCTCAAACACAAATTACACAGAGAGCATAGAGATGAGAAAGAACAAGGCACATGTCAAAGTACATTTTTATCCCTGCATTTAACGGAAAATTCATTTTTGGATTAAATTTGCTAACAGATTACACCACGAGAGTTTAAATCCTAATTTTTTTACCACGAGGGTTATCTTCCAATTACCCTATCACCACAGAGACCATTTATTCGATTAGGCCAAAAAACAAAAGAAACCAATTCATCATCTAGATAATTGGAATACAAAAAAATTAATTTTACACCAAACACAACAAACACCTTTCTCTCCTTTGCTATTCTTGAAAAACTTAGATTCATGTAAAAATCGGGTTATGCCAAGATACTTCTTACAAGCAAAAAATGCACACAAAAGTGCAATTGAAAAAAGAACCAAACAAAAAATGCACATAAAAGCTCACTGACAAAATTTGAACTATTAAGTATCCTCAAAACAATTCAAAGAGTAATAATTCAGCAAAAGAAAAAAAAAAACATATAAACAAAAGAAAGACACAAAAGGGGATAGACACAAAAAATTGAATACGATGTCAGTGCTAACAACGACTATATATATAAAATAAGGGAATTCGAGTGATTTGATCAGTGTACCATATAACATGAAAAGCAACTGCATTTGAACCTCTTCCAACTTTTATGCAGCCGTCACCAACTGAGTTGACTTGAAATGAGCTCTTTTGCTGCTGGGATGCCCACAAAAAGAAAAAAAAACAATGACAAAATTTTGTCTTTAATGGGCTCTCATCCAACTGGGTACCCTATCATTCACAAATTACATACCACCTTGAAAGACAGAAGCATCACCACTGCCTATTTCACCTAACCTGCATGAAATGTGATCTTTAATTTTTTTTTTTTCAAAAAACATTTTAAGCAAAAAAGAAACCATGTGTAAAACCAGTTAGTATCATACCTAATTATCTCATCTTCACCAAACGTTTGACATCATGGTCATTTTCAGCCAAAAGAGAGGGAGCAATCAAGTGGTTCCTCTTCGGTATCTGACATATAGTGCCATTCAAATGGTTCCTGCATACCGATGAGATTCTCTTAGTGCCTAAAAATATAACAAGCCCTGAGAACTGGCACGAGAAGAGATATGAATTGAAAAGAATAAAAATTAAATTTGAAAAAGCAGAAACAATTGCTCTAGTTGAGGACAGTTAAACTTACTAAGACATTAATACTTAGTTTGGAATTAGATCGAAAATTTTTATTACGCATTTAGCCTCAAAGGAGTACGCATCACTGTCAAACGTAATGCAAACATCTACATGATTGTCGCCATTTAAATGGGCACAGAGTGCTTCAATCTCTCCTTTTGCTTTTAAAAGAGGCATCCCAAGAAATTTAACCTTTAGCTAAGCACTCCAAATGCCCCACCAACTAACCAAAATTTATCTATTTTGGACAAAGAAATATTAAATATTCTAACAGGATTAAATTGATCACAAAGTTTTCAGGGAAAAAAACTGATCACAGGATTTCAATAAGTTGAACAGATGTTGAAATAAAACAACTTAAGCACGGGAATTCATTAGCTTTTGTAATTCGATGTACCAAAATTCAAAACTGACGGGTTCATATTGAGATCACCAATCAAATCACGAAAATTGAAGAAATTCACAGCAAAACGGCAAAATAAAAACGGAAGCTCACTTCTCATCAGCTTTTCCAGGAACACCAGCTGTGATTTCCCCATGTTCAGCTAAATCTGTACACAAAACCGCAAAGCACAGAGAACCAAAATATAAAAATCTACTTCCAAAATATGATGATTCAGTGCAGCAACAGAGTTCCAGAAACGGAATTTAGAGTCCTGTGATTGGTGGCATATTATCTTTGAATCTTGATTTCTTGATCTGCAAATGGATCACAACCCAAAAAAAAATTTACATTTTGTTCACCAAAAGATATAATAGGAAAAACAGAAATTATATACTTTGATCAGAAAGGGCTTCCAAGCTTGCATGCAAAAACCCGAAAATTCCAACTCCAGCTTTTCCTGAAAGCAAAAAGCCAAAAACCAATTCAAATCAGGCAGCCAGCGATGAAGGACGCGAGCCCAGCGAGGATAAAACCGAGAATTAACTGTACAAAGAAGGCAACAGAAGGACAAAGCAAGAGAAGTCGAGGGCATTTCTGACATTTTACTGTTCACGAACGGTGAGTGCCAGAATAACCAAATTTTAGTATATAGATAATGTCGAAAAAAAGGACTACTAGTTATAGGTTGGAAGTATTCAAGCCTATCTCTCCTTTGGCAGGTTTATTTCGTGCATTTGCATTTCAAACTTGCATTTTCATATATCTTGATTAGTGATTTCTGCCTAGTTAAAGTCTGTGTATGTGCGTTCTTAACTATTGCATTTACAACTTTAGTTGAAAATTCTTGTCTACTTTCTTTAATCTGCAACTTGTGAATTTAAATCTGCACATCATTTCAGCTACATTTTGCACCTGCGCCACAAGTGAAGAGCTCAAAAAAATCAAATTTTTGATACAGTTTACGGTTATTAAAAATTTGAAAAGAAGAAAAAAAATAGTTAGTAACTCCTTCTATATGGAGTTGTGATGATCAAAAGTATGAGTATCTTAAAAGTACCCCGTACCACAATGGCTATATTTTGAAATATTCATCATCACAGCCGTCGATGCATGGAGATCATGATCTCCACCGTTGATTGGTGGGCCCACAAGGGTGTTTGACATGGCTATGCAGTGTAGCTGAGATGTGTGCTAGAAATATCTATGGTGTTGTGGATAATGCACCGTTTGTTTAATGTTTTGAAGCTGGGAAGAGAAAGAGGGTTTCATGGGAAGTAGAGTGGCTAAATCAAGACACGTGTCCCACCACCTGTTAAGCTGTTAACCAATTATCCACATGCATATCTGACTGCTTTACACGTATCGCATGCATGTCCAAACACCATTGACATCGGTTGCCGCTTCTATATAGAGCTAGGCCAACCTCCTTGTTCTTACCAGGAACTACAACTACTTCTTCATTATCAAAGGGTGAGAGCTAGCTGCTTGCTGTTTGAACTGTTGCTGTTTTTTCTTTGTGGTTGTGAAATTTGAGGGAGAGATCGATGGCTCAGACTGTGGGAAGGAACGTGGCAGCTCCATTGCTGTTTCTGAACTTGATCATGTATTTGATCGTTGTCGGTTTTGCTAGTTGGTGTCTCAACAGGTTCATCAATGGCCAGACCAATCACCCTAGTATGTTTTTTTCATCAACTACCTCTCTTTTGATTTGTGGGTTTTCTTGTTTACTGGTGATTTTAACGCTTAGTTAATTGCAAACCCGACTTTGGCCAGTTGGTTAGGACAGTCTGAGTCTTCGACTACCCCGTTCTCTATAGACTAGAGTGGATTAGTTCTTTATTGATAAGTTTTGAATATCGTCTTTGTAAAAAGTTGAGAACTAGTAGTAATTTGATTTTTTATTTTCGTTTTTTGAAATTAAACTCGGTGGAAAAATTTTGCTCAGGTTTTGGAGGAAATGGTGCAACAATGTTCTTTTTGATATTCTCCATATTGGCTGGAGTGATGGGCATAGCATCAAAGCTGGCCGGAGCAAACCACATCAGAGCTTGGAGGAGTGATAGCCTAGCTGCAGCAGGATCATCAGCCATCGTGGCATGGGCTCTCACGGCACTGGCCTTTGGGTAAATCTCAGAATCTGACTTGATCACATAGCACTTAAGCACACTTAATATCGTTTATATTGAGATCAATCGGATGATAACCGTGGTGTTTGTCAACAGACTGGCATGGAAGCAGATAAGCATTGGAGGGTTTAGAGGATGGAGGCTGAGGCTCTTGGAGGCTTTCGTAATAGTCTTGACATTCACTCAGCTATTGTACCTCTTGCTGCTTCATGCGGGTGTCTTCAGCAGCAAGTATGGCCCGGGCTACCGTGACACCGACTACCCGGCTGCCGGCGATCCGATACACAAGGGCACAACTGGAGGAGTCCCTGCGTCTAGGGTTGTTTAAGGACATAGGGATATCGTAGCAGCGCGACTCCCACATAATTTAATGTGGATTTCGTTTCCCCTTCCCTTTTGGGAAAGGGGGTTTGTGTTTCATAATTTAATGGGGAATTTTAAGTTTTTACTTTGTGGTTTTGTGGGTTGGATAGGTTTGGGGACGTGGTCACTGACCAAAGTGGTGTGCTGTGCGCATGTTTGTACGACTTCGTGTACATCATGTGTATAATGTATGCATGGTTTTTAATTAACGCATGGTTAACATCCTTTCAAATTAATTTAAGTTTGTGTTCGTAAACCTCTCTGAGTAGAGAAATTCTGTATCGTCCGATCTGGATCATCATTTGATTGGGATCAAAAGAAGGGGAAAAAAGATAAAGAGAAACAAAAAGAACGAGAAGAAAGAGCAAAAACTAAAAAGGTTGCTGTCGTTGCGCCCGAAAAGTCACCCAAACATCCATTGCTTTAAAAGAGGAAAAGGGATTTGGAAATCCTCATCCCAATCCTTATCCGATGAACAATACTTGGCTGCTGAAAATTTAGCCTAATAAAATTTAAACATGTGTAAAATTTGTGTTTATAATTTTAATTATTTGGACATGTGTCCCAATCTAATTGGATAAAAGCAGGAGTTTCATGTTCCAACTGATATATGGACTTGCAAAATTCTATTTTCGATTGATTGAGTTTTCTCCTTGACAAGGGCTTAAACGTAAGGAAGTAGACTTCCGCATAGTTAAATAGACACTCCATCAGACATTTCACAATTTTATTACAGTTTAGTTCACGTCAAACTAATTCAGCTTAGTTATTAAAGCCAGTTCGGTATGGTCCCTAAACCTATATAGTTTCATTATCAACTCCAAAGCTAGAGCATCATTTTGAGTTGTGTATTTTCCTTGAGAAAAAGGGAAAAGAATTTGGGATTTTATCCTTGAATATTCAGATAAATGGACTTATGTAATAGATTATAGACGTCAATTTAAGTCCCCCAAACATGTGGTAAAGTTCTCTCTACACCAAGGGATTATGAAGTCGTTCATAACCCAGAAGCTTATGAGCGTTATGATTAACGAAATTTATGCTAAGCCCAGAAACAGGACAATTATGAATTATAGCCCAATTTTCTCTCATTTTTCACAAATTCTTCCCCCAAACTATGATCAGAGTTCGATATTAATTTATTCCTCTTCTCCTTAGTATAAATATATTGTTGTACAAGGAAAAATAAAAAACGTGTTTGCATAGAACATCAGATGGCCAAGAGTAATTAGCTAAGAGTAATTTTCCTTGAATCACATTCATCTATAAAAAATCAGCTCTTAAGCAGTAACCAGTTCAAAGTCCAAATGACAAATAGAAGGAAATCAAAACTTGGAGGAGAAGAAAAGGGCTGGCTCTGTTAAGAACAGAACGCCTCAAATCAACTTCCCCTCAACTTTGACATGATGCTTAAACTAATTCTTTCCGAAATAGGCACACAACGACGCCATACTATGCTTAACCTTCGGTGATGAAACCTTCCTTGCGACCTTCAAACCCTGGCCGCATGAGCTTTTTCTCTCTTTTTGCGATTTTCCGGTTTATCTTCTCTTGCTTTTTCTGTGATATATTATCTGATCTCTTCTTCTGTTTATCTGCTTTCATCTTCTCTGTGGTTTCAACCCTTCCCTTCCACTTCTCGGCATTCTTCTGATGCCGCTTCTTCTCCTTCTGAATGCTTTGTTTCAACAACTTTGGATCATCGTGAACCTTCATCCCAGCAGCTCTACTTGTTGCAGCTTTCCAAGAATGCTTCTTCGAGATTATCTCACCTTTTTCTGGATCTTTCTTGGCTTCTTGCAACTGTTTTGCCCTCTCAAGCTCCCGCAACTTTGACAACTTTTTCTTCTTATTTGTCTTACCAAGCTCATCTTCGTCCCCAAGTTTGACATAACCAAATGTCAGCTCCTTTGCAGCCTCTGCAACATCTTTCTCCACTTTAGCCACTGAATCATCACTAGCAGATTTCTTACCATCAGATACGACCTCTCTCTTCCGTTTCTTCTGGTCAGCTCCTTTCTTCTCATATCTTTCCTTTCGCTCAATCCTCTTCCTTGCTCTCTCTGAACCTTCAGAATGCCGACCAGCCCGAAACTCATCAAGTTTGCGATGAAGCCGTTGCTGGAGTTCTTCATATGTCACTGAAAGTTCATCATCTTCCGCTGAACATTCATCATCTTCCAGACCAGGCACCACGGGCTTAATCTCTATTTCATCACTATCACTCTCATCGTTTGACTTCTTTTCCAAACTTTGCTTTAGCAAATCAAGGGTAGTCTTAGAAGACTTCTCTGGATCCAACCGTTCTCTTCGAGCTTTCTTAATGTTTTCCTTTGATTCCTTCTTTGCTGAAGCTTTTGCAGTCTTGCTGAGACCTTGAAACCATGGCTTTTCATCATCGTCAACGGGTAGATAGAATCTAGCAGGGATGAGCTCAACTAACTTGTCGAAGAATTGAGAATGCTGATGGATAATAGACTTCAAATCGAGAATTGGATTGGACTCACTGGTATGACTTCCTCTTTTTTTCTTCATCTGCAAAGTGATCAAAATTGAGGTAAATAGCGAGCAGCAGAAAATGGTTGCGAATGGATGTAACGCATACGCACTAACTATACAACCCAATCCTAATTAAGGACATTTCATTTGCAAATTGATCAACAGAGCATAATAAAAAACAGATTATAAAACATGATGAGCACCCAGCAACAGTAAGATTTCAAACAAATCAAACAGAAAAAGCAAATATGCAATCTGATGAAAACCCTGCTAGGGTCAACTTTTAAAACAAATCAAAAATTAAATTAAAAGAGAAAAATGGATAATAAATCAGATGACAACCCAATTAGAATAATCAGCAGAAGACATAGATAACAAATTATGTAATCTAATGAAATCCCAGTTACAGTAATCAGCAGAAGAAATAAATTAATATGCAATCAGATGAAGAATACAAACAAAATTACTGAAAAATCAAAATAATTGCTTTCTATGACAAGTAAATAGCAAAGCCATGAACTATCAACGAAACCAAATTAGACCCATAAATTTAAAACAAAAAACGAGATTAATAAAGTTTGTTTAGGCTAAATAAAAAATCAAGAGAAGTAAGTTGCGCAATTATCTGCGAATAAAAGAGAGAAGAAGATGAAGAGAGAGAGACCGTGGTGAATCCCGCGGCGTCGGATACAGAGATCAGAAGCTGAAGCTTGTTTTTCTGCTTTTGGTCGTAATGGTTAATTCATGGAAACAAACAAAGCCCTTAAAGGGCACGGATTGCAGCAGTTCCAAGAATACAAGAACCCTAGAGGAATGGGCTTTTGGGAATGGACTGGGCTGTTTTTAGCGTTTTATTAAAAGTTGGGTTTTTGCTGACAATTGGACGGGTTGATAAGCAGAGGCTTTTTCAGTAGGATGCAAGAAAAGATATGCATTCTCGTGCGAGTTCGATCTTCACCGATTTTTTTCTATCCTAATAATAACTATCTAACATTATAACATTATACATCTACAAGAAACCACATTACCATGTCTTATGGGAGGTTAATAGAGCACCCGTGTGGTCAACCCTTGGCGGGTATGATATGGTGTCAATGTTAGAGAATAAAAAGATTTAACTGGTTCATTCCGAATATGTTAGCTACGTCCATAGACAATGTATGATGTATATCTTTGTTAATCTTTACAAAATCTCTTAATACAAAGTGGTAAAGCTCTCTCTTTTTTTTTAGGATCAAACCTCGTCTTGGGTTATTCCTCCTTTTTATATAGACCTTGCATGAGCCCAAAAAGTCTTTGGGCCTTTGATTCTCGGACAGCCCTTACTGTGGAGTGGAGTTGACGTCCAAGCAGGTATACTCGTAGGGTTTCCACGTAGAAAAGTCGTTTAGGAGTGGCGCTTGTCTGAAGGCGATCCGAAACTAATCTGGTCGGGCGCTTGTCTGAAGGCAGTCAGAAAGTAATCTGGTTGTGCGCTCCCTGTAGTTGTTTTGTAGGTCCCATCGTGGGCTACCTTCCATGTTGATAATCAACACGTGGCACAGAGTTGACGTTTTAAGTAGACTTGCTTTTAACATTTTGTGTTAAAAAATTGTTAGGCCTGACATTTGGTAATGTTTTGACGATTCATATGGTGCGGCGCTCGGTACTGGAAGTTGTTGGGCTGGCTTTGTGGGCATTATAGCTTGGCCTTCTGTTCTTTTGGGTGAAGCCTCATATATGTTAAGCTAAAACAATATTGGTGAGGTGCTACCCAATTTATTCGAACATTGAGGCCGTATGCACGAGAATTACTTACATTATATGGATACACCTTTACGTGGTATTTTGTGTTAGTGAAACAAAAATATGGAGACAAAAACTTACAAAAGATTTTATTTTATTGGCAGGACACTATCATGGTTGTATATCAAGTCATTATCAACATACACACCTTCAATTTTATTTATTTGAGAGCTCAATTTATTTTTAACTTGTAGACACTTGTCTCATAATAGAGATGAATTATTAGGCCAAAGTCCTACCACATCATCAGTTAATGGTCAAGTTAGTGAAAGTATGAAAATAATAGAATCAATGTGTGACTTTGAAAGTGAGACGAAAAATACAACGAGTACAAATTATTGGGCCAAAGTCCTACCACATCATAAGTTAATGGTTATGTTAGTGAAAGTATGAAGGTGATAGAATCAATGTGTAATTACGAAAGTGAGATGAAAAATACTATGATTACAAAAAAACTGAAATTTAGGAAACTTGAGAATAGGATAATGTAAATTACCATATATTCATAGTTCAAAAGCTTAAAAACATGCCGTCTCAATTCCATCTAATTATCTTTACACTATGTTTGGATGAAGAAAATAAACTTGCAATTTGGACAAAAGTCAGAATTTATAAATTGACATGCAATATTTTTCTTGTTTGGTTTTAAAAACATAGAAATTTAGATTTTTCGTGTGAAAAAAAAAAAAACTTGGAATTTGGGACATCCAATTCTAAAGTTTAAATTTCATATAAATATTTTTCATTTTTACATTTTCATGAGTGTGCATTGTTGGAACCAAATTCGCGCACTGTCGTGAATGGTGATTGTGCACAAATTCGAGCAACCTGCAAAACAATCAACAACCATGCAAGCCTATGGCGGGGGCGCCGGGGGGTTGTGTGCTAGCAAAAGACTCTCTAATGGTGAAATTAGTGAATGATTTTAGACTCAAGCAATGGGCTAGAGAATTGAAGCATTTATACCATGGGAGAGAAACCTTTTTAGGATAGAATCCTCATTCTAAGCTGAGAGAATCCTAGAGGATATCTAGAAGTAGATATTGCACATCCTTAGGAGTTATGATTACTTGCAGCGTATTGCTTGAGTCCTATATTTGTTTACTAACTTAATCGTCAGAGAGCATTTGGCTGGTACACCTCTCTCCACCCCCCCTCGCCTTACCTTCCCCCACCCCCCCCCCCCCCAAGGCCTGGTCTTAAGCTTGCTTATAGTTGTTTGTTGTTTTATAGGTAACTTCGATTTGTGCATGTCTTCCACCTGCGGCAATGCGCGAATTTGGTTCTAACAATTTGTGCTTTCATTAAGAGTGAACTCATATTCCTCTTGACCAAATCATTCTACCCCTCTGGAAGCTCATTTTAAGTGATCACACTGCACCCGGCCATCTCCTTACACGACGCCGACCTCAAGAACGATGAAATTTCTGCCATAGATCAAATATGGGAAAACCTAAATGCAAATGTGTCTTTAGAAGATCTCCGAGAGTGCTCGCAAACCAATGAACTGACAAGACTTGCGCAATCATAAGATGCGAGTAAAAGATCTCGATGATGTTGTCTCCCGTTTTAAGGAGCCAATAGTCCAGGCAACACTTACTCAGATCCCAACAAGAATCGTTAATATAAGCCTAGACACACATCCCCAAAAGCTTGCTCACGAAATACAACACAGAAAGTCCAGAAGTGCTCAGATTGCGTTACCATAGATGAACCCTAAATGGGTGTATTTATACCGTGGGAGAAATACTTTGTAGGATAAAATCCTCGTTCTAAGCCAAGAGAATTATAAAGGATATCTAGAAGTGGATATTACATCCTCTTAGGAATTGTGATCACTTGTGGCACACGCCAACTCCTAGATTGTAGGAACTACAAGACATATAAGGATCTTATTGGGTTCGTATCTGGATCAGATCGCGTGTCTTGTGGAACGAGCATGGTCATCTAGCGAAGTCGTAATGACTCCGCTTATTGCCCCGGAATAGGGTGATGGTGGCACTGCTACTCTGTTTAATACAGCTCTGCTCAGATTTGGTGAGTCCATGATCGAACTTCTAAGGTAACTAGATGCGGATCCTGTTGGAAATGTGCCCTAAAACCAATCATATGATGATACTTTACGGACATTTCAAACTAATGTAGTTCATTTCAAACTCATGTAGTTTAAATGTAAAGGGCAAAGATTATTGTTTGAGCCGTCTAATATAAATGTTATATGCTTAAACGATAAGTCCAAGGAATATGTGATTGGAAGAATGCGATCTAAAGAAGTTAGATTCATGAGACCATTCTTTCGTTGACACATCCTAAACGTTCCTGATCATAGGATTGTCAATTGGGCATTGACAGTCCGTTAAGATCAGTACGTGCTATGTCTTCTCTCAGGGAGAGTGACTAGTCTCGAGTCATTGGTGTGTGTGACATCAAGACAAGTACGTAGGTGCTCAATAGAGAATGAGTTCACTGAACACGATCAACGAAGAGTTCTCATATTCATGTCACATGAGAACTCATGGTTGGGATAATGCAAATTAGTCTTTTGACCTGAGGCATCACAGTTGTCTTGTGGTTAGGTCCTTAATCTTTGATTATGTCAAAGTCACTCTATCAGGGTGTCCACGGCATCGTCGGGGTTAAGCCACTTAGCCATGGAGGCAAGTGAATGCGCAACAAGGGATCTCTAACCTTCAAACTGTTTGAGGGAGAATACTCTATGATATGATTTGGAATCTCTGGCCAGAGTATGAATGAAATGTTGGAATGCGTTCCAGATCACATTCAAGGTAATCATATAAGCACAAGATTCACATTGGATAGTAGACATGAATAAACTATCAAACCAAACAATGTGGTCAAGAGTATTGTATTAGAGAAAGACCGTATTGCATTTGTAATCCTAAACTGAATAGGTTCTCCACCTCTTCTTATTAGCTTGGGTAACCATGATATGCTGCTAGGTGTCACTCATGGTTTGTGGAAGCCCTAAAAGTGTATTATCACTAACGGGAGAATTGAAAGTAAGTTTCAATTCACAATCGATTTGAAAGAGTTTGAATCGCCCACTGCCTCGCTAAAAGGAACCTAATGGATCGTACACCGTGTAAGGTAGAGTTTGAAGATTCAACGGAGATGAGTAAGAATAATTAAATGGTTTAATTATTTATCTAAGGCTAGGATTAATTAATATGTTAATTAATCAAACGAATAAGTTCGTTAAAGACCTTGGGTTAGTTTTGGGCCGCAAGGCCCAATGGGATTTGAATGTCAAGCCCATTAACTCAAGTTGTATGACAACTTGAATAAAACAAAGGGCTTGAAAGCCCAATAAACCTATAGGCTAGCCATGTGTAAAAGAATAGGGCTTTTGGTCCATTAGGTCACTTATTTGAAGGGACTATATAAAGGACTTTATAGCCTAAAATTTACTAAGGGTTATTTTTGGGGAAAGGATGAGAACACAAGCTCTCCTTTCTCTCAAAAATTTTGGCCAATCTAGAGGGGAATAGCTAGCAATCTTACTTCCTCTAGGTCACTCATTTCTTCTACAATATACCTTGGTGTGGAGACTTAGAGGTTTTCAATTTTGGGAACTTGGAGAAACCTTTTCATCCATCCAAATCCATGGATCCAAGATGCAAGGAATGAAGGCCCTCTCTTTGGGTGATTAGCCTTTGCTTATGCAAAGAGGAATCTACAAAGGTATTGATTTCTCAACTCACTTTGTTTTGAGTTGAGTCTTGGTTCACCTATCTACTAGGCTTTGAATTTCATGGGTAAATGTTTTGTTTTAAGTGCATACAAGCATGATTCCGCCTTTAATTGTTAATTGCATGCTATTGATGTTGCTTAAATGAACATGTTTTTCACAAATTTTCCTTCAAGTGGTATCAGAGCCTAAGTCTAGTAGTTGGTGAATCCTTTTGTGTTTTGTAGTTCATAGTTTATGATTTGAATGTTGTAATTGTTACAAGCTTTATTCTTGCTTCTTTGAATGTAAATTTTGTTAGAAAATTTGCCATCTCAAATGTTGTAGATGTAGTTCATATGAGCATGAATTTTGGAGCTAAAATTTGGTGCCATGTTTTTTGGGAAATTCGGCCAAATCCAAAGGGTGGAATTTTGGGTTCTTGTTTGACTTGTTAAAATTGTTTTAAAGTGACTTTTGGAACCCCTATGTACCCTAGTATGGTTGTATGTTATTTCCCTTAAGTTTGAGTGGTTTTGGTATGTTTTTGGGTGAAGAATGTTCATGGAGCTCTTATGGGTTTTCATGAATGTTCTTCATTGTTCTTGATATGTTCTTGCCAAGAACAAAAGGTTTGGTGTTTTGATTCAAAGTTTTGATTTATTTCATAAAGTTTTTGTTTTGAAATATTTCTTATGTTTAAATATATTAGATATTTATTTTGAAAAATTAAAGAAATTTTAGTGGGTTGGTGTGTAATGATTTATTCCATTACACACACTCCACTTACAAAAACTTTGAAATTTTTTTTTTATTACTTTGCTTCAAAATCAGCCACCCTAATCAATTAGGGTCCTTGTGGGGCTTTCATGCAATTATATAAAGTTTTCATACTTTTGTGTATTTGCATTTTGACCCAAAAGTTTACGTTTTTACGTAAAGGTCCAAAATCACTAAAAGGACAAATTGTTTTGCTCCTTTAATGAAGTTTTATTTTTTGTGGAAAATTTTGGGTTCTAGTTGTAATTACATGAAGTAGTGGACTTTTGTGTTTTTACAAAGTGACCCCAAAAGTTTAAGTTTTTGCAAAATAGCCCAAAAGTTGAGGTTAATTGCACTATGGCCCAAACAAGTTGAGGTCATAGCATTTTGGCCCAAATTAGGTAGAGAACAAAAATTGTTTTGTCTCTTTAAATGAGAATTGGATTTTCATTTCATTTAGCTCCATTTAAATCAATTCTATGGATACAAAAACCAAATGAAAATGTTGCATTCAAGTTTAATTAGTTAAAGCGTTAATTAATTAAAGAAAGGGTGATTATGAACCTTAGCCTACGATAATTGAGCTATGTGAAAGGCCGTTTCAAATTTGTTTGAACCATGGGAATGTGTAGATTAAATTTTGGTTGTAATTTGATATGATCAATTGTTGTAAAAGAGCATAAGCTCTTCTTTACTTTAAAGTAATTTGATTTGATCAATTGTTGTAAAAGAGCATAAGCTCTTATTTACTTTGAAGTACTCCTTTCTTGTTTTATTCGATATGCATGAAATTGGAGTAGTTGGGTCCAACGCCCAATAAGACAACACGCCTTAATGTGATTAAACGCGTAACTAAAATCAATCACCATCCCTAGACCGAGATTCAACACTAGGCTCGTGTTTGAATCGAATCAAGGGTTCATAGTCATCCTAAGGCCCTAAGGCAACTATATAGTCCATCAATGAATGCAAACCTTATGTTAGTAGTATCATATACTCTTGCTTTAAAAACCGTTTTAAAAGCTTAGTAGGAGTATTATATACAACTAAATCAATCAAATGGACCAATAGTTGTAATAGGACCAAAATGTTTTAATTGGATTAAAATGTATGTTTATATGTGATGAGACCTAAAACCCTCAACAAACCAATATTAAGTTGATAAGCGAGAGATGCTTTGAATATCTCTTCGTGGCCTTCCACCGTGGTAGGCTCCAATCGTTTGTGACTTGTACACCGGCTTCACCCTATCATGGGGGAGTACAAAGTGCATGCTTACACTCAGGAGGAGTCTATACGCATATGATGAGGTGAGTGTAGGCAACGAGGATGGCCAATATCATATCATTGTGAGGCTATTCTTGAACCCCTTCATGAACTAAGCATGGTGGGAATAACTTAACTAAGTGCAATGGCGCCGATATCATATCATTGTGAGGCAACATTCTCTAGAGGCCAAATAAGATGGGTACTTGCATGAGATGCAAATGAGTAAGCGTACTCTCTCATTATTATTAATGCTAGCCGATATCGTATCATCGTGAGGTGGGCTTGGTAATAGTGAGCCTCCCATACCCTACTAAGAGTTTCCTCCAAAACTCTCGAATTCCGATGAGGGATATGGAATTTGCCAAAAATAGTGGGTGGTGCTATTTGATTTAAAGACCCGAATCAAATGGCTTAAAATCAATCAATTTATATTCGTTATGTATTTGTTTACCAATATATTTGCAAACGCTATCCAAAACTTGACAAAGAAAAACCGAACGCTTTAATTTCCGGACTTAGTTCTACAATCCCATAGATTGTCTTTAATGGCTTGTAGATGTAACTAAGTAGTCTCATCCTCACAATCTTCCTATTGATAATGTATCATTGGAAGAATATGTTAGATAAGTCTAACATGAGAAGGACAACACTTTTAATGTCATAATTCTTCAAATACAAATTGTTGTATGAAGAAATAAGAGTTGCTTTGAACAACCCTTAATCAACACAAACTTTAGTGCTTGCCTCTTTGTTACACGAATAAGGAACTTGAGAAGTAAGCACAAGGGCATGGACACTTTATGTGCCATGATTCTTCACTTACAAATTGTTGTATGAAGAAATGAGAGTTGCCTTGAACAACTCTTGAAAGTTTGTTATTATGTTTAGAACATAATGGTTGGTTGACAAAAATAGTCCATTTATATGGACTTATGATGATTTTGAATCATTGAGTGTTGAAGTGTTAAACCACTTAACGAGATGGAAACTAGGCAAGGACTTCACCTTTGTGTCCCTATCCTAATGGTTCACTAAGTTTATTGTAAACTATAGTGAACAATAACTGCACGCTCTCCAAATCGTTTGATGTGTATAACACATTTGAAATAAGTTTCAAGAGAGATAGTGGGAGTTTAGGGACCATGACTATTGTAATCAAAAGGGAAGTCAAATGAAGAAGGCAAAATAACTCCAAGGGAACAAACTTTCTTTATGAAAGGATGGACATTGGAAGGGGTATTTGCAAGAAATGTCTTGCAAGTGTCAAGAACACACCTTTCGAAGGTGTTGTAATATGTTCTTGAAATAGTTCAAAACAGTTGGTTCTTCTACTTGAATGCTTGATTCCGTATTAGTAACTATGTTTTACAATTGTTGTAAAAGTGTGCTAATAAGAAGTAGAAGATTAAATGAGAGAAGAGAAAGTACTTCACATTCGGAAAGTGAATAAAATATAGATCTCTGCGAAAGCGGATTGTACTTACTTTCTCATATGAACTACCAAAGAAATTGGAAAATACTAAAGATTGTCTTTACATTCCAATTTTAAGGAACTTAAATCCGTCACTATAGTAGAGATGGATAAATGTTTTGTTTGACAAAAACATTGTTCTTTATTAATCAATAAATTAGATTATTGTAATTTAATTGGTTGTCTTTATAGTAGAGATGATGTGGTAGTTTAACTGTTTAGAATACGATGATGCTTAAAACCCAAAAGGTTGCAAGGTAGTGACTAATCCCAACTGAGTTGTGATACCTCTAAAACATAAGTTACGAGTTGGTCATAGATGGATGCTTTGGATCGTTAGATCCGGATCCAAGACCTTCTTGTTAAAAATTGCATAGAGGCGAAATGTTCGAATCTTTATTCTTTTGGAAAGAAGAAAGAATCACAAAGTTGTTGAGGTTAATTCACTTAGATGTTAGTGGCACTTGTCCACAACATAATACTACTCATGTTGTATGACATTCACCAAAGATCACTCTCGGTTGGATTATAATTTATTTTGAATAAACACAAGTCCGAATACTTTGCAAAAGGTTTCAAAGAATTCAAGAAATGTAAGTAGATGAGTAAGACGTCTAAAGTATTTACCTCCTTAGATTTGATCCAAGGAAAAAGTAACACTTTAGATTAATTTCCTTGAAAAATATCAAGGAAAGTAGCATCGTAAGATAATGTATTTCTCCATTAGGAGAAGAATGAACATAAATAAGATTTAGTTCGTTGGACATTATCAATTACCCATATATATATATGATATATACTTCTAAGACATGTTAGTTGTAAGAAGATCCATCCATCATGGATCTTAGCAAGCTAGTGGGAGCTATAAGCGTCTTATGAGAAAAGATCAATTGTTTGATTTCTCATAAAGATGTAAATAAATCTTTTGTTTACTAGGTTTACAAAAGATTAGTGGGAGTTGATCATATTCCTAAATTTGAATATATATATATACATGATATATATTAATTTTGAAAATGAAAGGAATTCTTCATCGTTAAAGTTATGACTTTAAACATTCTATAATGATAGAATGTATATGGGAGACATAGTCTATATACATGGGATGGAAATCGATAATGATAGATTTCAAGATATAATTGGATTATATCAATCCCTAAAATAGACAAGAGATGCTAGGAAGTTTCTCATATGATGATAAACTTCAATAAGAATGACAATTCTAGTGAGACTAGGAAGTTGTTCTTCTCAAAGGGAATGTACCCTTTGACTCCCAAAGAAATAATGCGTAAATAGAATCCTTTATGCATACGCAGAAAGGTGATTTATGTATTTCATATTGTATGAAAACATTGATATAAGTCGTACCTAGAACGGTACAAGATGATATCAGTGCAAGCCCAGGATCAGAACCATGGCAACTGTCAAGTGAATCCTTAGGTATTTAAGAAATACTAAGGATGAATTCCTCAAGAATGAGGAAGAATTAGAGTAACGTAATGGAAGCGTAAATGTATTAGATTATGAATCTAATCCATCATAGAATATCTCTTCATTATGAATGAAGTGATAAAGAGATATCTCTTTATTATGACTAAAGAGATATTTGGGTGGAAACGTTAAAAGTAAATGACTTTAATGTGTTCCATCATGTATGCAAAATATATTGCCATATAGAAGCTTACAACATTGTTGTTTGGATGGGAAAGTTCATTCATGAACTCTTCATTCGGTTCCAACCAGAAAGTGTATGACACTAATGGGGCGATAGCTCAAGCCAGGGAATCAAGGTCTCATCAAGGTCCGAACTCAAATGAGAGACTGAACCACATGATTGAGAATCATGTATAATGGTGACGTCGTTATTCTCAAGGTTGCTTCTATGGATAACATATAGATATCCATTGTTTAGGCCTACTACTCAGCCATTTATGAAATGAATTACAGAAGAGGTATCATCAATGATGACTAAGCTGATTGGCTCTAGTGCAAGTGGGAGATTGTTGGAAATGTGCCCTAAAACCAATCATATG
Organism: Pyrus x bretschneideri; assembly: GCF_019419815.1. Taxonomy (NCBI): domain Eukaryota; kingdom Viridiplantae; phylum Streptophyta; class Magnoliopsida; order Rosales; family Rosaceae; genus Pyrus; species Pyrus x bretschneideri. The sequence continues at coordinate 511,345 of NW_025999679.1, forward strand.
ATGATACTTTACGGACATTTCAAACTAATGTAGTTCATTTCAAACTCATGTAGTTTAAATGTAAAGGGCAAAGATTATTGTTTGAGCCGTCTAATATAAATGTTATATGCTTAAACGATAAGTCCAAGGAATATGTGATTGGAAGAATGCGATCTAAAGAAGTTAGATTCATGAGACCATTCTTTCGTTGACACATCCTAAACGTTCCTGATCATAGGATTGTCAATTGGGCATTGACAGTCCGTTAAGATCAGTACGTGCTATGTCTTCTCTCAGGGAGAGTGACTAGTCTCGAGTCATTGGTGTGTGTGACATCAAGACAAGTACGTAGGTGCTCAATAGAGAATGAGTTCACTGAACACGATCAACGAAGAGTTCTCATATTCATGTCACATGAGAACTCATGGTTGGGATAATGCAAATTAGTCTTTTGACCTGAGGCATCACAGTTGTCTTGTGGTTAGGTCCTTAATCTTTGATTATGTCAAAGTCACTCTATCAGGGTGTCCACGGCATCGTCGGGGTTAAGCCACTTAGCCATGGAGGCAAGTGAATGCGCAACAAGGGATCTCTAACCTTCAAACTGTTTGAGGGAGAATACTCTATGATATGATTTGGAATCTCTGGCCAGAGTATGAATGAAATGTTGGAATGCGTTCCAGATCACATTCAAGGTAATCATATAAGCACAAGATTCACATTGGATAGTAGACATGAATAAACTATCAAACCAAACAATGTGGTCAAGAGTATTGTATTAGAGAAAGACCGTATTGCATTTGTAATCCTAAACTGAATAGGTTCTCCACCTCTTCTTATTAGCTTGGGTAACCATGATATGCTGCTAGGTGTCACTCATGGTTTGTGGAAGCCCTAAAAGTGTATTATCACTAACGGGAGAATTGAAAGTAAGTTTCAATTCACAATCGATTTGAAAGAGTTTGAATCGCCCACTGCCTCGCTAAAAGGAACCTAATGGATCGTACACCGTGTAAGGTAGAGTTTGAAGATTCAACGGAGATGAGTAAGAATAATTAAATGGTTTAATTATTTATCTAAGGCTAGGATTAATTAATATGTTAATTAATCAAACGAATAAGTTCGTTAAAGACCTTGGGTTAGTTTTGGGCCGCAAGGCCCAATGGGATTTGAATGTCAAGCCCATTAACTCAAGTTGTATGACAACTTGAATAAAACAAAGGGCTTGAAAGCCCAATAAACCTATAGGCTAGCCATGTGTAAAAGAATAGGGCTTTTGGTCCATTAGGTCACTTATTTGAAGGGACTATATAAAGGACTTTATAGCCTAAAATTTACTAAGGGTTATTTTTGGGGAAAGGATGAGAACACAAGCTCTCCTTTCTCTCAAAAATTTTGGCCAATCTAGAGGGGAATAGCTAGCAATCTTACTTCCTCTAGGTCACTCATTTCTTCTACAATATACCTTGGTGTGGAGACTTAGAGGTTCTCAATTTTGGGAACTTGGAGAAACCTTTTCATCCATCCAAATCCATGGATCCAAGATGCAAGGAATGAAGGCCCTCTCTTTGGGTGATTAGCCTTTGCTTATGCAAAGAGGAATCTACAAAGGTATTGATTTCTCAACTCACTTTGTTTTGAGTTGAGTCTTGGTTCACCTATCTACTAGGCTTTGAATTTCATGGGTAAATGTTTTGTTTTAAGTGCATACAAGCATGATTCCGCCTTTAATTGTTAATTGCATGCTATTGATGTTGCTTAAATGAACATGTTTTTCACAAATTTTCCTTCAGATCCGCCTTTGACCTTGGAAAATCATGGTTCCATAATTGCCCCTAACTATGATTTAAGAGGAAACCTATTCCCCTTGATGTGTTTAGTCTTCATTTTCTTGTGCGCTGGTCTGACTCTTGACATTAAAGTTGGGCAGTTGAGTCGTTTCGATTTCCATCACGTATCCTTTAAAATTGTGCAAAAAATCAAACATAATGATGGTAAACACCTCCGTTTTTTAGTGCATGCTCGCATGGTTTTGATCCTCGAACGTGTAGATCTCTAGGTCAATGACTCTTCATTTTCAATTGTGAGATCTTTTAGTGATTTGTCTTTTAATAGGTACTTCTTCTTTGAGATCCTCATAACTGTTTTCATCTCTGCATCATGGAACTTTTGTGCTATAACCAAAGCTTTCTTTCTATACCCCATTTTCTCTCTGATCTTTCAATGCTCAAAATCTTCAAACCAAAAAACTCCTTTGTTTTTGCCAATTTCTGTCAAATAAAGCTAAGTAACACCCAATGTAGCCATAATATGATCCTAATACCTCTAACTTCTTGTGATTTGTTCCATAATATTCATCCCCTTGTAGCACTCTCGATGTAGTGTTTGCATATGAGTCCAATCTCATTGAGGGTTTGAGGTTTTCTCAAAGGTCTTTCGTCACCGCTTTCTTCCTCTTCCTTTATTTGTGAGCGACGACGATGGTGGATGTCCATTAGAATACTCGCCCTCGATGTAGTATGATGTACATCCTTAAAAATCTTTCTTTTGCCAAGGGCGAGGGCTTGTCTCATCCAAACCGTTGTACTCATTTGGTCTTTTTTACTAGGAATTGATAATGAGCATGTGCTTGTGTGACTACTTTACTTGTCTTCATATTTGTGAAAGATTCTTAATTTGATAATTTTTCAAAATAAATGAACTTCAAGAAATATATAAGCAACAGAGCAAAATACGAATAAGTTTGTGGGCCAGACAGAGCTTAAAGACCCCCTCGGTAACGTTGATTCGGAAAAACATTACCTACCATTAGCATCCATAAGGAATTCTCATCACAATTATCGGAGCATCACTTTTCTCCGATACCAGGAATTAAACATTAAACATATAAAGAATCCTCCACTCCATGCTTACACATTTATCGTATTGAAAAAGTCCCAGCTTATACTCGAAATAACTTGCAAGGAGTGAATTAATAACAACTTTATAACCTGCCCTAGCTCTTAGGGCAAGGATTTTAAAACTTGTGATGTAGTCTAGAAAAGGATTCTTCTTCCCAGACTGGATCGCGTGTGTATTTCCAATGAAGTTTAAATGAAAGTTCGTTGAGAACTTGGTCGCCTGCATGTGGATCGGAAACACTTTTTGAATTCTTTTGTCGGATCCTATGCATCAGACATGACGATTTCTGATTGGACCGTTTTGGTTGGCTTGGACAAAGCTTTTTCGCATATTGGAGCTCCATTGAAATAAAATTCTTCTTAAGGAGTGCCTAGTTTGGATGCCCTATTTGGACCTTCTAACATACGATGTTGTAGAACATACTTAACTTAGTATGTTGGTCTGGATTATAAGTAATTGTACTCAGGATCAGAGTTCAAAGCCACATTTGGATGATTTTCATATCGCCATTATGACAATTCCCTTGAATGGCATAGAGCTCGGGTTTGAATGTTATAACCTATAACTTTGCTAGTTGTATAAACTTTTCGGAAACCAGATGGTGCATATGACTTCCGGGACAGGGCACCATTGCCTTTGCCCGTAGCCCTCCAACCATAATCGCGCTTATTGTGGCTCGAATCTCCCAAGCTGCTAACCATTCAAGACTGACTGAGCTAAGAAAGACTCCTTTGACAATGTTGCTTTGAATTTTTAAACCTCCATTTGTGCGAAGTTTTCAAAGTTTATGTGTTTGTGTGAGATGAATAAGGTATTCCCTGCTCACCAAAAAAAAAAAAAAAAGGAACAATTGTTGAAGCTAAGACAAATAAAGCATATTTATTCATGACCAAAATAAGATTGATTGATAGGGGTGTGATCCATGTTTAAAGCTATCCCAGCTAGTGCATTAGTGTGGTTATTTTCTCCTCTTATGATCTGCGTAATTTCGTAGTTTTCGAATCTTTCGCGGAATGTTTTGACCTTGTTTAGGTTGAGCCCCATCATAGGATGATGCGCGGCGTTATCCCCCATGACCTGATTAACTATGAGCATCGAGCCATAATGAATAAGCAATTCTCTTACTTGGAGCAATCCAAGAATAGAGGGCTTTGTATTTGGGTCTATTGATGGGTTATTCCGTGGTACTGATGCTCTCATCAACTTCTTATGTGGATGTGTCGCCTTGTAGCCAATTGACGCTTCCATATTTATTTAGAATTGTTTAATAAAATGTTAACCTATGGTTTCTTGTCAATAAAAAGAGTAGGGATCAACGGCCGTGTCATTTTTACTATGAGCTAGCATGAAAAATATAAGAAAATTATTATTTTCTACTGTAATGCATAATGCATGAATGGATTTATGATTAACAGATACATGTAAATATAATTTGAAAGAACTGTCGTTAAGAGCACTTGATGATTTCGTTGATTGTAAATTCCAAAAATGATTTCAACATGTCCAACCCAGATAAAATAATACAATATTGATGACAGCTTGAATACAATTACATATCTATACAAGACTTATCCTCTTGGGGAAAACAATAAAAAAAAATACAGAAAAATTAAGAGATATAGATGACGCTTGATGTTGCATTAACGAGTAAAATTATGGTGACGCATGATGGCAATGTGTGCCTACCCAAGCGTGCGTGGGGGAAGTGTACATGTTTGAATACACTAAAGACAAAACAAAGGAATGATTGATTGACCAAAATTAGAGCATAATTGTTGTTTTGATTCGTAGAAGGTCAAAAAGTTTTGGTTAGAAAGGTTGATGGGGTCAATGTATAGTAGTTAGCTCGAACTTGAACCCAGCAGCACTCAAATTGTTTTAGTGCTTAATGAAAGATTTGGATAAAGAGAATTAATTAATCTAATATTTTAGGGTTTTGGTGTTACTACTTTTATTGATATCATCTAGGGTTTGAAGTAAAGCCCGACAAGTGCTGGATTAGTCGGCAATGAAGTTGACAGTCTTTTGATTGATCTACGACTAGAAGTTTGGTTAAATAAGCCTTTTTCTTCAAAAGCTTTTGATGTCGATGCATTAAGATAAGAGCTGGCTCCAAATGTGTGTGTGTGTGAGAGAGAGAGAGAGAGAGAGAGAGAGAGAGAGAGTGTGTGTGTGTGTGTGTGGGGAAAACATATGTATTTCGTTTCAGAACTAGCTAGTAGTTTAATTACCCAAGAAAACAGTAAACTTATTTGGGATTTACTATAAGATAAAAGAACACAGTTTGGGATTCAAGTTTCAACAACAGTATAGTATATGAATTATTGTACAATGACAAGCTTTTCATATGTTATGTTTTCCAGGTAGACATATTGTGTGCCTGCGTCGAATTTGAAGTTAAAATCATTAGGGTTAGCCTAGTGATAAGGGTGGGTAGGGTGATAAGTAGAAGTAGCCAAGTAGGCTAGGCGAAGGATTCAAACTTGCTCCAAAGTCAAGGCTAGGATAAAGGTAAAATTGAAAAAACGAAACCGCTCAACAACACGGGAGATTTAAGACATCTTTTGCAGTTTTACTATTGCCACCATTACAAGAAGACCTAGTTCGTCAAGTGCGTAATTAGTTGGTATTTATATTGTTCGTTTATGTTCCTTGAATTGACTCCACTATAACAGCACATCGCTTTCAAAGCTACACTTTAACAGCAAAGTAGAAGTCCCAAACTCTTGCCTTGCCTATTATTGACCTATATATTGTCCACTACGCTATTTATGATGACCACTTTCCTAATGTTAATGGTAAGGTTGTTGATCCAAGTTAAATGTTGGATGTTTCATAAGTGGCCTTATGGGTTTGTTGCCTACCTTGTATAAACGTCAAAGGATTACCCTGTGAATTTGAAGAGTAGTAGAGCAAAAATGAAAAGTCACAATAGTGCGTATATAAGTTTATTAGAACAAAAAACAGAAAGAATTTTTATACCTATAAATTTTTTCAAGGTTGCTTTAAATCAGGGGTGCAAGTTGGATTCAAACGCCGATTCTGACTTGATTGAGAATTTATGTTCTGAATCCAAAAGTTCTGAAATCTGATCATTTTCAACGAAAAAAAAAAAAAAACAAACAAACAAACAATCGAAATTGGAAATTTATCTAGAAGTATAAACTCTATGTGTGTATTTGATGGTAACTGTATATTTTTGAACAAAACAATTCTATTTTCTCTCATATATGTATCTATGGTGAAATGTTTTGAATTTGGAATGAAATTTTGATTCCGAATTTTTGGTTTTTTTTGGTCAAGGAGGAATTTTATAACAAAATTCAAACGGACACAATACAAAGACAACAACCTCATAACTAAGGTAGGTACAAATAAGATGCCACTTATGCATTCATCGCATGAGTAAAGGTTCTCAATTATACCTAAAGCATGAAAAAATTACAAAAGATGTGGCTTGGCCCAAAAGCCAGAGTCCACCCGAAGAGGCTCAAAAGTGACCCCTCTGAAAAATCTAATAACCCTAAAACGAGAATCACTCGCTGGCTCAATTGCCGCATAAAAGATGGATACAACCGGCGAACAGAAAAACTGAGAGATTCCACCTCATAGTGCAATACAAAAACCCATCAATGCTTCAAAGTTGGTGAAAATAAGCCCAACCTGCAGATCAGGAAGAACCAAACCCATTATGAACGCCACAAATCCGGTCCTCAGACGAACACAAACGCAAGCGAATGCCCAGAACCAAGCTGTAACAAAAAGGTCAGGTGGTGTAAACACCATTGTAAAGAGATACCAAACCTTTGTAGGGGTGACAACATATAGTTGTCTCTGACCAGAAGCAGCATACAAGAGATGAGATGAAATCTCCCAAAATTGGAGTGGAAGGCGCAGTATGAGGAACTAGGGAGCAGATTCGAAGTATTGGAGGTGTTTGAGCGTAGAGCCCCAAAATCGACCCCAAGAACCCCAAATCTGATCCCAAAAACCCCAAATCAAAGGATTAGGACCTTGAAACATGGGCACAAAACTCGGAAATAGAGTTCCGTCCATACCACCTGTAGGTTATTCCGAATTTTTGGTTGGAAATTGTGAACCTTGTTTCCAATCTGATCCGTCCGGAATTTACCCCTACTTCAAATCATTTGCACAAGTGAGAAGGCAATTTTCCATGGCTAGTTCATGGGGCTCTCTTAATGTGGCAGGGATAGAGATAGAATTCCCCACCCATGTACGGTTTAAATTTAGAAAGAAAAAAAAGGAGCTGTATTGGCAGTCCAAAAAGATTATTTTGCACTCCCATGTGTATATTTTTGTTCATTGTGTTTTTGCAAAAGAAGAGATTATTTTGCAGTCACACGTGTGTATTTTTATTCATTGTGTTCTTACAAAAGAAGAGTTTGTGGTAACATGTTTGGAATGCCAATAAATCTCCTGTAAAATAGTTGTATTTTGGCATCGGCCTCAATTTGAATGGGAAAAAAAAAAACCTCAGAATTTCTACTTTTCCAACCTTTTTTCCTAGCCTTCACTAACAATTATAAACTGTAAAGAAAAATTTAACAAAATAAAGGGTGTTTTTTTTTTTTTTTTGGAAAAGAATTGGTGATTGTTGAATGATTAAACTGCAGTGGGGAGTTGATCTAAGCATTAATAGAAGTATCATGTTCGGGAGAACTTGCGAGACGGAGCTTGAAAAGAAAATTCACGTAGTCAATAGCTTATATATGAACTCAAATATATCTGGTATAGTATTATATATCTTGTAATTCAAAAGCTTTTTCTTTTTTCTTAGGAAGAAAAACAGTAAGGATTAGGGTTAGGGTTAGGTTAGGGTAAAGGTTGAACTCAAAGTAAATTAGGTCTACTGCTATAGTAACTGCATTATTGCATGAAACACCGAAAGCCATGGTTTGGGGTCGAAATACGAGCTGGATGGCAAATTGAGAATCAGTTTGATCCATGTTGCAGTTGGTGTATAATATCTAAACCTGATTTTTTATTTTTTTATTTTTTATTTTTTTGTCAACAATATCTAAAACTGATTATAATTTCTTTAAGTGCAACTAATTATTTTATTCCGGTTGCTTTTTACCGGCCAAGATAGCTATGGTCAACCCCCGGCCCGTAGACTTGAAGTCAAATATGCAAATCCAGATAGGTTAATGTTTCTGTGGTACAACTAAAAGCTAAATAAACTCAGGATTATATCATCATGCACTAACCTTAACCAAGTTTACCTACCTTCATCAATCTATATCTCAAGTTTCAATGATCAAGTGGCTACTGACCAAAAATAAAAGAAGAAAAATGGCTCTCTAATGATCAACTGCGCCTGCCATGCATACAATATTTGGTATAATACTAAGAGATATGTTATCAAGCTTCTCACTTTTCTCTTTATTTCAACTCTCATTTGTCCTCATGCCACATGTACTTTACGAGCACTCAAGACTAAAATTTTAACTATATTAAAATGGGTAATACTAGGGAGACTAAATTTAGTTTAAAATTTTGGTATCCCTAGCATTATCCTATTAAAATCCCACTACTTTTATTCTTTTGTTAAAAAGATAATGCTAAGGAGATCAACTTTTTAAACTAGACTTTGTAAATCATATGGCGTGACGGTTGATGATTAGATTATTACTTAAGTGTTAATTAACATGTTTATTTCCTATTGGTGACACATCATATGATTTACAAATTTGACTTAAAAAGTTGGTCTCCCTAACATTACACGTGGCATGAGTAGAAGTGAGAATATTGAAATAAAGAGGTAAGTGAGAAGCTAATTGTATTATGAAATTGTTCACCCTAAATATTACTACGTGGCCCACATGCCGATTAACTTATGAGCTAATTACTTCATTCTTGTGATGTGGGAGTCCCAACTAGCAACTGAGCTTGGTCGAGCGTGTAGAATAGAAGTGATGGTGGTGGTGTCGAATGCGCTGTTGACTTCTGCACTTGAGCAATTCTGACTGAGGTGGAACACTTCTCGACGTAGGGTTTTGCCAACTCGAAGACAAGGTTGCTTTTCATTGTGAAGTTCAATAAACATTTGGCTTTCAATGTGCCTAACACAAAGTAAACTGAGTAACACTCCACTTCGTCGAGAAAACTAATGAAGTGACCTCTTTAGGCAAAAAAAAAAAAAATAGAAACTCTTTGCCAGTTGACAGTTGGATAGATAACCAACCGACTAGAAGCAATGTTGTTTACTTGTCCAATCTGAAGGTGCTTCTGAATTGTCTACTTTTACGACTCCAGTGCTGTTTACTTATCCAAACTGAAGATGTTGCCATTACCCATTGATATTTACTTATCCAAATTGAAGGAGTGTTGTCGGGAGGGTAAGGATAGTTAGTGTTTTTCACATAGGTGTGAGAAGGGTTTTGTAACGACCCAAAAATTCTTATTTGGAAGCTAAAATCCAGTGATAAGCCAAAATAAATTCATGACCAATTTCCACGCTATTAACCATAATAATTTCTTTCCTTTAAAGAAATCCAGCACAATAATAAATTTGGATTATTATATGACTGCATCTAACCATCTCGTTAGACTACCTACGTACCCTATAAAGGGATCAAGCCATTTGTAGTTCACAAATTCAATTTTTAACTCATTTCCAAAATCATTTAAGTGACTAACAATCACTAACTAAGCTCAAACAAGCAATTCACACCAATTGCATATCAAATATAGATTCAGAATATTGAAATTAGTTTAGAAAGGCAGCGTTGGCTCACTGTCCACATGCTGATGCACGCGCCGTCGAGCGTGGCAATTTTCGGAGAACGAAAACTCCAAATTCTGACGAACTCTAAAAATTACCAAATTTTACAGGGTTGTAGAGTTCAATGAGAGGAACAACTTTCATACCTAGGCCGTCAGGAAGCGGTCGGAAAATCAGCTGAACCGTCGAAACCCTCAATTTGGGTAGTTGTCGATTTGCCACCAAAATGAACTCCGACGCCTCATCCAAGGCTTGGGCCTTGTCCTTGGGGTTGAGTGGAGTCTTTTAGAGGTGGTCATCAACGACAATCATTGTCAAATTCACCGGAAAAAAAAAAGGATAAAACCACTGAGACACCCGTGAGTTTTGTGGCTTCAATTTGTGAATTTGGGTTAGAAATCTAGAAATCTAACACCACAGAGATGTTGGGATCGACGAGAGCTTTCCATAGACACTTAAACCACCTCAAACAGAGGTTGGATGGAGAAGACAAGATCGGGTTAAGGAACCGAGTCAGGTCGATTACATGGATCCAAAAGGATCCGGTGCCCCCTCACCTCCCTCATTTCTCCTTCTTCCTCTACCAATTGATCTTCTTCCCTCCTCCTTTCTCTTCTGCATCCCCTCTCTCTTGCTGCCACCTGGCAGCTTCCAACCCCATTTCTTTTATTTTTTTAATATATTTTTTTTCAATAACGAAAACATCTTTAATTTCTTCATTATAACTCTGTTTCATGAACGGTTTTTGCCTACACCCTCGTAGGATCGAACTCCATCCATATATGTCAAGAAATATGATAAAATATACGAGGATAAAATACGTCCTCGTAAAATTACGTTTAATCAACGAAGGGCATTTTCGACTTATAGATAAATTTTCTACATTTTCATATATTTTAAAATTTCTAGGGTGTTGAGTTGAGGTCATTTCCACGTTGTAGAACTTCTTGTATTATAAGGATTGGCGTTATGATAAGGCATGCCGAGGTAGAGTCCTGATAGGACTATGCCTACTGGCATTTACCTGAATATTTCCCCATTATCCCTTCCTTAGCTGAACTCAATCAACCCTCGGCTTCTTTGATTTGAACCATGTTGAATTTTGGTTTCAAATATTTTTTGTACATTTCATTGTAAAGATTACAAGAAAATGAAGGCAACTCTTAGAGAGAGCCAAAAAGAAATCTACAAGAAATTGTAGGCTAACTACCCCAACACAATCCCTAAAATATGCCTTAACAAGTGGAAAATCCAAAACCTAATTACAAGGAAAGAAGTTTCCACAAGCAACTAAGAAAGGTTGACAAAAAGAGGTAAGATGAATGACAAGTTATGGGAAGTCATGAAAGTAGGGTTAAGACCATCACTTTAGCTTAAGACTTAGCTAAAGTGAGGATGACAACCCATACATACAACCTATCCCTTGAGATCTTATACAAACCGGTTTCAATACACCCCCTCAAGCTGGATCAATGGGATTGATTTATCCAAGCTTGCACAACAAACGGTGAAACTGAGTAGAGTCTAGTGTTTTTGTGAATAAATCAGCAAGTTAATCGTGGCTGCGTGTGAACACGATGTCTAGCACCTTGGATTGAACTTAAGCACGAATATAATGACAATCAACTTCAATATGTTTGGTTCTTTTATGGAACACTGGATTAGAGGCAATATGCATGGCAGCTTGGTTATCACAATACAAGGACATAGGTATCATGCTTATGAATCCGAGCATGGAAAGAAGACCTTTCAACCATATCAGTTCATAAGTTGTTGCCGTCATGGCCTTATACTCAGCTTCTACAGCAGATTGAGCAATAATATTTTGTTTCTTGCTCTTCCAAGTGACAAGATTCCCTCAAACAAATGTGCAAAACCCTGTTGTGAATTTTCGATCAAAGGCATTTCCAGCCCAGTCAACATCTTTGTAGGCCAAAATGTGATTTGAACCATTGTTCTTCATAATTATCCCCCTACTTACTGAGCCATTGAGATATCGAAGTATTCTCTTGACGATTTCCCAGTGAACTAAAGTAGGAGAGTGCATGAACTGACTAGCTAGGCTAACTAAATATGAGATATCAGGCTTAGTGATGGTGAGAGAAATAAGTTTCCCAACCATTCGCTGATAAACACTAGGGTCCGAAAGAGGTTCACCTATTTCATGCTACTGAAGCTTGTTAGTTAGGGGTGTCCGAGCTGGTTTACACTCCATCATGTTAGCTTCATCTAGAAGATCGAGAACATACTTTCTTTGATTCAAGAACAATCCATTTGAAGAGGTAGCCACCTCAATTCCAAGAAAGTATTTTAAAGGGGCCCAAGTCTTTATGGCAAATTTTTGGTGAAATAACTGCTTAAGCACTTTGATTTCACTCATATTGTCAACTGTACTAATTAGGTCATCAACATATATAAACACAACTAATTTTCCAACAATACCACTTCGAACAAACAAAGAAGAGTCAGCATGACTCATGTTGAATCATGCAGCTTCAACGGCTGAACTAAACTTTGAATACCAAGCTCAAGGGGACTGTTTGAGACCATATATGGCTTTGTGAAGTCTACAGACCTTGTTGGATTCCTTTTCTCTTGGATGACCCGAGATCAACTTCATGTACACTTCTTCTTCAAGATCCCCATGAAGAAATGCATTCTTCACATCCATTTGGAATAAGGGCCATGCATTATTAACTGCCACAAACAATAATACCCTCACAGTGTTCATTTTGGCAACTGGAGCAAAGGTCTCCTTGTAGTCAATGTCATAGGTTTGTGTAAAGCCTTAAGCTACTAACCGTGCCTTGTGTCTCTCAATGCTTTCATTGGAGTTGAATTTGGTCTTATATATCCACCTACTTCCCACTGCCTTTTTGCCATTTGGAAAATCCACCACACTCCATGTTTTGTTGTCATTCAGAGCTTGAAGCTCTTTAGTCATAGCATCTTGCCACTCAAGCATGCAGGTGGTTTCAAGAAAATTCCTTGGTTTGAAAGTGTGAGATAATTTGTTAAGGAAAGAAGCATGAGAAGATGAGAATCTGTGATAAAAAATGGCTGCAAAGATAGGATGCCTTGCAGTGTAAGTAACGTACTCTTGTAACCTTATTGGTGGATGTTTATCTCGCGTAGGATTTCTTCTTGGTGCACTTATAGCTTACTAATTTGGTTGAGCTTCTGATGGTTTAGAGGAGCTCGAGATTGCATCACTTACATTCTTAGTGGGTTGAGAATTCTCAGTGCTGATATGAGCAGGAGTGACTTCATGAACTTCTACTAGAATAGGCAGTGGAAATAGGTCCATAAGATCTTCCCTATTGGAACTAGTCTGCAAACCTTTGTGGAAATAAAGTGAATATTCATTAAATCGCACATCTCTAGAGAATACCAGCTTCTTAGTGTTAGGGTTGTACACTTTGTAACCCTTTTGAGAACTGGAGTATCCCATGAACACACATTTGACAGCTCGAGGGTATAATTTATCACGATGGAGAGCTTGAATGTGCACATAACAAGTACAACCAAAGGTCCTGAGGTGAGACAAGTATATAGATCTACCCTTCATGACTTCAAAAGGAGATTCAGTATTCAACACCCGAGTTGGCAGTCTGTTAATGATGTAAGTGGCAGTGAGTAGGGCTTGAGACCAAAATTTCTTAGGAATATTCATTTGGATCATAAGTGATCGAGTCTTCTCCAATAAGTTTCAATTCTTTCTCTTTGCCACACCATTTTGTTATGGCATACCAACCAACACAGCTAGTTTGATGCAAAATGCCATGATTGCTCAAGTAATTACTCATGTTATTGGAAGTGTACTTGGTGCCATTATCTGATCTTAACATATATAACTTAAATGAAAATTAATTGGTGTTTAGATTGTGAAAGTCTTTAAAAGCATCAAACAAATCACTTTTAAGTTTTAAAAGATATAACCAGGTCACTCTAGAATAGTCATCAACAAATGTTACATAATATCTATACCCATCAAAGGATTGTACACGAGAAGGACCCCAAATATCTGAGTGAACAAGCTCAAAAAGTCTACTGGTTCTAGAATTAGAGGAAACAAAAGGGAGCCTAGTGGCTTTTGACTTTTGACAAGTTTCACACTCAAGTGTGTTTTTACAAAAAAAATGGGAAACAACTTGGTCATCACATGTTTTGCAGGATGGGCAAGGCGTTGGTGCCAAAGTTGGTGTTTCTGAACTTGAATTAAGTTGACACTGAGCCTTTTGACAAAATTGGACTCCTTTGAGAGATAGTAGAGTCCATTTAAGAAGAACCCTTCACCAATCTTCTTCTAAGTAACTCAGTCCTGAAACACAACATTGTGAGTTGAAAATATGGTAAGACAATCTAAAGTTTTTATAATTTTCCCTATTAACAAAAGCTGAAAAGGAAAAAAAGGTAGATAGAGAGCAGTGGAATCAGTATGCTCACTCAGCAATCTAATATTTCATATCCCTATAATAAGCTCCCTTTTCCCATTTGCAACAGACACATGAATTGGATCAGTAGGTTATTGAAATTCATAGAGACTAGAAGGTTTATTAGTTATATGATCAGTGGCACTAGAGTCAATAATCCAAAAATCATGTGTAATATTTGCAGTAAGAGCAATGGAAATGGCCTTGATAATACCTGGAATATTGCCTTTCGATGTGTTCTCCGAGTTAGCCAAGAATCCAACAAATTTCCCTAGCATTGCAGTAGGGTTTTCGGTCATCACTTCATCAGGCTCAATGCTTCCTCACTTCTTTTGAAGAAAAGCAGCAAACTCATTGATCAAGGACATATGATACGTTGAGAAATTGGCCATCCTTTCAACCGAGGAAAAAGCTGAGTGAAGTGCTTTTGGATTGACTCCTCCCTTCCCATGTTTGATCATCCTGCCTTCCCTATCAAACTTAGGCTTTAACTCCGAATGAAGAATCCAACATTTTTCTCTCAAATGTCTCTTCATGTTGCAATAAGAACATTTCCAGTCTGCTTTCTTCCCAAGCACCCTATCACCAGTTACTTTGTGATTTGTCGTGAAAACCCCAGCCTCAGAGGTGGATTTAGGCTCAACTTTCATCACTATTCGTTGAGTTTCCTCTCTCTGGACTGCATGACGCACATTGGTAAAAGTGGGCAGCTCTGCAGTCATTAACAAATGACTACGTAGGTCTTCATACTTAGCTTCCAAGCTTGCCAAGAGTTGAAACACCTTGTCTTCGTCAGCTCTTTTCAGCAGCACAGCAGAATCAGTTATGTGTGAATGGTACATATCGAGTTCATTCCACATAGATTTCATACTTCCAAGGTGTTAAACAAAGGAGTGGTCACCCTACTTTAAACTCGCAACACTCTTCTTTAGTTGAAAGATACGAACTGAGTTGTTTTGGCTGCCATACATGTCTTTGACAGACTCCCATAGGAGAAGGGAAGACTCTGAGTAGCTAAAAAGATCAGACAATTTTGACTTTATGGAGTTAAGTATCTAGGACATGACCAGCTGATCAGTTGCATACCATCCATCATAGGTTGGTGAAGTGGATTATGGGGGCTTAGAGCTTCCATTGATAAACCCTAACTTCAATCTTCCTTCTAGAGCAAGTGACACAGCTCTTGGCCAAGGAAGGTAGTTGAACTCGTTCAGTAGCACCGAACAAAATCGTTGATTTAGGTTGTTCTCACCCCCTTGAGTTAAGATGGGGGATGAGGTTGAGGCATTATTAGCAGTAGATGCATTTTCTTCTGCCATCTTTATTGATGATGAGCAAATGAAGAAGTAAAAAAAAAAAAAAATGGACAGAGTCAGGACCTTATGGTTCCTGCTTTGATACCATGTTGAATTTTGGTTTCAAATATTTGTTGTATATTTCATTGTAAAGATTACAAGAAAATGAAGGCAACTCTTATGGAGAGCCAAAAAGAAAGCTACAAGAAATTGTAGGCTAACTACCCCAACACAATCCCTAAAATCTGCCTTAATAAGTGGAAAAGCCAAAACCTAATTACAAGGAAAGAAGTTTCTACAAGCAACTAAGAAAGGTTGACTAAAAAAGGTAAGGTGAATGACAAGTTATAGGAAATCATGAAAGTAGGGTTACGACAGTCACTTTAGCCTATGACTTAGCTAAAGTGAGGATGACAACCCATACATACAACCCATCCCTTGAGATCTTATACAAACTGGTTTCAATAAACCAGGACTTTGAACCTAGTCCTTTTATGTACTTGATGCATCCTTATCTGATCAAGTACGAATTATAATCCCTATAATGAATGGTATCTTATCAAAATTCATCTTGATCTTTGGTAATTTTAACCCCCTCAGGACTCGACCAAGCCACACTTGAGCTTAATCCTTTAATAGTCCTACTCATAAAAAGAATTGGTCGAATCAGTGCTTTCTTTCGAACCAAAAGCCCACTGAATTGAGGAATCATCACTAGGCTGAGAATTATGGCCTTTCAACTTAGGTTATCATTTCTCTGCCCATATTTTAGGCCTAAATATTGCCCCCTCACTTCTAAAATCCTCAGTCATGTGCACATGACTTGAGGGTTTTGAAGAAGCGAATATTCTTTAAATCCTCTCACTAGCTATCACTTTAATGCTTTGATTTCAGTTTATGTGCCAATTTTGCCTCGACTAACATAATCCGCCTTATTTCTTTCATGTGTCAGATTCTTATAATGACTCTTCAAGTTCGGTTGTCCACGTGCCATACTCTTCAAGACAAATCAACCATCAAGAGGTCTCATCTTAATAACTGCCAATTCTCAAATTGGATTAGGTAAAGTGAAAAATCAGTTCATGTCATTTCGATTCTCCCATATGTGATCATTGAGACACATGCCTCAACATTTTATGTTTTCTTTTAAAATTGAAAAACCTTGAATCTATTTTAATCCCGCCAACATAAAACCAAGATTTGTCTTCTCCTTCTTCAAGCCCTAGAAACTACAAAACTTTAAACTTAAAGAAATCCCTAGTTTCCTTAATCTGCAACTTTTCCTCTTTTTTGAATCATAATAGACCGTGACCAACCTGATTTCAATTTTTGTGAGAAGCTTTCTACCAAACTCAAAATAGCGAAGGACTCCACTGATTGTGTTATCACCAAGCTTCTTAACAATGCATAAATTTTCACTCAAGTTCTAGGTCCATGATTTACATATATGGTTCCTAATGTGATCATCATGTTGATGAAGAAAAATCTTCTCTAGCCACTACTTAAAGGTAATGAATGGTAGAAATGAGAATTTGTCAAACTCCAAGTTGATTGCCCTTTAGTCTCAGCGACATGGACTCCATAGGTTGAAAGAATGGAAGGATTCTTTGGCATTCTCAGAAACATCTAAGTATCTATGACCCTATCAAAATTTCAATATCAAGATTTTTATAGATTGAAAACTCTTGCTAACTGTCCTAAATTTCCGATGTTTGGCTACCAGTATGATGATCTTGCCTCTTGGTCCTATGGCGCCTACAATACTGGGCATTACTGCCCTTCTTGGCACTTCTTCGATTGGTATGCAAATCGATTTACCATTCCCAACGTATAAACATGGAACCACCATAAAAACCATCTTCGATGAGAGAATGTAGGAGATTTTACGACTCAAGGACAAGAACATGAATTGGCTGTAGAAATAGATCACCAAATTTGCCAATAATTTCCTCAACTACAAAACCATACTTACGAGTTTTGCTGGAAAAGACGACGAACCATTAAGGAAAGGCGAACATAAAGCCTTCCTTTTTTGCCGGTTTAACAAGTTCATAGGATTGTGCTTACTCGGCATTTACCTGGATATTCCCCCGTTATCCTTTCCTAAAGCCGAAACCCGAACTTTATCAAGCCTCAACTTCTTTGATTTGAATCAAGACTCTGAACTTAGACCTTTTGTGAACTTGATTCATCCACATCTGATCAATATAATCCCTTGAATGATTGGCCACTTATCAGAACCCATCTTGATCTTTGGCAATTTTACTCCCTTAGAACTTAACCATGCCAAGCCTGAACCTGATCCTTTAATAGTCTTACTCCTATAAGGACTTGGTCAAATCAGTGCTCCCTTTTGGGCTGAAAGCCTACTAGCTTGAGGAGTCATGACTGGGGCGAGAATTATGGCTTTTCAACTCAAAATATGTATTCTTGGCCCAAGCCTGTATTTCAGACCCAAACATAAATGCATGAAATATTGCCTTTTGTTTTATTGTGAGTGATTCACCAAATGTCATGGTATTAAGGGGGCTTCTTATGTTCTACATTCATTTAGAAATATGAAAGGTGTACCCAATCCTAGAAAACAATAATAATTATAAAAATAAAAAAATCATCCTACAACCCCTTAGTGAGTAATTTTAAATGACAGAATATTTCTTTAGGGAGTCTTTTAAAATTGATAATTTGAAAGTGGGAATGACAGTTGCTTTGAAAATAAAAATCTTAAATCCAGTGTAAAAATCTTAAGTTCAAGTTGAGTCATCGATCATGGCTGGCTGATAACTGATCGTGGATTTTCTTTCCTTAAGCTTTGTTTGGAAAATTAAATTAAGTGAAAGTTGAAGCTTTATAATTTTTTACTGCTGGGCCACAGAATAATTTCTTGGTGCATATAATAGAATGCCTCTTGTATAATTTTATACATTATGCATCTAGCCACGTCCATAATTACCAGCTCGTTATAAAGGGAAAATTAAACTACTAGTTGCATAGTAGATTAACTCACGCACCTAAAGCAGGCTTTCTTTCAACAAAAAAGCTTCTGAGTTGTGGCAGCAGCTTCAACAGCCTATACAAAGAGGGTAGTACTATTCACATTCACTTTTATCTTTCATACATCCTTTTTATATTTTTTTCATTGATCTTCTTTAATTTATTCAACCGACGGCCAGAAATTGAGTGAGTGTGTGTGAGAAGTAAAAATAGGTGTGTAAATAGCACCAGCCCGAAAATATTATAAGCTGAGTGGCCGGGTATCATTCATTTGTTCTAAAGGTCATTAACAATGCTTACTTTTACGTAAAGTGTTTTTTTCAACAGCTTATACCAATATTAGGAAAGTTACTTTTATTGATAAGTTCATCCAAATTAGCATCATTCACGCATAATTACCTTTCGTCATGGTGCACTAATACAATACTTTTGACAGGCCACTAGTGATTTTGATTGTAATTTTGGTTTTAAATCGCAGGCTATTAGTGATTAGATTTATGGTTTTCAGTGCTTATTTATTGTTAGGTGAAGAAGCTGTATCGATGCTAAATGTAGAGACTTAAAGATTCATACTTATCAAGTAAAAAATCATCATTGCATTGCGAAAGGTTACAGTTGCAAATTAAGCCGCCTGAAACGTGATTGCTTTCCAAGAGCAAATGACTTCATACAATCAAACAATATTAAGGCTTCATGTCCAGAAGAAGCATGTGTGGAGTTCTTTGTTTATTTTTTATTTATGAATAACATAATAGTTCGTTCGATTTAATAGATGGCATATGTCAAAAAAAAACATATGTCCAGTGTTAAATTTTTTACGTATATATGATCTTTTAAGGAAAATTAACAAAAAGTAGTAAAAAAAAAACTTTAGTTTTAATGAAAAATGACAAATAAAGGTGTAGTGAATAATATCAGAAAAAGGTAAAAATTTAGTTTTTCGTTAAAAATGAACAGTATCAGGAGTATTTCGTTAAAACTCTCTATCTTTTATTAATTGTTTTTCGACTTCAACGTTTGTTAAATGGTAGGTAGGAGAAAGCATTATTTATTTATAGACATTAGTGAGCAACTATCGAAATCAATAAAGCCATTAAACCACGCTCTAGTAAAAACGTCTAATCAGAGTAAACCCTTATTAATATGAGTTCGTACCTGCAAAAGAACTTATCATGAATAAGTTCGTGCTTCAATCTTCTCTTATTTTCTCAATTTCTTATAGTTCTTGCTCTCAATAGTACGAGCGTATATTGAACAACATTAACTTGAGAAAAGAAACCGAAGACATTTGCATATATTAGATGGTAACTGCTCCTCCCGTCATGGAGTCAGTTACCATCAGTTTCCTAGAGGTTTTAACCACCTCTTAATTCAAAACGAGTTCAATTGATTTGTCTCCATAACGTTTAATTGTAGTTAAATATATAAACTCTAATCCTAGTATATTTCCAACTACTTAACATATCAAAACACATATACACCAAATACAGTTTGATCTCACTAACTTTAGGAATAAAACTCTTACAGTAAGAACAACTCAACACAAGTTTTTCTTCATGTACACTCATCTAAAATGTTGATTTTACAGAATTCTATAAGTGGTTGTCAATATATATATGCAACACTAATTTAAGATCAAAGTAGGTTGGCAATGTTTTCAACAAAACCAATCGTAGTTCAAGTCCTTATTAGTTTTAATAAGATTCTTAATTTTTTAATATCTAAATTAGTTTTTGCTTCTTCACATGCCGAGCTCTCCACGTATGGAGAAATTTCAAGCACATGGATAATTTAACTTGGCAACATGAAGCATCATTAAAAAGAAAATTAATGAAAATGACTTCAAAATTTTGAATTTTAACCAAAAGTTATCCTATAACTATATTTTATGATTGGGACAAAATAATGAAAAAAAAAAAAAAACCTAAGTAAAGCGCATGCAATACTTCATCATCGCCTCATTGTTTTTCATCTCCTTCTCCTCCAATTCTGGCCAAATTCTCTGTCAAAATCATTGATTATATGTATCAGGAAGTCCATCTATACGACTCAGATAATTGGTTGCTGGTAAAAGTTTCAGAGATCCTCAACATTTCAATCTCTCCTTTCCACTTCTCAAAAGAGTTTCAAGAGAACCTTACCTTATTCAAATGTTCTTTAGATCTAGAAAGACGACAGTACGTTTACGTTTTAAATGGCCCCTTCCTTACCAGCCCTGGCATCACGTTTATGCCGTTTATCCCGACTACGAAATTGATAACCTGTAGTCGTGTACAAAGATACGTAATGTTTTATCAGTTCCATCTTTGGGTGTCCTGAAATGGTCTAAACCAAACTGCTCAAAATGTGAAGCAGGGGGAAATGGGTGTATACTGAATAACAACGGGAACTAAAGCGACATTCAATGCGTTTAATTGACAAAAGCAAGTAAGATTAACCTTACTTATTTTGCTTGACATGTATTCTGCTAAAAGCAAAAGCATTTTCAAAATAATAATTAATATTCTCTGCTGGGGAACAGGATGAACTGAACCACTACTATTAAATGGGATTTGGATCCCAACCGGATCCAAATTGTGGAGATCCTAGTAAAGGATTCCACATAATATCTCTATATCTTAACTATTCATCTTGCATCGTGTGGTAAAAAATTATTTAACTTTTTTATTTAAAATTAAACATAAATAATACCTGACGAAAACTAATTACATAATGTACGATAAACTAAGAGTGGATCTGGAGAGAATTCTCTTCCTTAAAAATGTGCCAATTTTTTCACAACTTCATATGAACGTGTGCAATGTCTAAGTCTCAGAAAATATTTTAAGGATGCTGTTCAGGCAATATGTCATGACTAACAATATAATTTTTCAAATTATCTTGACAACGCCTCTCCTCTTTCACTCTAACAATTTTATATTTTCCAATATTTTCTTCACATCTATATTAGACTACTGCTTGTGCACGAATTTCAAATTCGTCCCTTGTAGATTATATACACAAAAGTAGGATTATAAAATTTTTATTGTTTTTACACATATATATTATTATATAACTACATATATTATTAATCTTTATATATTATTAAGTTTCATACACAGTATAGTTGACACACCCCGACCGAGATCAGGGCGTGCTGGCCGTCACGTGGAAGTGACGTAGCCATGTGCACAGTGCGGAAGCTAATAAAGTAGTAATGTAAAAGTACGAATAATTAAAAACTAGCATACATAAGGTAGAAGTAGTAAGTGCTAGCGTAAGTGAGACGCTAAGTTCAGAGCTAAACTCCTAGAGCAGTCCAACTAAAATAGCGTTACAACAGTGCACTCGAAGGTGAACATACGCTGGTGATCGTCTGTCAGAAATGCATGAAAAGCCCTCTGGGAAACCACCAAACCAACTGAACAGCTAGAACCTGGAGGGGCGCAAAACAAAAGCGTGAGTGGGCAAAAACAAAGCTTTTCAAAAACCATTTCAAAATAAGTTCTAACCCCTCGCCGTAAAACCTGTATACTTCCCAGAAAATAAACATATGCTCGTATATATAGATATGCCAATCATGCTCCAGAATATGCCATGCCAAATCTCACGATGAAATGCAAGTGCTCAGGTGTAAATCACATCAATAATATATAACTGGCAGCCGGAGTCACCTAACGTGACCTGTACGGCTGCATATATAAATATAGAGCTCAAATCTCAAACTCAATAGCTGAACTTGCCCACGAGTCGGAACCACCTAGAGTGGTCTGTACGACAGGCCTAGGTGTAACATATATATACGCTTTAGTGCTACGATCACGTGAAGGCTGTGCGAATAATCGCGGGTCACCTACGAGTCGGAACCACCTAATGTGGTCTATACGACAGGACTATGCACCTAACTTGGATCCAAGCTGAGCATGTGGTGCGGGAGGTGAACATCACGTGAAGGACTGTGCCCTACTCTGGGCGGGAGCACTAACACCGGGGGTACAGGTTATGAGCTCTCTAAGCATCTCAAACCACTACTGAATATAAACACGAATAACACTTACCTGGCACTTACCTGTGCGTCCATAACACCCAAATATGCATATGTACATGTATGCAACTAATAATGCACGTGATGATGCATAAACAATAATAATATGGTGCATGGCATAAAACAATTAACCCTTTTTAAACAATTTCTGGGAAAATATAAGTATATAGGTATATACGGAAAACCAAAAGCCCACTCACTGATATGTGGAAGGGTCGTAGCCCCCTACCTCGAGTGACCACACTCATCCTCGAGATACGTCTCACCCATATGCAAAAATACTATAAAAACGTTAATTTTAAAGCACATAACCTTCCTTTCGTAATAACTTCTCATACATTGCTCAAAATGGACAATTGAATATATCAACGTGCTCTACACAACCTCAGGATCACACCCATATTTTTAGAAAAATTTTCCACCGCCGCACGCGCCCCCACGCTCCGGCCACGCGCAAGCACGTGCCTGGCACGCTGACGGCGTCAACTGACGCCGTTAGGAATATTCCGTCACCTTCTCCGGCGAGACTCCGGCGCCGTCGCCGGCGCCGAAAAACTGGAAAAACTTCAAACGTTCATATCTCACTCATTTTTCGTCCAATTTTCATGAAATTACTACCAAAATGAAGCTTAGACCTAGGAGAATCACGATATACCACTTTTAAGGGCTAAAATTTACGAAATCTTACCTGTCACCAAACTCCAAATCCGGCCAACTTCGAACATGGTGATCCCGACGTCCAAACTCTTCAAACGAGCTACTCCGAGACTCCTTGGGACCTCACCAAGCTATCTATAAGCTTCATTTCCCCTAAAATGTAAGAATTTACGATTGCATGAATAGTACCCCAAAGCTGCCATTGTGAAATCGACGTGAAAACGTTGTAGTTCTTACCTGAAAATGGTATGGTTGGACTCGTACGAGCCTCATGAGCATGGATATGTATTTTGTTCCTTCGATCTGTGACGATTTGGGTAGTTTGTGTGTGTGTCCGTACGTTATAGGGAAAACGGGAAGGGAAAGGGAGCTCGGGAAATCACAGGGAAAGGGATAGGGAGTGGTGCAGGTGTGGGAGTGTGTGTGTGGCCCCAAGACATGCCAACACAATACAAAAACAACCAACAATGTAACGAAAACAAGCTAGGGGTAAAAATGTCTTTTCACACGTACGTTTTCGATAATTTCGGGACGGGATGTCACAATAGTACCATTAAGTTTCATACATAGTGTAGTACCGTTAAGTTTCATAAACAGTGGAGTACTGTTAAATTTTATAAACAATGTAGTACTGTTAAGTTTCCTAAACAGTATAGTACTATTAAGTTTCATAAACAGTATAGCATCATTAAGTTTCCTAAACGGTATAGCATCATTAAGTTTCATAATGTAGTACCATTAATTTTTATAAACAATGTAATAAGTTTCATAAGCAGTTTGTGTGAGAACGTGCGTATAGTTTTTTTTTTAAGAAACTTTCATAAAAAGGACTTGGGCTAAGTTTATTTTAACCAAAAATCATAGTATAAAGTGGAGTGTGGAATGGAAGGTGGGTACGCACCCAAGCGCAAGTTGGGTTTTTTAGAGGTTTTTTTTATTATTATTTTGTTCTTAGCATTAAATAAAGTTAGTGGGTGATTTTTTATTAAAATGTAAAGATTTGAAACCATTTTCATTAATATTAAAATTATGTCTTTTTCATTAAAATTTAAATTTTTTGATCTTTTTTTATTAAAATTTAAATTTTTTAATTAAAATTTAAATCTTTTTCTTAAAAAAAGTTATAGCTTGATTTTTTATTAAAATAAATTTAGCTTAAACTCTTTTCATAAAAAAGAGCTTCACAAGCGAGCTTACATTCTCTGATACTACAAAGTAAGTTGACATCCCAAAACCAATTAATTGACAACGAGAAAGGACTAATACTCCAATTCCTTAATTATAGGCCCATCCAAGGTTTTCTTTTTTTTTTTCTTCTTTTTTTTGTTTTTTTTGTTTGACGTTGGACAATTCTTATACTCTCACATACTCCAACACACTCTATTTTTAAATAATAAAAAAATAATCTCTATTTTTAAATAATAATAAAAAATTAATCTCTCTCTTTCTTCTTATATTTCAAGGTTCAGCACATCTCACCTTTTTATTTTTAAATTTGTGCCTGTCAATATATATATATATATATATATATATATATATATATATATATATTTAAGGTTAAAATAGTGGAGTCATGTTTTTTTGGTCACTCATGATCAATAACTTATGATCACCTTCGTTAAGATTGACATCAAAAGTTGAGATCAACATATTCAAAATATATTTATTTATCCTACATTTTTGAAATCAAATCTAATAATAATTGACTATATATTTAGTTACGGTGACCAAGAGAACATTTTTGTAAGTACTCTACGTACTAATGAAGATATGGACTGCGCATGTACAAAATATGATTGTCACTAAATATGCATCGTTCATATACCGATCGACTACAGCTTCTTGATCACTTCAACATATTCTTACAATGTGCTGACAAGAAAATTAGATTAACTTATCTTATGTCTTTCATGGATTCCACATCTATGAATATTGCTTTATTGCTGTTGAGCAATTCTTGTATACGCAGATGCTTACATATTTTATAACCTAGGATCTTAATGAAGATTTGTGTAATCATACTAATTTTGGCATATTTTATTGTTTCCCCCATTGGAAAATTAAAAGTAAATCTCATGAGTAATATAGAGCTCGTTTGGATGTACTTTTAAAATGACTGAAACTGAAAGTCCTTTTGAAGGAAATGTTTTTGGGTTCTAAAAGCACTTGAAGTGCTTTCTACAAAAAGCACCAGTTATGTGTTTCTTCCATGAAGCGTTTTAAGTGCTTTTTCAAAATTTACTTGCATTTTTACAAAGAATTATTTTAAAAATTATTTTCACCAAAAACACTTTCAGTTATTTTAAAAGCACATCCAAATAGGTTCATAATTGACTTAACCTTTTCTAGTGAAATTCCAACTCAACAAAAATATCAAGGACCAAAATTAATTTTATAATAAGCAAGGGCAAATAGACTCCATCACGAACTCATTAATCTTGGAAATGTGATTAGATAGTAAATAATGTTTCTAGAAACTAGTGTATGCCATTCCCTTTCCAACAAAGAAAAAGACAAAGCACAATTTGTTAAATAATTAGGGAGTGAAACCCCACATCATGCCCTAAATTTTATCCTAATCTGCTTAGAATTGACACCCGGCCTTAAATAAAAATAAAAGACAAAGCAAAGGTTAGTAGAATGATAATTAAGGAACCCACATGATCAGATCTTTCTAGCTTTAAGCACGTACATTCTTAGCTGTTAAACAAGTGCGAGATGTTTCACATACTTTCTTTGATTATCCGTACTAAACACGGATTAGTGTTGTCTAGAAATGATTAATCATAGAAATCTGATGTGATATACTGACGAAGAAACATATGAATATTTCGTGCACTTGAGGTTGGTGGCTGTGTTATGAATAGTAACAAATAAAAGCAAAGGAGATTCTGTGGTGCCATATTTGATGAATGACATAGATTGGCCTCTTTTGATTGATGTTCGTCTTTGTTTCAAGGAATTAAAAGTCAAGCACGGCCTGCTCAAAGCCACTCCAATTTCCAAACATTACTTGGCAAAAGGGTTTGTAGTGTTTGTATGGTGCTCGAGATCATGTTGTTCTCACTCTTTTTATCAAAGGGGAGGGGAGATTCGAAACAAATTGCTTTGTGTCAAATCATGTTTACTTATTCTCTTTTTATAAAAATAAATAAATAAATAAATAGAGAGAAATCGAATTTGAGAACGTTTCCAACATTAGAGAAAGATGTCAATTAAAGACTAAGAGCTAGTTCTTATTTAAATTTCAAGTTTTGGATGCAATTGAGGATGCAATCAAAACAAGTTGCAATTGGTGAATTTGCCTATAAGGCTCGTGACCGGGAATGCATCTAAGCGAAATTCATACTTTCCTTCGAATAAGAGAATTATATATTTATGAATAAAAATACATAAACAGATGCCTTATGCAGGGTACAATCTATTTGAGAATGCTTTTATAAACATTATAAACACTAAGATAATAATAAAGTATTTTAAATGCTTTCCGGAACAACTCGTATTATATATTTCTTGAGGAAGTAGTTTTTAGTTTTTTTTTTTTTTTTTGAAAGTGCATCATGCAAACGTACTCAAAGGAAGGTTTCAAAGATTTCTTATCTTATGTTATATTTTTTAATGTTCACTAAGATTTTAAAGAAACTAACAAGCAACGAGTAAAGTTGTAAAGAAATTAACAAGAAACAAATCATTGTTACTCTTGGTGTTCCAGTTATATAAAACATTTACCTAGACTTATGTATTCATCGAATATGAGTTATAATTTGAGCATCACTAATCCAAATGGTGAACCAAGCTTACCAACGTCTAGTAGCCTATGAGTTACAATTTGATACTAGATTAATACTATCACATTATATAATAGTACATATGAGTGAATTTGGAACACCATTATTATGGTCAACACAAAACATTTATGCCTGCATGTGTGTCAGTAACGAATTTATTTTACCTACTAAATTTTTTCAAAATACAAAAAACTTGTAGTTTGTTGGCTTAAAAGCCTTAAATCATTCACGTTATGCCGGTAGTTTGGTTTCAATTCTTCCCTCCCACTATCACTTCAGATTGAAGAATAAACAAATAATAATTAAAACTTCCCCAAAATAGTGTTTATTTGTCTCATAATCGATCATCTTTCTTGTGTACAGATCACCTATTTTCACAACATCAGCCTCACCCACAAAGCAATGTTACAAGTTTACAACATAAGAACTCCATGCTGCGTATGGTCTATAAAGCACGAGAAATTTTTTATTGTGATCGGAATACGAGTGGTCTATCACGTGTTTTTATATAAATAGTGAAATATTTTATTTTTTAAGTTATTAACTTTTTAATATACATATCCCACCATTTGTATAGTGACATATGATGTACAATTTCATATTCTGTTTACATTAAAATATCTTTTCATAAAGCACTATCATTCCAAAAATATAATAGAAAATAATAAAAAGTACCACGTGTCCCCTTGGTGACGTTCCAAAGTCATCAATACCTTGAGAATTATAATGCCCACAAAATCCAAAATGGCATCAACAAATTAATATTTAATTCCTGATTTAGAGTGATTACTTGGAACATTCTCCTTAAGAAGTAAGCAATTCCAACACCTGGTCAAACCACATTGGTCCTCTAGTAATTTTCAAGTTTAAAAATTCCACCACCCACTTAATTGTGATTTAATATTTATCAGGCATGTTTTAGTATGCTAATGAGTTACTAATTCTTCTTGTCCAAGTGCATAATCTCTGTGTACGTGGCCTCAATCCATGGAATTCCTATTTCTCTTCTGTCGCACTTTAGCATCCAATAATTTATTAAACTTATCGTTTTAGATCCTTACTAGAATATGTCACCAAATCCGATAGCATAAGAATAGTAGTATTCACATTCATGTTTACTTTGTACACATTTTTGTTATATTTGATTATTGATCTTCTTTAAATCAAAAGATCCTGATAATCAAAAACTGAGAAAGTATTTAAAAAGTAAAATTGAGTATGGATAACACTACACTAACATAGTTCTAGCTTTCTAAAATGCCCTTGTATAAGCTAAATAATTTTGACCTTCTTGATTGAAGCATTTCAACCACTTGATTGGTATATATTTGGGGTTGATCATGATGTTAAATCATACATCAATGGCGAAGACACTTAAATGTAATCCATCCCTCCTCCCTATACGAAATTTCCTATGTAATTTATAAAATTATAGTGCATAATAATCGTATTAGAGTGCCAAATGAAAACTCTTTTATTGTTAGCTTCCTTTATTTTTATTTTTTTTATTTTTTTTTTTTTTTTATCAAGTATTAGATGTCTAAAGTTCAAATCTCTTCTTTTAGTATCCAAGAAAAATAAATGAATAATAAAGATGATATTTCTGTGAGATCAGATGACTCGTACCTCAAATAGTGCAAAGCATAGGGAAGATTTCGAAAACGACAGCAAATTGACTGATGGAATTACAAAGTGAGGGCTTATGTTGCAGACATATAAATACGCAAACAAGCACTACAAAAAATACCACAGCATCTGGAAGACAAAGTCTTTAGATAAAAGCATATCTATTACCTAAGCATAACACAAAAGTTGTGCTAATTAAACTATCACACATGTATTTGGGGATGATGGCAGGTCAACATATGGGTTGGGGTTTAATAGAAGAGGAGGGTTGGAGAAAGGGTCCTTGGACTGCTGAGGAAGATAGGTTGCTTATTGAGTATGTGAGGGTTCATGGTGAAGGCAGATGGAACTCTGTGGCCAGACTTGCAGGTATGTGACTCCACTCTAGTTATAATTAGTGTTTGAGCGCTCATGTGTTTATGTACATATATCCATCGAATAACTGAGAATAATAATAATATAATTTTTTTGGGTTGTATAATTATATAGGACTGAAAAGGAATGGAAAGAGCTGCAGGCTGAGGTGGGTAAATTATTTGAGGCCAGACCTTAAGAGGGGGCAAATTACTCCACATGAAGAGAGAATAATAGTAGACCTACATGCAAGATGGGGGAATAGGTAAATATTTGTTGTACTTTGTTTGCTTTGTTTTTAATATTTTAGCTAGTTTTTTTTTCTTGTGCTACATATATGAAGGCTTAATTTGTTTTTTGAAACAAACTCAGATGGTCAACTATTGCAAGGAGTTTGCCTGGAAGGACTGATAATGAGATCAAGAACTATTGGAGGACCCATTTTAAGAAAAAAGCGGTTAAAGGGGTTTCTGATGCCTCCGAGAAGGTGAAAACTCGCCTTTTAAGGAGGCAACAGTTTTACCAGCAGCAGCAACTCAATCAAGCAGATCTGAAGAAAATCATGGCCTTACTGGATGAAAATGACAACAATAAAATACCATCCTGCTGGCCTCAAGTGAAGCCGGATTCGGAGACTTCTACTACTACTGTATGCCCTCACACAGCTGATCAGGAGCAAGGATTCTTCAGCTCCATGCTGCACGGGAATGTGTATGTGCCTGAACCTGCCTCCACTAATGAGGAAAATTTTCTGTGGGATGGTTTGTGGAACTTGGATGATATCCATGGTAATTTTAACACAACTTCAGCTTGTGCAACAGGAAAAACTAGTTTGCACAGCAACTTGGTGGTTCCTTTTTGTTGAATTTGAGCAGACTTTGATTTTTCAAGTGTAACAAGTGGTGTGAATTTTGGGTTGTAAAATAATCATGCAATCCAAGGCTACCTACTTATTTACCATGCTTTTTGCTTTTATTTTAAAATAATGGCTCACCATTTTAACTATAGGAGAATTGTAATTATTTTGGTTGTTGCTTAACTTGTATTGGTACTTGCTAGACAAGCTATTGGAAATCAAAAACCGTTGCTTCAAGTATGAAGTTGCGTAATTTTCATAGAGGCTTCCCTTTGTCTCTTCCTCTTCTTTTATGTTTTCATCAGATAAAAGCTTCATCTTGTTTTGATCTTATATTCACAATAAGAGTTCGACTACTTCCATCATATTCCGTCATCCATTCCGAAATTCAAACCCCCTTTAGGACAAACAACTAACATTAGTATTTTTTAAATGTGTTGGTAGGATTTAAATTTAAGATCTCTTTCAACGAAATAAAGAGAAATATCGTTAGACTAACAGTTGGTTGGTATGATTCGTAAGTACTTAGAGAAACATGAAAGTACACACATGATTGCTTGAAATACTTCTTGACATTAGTATTTTCTTTTCTTGAACTTTACGGTAGTACTTAGCTTGCTCATATCAAGATTAGCTTAGTACATAGCTTACTCATATCAAGATTAGCTTTTAGTGACATCTTTGTCCTCACATTCTTTATGCCAGTTTAAATAAAGGATTATGGAACCAAATTTGCACACCAACGTGTGTGGAAGAGATGCACAAACTTAACTACCTGTAAAACAACAAATAACCGTAAGGCAACCTTGGGACTGATGGGGTGACAGTCAAAGGCTCTTTGACGATCAAGTTGGTAAGCAGTTTAAAACACAAGCAGTGGGCAAGAGAAAAAAGTATGCATGATTGTGTTATCAGAGATGAACCCAGAAGGGTGTACTTATATACCAATCACAAGAAAAACCTTTTTGGATATAAAATTCATACTAAACCGGCAGAATCCCAGATGATACCTAGAAGTAGATATTACTTCCTCTTAGAAGTGTAATGACCTAGTGCAGGCCCCAGATTGTAAGAATCTCAAGAATATAAGAAATCTAGCTGCTTCCATATTGGATTAGGTTTTCGTATCTTCCGGAATAAGAATGATTAATATCAGCGAAGTCGAACGAACGACTTCGCCCACTACTTATCCGTCAAAGGATGATGGTAAGCAGCTTAAAACTCAAGCAGTGGGCAAGAGAAAAAAGTATGCATGATTGTGTTATTAGAGATGAACCTAGAAGGGTGTACTTATACCAATCACAAGAGAAACCTTTTAGGATATAAAATTCATACTAGACTGGAAGAATCCCAAATGATATCTAGGAGTAGATATTGCTTCCTCTTAGGAGTGTAATTACCTAGCGCAGGCCAAATCCCCAGATTGTAAGAATCTCCAAGAATATAAGAAACCTAGCTGCTTCCATACTGGATCAGGTTTCCGTATCATCCGAAATAACAATGGTCAATCTTAGCGAAGTCGAACGAACTACTTCGCCCACTACTTATCCATCAAAGGATGATGGTAAGCAGTTTAAAACTCAAGCAGTGGGCAAGAGAAAAAAAAATATGCATGATTGTGTTATCAGAGATGAACCTAGAAGGGTGTACTTATATACCAATCACAAGAAAAACCTTTTTGGATATAAAATTCATACTAAACTGGAAAAATCCCAAATGATATCTAGGAGTAGATATTGCTTCCTCTTAGGAGTGTAATTACCTAGCGTAGGCCAAATCCACAGATTGTAAGAATCTCAAGAATATAAGAAACCTAGCTGCTTCTATATTGGATTAGGTTTTCATATCTTCCGGAATAAGAATGATTAATATCAGCGAAGTCGAACGAACGACTTCGCCCACTACTTATCCGTCAAAGGATGATGGTAAGCAGTTTAAAACTCAAGCAATGGGCAAGAGAAAAAAGTATGCATGATTGTGTTATTAGAGATGAACCTAGAAGGGTGTACTTATACCAATCACAAGAGAAACCTTTTAGGATATAAAATTCATACTAAACTGGAAAAATCCCAGATGATATCTAGGAGTAGATATTGCTTCCTCTTAGGAGTGTAATTACCTAGCGCAGGCCAAATCCCCAGATTGTAAGAATCTCCAAGAATATAAGAAACCTAGCTGCTTCCATACTGGATCAGGTTTCCGTATCATCCGGAATAACAATGGTCAATCTTAACGAAGTCGAACGAACGACTTCGCCCACTACTTATCCATCAAAGGATGATGGTAAGCAGTTTAAAACTCAAGCAGTGGGCAAGAGAAAAAAAGTATGCATGATTGTGTTATCAGAGATGAACCTAGAAGGGTGTACTTATATACCAATCACAAGAAAAACCTTTTTGGATATAAAATTCATACTAAACCGGAAAAGTCCCCAATGATATCTAGGAGTAGATATTGCTTCCTCTTAGGAGTCTAGCGTAGGCCAAATCCCCAGATTGTAAGAATCTCCAAGAATATAACAAACCTAGCTGCTTCTATACTGGATTAGGTTTTCGTATCTTCTGGAATAAGAATGGTCAATCTCAGGGAAGTTGAACGAACAACTTCGCCCACTACTTATCTGTCAAAGGATGATGGTAAGATGTTTAAAACTCAAGCGGTGGGCAAGAGAAAAAAGTATGCATGATTGTGTTATTAGAGATGAACCTAGAAGGGTGTACTTATATACCAATCACAAGAAAAACCATTTTGGATATAAAATTCATACTAAATCGGAAGAATCCCAGATGATATCTAGGAGTAGATATTGCTTCCTCTTAGGAGTGTAATTACCTAGCACATGCCAAATCCCTAGATTGTAAGAATCTCCAAGAATAGAAGAAACCTAGCTGCTTCCATACTGGATCAGGTTTCCGTATCTTCCAAAATAAGAATGGTCAATCTTAGCGAAGTCGAACGAATGACTTCGCCCACTACTTATCCATCAAAGGATGATGGTAAGTAGTTTACAACTCAAGCAGTGGGCAAGAGAAAAAAGTATGCATGATTGTGTTATCAGAGATGAACCTAGAAGGGTGTACTTATATACCAATCATAAGAGAAACCTTTTTGGATATAAAATTCATACTAAACCGGAAGAATCCCAGATGATAATCTAGGAGTAGATATTGCTTCCTCTTAGGAGTGTAATTACCTAGCGCAGGCCAAATCCCCAGATTGTAAGAATCTCCAAGAATATAAGAAACCTAGCTGCTTCCATACTGGATCAGGTTTCCGTATCATCCAGAATAACAATGGTCATTCTCAGCGAAGTCAAACGAACGACTTCGCCCACTACTTATCTATCAAAGGATGATGGTAAGCAGTTTAAAACTCAAGCAGTGGGTAAGAGAAAAAAAGTATGCATGATTGTATTATCAAAGATGAACCTAGAAGGGTGTACTTATATACCAATTACAAGAAAAACCTTTTTGGATGTAAAATTCATACTAAACTGGAAAAATCCCAAATGATATCTAGGAGTAGATATTGCTTCCTCTTAGGAGTGTAATTACCTAGCGTAGGCCAAATCCCCAGATTGTAAGAATCTCCAAGAATATAACAAACCTAGCTGCTTCTATACTGGATTAGGGTTTCGTATCTTCTGGAATAAGAATGGTCAATCTCAGGGAAGTCGAACGAACGAGTTCGCCCACTACTTATCTGTCAAAGGATGATGGTAAGAAGTTTAAAACTCAAGCAGTGGGCAAGAGAAAAAAGTGTGCATGATTGTGTTATTAGAGATGAACCTAGAAGGGTGTACTTATATACCAATCACAAGAAAAACCTTTTTGGATATAAAATTCATACTAAATCGGAAGAATCCCAGATGATATCTAGGAGTAGATATTGCTTCCTCTTAGGAGTGTAATTACCTAACACATGCCAAATCCCCAGATTGTAAGAATCTCCAAGAATATAAGAAACCTAGCTGCTTCCATACTGGATCAGGTTTCCGTATCTTCCAAATTAAGAATGGTCAATCTTAGCGAAGTTGAACGAATGACTTCGCCCACTACTTATCCATCAAAGGATGATGGTAAGCAGTTTAAAACTCAACAGTGGGCAAGAGAAAAAAGTATGCATGATTATGTTATCAGAGATGAACCTAGAAGGGTGTACTTATATACAGATCACAAGAGAAACCTTTTAGGATATAAAATTCATACTAAAACGGAAGAATCCCAGATGATATCTAGGAGTATATATTGCTTCCTCTTAGGAGTGTAATTACCTAGCACAGGCCAAATCCCCAGATTGTAAGAATCTCCAAGAATATAAGAAACCTAGCTGCTTCCATACTGGATCAGGTTTCCGTATCTTCCGGAATAAGAATGGTCTATCTTAACGAAGTTGAACGAACGATTTTGCCCACTACTTATCCGTGAAAGGATGAGCAGTTTAAAACTCAAGCAGTGGGCAAGAGAAAAAAGTATGCATGATTGTGTTATCAGAAATGAACCTAGAAGGGTGTACTTATGTACCGATCACAAGAGAAACCTTTTAAGATATAAAATTCATACTAAACCGGAAGAATCCCAGATGATATATAGGAGCAAATATTGCTTCCTCTTAGGAGTGTAATTACCTAGCGTAGGCCAAATCCCCAGATTGTAAGAATCTCCAAGAATATAAGAAACCTAGTTGCTTTCATACTAGATTAGGTTTCCGTATCTTCCAAAATAAGAATGTTCAATCTCAGTGAAGTTGAATGAACGAGTTTGCCCACTATTTATCCGTCAAAGGATGATGGTGGCATCACTGATCCGTCTGTACAGTTCGATAAGTCCATAGATCTTGAGTTCATGACCAGACTTCATAGGCATTAGTATTTCAATCTGCCCTACTCCAACCCTAGAAAATCATGGTCCCAACAATTGCTCGTAATTATGTATTTGAAATGGTTGTTCTGCTTAAAGATGGATAGTTATCCAAAGACCATGACTTATTCATCTATCTTGTTGAATGTATAGCAGCTATGAGCCCTACCATCATACCAGAAGAGCTGGGGGCTCGACCACCTATATTCTACATTTTAAAATCTTTTCCCAATGCTGAAACTAGATACCCAAAAATCAAAAAGTTGATTTTGGTACTAGTTGTTACGGCTCGAAAACCCAAGCTATACTTTTAGGTGCACACAGTTATCATCATGACGCAGTATCTGGCATAATCCAAATGCATGGCAGTAAAGACGCAAACACTGAAAGATGCAAAGTTTACTCCCATTTTGAAGAATGAAGCAACACAACCCGAATGGGTGCCTAGGGAAAACGAGCACCGGAAAGACGCACAGCCCAACCTGCAAAAGAGTTCTTCCAACCATCAATGATCGGTTACAGGTATTGTCCTTAACACCTATAACGGTTTAACACTAGTGCAACAAATTGCCAATAGTCAAGTACCGTGGACCTAATGGCTTAATTCCTCATGCTGTGCACAAACTGGCCCAAATCGGTTCTAGCTTTGTGACTCATGGTTGTGCCTACCTGCTCCGCGGTTTGTTACCACGCCAATCTTGCACCATGACTCTTAGC
This sequence comes from Pyrus x bretschneideri, assembly GCF_019419815.1. Taxonomy (NCBI): domain Eukaryota; kingdom Viridiplantae; phylum Streptophyta; class Magnoliopsida; order Rosales; family Rosaceae; genus Pyrus; species Pyrus x bretschneideri. The sequence continues at coordinate 546,573 of NW_025999679.1, forward strand.
CATGCCCGTGCTTGCTCCCTATATTCTAGTTACACCTATCTTGCACCACGATTCCTAACCATGCCTATCTTGCACCACAAATCCTTGCCATGCCGATCTTGCACAATGACAATTTAGGCTTCAAGGCAGCGCCCTGACTTATGCTCTACAGCTCCCAGCATCACCTATCAAGCCCCCGACACTCTGAGCTTCAAAGCATTCAACGACGAAACAGAACACGAGGCTTTAACCAACAACCCCTTGGTTAGTAAAAGGCTTAGCGGTGAAAAAGCTTGCAATCCATTTAGATTCCCAATTGAACACCAACCAAGCCGCATGGAGTACATGAGGAAACATCCAAGGATAGAGGAACACTTGGATACCCGGGAGTAGCTCACTGCGTACAACCCGGCCCAAATAAAACAAGTTATGATGTTGTGATGTGCTGGCTGACACTAAATTAGCCATATGACCCCATCCTAAGATGACATCACAAGCCAACTTAATGACGAAACCATAGTAAGATATTTATGATGTGCAAGAATTTGAACCAAAACGTTCATTATTAATAAATCCAAAGCCAATTTCAAAGTTCACTTATCAACCTCCCCACTTAGGGACACAAATTATCTAGGAAATTTAATCCCATTATTACCACATCACATCACATTAAAGCATCTAGAAGTTTCGCACAACAGTAAACACATAAAAGTACAGTGTTGTGCATAATCAAAAGTGCGATCATGCAATTATTACAATAACGATAAAACCACTGTAAATGAACCATCACCCTAAATCCAAATGATGAAAGCCTCACTACCAAGCCCCCTTGTCACTCTGGTACTCTCCTTATTCTCCCTATGTCCTGAAGAGGTCGACAAAACAAAATATGAGTAGACCAGTTTTATCACGTCAAAATCATTCAAATATAATAACCCCATTTTGAAAGCGTATATATATAGTGAAAACTAATACATAATAGTACTAAATAATAGTAGTCAAGATCAACTCAATCTTGTTTGTCATATCAAAGAGAGTAAATCAATCACAAATAATGTAATGTATAGCAAGCAGGTGAAGTGGCGTCTACCTGATTAATATCTCGTGTCTATTAGCACATTCTAGCCTCTACTAGACAAAAAAAAGTACCTGTAATTAATACTATAGCCGTAGCTAGCTATACAATATGTCTGATAACCATGTGGTGAAAATAAATCACCAATGATCTCAAGATATTATCTAAGTTAAGATAAGTATAAGCCTCGTCAAAGACTAACATGAGTAATATGCATCATCATAGGCATCATAAATATTTATATGGTAAAAACATTTAAGTTTTCAAAGGGATCCACTCACAAGTAAGCAGAGCATCCCTCGTCAATAGGCTCTTTACCTAAACTCTTTTTATCCTCTAATAAACCTGTTGTAATAATATAAAGTTAAATTAAGCTTTAATCTACACTCTATGGGAGATCATCCAAAACTACCATTTAGGTAATGAATTTGTGCAATCAGAGGGTGCCACGTGATTCACAGCAGTGAAAAACACAAAGATAGGTCACAAGTCTTGCACGCGCTGCCATGCACCGGCCACATGCCATCGCGGTGAGGATTATAGAGTTTAATAGAATATACCTCTTATATTATGGAATTCTGTTAGGATTAACGGAACAGTGGTCGTCGCCGTCAAATTTAACAGTGACAGCAGCGTCCGTCGTTGACCGTTAGCGGCAAGTCGCCGAAAACGGAAGGAAAAAAAAAATCAAAAAAACGCTCAAGGGCTTCCCGAGCTCAAATTCAAATTAAAAAAACCATGTCAAATTCATAGAATTTAGTCTCACAAGTTCTAGAGACTTACCCAAAACTAAATTAGAAGGAGGAGAGGTCAAATCCACCTCGGATTCAACGAGTTTAGCTTGGAGTAGCTCACCATATTCTGAAAACTAGGTGCACACTTACCACAGAGGTTAAACCTTGAAATTTCAACACAAAACTCACTTGCAACAAAGGAAAATAATACTTGGGATCGGTTCCAAGTGGGTCCGTGCACTACAGTCTCAAACTCACTGGAGTTTTACCGGCGAAAAAAGCCGAAAACTGCATGCAAAGAGTGTATGCAGGGGTTAAAACCCTTGGTTCGAACTAAAAAATAACTACTAGCTCAATCCTAGTGAGATAGAAACAACTACATTGAAGGATTTTCCAATAAATCTCACCTGGGTTAGAGTTTGGAGTCGAAGCTCTCTGATTCAATGGTAGGGTGCACCCTGGTGGACTGATGCTACATGCAAGACCATATTCAGGTTCACTGAGTCTTAGGGATTCCAAATATGTGGTTTTGGGGTTTGATTTGTGGAGGAATCAAAGTGAGAGTATGGGTGAAACTTTCATAGCTTAGAGAGAGAGTTCGTGAGTTAGAAAGGGACGAAGTGGGTATAATTCCACTTAAAAATGATTTTAAGTATAATTATAGATTTGCCCCTCTATTAATTGTAAATTACCAAAAAGCCCTCGAGGCTTCGATTTGTGTCACACTTTCACCTTTAAACTAATGTACGAAAAAAAATTATGAAACATAAGAAAGTATAAGGGTTTTAATCTCGAGTCGAGGCTCAATAATTAATTAAGACATCCACTTAAGGGCAAAATGGACATTTCATATGTTTTGAGAATAAAATACAATATTTTAAGGAACGGATTGTGACACAAAGTCTCAAGCAGATCGCCGAACAAAACCTCACAAACTTCAGATTATTTCAGTTGTTAAATAATTCAGTTTTCCTCAACTGCACTTACAACATCGACTTCTATGATTTCCAGTGATAGAGGATAAACTAATTCCCCAACACCCATTTGGGTATTCTTTCCAACGCGAGATGGTAAAGTAATTCCCCGACGTTCATCTAAGTCTAGTTTGCAAAGGGTGAACTATTTTCCCAACACCCATCTAGGTTTGCTCTCCAGAATGAGAAGGTAAAACAAATTCACTAGCAGCCAGCTACCGACATACTACGCAGCTTATGAGATCGGTTACATAAGGTGCAAAATCTTGCCCACGAATTTCCAATCGACTACACACACTTTTTATGTGATATTCCAGAGACCTTTATCATGTTGTGATGTAGACCATGTAGCTCAAAGGATCGAAGATTCAAAAAGTAGCTAAGCGACACATGGTCAGGGGGCAACAACTCACGACAGGCTCAATAACTCGACACTCCAAGAAGCCAAGACTCATGGCCATAATGGTTCTTCTCTAAAATCAGCATATCCGACCGCTGGCCTTAAAAGTTTTGAAAAGTCCTCAATTAGACCTCATGACCATAATGGCTACAAAAACCCGTTTGCTTCTCTAAAAGCAGCATTCCTTGTTGTTGGTCCTATGGCTAAAAGTTTCACATGACAAAGCCAACATTAGTAGAAAAAATATTTGAGCAAAAGAAATTTTACACGACAAATGAAATCTTGTTGGGCAATCCAAACTAGCGCGACGATTCAGTAAATGGTCGTGCAAAAATAACTTCCCAAACAAGAAAAAAAAAAAGGAAAAAAAACCTGTGTGACGAAGAATTGCGTCGCACAAAGAGTAAGGAAAGAGGCGGGGAAGATGAGTTTTTGGCACCAAAAACTCGCGCGATGAAGATTTTCCTAATATAATCTTGTGCAACAACATCTTGTCGTGCAAAGTGCTCTGAAATGACAAATTGAATGTTTCAGCCAATGTGATTAGTGCGGCCTTAGCGCATTGGTCCACAATGTTGGGCACGTTGTTCAAACATTTTGCCTTATGCAGTGGAAATCTTGGCAAGTTATGCCAGAGTGTTAAAAGGTGGAGGTTCGGGATTGTTTGTCAGTAAGTATTATTAGTTTTCATATTCCATATATATATATATATACTAATAAATTTATGTAATATTTAATATTATGTTTATATTTATTAAATTGTTGACAAACTACAATTTCAACAACATGAACAAGTCAATGGCCGTCTACTTGAACAGGCTTTTCGCTGACTGCTACAAGCAGTGAAAGAGCGACCTTCACAAACGATTTGAGTTGTTTGGTGGTTCGGAGGTTGCTCTCCAAGAAGGTGTCCCGTTGGAGGTGGAAGAGTCCTTGAAGTACTAGGCGTGGCTTTACAGCCATTTTCAAAATGAGACCTATATGGTACGCCTGTTAATAAGTCCATTTTGTTCATTTTGTGTTATATTTTCTTTAAATATTACAACTAATACGTTCATTTTGTGTATTACTAAAGAAGGCAAAGGCCAACAAGATTAACCGAGACAAAAAGACTCTTCACCACCATTCAAGTTTAGGGTCTTTCTCATATAGAATGGAGGCGCGACGGCAGGTAATAAAGCATCTCATATTTTGATTTTGAAATGTGATGAATATTAATTTCTTTTTTGCTCACGAACATTTTTCTTATATTTTTCATATTCCAAGATCGATGTCTTCAAGGACGTTTATGTTCGACCGGAGAATAAGTTACCCAAGCAGCTGCATGTAAGTATAGCTGAATTCCTATTATTCTTTTACGTTTCCAATTATTTTAAAAATTAATTCAATATTAATTATTATTATTATTTTCTTTCTTTTTGTCACATGCAACTGTGGTGGAGAAGAGCCAGTCTGTCCTTTAGAAGACTGCCTCCTAGCCTTCCCAAGACACCATGATCGAGGTCGTGGATCCGTTCGAGGATGCGGAGTTTCTTATTCTGACAGAGAACTTGGATCAAACCCTCGGTCAGAGGCCTGGGAAGTATTGTCGGGGTGAGGAATGCCCGACATCGAGACACTAGGGCCTTTTCATCCACGCAATCAAAGGACGAGGTCACAACATTAATGCAAAAAGTGGTTGACTTGAGGAGTAAGCTCGCGTCCACACAAAGTTAGATGTTGCTGATCATATAAGCCCTCAGCTTGTCCGTCCCATCCATCTCCTACCAAGTGTTGCCTTGTCCTCTTTTGGGGCTCCTCTACCCAGAATAGAGCCATTAACCTGACTTGTCGATCTCCGAACCCCTCCAAAGGCAAGACATCCAACAGCCGTCAACGCCTACCAAGTAGACTTGTTGGAACTTTTTGTGCAAATTTTTCTCCCGCCTACTTTTAAAACTTTCAAAATTGTATGTACATTTTCCTTTATATTGTAAATAAATCATTTTTAGTTAATTATTGTTACAATTTAATTAAAAATAATTAAAAAATATTTTAATTGAAAAATGTAATAAAAAATTTAACTTTACGCAAGGAAAGCTTTCGTCGCTTAACATTATGCAATTAAAAAAATCGTCACGTAAATATTTATACGACAAACCTTTGACAATGAAATAATGTTAAAATTACTCCAATTTTGTTGCATGAAAGTTTACTAGATGAAATATTTCGTTGTGCGAAGTCTTACTAATGTAACTTTTTCATTCCCATAAGTACAATGTAACGACAGGCTTTTGTGTCCTGGTATTTCGCGAGACAAAGTGGTTCGTTCCAATAAGTTTAATGCAACGAACCTTTATTTCATCACACTGTCTTTTGTTGCACGACGAATTTCATAATTTCATCGTGCAATGTCTTTTTTCACGATTACTACACAACAAACATTTCGTCGCCTAATTTCTTATGCGACAGAATTTCTCTTTGCGCGACCAAGTGTCCCTCATCATGAAAACTGTTAATTGTAGTAGTGTGCATTTGTAATTGAATGGCTTAACTGACCTTGGTTATAAAGTCCTACATATGTACATCCATATCTTTGAGTCTTGCGTCATTGATATTGAGTAAACCTTGTATACCTATTAGATACAATTGTATAACTTCATATCTGAATTAAGATTTGTGCAATCATACTAACCATGGTTTCATTTCCTCTTTCACCCAAATAAAAACTCAAAGTAATTAGGCTCATTAATACTAATTAGCTTTCTTCCTAGTGAAATTTCAACCCAACAAAAAATATTAGGGACCCACATGAGTTTTACAAATAGTTGTTGACACATTCTGACCTGGAATGTCCACTAGGACTCTGAATTAAGCTATGTTGTCCGACACCAGGAAGGTGATGAAGCCATAAAGTGTGATAATGTGTAAACTATGAATAAATTTAAATCTAGAAGTGCCTAAATACAAGAGTGCGCGGTGAACGGGTATGGACCCATACACACGTAATACAGAGCATAAGTAGAGTACAGTAAGGTTAGATAGCGATTATACCATCATAAGAAGCCACCTGTATTGGGAAGTGCCATGAATCCTAGTTGATACGGAAACTTTACTACTAGAACCTGGAGGGGTGCAAAATAGAAAATGTGAGTGAACGAAAACAAAGCTTTTCAAAAACCATTCACTTATCAAAAGTAATAACCCCTCATCGTAAAACTTGTATAATTTCCCAGAAAATCATACTACGTATAAGGATGAAATCAATTGTATACTATTAGTAAATCTAGAAGTATACCATGATACAACATCTCATCAACAATACAAATAATCAGGTGCTTAATAATCCATGCTAGCACGTAAGTTGGAGTCACCTATAGTGACCTATACGACTCACCCATATCTCATTAATCAAATCTAGCACATAAGTCGGAGTCACCTATAGTGACCTGTACGACTCACCCATATCTTATCAATCAATGCTAGCACGTAAGTCAAAGTCACCTATAGTGACCTGTATGACTCTCCCATATTTCATTAATCAATCATTTCAAATAAAGTGTAATCACAACCATGCATCTCACATTTCACAACATATACTCACCTGAACTTACTTGTGCGTCTTGCGTTCACCTTCGTACTTCAAAGCATTCACAATAATTATGCACAGTAATATACCTATGGATATGCCATGATGCAATCCAAAACTTAACCATATCGTGGTGCTTTCAAATATATATATATATATATATATATATGTGTGTACATATAATGTGGCGTAAAATGCACAATCTATAACGCCCTACTCCCGAACTATTTAGTTTCGAGAATAATTATCGGTGACAAGCCCAACTAAACACTAGCTTAACTAACTATCAATGCTTACAATTCCTTACTTCAATTTCTATATTCCTCACACACTGTTTTATGACCACATTTAACCAACAAATCATAAAGTTAAAACTCACATTTTCACCAATTCCTTCACATTGCTTAATTTCCCAGACAAGGCTTTTGTCTCAAATATTATATGGTTGCATCTAATGTCTCGTTAGACTGCCTACGTACCTCAAATAGGGATCAAGTCATTCGTAGTTCACATATCCAAAATTCAAACTAAATCCGAATATATTCATTTAATCCAACATATACTACAATCGTATTAATATTCAAACCACAACAATTAGGTCTCAAAAGCATAATTAGATTAACAAGTTTTCATAAAAACGCAATGTCGGCTTCCTGGCCGTGTGCCACCGCGAGGCCATCCAGCTTACTGGAAAACTCAACTATTTCAAAAAATTCTCAAAAATTATAGAAATGAAGATCTCAAAGAGTAGAGCAAACTTTATATCTGTGGCTAAGTCCAATTTGGCCTGGAAAGGCTCCAATTTGCTTCGAACCCGCCGGAAACCCTAGAAATAGGTGTTCTTGATTCATCCTCAATTCGATTCCGATGCTCCAACCAAGGATTGGGCATTCTTATAGGCCTCAAGGGAAATCTATTGGTGGTGTTAATTGCATGAAAACATTTCAGGTTTGGTGGATTGGAGTCACAGTGTCGTTGCCCCCCTATGGTTTGGATTCTATTTTGGGTGTAATAGGTAGAGGGAGCAATGAGGAATGTTTTCCCAATGGTTAGGTGACGTGGTTTGCTGGAAGAATGGCGGAAAATGGTTGGAAAATTGGTGGAACGGGTCGGGTCTGAAGGTTTGCACGGACCAACCCGTGTCTCCCCTCTTCTTTTTCTCTCATTTCCCCTCCTTTCTTTTGTTTCTGAATGGGCCATCCTACCCTCTCTCCTCTCCCTATTCATCCAACTCCCCTCCCTTCTTTTTTTTTCTCATGTTCCCTCTTCTTGTTCCCCCATTTTCTTTCTTTTTGTTTTCCTCCTTTTTTCCCAGCCACACTCACCAATGGCATATAAATCCCCTTTAGTAATAATAACAATAGTGTAAGATAATTAAAATAGTGATTCATTGCAAATACTTTCGGGTTCGTAACTCAATAAAACTTTAACCGTAACTCCAGATTCACTTCTACTTGTGCTTACGCATCCGTAAGATCGAGCTCTATCCGAATATGTCAAGAAACATAACAAAATATACGAGAATCACATACGTCCTCGAAAAATCATGCTTTACCCATAGGGCAATTCCGTAATTTCACATATTAAAATTATAAAAACCATAATTTTTAGGGATGGGCTATCACAATTGTAGTATCAACTCTATTTATAAATAAGTACATAAATGGAGGACAACTAGATACAGATCGTGACGAACTCAAAAGACAACACAATTATATTGTTTCTAAAAACTCTCTTAGGTGAAAAATTAGAGCTTTAGGGCTGGTTTGGTATTGCTGTGCTTTGAAAAAAAGCTGCTTCTGCTGTGCTGTGAGAATAAGCAGCTGTGAAATAAAGCAGCAGAGTGTTTGGTAAACTTTTTTGTAAAAGTGCTTTTGAAAAAAAAAAAGCAGTATTAGAGTGTTTGGTAAACTTTTATGTAAAACAGATGTGAAAAAAAGCTGGTTTTTCAAAGCTAGGTTTTGCAGCTTCTTGTTTTTGGCTTTTTTTCATCCAAAACTGTGAAAAAAAGCTGAAGCTGAGTGTTTACCAAACACAAAAACAGCTCCCAGCTTTTTTTGATAGCAGCTTTTTTCATAATCACCTCAGTACCAAACCAGGTCTTAGTAACCCCACGTCATGCCCTAAACTATATCCCAATCTGCTTTGGATGACACGCTAACAAGAAAAGGGTTAGTGGTCTAGTAGAATAATTAAGAGACGCACATCACATTATTCTAGCTTAAGGTGTTTCACTTTTCTTGATTATCCGTACCAAACGTGGATTAGCATTGTCTAGAAATGTTAATTAATCAAAGAATCTGAGATTTTTATTACTTCTATAGGGTTCACCTGCAACAACATGATACCTCAGATTGCTTAGTGTTTGCTGAGTTTCACAGCTTACAAAGTATCTAATAATTGACTATTACCCAATTGTGTAGACAATTATAAGTAGAAGTTCTTTTAATTCCAAAGTATCTAATTGTCTACACAATTAGATACTTTGTAAGCTGAGAATCTGCTTGATCGTGGCTACGGGTATGGTGAAATTCTCAACTAGCCTCCTCCAGGCTCGAAAGGAGTGGATAACTGTGGTTCGCCGCTACTTGTCCCCTTTTAAAAAACTATTATTATTATTATTATTGTCTTAGTGAACAGTAATTGCCGGAGTGCACTTTCACTGCATAAATGAATTGTCTGGGCAATTGGCATTAAAAATTTATTTTTTGAAAGAACTAATAAAAAGATAATATTATGTTTAATTTCAAATTGGATTTTTAATAAATCTCATCGTGCCACATGTCATTATCCGAAATTACAATTTTGTGGAAGAGTATATGGTTGGGTATTTATAGGAAATATTTATTAAAAAAAAATTTAAAAAATCCATTTTATGTATTTTGTTTTTAATTTTTAACATTTTTTTACCAAATTAATATGGACCGTTGGATTATTTCAATTCAAAGTACTTGATTGTGCCACGTGGGCACAATGATCACTTTCTTCTTTTCTTTTAAAAAAAATTAACCAAAAAAAGGCCGAATTAATAAGGACTTTGGATTATATGACCCTTGGAAATCCAACAGCTCGGATTCTGCCACATGTTTGACAACCTGCAACGCATACCCCACAGCGCTTTTTTGTCTTCTGGTGCACCACAATGCGAGTGTGTATCAAACACGCCTAACGCAAAAAAATCTTGCACATAACCGACATCACACTGACATCGGATCATACTCAAACGTTGTGTCGGGCATAAATTGTCCAACTGCTTCGTCCAACAAGCTTGGGCCCATGTTTTCTCCAACTTCTTTCAATGGATTGGAGCTTCTTTTTTAAGATTTTTGGGGAAAATTGTCCAATTGCCCGAAAAAAGGGTAGGGTGGAACTGTGGCGAATTCTTAAGCACAACTTTTAGTTTAGGGATATTTTTGTTATCAAGATTTGAATATATTTTGGCTTCCCTTGAGCTTTGTTCTATGAACTATGTCTCAATTCCCATGAGCTGGTCTAAGATCTGAACCTTCAAGGCTCTTTCCTGCTCCGGTGCAACTTTTCGTCGCGCGTCCTCAATCTCCGACCTTTGCTACTCGGCCTGTGTGCTTCTTCTCAGGTGTTGGATGGCTATCAAAGTGCTTTTAGGACTATCTGGTAGGATTATGGGAGCGCTCCTATGCGGGTGGCTTGCTCACCCCCATTTTCCGTTGATCCATTTGTTTCGTTGGTTTGTTCTCTTGGTGGTGGTGGCGGCGACCTTGCGATGGAGGCACATCTGGTGGCTGTTGGTTCCGTTCCAATCTTAGGGTTTTTTTGTTGTTGTTCAGCTTGCTACTTTTGGGCCTATCGACTGTATTTTCCTTTTTGCGGTTGGGCTTGTATTTAGGTAGTGGGCTCCCTTAGGGCTCCGTTTTTCCTTGTACTTGCTTTTTTTAATGAAAGGAAATTAGTTTAACCAAAAAAAAAAAAGGCACGTCAGTCATTGTTGCTAGCACAATATTTTAGTGTATTATTGGTATTAAGCTAAATCACAAAAGTGAGGATAGATAAGAATATCAAGTAACAAAAGAAATCAAGGAACAATCTTTACAAATCACAAACGGAAAAGCCTGAGAGAGTGATTTTGTCATGGGGAGGTTTGAAAATGACAGTGAATTGACTGATGGAACAAAGTAGGGGCTAATGCCGCAGTTCTATAAATATACAATGAGCAAAAAGCATAAATTCCATAGGAATTTGAAGACAACACAAACTTCATAGGTTAAAGCACTAAGTTGTGATTTCTTCACAGATGTATTTGGGGATGATGGCAGGAGGGCAACATAAGGGTTGGGGAATGATAAAAGATGAGGGTTGGAGAAAGGGACCTTGGATTGCTGAGGAAGATGGATTTCTCATTGAGTATGTGAGGTTTCATGGTGAAGGCAGATGGAACTCTGTGGCTAGGCTTGCAGGTCTGCAACTTCTTTTTCTGATAGATACATATATCTATATGTATCTGTCTCCCTAAACCCTATATATATATATATCTCTAAACCCTAAATCCTAATACAAATGTTTGTTTGCTCTGTAAATAGCCGAAAGTGTGAAAAATCACATCTTAAGGAGACAAAAATTCCATAATCAGCAGCAACAACAAAAAAATTTGCAAGTGGATGAAAAAGAAGTGAAAAGAATCATGCCCTTGTTGGACGAAAATGAGACTAAAATGCCATTATATTGGCCTCACGCAGCTAATCTTCGTTAGGAGCAAGGCTTCTTCTATTCCATGCTCGACGGCAATATTGTCAATGTGTCTGTGCCTGAAGCTGCCTTCAGCAATGAGGACAATTTTCTACGGGATGGTTTGTGGAACTTAAATGATGTCCAAGTAAACTTTATTAACACCACCAGACAAAACTAGTTTTCACAACTAGGGCTTATCCACTTCTGTCAAATAAGGGTTAAGTTGGTTCACTGCATGCTGCATAAGAAGTTTTATTAATTGGAAGTTGTTTAATTTTTAACTGGGTTTAGCTTTAAGTATAGAGATGTAATTATCCGTAAACCCTGTTCTGTCCTCTCAAAGCATAATCAACTTGCAAAAAAGTCTATGACAACTAGTTTTTTTATGTAATAGTAGTTGTTCTATTGTTTAAAAGAAATTTAAGGTTCGATTCTCATAAATACAATAACGTGATAGGAGCATATTTAGGCGACTTAGCTAGCTTATTCTTGTGCATTTGTGTTATTATTTCTTAGTTAGTGTAGTATTTCAACTCATTTTCGTGTGTTTGTAGGTCCAAAGGGTTAAAGTACCAAGAAAGTGCATTTTGGTGCATTTTGGAGCATTTTGGAGCAGTTTTGGGCACTAAATGGATAGCTTGTATATGGGCCAACATGGATGGACGAATTTGGAGTTCAAAAGGCTAGAAATCTGATAAGAAGATGAAGAAATTAAACTCAAGACAAAGTGGATAAGGAATTAGCTCAAAACAAGAAACATTATCCAAAACCTTATCCAACATTATCCAAAACCTTATCTTATCTTATCCTATCCTAACCTAATCTTGTTCCAACTTAATCCTAGCTACAAGTGGACCTAAAAACATGATTTCTAGAAGCCTTATCTAACCCTAAAAGGGTGTTGCACCCTTCCCCCTTTTATCTCTTCTAGAATACCCAAAATCAGCCACAAAACACCTAGTTTCTAGAAGGCCCAATTTTGGACGAATTTCCTAAACCTTTTTCCTTTTGGATTCTGATTTATAGGGCCTTATTCCTTGTGGAGTTGGGTTACACAAATCCTTTTATGAAACTAATTGGGCCAAACCCTCTCCTAAGTGGATTTAACTCACTTGTGCCGAACCCCAGGGCCCTAATCCAATAAATTTGCTAAGTGTAATCCTAATCTAATTAACCTAGGACTATATAAACATATTTTCAGCCACAAATTCGGATGACCCCCTTATGCTCTTCAGAAACTCCTTGCCGCAAGCCCTAGCCTCCATTCTCCTTCATTCATTCACTCCATACACTTCCATATACAACCTACCATACTCTACCACCATAATCAGCCATCATTCATCATCCCAAGCAAGAATACATCGTTCATAATCCCCAAAACCATCACCCACATCTTGTGCTGCAACAAGGAAGAAGGAGGAGAGCCTTAGACGTGCATGCCATTCGACTTGGAGTTGCTGGAATGTTTTAGGTGTAATCTTTCTTGTGTTTTTCAATGCTTAATTTCAAGAATCTTTGTTTTGCGAGTATGAGGAACTAATACCCTCTTGGCTAGGGGGAATTTCGAAACCATGGCTATATTTGCATTATGATTTGATTACTTCCAGTTGTGATTTCATGAATTGTGAATTCAATTTACTTATCTATTTGAATTAAAACTTGTTTATGTATATGGATTGAGAGTGCACACTTAATTTGCATGCATAAATCTGATGCTAGGATATAAGGAAACTTCACCTAATCATTGGGCACTTATATTCATAAGTAGTAAAGGTTGTTAGTCACAATCATATTAAGTAAATTCTTGGCATAAGTATCATGCGCTTTCATAGTTACGAATGCCTCGTCAACACTTATGATTTTCATAGAATTTAATGATCTTTGATTGTTAATTTTGAGGAATAATTTCATTGCAATGTGCTAATTCCATTCAATTCAATGACTTAAGGAAAATCTGAAGGTTAATTTAAGCGTACCTAATTAACTTGGGGTGTTGAGGTTCATGATTCATTGAAAAAGCAACTGGAGATTGTTTTGTATGCAAGTATGTCATGTGTGGAGAAAGACCTCCTAGCTAGCCCATCATCCATCTAATTTCACCAAATTCGTGCAAATCTGCCTAGTTTAAAGTCTTGTGTTGTTTACTTTATTTTCGTCCAAAACCAAATCCCCCTTTAGTTTAGAGTGTCTAACTTGTTAAAATCTGTTTTAGAGTGTGTTTTCAAGTGTTTTGAGTCAAGTTAGAACCAAAATTCGTCCAAATTTGTGTTTAGAGTCAAATTTGCCCAATTTGTGTTTTTAGGCTGTTTTGAGTGTTTTTAGCTTATTTTGAGTCTTGTGAGCTTGTTTTGAGTCTTTTAAGTGGAGTTAAGTGTTTTAAAGTTTAGTTTTAGTTATTTGAGTCAGTTTAAAGTGTTTAGCAATCCCTCCTAATCTCCGGTTTAAGAACGATATCTACTTACTTATATACTACAATTGTCAAAAGAGGGTTAATTTGTGTGTTAAGTTAATTTTCGCATCATAAGGATTTATATTACGATGAGTTTGATACTTAATTATGATTGAAAAACGAAAATCATACTTCTCAACGAGACAAAGAGAATGGTAGCTTTTTCGACGCTAAATCACCGTGTTTTTGCCAGAAAACAGCTCGAAAGTGGCTAACCATTTTCGAGTTAGCCACTTTCGAGCCGTTTCCCGGCCAAAACACTGTGAATTAGCTGTCAAGAAAGATACCATACTCTTCGTCTCATCGACAAGTATGATTTTCATTTTTGAATCACTCGATTTAGTTGAGTATTATGCACGTTTAAAGTTTACCCAGTTTCAGGCAAGTTTTCCAGTTTTCCCGAGGACCAGTCACCTTTGAGGCTATTTTCCATCCATCTCTGGCAATCATTGGGCTTTCAAATTGGTATAATCTTGTCCTACACTTTCCTATCTTCGTTTTGATATATTATGAGTTGAATTTGGTTAAGAAACGATTGAGTTACGAAGCTTTGAAAATTGTCTAAAGAGTTTTTAACAGAAGGACCAAAATGATGGATGGTGGACAATTTCAAGGACCAATTCTATTGATTTTCAATCTTAGGGACCAAAGTGATGAGTTATGCAAATCTCTAGGACCATTTAAGCTATTGACCCTTATAAAAAAAATAAAAAAAACTGTATAAAAAATTCAAAGAAATAAAAAAAAGTATTAAACGTAATTTAAGTCATTTACTCAATAGAAAACCAATTTGTACTTTGAGAAGCATAAGTAGACATGCCATCCTCAATACTTCTGTGCATTAGTACTAGCTTAGTCATATGAACTTTTCATGACATTTTTGTCTTTATACTCTTTATTGATGTAGACAAATGATCGAGTGGATTGAAAACGAAATGGATCAACGAAAGACAAAAGGACCCCGTGAGAATTTACAAATTTGGCATCTGAGCTCCATTTTAGGCACATAATACCTTCTCGAGACCAACACGACATCCCATTCAAACTCACTATTATGTTGTGATATGTGGTAGATTTTAGACATCCAAGGTTGTTTAGGCATCCAAAATAGCGTTTTAAAGTTTGTAATAAAATCCAGACTCTTTGTTTTCGGTCCGACATGACATTTCAATTTTCCTAAAACCCTAAACTTCTTCAGGGCTGAGTTTAAGTCTAGGATTCCAGAACATTGTACTTCTAGAGTTTATGTTTGTATCCCTTCTTCCCAATCCCAATACCTGATTCTTCCATATTCCCTTTGACAGTTCACCCAATCCCCATCCATAATTCTCTGATTCCTCAAATCTTAAATTCTCAATCCCAATCCCATATTTCAACTTTACCCCAATCTTATACTTCAATTTGTTTCAAAATTATCCACACTACCATAATTTGTTTCAAAATTCAAGTAAGTTTTTTAGTATTCTAATCCCAATTAGGCCTTGATTGCTTGTTTGATTGTTGATTAATTTGTTTCACAAAGTATTATATTATATAAATAATTTGACACACCCCGACCGGAATCAAGACATGCCCACTGGGAAGTTCTCGTGTGAGTTCCCAGAAACAAAATCGTGTGGGCATGGTTGGGGCCCAAAACAGACAATATCATGCTACGGTGGAGTTGAGACCGGGATGTGATGGACCTCGAGCACGGATGTGACATAATTTATATACAATATGTGTTTAAAAATTTAGGTCTTATAAAACCTTGCATCGCGCCTCAAAGTTTTCCTCTAAATGGGTTAACCATAAAACGTCTTGTCACCTTTTAAAACATTGATCCTTACAATAGCCATGAGTGGTGCTCCTAAGGCCATCTCCAACCGAAGGGTCCAGAAGGCCAGAGGGCTAAAAATAGCTCAAAAACCGTCTCCAACCGAGGGCCAGGCCAAAGAACTCGTTGGCCCCACTAGACAAAAAGGGCCAAAAGGCCGGCCAGACTAAAGCAGCCAGCCCCGAGCAGGGCCATATTTTGAATCCCAACGGCTAGCCGACGTCAACATGACACCAGCTAGCAACAACTAGATGACATCAATTCCCATTGGATTTGATTTTTTTTTTTTTTTTGGCCAAAATTTTTTTAAAAAAATTTAAAAAATTCTCATTTTTTCCTATAAATGCCTAAGCCTTCCTACACCATTTCTCACATAATTTTCACCATTCCTACACCATTTCAATTCTCATATTTTCCTTTTCCAATAATGTTTCCTTCAATTTTTTCAATAATTTCAACTTGCCTCATCTGCAATGAAAGGTAGGGATTGGACCCGAAAAGAAGATGAAGCTCTTTGCAAGACTTATAGATGGGTCTCAAAAGATAGTGCGAGGGGGAGTTCTCAAACAAGGGAAGGTGTTTTGGACTCGTGTGTCCAAAAAATACTATGAATTCTATGAAGACACCACTCTACCGAATACCCGAAACCACGAGAGTTGTTCTTCAAGATGGAAGAAACATCTTCATCCAAGTTGAATAAATCGCATCAAGCACTGTTAGCAGCTGCAAGTAGACATGAAAGTGGCTCCAATTACTACGACGAAGTATTCACAATTTTTTTTAATATTTAATTATATTACATTTAATTTCATAAATTAATTTCCTTTACTTTTTGTAATTATATTTAATTATATTACATTTAATTTCATAAATTAATTTCCTTTAATTTTTGTAATTATATTTTCTAGGTACGCCAAGCGGAGGAATTGTATATGGAGGGCAGCTCGAAACCCTTTCAGTTTCACGATTGTTAGGAAATTTGTAAAGGGTGACTGTTATTTGAAGATCCACCTCAACATAAAGTAGGTCCTATGCCGGTGTTTGGAACTCAATCATCAGCTGTAGATGGGGATGAAATGGATCTCCTACCGTTCAACAAACAAGGGTAGCAAATCCTTCTTCGGGTGAAGGTTCCATACCTAAGGGTAGAAAATCCTTCTTCGGGTAAAGGTTCCATACCTAGGGCTATGGGACAAAACAAGGCCCAAAGGTTGAAGGAAAAGGGCAAGGCAAATGATGATTACGCCGCTCAACAGGAAGTGACGGCTTCATTGCGATTAATGGCGAAGCAAAATGTCTTTGCCGCCGAAGAAAGGAATCGTAGGCATGAAGAACGGGCCAAAGAAATATAAGAAGAGATGGATGATAGGAATATGCAAGGGAACACTTCGGATTACAGTCCAATGAGTAAGGCCTATTTTGATTAAAAAAAAAACAAGGGAAATTATGGCCCGGCGGTAGTTGTTTACCTCCAACTATACTCCTACAATGGCAAATGATGAAAATGATGTTGATTATGGACTTTAAATTTAAGTTGCTGTATTTTTAAAATTTAAGTTGGTGTAGTTTTTAAATTTTAGTTGTAGTTTTTAAATATAAGTTGTAGTTTTTAAATTTAAATAATAAATTATGTTTGACCCTATGACCCTTTGGCCCTCGGTTAGAGATGGTTTTTTTTGTGACAGGGCTAAAAGGAGCCTTATGGCTCTCGGTTGGAGATAGTAAAAAATATGACCATGCACTGTTCATTAAAATATTAATTTGTTGGAGGTCCACAAGGCTAAAACGAGCCCTCTGGCCCTTCTCGATTAGAGATGGCCTAAGGTCCTCATTTTAAGGACACGTGAAGTCCAAATGCGTATTAGCCACAAGTTTATATTAATTTAGATCCAAAGACTTGAAATATTCAACTTAATAAAGCAAAATAAGAAAATGGGTCTTATAATGTTTCATAAATTTTAAGTTGGTTTTGTTTTATTAAGTTAGCAAAAATTTTAAATTTTTGAATCTAAACTAATATAATCTTATAGTTAATATGCATTTAGAGCTCACGAATCCTTCAAATCAAGACTAAGCAGAGCAGGACTTCAATAGCCATAAATAGAAGTAAACATGCCCTGACAAAAATTCTAGGGTTTTTCTTTTTCTTTCTGTTTTGTGATGAACGGCTCCCCACAAAATGATTCGGAGAGCATCATTTTCCCTGTGGGAATTGGATACTATCCTAAGATTCTCACATTTTAATCATTCATCGCGTATCATGTGATAAAAATTTATTTAATTTTTTTTATTTAAAATTAAACACAAATAATATCTTACGAAAATTAATCAAAACAATATAGATCAACAGCTGATACGTGGGCATACTTTTGAATCCGGAGAGCATCTCTTTCCCGGTGAATACACAAAAACTGCGCGAATCAACGAAAAATAAAGAACAAAAGCGAGGGCCTCTACCCTTTTCAACTCTTCCCGCCCCGAGTCCCACTGTCCCAGAATCCCCTCCTCTCCTCCATCGGAACCCCTAATTTCCAACCCTTCCCCGACCAACCCCAGTCGCTCACCCAATCCTCTTTTTCCTTCGGTTCTGTGCAAACTAGTTTTTGAATTCAAATTCACAGAGGCTGAAACCACATAGTTTGTTTGATGGTAAGCAGCTCTCTCCAATCTCCATGCTTCTTCCCTTCTTCCTTTACATTTGGAATTTCTTTAATTTAATTGTTTAGCAATTTGTGTGTTTAAAATGGGTTTCTGGTTTGGGTGGAAAATTGGTTTAGTGATAGATTAGAGAAAGACTTTATTTTGCAGTAGTTTCAAGGCTTGAAAGTAGACAAAGTTTGTTACTTTTCGACGAAATTGAGGAGAAGAGTATTAAATGTGTGATACATTATGAGTTTGTTATGACTTGTTTTTGTTAGCTGAAATGGAAAGGAACTCGGCAGCATGTGTGATGCAATGGAGCATCGAGCTAGAGAAAGCCCTGCGCTCCAAGAAACCAGGTCTCTCACTTGAAGCCATTTCGGAAGTCGGTGCAAGGCTCCAACAGTTAAGCAGGGAGCCAGATGCTTCTCCTGCTGTCCACCACCTGTTCGACCTAATTCCTGGTGAGGAAAAGCTCTTCTCCAACGCCATCATTCTTCGCCTTGCCAATGCCTTCCATTGTGGAGACAAGAATATAAGACTCTCCATTGTCAGGGCCTTTCTGTTTGAGTACCGGAAGAGGAACAAGCGGAAGGAGTATGATGGAGTTTTGTCCAAAACTCGGGTTCATGTGAAGGCAGAACTGCTGAGGATAGTTAAGCTTGTGTTTGACAGTGGGGATGTTGAGGATAGGGCATTGGCTTTGGGTCTGTTTGGTTGTTGGGCACATTTTGCTAGAGAGAGTTCAAGCATACGCTACTTGGTGCTTTCTAGTTTGGTTTCTTCTCACGTTATGGAGGTAAAAGCATCGCTGTTTGCAGCAGGATGTTTTGCCGAGTTATCAGAGGACTTTGCATGTGTTGTCTTGGAGATGCTGCCTCATATGATGACTTCACCAGAAACGTCACCTGCTATAAGGTTGGCTGGAGCACGAGTATTTGCCAAACTTCGGTGCTCACATCCCCTTGTGAATAATGCTTACAAGGTTCTTTTGCTATGTTATTTTTGGCCTGAATTTAATTGGAAATTGTTCTTTTAGAGTTTTAGTTATTTGCTTATGAAAAAGATTCGCCTAACATTGCTTTATTCCAGACATGCCTAAAGCTTCTGATTGAGTCCGCAGATGAGGGTTGCCAGGTTGCAATGCTTGTTTCTCTCACCAAACTGTCTTCCAGGTCAACCATTCTTATATCTCAGCAGGTAATTGTTTTTGGTAGCATATGGTGTCAGATTTCTTGATCCGCAATACTTATTGGCATCTGAATGCAGATGGATTTGCTTCTCTTGTTTCTTAGCCAAGAAAAACCTCTTCAGATGCGTGCAATGGCAGTAAGAAGCCTGCATTATATATACAGTCAAGGAATGTGTCATTTTCCTGTAAATGCATATCTTGTGAGAGCATTACTTAACATACTAGATGAACCTCAAGTTCCGTCACTCATGCTGTGTGATGCACTGCAGACATTACGCAAGGTTGTTTCGCAGTCCGACTGATTAACTTTTTATTAACGTTTTTGCAATTTATATTGTCTCACATACGCATTCTGCAGATTATTTCATGTAAGCTAGCAGGTCTACCCCTTGATGTATTTGAATCTTCTAAGCTGTTAAGCGTTGCTGAGAATGCAACTTCATCTCCAATCACGTCTGAGGGCCTGTTAGCTATTTCTGTTTTGGTAGATGTGCCAACGAAACTAAAAGGAAGTACAGAGATGGGGTCTCTTGCACCTTGTTCCTCTCTTCTGCCATCTCGTGTGATCTCACTTATCATTGATCGAATCACCTTGATGGTTAAGCCAGTTTTGGATCTTTGTTGGACTGAGTCTCCAGTGTTTCAACAAATTAATTGCCTGCTCAATCTTCTTTTCCGTCTAATTCGAGAATATCCGGATCTGCATGTCTTAGTGCTGGATCAAATATATGTTTTGGTCAAGTCTCTCTCATATATGCATGACAATCTAGTCATTACAACAGAAGCAGATGCATCTATTCGTGATAATGTAGACTTGAAAGGAGAAAAAAGCAGAACTATCAGATCAAAGCTTTTATTTATTGTCTACAGATTTTTGGTGGCCTTTCTTGAAAATCTCAGTGAAGCTGGTGCCATCTCCACCGAAGTATTTGACAAAGTGAAGCTTCTGGTCGAACTTGTAAGTCAGAGCAACTTGTTTGAATGTTATACATACACTCTCTACTCTTTGTTGTTACATTGTCGAATCATTTGGGTTAACTTGGCGCATGGGAGTGAGGGAAGTTGCAATCTTGATAAGAACTCGGGCGTATCTCACTTAATGGAGCATGAATTTTGTACAATTGAATGTGCGAAGAGGATGCTGACAGAGAACAACAAGTGGCCTGCTTACAGAGTCGGGATTTATGCAGCATGTCAGGGAGCCTGGCTCACTGCCACTTTTACATTCAAGCAATTAGTACCAAAGGTTCATTCTATTTCCTGCTGCTGCTGGATGAGATCATTAGTTCAATTTTCTGATTCTGAGAGGAGACTCAAGTCTCTGCTGTTGACAAAACAAGGTTTAGAGACGAATAAATTTGATCTTATACTTTCTAGTAATGATTTAGGTGAAATCAGCCAAGATTCAGCTAGTAATATCAGGGAGCATATTAACAGTAGGGAGCTCACAGCAGTTTACGATGGTCTTTGTTCTTCTTTGGCAACATTAAATGGTGATTTCAAATTGGGCCAAACTTTTTATTTCCAAAGGTCGTTTTTGTCTTTAAGAGCAAAGGTGCTAGGAGCTGTGGTGGATATAGTTAAAGTTCTTGAAAACATTCAATTTGACCAGCATAGCATTACCAATAATGAACAGGTTGGATACCTCGTATCCTTGAAGAAGTGTATTCAAATATCTGTGCAGTTGAAGAGGCTATCACAAGAATTTGATCTAGTAACAAAATCTTTCATTGACATGGACAGAAAAAGTTCAGGAATCATTTCGGAACTCGCACTATCTTGTTCACTGTTGGCCTTTTGTACTGGTTTTTCTCTTTACATTCCAAGCCTAATCGAATCTGTTTCTATTTTCAGTCTGGGAACAACAGAGAACAACTTAGACTCAATGTTGATACGAAATCTAATTGGGCGTTTGGGGGCCAGTAACCATGAAATCAGTGCAACTCTTTGTCTGCTTTTGAATCCGGGTGGCAAGCCCATTGATTGTTTTCACTTGCAGTCCAGAATCCAAGCATCTAAGGTTGGTTCTGTAGCGAAAGATATTCACAGTGTTTGTAGTTCTGTGGTTTTGGGGATTTTTGGCTTGAAAAGTAAGGCAAACGGAGTGCACAATGTGGAAGGTCTCTCCCAAGCAACCAAGGATGGCTTACAACTTCTGTATAGCATCCTAATGAAATGGATGCAAATCCCCTTCCGGACTCCCAAGTACTTCTTTAAATTTAGGTATGATATATATCTAACTCAAACAATCCTTTTGTTTTGTTGATTTCTCCATTTTGTTCTAAGAATAGATGCATCGAGAAAATCTTACTTTTACTCAATTCTATGAAGCTTTCATATCATATATTGACATGGTTGATTATTTAGGATTAAAATCACCATGTAGAGCTTTTTACTATAGGGTTTTAGTCTTGGATTGGTTAATCGCTTTGATATGATGTTTTAAGTTTAGTTATATAAAAGTTTTGCTTTTCTGTTTTCAACCCCATTCTAATTTTTTCCGTTGACATAAATTTCAGGCCTTGCCTGGGGTCAGAACTCTTCGCTGTCAGTGAAACGAGAAACCCAGATGCAATATATGTATCCTCAGGCTTCAACTTATCATTAAATTTGTGCCTTCAGTTAAGAAATGTGCCACCAGACATCCGAGTCCAGTTGAAAAATTTGTACTGCATAGTCTACAGTGGAGCATCCTTTCAGGAGCCAAGAGAAGGTGGAGAAAACAAGGAGCAAAAACAGGCTTGGGAAGCTGATGACATTGTAGAAATGAACGAGAAGCTGTTACAGTATGTAACAGAGTGCAGTACAAAAAAGAGTAATAAGCGTCGAAGGGGTAAAAATGATGGCGAGTGTGTGAGTTCGTTCGCACGTTTTGAACTGAACGAAAGAGGGCAAGGGTTTTCAAGTTGCTTGCTTGATGTTTCTGCTTTTCCAGTGGGTACTTATAGGGTTAAATGGTATAGCTGCTGTATTGATAGTCAGGGTAATTGTTGGAATTTACCCTCTTTGAATGCTGGTCCTGTATTCACTGTACAGAAGTCATAGATTGAGTTTTTAATAAATTAAAGCTAACCATGTAAATAATGTTGTTCCCGTTCACCCTGCAGCCAAAGGTCTGTGTTCGATTCACACTTTTGTAAAATCAGTTGTATAAGAGGAAGACGTTAATTATAACAATGGTCTCTGAATTATAACTCGATTTCAATTTTGTTCATTGAATTTAATTATTAAATTGCGTTGTCATCAAATTTTGTTGTGCGTAGTCCACATTTGATAATTTGATTATAAATAAATATAAATATAAATTAAGGCTGCTCCAATCCGAATATGATTTATTACTAATTGCAGGTGACGGACGAGTCCCTAAGCAAGCGTAGAGGAGAAAGAAAACCCACACCAATGCTCTTTTGCTTCAACTAAAATGACAGATATAGCCTCTTGCTTCAACTAGTAGAGCTCCAGCCACTTAATATTATCCTGCTTTATTTGTAATTGAGAGGTCTTAGGTTCGATTCTGGCCAATTAGTTTTAATTTTTTTTTGTTTTAGGGACTTTTTGGTCTGCTTGTATTTTTGGTGAAGCCTTAGACACCAAAATTGGCTTCTAGCATTCTGTTAGTCGAGATTTGCAATAAGGCAAATCCAAATTCATAACAAGAAAAGGCATGTGCATCTGTTATGCTTTGGTGTATTGAATTTTTGTCCGTTAAATATTTTGTGCGGTGTGATATTTACGTTCTTTTTTATTTTTTACAGATTTACTTAATTTGCAACCATTAGATCAACTAAATTAAAATATCAAATGACATAAATTAGTAAGGTATGTGTGAGAAGTAAAAAGAATTTGTGAATAGCACATCTCTGTTAATTATTATTATTATTATTATTATTGACCAATAATCTAACGATCAAATAAAATCCCTTGAATTCCATGTCATCCTAATGTGAAGAGGAAGTGGAGGAGGGCCAGTGTCATAGTGAAAATCAAGCACCCTTGTGGCCCTTCTATCGCGGGTTTGAGGCTCTGCCTCACTCCCATGAGAACCTCACCTAACTATTAACAAACAAAAATATGGAGAGGAAGTGACAAGATTTGAATAAATAACGGGTAGTGTTATCCATACATTTATTTTTAACCTTTCTCACACCTCTGTTAATTTTTGTCCTTTGATTTTTTATAATTCATTTGATCCGACAATCGAAAATCAAAATGAGTACGTGAGATGTCACATCCTGGCTCGAGCCCCCACCGTAGCATGATATTGTCCGCTTTGGGCCCCGACCATGCCCTCACGGTTTTGTTTCTGAGAACTCACACGAGAACTTCCTAGTGGGTCGCCCATCCTAGGATTGCTCTCGCGCGAACTCGCTTAACTTCGGAGTTCTGATGAACTCCGAAGCCAGTGGGCTCCCAAAAAGCCTCATGCTAGGTAGAGATGAGAATATACATATAAGGCTTGCATGATCCACTCCCTGGACGATGTGGGATGTTACATGAGAGGCAAAAATGGGTGTGTGGATAGCACCACCCGCTTACCTATTTTGTCAATCCTTTGTTGAAGGAATGAAGACTCAAGAACATCTAGCAGCTCATTAAGGTTAGTTGAGAGAATCTCCAAATGAAATATCATAAATAATATGTCAAAATTTTATTTGATGGCTAATGTGGCAAATTGAATACAAGTGCTAAATCCTCTTCTTTTTCAATAAATGTGTCAAATATGTATTTTATTATTTTATTGGACCCAAAGTTACATTAACTATTAAAAAATAATCAAAATTAATTTTAGTTTTTATTTTATTGGTTGTTAATGCGACTCATGAATTACAAAATTAAATTAAAAATATTTGACTCCTTCTTTGTTTGTTGTAAAAAAAGACAGCTAAAAAGTAAGAAGTGGCTAATGACCACTTGGAACCTTTTTTTCCACCACATTTGATAAAATATGAGCATAAAAGCTCAAATACACAACAAAAAATTCCAATTGACAACTTCAACTCACAGAAAACAAGCAAGAACTTGTCTTCCTCGCGATTTCATTCAACTTGCAACGATACAATTCAATTGAAGTGTGGAGGTTATATGCTTGTGAGCTCAACAAAAAAGCACCTATGATGATCTTAGTAAGCATGCAGAATTCTAAACAATCCAATGACCAGATGCGGTTGAAGGATTGGGAGATGCAAAATGACTGAAATCAGCAGGAAAATGTTACTGACATGCGAAATTTCATGACATCAGAAGAATAAGGATCATGTATTCATTCACACGAGAATTAGGAAAAAAAATTCATTTGCTTCCAAACAAGAATTGCAACAAAGTACATTCCATATATTTTTTCGCCTTTGCAATTAATGCATTATTCCACCTTTCTACTTCATCACAGTGAAAAGGAGAAGAAAAAGGAAAAACAAGGGTTCACCCAATTGATTGGCAATCCAGCTAAACCAGATGATTTGTTAAACTGACACCAATCAAGGCACTGAGCACTTCATCCAAAAAGAATCTATGAAAAGGGTACGATCTAAGACGAAGATTTTAAACAACCTAAGAATGAGGTCATGGTGACTGAGTTGAGTATCGAAAAGAATTTAACCTATGTGTATGAAAAAGCCGAACCCAAGAATGAAGAGTGCTCAGTTCATCCAGTGGGTTGGATAACTGGGATGGATATCTACATGAGCTTGTAGTAGCAGTCGCCTCCACTGAGAAGGAACTGATAGGCTTTGTCACAGTGACACCTGAAGTGAATTACCAAGCAGTCATCCTTCTTCTCCACACTCACAGACTCTGCAAATTCTTTCCCCCCGTCATCCTGTAAATTCTTTATGCATCAAAATTAATTGACATTTTAATCAGAAAAATACCAAATCATACTTGCTTTGACTGGTTAATTAAGAAAATACATGAAACATGGAAAAGAAATCAAATTGTTTAGCTATTAGTGTTAGATTATTCAGACCCAAGACAATAGAATGGCCATATTTTCTTTCTGATCTTGTTTGTTCGAAGAAATCAAAATACCAAATCTTACTATCTATGATTGATTAGTTAAAAAATCATATCAGTTTCAGACCCAATACCTCAGCAGTAGCAGTAGCATTGTCATGAAAATCTTGATCAGTAGCATCAACAGTTTGCACTTGTTCTTCTTCCGCTTCTTCTTCTTCTTCTTCGGCCGCTTGCTCCTCGTGATCTTCATCTTCTTCCATTAAGTCTTCTTCCCGCATCAGTTGCTGGCACCACAGGCTCATCTCTCTCAAGCGGCCCTTCATCCTCTGCAGCCTCTGCAATCATTTTCCCCAAAAACCGATTTCAAAAACAATCGAAACAGAAGAAAGGAATCAAACTTTCGAAGATTAAAGGAAAAATCAACAATTTCCGCAAAACCCTATTTCATCAACAATCCAAAAACAGATAAAGAATTCAGCTTTTCGCAGATTAAAGCATAAAATCAAAAATTCATTTCATCAGCAATCCAAAGCGAGAGAAAGAACTGAGCTTTTATAAAGATTAAAGAATAAATTAATTAAAGAATATGTCGTTACCTTAGAATTGGGGGTGTCAATGTCGGTGGAGAAGTGGAAATCTTGGGAGGAGCTGGAGGAGCGGGTGGAGGTCTTGGCCGGAGAGGGGTTGAGATCCGAGACGGAGCGCCGGAGAGTCTGGGGTGGAGGAAGAGGAGGCAGGACCGCTGCCGGGGAATGGGACGGAGTCCTGGGGAAGTGGAGTCGGTCAGGAGAGTAGGACGGAGTCATGTTGCACAAAGAACTGCCACAGCGAGAAGCAGAGAGAGAATGCTCAAATGCATCGTTGGGGGTGGTCGCAGACGGAGGGTTGTAGGGGTCGGAGATGCAGCGGCGGAGAAGAGGGAGGGAGATCCTGCGGTAGCCAGAAGAAGATGCAGGCAGAGAAGAGTCTTGTTCTGGGTGGTTGGATGGAACCTGGTGGTGGTGGTTCATGGTGGCCCGCGGAGGAGTTGGGTTTTGGGATTTGAGGGATTCTTTGGTTTCTTGGAAGCTGTTTGGAATTTTGGGGAGTTTTGATTGGGAAAACGGAGGGAGTGTGGTTGGTTTTTGTAAAAAGGGAGAAGGAATTTGCAACGGATTAACAACCGCAACACTCATCGAGATTTCAGAGTCAATCAGTCAACAGGTAATCCGTTACGTTTTGGCGCCAGATTCAACCAAGGGTTTTAGCAACCAGACCGTCTCATTTTACCGAATAATTAGCTAGCTGGAAGGGCTCAAGCAGCAAGCCCGTCTAGCTCAGTTGGTAGAGCGCAAGGCTCTTAACCTTGTGGTCGTGGGTTCGAGCCCCACGGTGGGCGATCTATTGTTTTCTTTTTTCTTTTCTTTTTTTAATTTGTACACACCTTTTTTTTCTTTACACACCCCATTTGTTTTTATCTGTTGATTTTCTTTACTTTTTTAGAAATAAGCATTCGGTGTTTGTTTGTCTTTGCTTTTCACCACTAGCAAGAACCTTTTTCAGCCGCAGATCATGAGGAATTCGAACAACTGCTTCAAATACATTTGCTTTTTGACCATTAGCGAGAACTTGTTTCAACTGCAGATCATAAGGAATTCGGACAACTATTTTAAATACAATGTCAGGAAGTACTACTTGTGGAACCTCGACCGGATAATATTTTCAGACGAATTGGCTTTAAAATCCATTGCACTAACGCCTACATACAGTGGGCATTTGATCAATCTCACCCAAAGTATTTTCCAAGTCTGATGCTTGTAATGAGCTTTTACCAGGCCAGTAAGTAGAGTACAATTATAATATAGAAAACTAGATTTTAATCCCTAAAAACGGTTAGATTTTAAGTCTGATACAAGTTGACTAATGAGTCTTCTCTCCCGCCAAACAACGGTTTTCTACAAATTCGTTCCTCTTCATCTTTCGGTTGCAGTTTCTCTGCGTGTATTCCTCTCCAGAAGCAAAGAACAAATTATTAAACAAGCACACCAACAAATACCGTGAAATGTGAAGATTGTCCACAATCGGTTTGAGGATCAGGGTAACAGGTCAAAATGTGCTTCCAATAGCGTGTGAACTTCCCTTAGGGAAGTCACCTTGAAATCTGGTTTGAATTCGACATTGGCATATTCTGGAGAGTCATACCTTCCATTTTCATCGAGCAAGCACGCAACAGCTCCTGCTCGCTTCCCACAAGCCACCTGCAACGTCAGGCAATTGTTTGTAAGCATCTCCAACATCTTAGGGAAGCAAGATTTGACAAAAACTCAGAACTGTAGCACAAAGCAGAAATCCAGCTTCCTTATTTATCTAATCATCATTCTTCTTTTGGAACATCAATAAGTCTACCTAAGGTCCATATGTTGCTTGGTCATCCTATCAAATACAAGGAACTGGTCACAGAACAAAATACTTCAAAAAGAACTAACAAAAACCCAAAGGCTCACATCATCTTTGAGGGAGTCTCCAACCATCATTACTTCACTTGGTTTAACTTCCCAAGCTGAACATATATGCAGTAGTGGAGATGGATCCGGTTTGTAAGGTCGAAATTCCCTGCTCAACGCTGGAGAAAATGACAACTGCAGTAATGACACAGAAAATAAGATATCAGAGTCCACTACAAAGTAGAAAGAACGATAAGAAATGAGATGAATCCCAAACGTACATTACATAAAGTTAGGGGTTCTCCTCAAGTGATAACTCATATATTTCATACATTTAGACCATCCCTTTCTAGTCTCTTTGTCATGTTTTGGAGTTAAACTGGTTGCATTATACCCTATTTAGTGTTAGTGTGCGGTTAATTGTATGTCAGGATCCATTTGAAGTAAAACAATATGGCATTTTTGGAGTTTTAGAGAGAATCAAACGTGGAGAGGTGAGGAATTGTGCTGATTTGAAGTCCAAGGAAGCTTTTCATGAGCGCATAGGAGTTGACTAACTTCAGCTAGTAGCCAGATCAGAGTAAGGCTCATCCAAGAAACTGTAATTTGTTCTTAAGACAAGAGAAACAGTAATACGGAACAGAAATGGAAGAATAGCTTTATGCTATAAGAAATTTTTTTTATACCAACTTGTGTACTTCAATATACTTACACTGAACCGATCACGAAACAAATCTACTGCAGCCTTGACATTACGTGTGATTAATCCCCTCCTGTAAATAATCCAAATAAAAACAATAAGAATATCGCCATCATTCCTGTCTTCATTGGTCGAAAAACTTATGACACGAAGTAGGTAAGAAAAAATCAAAATCTTGCAAGCAAAATAAGATTATGAACTTCGGTAACATGCATATATAAAAGATAAGCCACACTTGAAAGCCCCTGAAGGAGACATGCATATAAGCATGCCGCCATTAGTTATACATACAACAAAAAATGAACGACTATCAGAGAAGATAAAGGCTTAAGTTGAGCATGACCTTATATTCTTAGAATCTAGAAAACCACAAAGTTCTGCTGCACCTGCACCGCAATTAATCCAGATTTTAATGAACATCAGTTATCGGATCTGTCAAGTGATGACGGGAAAAAGAACAAAGCACTCTGAAATCTGATTAAGTTCGTATGAATAGCAAAGTATAAATTAAATTCCCACATTAATAGTACATTAAGCACCCCAAATCTCACTTCGGAGAAAAAGCAACGGGTGGGAAGCAAATAGCATCCTCTTGCTTCACGAATATCGCTTTTAGTTTTCAATTAAACAACTTTCAATATTCAAAGAAAATGTGTTACATTGTTCCAACAGTAACAAGTTTTCACATTTCTTGTTATGTTACATCTACAAGTAGATAATATCACACAATCATTACTCATTAATCATTTATCAAACGAAAACTAGCACGAGATAACGAATTAAGAACGCAACATAATCCCAGTAGCATTTAACGAAAATCATAGACTAAAATCCCAATCATCATTCGTTTTATATATCTCACTTGTAAACAGTAAAATTTTACGTACTTTGGGAAAAGAAATTAAATGGCAGCTATGCAATTAGCACAATAAAGTAAAGTAATTGAAGATAGTGTGTGCTACTGCTACATTACAATATTCCTAATCCAACATTTTCCCGGGAACCAAACAGAATATCCAAAACCAAAGTTGGAAAATTTTCTCACCAGGCATGATCTGAAGGCGATCGCTCCCCTGGCGCTCAAAATCGGCGATAATATCATACGCCTTCCGCTGCTTCTCGGGGCTCCAATTCTCAATGTGGTGCAATATATCGATCCCGGCAGGGTTCTCAGCCTTGATTCTGACGTACTCGTCTTCGCCGAGCACGGCTCTGTACATTGCGGCGAAATCGATGACGGGGACCGTTAGGGTTCCGTCCATGTCGAAGACGACGCCTCTGAGGCGCGCCCTGGGTGGTTGGGCGGTGGTGGTGCCCATTGTGGCCATGGGTCTTTTGGGGATTTTGAGTTTTGGGTACAGGAAGAGGAATGTTCTGGGTAGTAGTAGTAGTGGCATGGGGCAGGATTTGAGTGCATTGGGTATTTGAAAGGGAGGTATTTGGGTTTAAATTGAGAAATTGAAATTTATGGGTGTGTAATTGAGTGGCTTGGAGAGCCTCTTGGGTTGTGGGCAGCGTTTGGTTGGTGAGAAAATGGAGGTCAATATAGTGATTTTACATTTCTTTGGGCACCCGTTTGACAATTTGTGATGACCTTGCGTCCATGACTTGGGCCAATTTAAAGGACTGAAAAGGATGTAAAATTTTTTATTTGGGCAACACTGACGTAAAACATTTTAGTATATCGTAAATTGAGTTTGTAAAATTTTGTTTATAAAATAGTTGTGAGTAAACAGGATTCAAGACTGGCAAATCGTGTCCCTTCAACTACTCAGCCAAAAACATAAGGTCAACTAGTTTTTTTTTTTTTTTTTTTTTTTGTAAGTGGCCCTCTACCATAGTGGTGGAGAAAAATGTTACCTTGCACCACGTCGTGGATTCGAATCTCCTCGGTTTCTAATCTAACAAATCTATTGTTTGACAAAATAAAAACAAGTTTTTTCTTTTCTTTTGATGAGAGTCAACTAGTTTTTTATGAAGCCAAACTCAAACCATAATTTAATCAAACTTGATCATTGTGAAGTTTAATCACCATATTATAGTTAGGTAACTAAGCTTGAGTTATGTTTTCGCGGATTTAAAATTCTGAAAATTTTACACTAATATCATTTGTTCAAAAGAAAAAAAAAGAAACTTGATTATTGTGAAGTTTAATCACCATATTATGCTTAGGTAGCTAAGCTTGAGTTGTGTTTTGGTGGATTTTAAATTCTGAAAATTTTGAAAAAAACTTTACGAAAGGATAGGAGATTGGATTAATCTTTGGCACTGTTTGTTTCTTTGACATCCACCCTTTTTTTTTTTTAATAAAAGAAAACTTCATTAAAGAGAGAAACCGCGAATGCAAAACTCCCATATTGTCTACATCAAAGGCTGCTCTAGCCAAAAAAAAAAGGACACAAAAATCTGTCACAAATGAATATGTTGAATGAGAAGACCCTGATGAGCAAAAGCATATGTCACAAAGTTTGTCCCTCTAAAAATGTGCTTCCACCAAATGTCGGTAAAGTTCAATGCCAACCATAGGAAATCTTCAATTATAGAAATGAGATTTTACCGAAACTCGCAATAGCCTTGGGCGGCCTAAATAATAAGACGAGAGTCACGTTCCACCATGATTTTCTTGAAGCCTTTCGCTTTTGCATAAACCGGACCCTCTTTTAAAGCCCTCGCCTCCGCTTCATTAATTGTAGTCCCATCAAGATTAAACATTTTGAGAACAATTAGTGATGTAAAACTTTTTTTTATTTGGTCAACGCTGATGTCAAAAATTATAGTATATCGTAAATTGAGTTTGTAAAATTTTGTTTATAAAATAGTTGTGAGTAATCAAGATTCAAGACTGACAAATCGTGAACAAATTTGTGTCCCTTGAACTACTCAGCCAAAGGCATAAGGTCACCTAGTTTTTTTTTTTTTTTGTATGCGACCTTCAAATATAGTGGTGGAGAAAAATGTTGTTCTTGCATCACGCCGTGAATTTGAACATCGTCGGTTCCTAATCTAACAAATCTATTGTTTGACAAAAAAAAAACACGTTTTTTCTTTTCTTTTGGTGAGAGTCAACTAGATTTTTATGAGGCCAAACTTAGACCATAATTTAATTCAGCTAATTAATTGTGTGTGTTCTTGACCTTTAATTATATATATACTTTATGTTTTGTCACAAACATTCATCAAAACTTCTTTTTGTTAGTTTAATGACTTATTACAAGACAAAGTTGTCCTTCATTGGTTTAATTAGTTTAATACAGTTTAGTTTATGAACGGTTGACATTTAATGTATATATAGAGACATTCAGTACATACAGATACTAAAAGAAGGAAAAATCGAACCTAGAACTTCAAATACAAGCATCTTGTAAGAAGTTGACGTTTGGCATTACGATTAACTAGCCATGAGCGATCGACCAGCCGTAAACCCCCGCTAGCTGATTCTAAAGATTGATTAATTGGGGTTATGCAAGGTTGACAATCAAATATTATATCTTGTGTAATCATATGACATAACTATGATCTCACTCAACATATTTTCTTTTCTCCAACTTCCATTGAGAGCAACTCCACCGTTGCCTTGGGGATAGGTAACTCAATCCACTCCCTCGTTTCCCCACTTCCCGCAGGGTTGCTTCCCCAAAACACTCCAGCCCACTCGGGCAATTGGGCTCAAGGCGAGCTCGATGGAGAAGTCAGACAAATCTACTAGTCTAACTCCTGGGCTATGTGACGCAAGGCTAACGTCATCGTGACGTCAAACACAAATTTAAATTATTTCAAAAATTATAATTTTATTCTATAAATACCATGTTCTTCCACTTGACATTACTTTTCGATATTTTCAATACTTTCAACTAATCTTTTATTATTATCCAAAATTAAAATAAAGTTATCTTTTATTATTTTATAAAATAAAAAAAATACTAATATTTTAATACAAATTGTCTGGGATATTCAATTTAGGGATGGATATGCACTTGGACAGTAAAGGTGCGTTTATTGCACCAAACTATCTTGAACTGGACTAACTTTAGAGACTAAGTTGGACTGCTTCGCTTGGACTAAGCAAGCTAAGATTAGTGAAGTGTTTGGTATAGTGTTGTTGGCCACAAAAATTACAAAACCTACGTGGCGCGCAGGCTGAGTAACTAATGAGCTAACTACGTCCTTCGGTTGAATGCGGGGCGTGCCAACTCGTCGGCCGAGCTCGGCCGAGGAGTAAAATGTGATGTCGCGTTGGGTGCGCTGTCGACTTTTGTATCTTGCGATTGCGACCGAGGAAGGAACGCTCTCGGTCTCTGGGTTCTATAGCCTGAAGACAAGGTTACTAATTCTACGGAGTTCACAGGTCGTCGGACCCTGATTCGGTCACTGTGATTATATTCGTAAGAGTATAAGCACGCCGAATCGAGACCAAACTATATGGGCACAGGTACTCGAATGTGATGTATGTCTTGATGGTAAACGTAGTTCGGCCGTCGGAATGCCGAACCCTGAAACTTACTTGCGAGTATCCAATCATAAACTCACTCGGCGTCCAATACGCCGATCAATGCAACTCGTAACACCCAACTACGCCGAAAAGGCTTAGTTAGATGACCTCTACCAACAAAGGTTCGAAAACCCTTCTCGGCCGAGACTTAGATAGATAATCGGTCGACCTCGACGCAGTGCTGTTTATCCAAACTGAAGGTGTTCACCGGTTGCTTCCACAGTGCTGTTTATCCAAACTGAAGGTGTGTCGGCAGGAAAAGAAAAGGAAAAATCTCAAGGTGTTTGAGAGGTTTTGCGCAGGGCAATTGTATGCTGATTCTGAGGGCCTTTTCTATTGCGTAATTTCTTGTATTTATAGCACCTCGCTCCTTGAATCCCATTCTGATTTGGATTGGGAGTCCTTGTCCCATCTCACTTTTAACTCGAACAATCCTAGTCCTACTGGGATTCTGAATTCTCCTTTTGAAGCTTTATCCCTTGCCGGTCGAGAATCCTGGTCGCACCAGGATTCCCTCGACCTTTCCTCATTCATCTGGACTACTTAAGATAGGATCTGACCGACCCTGCCAGCTGGTCCGGGTTTCATTATTTGGCCCATAGCATGTGTCATTACCTTGGGCCGAGCACATCTTGCTGCTCGGCCCAATCATAATATTTTGGGCCCAAACAAGTGTCCTGACTAAAGTCTGGACTAAAATATTTTGCTATTTTTTATTCACTTTTACAATTTTTAATCCACTATTGCAATTTTTTTTATTTCATTCTAGTATCATCTAGTCCTTCTTATTTTAATCCACTTTTGCCATTTTTTATTCCATTCCATTATCCTCTGGTCTTCTTTTTCAATGATACAACTACAAGCACTCCATCCACCTCTCTCTCTCTCTCTCTCTCTCTCTCTCTCTCACTCTCTCTCTCTCCCAAGGACCTTGTTTCGGAGTTGGTGCTGAGGTTGATTTGGACAATGATGTTGATTTGGGCAACTTGGTTGATCTTGGTTTGAACTGGGTTTTTGCAATTAATTCGAGCATTTTGGATGTTGAAATCGAAGCTTCTGGGGACAACCTGTAGGAATTTATGAGGTAATCGATGGTGAAAATTTGTTGGTTTTTTGGGATTTTTGAGGTACTTTGGTCGATTAAAGCATTTCCGATGCTGCTGGCATATTTGAGATTAGATTCATGCAGGTTGGTGTTAGGTTGGTTTTTTGGGCATCTTTGAGAGAAGCATGTTAGTTTCAGAGGAGGTGCGAAGCAGACAACAGATGAGGATGAGCGGTCATAGTTAGTCCGCCATTTTTCGGGAGGTCTCACTAAGATCTCCCAATGAAGCATTTAGTCTGAACGAGTGAGACTTGGGGTGTATTCAGTTGGGATTTTGAGGGATTTTAATTCTTTTAATGAATTTAAGGGTATTCAATTAAGATTTTAAGTGATTCTCTAAAATTCAATATGTATTCAATCAGGATTTTAATATAATTTATTAAAATCCTTAAAAATTTGGGTGTATTCAATTAAAATTTTAAAGAAGTTTATAACATTTTAGGTGTATTCAATTAGAATTTGATTTTAAAGAATTTGAAAAAGTTAAGGAATTAGAGGGAATTGGAGAGATTTCGTAGTGTATTTTTAGCATCTACAAATTTCACCTCTCCCCATGAGATTTCGAGGAAATTGAATCAAATTTTTACTAAAATCTCTACAAATCAATTAAGGGGTGTAGTCAATTTGGATTTCACGGAATTTTAATAGACTTTTTTTATGTGACAAATTTCAAAAGATTTTAAAAGATTCTCAATTATATATGAATTTCTTTCGTGGATTTTTTAGGATTTATTAATTGAATCTTATAACATAAAATGAAATAATGCACAAGAAACATAAACGTCATATCAAAGGAGATCCATTAACAATAAATTTGAAGTGTTAGCAAGCACAATCATGAACTCAAATACAGAGAATAATAATGTAATCGTACTAGCTAAGCAATCAGATGAAATTCCAAATTCCAAGTTTCAAACACAACCACAAAACCTTATATTAATCAGAAATTCATCATTACGAGAAATATTTTCTTCTTTCTTTTTTGCTTTCTCAAACGCACCCACAAAACCTAACATTATAAAAGTATCATTAGAAATTCATCATTACCAGACTAGAATTATTTGAGACTCATTATCCTCCATTCACATTGTTACCATTATGGGCATCTCTCCACATGTCCAAAGCTATATTATATCTCCATTCATTAGCAATATTCTGTTGTTGTTCTTGTGTTTGAAAATCTTGGTCAAGATCCCCTTCAGAAACTGACAATGGTGGAGACGAAGAAGATTCATCATTTGGTTCAACAGGAAACTCATCTGATCTACACTCCTTGCAAAGAAAATTGTGCACTGCTGCACAAGCTAATATTACCTTCTCTTGTGTTGCATATGGAAATGGAGGTGCAATCCTTAAAATCGAGAATTGTGATTTTAAAATACCAAATATCCTCTCGACGACATTTCTTAAAGAAGCATGACGAAGATTGAACAACTCTTTTTTGTTTCTAGGCTCACGACCCAAACCACAATTAATCTACACACACACCATAATTAAACCCTAACCATCAAATGATTAACCTATATACACACAGCACCAATTGTAAAATCATAATTTCATAGCTAACTAATCAGTGACAATAAAAATTATACCACAGAAACTCAAACACGCTAAATTCCAATTGGTTTACTTGTTATTGTTGAAATTTATAACCCAGAAAAAGAAAATCAAAGGAGAACGTCAAATTGCACTTAAACAATTCAGAGACACTAATCTCAGATACTTATAACTTGGTAAAACATAAAAATAGAGCATGTTCAACTAGCTCCACGAAGGTGCTAATAATGAACTTAAAAATGTTCTGAAACAAACAAGGTGTGTAAGCATCTTTCAAATCATGAACGCACAGTGAAATCAAACATGGTCAAGTTATGCACAAGGGACCATTAGAAGCTAAAACACTTCAGTGACACAACTGGCCATTAGAAGCCTGACATTCTTATTCCTATGCTGAAGCTAGCTATGCACAAATAGCTTATCTCAAGGGCTCCAACTTCTTCGATGCTTCAACCAAAGAAGCCAATTCTAACTACGACAAAGCGCTCGTACTTTTCTGCGGATGGAAGCATACAAATAACAAAATCAGCACAACCACCACGATAATATGAAATCACTAAGGTCACCGGATTAAGTGATCTCTTCCACCAAGATCATCGGATCAAGTGATTCAGATTCTTGAAATTTTAATATGAAATCACTAAGATATGTCTGTGGAGGGAGGTTTTAAACTGGCAATTGAAGTGTGATTGAAGGGAGAGTCAAAATACCATGGAGAATTCGATCTATTGTTACGGGGATTAGAATCACATCTTTTGGGAATACAAAATCTTACCGATAATAATAATAACATTTTGAAAAAAAGAAAATTTAATACGGAAATTAGATTCTATCTAAACGGACGGGGGCGTGGACGAAGCATTCGGTTCGACTACTTTTCTAAGCTGAATCACGTTAGGCTTCTCCGAGTCCTCATCGTCGTGGTACACGTAAGCAAACCCGCCGTGCCGGGTCAGATCCATACCCGCCATTTCGTCCTCCGCCGAGATCCTCAACAGCTTCAGCTTGTGCAGCACAAAGAACAAGGGCCCCATCGTAGCGCTCACCCACCCAATAATCACCACTATCTGGATCAAGTGGGCCCCCAGCAGCTTCCCTCCGCCCCCCATAAACAACCCGTAAGGCCGCCCCTCTTTTCCCGGATACACCTCGTTCACGTACTTCTCCGTCGCAAACAGCGCCGTAAAAATAATCCCCCACGCGCCGCACCCACCGTGAAGCTGCGCCGCCTCCAGCGGGTCGTCGTATTTCAACTTCTCCGCCAATTTGTTGCACGAGATCAAAACGATAGCGGCGACGAATCCGCATACTATCGCCGCCCACGGTTCGACAACAGAGCATCCCGCCGTTATCGCCGCGAATCCGCCCAGAAGACCGTTACAAACGTCCGTTACGTTCCAGTGACCGGATAGGATTCTTTTTCCGAAGAGAGTGGTGAGAGCGGCGGTGCATCCGGCGAGAGTTGTGGTGACGGCGGTCCGACCCACGGCTGACCACATCCCGTAATAGGATCCGGATGACCCGTAGGGACTCAGGATCTTGGTAAACGAACCCGGGTTGAACCCGTACCATCCGAACCAGAGTAAAAACGTGCCGAGAACAACGAGAGAAGCGCTATGTCCGCGAAGAGCGACGGCACGGCCGGAGTGGTCGAACCGACCCATTCGGGGGCCTTCGATGAAAGCTCCCCAGAGACCGGCGATGCCTCCGACCATATGGACCACACCCGACCCAGCAAAATCGATGACTCCGGTTCCGAATAAGAGGTTTTCGGTATTTCCGGCGCTAGCCCAGCCGTCGACTGACCAGAACCAGTGCGAGACGACCGGGTAGACGAAGCCGGTGAGGAAGGATGAGTAGATAAGGTAGGCGACGAACTGAGTCCTCTCGGCAATGGATCCGCTGGTGATTCCGGCGGCGGCGATGGCAAAGGCCCACTGGTAGAGGAAGTGGCTGTAGTCGAAACCGGTGGCGGAGGGGACTTTGCTGAGGCCGAAGAAGTGGTGGCCGATGAAGCCGTTGGAGGGGCCACCGAAGGCGAACGCGAAGCCGAAGAGGTAGTAGAAGAGGCCGCCGGCGGCAGCGTCGAGGACGTTGGTGAGCATGATGTTCATGGTGTTCTTTGCGCGGACGGAGCCAGCGCAGAGCATGGCGAACCCGAGCTGCATTGAGAAGACAAGGTAAGCGGAGAAGAGGAGGTAGGTGGTGTCGACGGCGTAGGCGGTGTCGGAGAGCTTGGTGGAGACGCCGGCGATTTGGTCGCAGATGAAGTGAGCTGCGCCGGTGGAGTTGGGCCCCAGGAGGTCGGCCAGCTGGGTGGCCGAGCAGTCTAGTGTTGCCCACGTCGCCATTGGAGCAGTAAGCGAGAGAAGGAAGGGAGAGAGAGGTGAAGTTGGAGTAGTCTGCTCCCTGTAGAAGTGTAGTTGGCGTCGGATATTTGTGGTACGGTATAAATATTGGGGGTTTTTTTGGGGGGGGGGGGGGGGGGGTGTGGTGGGGAAGGGGGAGGAGAGAGAGTGTGTTTCGACTTGGAGGTTTCACTTTTCTTGGAGCAGTGTGGGGTGACGTCTAAGACTCTAACTCGTGCGGTGGTCCTACATGATTTGATGACTTTTTGGACTCTGATCCGCCGCAGCTGATTAATGAATCTCTCTTCTGGGTTTTACTGAAATTAATTAGTAGCTGAGCTTAATTTATTTATTTATGTTTTTTTTTTTTGGAGGTAATAATTACTTCATGACGGTTAACTTTTTGTTGTTAATTTAGAAAAGAGCAATGTTATTTTATATCATATTTTTTTACCATAGTAAGTGGTAGATGAGTTAGACAAGTTATATTATTTAATTTCAATCTTTTTGTTAATTAAAATACTTAAATAATCTTAGGTGGAAGAATAAGACTCCTCGTATACCACAATCATCATTTAATTAACAATATTTTTAATAATTATTGATTAAATGCTAATTAATTTAGATGATGTGGTTATCCAACTCATTTGCCATCTAAAATGGTAAAGAAATGTGGTATAAAGTTATGGTAAGAATAACATTATTGTTTAAAAAATGTAAAGCATACGAAGTTAATTGAGACCCGTGTTTTGGTTCTATCGGTTTTCCACATGCTAATCGTATTTTATCAATAGAAAATAAAAAGCATATAAGCTTGATCAACATGATTAATTATTTGGGAGTAGGACGAAATATGCAACGGAATTACTTATGGGTTGGTTTAAGTGACTAGACAAGATGAAAAATGAAGTGCGATACATTCAGAGATATCAGCGTTATAAGTGAAAGCGAAGAAACAAACAATTTTAAAATAAAAACACAACAGATTAACGTGGTTCAGCGTAAAAGCATGTATAATGATGAGGTCAATAATCTCAAGTTGCTTATATTGATAACATGTGAATATGTATCATCATTCTGAACTTAAATTAATCATGAAATGATACGTTACGGACATTTCATATATTAACTAATCTAGTTTAATCTAAGGATAAAAATATTATTTAAAATCATCTCATTAAATCTTATATGCTAAAGCCGTCTCATTAAATGTTGTACACTTAAACAATAAGTCAAATGAATATTTAACTAAGAGAATATAATCTAAAAAAGTTAAATTCATGAGGCATTTCTCATTCATACACATATCTTAAACGTTCCTAATCATTTATTGACTCTCACTGAACAAACGGAGATGAAAAATGAGTGTCTTAACTCTCATCACCCAAATGTCACAAATTACAACCCTAAACCAAACAAGTAGAGAATCCAAACAAACAGAGTATTATCTCCCAAATTGATCTCTAACTCTCGAACTCACAAATTGTCAAACGAATGAGCCATGAATTTGCCATACTCATGACTCCAAATCCTAAACTAATGGAGAGACACACAAAATTAACTAATGACGAGGCACACAAAATAAACTAACCCAGTTGGATCAATGACTCAAAGATGGCATGATTAAACAAATAATTGCTTGCTCAAGTGAGGCATGGTGTGAAAGCTAGAAGTTTATTAGTTTAGCATGAGAGAGAGAGAGAGAGAGAGAGAGAGTTTGCATGGATACATGATGTTCTTAGTTGGGTAATATGGACTTCCTAGGGTAATAACAATGCTTCTAATGGTTGGGATGCTAAGAGGGAGGTTATGGAAAACACTAAGGTTGCAGAGGTGATGCTTCCTGAGTTTTGAGGCTGCTTACACTTAGGGAGAGACTTCCCTAGCTTGGTGCAGTACAATCCTTAATTTTGTGAAATGTTTTATCTCTCTCTGGCCTCCTTATCGAAGGTCCCTAACCTCCCTTTTGTAGGTGAATGATTCTTTTCTAGGCTTCCTAAGGAATCTCTAGTTGTGGCTAAGTCCTCCCCCTTCTTTCTTCTAGTGCAGCTACAACCTTCGCTTTTAGTGTAAAATAGATGAGTGTTGCCAGCCTCGTGATGTCTGTGCTACACCTTCTTCTCAAGGCATTACTTCCCGGTTCAACTTCCACATACGTTACTTATGGTAACTCATCTCTTGGCTTTCTTTCGCCATTCTTTTGTGTGAGTTAGGAAGGAAAAATCAACCTCTCTTCATTAAATGCATGCTTTGTTGGGCTTTCATGTGACTTACTTAGGGTTTGGTGCCTTCCTAACTAGATTGGTTGGTTTGCTAGGGAAAGAAGGAAACTAGGTTTGCACACTCTCAAACCTACCCACGTGGACTTCAAAGCTTATGGGCTTGAATCTTTCAGCCTGCAAGCAGTCCAAAGTCTTCCATAATATTGACTCTGTGTAGGTCTGATAAACTTCCATAACCATCACACTACAATTCACTTGACAAGCTCCAAACATAATGATTAGCATGACAAAACTAGGTGTAACGAATATGCATGGGTCGCATGAGCGTGGGGTAATTTATCAAGGTTCTAAAAGACGCTAGGCGCTAGTCGGGCGGCGGGCTGGGGCCTAGCGCCTAGGCGGCTAGGCGGGGTCTATGCGGGCGCCTAGGCGGACTTAATTAAATCTATTATATTTCGTGTAAATAAGTGTTTGTTTATACTTAAAATATATATGATTTCATCATAAACTACAAAATGGAATGACATATATATTATGAACTATTGGAACATAATGAAAACATGGGGAACAAGTATATAATATGTGTTCTTTTAAGTATTCAACAAGTATCTTACAATTTATTGAAAAAATAAAATGCAAAATGAAAGTTATTTAATTTCTATCTAAGTGAGTTACAACCTAGGCAAGAGTCTAGGCGGGTCTGGGCAGGATAGGCGGGTGCCTTAATACGTCTAGGCGTCATTTCTTAATTTTCAAACGCCTAAGCATTAATTGGGACGATGACCAACCGTCTAGGGCCGTGCCTAGGCAGCCCTAGACGGAGATTTTTAGAACAGTGGAATTTATGCAAATGCACGGCTTAAAATAGAGGGTTTGGTACTGAGTGAATTGTCAGGGCGCCATATTTTGTTCCACATTTACTTTTTGAAATTATTTTCCTTTGGTTCCTTGTTTGGAATATGAGTTTCGCGAAAGGATAAGGCTTGTGCCCCGAGATTTATTTGTCGCTCACTTATAATTAACGAATCTTTATCTTCATAATCCAAACAGTTTATTTTATTTATCATGGTCTGAAGAGAATTAGAATCAGATAAAGTTGTAAATCGGGTCCAGACTCTCCATTCATGGATGTCCTCGCTAGCTCTGCAACTGCTTCTTCTTCATGCCCTCATTTACTAATTTCAAACTTCTACAAGAACCACTGTAGCTCCGCCTCCATGGCCGCCGCTCGTCCACCTCAGGTACTCCTCATTGATTCCTATCTAATTCATGCCTCATTTTAGCT
Source organism: Pyrus x bretschneideri (assembly GCF_019419815.1). Lineage (NCBI taxonomy): Eukaryota > Viridiplantae > Streptophyta > Magnoliopsida > Rosales > Rosaceae > Pyrus > Pyrus x bretschneideri. Next base: position 588,185 of record NW_025999679.1, read on the forward strand.
TTCTTTCACCGGGCATAACCCACAATTACGAATTTAGAGAACAACATAGTTGCCAAATTACGTTCTAATCATAAAATTCTAAAGCTTTTCGCTTTTCCTCTGTTGGGTCAATCAAATTGTGGTGAATGCTGAAAACTTTGTACTCAAAGATTGCGCTTTGTTTCAATTATTATTATTTGTGTAACACAAAAAAAGAGTTGTAATTCTTTATTTGTAGAAGGAAATATATAAAAAAGATAACTGGAGGACACGTGTCGACACCATAAAGAACTGTATCTTATTTTACTTTTGATAAGGAACCATTTTCGCTTGCCATCAACCATCACATTGATTGCCGTTGGATGAATTTAAATTGCCATTACAACTTTTTATGTGTAAGCTACTGATTTTTGTTTGCATACTCTAACTCATTTTACCAAGAAAGATGTCTGATTCTCTGATCGTTTCTATAATTATTTTTACGACATTATGGTTGTTATTATATCCATTCCGGTGGTTTAGTAATATCTTGTAACTTTCTCAGAGTCTTAATGTCGGAATTTGATCCTAAAAAGGCCTTCTGGCTCCTGAAAGATACTGCTCTATAATGTATGCCGGGCGTTATGTAGTTGTAATGGGAACTCCCAAAGTTATTGTTTTCAATTGGAATCCTTGCAGTTGCTGCAGTGGAAGTATCTGCCAGTAAGGATCGTAGAAGCTCGAGCAAAGTCTCCCTTAATGTGTATAATGACTATGTCGCTTAAGAGATCAATAAATTATGGTAACAGCAATGGGTACTTTTAACAGTTTCTTGAATCCATCAGTGTTGAGTTCAACCAGATTTTTATTTGTCAGTGTGGTTTGTTTTCAGCAAATTATTGTAAGATCAAGAAAAAACTTCGATTGAAGAAATATGCTGGCAGTCTCCATGAAGTGATAAAATGTTCAGAAAAAATCAGACGACATATTTTTGTTTTTGTTGCTGGGCTGATGGTTGTCATGTCAGCTTCCCTTTCTGTTAGCGGTACTCCATCCTGTAAGTTTACTTTATACGGTAATATAGTAATGACAACCCAAAATCGTGCAGTGGTAAGAGAATTTACTCTAATTTGTTGTCCTTTATTAACTTTCCCAGGGGCTCTCACAGAAGAGAATCTTCTCTTCTTAGAGGCATGGAAGATGATTGACCGTGCATATGTTGACAAAAGTTTCAATGGACAAAGTTGGTTTCGGTACAGAGAAAATGCACTGCGCAATGAACCAATGAATGCGCGAGAAGAGACATGTATGAATTCCTTCCTGCAGTCGGTGATATTGTATTGTGTGAAAATTACCATACTAAAAGTAGCTTGAAATATTCCAAGGCTGGCCTTTTGAAAGTACACCTCTACAATGGTTCGCTGGACTTAGAAATATTTTTGTACTATAAACTTTTGTATATGATACCCTATTTAACTCGATAGTTGGTTCTTCAGCCTTAATTGCAGAAACTGTTTGAGACTTTGAGATATCTAAAGTCCACAGTCACCTTAGTTTACTACTTATAATTTCTTTTTCCTGCTTGAAAGTTTTCAAGATTTACTGATCCTAGCATGCCAAAGTCTCCCTTCACTTGATAAACCATTATTTTACTCAGCTATTTTGGTTTTGTATAAAATTGAGCAAGAGCTTCATGCCAGCTGGATCTCTTCATTTAATACTATACATATCTTTCCAGTTTCCAGTTCCTGCCTTTCTAAATCCTAGTGTTGTATGTTCATTTAGATATGGCAATTAGGAAGATGCTTGCCACATTGGAGGATCCTTTCACTCGGTTTCTGGAGCCTGAAAGGTTAAAGAGTCTACGGGTACAATGATTTTTCTTCTTATACTGTTAGTGTAGTTCATTTTAGCTGTTTATTTCTTCAGTTGAATTTGAATATAGTTATTGTTCCTGAAATCTGTTCATATCTTCTTCAAAGGCAGTCTGGAACTCGAGGTGCTCTTACAGGCATAGGGCTGTCAATTGGCTACCCTACACAACTTGATGGATCAGCTGCTGGTCTTGTTGTTATTTCAGCTTCCACAGGAGGTCCGGCAAACAGGGCTGGCATCTTGTCTGGGGATGTTATTCTGGCGATTGATGATACAAGTACAGAAACAATGGGCATATATGATGCAGCAGAGCGGCTACAGTGAGTTTCATACACTTACTCCCATGTAACTTGTCATTGTTTTTTCATCTAAATGTTTATGCTCTAATACTGTAATGAGGAAATGCAATAATAATATAACTTACAATATTATGTATTTCTTAGCTGGAATTTTCATTGAAATTCTGTTCTTAAGATTAATCTAATATTGACATACACATAGACAAATTGCAGTTTTCTAGTCGAGTCCTTTCTGATATCTAAATGACTATAGTAGTAACTATCCATTAGTGCTAGGATATTCTAGGGATTGTTCACAAAATTTCTAGTTGGAAGCCATATCATTTAAAAGCCTGGAGTAGCTCTCTATCTTGGGCCCTTTGAATTTGTGAGTGGGCTGTTGAATTGTAACAGGTGTTTCAGAATCATGATTCGTTTTTTCCCAGTAAAATTTTATTTATTTTCATTTATACCGTTTTTCCTAATTGTTACAGGGGATCTGAACGAAGTTCAGTGAAACTAACCATTCGGAGTGGACCTGAAATAAAGCACCTGGATCTAATGTAGGTTCAGTTCTTCATTCATTCCTGCAGAAATACTGTAATATCAGTCTAAGGAATTATTCATTCTATTCCCAAAAGTGTTTGAAGATTATTGATTTGATAATATGTTGGTTTTAACTTTGTCATGGCATGCATTTGATAATTAGTTGGAATTAATTTTATCATGTCATTTTAAGAAAGCTTTTGGTCTAAGTTCTCATTTTATTTGGTGGCTTGCAATTGAGCTCCGTGTTTAACCACAGTCATCCCATTTGCTAAGACATTGAGCTACCGTTAAGTGGGGGATAGCACTTAGGACTGGGGTTAATGGTGATTTTACTTTTACTCAATTCAGAGTCCTTTTTCCATTTTAAAATTATTTAAATGTCTTCTTGGTGTATTCTAGGCGGGAGAAAGTTTCACTGAATCCTGTGAAGTCCAGACTATGTGCGGTGCCTGCTTCGGGAAAGGATTCCCCTAGGATTGGATATATCAAATTACCAACGTTCAATCAAAATGCATCTGGTAAGAAAAACTAGTAGTTGCAGAACTGATATAAGTTTTATGTATGATGGTATGGTGTTTTGATCTTCTCAAGCCCACTCTCACTGAGAAATGAATTCAGTTCTCTTGTGCTTCATTTTGAAGAAAACATTGCTCATTTTGTTTAAAACTTCATTTACTCAATGCTTCATAATCTAGTTAAGTACTTCATTCGTTTGAACTTGTTTGGATATGTACATAGTGTGTGTGTGTGTGTGTATATATATATATATATATATATATATATAGAGAGAGAGAGAGAGAGAGAGAGAGAGAGAGAGAGAGAGAGAGAGAGAGAGAGAGAGAGAGCTCATATTTTGACTGTCAATTTCCGCAATTTGGTCTAAGAACTTTGCATCCCATGTAGGTGCTGTCAAGGAAGCAATTAATACCTTAAGGAGTAATAATGTTAATGCCTTTGTATTGGATCTTCGAGACAATAGGTAATCATTATATCTCAACGTGGGTCTAGGTTATCATTAGCCTTCAACCAGGCTCATGTAAATTTTGCCCTTTTGGAAGGCTTTCTGAAAGCTTAATATTCGCTTAATTTTGGTGCAGTGGTGGTCTTTTCCCAGAAGGAATTGAGATTGCCAAGATTTGGTAAGTTGCCGCGGACAACCGTGGGAAACTAAACTGTTTATAATTATTGCTTTTCACTTACCGAGTCGATTTGGAGTTATTTTTAAGACGGGGAATAACAAAGTTTTTGCTGCATATTTAATTATGGAACTAAGATAACCAATGTTTGCCCTTAGTCATAGCCATACGATACAGATTTTGATACTCTGACCTTATTCCTATATATCATGTCCCAAATATCAAATTTATATATATCAGCACGCGTTTTTTTTACAGATGAAAGTTTTGGACTCATATTACATATACGGAAATGCTAGCCAGCAATCCTTTACAACGCACTGTATTGATTGCAATGTATCCATGTATTTGGGCTTAAAAGGGATTCATGCGATCTGCTGAAAGTGTGGGAGGCATGCTTCTTTCATGTGTCTCTTAATTCAACCCAGCAAGGTTTAAGAAGACAATCCCTCGAAAGCCACTGGATTACTAGATCGCAATCATGCTGCTTGAGTGGTCTTTTCATTCATATTCAAAACCGTTATGTTTGACCTTTTATGCAGCACAAATTCTTACAATTCAACTTTGTAGCAAAAATAAAAAACATCGTTTGTCTTTCAAGTATTAAGCTTGCACTTCCTTATATCAGATCCAAATTTTGTAAATTCATGATTAGATGTTTTTTTCCAGGTTGGACAAAGGTGTGATTGTATATATTTGTGATAGTCGTGGTGTTCGAGATATATATGACACCGATGGAAGCAAAGCAGTAGCGACTTCAGAACCCCTAGTTGTGCTGGTACGTGTTTATTTAGTAATACGATTTAGTAGATTTGGTCAGTGATATTCCTCAATGCTCGGGCAAACATTTGCATATGCTCATCATTTAGATTATCTGTTGTCAAGCTCCGGTCTGTCTCGCTGTGCTGTTTAATGCTGGAATCAGTTTTTCGTTTCTGATATTTTGTCTTATTAAAAAGGAACCTTTCTGTAGCGTGTTCCTGTGCGTTCCTATGAAACATTATGTTTGAAGAATTGCTTGGTGAGATTTGGTGTGTGTATCAACTGAGATTTCTTCAGGTGAACAAGGGAACTGCTAGCGCAAGTGAAATCTTAGCTGGGGCGTTGAAGGACAATAAACGTGCTGTGTTATTTGGAGAACCCACATTTGGGAAAGGGTAATCTCTTTTGCTCCTACACAGCTCCCATGAATAAAATCGTATATTCCTGACATAAGTCATCCATCCGACTATGCAGCAAGATTCAGTCGGTTTTTGAGCTGTCCGATGGCTCTGGCTTGGTTATTACAGTCGCTCGTTATGAGACACCTGCGCACACAGACATTGATAAGGTCTGATGCGGTCTCTTGTTCTCCCCATATACTGTATTCGTGTTGCTCTCGGTTAACTTTGTTCCCATTACTTACAGGTCGGTGTGATTCCAGACCATCCCCTGCCTACCTCATTCCCCAAAGACGAGGAGGCTTTTTGTAACTGCCTCCAGGACCCTGCATCTGCTTGCAACAAGGTCGAGCTATTTGCACGATGACCGCAGTTTTTGTGTACATTCGCATTGTTTACAGTACAGGAAATCACAATTTTTTACAGATGCAGTTTAACATTCTTTCAAGGTTTCATTTGAATTTGTAAACAAATAGCAATATTTGATTAATGGTATTCGATTCAAGAAATTTACCATGTGAATATTTCAGTATTCAACCAAATTCCATAAGACAAATACCAAATTCCACCGTATGGAATGAAATGTCAAGTGTACCGTGAAATTGTATTTGGAATATATACTATATACGATGGCGTACAAAATAATAATTTCTTGAAGAACGCCAGCATCCGGGTCAGGTGTATACAAAAAATGGCTAAATTATGCCATCAGAATATCATTGATCTAAGCTTCAACCGATTCCTTCATCTTAGACTCAGCTGATTTATTGTGGATTCCTGAAGGCCGTGTAACAGCAGACGGAAAAATCTTGTAGTAGTTGATCCGAATACTTTCAGGCAAACCAATTGGAATACTACAGGTTTGAGACTAGTGGTTTACATTCTCTATTCACCAAAACATCTTTGTCCATGTACCCAAAAATGGGAAAACAGCAATCAACAATCTTAACAGGAGAGGTGTGTCAGTATTACTTTCTCTCCGACTCAACTTACCCTTCCCCATCGGCTTTCTTCGAGATTGCCTCCGTGCAGATTCCATTCTTTCAAGATCATCCCATCCGCCTAAACTCGATGCATCTCGATCACTACTATCATCTGAAGCATCATTTCCAACTACCCAGGATTGATAACCCATTCTTTTGTCACTAGTTTCCTGCTCTTCATCATATTTTTCTTTTTCTTTGGTTCTAGCATTACCTACAGTGCTGGCAAAAGGTTTCCTTCTCCTCTTGGTCCTGGACTTGCGTTTCGGCCTACTTTGTGTCCCTCCCCATACCTTCTCAAATACCAGTGAAAATGCTGACTGAACAAGGGGGAGTGCTAACGCCATTAGGAAAGCTTTCGGACCCGTAGACAGCAGCAAAGATATGATAATAGCTGGAAATGCCCAACCATACGATTTGAACACCTGCACCAACCAAAAAAGCGAATACATTGGACATTTTACACCTATAAGAACAGATTCTAAAATAGGAATAAACCAGTACAAGTATACTAAGAAAAATTAGACCCCTCTGGATATCAAATTTTGACTCAGGCGATTTTTCATCTTCAGCCTCGGGATTATGGTGTTCCTATTTTGGTAATCACTTTATCAAAATGCTTATATATTCAGGAACTCAATGGTATCAGATATCTAATTGACCATTTACGTCATGTGATCAACAAATGGGAAGCAGAGGAACCGAGCTTAACTAGTTGCAGAAGAGCATGTACAGGACAAAACCAGTGTCAGTTTTGGTCTGGATGTCGTTAATGTAAGGGATCAACCGTGCTCAACCAGACGGCATAATTGTTTGTCTTGGGAGCAAGGCATTGTTCATTATAACAGTTATACAAAGCACAAACTATTCGAGCAGTTTTCTCATTGTTTCTTTTGAAACCAAGTACCAAGTGTCAATCTGACCATCCAGAACAACCCCAAGCAAATATATTCATTCCCTCCAATTACTGCAGCCGTTCATTGCTATGAAAGCACATTAAGGTATTCATCTTTTACGCTTCGATGTTACGCTTTGCTCACTCAGACTAAGGCTCTCCAGTGATTGTCTCTTACCTTAAGGTGCCTTCCCATAGCTGCAATAATGGCCCATCGCGATACCTTTCATAACTTTCATTAGATGTTTCTCAGGAAGTGCCACATTATGCTTAACATCAGTTCTCATCCAATTTTTTTTTTTTTTTTTTCTTTTTTTGGCATATAACACATTGACCTCAAACTTATTAGGAGACTTACACGTGCAGAAAATGTTAGGATAAAAGGCCCAATTCAGCTGTAGAAAGCACTTAGGGACTAGGCTAACAAAATAGGATGTGAGAGAAGTTTCAGAACAGAAAGGAAAAGAAATCTGCTATGTAGTCGAAGACCGAGGTGATGAAACATTACTCTATAGGACTTTCCTACTTAAATGTCAACAGGTTGTTGAAATGTTACATCTATAACTTGATCTTAAGCAAATTATGTTTGAAGATGGAACTGGTTAACTTCAAAACTCTTGATACAACACAAATCAAGAAGCCAATAGTAGACAAAGATACACACAATATCGATTTCACTGTCTTCACATTGGTTTCTGATTCTATCTTTTGCATATGAACCTTATAAGGGGGGAATTCAGCACTTACATGAATGCAAGTAAAGCTATCTATCATGATCCTTATTGAATTAATCAAACTATTGATGCATTTTAATTCTTAAACATCTGTTTCTTAATAATTTTTGTTCCTGGACGAGTCAAACATGTTTACAGGAAGCTCTCCAAGTAGACTAGGGGGTAGTCAAATTAGCTAGAGCAGCGTGCTCTCCTCTACACCCAAGTTTGAATCCCCTCCTCCACAATTTAGACTAGAGTCATTAGACTGATTAGAATATTGCTCGAATATTGGTGCGTTCTAATACTACAGCATGGGTGAGAAGAACTAAAGTAATCTCCCAATTAGAGCTGGGCATAGCTAAGTCGGTTAGAACAGTGTGTTTTTTTACTGCATTTTAAGTTTAAATCCCTCATCGGCAGTTTAGATTAGACTAATTAAAATATCGCTTGAATAAAAAAATTAAGCTCTCCAAACTTGAAGCACTCCCAAATCCAAACTTCACATAAATAACCAAAAATGAAGTGAAAGTTAGTACCTTAAGAATCCAGACACTATCAATGGCATCCTCCAAGATTCCACCCGAGCCTTCCTCCTCCATCTCCGACGACTCGTCCGACCACCACCGCCTTTTCTTCTTCCCTTCCCTTCTACTGTACTCGTAATCTTCTTCGTCTTCTTCATCGTCGTCGTCTTTTTCTCCGTTGCCTTTGTCTCTGAAATTGAAACCGAATCTTTGGGAACGAATGGTTTCGGCATTGGAGTCCCAGCGACGGTAGCTAGGAGCGTAGGAGCGACTTAAATGGGAGGAAGGAAGTGGGTTTTGACAGATAAAGTGAAAGGAATATTTGTGTCGCCATGGATGAGGCTGTGCTGTAAGGAGGACACTGCTCTCCATGCGTAGTGTGAGCTTCCATCTGCCACGTTCTCGTTATCTTTTCTTCAATTAAAACTCTTCCACCTAATACTACTTTCTAATATTATTTGTCTTTATATATGAGTAAGATATTTTAAATTCGATTTTTATTAAAAATGAATTTGAACTATAGTATTATTACTCCATTGTGAGACGCCTAAACACTCTCCAACTTTATTACAAAAAATAAAGGTTAAATACATTACTATATTCTCAAACTCACGAATTTTATTTAACCTTGGAGAAACCAAATAATATTTTGATAATCAACTCGTCTTTCACTTTATTTTCAACTACAAAACTATTTATGTGGCTCAAGTGTGACCCATTGTTGTTGAGATGTGTGCTGTCATGCGGCTAAAATGCTTAGAAAATCATATTTTTGAATTTAAAAGTCTCTTTTTTAAAATAGAAAAGTAAAATTTTAACAATTTTGTTTCCAGACGTGGCAGACATCTCAACAACAATGGTATTTATTTGTGCCGCGTAAATTGTTTAGTAGATTTATTCACAAATTTTGACAATAGTTGACAAGTATGAAACGGTTCAATTTTAGTGGATTAAGTGGCAAAAGTTGAATTTCAAAAAATTTAGTGATACGCGAGTTGAATTTCAAAAATATACTGAAGTAAATAAGCAAAAAATAAATTCTTTTGTAGTTTGAAATTTTAATGAAAGGAGAAACTTACTAATTCTTGGTCTAGTAGCTGTGCTAGCTTCTCAATGAGTCATTGTTAAAAATGTCTCAAAGCCTGAAATTTTCCGTCTAACAAAAACGTATGAATACTAATTAGTTTAGTAGGCGTTGATCTCTCCATTCGTTTTTGTATGTAGGGGTAGACATACAATTACTAGTACACCTATTGTGATTCCCATTACAAGAGTCAAAATAGGAACAAGAACTTAGAGAATTTCATAAACTTCTTTTAAAAATTCTAATCTAGAAAAAGAATCAATATTTTGTACTTCCTGTGTATCAATTATCATTTCAACGATCAACTTCTTGCAAACAACTTCTTGGTGACGGTACATGTTTGGAATGAAATAGACGAAACATGGTCAAACACGATGAAATGTGAATTTCAAAGGAGTTCAGTTATGACCTTTTTACTTTCAAGGGACAAAATAACACTCGTGTTTTCTTTTGGGGCCAACGGGTCATTAAACCTTGAATTTTTGGAGGGTAAATAGGCTTGGAAAGTTTAAGTTAATGTTATGATACGTTTTACCAATTCCATTCCCTATATATTCCATGATTGTAGGCTTTTGACTCTCATGGTTGGCCTGTACTTTTTACCCTCCTCCCTCTTTTGTTTTCATATTCCTTCGGCTTTAGCCTCAAGAGATCAAGAGAATAAGAAGAACAATTTTGACAAGAGAGGAGGCTCCATCAAGGATATATAATTCCATGCATATTTCGCAGGTTTGATACCTTTTATTACTAATTGTTTTCTAATAAACACATTGTGTTTTGGTCACTTGTATTTTTTTGATATATTAGGGTTAAAGATGGTTGTTTAGCATATCATCATAATCACATACTTTGCTATTCACCTTCCATTCCAAAGTTTTTTTTTTCTTGGTTTGTGTTTCAATCCGTTTTGAAGTAAAATTTTCATTCTATGTGATTGTGACAATACGTGACTTGTTAACACGATCAATTCACTCAAATTACAAATTGTGGTGGCTGACAAATCTTTATGCTTAAGAGAGGATTTAATTGTTTCCATTCTTAAGAGATAATCCATCATTTACGGTCACTATGGCCGAATATTTTCGAGATGTAATTAGTCACGTATCATAATTTCAATGGATCAATAAATCATATATTGTCTAGTTATTCTTGCATGATTTTTGTTTAATTTTTATCATTGGGAATGGTAGGATACAGAATTGGGGGACCTCTTCAAACAATGAAAAAAAGATATCACTTAGCTGGTCTTGCACATGATTTTATGCTTTTTTTTTTTAATTTTTTTAATTTTTTAATTTTTTAATTTTGAATTTATTTTAAAGGATAAGTACGAATAACTACTCTACCTTTTAGGGTGATTTTAGGTTTCAAGCTTTTAAAAAATTCCAACTAACTACATAATACTTTGAAAGTTGGACATACGTTAGGTCATTAGCTGTAAATGATGAAGTCACTAGCTCGTCATTTATGGAGTCTTAAATCTCCAAATCAACACCTTTGAACCCATATTTTTTTTGCTAAAATGAGTTGATTGGGGAACTCATAGCTCCAATAGATGACTGAGAGTTAAAATTCACTTCAATATTTTTGCACGTCGTTACTTGATGATCTAACAAATATCCGATCATCAAAACATTAGGCAGTTTTTTTTGTAATATTTTGAAAAGTTGAGACCCATTTAGAGCCTATATTAGTTAATCCCATTTTCAGAGGAAACTAATATTAACTGAAAGAAATAAACACAAATGGGATTCCAGCAAGGCTTGTCATATTTTTTAGTATATCGATATTTTACGCTAAAGAGAGAGGGAGTTCGGCTAAACCACACAATGGACAACTTAATTTGGTATCAAATTTGTCATCCACGAGATTCGAACTTAAGACTTCTCACTTCCAAGTGAAAAGAAATGCCACCAGATTGTAGTACTGAATGACTATTATATTAACACCTCACATATTATTCAATATTATGTGGGGTGCTTATGGAAGACAATTCAACTGGTTAAACCCAATGACTGTAAATAACCGCCCGGATGGGCAGATTTGAAGATGAAAATTTGGCTATTTTTCGACTATTGGGAGAAACAATGAATATAATTCGGTTACGGTTTCATATATGATTATAGGGTTCCACTATCCATATCCGTCTCCAAATCCTCCTCTTGTAATATAACACAACTTAAGATTAAGTACCTAAAGTCCCCGAACCTTTTAGTGTCATTTCAAATTGGTCTTAACCTTCTTAAACATTCCAAACAAGTACCCAACCTATTAACAATGTCACATCTGTTAAGCCCTAGTTAATATTTCAAACATAGATTATATTCAAAACCCACCAATTGGCTATATCATGGTCAACATTAATATTAGTTGGCTCAAAATCTAAATTTCAAACATAGATTACATAATATAGAACCCCATGATCAAATAAGTATTGATTGAATTAAAAATGAACCCAAATTGAAATTACATTAGGAGGGCAATCTTCTAACAAATAAGAGGGTTAATAATTCAGTTAGGGTTTCAAGAAGCTTATTTCTTCTCATTTGATTCCTTCATTTACCGATTCTTGGCTCGTAAAGCTTCTAGTTCTTCTCTGTGGGTGATGACGATGGTGGTGGCCGCATCATGATAGTCCATACCATTTCATCAACCTCCATAACATTTTTCTCGATGTTGGTGGCTTGAGTTGTAGGATGGAATTGGTGGTGGAGTTGGTGGTTTTGTGTTGGGTTTGGAGGTGATGGCATGATGAAGTGGTTTTGTATTGAAATTATTTGATAATTTGGGTCATCTTTCTCCGATAATGATTGCTTATTTGCTTTTGTCATCCCTCTTCTTTTTTTCATGAGACTAATTTGCCTAATTTGCTGCCATATTTAGCTTATCATGAACACCTCTATAAAGTATTGTTATGTTTTTGATGATATGGATGTAGATATTTAAGGATGGAATTAGAAACTATTAAATTATAAAGTGTTAATTGAACAAATAATTTTTTTTCATTGACGAAGATGTATATAATTGTTAACCATTGGAGAATCAGTTACTCCGTGGGTATGATTATAGATAATTTCTGATGGTTAATTTGTGATTATGGATATGATTAATTTCGTAGTTATAAGGATGAATATGACATTTCGGTCCCTAAACCCAGCCGGTTGCCAGCAAAAAAGCATTCCAACAAAGTCTTAAATTGATTAGAAAAAGTAAAGTCCTAAAATACTGAGTTAGTGATCACTTAATACTATTGTCTAGTGGTATAAAGGTCTTATATTCGATTCTCACCAAAGATAACCATTGTTAGCTCATTATAAAACTCAGCCCATTCTCCCATTCCTCTTTTGTTATTTTTTTTGTTATTATTATTATTTTTTTGTTAAATTAGATATTAGATTAGGAAGCCGATGGAATTTGAACCCATACCGACATACCGTGGTGTAAGGGTTATACTCATTTTTACCAATGGTAGATGACCACTTACACCTCGCCACCTCTCTTAGGATAGATAATATGGTTGGTTATATTAAAAAAAAAAAAATATACTGAGTCGGTAATAATTTCTACAAAAACAGAATTAAAGAAAGGACATGTCGTCGTCAAGAGCAAGACAAAATAAAAAAGCGAGCACTCCGGCGGAAAGCCAAAACGTGAGACGCTCCATAGCCATAGCTTCCGCAAGGCAGAGGCAATTTGAAGTGATGAGGCCAACGGCCATGGACTTCTTCAGCGACATGGACGATCAGGGCTCCACCATGGCCATGGACGTTGACGACGTCGACCCAATCGAGGCGTTCGGCGAGGGCATCAGCGAGAGCAAGCTGGCCGACGCCGATTTCTTCAACTCCTTCCAGGACGATTTCGACGACACCGACATCAACTGAACCAGCTAGCCAGATCGTCTTCTTCTCCTTCGTAGCCATGCAGTTATTGATCTGATTTGCTCAATTTTCTAGGGTTTGGAATTTGAAGATTAGGGTTTAGAATTTGATTAGGCGAAAAAGGCATTTCCAGCATTAATGGTTGGATGGTTATTGTGAAAAATTGGATATATACAGATATCGATTGTAGTGTGTGTTTTTGCAATCTGTGATTGTTCTGTGAATGATTGATGTGTTTTCTTCTATTTCAATCTCTCTGTGATTTGCTGATAAATTAATCTAAATCCGATTATGTTAATCGGTTGCTTATATCTGTTAATGCGAATTCTCTGTTTAGATTTTGTTAGTTTTCTTCGCATTATTGGGGCTTTTGCAAATGGTGTATGCTGTTTAGTATTTACCTTTATTTGTGTTGCTTGGAATTGTGAGGAAAAGGAAAAGAGAAGTAGTTGTGTAGGTTTCCATCGAATTGATGGGAACGATTTAGCGATTCATAGCATTTGGAACGTTACGTTTCCACGCTAATTCTTGCTTTGTATGAAGTAGTCGCGTGGAATTATGGTTTTACTCTGCAGCTTTGTTAAATGTGCCTTGTTCATTTTGTCTATGGTAACTGGGTATCATCCGTTTAATTTCCTGCATATATGCATTTGACCCGGGCGGATCTGCTTCGGCATATTTGTTGGCTCTGTGTATGTTTATTCATGGTGGTTATGTCGTTTATCCTAATTTCCCCTCTCGTGCTCTTTTTCAAATTCTAGGTGCTTATGAATTGAGGGTGAAACCAGTTGGGGTCTTGGTTATCATTTTTGCCTTTTGAGGAGTATCTAGTTGGAAACTTGAGATGATGAGTTACGGTGTTGTCTGGGACAGAGAGTTGAATTACAGCGGTCTGGAGTATGGTGATATTTGAAATGTGGATTAAGCGGATGGTGTTTCTTGCATTCTATAATATGAGCCGAGGATGAGCGATATTTGAAATGAATGACAAGTATATTGGAAAGTGGCAGGAGTGGGAGCTGGTTCAAAGAGAAGGGATTCAACAGCATCAACTCGAACCGCGTGGCTAAGAAAAGCAGTCATCCATAACCGTAACAGGATCAGAGGCAACCACCATGGCCATGACTCAATTCCATGGGCATGTTCGAACCCGAATTTATCCGGAACCGGAGGAAGAAGCAGCAGCCATGGCAATGGCGATGTACACAATGTTCGACCGCCGTGGACCTAGAACGACAGACTGCTCTGAATCGCACTATGTCTTTGCGGTGCTAAACTGCGCCTGCTTGATTGATGGAGGTTGGAGAAGAAAAAGCAAAAAAATGTATTGAAATCCAAAATTCCGACCTGCTGGATTACTATGGGTTCACCCGACTACAGTCCTCTGCTAAGGTTGGATTGATAAGAGCAGTTCCCCCCCCCCCCCCCCCCCCCCCCCCACAACACACAACACAAAAACAACCAAAAGGCTATTCACTATTTAAGCTACTTAGTGAATAGTAATTACCTTTTGCATCTTTATCCTTACATTGAATAACCTTAGCAATAGACAATAAAATATTAGTATTTTATTTATTTATAAAATAATACAAAATCATTTAATTTATAATTTTGGATAAGATTTTTAATCGTTTTCATTGCGTCACGTGTTATTATCCGAAAAGACAATTATTGGTGATGGATTTCGATAAGATTTTTATCCAATGCTATCGTGCCACGTGTCGTTATCTTTTTAGAATCGTTGAGGATAGATTTTTGATAAAACTTTTAACTAATTACGTCGCGTCACATGTCATAATATGTTTACAATATGTGAGGATATATTTCAATCATATTTTTAATGAATGACGGCATGCCACGTGACATTATCTACAACTTAATCCTTTCTGAATCTTCTATATAATCCACCATTTATTCTCAGAAATCTCACATCAATTTTCTGAAGATCTCTATTATTATTCATAGTTTATGTTTCATTTTTCATCAAAATCAAAATTTGTATCACTATTCATAGTTTCTGCTTCCTTCTTACAATGCCTTATTCTTCAAGGATGATGTGGGAAATCAATCAGTAAGAGGAAGAATTGTTTAACCAATCAGAAGGAATATTCAATCTCCAGGTGGCCCAAAATGAGAGGGAAGATGATGAGTAGCGTAGAAAGAGAGATGACGAAGCAAGAAACCAAATAGCCTCACATTCCTATCGAGTCATCCAAGCTGTGGCTCAGATCTCCAGGCCCAGCCGTTCTGCAAACCTTGATAGAAGCAGACAATGACGAGGTATGAATCTCTTGGACGATTATTTTGTATGTAACAGTGCATTCCTTGATACGTACTTTAGACGTCGTTTTAGAATGGAACGACATTTGTTCAACAAAATCATGATTGCTGTTTGTAACCATGATTCTTACTTTGTGCAAAAGAAGGATGCATTTGGTGCTATGGATCTCCTTCTTGAGCAAAAAATTACTGCTGCCTTGCGAATGCTTGCATATGGAGCATCTGCAGACTAAGTGGATGAGATAGCGAGGATGGGGGAATCAACCATTTTTAAGTCCTTGATGAGGTTTTGCGGAGCAATTGAATCTATGTACACTACAGAGTACCTCCGAAAACCTACTGACATGGACTTGTAAAGGCTTCTGAAGAAGGGTGAGATGCGAGGTTTTTCTGGGATGATTGGAAGCATCAATTGTATGCATTGGACCTGGAAAAACAGTCCAAGTACATGGCAAGTTGCTTATGAGGACATAAAAGGAGCAAAGAGTATTATTTTGGAGGCGGTTGCATCTTTTGATACATGGATTTGGCACACATTTTTTGGGGTTCTGGGAGCTCAAAATGACCTCAGTGTCCTTACCCAATCCCCAGTGTTCAACGATGTCCTGCAAGGAAAGGCACCAAAAGTCATGTACTAGGTCAATGGACGTAAGTATGACGGGCCATACTACCTAGCAGACGACATTTGCCTAAGATAGTCAACGTTTGTCAAGTAATCATTCTTGAAAGCACTCCCTTTTCTCTTTAAAGCCTTCTTAGCTTGAGGCTTAATTGGATAATGGGTCGACCCCGACGCTTGTTCAAGGGGGTGTTTCGGGCACTTCTTCAGCGTCATCTTCATGAACATGTCCACCGGTTGAATGATCAGGTGTAGAGTGTAGAGGGGTGCTGTTCATGAAAACTTCTAGACGGATAGGCACAACTCTAAATTTAGGACAATCTTTGACAATATTCCAATATTCCCACCAATTGAATAATTTGTTTTTGTTTTTGCTTTTGACATTATACCAAGCTTGTGCTTGAAGTTCCTACACAATGCGGGAGAAGTAATAATTACAATGAAAGTAGGTAACAAATAAATAATACAAACAAATAATTATAATGAAAGTAGGTAACAAATAAATAATACAAACAAATAATTATAATCAAAGTAGCTAACAAAAAAATAAGACAAAAAAAAAAATAATATATTGTTACCCGATCCGCTAAATTTTCCCCACTTTGAAGATTACTACTAGCTTGTGCCAATGCGTCTTTCCACGTACTAAACGATTGGCTAAGTAATTTCTAACGACTGGACATTGATTCTTTGGTTCTTTTTCTACCCATTTTCTTAAGATAATTGGTATGAATAAGACTCCACATTTCTCGCAACTGCATCTCATTACCTGTAAGCGAATCATAAGTAACTTCAACCTAGCTAGTACACAAAGCAACATCTTCAAGAAGTGTTCAATTCGTATGTGCATCATGAGTCATTTTGTTGGAAAAAAAATTGGATTGAACTTTGAGAGAAAGATAGGAATGTGGTTGAAAGTAGTTGAGAAAATATGAAATTGTGGTGTAAGTTAGAAGATAATGAGAAGGTATTTATAGAAAAGTAAAATCAATTTTTTTTTAAATTTTTTCTAATTTTTATTTTCTGATTTTTATCAATTTTTTACATTTTTTAAAATTTTTATTCACCTAATTAATCTCTGGCGTTGGATTAAAAAAAATTTGAATTCCAACACTCCAAATTGTGCCCCATGGCACAACGATAAGATTTCTGAATTTTAAACAATTTTTTCTTTTTTTAATTTATAAAGGTGAATAACGTGGACCATTGACTCATATCCAAAGGTTGCAATTAAATAAGATTTTAAAATTATTATTACTGTTGAAAATCCAACGATATAAAACAGATAACCATTGAGATCCAACTGACGCTAAGGTGCCATGTGGCCTCCAACGGTCACTGACGCAGCTGTGCATGCGGGCCCCAACGATTGAAGCAAAACAGAAGAAAAAACGTGGCTGATGTTAGGGCGACGTTAGCCTTGCATCAAACCCACTCCGGGCTCTCGGGTTGGCAACTTTCCACGGACCTCTCCCTAGGGCTTGCTCAGGCTCCTTCGCCAGCACACGCTGGGCTTGATTGCTCGGACTCTCTGGCTCTGTTCCCTTGCCTGTCCCTCGAGCTCCAACACACACTGGAGCTACTATAACAAATTAGCCCAACATGAGAAATTACGTTATTTTTCATTAAATATGCTGGAGCTGCTATATAACAAATTAGCCCAACATGAGAAATTACCTTATTTTTTCATTAATGTTTATTACTCAACAGGATAATTAGCTACCTTTGTTAATATGTACATGCACTTCTAATTTTGGTGTAGCCTTGCCTCCCGTTACGATTATTCCACGTGATTTAAAACTTTACTATGATTAGTTATGCATATGGCTGACACATTTTATTGTTAGCTCAATCACACATTTTCTTATGGATAATGATATGAATAAAATCGCATGATTGTTCTTGAGGGGCTTATATTGATTGGGTCAGATAGTTCTAGACCATGGAACACCCTTTCTATTTTATTGAAGCATTCATTTTACTGATTGAAATAATCTGTATTGATGTGGTATAATCATCTAAGCGAGTATATGATTAGTCAGGGATATGACGAACTATGCCTTTGCGGGTTTATAAAGAAGTTTAGTTTCAAATTTGCAATCGTTGTAGCCTATGTTGATGACATAAATCTCACTGGAGCTCCTATAGAGCTTGACAATACTGTTGCACACCCTAAATCAGAATTTGAGATGAAGGATCTTGGGAAAACTCGACATTGCCTTGGTCTTGAGATCGAGCATTGTTCTAACAGTATTTTGGTCCAATAGTTGAACTAGACCACTAAGGTGTTACACTGCTTTAATGAGGATAAAGTGCTAACTTCGAGTACATCCACAGTCATTTGAACGCTTGATGCACAAGAAGGCTCATCCGAAGGAGGATGATGAAGAGGTTTTATAACCCGACGTTCAGTAGCTAGTGCATTTAGCACTTTGTTGTACTTAGCTCAATGTACAAGACCATACATCTCCATTGTTGTGAATTCTTTAACAAGATAGATACAGCCACACACTGATATGCAAACACTAAAAAGGTGTTAAAGAAATTCTACAATACCTTATAGGTATTGTGGATTTGAGTTTATTCTATCCCTACTTATTCTCGAGTGAAGTCGCCACCGCCTTGGTCTTCGCTTTGAATCTTGCCTTGTCAGTTATGCTAATGATGAGTACTTATCAAACCCACTCATGGTAAGATCCGCAATAGGTTATGTCTTTACCATTCTTGGGACCACGAAATCTTAGAGGTCTACTAAGAAAACTCTAGTTGCTACGTCTTCGAACCATGTCGAGATACTCACCCTCTATGAGGCCGCTCATGAATGTATATGGCCGAGAGTTGTGGTCGAGCATATTCAAAGTGCATGTGGATTGTTGTCTATCTTTGACGTCCCAACAACAATCTTGGGAGATAACTGTACATGTATAGACTAGATTCGAAAATGATACATCAAAGGAGACTATACCAAGCACATTGCGCTGAAGTTCTTCTTCTCTCATCAACAACAAGAGCATTAGAAGATCAAAATCAAGTGAATTTGTTCCGTAGACAATCTTGTTGATCTCTCACCAAGTCATAGCCGAGTCCTATTTTTAGAATCTTGTCTGAGGAATTGGTATGTGTAAACTGCCTGATTTACACCATTTGCAGTCTAATTAGGAAGTTTTGTTGAACTCAAGGGGAGTATTTAGTAGATACTAAATTGAACCTAGTGTACACTTTTTTTCTTTGTTCATGAGCACTTTTCCCATTGAATTTTACTAACCTAAGAAGGTTTTAATGAGACACTTATACTGGGGTGGTCATACCCTGATGTGAGCGTTAATCGCCACTTGACTACCACAAGCATAGACTTTGCACTTCTCCACTTTTTCTTTGAGACTTTGGGATTTGTCCCATTGTGTTTGCTATCGCCAGGTTTTTGTTAGTTTATGTTTCCCTACATGCAATCCTAACTCAAATTCATGTGTGTACTGCCTGTGAGGATTGAAGACTTCAATAATCCTCCATGAAGACCTAATGCTACTTCTTCTTAAGCTTTACACGCTCAAGGGGGAGTGTTGTAGCTAATATTATTTAGGAACATGATTGTGCAAATCTAGAAGTAGATTCCAATAGGATTTGGGAGATCAAATCCCTTTATGACTTATATTACTTGTAGGGCAACTAATTAAAGCTAATGTTCTAAAAATTGGCCTAGGCGGCGCCTAGGCGCTAGGTGGTGAAGGCACGCCGCGATTTAATACAAATCATTTCAAAAAATCAGTCTGGAGCTAGGTGGCCGCCTAGGCGGCACCTAGATGGCTCCTAGGTAGTCCTAGGCAGTTTGGTTTATTTATTTATTAATTGTGGGTTTTTTCCTTTTTTAGTTTCATGGTGGTATATTTATAGAAATGGTGTACCTAATTTGCAAAGGATGGATTGACTACAAGTTTATCTAATTATGAAATGAATTGGAGCAGTTTTGAGGGGTACATACAAAGAAAAGAAATAAACTAGAAGAATTTAGTCTATCATCCAAGAATACTCCTCATTATTGTGGAGCCAAAAAAAAAAAAAATTATGAAGGTGACACGTGGGCTTTTGGGTTAAAAGGACAAAATTACCCTCGAGGTACACCGGGATTCCCATGCTCATGCAACAGACAATAACGGCTCAATCAAGGAAGAGTCAAAGATGATCAAAATGGTGTTTATTCAAATCCCTCTCATCACTCCTCATCAAATCCTTATTCTAAAGGTAACTCCCAATTTTTCTATTTAATTTAAGTTTAATTGCCATGTTCATTGCAAGATATTATTTCACATAATACCTTGCAATTATTCTCCAATTACACCATATATGGCCGGCCACTATTCTCCAAATAGGGCTGGCCACTCCCCTATAAACAGCTGTATTATCCCACTAAAAAGTTAAGCCATTTACTACCCCCACAAACTCCAAAACACATTCTTTTCAAAATTCTAACTTTGGCATAAGAGATTCTTCGACAAAAGCCCCCCATTCATCGTGGGCGCTTGAGGCTTTTGGCCTTAATCTTAGGTGTTATTATTTTGCAGGTGCACTTTCGTCAAAGGAGAAGACGATGGAAATTTGCATGCACAAATTGGTGCTTTCATTGAGAGTTTGATTCATAAGCTCGAAGAAAACTCTTGTATTCAAAGTTTCTCATTTCTCATTCATTGGTAGATTTTTCGTACATTTTTATTCCTAGAATTTTTATAAAGTTCTTTGAATAAACGAAAAAGAAAAGTACAATGACTAGAAATTCGGAAACCACAACGAACGAAACTTCCTATGTTCAAGGATTTGGACCAAACGATGGAGATCGAGGCATAGCCCCACCACGACGATCCACGAGGCTCAATGCGACGACAATTAGAGCGGCACCACCCCCATGGGGCCGAGCAGGAGGAGTGACTCTCTCATGGTTTTCTCTGAGCTTACGAGTCCGCTTGAAATTGAGGATCCTCGTTAAGAACTCGTAAGGAGGTGTACAATCCGAGCAAGTCCCACCTAAGGTCATTAAACCTAATCCTGGTGCAGACCAAACAAGGGACTACAGTTCAATCCAGTCCAGTCCTCCCTAATCCTGTCAAACAAACAGGCCCTAAAAGGACTACTAGTGCAATTTGATCTTGTATTTAACGATTTGTTGAATGCATGTGGGGTTATGTTATTCGAGTATCATATGGCTCATGCTATCTGTAGAAAGATGAGAGAATAATTCAGGCCAAGCATTACAAAAATGAAATTTTCTAGTATGCATTGGCGAAAAGTGTACATCAGAATCCTGGTCCATTGAATTTTTAGCCGAATATCTTGACTTTTTATTTGTCTGATGCGTACTAGAAAATTCCAATTTTTTTGTTTTATATCAGGACAATGAGATCCTGGCAAAAGAGTGACTTGCCAACATATAAAACACATCATTTGTGAGAGTGGTGCATACACATACATACGCAGAAATATTGAAAGATAAGATGGGTTCCAAGGAAGTAGCCAATGATAAGCCTCATATCGTTTGCATTCCCCTTCCAGTTCAAAGCCACATAAAGGGAATGCTCAAATTTGCTAAACTCCTCCACCGTAGAGGCGTTCACATAACCTTTGTCAACACTGAGTTCAATCACAACCGTTTCCTCAAGTCTCTAGGACCCAACTCCCTCGACGGCTTGCCCGATTTTCGGTTTGAAACCATACCAGATGGCCTTCAAAGTTCAGATGAAGATACCACTCAAAATGTGGCTTTGCTTGGTGAGGCCGTCAGAACAAATTTCTTGGCTCCATTTCGTGACCTCCTAAAAAAACTGACTCAATCATCAACTTCCCACAATGATATTGTTCCAGCGAGTCACATTGTTTCGGATGGTTGGATGGCTTTCACCGTCACGGCGGCTGAAGAAATGGGAATCCCTGTCGTACTCTTCTTCACTATTTCTGCAAGCAGCTTGATGGGTTTCTATCAATTTCCTACTTTGGTGGAGAAGGGACTTACCCCTCTCAAAGGTGAAAGAAATAAATATTTTGCATTGAAGTAACTAATTATTTAGTCCTTTGTCTAATTTTAATTTCTCGTTTCTGATCAAATGGTTTTCATTTTTTATCTTGTATTTCTGAAAGAAACAAATACATAGATTTGTCAAGTTGGCTAGAGCCATGTGCCACCCGCTATACATCCAAGTTTGAATTGATCTTTTGTATTGTACAAGTACAGTGTAAACTATTGCTTGGATAAAAACAATAATTCTATTCGGTACTTCATTGACACACAAAATCAATTTAATCTTTTCATGTGTATATGCAGATGAGAGCTGGCTAACAAATGGCTTTCTGGACCAGGTCATAGATTGGGTTCCAGGATTTAAAGGTATAAGGTTAAGGGATCTCCCAAACAACTTTATCACAACAAATCCTAATGAATCACTAGACTTCTTCTTTGACGCAATTGAAAGACTTGGTAAAGGATCAGCAATTGTTCTTCATACTTTTGATGAATTGGAGCAAGAAGTTTTGGATGCTCTCTCATCCATGTTTCCACGTGTTTATGCAATTGGTCCTCAACAGTTACTTCTTAATCAGATACCGCAGCACCCTCTGAAGGCCATGGGATATAGTCTATGGAAAGAAGAAACGGAGTGCCTTCAATGGCTAAACTCCAAGGCACCAAGTTCTGTCGTTTATGTGAATTTTGGAAGTTTAGCAGTCGTGACAACTGAACAACTTGTTGAGTTTGGTTGGGGACTAGCAAATAGTAAGCTTCCCTTCTTTTGGGTAATTAGACCCGATCTTGTTGCTGGTGAATCGACAATTTTTCAACTTGAGTTTTTCGTGGAGACGAAGGAAAGAGGTCTAATAGCAAGTTGGTGTCCACAAGAGCAAGTGCTTGAGCACCCATCAGTCGGAGGGTTTTTAACGCATTGCGGTTGGAATTCAACGATCGAGAGTCTATCTGCAGGTGTGCCTATGCTATGTTTTCCATGCTTTACTGACCAGCAAACCAACTGTTATTGTATTTGTAATAAATGGGGTATCGGCATGGAGATAAGTAATGGTGCCAAGAGAGATGAAGTAGAGAAGCTTGTTATAGAATTAATGGAAGGAGAGAAAGGCAAGCAACTGAAAATTAAGGCCATGGAGTGGAAGAAACTGGCGGAAGAAGCCACTACTCCACATGGTTCATCATCCACAAACTTGGACAATTTTGTGAATCAAGTGCTTCGAAGAAAAAGCGAAGATGTCATATGTCTATGATAGTTTTGTCAAGTCTCTAGTGGACGCTACATTGTTTTTCTTCTTATAAGTGTAAACGCAATAAAGATGAAAAGAAAAACGTATAGAAAGTAATGTTATATTTGTGGGGTACGTAAAATCTCTGTGTCCTCTTTTAAATAGAAATTCTTCGGTTTCGATCGCCAAGCTTGAGTTAGATTATTTTGAACTGAATATGGACTTCTGTGAAATATCATCAAGGCTAGACCTTGAGCAAAAGCCATGGGAACATGAAGAGTGTGATGTTGTGTACGTTTCTTACGCTTTAGTTGATGAAAGGAACGATCTGCTTGCACTTGTATATCGTATACATAGGAAATTTCCACATCTTATTGAAGAACTCTGGACGTGCTTTAGTATTTGCGTACTTGCCCTTGCGTGGTTGAATGGCACACGTGGTAGCTCCGTTAGGTCTCGTTTCGAATTGCTTCTCAAAAAAAACACTTATATTGATAAGCGCTTTTTTTTAGAAGTGCTTTTATTAACACAATGAAGAAGCATTTGGGATTAGCCCAGTGGTAAATGTGGGTAGAGTGATAAGTAAGAGTAGATTAGGTACAAAGTTCGAAACCTGATGCAACAAAAAAAAGCACCTAATTAGAAAACAATTACAAGAGTTGGAAGTATTCAATGTTTTTCAGCTAAATGAAGTAAAAAACGATTTATTTTGTTTGGTGTTTTGGTCATCACGTAGCAGTCTTAAACGTAGCCTAAAAGCCAGTAGGTCGTATTGCAACTAAAACTTGGAAAATGAAAACAACTTAAAAATAAAGGTGATGCACTGCGTAAGGGGAATAACACACATTCCTCTACACAACCCTACAAACACGTCTCTTTCTATATACTCTTTGTGCCACCGGCCCCCTTCCCCTGTCAGTTAAATATAGACCACAACACATTATCAGCATGCTCGTATCACTGCTTAAGAATCTAACATGGATGCTTTCTTCTGCTCATGCATCAAATTATTTTATGAATATGCATTGAATTAATATGGAAATGAAAAAAAATATTATAAAGTTTTTTTAAGGGTTTCATTGAAAAGCTATCCATGTCAATGGGCTTCTTTTCCCCTGAGCCGAGAACCTGAACCTGGAGCCATGGCTCCAGGCCCAAACCCTAAACCCGATGCCCAAACGGTGTTGCCTCCCTTGAATCGTCGAGTAGCAAGGCCTGCAGCCACGCCCAGCCACCTCTGGCTACCTCCTTAACGATATGCAGTCGTCACAGACGAGTCTTTGCCTAAAATTAGTTGTTTTTCTTTGGAATTCAAATCACAAATTTCTAGGGTTTTACAATGTTGAGAGTTTTTCTCTCTCCATTCAATTTTATGGGTTGTCGTTGCACCCACAGCCTTCGCCGTGAATTTTGCACCACGACACGATTGCTTGAAGTGGTGGTGTCACATCCCAGTCTCAGCTCCACCGTAGCACGATATTATCCCTTTGGGTCTCGACCACGCCCTCACGGTTTTGTTTCTAGGAACTCACAAGCAACTTCCCAATGGGTCACCCATCCTGGGATTGCTCTAACCCAAACTTGCATAACTTCGGAGTTCCAATGGAATCCGAAGCCAGTGAGTTCCTAAAAGGCCTCGTGCAATAGGAGGTGGGCATGTACATATAAGGCACATCACCCTGTTTTCATTGGTCAATGTGGGATGTTACAATCCACCCGGGCTCCACCTCATCCCTGGCACGACTTCGCCGTAGCACGATATTGTCCGCTTTAGGCCTCAACCACGCCCTCACAATTTTGTTTCTAGGAACTCATGCGAGAACGTCCCAGTGGGTTACCCATCCTGGGATTGCTCTCGTGCGAATTTGCTTAACTTCGGAGTTCCGATGGAATTCGAATCCAATGAATTCCTAAAAGGCCTCGTGCTATATGGAGGTGGGCATGTACATATACGGCACATCACCCCATCTCCGTTGGTCGATGTGGGATGTTATAATCCACCCGCTTAAGGGCCCGACGTCCTCATCGACACACTCGCACAACACGGCAGAGTGGCTCTGATACCAAATTGTCACATCCCGAATCGGGCTCCACCACATCCCTAGCACAACTTCGCCGTAGCACGATATTGTCCATTTGGGGCCTCGACCACACCCTCACGGTTTTGTTTATGGGAACTCATGCGAGAACTTCTCAGTGGGTCACATATCCTGGGATTGCTCTCACACAAACTCGCTTAACTTCGGAGTTTCAATGGAATCCGAAGCCAGTAAGTTCCCATAAGGCCTCGTGTTATATGGAGGTGAGCATGTACATATAAGGCACATCACCCCCTTTCCGTTGGTTGATGTGGGATGTTACAGGTGGCACTGGTCTTCTTCTCCAACAAGTTCACCCAGCTTGAGCTGGGGTGTCTGGATTAAAAACCCAAGCCCACTTAGGCTTAGCCTATTTCTCGACAAAGTTTCAGCCCTTTAGGCTTGGACACTTTTCTCGGCCTACATCACAGAGCCTAATTGAGCCTTTGTTGGACTCAGCCCGCGACACCAGCCTGTGGCTTTGGTGTCCCCGTGTCCTCACTGCAACAAAACCAAACCCCCAAGGGGAACATATACGTTACGAAGCAGCAGATCCGTGCCTATCTGTCTTGGGCCTACAGCCCAGCTAAGCCCAACCTAGCCCAATTTTTAGGTGTGGGCCGCATGTTTCAAGCTACTCAGCCCACCCGTGGGCTTTAGCCCATTATTTTGGGCCCCGAGGTTTAATCACCTATTTTTTACGCACGTTGGGTTTTATTTTTTTTTTTTTTTCACCCACACTTTAAATTTGGCCCAAAATCCAAATAATTAATTCAATTATAATTATAGACTTGAAGTTCTATTTGCATATTTTATTGTTGCATATTTCTGTATATATATTTGTATTTGTCTGCAGAAACATATGAACCTGAAGTTCATAATTATTTCGAAACCTGAAGTTTCTAGAAACATGCCATGTTTGAAAACTAGAAGTTTTCCTTAAAAACATCACCCATGAAAACCCGAAGTTTTTTTCATGTAAATTTAAACCAATACATGTCTATTAGAACCAGAGTGTTCTACCCCTATGTGAATGGATTGATATTCTTCTCCATTACACTAATCACTTCTTGTCCATTTATTTTGTGATAGGAACATGTCTAATTTGAACAAATTCGACTTCACTGCCTTAGAGGTCTCTGGAAGGAACTACCTCAAGTGGGTCCAAGATGTGAAGCTCCACCTCACTGCAAAAAATTTGCGTCCCGTCATTGAAGATGAGACGGACAATTCGGTTGGCGAAGCTTAGAAAGCCATTGCCATAATCTTCATCCAAAGACATATTCATGACACATTGCAAAGCGAGTGCCTTGCTGACGAGGATCCATGAGCACTATGGGTCACTTTGGTTGATCGTTTTGATCACCAAAAGGATATCTTCTTTCCTGAAGCAAGAGATGACTGGCAGCTTTTGCACTTCCAAGACTTTAAGTCTGTGAATGAGTATAATTCTAAAGTTTGTCGAATCTGATCAGTTCTCAAGTTCCGTAACGTGACCTTGACCAAAGAGGATCTCCTCAAGAAGACCTAGTCGACCTTCTTGATGCGAGATTTATACGCACACAAATTAAACCCTCTTTTTGTCAATTGTAGTATAAGTATAAGTAGGGATCGTTCTAGACCGGGGATTAGGAGGGCTTGCTAAAACCTTCTAAATTGACTTAAAAACATAAAAACACAATATAAAACACTATTTAATGCTCGAAGAAAGCAAAACTAAAAATAAGAAAGATTAAGACTAAGACTTCAACGAAATAGGGGGGAATTGGATTTGGACGAATTTAAACTAAAACGTAAAAACAATATAAAACGTTAAACTAGACTCAAAGAATGTGAAACTAAACGTTAAAACACTAAGACAAACCAAAAGAATCAAAATGCTTTAAAAACACAAACTAAATTGATTTCTAACTATATTGCACATTAAAGCAAAAGGGGGATTGAGGTTTGATGAAAATTGAAATAACGAAACAAGAATGTAATTGATGAAATAAGATGGTTGGTGAATTAGCTAGAGGTTCTTTCTCCACACATGATATTTATGCATATGAATCAATTTCCAGTTATTCCTTCATTGAATTATGAACGACAATGCCCCAAATTAACCGTGACATCACTAGTTAACCCTCAGATTTTCCTTATATTATTGGATTGGATGGCATCATTCGACAACCCAAAACATTCTCAAAAGTTCCCTACATGTCATCATAATAGAGATACAATCGAAGATCATTAAGAATAATGAAAACCATAAGCATTGACAAAGCACTTGCAACTATGACATCATGTTACTCATGCTAAGAATTAAACTTAACGCGATCGTGACAAGCGACCTTCACTACTTTCAAGTATAAGTTAGTAACGATTATGTGAAACCTTCTTAAACTTTAGCCACATATTCATGCATGATAATTAAGTGTCGACCCTTAATCAACAAACACAAATAAGTTAATCATCAAATAGTTAAGCCAATTGCATTCACGAATCAAGAGTTCATAACCGGAATTCATCAATTCATATTACATAAATAATCATGGTATTGAAATCACCCCTAGCCAAAAAGGGTTTAGTTCCTCATAACTTTGAAATCAAAGAAACACCTAAACATTCCAACAACTCAAACTTGAATTGTATGAACGTTTAGGCACTCTTCTCTTCCTCTTCTCATATTACAAAACAAAGAGAATTGAATTTAAACATTGAAATCAAAGAAACGCGTAAACATTCCAACAACTCAAACGTGAATTGTATGAACGTTTAGGCCCTCTTCTCTTCCTCTTCGTTGTAGCACAAGGACTAAGGGATGTTGTTGGTGTGTTGAATGGATTGGGGGATTATGGAAATGGAAGAAATGGAGGAGAAAGGGAAGGGAAGAAATGGAAGTGTTTGAGGGGTGTTGTGTTGTGAAATGAGATGAGATGACCCTTTGTGTATGAATGCATGGGTTTTTATAGGGGGAATGGGAGAATATGTGGATGATTGTTTAAGAGTGAATGTGGTTGTTATGATGAAGAGTGAATAAATAATGCATGTAGGGTTAGGAAATAAAATCATAAATTAAAGGGGGGATGATTAAAGGGTGTGGCTAGGTTGGAAAGGTGTGGAAGATGGATGGAATCATGGGTAGTGTTGTTTGATTTGTTTTGTGGTTAATGGGAATGTGGTTGAATGATTAAATGGACATGTGGGGTGTAATTGCAAAGGGAATGCAAAGTGAATGAATAATGAATGCATGTGAGTTAAAGAGGGAGAATGTGGTGAAATGATGAAGTGGGAAGGTGGAAATGCATGTGAGATGTTGGAAAGGAAATGGGAATATGAGTAGGCCATGGCATGGGAGTTGTTTTGTTGGTGTAAATGTGCCATGGTTGCAATGATGAAGAATAAAGGGTGCATGTGGGGTGGAATTGAATGAATGCAAAGTGAATGAATAATGAAATGAGTTAAAGAGGGAGAATGTGGTGAAATGATGAAGTAGGAAGGTGGAAATGCATGTGACTTGTTTGTGGAATAAAGAATGAATGGTGGAATGATGAAGAGTTGCATAAAGAATGCATGTAGGGTTAGCTAGGTTGGCTTTGTTTGGGTGCATGTGTGTTAATGGTGGTTTTGCATGTGAATTGATGGATTGTTTTTTTATGGAATGGATGGTTCTTTGCATGGCTTTTGAAGTGATTGTGGGCTTTGGAATTGGAAGGAAATGCATGGCCTTGGGGTTGGTTTAAGAGAGAATGGGCTAGGCCCTTTGTTTTATGTCCAAAATGAATACAAGGCCTTCAAATTCGTCCAACACTTTGGCTCCAATCATATGCTATCCATTCCAAGCCCAATTTTGCTCCAAAATGCTCCAAAATGCATCTTTTTGCTTCCTTAGCCATATGAACCTAAAAACACACGAAAATGGCTTAAACTACTAAAACAACTATGAATTAACAACATAGATGCACGAAAACAAGCTAAGTAAGTTGCCTAAATATGCTCCTATCAAACTCCCCCACACTTATCTTTTGCTAGTCCTCGAGCAAAACAGAATAAAAACAAATAAACAAAACGACACTAAACACGTAAAACACATCCTACACCTTCCAACAATCGTTTCAGGGATTTCCAATGCACATGACAAGTTAAAAATTATTATTCCCACAGAATTTAGTCATCTTCACACTTAAGTACATTCTTAATCATAGTCACCACATACTAGTTCACAATTAAGCATTTAAAACCATGTTTTGAATGTAGTAACATGCCTTTAGAGAATTTGCTCAATTCCTTACAAGATATGCACTCGATTTTCACTCAGATTTTCTAACTACACACCCTAATCTAGTCATATGTGAGAAGATTGATGTAAACATGAAAACGAACACTCACATATATGTATCACAAAGAACGCAATTTCTGGAGTTAATAAGCATGTTTAGATATGATCTCATGAATGGAATGCTACTACTTAGACGCGAGAACCAGTGACACCATATGCTCATACCAAGTTCAAACTCCACAAATTGAAATACATAACACTCAAGATAGAAGTCAAAGGGTTGTAACGGGGCTAGGGTATTGGCTAACAATGAAAGGTGAAGGGTAAACAAACATTCTTAAAGCAATAGTGAGCAAAGTATTGAATCAGGCACTTAGAATTCCCTTAAGAACGCAGAAGTCAACTTTGAACACCCAAGGGAAAGTCACACAAAACTTTAGGGCCATATTCACTTTTTGGACCCTTTCTTCAACCATCAACGCTCGTGAGTTCATTCTTACTTATTTTCACTTTTTTTTTTTTTTTTTTTTTTTTTTTTTTTTTTTTTTGAATCTCAAAATATACATATAAACGTAAGAACAAGCATTCCTTCCCCCAAACTCATTTTCTTGCAATACCTTAATCAAAAGGAATTCATTGCTTACTATGCTTCAAGAACAAGGGTAAGGACGGTCATATTCTAGGTTAGGTGAGGATAAAGTGGGTTAACAAAGAACATGGGCTAACACGGCTCAATGGGGTTAAACTTAAACACAAAATGAGTTAAGGGCACATGGCTTTTTGGCTTTGATGGTGGTCACTACACAACTTCATCTTGAATATGTGTTATGCAAATCAATAATATGCTTTGAATGAAATGGGCATGAGTTCTAGCATTTGGAACTATATGATGAAACGCCTTCTAAGTAGTAACCAAGCAAAGAATAATGAGATCATGCAACGACTTTAGAAAACAAGAAATCACAGATTATACTCTCCAAAGAACGTTATAGGCTCAAGTCTCTCAGGGTTGTAGCGTTTGTTTGAGTTCCTTCCTTCAAGCATGTTACAAAAACGAATTTTTCTTTTATGATTGCATGTGAAGTCATACATTATAACCATAACCAAGCATATACCAAGAGTAAATCAAACTTTTCTCTATGTTTATAACTCTTTTTAACAGTCATGCACTTAGAAACCAAATCCTTATCATTGTGTTGGAAGGTGACCTACGACACAAAAACGACTCAAAACACTCTTTTTAGGCTTTTCAAAACATGTTTTTCAAATTTTTTATGTGATTTTCGAATTTTTAAGTCAAAACACACTAAACACACTTAAAAACAAACGATCCCTCACTTATCCATTCTACTACAATTGTCAAACGAGGGTTTAATTTGAGTGTCAAGTAATTCTCGCATCAAATTTTGGCGCCGTTGCCGGGGATTAGCAACTTTGCTAGTCCCTTGTCTTTATTTATTTATTTATTTTTTTTTTGTTGTTGTTTTTTCATGCATTCTTATTTCAGATTCTTAGTTTGTTTGTTTTCTTGTTTTTCAGGTACTGTGTATGACTCGAAGCTCTCGGCCTATTATAGAGAACATCTCCAACTTTGACGGTGATTTTGAACGCACTTTGAGGAGAACGAGGAGTCAACAAGAGCCACCACAACCTCCACCACAACCTGGGCTTGAAGAAGACGAAGAAGGTGTAGAAGAAAAGCCCACGGATCAGATTTTTGAAGAAGAACAAACCATGGCAGCAGATAATAGAACCATCAAGGAGCTTTCGGCCTCGGGTTTGGATAATGCATTGCCTCTTTGTATCCAATACCCCACGGCTGCAGAGGGGAAGACTGAGGTGTTTGAACTCAAATCCAGTTTGTTACACCATATTCCGAAGTTCCATGGCTTGTCTATGGAAGACCCCAACAAACACTTGAAGGAGTTCGAGGTGGTTTGTTCGAGCATGACCCCCGTCACTGTGGATGGGAGTATAATGATGATGAAGGCCTTTCCATTTTCACTTATGGACAAGGTCAAAGATTGGCTCTACGAACTAGCCCCGGGAACTGTGACTTCGTGGGAGAGTATGAAGCGTGCTTTCTTGGAGAAATTCTTCCCTACTTCGAGAGTGATTCTCCTACGGAAGAAAATTAGTGGTATTCTACAGAATCATGGTGAGACATTCCCGGCTTATTATGAGCGTTTCAAGGGCCTTGTAGCTTCATGTCCTCAACATCAAATGAAGGAGGAACTTCTCCTTCAATATTTCTATGAGGGCCTCCTTCCTATCGAACGTCAAATGCTTGATGCATCAGCGGGAGGAGCATTGGTGGACAAAACACCAAGGGATGCCAAGATTCTCATAGCCAACCGAGCGCTCAACGCTCAACAATATGAAGGAGTGGGCCAAAGGGAAGCCCCACGGCAACAAAGTGTAAATGAGGTTAGTGCTATTTCTGAAATTCAATCACAACTTGCTAATCTTACTTCTCTTGTTTCTCAGGTTGTGATTGGTCCAAAAGCACAAGAACATGAAGTTTGTGGCGTGTGCTCAATTCAAGGGCATTCATCCGACAAGTGCCCTCAACTAATCGAGAATGGTGGGTGGGAATCTGCCAATGCAATTGGTTTCCAAGGACAAAATCAAAACAACCCATACTCGAACACTTACAATGCCGGATGGAGGGACCATCCAAACTTCAAATGGAGGGAACCACAACAAGCTGCCCAACAAGGAGGATTTAGGCCAAACCCCCCTGGTTTTTATTCCAAGCCGTATGCACCCCAACAATCCCAACAACCTTCGGCATCATCTCATTCAGGTACGTCTTTAGAAAGTAATCAAGCTATGCAATTACTAACCTCTATTTCGCAGGGGTTGCAAAATCAAAACAACCGGATAGAAAATAACGAGAAGGAGATGATGGATATGAAGAAACAAATAGGGCAGATTTCTGAGTTCCTTGGACAGATTAGAGAGCAAGGAAAGCTTCCTAGCTCAACCACAGTCAATCCAAAGGGAGGATTCGAATCCGCCAAGGCCATCACCCTAAGGGATGGAAAAGAAGTTGGGACCGAGCCAAACAATCCCAAATCTGCCCAGAAAGTAGATGAAGAGACGACACAACCTGAGGAAGTGTCTAGCTCACCCACAGAAAGAGTGAAAAACCCAATGTCGCAGGCCCCCAATCACCCTAACTCGGCCAAATCAGGTAATTTAAAATCAAATTCATGTACTTCACATCCTAATCTTCCCAATGTACCTTTTCCTCGCAGGTTCATGCAAGAAAAAAAGGAAGAAAGCGAGAAGGACATTCTTGAAACGTTCCGGAAGGTGCAAGTGAACATACCGCTTCTCGATGCAATCAAACAGGTTCCAAAGTATGCTAAATTCCTCAAGGACCTATGCAATACAAGGAGAAGAAGGGCAAACAAAGAGGTAGTGAAGGTAAGCGAGAATGTGTCCGCTGTTTTGCAACGTAAACTGCCTACCAAGTGCAAAGACCCCGGTAGTTTCACGATTCCTTGTGTGATTGGACATAATCGTTTTGAACATGCCATGCTTGATTTAGGTGCATCCATAAATGTCATGCCTTATTCTATTTATGCATCTATGAATTTGGGTGAATTAAAACAAGATGGTGTAATTATACAACTGGCCGATCGTTCTAACGCGTATCCAAAAGGAGTTTTGGAAGATGTGCTTGTGCAGGTGAACCATTTAATTTTTTCCGGCTGATTTCTACGTCCTAGACATGGAGGATTCAGCCCATTCTACATCTTTGCCGATTCTCCTTGGTAGGCCATTCATGAAGACGGCCCGAACGAAGATTGATGTATACAAAGGCACCTTGACAATGGAATTCGATGGGGAAGTGATTGATTTTAATATTTCTGAAACTATGAGATATCCCGTTGATGACCATTCTTGTTTTTCCATTGATGTTATCGATTCTTTGGCACAGGTATACCTTGAAGAATTGAACGAGGACGCCCTGGAAACAACCATCACTAAGGCCATAGAGTGCAAAAATGACGGATTTGGGCCAATGCAAGGCCACGGCAAGGAGGAAGAATTCTTTGCCATGGGTTCTAGTGAAGAAATAATTGAGGTTGTGGCAGCCTTTGAGTCATTGCCACAACAATATGGTAAGGTTCCACTCTCACTTTCAAATTCAGTTTCCACTAAGATGCTACCTTCTGTTGTTCAGGCACCATCGCTTGAACTTAAGCCGTTGCCGGACCATTTGAAATATGTGTTTTTGGGAGAAGGCGAAACATTGCCCGTCATCATTTCATCAAGTCTCACGGCAATGGAGGAGGAGAAGCTTGTGAGGGTGCTGCGAGAACACAAAACGGCCATAGGGTGGACTTTGGCCGACATTAAAGGAATAAGCCCTACCACATGCATGCACCGTATACTTCTTGAGGAGGGGACTAAGCCATCCCGAGAGGCTCAACGCCGTCTCAACCCGCCGATGATGGAAGTAGTGAAGAAGGAAATAATCAAGCTTTTGGATTGCGGAGTGATCTACCCTATCTCCGATAGCCGTTGGGTCTCTCCAGTTCAAGTCGTTCCCAAGAAGTCCGGAGTAACTGTTATCAAGAATGATGAGAATGAGCTCGTGCCTACACGCATTCAGACTGGATGGCGAGTATGTATCGATTACCGGAAGCTAAATGCCATGACTAGGAAAGATCACTTTCCTCTGCCATTCATCGACCAGATGCTCGAAAGGTTAGCCGGTCATGCTTTTTACTGTTTTCTTGATGGATACTCTGGATATAACCAAATTGTGATAGCCCCGGATGATCAAGAGAAGACCACATTCACATGTCCCTTTGGAACATTTGCTTATCGTCGCATGCCATTTGGCTTATGCAACGCACCGGCCACTTTCCAAAGGTGTATGGTAAGTATATTTTCCGATTTTGTTGAAAAGATCATTGAGGTTTTCATGGATGATTTCAGTGTGTTTGGGAATTCATTTGATAATTGCTTGGATAATCTGACCTTAATTTTGAAACGATGTGTTGAATCTAACCTTGTCTTGAATTGGGAGAAATGTCACTTTATGGTGAAACAAGGTATAGTTTTAGGACATATTGTTTCAGAAAAAGGAATTGAAGTAGATAAATCGAAAATAGACCTTATACGTCACTTACCCTCTCCTACTTCGGTTAGAGAGGTACGTTCGTTTCTTGGCCATGCAGGGTTCTATAGGCGTTTTATCAAGGACTTCTCCAAGATGTCCAACCCGCTTTGCCGATTGCTTCAAAAAGATGTGCCATTCAAGTTTGATGAAGAGTGTAATTCGGCATTTAACCAACTCAAGGAGAAGCTAGTCTCGGCCCCCATTATTGTACCTCCAGATTGGAGCCTTCCGTTCGAGCTCATGTGCGATGCATCTGACTATGCATTAGGAGCTGTTCTAGGACAAAGAAGAGACAAGCGGCCGCATGCCATATATTATGCCTCTCGGACTCTCGATGATGCCCAATTGAACTACTCCACGACGGAAAAAGAACTTCTAGCTGTGGTTTTTGCTTTAGATAAATTCCGTTCATATTTAATTGGTACTAAAGTAATCGTTTATTCTGATCATGCAGCTTTGAGGTACTTGCTCACGAAAAAGGAAGCAAAGCCGAGGCTTATCCGTTGGATTCTTCTTCTTCAAGAATTTGATATTGAAATCCGGGATAAGAAAGGAAGCGAGAATGTAGTGGCTGACCATTTAAGCCGAATGATCCACGAGGAGCATGAACATGCCGTACCTATCCCTGAAACTTTTCCCGATGAGCAGCTGCTATCCATTGAGGTAAGTGAACCATGGTATGCAGATTTAGTGAATTACTTGGTGGTTAAACAATTTCCAAATGAACTAAACAAGCACCAACGTGATAAGCTTAAAAATGATGCACGTTTCTATGTTTGGGATGACCCTTATTTGTGGAAGTATTGCTCAGATCAAATTGTACGTAGATGTGTGCATGATTCTGAATTTCACTCAATTCTAAGCTTTTGTCACACATATGCATGTGGTGGTCATTTTGGCACACAACGCACTGCCCTCAAGGTTCTAGAGTGTGGTTTTTATTGGCCGACTATATTTTGGGATGCTAGAACCTTTTGTATGTCTTGTGATCGTTGCCAACGAATGGGTAACATAGGTACCAAGGACCAAATGCCACAAACCCCTGTCTTTAATGTTGAAATTTTTGATGTTTGGGGCATTGATTTCATGGGCCCTTTCCCTCCATCTTATGGTTTCACTTATATCTTGCTAGCCGTTGATTATGTTTCTAAATGGGTGGAAGCAAAAGCCACCCGTACTAACGATTCTAAGGTGGTTGCAGATTTCGTGAAAACTAACATTTTTGCTAGGTTTGGAATGCCGAGAGTAATCATAAGTGATGGAGGGTCTCACTTTTGCAATCGGACCATTGAGGCATTGCTAAGAAAGTACCATGTCAACCACAAGGTCTCCACACCTTACCATCCTCAAACAAATGGCCAAGCCGAGGTGTCTAACCGAGAAATCAAACAAATTTTGGAGAAGACCGTTGGACCAACAAGGAGGGATTGGAGCTTACGTTTAGATGATGCACTGTGGGCATATCGTACAGCGTACAAAACACCCATTGGGATGTCACCTTTTCGGCTCGTCTATGGTAAGCCATGTCATTTGCCCGTAAAGTTAGAGCACAAGGCACATTGGGCCGTGAAGACTTTCAACATGGACATAGATGCAGCGGGAGTTCATAGGAAGCTCCAATTGAATGAACTTGAGGAGATTCGGAATGAAGCCTATGAGAATGCCCGGATGTACAAAGCCAAGACCAAAGCATTCCATGATAAAATGATTCGAACCAAGACCTTCACAGTTGGGCAGAAAGTGTTGCTTTTCAACTCTCGCCTACGTTTGTTTCCTGGTAAGTTGCGTTCTAAATGGATTGGCCCGTTTGTTGTTACTAACGTTTTACCTTATGGTACAGTCCACATAAAAAGCTTAAGGAATGGCGTAGAATTCAAGGTGAACGGGCATCGGTTGAAGCCATATTACGAGCATGATGTGGGGCAAGTGGTGGAAGACATTCCTTTCCATTCCGTGGGCTCAAATAAAGATTGAAGAGAGTATTCGTCCGGCTGCAAGACGTAAAAGAAAGCGCTACGTGGGAGGCAACCCATGCATCCGAATAGAGAAGAACTTGGAAACCCCTTTAAGAGATTTATTTTTATTCCTTTCCTTTTCTTTACTGCCTTTACTTTGCTTTCTTTATCGTATTTGTTTATTTGCTTGCTCTTTTGTGACTTTATGCTTAAAACATTGAGGACAATGTTTGATTTAAGTGTGGGGGGGTAAACAATTTGTTTTTGCATGAATTTCGTGGGATTTATTCACCTATCACTTAGAATGTTGTTTCTTGCTGTTTTAAACGTTTTTAGAGTGTTTTAGTGTGTTTTATAGTGTCTTGGCATAAAACTCCGAAAATTTGATAAAAATTTGAAAAAAAAAAAAAAAAAATTCTTTTGAAAAACCCAAAAAGATGTGTTTTTAGAGTCATTTGAGTCATTTTGGTGTTTGTTTGTGTCTTAGCGCTACTTGGGAGGCAACCCAATACAGTAAATAAAACTTTTGCTTGTTCATTGATTTTTTTTCGATAAATTACAATTGTGTCTAAACATGGCAGAAAGATGGAGCCTTTACAAAGGTTGTGTACGTGAGGCCCCACTACGTGGCAACACTCTCGGAGCAAGAGGTCTCGGAGCAGGAGGCATCGGAGCATGAGGCATAGGAGCAGGAGGCATCGGAGCAGGAGGCATAGGAGCGGGAGGCACCGAGGATAGATCATTCAAGGCCCCAAACCTTGGTGGAACGCTGGATGACCCAGGAAAGAGGTGCCTCTGGAAGAAAGCTGCAAACCGTTGACGGTCATCAAGCTCATCAAGCTTCCTCTTCATGCCTGATGAATAATTATTTGCAAGCACGTGCAAAGTTCTATTCTCGTGCTTAAGTTGTTTTATCTCTTGCTTCAGGTTCTCCACCTCCGCCATCAATGATTCAACCTGACGGGAGCGAGCAAGGAGGCGTTGGCCCATGTTTGACACAGAACCAGCGCACTGAACGCTGAGAGCCAGGGACTCTTGAACGGCCAACTCATCGGACCGTCCTGAAAGCAGCTGACTATCTCTGGGAGTGAGGAGGTTCCGAGCTACTATCGTAGCTGTTGTGGCGTCCTGCATCACGGAATCTTCACCTGTAAGAGGACCGTTAGAAGATAAGAAAGAAGGGCGCCATACGTTACCTTGAAGCGGCACGCCCGTATCACTGCGGAGACTCAATTCTAAGCTAAGGTTTGATGGGTTTGCCATTTTTTTAAAAAAAGTGTTCAAAGAGAAGGGGTGGACGGAGTAAATTTTCAAAGGGCCGGAAACGAGTTTCAAGAATGGGAAATCTTCAGAGTGTGTAAGTTGGCGGTGATCGATAGCTCTATAAAAAGCCAAGGCAACGCGTCCACCGATTCAAAAAGCCGGAATTTGAGGCGTAAAGTTCGGCGACGCTCCCTCAGCTTTTCAGAAAACGCGTTCAACACGTGGAGGCCATCATCGCAGCTACACGTCTTTAGCCGACAAGCGCAAAGTTCGGCGACGCTTTCTCTGCTTTTCAGAAAGCGCCTGCTCAGAAATCGAAGAGGCGTCTTCAAATATCGAAGAGTCGTCACTATTTCAAAAGGCCGGATTTGCGGGATCAAAACGTTTGTCGACAAGGGTAAGAGAACAGTACCACCACTTGCTATCCCTATATTTGTCGACTTTCATCTTTTATAGCAAGGCAAACCTGAAGAAAATGCCCAACTCTTTCTCACCTCTGAGGGCGCACTCCCAGCAAAGCCTTTCGAAACACTCACTTCTTTCTTCTTCCCCAAAGATGATACCAGATGCCTGGAGTACAGATGACCCAGGAGGAAGCAGCACAACAAATACATGTGCTGATTCATTCACCGCTTCTTCAAAAGCAAAGGTATCTCATATCATCAAGGTCAAAAGCAAAAGTATCCCATATCATGCTCTTTCCCTGTCTTTTCCTTTGTCTTTGTTATTAATCGCATAGCAAAGTGAAAGAAGCAATCAGCCGGCACTTGGAGTCTATCTAGACTCTATTCCCTGGTTGCTTACCTAGCTTTGCTGAGCTATCCTCTAACCCTCTTCAATACGAATTGGAGAGATTGAACAAAGAAACAGATAAGAGAAGGAAGCTCAGACCTACGGGGGAGACCAAAGGAAGCCTGCTGCCCAGTTCAAGAGTAGCACAAAGGAAAATCAACGATGGGAGCAGCGCAGTTCAAGAGTAAGCCTGTGGAATCACAAAGATCCAAGCCTCACTGCAATCACCAAGGAGAAGATGGAACGAAAACTCCATAACCAGATTTGCATCTCTAAACTCTTCTCTTTGTTAGATACATTCTGCCATGTTTAGTATGTTTAATTGCTGTTTATATGTTTGTTTGTGTTTAGTGTGGTTTTTAACATTGAGGACAATGTTTGATTTAAGTGTGGGGGAGATACTAAAGTGTTTTGATGCAAATTCGTAGGGTTTTATCCACCATAACTTCAAATGTTGTTTCTTGCTGTTTTTAAGTGTGTTTAGTGTGTTTTGACTTAAAAATTCGAAAATCACATAAAAAATTTGAAAAACATGTTTTGAAAAGCCTAAAAAGTGTGTTTTGAGTCGTTTTTGTGTCGTAGGTCACCTTCCAACACAATGATAAGGATTTGGTTTCTAAGTGCATGACTGTTAAAAAGAGTTATAAACATAGAGAAAAGTTTGATTTACTCTTGGTATATGCTTGGTTATGGTTATAATGTATGACTTCACATGCAATCATAAAAGAAAAATTCGTTTTTGTAACATGCTTGAAGGAAGGAACTCAAACAAACGCTACAACCCTGAGAGACTTGAGCCTATAACGTTCTTTGGAGAGTATAATCTGTGATTTCTTGTTTTCTAAAGTCGTTGCATGATCTCATTATTCTTTGCTTGGTTACTACTTAGAAGGCGTTTCATCATATAGTTCCAAATGCTAGAACTCATGCCCATTTCATTCAAAGCATATTATTGATTTGCATAACACATATTCAAGATGAAGTTGTGTAGTGACCACCATCAAAGCCAAAAAGCCATGTGCCCTTAACTCATTTTGTGTTTAAGTTTAACCCCATTGAGCCGTGTTAGCCCATGTTCTTTGTTAACCCACTTTATCCTCACCTAACCTAGAATATGACCGTCCTTACCCTTGTTCTTGAAGCATAGTAAGCAATGAATTCCTTTTGATTAAGGTATTGCAAGAAAATGAGTTTGGGGGAAGGAATGCTTGTTCTTACGTTTATATGTATGTTTTGAGATTCAAAAAAAAAAAAAAAAAAAAAAAAAAAAAAAAAAAAGTGAAAATAAGTAAGAATGAACTCACGAGCGTTGATGGTTGAAGAAAGGGTCCAAAAAGTGAATATGGCCCTAAAGTTTTGTGTGACTTTCCCTTGGGTGTTCAAAGTTGACTTCTGCGTTCTTAAGGGAATTCTAAGTGCCTGATTCAATACTTTGCTCACTATTGCTTTAAGAATGTTTGTTTACCCTTCACCTTTCATTGTTAGCCAATACCCTAGCCCCGTTACAACCCTTTGACTTCTATCTTGAGTGTTATGTATTTCAATTTGTGGAGTTTGAACTTGGTATGAGCATATGGTGTCACTGGTTCTCGCGTCTAAGTAGTAGCATTCCATTCATGAGATCATATCTAAACATGCTTATTAACTCCAGAAATTGCGTTCTTTGTGATACATATATGTGAGTGTTCGTTTTCATGTTTACATCAATCTTCTCACATATGACTAGATTAGGGTGTGTAGTTAGAAAATCTGAGTGAAAATCGAGTGCATATCTTGTAAGGAATTGAGCAAATTCTCTAAAGGCATGTTACTACATTCAAAACATGGTTTTAAATGCTTAATTGTGAACTAGTATGTGGTGACTATGATTAAGAATGTACTTAAGTGTGAAGATGACTAAATTCTGTGGGAATAATAATTTTTAACTTGTCATGTGCATTGGAAATCCCTGAAACGATTGTTGGAAGGTGTAGGATGTGTTTTACGTGTTTAGTGTCGTTTTGTTTATTTGTTTTTATTCTGTTTTGCTCGAGGACTAGCAAAAGATAAGTGTGGGGGAGTTTGATAGGAGCATATTTAGGCGACTTACTTAGCTTGTTTTCGTGCATCTATGTTGTTAATTCATAGTTGTTTTAGTAGTTTAAGCCATTTTCGTGTGTTTTTAGGTTCATATGGCTAAGGAAGCAAAAAGATGCATTTTGGAGCATTTTGGAGCAAAATTGGGCTTGGAATGGATAGCATATGATTGGAGCCAAAGTGTTGGACGAATTTGAAGGCCTTGTATTCATTTTGGACATAAAACAAAGGGCCTAGCCCATTCTCTCTTAAACCAACCCCAAGGCCATGCATTTCCTTCCAATTCCAAAGCCCACAATCACTTCAAAAGCCATGCAAAGAACCATCCATTCCATAAAAAAACAATCCATCAATTCACATGCAAAACCACCATTAACACACATGCACCCAAACAAAGCCAACCTAGCTAACCCTACATGCATTCTTTATGCAACTCTTCATCATTCCACCATTCATTCTTTATTCCACAAACAAGTCACATGCATTTCCACCTTCCTACTTCATCATTTCACCACATTCTCCCTCTTTAACTCATTTCATTATTCATTCACTTTGCATTCATTCAATTCCACCCCACATGCACCCTTTATTCTTCATCATTGCAACCATGGCACATTTACACCAACAAAACAACTCCCATGCCATGGCCTACTCATATTCCCATTTCCTTTCCAACATCTCACATGCATTTCCATCTTCCCACTTCATCATTTCACCACATTCTCCCTCTTTAACTCACATGCATTCATTATTCATTCACTTTGCATTCCCTTTGCAATTACACCCCACATGTCCATTTAATCATTCAACCACATTCCCATTAACCACAAAACAAATCAAACAACACTACCCATGATTCCATCCATCTTCCACACCTTTCCAACCTAGCCACACCCTTTAATCATCCCCCCTTTAATTTATGATTTTATTTCCTAACCCTACATGCATTATTTATTCACTCTTCATCATAACAACCACATTCACTCTTAAACAATCATCCACATATTCTCCCATTCCCCCTATAAAAACCCATGCATTCATACACAAAGGGTCATCTCATCTCATTTCACAACACAACACCCCTCAAACACTTCCATTTCTTCCCTTCCCTTTCTCCTCCATTTCTTCCATTTCCATAATCCCCCAATCCATTCAACACACCAACAACATCCCTTAGTCCTTGTGCTACAACGAAGAGGAAGAGAAGAGGGCCTAAACGTTCATACAATTCACGTTTGAGTTGTTGGAATGTTTACGCGTTTCTTTGATTTCAATGTTTAAATTCAATTCTCTTTGTTTTGTAATATGAGAAGAGGAAGAGAAGAGTGCCTAAACGTTCATACAATTCAAGTTTGAGTTGTTGGAATGTTTAGGTGTTTCTTTGATTTCAAAGTTATGAGGAACTAAACCCTTTTTGGCTAGGGGTGATTTCAATACCATGATTATTTATGTAATATGAATTGATGAATTCCGGTTATGAACTCTTGATTCGTGAATGCAATTGGCTTAACTATTTGATGATTAACTTATTTGTGTTTGTTGATTAAGGGTCGACACTTAATTATCATGCATGAATATGTGGCTAAAGTTTAAGAAGGTTTCACATAATCGTTACTAACTTATACTTGAAAGTAGTGAAGGTCGCTTGTCACGATCGCGTTAAGTTTAATTCTTAGCATGAGTAACATGATGTCATAGTTGCAAGTGCTTTGTCAATGCTTATGGTTTTCATTATTCTTAATGATCTTCGATTGTATCTCTATTATGATGACATGTAGGGAACTTTTGAGAATGTTTTGGGTTGTCGAATGATGCCATCCAATCCAATAATATAAGGAAAATCTGAGGGTTAACTAGTGATGTCACGGTTAATTTGGGGCATTGTCGTTCATAATTCAATGAAGGAATAACTGGAAATTGATTCATATGCATAAATATCATGTGTGGAGAAAGAACCTCTAGCTAATTCACCAACCATCTTATTTCATCAATTACATTCTTGTTTCGTTATTTCAATTTTCATCAAACCTCAATCCCCCTTTTGCTTTAATGTGCAATATAGTTAGAAATCAATTTAGTTTGTGTTTTTAAAGCATTTTGATTCTTTTGGTTTGTCTTAGTGTTTTAACGTTTAGTTTCACATTCTTTGAGTCTAGTTTAACGTTTTATATTGTTTTTACGTTTTAGTTTAAATTCGTCCAAATCCAATTCCCCCCTATTTCGTTGAAGTCTTAGTCTTAATCTTTCTTATTTTTAGTTTTGCTTTCTTCGAGCATTAAATAGTGTTTTATATTGTGTTTTTATGTTTTTAAGTCAATTTAGAAGGTTTTAGCAAGCCCTCCTAATCCCCGGTCTAGAACGATCCCTACTTATACTTATACTACAATTGACAAAAAGAGGGTTTAATTTGTGTGCGTATAAATCTCGCATCAAATTTTGGCGCCCATCCCTACTTATACTTATACTACAATTGACAAAAAGAGGGTTTAATTTGTGTGCGTATAAATCTCGCATCAAATTTTGGCGCCGTTGCCGGGGATTAG
The DNA here is from genome assembly GCF_019419815.1 of Pyrus x bretschneideri. Lineage (NCBI taxonomy): Eukaryota > Viridiplantae > Streptophyta > Magnoliopsida > Rosales > Rosaceae > Pyrus > Pyrus x bretschneideri. Next base: position 631,461 of record NW_025999679.1, read on the forward strand.
GAGGGCTTGCTAAAACCTTCTAAATTGACTTAAAAACATAAAAACACAATATAAAACACTATTTAATGCTCGAAGAAAGCAAAACTAAAAATAAGAAAGATTAAGACTAAGACTTCAACGAAATAGGGGGGAATTGGATTTGGACGAATTTAAACTAAAACGTAAAAACAATATAAAACGTTAAACTAGACTCAAAGAATGTGAAACTAAACGTTAAAACACTAAGACAAACCAAAAGAATCAAAATGCTTTAAAAACACAAACTAAATTGATTTCTAACTATATTGCACATTAAAGCAAAAGGGGGATTGAGGTTTGATGAAAATTGAAATAACGAAACAAGAATGTAATTGATGAAATAAGATGGTTGGTGAATTAGCTAGAGGTTCTTTCTCCACACATGATATTTATGCATATGAATCAATTTCCAGTTATTCCTTCATTGAATTATGAACGACAATGCCCCAAATTAACCGTGACATCACTAGTTAACCCTCAGATTTTCCTTATATTATTGGATTGGATGGCATCATTCGACAACCCAAAACATTCTCAAAAGTTCCCTACATGTCATCATAATAGAGATACAATCGAAGATCATTAAGAATAATGAAAACCATAAGCATTGACAAAGCACTTGCAACTATGACATCATGTTACTCATGCTAAGAATTAAACTTAACGCGATCGTGACAAGCGACCTTCACTACTTTCAAGTATAAGTTAGTAACGATTATGTGAAACCTTCTTAAACTTTAGCCACATATTCATGCATGATAATTAAGTGTCGACCCTTAATCAACAAACACAAATAAGTTAATCATCAAATAGTTAAGCCAATTGCATTCACGAATCAAGAGTTCATAACCGGAATTCATCAATTCATATTACATAAATAATCATGGTATTGAAATCACCCCTAGCCAAAAAGGGTTTAGTTCCTCATAACTTTGAAATCAAAGAAACACCTAAACATTCCAACAACTCAAACTTGAATTGTATGAACGTTTAGGCACTCTTCTCTTCCTCTTCTCATATTACAAAACAAAGAGAATTGAATTTAAACATTGAAATCAAAGAAACGCGTAAACATTCCAACAACTCAAACGTGAATTGTATGAACGTTTAGGCCCTCTTCTCTTCCTCTTCGTTGTAGCACAAGGACTAAGGGATGTTGTTGGTGTGTTGAATGGATTGGGGGATTATGGAAATGGAAGAAATGGAGGAGAAAGGGAAGGGAAGAAATGGAAGTGTTTGAGGGGTGTTGTGTTGTGAAATGAGATGAGATGACCCTTTGTGTATGAATGCATGGGTTTTTATAGGGGGAATGGGAGAATATGTGGATGATTGTTTAAGAGTGAATGTGGTTGTTATGATGAAGAGTGAATAAATAATGCATGTAGGGTTAGGAAATAAAATCATAAATTAAAGGGGGGATGATTAAAGGGTGTGGCTAGGTTGGAAAGGTGTGGAAGATGGATGGAATCATGGGTAGTGTTGTTTGATTTGTTTTGTGGTTAATGGGAATGTGGTTGAATGATTAAATGGACATGTGGGGTGTAATTGCAAAGGGAATGCAAAGTGAATGAATAATGAATGCATGTGAGTTAAAGAGGGAGAATGTGGTGAAATGATGAAGTGGGAAGGTGGAAATGCATGTGAGATGTTGGAAAGGAAATGGGAATATGAGTAGGCCATGGCATGGGAGTTGTTTTGTTGGTGTAAATGTGCCATGGTTGCAATGATGAAGAATAAAGGGTGCATGTGGGGTGGAATTGAATGAATGCAAAGTGAATGAATAATGAAATGAGTTAAAGAGGGAGAATGTGGTGAAATGATGAAGTAGGAAGGTGGAAATGCATGTGACTTGTTTGTGGAATAAAGAATGAATGGTGGAATGATGAAGAGTTGCATAAAGAATGCATGTAGGGTTAGCTAGGTTGGCTTTGTTTGGGTGCATGTGTGTTAATGGTGGTTTTGCATGTGAATTGATGGATTGTTTTTTTATGGAATGGATGGTTCTTTGCATGGCTTTTGAAGTGATTGTGGGCTTTGGAATTGGAAGGAAATGCATGGCCTTGGGGTTGGTTTAAGAGAGAATGGGCTAGGCCCTTTGTTTTATGTCCAAAATGAATACAAGGCCTTCAAATTCGTCCAACACTTTGGCTCCAATCATATGCTATCCATTCCAAGCCCAATTTTGCTCCAAAATGCTCCAAAATGCATCTTTTTGCTTCCTTAGCCATATGAACCTAAAAACACACGAAAATGGCTTAAACTACTAAAACAACTATGAATTAACAACATAGATGCACGAAAACAAGCTAAGTAAGTCGCCTAAATATGCTCCTATCACTTCTCTGCTACTAATATTGTACTGCAGTAATAATATAGGGCTCAGAATTTCACTACATTCTCGAATTTAATCTCTGTTTTACTTCTCACTGAAAAGCAAAATCAGCTGTTGATCAAGAATCATCAAGCTCGACCTGCTAGGGCGACTGCTATGCCTGAAGCACACTATAGCATAAACAAACACCCAAAATGTCAAAATAGGTGTGGTAGAGGCAACCAGAAGCCAAGATGGAGGTTTAAATCAAACTTTATGCAAGTGGATGAACCAGAGAGTACCAAGATGGAGGTTTCTGACTTTCAAGAGGCTATTACCCTATGGAAGATTAGAATCTTAGACATAAACTATTTTTCTAGTTGAATTTAGACAATGGGGCCGAATTCCACCTAGTGGACGAACCCCCTTGTGTTTTTTGTTTAATTTTGAACAATTTTTTTTTTATTTGGATTATTTGTTAGTGATTTGTTTTTTGGATGTTAAGGTTTAATAAATTACCATCCTTGAATACTTAAAATTATTTTGAATGGATATTTTTTTTTAGAACTTTTATGCATGTGACCGATTCAAATTAATTTTCATTCTAGGTATGACTATGGGAAAGTTAGTTGTCTGGCAGATAGTGCAACAACGCACACCGTTTTGCATGAACGCATCTATTTTACTAACTTCATACCTAAGAATGCACCTCTGACAACCCTCTCAAACCCATCCAACATGATCGAATGATACGGTAAGGCACGTATAATGTTGTCTAATGGTACAATTTTGACCATTGATGAGGCACTTTATTCTTCGTGTTCCACATGAACGTTGTTGAGTTTTAAGGACATTAGAGATAATAATTACCACTCTGAAACCTATGTAGAAAATGGAGTTGAATTTTTGTGCATAATTTCCTATGAATATGGCTAGAAACGTATTCTATAGAAGATGGAGCATATCCCGAGTGATCTGTATACTACGACCATACGCCTTATAGAAAGCCACTATGTGGCTGGCCCTACCTCTAAGACCACGCACAAAATTACACATTGGCATGATCGTTTATGAAACCCTGGATGAACAACGATACGTCGTATCCTCAAATCATCACACGGGCATCCATTAACCTGAAGTTTAGGTTCGATTCAAGGAATCGCATGTTAAACCTGTTCTATGAGAAAGCTTATTATTAAACCTTCTTATGACAAGATTCATTCAAATCCTCCTATTTTTTCTACAAATGATTCAGGGGGATATTTGTGGACCGATTCACCATTTAGATATTTTATGGTTTTGGTTGATGTTTCCACACGTTGGTCACACATGTGCTTGTTGTCCACAAGGAACGCTACATTCTCCAAACTGTTGGCTTAGGTTATCAAGCTCAGGGCTCACCACCTTGATTATCTGATCAAATGTATTCGATTGGATAATGCTGGAGAATTCACATCTAAAACTTTTGATGCTATTGCATGCCAGTTGGGGTTGAACTTGAACATGCAGTACCCCATGTTCACACCCAGAATGGCCTGGCAGAGGCATTCATTAGGCGCTTACAAATGATTGCTCGATCGTTAGTCATACGTACCAAGTTCCCGATCGCTACTTGGGGCCATGCAATATTGCAGGAAGCCATGTTGGTCCGCCTGAAGCTTGTTGCAATTGATAGTAGCTTATTTATGCGACTTTTTTTAGTTTAATTCCTTGCATTTACTTAGTTAGTTTCTATTTATTTTAGCATTTTAAGCTATTTTCATGTGTTTGTAGGTCCAATTGGATAAAATGGCAAGAAAAGGCAATTTGGAGCATCTTTGGCTTGGAATGGATAACACATGCTTGGAGCAAGGTGGATGGATGAAATTGAAGTTCAAGAAAGGCTAAGAATCAGCTAAAGAGATGGAAAAAATTAATTCAAGACTTGGAAGAAAAGGAATCAGCTACAAAGAAGAAAACATGAGTTAAACTTCCTTATTTTGACTTAGTCAATCCTAATCTTTTCCTACTTAATTTCCAGCTGTTAAGGGGGATTCCTAAATATATTGGGACACTTAAATATATGTTCTAGAAGCCTAAATCCCATTCCTACCTTGGTGTCGCACCTTTCCCCTTCTTCTCCTTCTTTCCTTGCCGTGCAAGTTCTTTTCCCTTTCCCTTTGGATGCTGCCATAAATCCCTTCTCTTTTCCTCTTGGATTCTGACTTTAATTATCCTTTTTCCTTGAGGATTTGGGGTCCAAATCTTTCCCAAAACATTTAATTAATGCCATGCTTTTCTCTCCTAAATTATATATAATCTGCCGCACAAAACCATGGGGGGATTCCATTCACCACAATCCCTGACCATTCACTCCACCATCCAACCTATCAGTCCATCCATCCTTCACCATATTTACACACCATACATTCATCCATCACTCAAACCTTCACCCACACCTTGTGCCGCAGCAAAGAAGAAGAAGAAGGACCCTGGGACGTGCTTGCCATTCAAGCTTGGATTGTTGGAGCGTTTCTAGGTGTATTCAATCTTTTGTTTTCAATGTTTAAGTTTAATTATCTTTGTTTTGCGAACATGAGGAGCTAAACTTGTTTTAGCTAGAGGAGACTTTGAAACCATGATTATATTTGCAATATAAATTGATTACCTCCAGTTGTGATTTCATAAATTGTGAATGCAATTTACTTAACTGCTTGATTGATAACTTATTCTTGTGTGTTGATTAAGGAGGCCTACTTAGTTTGCATGCATGGATTTGATGCTAGAATATAAGGGAGTTTCACAAATTCATTATGAACTTATATTCACAAGTAGTGGAGGTTGTTGGTCACGATCGTGTTAAGTAAATTCCTGGCAGAAGTATCATGATGTTCATAGTTACGAATGCCTTGTCAATGCTTATGATTTTCACAAAGCTTAATGATCTTTGATTGTATCTCTATTATGTTGTTCATGTAAGGAACTATTGAAGAATAATTTGGTTACCGATGTGTATCCCATCCAATTCAATGACTTAAGGAAAATCTGAGGGTTATCACCCATTAATTCACCAAATTCGTATTCCTTTAGTTTATTATTCAAATCTGTTTGTTTAAACTTTAAATTTGTCAAAAACCCAATCCCCTTTACTTTGTTGTGTCAAATTAGTTAGAATCTGTCCAAATTTGTGTTTTTAAGTGTTTTGAGTCAAGTTAAAGTTAGAATTCGTTCAAATCACTCTTTAGTTTCTATTTTGAGTCAATTTGCTTGTTTTGTGCTGTTTTGAGTCTTTTTAGTTTGTTTTTGAGTTCTTTGAGTCTAGTTAAGTGTTTTCAAGCCTAGTTTTACGTTTTTAAGTTTAGATTTGTGTTTTTAAATCAGTTTAGAGTAGATTAGCAATCCCTCCTAATCCACAGCCTAAAACGATCCTTTCTTACATCTTTACTACAATTATCAATAAGAGGGTTTAATTTAAGTGCTAGTTTATAACACATTAAATTTTTGTTGGTCTGCCTGAAGCCTGTTGCAATCCAATTATATAGCGCCCTTCAGTTGTTTACCAGATACGACACGACATATCGCATCTGCGCATTTTTTGTTCTATGATCTATATGCCGGTTTCACCGCCCTTGGGTACAAAAATGAGGCCTCAGCAAAGGATGGAAATTTATGTCAGATATGATTCTCCTTCGATTATTCGTTATTTAGAACCTTTGACAGATGATCTATTTACCGCTCGTTTCGCAAATTGTCACTTCTATAAGAGAGTCTTCCCGTCGTTAGGGAAAGATAAGAACGTCAACGTTCCTGAAGAACGACGTGAATTATCAGGGACGACTCCCACTTTGTCCCATTTAGATCCCCACACTGCTCAGTCTAAAATTAAAGTGCAGCGCATATTAGATCTTTAGAGCATAGCTCAAAGCATGCCATATGCTTTCACCGATCTAGCACGAGTGACAAGATCACATATTCCAGCTGCGAATATGCCTACAAAGATTGATGTACTAAATGTACAATAGACTTCCCTCCTGGAGGCTCGGGATGCTAATTTTGGCGATCCACGTACATTAGCAGCTAGCTAATCATTTGCCACTACACAAAAACGTGGCAAACCTCTTAGTTTAAAGGATTCACACCCTCAGAAGAGGAAACCCACGTCACAGACACCTGAAGAACCTATCGTGAATCCGACTATCTCTTACTCATTCTATCCAACTCATGAGGAAATTCTAGATTACGGACCCGTCCTTGAAGAGACGAAGCCACCTCCTGAGAATCGTGAGATTTTGTTCTATTATGCTAGCTTAGATGATATTTGATGTAGAAATGAGATGGTCGTCGACGATGCAATAGCATATGCAGTAGCTACTGAGATCATGTTGAGTGATGACATTGAACCTCGTTCCATTGATGAATGTCGACGTAGAACCGATTGGTCAAACTAGAAACAAGCAATCCAAGTCGAACTCAATTTGCTTGTGAAATGTAAGATGTTTGGACCTGCAGCTCCTACTCCTCCACATGCGAAGCTCGTTGGCTACAAGTGGGTTTTCGTTTGGAAGCGTAATGAGAAGAACAAAATTGTGCATTACAAAACTCACCATGTTGCGCAAGGCTTCTCACAACGCCCTAGGATTGACTATGATGAAACTTATTCACAATTTATAGATGTGATTACTTTTCGCTACCTTATCAATTTGGTAGTTTTCCAAAAACTGAGTATGTAGCGATGGACATAGTAACTGCGTATCTCTATGGGGATCTTGATACAGAAATTTATATGAAAGTTCCTGAAGAACTTACATTGACTAGATCAAATATTTCCAAACCCTGGAACACGTTTTCAATTCGGCTGAGGAGTTCACTCTATGGTTTGAAGCAATCAGGAAAAATGTGGTATAACCATATGAGTGAGTATTTGACTAGTCAAGGATATGTGGACATGAACTATGCCCTTGTGTGTTCATTAAGAAGTCACATTTTGGTTTTGCGATTGTTACAGTATATGTCGATGACATGAACCTCATCGGAACTCCTGAAGATCTCGCAAGTACTATTGTGCACCTAAAGTAGGAATTTGAGATAAAAGATCTGGGAAAAACTCGATATTGTCTCGGTCTTGAGATGGAGCACTGTTTGGATGGAATCTTAGTACAACAAACGAACTACACCCAGAAGGTGTTTCACCGCTTTAACGAGGATAAAGTGAAGCCTTCGAGTACTCATATGATCAGTTGATCACTAGATGCAAAACGAGATCCCTTCCATCTGAATGAGGATGATGAAATGATTTTGGAGCCTGAAGTTCCTTATCTAAGTGCGATAGGCGCTTTATTGTACTTAGCTCAATGCACTAGACCCGACATCTCATTCGCTATTAATCTTTTAGCAAGATACAATAATGCACCAACACGTATACACTGGACTAGTATTAAAGACATTTTACGTTACCTTAAGGGTACTACGGATTTGGGCTTGTTCTATCCCTACGAATCCTCGAGTGATGCCGCACCCCCTTATCTCGAGTTGATTCTCACCTTGTTGGTTTTGCCGACGCATGATACTTATCTGATCCGCACAAGGCACGCTCTCAAATGGGTTATGTCTTTACCGTTGAAGGCACCACAATCTCTTGGAGGTCAACTAAATAGAATTTAGTTGCCACTTCGTTTAAACATGCTAAAATTATCACCTTACATAAAGCAACTCGAGAATGCATTTGGTTGAGAGCAGTTGTGGGCGATATTCGAAGCTCCTACGATCTTTACCGCGTCGTTGATGTCCTGACGACGATCTATGAAGACAATGCAGCATGCATCAAACAACTCAAGAAGGGTTACATCAATGGAGATAACACCAAGCATATTGCGCCGAAATTCTTCTTCTCACATCAACAACAAGAGCATCAGAAGATTGAAGTCACGCAAATCCGTTCATAAGACAATATGGCCGACCTCTTCACCAAATCATTACCAAAGGCAATTCAAGGAATTAGTATGCATAAACTTTCTGAGTTGTAACATTGCTAGTTCTCTTTGGAATTGTGTTAAACTCAGGGGGAGTATCCTGAAGTATACTTGCTTGATCTTAATGTACTATTTTTCCCTACAATTAGGAGCATTTTTCCCATTGGGTTTTTGCTACCTATCTAGGTTTTAATGAGGCACCCACCTTGGGTTGATCATATCCCTGATGACGTCCCATAGACATTTCATTTGATTTTGCATTACTCACGCATTTTTCCTTAGACTATGGATTTTGTCCCTACTCGGGTTTTTACCATAGCCTTAGGTTTTTTGTGAGACTTACTTCCTTATGCAAGTTCCTACCTTATTGAGAATAGCATGTTCCCACAATCAGTGCCAATGAGTTGACTTCCTCAACCTCTACATGATGCCTAACCTACTTGAGTATTTACACACTCAAGGGGGAGTGTTATAAACTTCTAGTTTAAGTGTGATTGTGTAAATCCTAGATTTGATTTGATTCTAGTTATTCTTTCCTATATGGACTTGTATTCCTTGGAGGAGAAGGATTTCTTCTCTCTTATTACTATAAATAAAGGCATTGCGTAGGGGGAATAACACACATTCCTCTATACAACCCTACAAACATATCTCTCTCTATATTCTCTTTGTGCCGCCAGCCTCTTTCCCTTGTCAGTTAAATATAGGACACATGGTTTTTTGTTTTCATTTTCGTTTTATTTTTGTTTATTTTTTAGAAAGTTTTATATTGTATACTATTTCATACACATCTACATCACTCCCATCATCCTTCTTACCCTCTTCATTGTCTCATATATTTTCTCTATATTAGTATTGAGTACATACTTTGAGCTTCATGCTCTTCAATTGAAATATTTGAAGAAGAATTTCATGGAATTCTCTATTTATTAAGAAATTGCTTCTAGAGATACATTAAAACTCAAAAATCTAAAGTAGTATGCAATATCCACATGCCATAAGTCTCAAATTTAATATAACAATATACTTCTAGAAACATGGTTGAGCCTAAAATAGGAGACTATGTCTCTGCCAAGAAGTCTTATCCCAATAGCGATTTTATTTCACTTTAGTAAAAACACCAAAGAAAACCCTTTGGGATTCAAACTATAGGTTCACTAATATCACATTTTTCAACGGCACAAAAATGAAATGTGCCTCTTTCTAATTTGGTTGACCCTTTTACTTTGTCAACATCAATGAGAAAACATGATTGTATAGCCCTTGAAGATATGAATAGCTACTATAATAACTAAAAAATATCAGTGATCATCAATTCGTGATCCAATCATTCTCATTTGCATGCCCATGCTTAAATCATAGGTATACGACTGCTCGGATATGCCTCTTCATAAATCCCACTGTCACTCCTAAGACAACCATCTTAAGACGAATTATTTGGAAAAATTAGATCATAACTTCTTATGGGGTGGCTCATACTGAAAACCTCACAAGCGTATTGCATTGTCTTGCCCTGTAACAGATAGAGTGCAAAATTCATCTTTTACTTCAAAAATAAATCTGAAACAAAGAGAATATAAGACATACCATGGAATGAAGGATAAATGATCAATATTACTAGTGCAGAAGTTTTAACAAGAATTATAGAGAGCATAATCCTCCAAAGCATATTTGCTTGTTTGCGCTCCTTCGATCTTGCAGTTTGTGTGCGATTCTCTTATCTCTGATTCTCCAAAAGCAGAATTCAAGAGCACATTCTTGCTGATAACGCATTGGAAATAAAATATAGAATGAGAGAGAATAGAGCGAGACAGGGGTGCTGCTAACGTCGGAGTCTTGGTACTGCAGAAAATTGGACTAGTACTGGTCTGAAAATGATTTGTGTAATCGTCTTGCCTTCCGTAAAACTCCAGAGCAAAGTAAGTGGACGAAACTTGATGAGCACGGCTGGTAAATTGATATTTTCCGGTACGATGCGTCAAGATTGCACCGTTGAGGTACGGGACTACACGAATTCTTCGTTTCCTGTTAAAGAGATGGACATCCAACGTGATGCATCGTCCCTACTTGACGTGTATGACATGTACGGAGCTTACATAATCAAAACTAGGGAAGATCTATTCCTTGTCGCAAGGATTTCTTATTGCAACATTTGCCGTGTTTATAAGCTCTGTTATTCGACGGAAGATGGTAGATGTGGACGGATAAAGGGGAAATTGATTGGAAATCTTGCTCTCTTTTGGGTGTGAGCCAGTCCAGAGTACAGTGCTCTCTCCTGGATGGGAACTCGATTCACTTCACGGAGATCGACTTCCATGTCCAGAAGAAGAAAGACACTTCCGACAGAGCCATTTTCTTCTTTGTTTAGGTGCGTACAGTTTGACAAGCAAACGAGCGGAACAAGTTTGTGCTCTTCCAACGGTGGGTAAAGCTGGTAAAACAAAGGGAAGTGATTCACCTACACCCATTTTCTCCTTTCCGGCACGTGCGAAAACGAGAAAACAGGAGTGCGGAGATCAATCCCAATAGAAAAGTACGTTCCCGCAACAAAAATCGAGTAAAAATAAAACGAAAGGAAAGGAAAACAATAACTTAGAGAAACTTTGCTCTGCTTTTTTTCCCTTTTTTTACAGTGAAGGCCAACATACAAGGGCCTAAAAACACAATGCCTTGTTCAAGATAAAGAAAAAGAGAATCAATTACATTGCTAACAATGTCCAATGGAACCAAACACGCATATACAACACGGTTTTTCGCTCCCAACTTATCTGTTCCCTTGTTAAATTAAATTCCCTAGTAATTTGAACAACATATACTCTAAAAATACAATAAAGAAAAATTACAAAGCTGTATTTTTCGATTCTGAATAGAGCGTTTCACAGGCATTTGACTGAAGAAGAAACAGTCAGGCACAATATTCAGCTTCACGGATACACCGTGATTTCATCCTGAAAGCAAAACATAGGGCCATTATAAGTTTCTTCCCCCCAAGAAACCGGAGCCATCGGAATGTAAACTAATATCTTAGACCTTATTTCTTAAAGATGTAGCTTATAAACCTACGAGTGTATTCAATCCATGCCCGTCCTATTCAATCCATGGGCTTCCTATAATTTTTATTTACAACAAAAAAGGAGGAATCCATACTCAAGAAAAACCTCAACCCATCACCAAAACCTCTAGAAAATAAGTGTAATATTAAAGGCGTCATACTCTGAACGTTCTCCATCCTACACGTTGGTGCTGGAAGTAAAATTAATTTGACAAAATCTAAAAGCAATAGATCTTCAAAAAGAGAAACAGACCGGCTAGGCTGAGTGGTTCGTCCCACAAGTGGAAAATGATGGCTAGTTCCTAGCATTCCAAGGCATATGTTGGGACCTACAAAAATAGACACTGGTAATATCAGGAGAATGAACAGCTAAGAAAAGTAATTAAACACTTAAAGGATGAACACTTTGATTTTGCAGCAATTTATAAACCAAACATGAAGGAAAGGCATAATTGCATCCAAAAATAAAGAACAATGAACAAATAAACCCTCCAATTGGGTCATGTTGTACCTCAAGCATGTTTTCATCAAGAAAAGCAGTTGTTGTCTGATTCATGCAATAAGAACTATCATATTGGAGGATCCTTAACTTCCCTTCCTGCATTTCACAACATGAAAACACTGAGTTATGGGAATTGGGGGAGGAACCAAACAAGCAAAAGAAGCTCACAGAAACAGAATTGATTACCTTGGTTCCATAGACAAGGCCACCTCCAACTGAAGGATGAAAGCAAGCTACGTTGACCTCATCCTCTGCACTAGGAAGAACTCTCACAAGCTCCATATCAGAAACTCTGTAGACCTGAATAACAACTAAGAATGTTACATGAACACTCATAATAGAGGACAACCAAAAGCAACTGGTAACACATGAAAGTTATATCATGCACAGTTGAACCACAGGCCACAACTATGGTCAACTTTATAAGAAAGTTGACATAAAATCTATTTCATACACGAGTTCAGTTACAAATGACTTTTAGTTTGCACCAAATTCAATTATTCCACTCTAAGACTAGTTTAATCCAACTTAGGTTGCATACATTAGTCTCAACCAAAATTCATAAAAATTTCATATCCTTGTCATTACTTATTAGAAGCAGATTAAATATTACATAAGTTTCTAGATGTTACTTTACAGATTGATTGAAACACCCAATGTTAATAAGACACAGATTTGAAACAAAAATAAAAGATACTTTAATATTTAAAAATTAAAACTAAAATGAAGAGGGAGGGACGGAAGAGAACTAAAAAATCCTACCTCCAGAATGGTGTAAATAGGCACTGTTGTCTCTCCATCAATGACAACACTCTTCAGAAGTGAACTGTGACGACGGCCATAGGCAAGTAATATATGCTCTGACGTAGGAGAGAACTGCCACAGTAAATCAAGGAATAACAAAACGGAATAAGTGTGTGATGAAAGTACAAAATCTTTGCTTGATCTAGAAGAAATATAAAGGAAAAAATATTATTAGGTTGTGAATCTTTTGCTTATAAATGAGACAACTATTAGAGTTCGGAGATCTATTCAACCTAAGGACTATTGACAGGTGAAACTGAGAATACTTCGGCAACAAAGGCAGTCACTTAATAGAATGTTCATAACCAGATGGCATGCATGAAAAAGTTACATATAAGGGACTATATGTAACTCAGACGTATGTGTGTGTCTGTGTGTGTGAGTTACTGTTACAAACAGGTAAACACAACTAGAGAACCCCAGAGATTCATGTGGAATAGAACAAAGCTAAGTACCAGAAGCCCGCTAAAATACAATATACACATCTTTTAATTTGTGTAGTTGAGCAGTCAGGTGGGTATGTGCTGAGGATGCGTAACTTAAAATATTATCTAAATAATAAAAACCTAATGTCTTAATGATCTGCCACTAAGTCCACCCATAGACCGCTGCCATAATGATAGTTCATACAGAGTCCAAGTCTTCACTCATTTATATACCTTCTTCTATATCAGTTTATTGATTATTTGTTTTAATCATAACAGCGGTGCATTGGACATCTAGGTCATATACCAATCAGCTGTTGGATTGAATATTGAAACAACATGATCACGCATCAACAATATAAGGCAATCCTAACAGATTCTCCCTACATAAAACATACCTATATATGTATGTGTTTACATACCGCTACATAACAAGACTGCTTCAACTTTAGATTTTCTGGTGGCAAATGCCTTATAAAAAATATGCGTAACTGTAATTCATTACATTCTACGAACATAAAAGATATATCCTTATCATAACTCCAGAGTATCTAACTCAAACTAAAGCTAGGCTGAGCATTGACATGAATCGTTGAGCTCTTATGATGAGATTTCAAGGGATGCACTCCATACAGGGCTGCTAATCATAGTTTTCAGTTAAAATGAAGCATTTTCCGTTAAAGATTTGCTGTAGTCTTAGGGAAAAAAGTTAAATAAGTAAAGAATTGTCTGAAAACCAATGAGAAACTAATGATCAAGATGACCCAATAAGTCATACATGTTCAAAATTTAGCTGACCTGAATAGATGTTAAGCAGTGGGCAGCTCTTATTGCCCGGGATGCAAGAACCATTCCAAATCTAGATAGATAAAAGAAAATCAGGTTGTAGAAAGAAGGAAAATGCAAATGGAAAGCTAAAAGAGAGGTATGAAAGTGCAACACAGATTATAGGGAGTTAAAGCTTTACGTTGCTTCCTCAAGGGAATATATCCGGAGCTCATACATGACATGGTGTGCTGAAATTGGATGTCGAGTTGGGGAAGTTGATGCCCCTGTCGCATCATGGTTGACCTGGCTCTGCAATCCAGGATCAGCTTCCATATGGGGCAACATACATGCAACACAAGCAGCTAAAAACCTTCCGCAAGGGGAAAAATGGGCACCCATCTCACTGCAACAAATTATTAAGTAAAAATCCAAAAAGATACAGCCAGTAATACCATTAAAGTTCAAACAATCATGCAATGCTGAAAGAGAATAAAAGAAAAAAAAGCCAACATTTCATAATCATCTACTAATCAAATATTTCTTTGCAAAAGGTGTAAATCCAGTAAAAACAAACTACCTTTGACAAAAAAACCAAACGTAAAAACAAACTACCAACTGATGTTGCATCCTTTATCAATGTACTGGTTTTGCAAGACTTACGAATAAGCTAAAGGCAATGTCAAATTGTATAGAACAACAAAGTACCATGAACGTTGAAAACAGAAAGAAATTTACCTACAAAGTACAGCATGTGGAATGGTTAAGCGACATCTTTCTGCATCAAGGGGAGAACAAGGATTTTTCAAATCGTGTGGCCAAATTCTGAGCTTTACAGTGCAAGGCAACTCTGCAGCTGCTGCTGCAGCAAGTGAGTTGGCAAGTTCCGATTGGATTCTACTTGCAACTGGTTGAGGCTCACTTTCAGCATGCGCAAAACTATTGAATCCAGCACCTTCATTAGATCCAATCGTCGACACCATATGAGTTCGTGAAGTACGATGCCGGGAACTAGATCTTCCAGTAAGCCTGGATTGGCTCACACTGGTTGGTATTACCGAGGAAGTTATGGCTGGATTCATCTCACCACGTGCAGATGGATTATCTTGTGTAGCATCACCTACCAGCCGCATATTCCGTTGGCTAGCTTGGGTCTGACCAATTAACCACCCTTGCAAAAAAGGAAGTTCCCAATATGTTGAGTCACCAAATGGGAAAATATGATTGCTCCTCCCTTCAGGTTGCACTTCCAAAGCCTCTAAACTGTCCATTGCAGGTTGAGAAACTTCAGTTTCCATTTCACTCAAGAAAGTATTAGTTTCTGTCTCTTCTGGTGCTGGAGAAGAGCTACTAGGTTCAATTGGGGACAGCAGAAGTTCATACTGCCCTGAAGGAGTTGAATATGTTAGCAACCGCACTGAAGCAGAAGGATCAACTCTCTGTTGCACACTACTTGAACCAATGTCCGTGTCACTACGCTGCATAGATATTCTCCCATTATCTCTAGCAAATGAAGGCCATATCAGAAATGGTAAAGACATAAGAGGTAGTCCATCTGCCAAACTGGAACGATCACTAGATTGACCATCTGCCAAATATACGGTAGGTGGAGGATAGCGCAAATAACCCGGAGAAGTTGCAAGTGTCATCGAGGAATCTGAGGAGTCCATGTCATTGACCTACAAATAAGAAAAATACATGAATCAAATATATTTAATCAAAGAAAACGATTAATATTTCTACCAAAACGACTACCCAAAAATTTACCTCAGCAGTTAAAAGGAAAGGAGCTCCATGTGGGTGAAAATGCACCGCCCGGAGTGAACGTCGTGTCTTCAGTACTATGCTTGGTGAGGATGTCTCCCCTCTCCTATTGTAGTGCCATATGTACAACTAATGCAAGATTTAAAGGTTAAGGCCATTAATAAGAGATAAGCATGATTAGTTAAAATTTCCTAATAAAAAATCTTACCTTGTGACCTGACGCAACAGCGAGCAGCTCACCTTGGGCATGGAAAGCTATGGATGCAATGGGACGCACTGTGTGGAGAAAAAAGCACTAACAATCATATCCATGACACAAACTTAAATGAAAAAAAGAATAAATTGTTTGTTTTAATGATTGATAATCAACGCAAAAACTTACAAAAATCACGAGATCCTATACATTCTGCCGTGTTTGCATCCCACAAGCGAACTTCATGATCCAAACTTCCACTAGCCAATATGTCTGGATACACAGGATGAAATCTAACCTGCAAAAGCACAACCAGCTAGTGAGAAATGCACAGGAAGCTAATGAGATGTACCGAGTAGCTATGCTGAAGTGTCAGATCTGGTAACCAGTAATTTTGTTGATGAATAAAACAACTAGATTAAAGTGGCAACATCCACTAAAAAAGATTAGGATAAAGCAACCCAAAGACTTTTGACGAGAGCATAAAACTTCTTGCAGAGAGAATTTTAGCATTATAAGCATAGATGGCATCCTATATTTCTTAGCAAAAGAATATGGATGAAAAAGAAGCTTTAATGTTTCACCAAATCTCAAGCTGTTCTGTTTAAAAAATTGTTCACAACATCTTGCAGCAAGCTGAAGCAAGAAGCTAACATTCAACTTCAAGTATTTGAACAAAAACAAAAGAAATTCAGAATCAAATATCCAGTGCTGTAGACTTACCACCCACGGTGTCCTACGGTGACCACTCAAGACCTTTAAGCAGATCCCAGTTCGGCAATCAATAATCTTTACAGTATGGTCTCCGCTGCAATTACAGTTGCAATTGAAAGTTAATAAATGATACACTTCTTAGAATAAATATAACTCAACACTAAGCTTTAGGCAAACCCCATACCAGGCCGAGATATATATATATATATGCATAGCAGGACTTACTGAGTTGAAGCTAGTGTCGTTCCATCGGGGCTAAAGGCTGCTGCAATAGTTGAACGTGGAGGAGGCACAAGCGGACAATATTTGGAAGACAAATGCTGGAGTGACTCTGCCTCCACCCTGAAGTCGATCCAATTTCAAGACAGACCATGAATTGAAAGATCAAACTAAATGCAAAATAATTCAAACAACTAGAAAAAACAAAGCAGTATGCTTTTTTTTGTTGCAAGAAAATTATGAGAGAGCGACTAAATGAATTGGCAGTTTACCATGAGACAAGGCTGTGCCTAGCATCTCTAGCTGTTTCAAACTTTGGGCCAACAGAATCGGAATTAGACTTCGGAGGTTCCCCCCATAACTTCTTTGACCAATGTTTCGTTTGCGGAGAAACCTCTCTCCGTGCTAACAATCTAAGGACATTGCTAACACTGCCAGTTAACATCAGATACATGCAAATCAGTTTGAAATCAAGAATTAGTGCCAATTAATATTCCAATCCGATTTTACAAAATCAACACCGAAACCATTTCTCAAGCACGGAAAGTACTTGAAACAACAACAAAAACAAAAACTCGGTACCTCCTCAATCTCCAAAATTGTCTTCCTAAATTCTAACCAATTTCGATAAAAGCTAATCAATCGAAAAACCAAATTCGGGTTGGAACTAATTCAATTAGGATCACCATGCAAAACCACAAAATTAAAGCATGAATAGATATAATTTGCAAAAGCATTAATCCACAATACACCATTTTGGTAATTGAATTACATAAAAACTCATGAATTCCTACCAAAATTCAATAAAAAAGTCCAAGATTCACCTGTGCTTGCACGGATTGGGCTGAGGAACGCGCGGCACAGAGGTGGAAGGAGAATTGGGCTCGTCGGAAGAACCTGCCCTCATAATTTTCACGGGAAAATGTCATAATCTCAGCTTTTCCGGCATTCTAGGGAAATTTCAAATTGATATCTTGAAAATCCAATCGAAATTTACATGAAAATCATCACGCCGTGGAAAGAGTAAACTGAATAGAAGGGGGGCTTGAATTGAATTGAGCTGGGGTGCGAATTTGGTGTCGGAGAGGGCGGCGTGGGGTACGGTTGGGGAGGGAGGCGGCGAGATCTCCAGTCGGCGGGGAGGGAAAATTGGGAGGGGTAAGTGTCCGAGTGTCTGTGCGTGCGGCCGTGGAATTTGGATTTGGAAAATTCCGTCTTGGGTTTTTTGTGATGGGGCATTGGACAGATGGGGGAGAGGAGGGGGGCGCTAGGTGGCTTCGGGACCCTAGGGAGGTGTTTGTTGGACGACAATGCCCTTGTTGTCAACGGCACGCGTTTTGATCATAAAAGGGACAAATACAAGATTTAATGTAAATGACCAACATTATCTCAATAAAAGCGTATTTGCTATATTCCGTTTAGAAATTTAGGGCTTGTTTGATATCCTATTTGAAAATTTTTATAATTTCTTAAAATATTTCTTAAAAGTTTTTTTGATAATAATTTTCTTTAAAACTCAAAAACTTGTTTGGTATACGATTTAAAAATTTTAAATCTTACAACTTAAAGTTGACAAATAGATTCAAAAAGAGGGATTCGAAGGTCTTATCATAAACCCTAAATTGGCTAAACTGCAACCGACGCCACCTCCTAAGTTATGTAGCTCATCATCCTAAGAGTAGAACCCGACCAACCCTAACCTCATTGAATCACAGTATGCAAAAATTCTACACCGTGAAGATTACAGCACTCGCAACCTTTACCTGAGAAATTGCCTGCCTTCCATCCACTTTGGACTTCGTGGCAAGTATAAAAGTTGTTCTTCGTGTTGAGATATACATGCCTGTGAAGCACAATGACTTGATTTTGGGCAAAAAAATGTTCTTAATCTCCTGAGCCTATATCTAAGATTTGTTTGTTGAGATTTGATGCAATGATTTGGTTATTTGATTTTTGAGTTAATTGTATCGCCGCTCGATTTTTGTAATTAATGACAATCTAACCATTGGATCATCGTGAAATTTGAATAAGATGTTGAGAGCTTGATGGATCTTAGTTGGTTGATCCAAGGTTCTAAAAAATGATAGACGCTAGTCGGGCGACGTACTAGGGCCTAACGCCTAAGCTGCTAGGTAGGGCTTAAGCGGACTAGGCGGATTTACGTAAAATAATATAAATAAGTGTCTATTTATACTTAAAAAATACATAATTATACTGAAATACAAAAATTGAAAAATAAAATTACACATACTTAAGTAAATTTATTATATTTTAAGCAAAAATAAAATTACATGCACACATACACACATATATATATGTGTTTGGACCCAAAATTACACCATCGGCCCGAGTAATCAAGGTCATTGGGTAAGCATACTTCCAACCGTCGGATGAAAAGTGAAGGTAATTTTGCTGTTATTGAAAGATATATTGTGGTTTTAATCATGGCATTATCTTTTAATATGTTTTAGCCCTTCTCTGCATGGGATAATATTAAGTAGAAGAATTGCAATTCATTTGCAATTCTTTAAGTCAGCACATGCATATACGTGGAAGGTTGGGAGACTATTTCCTAGGTAATTATACACCACAAGTTTGTGATGGTTATCTCCAAAAAGCAACCAACCACATCGGTGTACATGGATTGGTGGTTATTTTGATGGGCATTATTTGATCAAATCCAAGCATCCAAGCTATCTTGGGATTTGATGTGATAGGGCTGCATAAGGATTGAATTAGGTTGCAATTTTGACTAAATTCAGAGTTTTGGGAATAGGAAGGCTTATATGACGCAATCAGTGGAAGAGTTCTAATGCATGGCGGAAGCCTATATCAGCTTATCAACCAACACGCATATGTCCCTATAGATACAGAGGTAGTGGCAATGTAAAAAGGACCTCCAATTCAACACACAAATGCCCTGCGCAAAACCTCTCAAACATCTTGAGATTTTTTTATTTTCTTTTTTCCGCCGACACATCTTCAGTTTGGATAAACAGCACTGTTGCAGTAGAATCAGCCGTTCCCGAAGCACCTTCAGTTTGGATAAACAGCACTGCGTCGAGGCCGACTGGTTATCTATCCAAGTCTCGGTCGAGAAGGATTTTCAAATCCTTATTGGCAGAGGTCATCTCATTAGCCTTCTCGGCGAAGTGAGGTGTTACCAGGTTACTACATTCGGCACCTTGAGAGCCGAATTTGATATTGAACTTCGTAGAACTAGCAGCCTTGTCTTCAGGCTCGAGAATCCAAAGGCCGAGATTTGTTCCTTCCTCGGCCGCAGTCGCAAGATAAAGAAGTCAGCAACGCGCTCAACGCAACATCAACAAATTTTACTCCTCGGCCGAACTCGGCCGACGAGTTGGCACGCCCCGCATTCAACCGAAGGACATAGTTAGCTTATTAGTTACTTGGCCTGCGCGCCACGTAGGCTTTGTAATTTTTAGGTTCAACAATATGTTTAAGGATACTCTTGGTTTTGTAACGTTTTTTCTAAGCCTAATATGTTTTAATCATTGTTGCACCTTACTTTCAATTGTCATTAAAAAATGGTTGGGCCTTTGCTTTCACATTAAACAAAATAAAATAAATAAATAACTTATTCCCTAATTTTAAAAGAACTATCAGCCAACTTTAAAATCTTTAACACTAACTCTAGCTAACACAGCAGCGTCGCACTTCTTCTTCTCTGCAATTGCAAATTTACAAAGCTCTCTCTCTCTCTTTATCTCTCATCAAATCTTTGATGCTGACTCTTCTTCTACGCACGCAGACAGGGGACAAGGTGCAGCAACGCGATGAAATTGCAGTGGGACACCGGAGATTCACAACCTTTGCAGCGATAGTTTTTGAAGTTACAGAATTGCCCAAAGGTCGTCGAGGCTGCCTAGCCCACCTAGCCTTCCCAGGTGGCTGTCTAGGTGCCACCTAATAGTCTAGCTGACTTGTTCAACAATTTTAGTGAAATCGAGCCGATAAGCAGTCGTCTAGCACCTAGGCGCCGCCTAGGTCGATTTTTAGAACACTGGGCTAATCATAATAATGTGTTGTTCCCGGTTGTTGTGCATCTCTCTGTACATGTAAGTAGCACTATGTCTCATTTTGCTTGTCAGTTTTGATAAAATTCCTAAGTGGAGTGTTGTGTACGATCATAGGTTCTATCAGAGCATTGTGGTCATTAATGATGTACACATTGTTTTGTGTGAAGCTTCTATTGTAGTTATTCTAAAGTGAGTTAGACTCTAGGCGAGTGATTTTAATATTATGTGATAAACTATTATGCATATGAAAGAGGCTATATACTTTGTGGATATAGCATGGATTTATAAATATGTTTATTGCCAATCGATAATCTTTCGTTTGAAATGATATATTTACGTATAATTGATATGATTGCAAACTGAGAAGGTTATGTAGAGGATTGATACCTTGTATATTTCCTTTCTCGTTTCATGTGTAGATATGAAGTCCCTAGTTTGTTAAATTCCTTTCTAATTCCATGAGAGGTTTTGGAATCTTGGTTTACTTTCAGTAGGTTCCATGAGTGGTTTTGGAAGCTACTCCTGTTCGGTTTCATGAGACGTTTTGGAACCCTACATCATATCGGATTCCATGGGAGTTTTTGGAATAATACTTTGGTTCTTGAGAGGTTCAAAAACCATGTGCATAGTTTCTTGCTGATTCTATGATGTCGGCGTAGCTCTATTATTTCATTATATATATGAAAGAATGATTGAATGCCTGTATGGATCAATCATGAAAAGTCGGTTGAATGCTTGTGTGAAATGTTTTATAACTTAGATTGACTAACTTTTAAAATCACATATGTTATATTATTATCACTCACACAATTCGCAGCTAATGAGTGTTTTTGCTTTGTCAAGTGCATTATTTCAATGGTTGTAGGGTTGTTTCTTGCAGAGTACAGGTAGTGTTTAGTGAAGAGGATTCCAAATGGTGTAGCTGGTGTGTGTTGTGCATTCAAAGTAGGGTTTGTGAGCCTTTATTGTAATTTTGTTTTCGCTGATTATCTGATGTATTTTGTGTATGAGTTCCAGTTGACTTTATGTATTATGGTACTGCTACTTTCTGCTACCACATGTCGACCAAGGCATTTTTCAGAATCAAGGTGTGACAATACTTGCAAACAAAAATTTGAAATAGAAGTGATTCAAGTGAATGAGCACTACATGATCAGATTATGAACCAAAGCAATATGTAACAGTATATCCAACAAAACAATCAGGTCAGCTTTAGACCTGGTTTGGTACTGAGGTGTATCTGAAAAAAGCTGGTATCAAAAAAAGCTGGGAGCTGTTTTTGTGTTTGGTAAACATTCACCTTCAGTTTTTTTTCACAGTTTTGGATGAAAAAAAGCCAAAAACAAGAAGCTGCAAAACCTAGCTTTGAAAAACTGGCTTTTTTTCACATCTGTTTTACATAAAAGTTTACCAAACACTATAATACTGTTTTTTTTTTAAAAGCACTTTTACTAAAAAGTTTACCAAACACTCTGCTGCTTTATTTCACAGCTGCTTATTCTCACAGCATAGCAGAAGCAGCTTTTTTTCAAAGCACAGCAATACCAAACCAGCCCTTAGTGCTATGGTTAAAAAAACAAATCAAGCTCAAACCGCACTCAATTTTACTCTACAAGACTTGCATTAATGGATCAGTATGAACTCCCATTGTAACAGAGTGGATCGATGTCGCCCCTCAAATTAGATTCAAACTTTGTTCTACTAATTATGGCCAAGCAAATGACTATAGAACATCATACGACTTGAATAAAAACTACTCATGATTCGAGAGTCTCAAGCGTTTGTGGGATTCAGATTACAAAATTTGTTGACTTACCAAGAACATAAAGAATTAAAAGTAAGCAACATGAAAGACATGAAGATCTCGTCAAGACAAAATCCATTCTTCAAAAAATTAGAACTAGAAAAACAAACAATCTCAATTCCTTGAACCCATTTCTCTAGAAAACTTATAAAGAAGAAAAATAAATCAAGGATTCAAGAGAAACCTTTGTGCGATCCCCATTTTTTTTTATTAGCCATCCAATCTATTTCAGTGACTGGGGTATGCTCCTTTCTAATGGACTAATGATAGGAGCATATTCATGCGACTTAAATGGCTTGTTCTCGTGCATTTACGTTATGTTTCTTTAGTTATTTTAGTCTTTTATGCTTCTTTTGTGTGTTTTCAGGTTCTAAGGGCAAAGTATGCAAAATGGTGCATTTTGGTGCATTTTGGAGTAGTTTGGGGCGTTAAATGGATTGCATATACTTGAAGCCAAGTAGATGGACGAAATTGAACACCAAAGGAGGCCTTTTGTACCAGAAATTCACACCAACAATCCCATTTCAGATTGCATTCCAATCATTCCAGCCAAGCCACATGCACTCCCTTTAATTTATTCAACCTAGCTGTCAAAGCACATGCACATTCACCCTAATCATTCACATACACAATCTGCCATCATTCACACATTAATTCCACATGCATTCCCTTCACAAATCAGCCACATGCACTTTGCCTTTCATCATTGCACCATAAATCAACCACATGCACCCATAATCATTCAACCAACTTTGCACATGCATTCATCATCATAACTTAGCTGTCATTACCCTTTAATCACATGCATAAATCAACCACATGCATCTCCCATCACCATTCCAGATTTCCACCAAGTTCCTAGCTGTCATATTCCCTCATTTTCACCTATAAATAAGCATCCATTGCAGCCACAATTCATTCATGCCAATTCATACACAATTCACTCTTCCATTTCAGAAAATCCCCTTGTGTCGTGTCTCCCTTACAATCCAAACACCATCCTTCCATTTCCACCACTCCCCAAACCATTCACACCATCAAACTGTCCTTAGACCTTGTGCCACAATAAAGAGGAAGAGAAGAGGGCCTAAACATTCATACAATTCAAGTTTGAGTTGTTGGAATGTTTAGGTGTTTCTTTGATTTCAATGTTTAATTTCAATTCTCTTTGTTTTGTACGTATGAGGAACTAAACCCCCCCTTGGCTAGGGGGGATTCGAAATATATGTTTATGCTTGCATTTTGATTTGATTACTTCTAATTGCGTTTCATAAGTTGTGGATTCAATTTGTTTAACTGTTTGATTGATAACTTATTTATGTATGTTTATTGAGAGTATACGCTTAATTTTCATGCATAAATATGACGCTAGAATATAAGTGAGTTTCACCTAATAGTTACGAACTTATATTCACAAGTAGTGGAGGTTGCTTATAAACAATCGCGTTAAACGAATTTTTGGCATAAGTTTCATGCAATCATAGTAACGAATGCCTCGTCAACACTTATAATTTTCATAGAGCGTAATGATTCTTGCTTGTATCTCTATTATGCAATCATGTAGGGGACTTGTGGGGAATGTTTTGGGTTGTCGTATGCAATAATCCAATTCAATAACGTTAGGAAGATTTGAAGGTTAATTAGTGCATCACGGTTAACTTGGGGTAGTTGAGAATTCATGGTTTATTGAAATGCAATTGGAAATCTTTTTATTATGCAAGTGTAACATGTGTGGAGATGAACCCCTTAGCTAGTCATCCCATCCATTCAAATCCATCACATTCATATTTACATTCTGTTTTTAATTAGAATCTGTGCAATTAGTTTAATTTCGTCCAAAACTCAATCCCCCCTTACTTTAATGTCCAAATTAGTTAGAAATCAATTTAGTTTGTGTTTTTAAGAGTCTTGAGTCAAGTTACAACTTAATTTCGTCCAAATTTGGGTTTAAGGTCAGAAACTGCCTAGTTAGTGTTTTTAGGCAGTTTTGAGTCTTTTGAACTTGTTTTGAGTCCTTTGAGTCTTTGTATTGTTCAAATTAGTTAGAAAGTGTTTTGGTTTGTGTTTATAAGTGTTTTGATTCAATTTGTTACCCAAATTCGTCCAAAGTACTCAAAGTGCTCAAAACTGCCCAAAAAGTGTTTTTAAGGCAGTTTTGAGTGTTTTGGTGCTGTTTTGAGTCTTTTGGTTTGTTTTAGTGTTTTAAAGTTTAGTTTTGCATTCTTTGAGTCTAGTATAGTGTTTTATATTGTGTTTTTACGTTTTTGAGTGAAATCCAAGTGATTAACAATCCCTCCTAATCCCCGGTCCTGAACGATCCCTACTTACATTCTATACTACAATTGACAAAAAGAGGGTTTAATTTGTGTGCGTATAAATTCTCACATCAACTAACAATTTTATGCATTGAAAATGATATCTCGGAATATATAGAACATGGAATTGCCTAAAAGTACTAGAAGAAGACATTATAAATGATATTTTAGTTGAAATTTTCATTGCTACTTCTATTTTGTAGGTGCATATGGTGTAGCTTTGCCTCCGTAACTTTTGGAAGATGAAATGCATACCAATGCTCATGATGAATTAAACTAGTAAATTTTGAAAGTTTGAGAAAAACATGAACATTGATTGGACCATAATGATTCACAAAAATTTGTTCATGAAGGCACATTTGTAACTAAGAAGAGTTTCATTCAAAACTCCATCTATTTCTATCACACCCCAAACCCGGGATCGGTAGAAAAATTGGGATCCTAAATCTGAAACATGAGTTAAAAACTAAATAAATAAGAGGAAATTGAAATGGACTAGAAATAGATTCTTCTTATAAAAATAACTCATGATTCTTAAACAAATTAAGAATTCTTTACAATCCTACGGTAAATAGATGAATAAACATTATATTCTCAAACCCGATCTTATCCTGCCTACCCTTTTGAATGTCTAGTTCATAAACCTGTATAACAATAGAGGGATGAGCTTCAATAGCTCAGCAGGGACATAACCTTACTACAGTAAATTGACAATATTAAATTAAGAGTCATGGCATTATCCATAATCAAATATCAAATCATTATTGATAACAATGCATGAATGCAATGCAACCTCTTCGGCTACATTCATTAATTAATATAATAAAATAAGTGGACCTGCACTGTGACAACCTCTCCCTAATTTTAAGATTTTATTAATTTTAAAGGAGTGAACTGACAAAAATGCCCTAGAGGCAAGGATTTTGACTTCCATTGACCATCGTTTAAAGAGACATAGGACTCATTCTTTTAGCATATTTGTGGAGTACTCGACGATACGAACACGTGGGCACAAGCGGAAACGAATTTGGATCTACGATGAAGATTTTACAGATTACGATCGTAAAGGGCGTTTTAGTAATTTCATGTTTGAGGGAGATAATTTGACTTTTTTTTCCCTTGGGCTGTACGCCACGTGGGGCCCACACACCTTCCTTCTCCCTTTCTTTCGTGTCTCCCACCTTTCCAACCATTTTCTCATTTGTCACTCTCTCTTTCTTTCCCACTTTGACTTTCAAACTATGTATTCTCTTTTTCCCTTCATCTCTCCCTACCCTCCAATCCATCTTACCTATAAACGTAGGAACAATCAACAATGAAGCTACCATTCCCATTGAAGTTAACCGTACTAGAGCACCACCACCTATCTCTTTCTGGTTTTCTAAACCCCCTCATTCTCATTATCTCAACTCTGTGCCCATTGCACAGAAACATGAATGGTGACCACCTGCCATCGCCGGGCTCCCTCGCCTCACACTCTCCCGGCATTCTCCTTCCTATCCCAAATCCTAAAGATTCTAAACTTTGCTCACTACACAGCAGCAACCTGGACGATGACACCAACATCTATAGGTCTTCTCCTTCCTCCTTTATCTCACTCTGCTCTCCTTGAGTCTAGGAACCACCACCAATGTGTATTTTCCAGTGAGCTCACAACAACTCCACCATGATGAGCCTTGGAACCACCTCAAACCTTTCTTATTTTGAACCCCTAACATTGTTTTAACCTTAAAATTATGATTGGGGTTGATTTAGTGCAAAAAACAAGTCGGGGATGACTTCCCCATATTTTTGAAGGAACTAACCATGGTCGTCGAGCCATTTTCAAACCAATTTTCCGGTGAACTCTAACCATGACACGACCTTAAATGGGTATAGATCTATTCCCCACATTCCTAGCTTCTAGTTGGCTTTTGAATCATTGCATTTGGTTGAGATTTAAGCTAGAAAATGGCTTTGGAAAACTGGACCACTGTTAACCATTTTCTGGGCAAAACAAAGAAGGTGAGTACCGTGGTACTCGCAAGCACATGGGCACACGTGGGAAGCCTTAACAGGGTGGTGCGTCCAGCGTTTAGCTGCCAGTGCAGCCATTTTGTCGCGGTGCATGCGGCGACGCGTGGAGGAACCTGAGATCCCTCCTTAGGTTTCTAGACATGCCGAATCTGAATCTGCAGTCCGTTTTCCAAAATTCAACCGTTTTAAAATAGTTCTTTTATTAGCCGTACTTTGTATGAAAACAGGTAATTATGTTAGTACGTTATATTTACGTAAGTGGTTTCGTTTTTAGGTAAAATGCATCACAAGAATCTTCGATGCCCGCGAGGCGAGTTCGACTCGACAACATGATTTGTGAGTGGCTATTTTCTTTGATATAGACATATATTTGTTTAGTTTCCATATATACATCTAATAATGAATTTTCTGTATGATTACCGTAATTAAATTAACAATATTAGGAAATGACTTAACGGTGAGAATTAGGAAATCATTATAAACC
This sequence comes from Pyrus x bretschneideri, assembly GCF_019419815.1. Lineage (NCBI taxonomy): Eukaryota > Viridiplantae > Streptophyta > Magnoliopsida > Rosales > Rosaceae > Pyrus > Pyrus x bretschneideri. The sequence continues at coordinate 658,835 of NW_025999679.1, forward strand.
TTACAGGATGCCTTAATTAAATTTACGGCTATGAATAATATTATGTTAACTAGAATTATCGAATCACTGTGGCATGACTATATTTATGTTATATGCTCATCGTTTGCTGCACCGATGTTGGTACTCGTCCGGACCAGGGCCAGTGTTTAACGTGTATGTTCACATAGCACCTTACGCTCACTTTGGATCCATTGTATGTGCCAGTCTTATCCTAGATTGCTATAGGCAATTAGGACTTGTATGTGATGCGCATAACGCCAGTCTTCACGTGATTGTAATACTAAAGCGTAAATTATTTTTTCACATTGTCCTTTTCATGTCAGAATACCTCTGCATGAATTCATGTGTTAGCAAGTGTCGATGAGCAATCGATATTGTATGTTTGTTTATGCGAGAATATGTGATTACGGACGTCATGTGTATATTTATGAAAGTTTGTGACGTATTGCATTCTTGAGATACTGTTGGCTTTGGTAAGTATTTTCATAATATACGTAGTATGTGTATTTTGGAAACTATACTTGTTTTACGGCGAGGGGTTATTATGTTTTCGAAAAGGTTTTACAAAACTTTATTTTTAGGTCCACTCATCCTTGTTTTTCGTCCTTCCAGGTTTTAGTACTGAGCTTTCGTAGAGGATTCTTGGCAAATTTCGATATAGGTGGTTACCTTCGATGATATAATTCTCATTCTACTTTACTTATGCTCTGACATCACTTGTGAATTGGGTTCAATCCCACTCATATGCGCACTCTTATATTTACGCACTTTTAGGTTTAAATTTACTCACATTTTCCACATCACTACGCTTTTTGGCTTCATCACCCTTCGGGTGTCAGCCAACATAGCTCAATTTGGAGTCCAAGTGGACATTCCAAGTCGGGGTGTGTCATGCACATCCCATACCATGCATTTTACCACTGCAATGGTGTACAAATGTTCTATTACACAAACTAACCCCCATAAAATACCCCAAGTTCACAAACCCCTTTTGCTAGTCATCTTATCTAATTCATTGATCTCCAACCCAAATCGACAATTTATCTTGCCAACATCCTATTCTAATGTGCACACCAAACTTGCCTAGGAACTAGTTTCACAATAAATATATTCAACTACACAAAAGATCCTTTCCAATTAGCCTCATGTCCAGAGCAATCTCAAAACTGAAGTTCTAACCATATCAACATGAATGATGCACAAATAATGTCATTTCATCTTTCACAGGTATCATAGTATATTCTCAACGAATAACATTTCAGCCATAATTCCATAACCAATAATAAGTAAACACTTAATTGAAGCAATTAACCAATTAATATCCAACCACATTAATCAAACAACAAGATCAAGAACATTATAACACTTCACTATCTTTTAATAAAATCAATTTCCGTAAAGGTTTTCCATATTCCCGTACCTAAATTCTAAAGCTAAAAACTTGAGTAAGCTCCTTGATCACCATTTATTTCTTCCATTATCTTTTCTTTTCTTATCTCTCTCTTTCTCTCTCTCTCTCTCTCTCTATAGATAAGTATATACAATGTCTACATTAACTCTTATTGCATGCACCACAACTCCTCATATTTTCTATTTCATTCTATATCTATTAGGAGTAGGCACTTAAAACAAAAAATCAAAACCGAAACACGAACCAAATCATATTGGATCGCACAGAATGAATCGGTTTTGAAACCGAACAGCAATGTAGGAAATGGTTTTGTTTCAGTTTTGGCTTTTGAAAACCGCACCATAAATATTAATAAAATGTCCATATTAGATGTCATGTTTTAATTGGTTGTTTGTTAAAGTCCATACATTTAGTATGAACTTAACAACACTAGAATATCATCATTCCTCACTTCCTTTCTTTAGTCTTTGACATAATATCATCACTCATCAGTAAGGGTGGGCACTTGAATCCATTGTCCTATTCTGAATATGTGATCAACTGGTAAATGTTCCACACAAAGGATGTTGAGAAATCGAATTGCAAGGGAAATAATACATAGCTTCCTCATAGATTTGAGGGTGCACCCATGCAAGTCTGTTTGCTGGGCAATTATAATATACATCTGCCATGAGCCCATGACCTTAGATCATCAATACATGTTATCTACTGCACAGAGTGGCATGTAAAGTTGCAAACCGTTCATTCATTTCTTCTTCCCAAGCGTTAAATTTTCGCTTGGCAATTGGTACCTAGCTAGCTAATAAGGTTGCTCTATGAGGACTTTTTATTGGTTTTTAATGAAGGATTAGTTTCATTTTATATACGGATTATGACATTTTGTAGCGGTGCGATTAGCTACTGCTTATGTTTAACTTGTACCATTTAGGAGCATTCTCTATGATGTTCAGATTGAGAAATGCTTAATAATATGTTCTAATGTATGATGCCTTTCATTTCATGTTCTGATTTATGATCTTACTAGAAACTACTTTTCTTCTAGATAATTTTTTTTTTTTTAAGTTCTTTGTTGATTGCATTCATGTAAAGCTTGAGATAATTGACCGTTTTGTATTTTAATTGTATATTTTTTTTGTAAAAACCGAACCGAAACTGTTTGAAAACACACCAAATCGATCCAAATGGTTTAGGTGCAGTTTGGGATTGAGGTGATTAAAAAAAAAGCTAGGATGAAAAAAAGCTGGTAAGGATTTTGGTGCCTGGTAAACATCCCAAAACAGCTTTATTTCAAAGTTTCACATGAAAAAAAGCCAAAAAGTGGAAGCTGCATTTTGCAGCTTCCAAGAAGCCGCTTATTTTTCCAAAACACGGAGCTACAGTACCCAATTAATGAATTTTTTCAATTTACCAAAACTGCCCCCTCCTTCTCCTTTCTCCTTCTCCCGATCCTACACTCTGCACTCTCTCTTTCTCTCTCGCAAAAAACTCCTACACCCCTCTTCCCTCCCGCCGCTGCACCTCTTCCTCCTCCTCCTTTTCGTTTCTCTCCGTCACTCTCAACGCCACACCGCCGTCGCCTTCTAGGTACCAGCTACTCGACTTGCTTTCAATTTTTGCTATAATTAATTAATTTAATTTTTAGGTTAGGGTTTGGCTGCTCTCTAATGATGAACCCATGTTTTGGGGTTTTCTGAAACAGGGTTTTGTGTGGCAACCAACAAACGAGCTCGATCTCATTGATTAGGTAAACATAACTCTTTCTGAAACAGGGTTTGGTGTTTGAATTAATGTTCTAATTTTCAGTTTTGGGGTTATGTTCTAATTTTCAATTTCGGGGTTTGAATTAATTCTCTAAATTTCAGTCTTGGGGTTTGAATTAAGGTTATTATCATGAGATCCATGAAGCAATTTCAGTTCTTAGGGTTTGATTGGCAACGATGGTGTTGCTTTGTTTGTTGGAGTTTTAACTTTGTTTGTTAGTTTTCGGGGAACCCAAACTTAATCGTTTAATTGGCTTGTTTGTTATCCTGTAAAATAGATATGCATGGATTTGCAATTCCATAGAAAACATGTTGTTAACTGGCCTTCTCTCTTTAACCTTGTTCTGGCTTTCTAGTTTCATATATATATATATATATATATATATATACTTAAGTTGGCTTCTAGAAATAGTTGGGGAGAGGAGAGAGGAAAAAGAAAATTTGAGAACTAGTGATTGGGTTTTCTTCTTGTGGAATACGAACACTTTGGCTTAAGCTGGATAGCTGTATAGGCTCATACTTTTTTTCCCAAATTGTTACATGTGGGATCCCTACCTAAAATTAAAAAAAGGCAAAAGAAAATGTCAAAATCTGATCCCCAGTTGAAGCAAAAGCTTGTCATTAACACCTTTCACTCGCTCTTTTGGCTCCATTTTCATGTGACCATTCACGTTCACTTCACTCCAACAAAACAAGAGAAAAAAATAAACAAATATATGAAAATTTAGAACCTCCCCCCTCCCCCCTCCAATCTTCTTCTTCTTCTTCCTCCTCTCTCTCTCTCTCTCTCTCTCTCTCTCTCTCTCTATAGTTCACTTCCAAAAATCTCTCAAGCCTTCAAGTTTGACCTAAATCTTGACCAAGTAGTTGTGTGAAACCGTTGAGATGTGAGGAAAAGGCTTTTTAATGGCTGATATATATTGTGTGCCACCTAATGCAGAAACAGGATATACCTGCTCACCAATATAAGACAGTTGATTCCACAAGTCTTGTACAGAGCTGAACAAGCATGCATAAGAATGTTAATATAGTTTGCTTTGTTTCGTAATGGTTGTGGGGAAGAAAGTTAATATATACACCTTCGATTTCAATACACCTTTTAGAGATACCACTACAAAGTTTAGATGTCAATGCTCAATAAATTTGTTGCATTTATACACTTAGGTTTCAGTAATAACGAGCTTGCAGAATCTGCTTTGCCTCATTATCAGTCCCCATTTAGGAACTTGTTTTCTACTGTGTGCATCTCTTCCTAGGAAACTTCATTTTGCATTCTCCAGACTCCACAGACAAAATTGTACTCTGCTATAAAGACGTTAACAACATCCATTCCGTGTAAAGGCTCCGTCATATTGTTGATTTTCATCCATTTGAATGCCACATATAAATGGGTTTCCTTATCTTGAATCTATAAATTCTATATGTTGTTGGTTTTAGTTTCAGTTTATCCGTCCAAGATGTTGAGATATGTGAAATAAGAAGCCTAAAAAGATCTGTATGAAGCTATGACCATCTTTTTTTGTTGCTATGTTATTTGTCATCATAGTAAATAGAAGAATGATGTAATAATAGGAAAGAACATTATAATTATGTCCTAAGAGTGTGTCTAAATACTTGCCAAATTCATGGATGAGAAAACAATACCTTGTACTTTTTAGAAGTTTTCAATGGGTAGAATGTGATCATCTCGTATGAACCTTGTTTAGTAAGGTGAACTGATCCTTCAACTAATTTCACAACTAAGGCTCTGTCTTTTGACATTTAAGTCTTCCAGAAGAAGTTTACTGGGTTGGGGTGACATTTTGCTAGTGAATACATCAAACGAAGACTATCTTCACCCCCTTCTCTCTCCCCCTCCCTCCAGGTCGTCAAAACAAAGAAAAAAACTGGAAGGGACTAATATGATAGTTCACAATTTGGCATGTGAAGTTGTATTTCCATTTTAGGGCTGCTTAAAAGCAAGCGTGCCCCATTTGATTAGCTTACATATGAATAGATGTCAAAAACTGTATAATGCTATAAATGTCGTATAAATCTTTCTAATATTAAAGAAAGAAATTGTCAAAATGTTTTAACATTTAGAATTATACAAACCAATTAGTTCGGTTGTAAGGATTAAGAAGATAAATTTAACATACTTATAATCTAGTTTATAGTGAAAACTGTTGAACTATTGTTTGATGTTCACATTCGTGAATTTGGTTCTCATATTCCTAGTTTTTGTCTGAGTAGGACTCCAAACTGATAGTCTATGATAAAGATGTCTGTCGTGATGCAACTTCCATGTGAAAGGGATGAATGCAAAGAATTACCTTGACAATCTTGGCACCAGTGTTATATGCAGACAATATCTGCAAGTAGCAAATTGGTTAAGGAAAAGTTGATCAGTCTTTGCAATGTCCATCACAATACCATAGCAGGACTCATAAGAAAGTTAGCTCCTGCTAGCATTGCCCTTTTCTAGTCAAGCACGCCACCCCAAGAATTAAATAAGTCATTTGAATTGTAGTGTGTGTGTATGCTAATGAATTTATTTTACTTCGAATATTTTAATAATTTATTATTTTATTTTAAAGACTAGAGAAAGGAAGCAAGAGAAGTTCTATATGTTCCTATTACTGTGGTGTTTGTTAGGTTTAATACCTGTTTTCTGCTTGTGAGTTGCTTCTGCTTATGTTAGGTTTACTACCTTTTTTTTGCTTGGTTATATTACAATATTATTTGTTCGTGTTTTAATATATATATATATATGTATATGTATATGTATATATACAAATCACTAGCTGGTATAGATGGCAAATAAGGAAGCATCTTCGTCAAATCCTACTGCTACATGGAATGGCCACAATATATCTATATTTTGTGGTCTATGCATCAAGGAGGTTGAGGCCGGACATCGTCCGGGCACTCACTTTGACAAAGAAGGATATGCAAATATTAGAGCTAACTTCAAGGCAGAGACAGGACATGATTATGAAAGAAAACAACTGAAAAATAAGTGGGATACACTTAAAAATGAGTGGAAGTTGTGGAAAGAGCTAGTTGGTAAAGAAACTGGCCTAGGGTGGAATTCGAACAAGGGTACCGTTGATGCCTCTGAGGAGTGGTGGAATAATAAAATTCAGGTTTGTGTATCTATCTTTTAATATATATTATGATATCATGCAATATGTATTAACTATATTCTTTCTTTACTTGTAGACAAACAAAGAATATGGAAAATTACGAAAAAGGGCATTAGTCCTGAGATGGAGGAAAAGTTAGATAGGATGTTCTTGAACACAGTTCTACGGGTGAACATGCCTGGGCACCTTCATCTGGAGTACTACCACCAGAGACAAGAGAGGAATTCATAGGACAGATTGATTTAGATGATGAGGAAGAAAGTGAGACTATGCAGGATCTAAGGCAAGCTACTAGGAAGGGAAAAAAAAGAGCGGCTAACCAAGAAGAATTGCAAAAGAAGGTTGATAAGAAAGGAAAAAAAATTGGAGGCGCTGCAAAACTTTGTGGTCAAATTGACCGTCTTGTTGAAGTTTATGAAAGTAGGAGTTCTGCAAACTCATTGATGAGGCCGCTAAATTTAGGCAGTAGTATTGCAGAAGTGATAGCGTCTGTTGCAAAATTGTCTGGTTATGAGCCACCTAACGAGCTATGGTTGTTTGCTACATGTTTATTTTGTAGTGCAGAGAAGCAAGAGATGTTTGCCACTATGAAAGATCCTGAAGTGCAGCTAACTTGGTTGAAATATATGTTCAACAAAGAACAATAAGGATATAAAACTATGAATTAGGACTGTGTGGTTTGTGTTTATTGAATGTTGCTTGTACTTTGTGTTTATTGAATGTTGGATTATGATTTCTTATTAAACGTTGGATTATTCATGAATGTCGGATTATGATTTCTTAGTGATCGTTGGATTATGACTTGTGGAATGTTGAATTATGTGTTATGTTACAGGTGTATATTCAATATGAACACCTATGATGATGATGATGTTGAGGATTTGGAGGATGGTCTAATTATATGTGCTGTAGCGAAAGCTGTTGAAACATATTATTTAAAATATGTCCACAAAACTTCGTGTATGAATTCTTCCCAAACAAGTAATATTTGGTTGATGGAAGTACTACAAGGACATCATGTGCGATGCTATAGAATGTTTAGGATGAACAAAGATGTCTTTTATAGATTATCCAATGACTTGCAAACTAATTATGGATTGAAAGGTTCAAGGAGAATGAGTGCAATTGAAATATTAGAAATGTTCTTGCATATGTTGGGACATGGTGTGAAAAATAGATTAGCGCAAGAGAGATTTCAACATTCTGGTGAGACTGTTAGTAGATATTTTGGTGCTATGTTGGATATTGTATGTAAGATGGCAATAGATATTATCAAACCGATGGATTCGGAGTTTCGTGGCATTCCCGAAGAAATAAGGAGAGATACAAGATATATGCCTTATTTTAAGGTAAAATTTGACTCGTCTTCTAACTTATTTGCAAACTAGAAGTGTAGGTTGACGATTTTCTTCTATGTTATTATTTTTAGGATTGTATTGGTGCTATAGATGGAGTACATGTTGAGGCTTTAATACCACATCCGGATCAAGTTCCATACATTGGTAGGAAAGGAATATCGATTCAAAATGTTATGGTTGCATGTAATTTTGACATGCACTTCACATTTGCTTGTGCCGGATGGGAATACACTGCACATGATACAAGGGTTTTTCTATCCGTGCTACGGAATCCAAATTTAAACTTTTCTAAGCCTCCAAATGGTAACCTTCATACTTGCTTTGTATTATTATAACATTTTACATACTTGCTTTGTATAATTATTACAATACAAAACAAAATTTTCAATTGTCAGGAAAATATTACTTGGTGGATGCGGGGTACCCACAAATGAGAGGTCATTTGAGACCATATAAAGGTGAAAGATATCATCTTCCAGACTTTCGTAGGGGTGCTGAACAACGGGTCATAAAGAGGTATTCAACCACATGCATTCTTCTCTTAGGAGCATCATTGAACGAACTTTTGGCATATGGAAGAAAAGATGGGCAATTTTAAGGGATATGCCTAATTACCCGTTCAATAAGCAAGTGAAGATTGTCATTGCTACAATGGCTCTTCATAACTACATACGGAAGTATTCTGAACGTGATCGTCATTTTGATGACCCTAGGGACTATTGTGAAGAGAGCGATAGTAGTGATGATGATGATGAAGAATACCAAAATTATGAAATTGAAGGATCGCATGAGATAGAAGCATTAAGAAATAGAATAGCGGCAAGTTTGATGAATGCATCTAATTAGATTACTTTTAAGTACATTAACAATATTGTACTAATGAATTGAAGTAGTCTAAAATATTTCAATTGAAGTAGTTTGTCATACTAATTAATATTTAAGATAAAGTTTATAAATATGTTTCTTTTACAAATAAAGTATATTTAGTAATTCACCTTTATTGGTTAAGAAAATTAAATTAATGGCACATCTAGTATTATACATTTTTTGGTCATTTTACACAGTCACAGCTATTTTACATAAAAGTTTACCAAACACTATCATACTATTTTTTTTTTTTCCAAAAGCACTTTCACAAAAAAGTTTACCAAACACTTTGCTGCTTTTTTTCACAGCCGCTTTTTTTCATAGCACAACAGAAGCAGCTTTTTTTCAAAGCATAGCAATACCAAACCAACCTTTAGTTTCATTACAGTTTTTGGCTTCAAAACTACATCAAATCGAACTGTGCCCACTCGTAGCATCTATCCTTGCCTACATTGCATTTCCTCATTATGAGGATTCGGAGGATCCTCCAATCACATCTGTTCATCGTATATCGGATGGTCAGTTTTCGTCAGATACTGTTTATATTTAATTTTAAATAAAAAAAATTATAATAATTTCTAACTGCATGATGTACGATAAACGAATACAATTTAAGGATTCTCAATATCCTTACAAAGAGAATTCGACTAGAATCCTCACCCTACGATTCCCTCTAAAACAATAGGAACTGTCCTATTTATACTGGGGAATGTCGGCAACAACTAGCCTATGATTGGTTTGTGGAAGCGGCAAAAAAAAAAAAAAAAAAAGATAAAAGAATGAATCTGCAACTTAATGACTAAGTCCTCTGGAAACAAGTGTCAATAGTTTGATAGGATGGAATCTACACCTTGCCACCTCCATGCACAATTAGTGCTTGCAAGCAGCTTTAATACGAATACAAGAGAGATAGGCATGAACCAAATCATGCCACGTCAAGTTTGAAGCTAAAAACTTAATGCCCAAGTGAAGTAATGCATATCGGTTAAGAACTTAAGCTGCTGCATTGTGCCTTAATTGGTGTGAATGTGTAAGGATTGGACACCTAATAAAATAGGTGGACATCTTAATAGTCATTAAAGCTGCGTGACTCAGCTTGCTCAATGGTGCAGGAGGTGTCAAATGCATGGTAAAATGGAGATGATATGTTTCATCGCGAAAAGTGTTTTTTTTTTGTAGTAATAAAAATATTATTATCTTAAGTTTACTATATTTGGTGTAGCCCAAATTTTGCAATTTTGGGACATGACTTATATGTATATCAACATCTCAATGGTCAGATGGTAATTATATTGAATACATTTTTATAACAGATGTATTATATTATAATCACATGAATTGTATCTGATTATTAAATAATAATTGTGTTAAATACATTATGAGGTCCAATTTGCGAAATGATAAAGTAGCAACTCACATTATATATAGATAAAGTCAATTATTACTTTTGCAATTAACTCAGTTGCTACTTTATATATTTAGGAGTAAATTACATTTTGGCCCCTTAAGTGTGGACATCATTTCGCTCTCATACCATTTTAAAAATATTATAACGTCATACCTAAAATTATCATTTTGTTACAACATCATACATCTGTTATATATTTAATTAAATTGGATGTTAGTTGATGACATGACAAATGAAGGTCCCACATTTTTAAAAGAAGAGAGACTATATTCATACATCCCAAATTATTTCTTCCACACCTTTTTAATTTTTTAATATTCTTCTATCAAGTGTTAGACCATTTCCAATGGTTGGGCTAAAAACCAAATATTTTAGTTCGGAAAATTTTGCTTTTAGCTCAGAAATAACTTTTCTGCTCCAACCGTTTTAGTCTAAAATTTTAGCCCAGGATTATTAAAGAATGAACTTAAGCTATTTTTTTGTTAAATTAAATTAAAAAATAAATAAATATGTAGACTATTGTAAATTAATTTTATGAACATTTTAATCTAAAAAAATTTAAATTCTGATAAATATTGGGTGGAGTCCACTCTGATTTCTGGGCTAAATTTTGGGGGGAATTTGGCCTTGGTTTAGCATTTAGCATTTAGCCCCAATTTTCCCCTTGGGTTAGAGTGGGTTTGGGGGAAAATTTTGTGGGGTAATTTGGCTTTTAGCCCACCATTGGAGTTGGTCTTAGTGGTGTTGTGGAGCCAAAAATAATCCCAAAAATTATGAAACTGACACGTGGATTATTTCCCAAGAGAGACAAGGCTGACCATATTAAATGAGCAAAGAGCAGTCTCATTCACCACGTGCAGCAGAGAGAGTAGACAGAGGATCAATGACTGCTCAAGGCGCCCATGCTCGTAGGAAAAGTTAAAGATATTTATGATAGAATAATCCCTTATTCTTATCATAAATACATTCCTAATTAGAGAAAACATCTTTCAAGTAAGTACTCCTAATCCCATTTATTTAGGATATTTACCTAATTGCTCCAAGATATTTATTTACACAAATATCTTGGAATATTCTCACCAGTGTTCTAAAAATCGGCCTAGGCGATGAAGACCCGCCTTGATTTAGGGCAAATCGTTTCGAAAAATTGGTTTGGAGCTAGGCGGTCCTAGGTGGCGGGCTAGGCGGCACCTAGGCGGTCCTAGGCGGCTCCTAGGCGGGTTTGATTTTTTATTTTAATTAATTTTGTGCTTTATTATTTTTTAGTTTCATGGTGGTATACTTATGGAAATGGTGTACCTAATTTGCAAGGGATGGATTGATTACAAGTTCATCCAATTGTGAAATGAATTGGAGAACTTTTGAGGTGATACATACAAAAAAAAAATAAAAAAAAAGAAATAAACTAGATACAACAACGTTAAATAATTTAGTCTATGTCCAATCCAATGCAAGGATCATGAATAAGAAGAATTTAGTTTATCATCCAAGAATACTCCTCATTATGATTATATGCTTACTGTTTTTTAAATATTGAACTTGTTGGATGGATGTACTTTGTGTATTCTTCTAATTCTATTTTTGCATTTTATCATTCTTCTATTATCCATATAAGTATAGTGGTTTTTTTTTTTTTTTTAATTTTTTATTTTTAAGTGTAAATTGGCACTTATTTACAAGATATATATAATAAATTTACATAAATCCACCTAGGCGCTTGCCTAGGCCCTGCCTAGCCACCTCTGTGCTAGGCCACTGCTCACCGTTCGACTAGCACTTAACGTTTTTTAGAACTTTGATTCTCACTTAAACACAAGCCTAGGGCCGGCCACCCCTAAACCCTAAAGGGCCGGCCCATCTCCTCCATCTCTCCTATAAATAGTCAATTTATCTCCAAAATTCAGTAAGCTTTAGCTACCCCTAAAGAGGCCTTTTGCTATCCACAAACACATTTTTCTCATAATTCTAAGTTTGGCATCGGAGATTCTTCGGCCAAAGCCCCTCATTCATTGTGAGCGTGTGAGACTTTTGGCCTTAATTTTAGGTGTTATTATTCAGGTGCAGATTTGTCAATCAAAGAAAGGCAAAAATTTGCATCCACAGGTGTGTCAAAAAATATTAAAGAAACAAAAAGGTGTGCGCTCAATAAAGGACAGGAGCCACGAGGATAATAAATAAATAAATAATGTTTAATAAAGCATATTAAAAAAAAATACTAAAACTAAATAGTAAGGGTGCGTTTATTGCACCGGACTATCTCGAACTGGACTAGCTTCAAGGACTAAGTTGGACTGGCTTAGACTATACTAAGCTGGACTAATTTAGTTAAGTGTTTAGTCCAGTGTCGAACTAACAAGCAGGATAATTAACAAACTCTAATATTATATTATTTAATCCATAATTATTAATATTTTATTTTTATCCTATCTTTTTATCCCTTTATTCCTCCCTTACCATCCCATTCTCTTTTTCTCCCTCTTTTTCTCCCTTTTCCATTCCAATCTTTTCCTCCCTAGATTAAAGCTCTCGATTCCAGCCTCTCTCCTCCCTCCTTCTCAATTTCAGTCTGTATCTCTCTCTAGCTCTACGCTAGTTGAATGGAACCCTCACGGCTCCATTTTTTTTTAATGAGTTGCAAGTTTCTCGACGAGCTTTCCGACAAAACTTCATTGGATTAGATGAGGTTTGCATCTATTCCCCATCTCTAGTCCCGGATTCGAGCTTTGCATGCTCGAATCTATCATGGATTTGAAAAAACCCAAATCGGCCAAGACTTCTAGGCCATTTCTCGGCCACCTCCAACCACCTTTTGGCCTCGATTCAGGTAGAATCGTAATCCCCTCACTCCCATCTTCAATTTGGTATTTTATATGAAAATTGGTTGTGATAGTCCAATGGTTTTCGAGGGGGAGCGGTTGAGGAGTAGGGCAAGGAAGAGACGGGGGGAGAAAGGGGACAATCTTAGCTAGTCCCATGGTTTTCGAGGGGTCTCACTAAGGCCAGCTAGTCCCTAATTTAGTCTAGGCGAATGAGACTTAGTCTCATTAAACCTAGTCCCTGTCGGGAACAAACATGGGACTGGACAAACCCTTAGTCTTGTCTAGTCCTGTACACTTTAGTGAGGGCAAACAAACGCCTCCTAAAAAAGCAAAGTCACTCAATACTACAATCTGGTGTATTCCTCTTCATTTGGAAGTGAGAGGTTTTAGGTTTGAATCTCATGGATGACAAATTTGATACCAAATTAGGCTACCCATTGTGTGACTTAGCCGAACTCCTCATCCCCTTAGTGTAAAAATATCAATGTACTAAAAAAAATAGTAAAAGAGCAATAACAAGACTCTTGATATAACAAGAAATTTTTTGTTACTCCTTTAAGATTTGTTTTTTAATTAAAGAAATCTTCCCCCCTCCCTCCCCATCGGCACCGCCTTCATCTGTCATCCCTTATCCCTCATTTTCCCTCTTTGTTTTTTCATGGACATTGCTTGACTAGAGGGCTAAGTTTTGTAGATCGAATAGCCTAGATTTGAATAATTAAAGAAACAACTCACTGATATACCAAAATTGCCATGTGAAGGACAAGGGTGTTAGGAAATTTTTGGATGGTATTTATATACATGATTGAGAAGATGACGATTGTTGGTGAGGAGAGATTTGATTTAGGGTTCTTTTTATCCTTTCCCATTTAAACAATTTTTTTTTCATGTTTAATCCAATAATATCTATGTCGGTTGTGAGGATGAAATATGAGAGCACAATAATAATTAAATTTGAGTGTGAAATATAATTTATCCTAATTTAGTTAGAAGAGTGACAAATGATAGCAAATCCCATTTTGCTCCAAACATTTTCCAAAAAAAAAAAAAACCTGCCTCTTAAAACAGATCATAAACCTCGGCCGTCCAACCAAAATCCTCCTCATTCAGCGGGGCGTGGTGGCCCGCCCGCCCACCCAATCAAAAGCTGCTATATCCCACCATCACCAGAACTTCGACGCGTACCGAAAAACGTCAAGCCCTTACGTGTCGGAACACTCACTGTCACAGCTCCTAAAAAACAGAAGCCTCACCCGTTCCTTCCCCGCCACGTGTCTGCGCGAAGCTTGGAACCTTCGCGGGAACAAGCAGGCATCGCACCGTCCGTCCTCACGTGCGTCGATCGAGCGATCGTAGCTGTAGCATTCTCAGCCGCTCGGCCCGCTGCCACGTGGAGACGAGGACACGTGTCTGAAAAGTATCGGCTCGTAAAAGATCTTATTCCGAGGGAGCTACGGGACAAGTATCCTGTCTCCGGATTTTTTTGTAGGGTTCGGAAAATCAATCCATTAAGTTTGTTGATGGTAAAGGATTAATTTTCATTAAATACTATTTAAATTTAATTTTAAATTTTAAATTTTAAATAATTTTTAACCACATACGATATACGATAAATAAATACAATTAATTAATTCTGGATCTCTACAGGAGGATCCTGTTCCGTAGCTACGAGGCAAAGCTCTTGCGTTCTATAAATGCAGGAGTTTCACCATTACCTTTCTCTTACACAAATATTTCAAATCGGAACAAAAAAACGATCTGAAAAAACAAAATTCAAAGAAGTTACTGACTGAAAGGAGAATCCGAATCTCCAAAAGGAAAAGGCAGAGGCGAAAATTCAAAATTGTTTTAAAAGTTTGAATTTTTGACATCAATTTACTTTTCTCTCACTTTCTGGGTTAATTTCTGTTTGGCTACGAAGAAAATGGCGTTGAGCATGACGCATCAGATCGGCGCACTCTCTGGGACTCCAGTTACGACGACCGAAGCCAGCTCATCATCCGTTGAATCGGTCAGCACGTCGCCGATGTGGAAGTCTCCGGCGGCTAGTCTGACTTGCAAAATTCAGAAGCCGGAGGGGATGGACGGGTTGTCGCCGCCGTTGAGCCCGTGCAGATCGCCGGGTCTCGGGTCGAGCCGGGCGGATCTGTCGATGGCGTGCAGGGCGTTTGCGACGGAGGTGGAATCACCGGTTCTGGAGCACCAGGTGAGGGGTGCGCAAGATAAGGGCACGGGAGTGCCGGTTTATGTGATGATGCCGTTGGACAGCGTGACGATGAACAACTCGGTGAACCGGAAGAAGGCGATGAACGCTAGTCTTCAGGCGCTGAAGAGCGCGGGGGCGGAGGGTGTGATGATGGACGTTTGGTGGGGTTTGGTGGAGAGGGAAGCGCCCGGCGCGTACAATTGGGGCGGGTACGCTGAGCTTCTCGAGATGGCGAAGAAGCACGGCCTCAAAGTACAGGCTGTGATGTCGTTTCATCGGTGCGGCGGGAACGTCGGTGACTCCGTTACGTGAGTCATTTCTCTCTCTCACTTCATTCCAATTTTTATTGTTTTCACGTTTTTCTCGGTTGGTTTTAATTTTTTACTTTCACGTGCGATAGTGGAGCGTGGATGCACGCTCCTTGTGCGAAATGAAAATACATTTTGGCATTAGGTATTTCCGGAAGTTACTGTACTACATTTTGGCCTGACTCTAACACGTTTGGAAAGTGAAACGCACTAGAAAGATTCTAAAAAGCAAACTAGCTTATGCCTACAACCACAACAAGTGTCCCACTGACAAGGCACCAGTTGCAGCCTCCCCATAAATAAAAATAAAAATAAAAATAAAATATGAAAGGTTTTTAATTCAATATTACGAGCTGATGAGTTTGTTGTATTGTGGTTATGAGCAAGGTAAAATTCTTCCTAACTTCTCTGGTTCAGAAATGATGGATAATCGTGATTGGTCAAAAGTTGTCTCCACATTAAAAAAAAAAAAAAAGAAAAAGCTAGCTTATGCCTACATACATTGTGCATATTTTTGTTTTCTTTGATGTTTGATATATCTTAACATTATTGGCCATCAATAAAATGAAATTTAGATCTATTAAATTACATTATTATCTATCAATTTATTGTGTGATACAAGACTAGTTTTTTGACTCTATTTTGATTGACAAATAACATTCTATTAATTGGTAGTTTTGATATGCACTAAAAAATAATGTCGTATTTTCCATTTTTATTGACATTGAGCTTGAAATTACGTTGTGACAAGGAATTTTGGAAATTTGTGGCGATATGCTGAATAGTGGTCTATATTTGTTGAATACAGCATTCCCTTACCCAAGTGGGTTGTGGAAGAGGTTGAGAAAGATCCAGACCTTGCATACACTGATCAGTGGGGAAGGAGGAATTGCGAGTATTTATCGCTTGGCGCTGATACCCTCCCAGTCCTCAAGGGCCGCACGCCGGTCCAGTGCTACGCCGACTTCATGCGTGCCTTCCGGGACAACTTCAAACACCTTCTTGGTGACACCATTGTGGTAATAATTCCCTCTTTTTTATATACTTGTTTGTTTGTCTAGAGAAGATACTTAGGCGGTAAATGTGGCACGATCATGGCACACGTAGTCGCTGTAAATCCAACGAAAAAGGAATGCCAAGAAAAAAATTAAGTGAAACTTAATCGATAATGAATGTATTCGCTCTTTTTTACAAGACAAATACATGTGTCTGCAATGGTGTTAAATCTTTAGTTAGAAACTGCAGATACATGCCTTGCTTGTTAAGCTAAATTGTTTCAAATTTCTTCTCAGGAAATCCAAGTTGGAATGGGTCCAGCAGGTGAACTGCGTTACCCTTCGTATCCCGAATCCAATGGGACATGGAAATTTCCAGGAATTGGCGCCTTCCAATGTTTTGACAAGGTATCTATTGCCCCTCTCTGTCTCTGCCAGTAGCTCTTAGTTTTGTACACCGTGGCTAATATATAATGTACCACGATGCAGTATATACTCAGTGGCTTGAAAGCTGCTGCTGAAGCTGCGGGTAAACCAGAATGGGGTAGCACAGGTCCCACTGATGCCGGCCACTATAACAACTGGCCGGAAGATACCCCTTTTTTCAGAAAAGACGGTGGAGGCTGGAACAGCAGTTATGGTGAATTCTTCCTCGGCTGGTACTCCCAAATGCTCTTGGACCATGGTGAGAGGATACTTACCTCAGCTAAGTCTATCTTCGAGGAGGCCGGTGTAAAGATCTCAGTAAAGGTTGCAGGCATCCACTGGCATTACGGGACCCGGTCCCATGCCCCTGAGCTCACAGCAGGGTATTACAACACACGATTCAGAGATGGTTATGTTCCTATTGCACAAATGCTAGCACGCCATGGTGCCATCTTCAATTTCACTTGTGTTGAGATGCGCGACCACGAGCAGCCACAGGATGCTCAATGTTTACCAGAGAAGCTTGTTAGGCAAGTGGCTATGGCCACACAGAAAACAAACGTACCACTTGCCGGTGAAAATGCACTGCCAAGGTACGACGACTGTGCACATGAACAGATAGTGGAAGCATCATCTCTGAACGTTGAGGGCAACACTGAAGGCAACCAAATGTGTGCGTTCACATACTTGAGGATGAGCCCGCATTTGTTCCAGCCCGATAACTGGAGGCGTTTTGTGGCGTTTGTGAAGAAAATGAAGGAAAAGGGTAGCCACAAGTGCCGGGAAGAGGTGGAGAGGGAAGCGGAGCATTTTGTGCACGTTTCAACACCTTTGGCGCAGGAGGCTGCCGTTCCTCTTATGCACTAGGAATGCAGGACTAGGCTTTTAGCTAGCTTGCTTCTACCGCAGTCAAATCTAGTGATGAGTAGTAAATCGAACGGTCGTATACGAAGGTAAAAACATAATGGCAAGACAGTTGCTTCTCCATTCCCTGCATAATTTCTCAACAGCTGATTTATTTAAGCTGTGGCTATGGAAAACGAGTAGGGGCGTGTGTGTACTATAGGATTTTGGGGGTAAATGTTGGGATTGTTTGTATCAATACCCCCGTAAAATACCATTTCTATCCTCTTTATTAAGCTGTTGTTATGGAAAATACGTAGGGGTGTATAGATAACCTCTTTCAAGTTATATTATCGATAGCAAATTAATAAACCTAATTGGGACTCATGTAAAAAGTATCCTATATTGAATCTATCGACATTTGTGGTCTCTACTCAGACCCTCTCCTAGTCCTAGACTACTCTCTCTCACTCACTGATTTTGGCACCACCTCTCTATCCTCCACCAACACCACCTCTCTGTCTTCCTAGTCCACCTTCGAACCCCATCATCGAATCCCCTCTCTCGACCTCATTCTTGGAACCCCATCCCACCAAATTCCAATTCTTCAAATTTGCTATTCTCCGATTTCACCTTTCAAATCTGTATCAGCCATAAAGCCCAACAGTGATTTTGCTCTTTTCTCAACTAGTGACCCCAAAATCCCTATGTTGACTTGTATAGTTTCCTATAATTTAGGATTTCCTAGTTTAGGTTGGATCCCGTGTAATCTGGGAGAACTTTCTTTGTAATCTCCTGTAATTATTTTTCTCTATTTGGTTAGGATTAAGATTGTATATTACATCTCTTCCTGAGAAGAATAAACAAGAATAAACATTTCATTTGGGTAAAGAAATTTACGATTACTAAGAAATTTAAAAATGACGGAAATTGAAATGACGAGATTTTATTTTCTAGAATTTGTAAATTTTCTTATTTGGTTAACCTAAAAGAACAATGGAATTAAATATAGAATTTGTTATTTTTAAACTCTCAATCATTGAAATTGAGAAATGACACCTATTTACATGGAATTTGAACTTGAGATTTGGAGGTCCCAAATTTCAAGTTTTTTTTCCATGCCGAAATTCTAAATTTCTATGCTTATGAATTCAAACAAGAGAATTGGTGCATGTTAATTTATAAATTTTGACTTTTACCAAAATTCCATATTCATTTCCCTCGTCCAAACATAGTGTAAAACATTCTCTTCTTGGTATTAGAGCCCAGTTAGAAAGGAAGAAAAAAAAAAAAAAAGCACGCTGTGCGCAGAATCCGGAACCACCAACTGCAGAACCAGTTGTGTCCCGCACCGTTAGACCAGCGAGCGATGCTGTCGTTGCTGACTCAGAATCCACCAAGAATCACCAATAGTGCAGCCAAGCGCCCCTTCCGAACATCGAGCGACGCCATCGTTGCTGATCCGAATTCACCAACATCCCATCATCCGCCCACCAAGATTCGCTGCTACATCACGTGCACACGAACCCAGAACCTGTATCAAACCGAACCTGCTGCTGCTACCTGACAAACCCCAAAATTCTACAACACATCGCACACCGATTGCGTCTTGCCAGTTTGAAGTTCTAGCCCATAATCGTGTGTCCATCATGACCTGCACAAATTACTTCTTGACGAATTTGCAACAACTGTACCCGCCGGCACACCTTCGTCGCTGCTACGTTCGCACTTGTTTTGTGCGTTCTGGAGAAAACCCAAGAATAGAAGACACAGAATAAAAGAAAAAAGAGAGAAAAAGAAAAACAAAAGAGGAGGAAAGAAAACAAGAAAAATAAAATTATTTTTTTTGCTTTCGGCCCACACGGGCAAGAACAAATTGATTGGCCCATGATATTTGAAGCTGCTTGGGCAAAATTTGGGCTTTACCATCATCAATTGACGTACTAATTGAAGTTGCTTGGGAATATGGCAGTTTGGGGTTTTACCGCTCCATCTCGATTTGTTCGAATCGGGCAGAAGAGTAGGATCAATGGTGGTCGGTCCAATTGTTCTTCAGATTTTTCTTCTTGTACCTCCATTGCCGAAGTGAAGGTAGATTCTGAACATATAGCTGAGAAAGTGTCAGCCTTTCTTAATGATACATGTAATGATGGTAAGGCTTTAAAGGATTTTGCATCTGTTACGAATAATACATAGATAATTGACTCTGGTGCTACTGAACATATGATTTGTGATTCTAGATAGGTACAAACTCTAAAACCATCTCCCAAAACTGTCGTGAGTGTTGCCAATGGTAATGTTGTCTCCATTATCGGAGAAAGTGATGTCTTACTTTCTGATACCCTGAATCTTGATTCTGTGCTTGTTCTTCCTTCCCTTGACTATAATTTATTATCTGCTACTCAAAAAACTATTACCCTACATTGCCTTGTAATTTTTTGGTCTTCTTTTTGTGTGTTAAGGACATTCGAACTTGCAAGACGATTGGTTATGGTATTAGGAAGGGGAAGCTGTACTACTTGGAGCTGACATCGAGCAGTTCCCGAATGTTGACTCAAGCTCTTGTAGTGGAAGGAAATCAAGGGGATAGGAATAAAGCTTCAGAGATTTGGTTGTGGCATCGTCGACTTGGACATGCTTCATTCGGCTATCTGCGGAGGTTGTTTCCTATTTATTAAGCATGATATTTCTAACTTTAAATGTGGTGTTTGTGAAATGGCTAAAAGTCATCGTACTTTGTTTCCGCGTAGTTTGAATAAAAGTTCAATCCCGTTAATGATAATTCATTCTGATGTTTGGGGACCATCTAAAACTGCTACACTTGGTGGTGCTCTTTGCTTTGTTACTTTTATTGATGACTGCACACGTATTACTTGAGTTTGTTTAATGAAGTCCAAAAGTGAAGTTACTTATTTGTTTCAGCAGTTTTACAAAATGGTACAAACAATATAAGTCACAAATACAGGTTCTCAGGAGTGACAATGGCGGCGAATGTGTAAACTCTAAACTTTGTGCCTTTCTTGATCATCATGGTATTGTTCATCAAACTACATGTCCATATACTCCATAACAAAATGGTGTTACAGAACTCAAGAATTGTTAGCTTCTAGAGGTTGTTTGTGCTTTTTTGCTTGAGGTGCATCTCCCGTTATCCTTATGGGGAGAAGCTCTCACCTCAACTGCGTATCTCATGAATCGTGTTCCATCCCGATCAGTCGACTTTCAGACACCGTTCCAGACTCTCTCTTCATATGTTGATGCTCCTATAGTTCCTAATCTTCCACCTCACGTGTTTGGCTATGTGGTAGTAGTTCATCTTCATAAACAGCAGAGAAGTAAGCTTGAACCTCGGGCCTTACGGTGTGTGTTTGTGGGGTATGCCCCAAATCAAAAGGGGTATCGTTGTTATCACCCTCTGATGAAAAAATTGTTTGTCACTGTGGATGTTGTTGTAAACACGAAAAATTCCTGAAACAAGAAACAAGAATAAGTGTACAAAATATATTTTCTGTATTAATGATTTTTAGGGTTACAATCTCTTTGTAATTTGGTCCTCTGATTCTATCTTCGTAGGGTGTAGGTTTGTGGATGAGTTGTTGATCCAAAGGGCCGTCAGGGCTTGATCTAAGGATGAACAGTTGATGAATGGATCTTCAAGGGGCGTTGGGCTTGATCTTGAAGAATGGGTGTATGAGTTTGTTGAGGTTGTTGATCCAAAGGGCCGTTGGGGCTTGATCTTAGGATGAACGGATGATGAATGATGAACACTTTCTTCAAGGGGTCGTCGGGGCTTGATCTTGAGTTGGTGGGAATTCTTCAAGGGCCGTTGGGGCTTGATCTTGAAGGAGGATTTGACGAAGAACGAAAAGTGCTTTCTTGATCCTTCGGGATTTGCTTGAGAGCTTTAGAGTTTCAAGGCTTCAAGGTTTTGGTGTAATGTAAATTTCTCTTTTTTTCCTTTCCTTTAAAATGAATGCCTTGGCTTCCTATTTATAGAATTCCAAAACTTGATTTTTGGATTTAAATAATCAGATGAAATAAATCATTTCTGCCAGGTATTGACACGTGTCCTATTTGATGACTTTTCCAATTTATTTTGATTTTTCGTTGAGTCACACGCTACATGTAAAATTTATGTGACACATGAGCGTTGAAATTTTAATTATTGGTCAACATTCATTTCACCGAAATTTTGATGTCTACAAATGCCCCCACTTCAAGGCGCGTCGTAGACATGTGCTTGTCACGTGTAGAAGATGCGTTTTGAAGTCCCTTAATATAGATGCCAACCCAAGGGCCGTTGAGGCTTGATCTTGAATTGGGCTGGAAATTTCTTCAAGGGCCATCGAGGCTTGATCTTGAGTTCGACTGGAAGATTTTCTGGTTTCCTCCAATCGTTGATTTTCCACAGGCTTAATCTTGAACTGGGCTGGAGGATTCTTTTGGTCTCCTCCGAAGGTCTGAACTTACTCCTTTTATCTGGAGTTGAATTTGATTCAAGGGTGGTGAACACTTGATTTTGAATCGGACTTGTGATTTCTTCAAGGGGCCGTCGAGGCTTGATCTTGAGTGAAAATAAGACCATGAGTGGTTTCAGGATTCAGACACATGGCAGGCAAGCATGAGGTGGGGGTGATAACCTGTTTCTTTGTTCAATCTTTCCAATTCATATTTGAAGAGGGTTAGAGGATGACTCAGCATATGCAGTTGTTGCGTTTGCTGACGATCCACAAGATTGATGTTTCATTGTCACTCGTCTTAGCTGTTCTCCAGGCAGATGCGATCCCTTCTCTGGAAGTGTATCAACCGTTGAAGATGACTACTCGAGAGCAACGCTAGGTAAGCAATCAGGGAATAGATTCCAGTTAGTCGGTTCCAGATCGGAAGACTGACTCCAAGTGCCGGCTGATTGCTCTCTTTCACTTTGCTATGCGAGTAAGAACAAAGACAAAGGAAAGGACATGGAGAAAGCATGATATGAGATACCTTTGCTTTTGAAGAAGCAGCGAATGAATCAGCACATATATTTGTTGTGCTTGTCTCCACATGCTTCGATCTACCGTTTCCTCCTGCCTCATCTGTACTCCAGGCATCTGGTATCTTCTTATGCAGGTTTAGCATCTTCTCTTGTAGTATTTGTCCTCTGATACAGGAGTGGAATGCAAACCTTGCATTTGAATGGACCATCACTTCTTGGTGGCAGCGCAAGTTTGAGTGGAGGTTCCGACATATTGCTTTCTCTGTCCTTGTCTTGGCAAGTGAGAACAAGGGCAAAGGAAAAGACAGGGAAAAAGCACGATATGAGATACCTTTGCTTTCGCCCTTGATGATATGAGATACTTTTGCTTTTGAAGAAGCAGCGAATGAATCAGCACATATATTTGTTGTGCTTGTCTCCACATGCTTCAATCTACCGTTTCCTCCTGTCTCATCTGTACTCCAGGCATCTGGTATCTTCTTTGGGGAAGAAGAAAATTGAGTATTTCGGAAGGCTTTGCTGGGAGTGCGCCCTCAGAGGTGAGGAAGAGTTGGGCATTTTTTTTTTTTTGCAGGTCTGCCTTGCCATAAAAGATGAAGGTCGACATATATAGGGATTTCCCAATAGCAAGTGATGGTACTGTTCCTTTACCATTGTCGACAACTGTTGGGTAATTGAAACAGTAAGATTCACGCGTTCTCAACTTTGTCAGAAATCTTTGACAAAGTTGCTTGTAATGTCTGCAAAGTTGAGATTACATGTGAAAGGTACTGACAAGTTTTGATCCAACAAATCCGGTTTTTTTTTTTTTTTGAAATTCAAAGAGTGATGACTCTTTGATCCTTGAATAAGCGGCCCAGCTTTTGAGGTTCGGAGGGTGTTACCTCTTCGATTTCTGAACAAACGCTTCTTCGATTTTTTGAGCAAATGCCTCTTCAATTTATGAATAAACAGCCATGTTGAGAGGTTTGGTTGCAGCTACATTCTCAGCCGAGAAGAAGAGTCATGCGTTTTTGGATGTATGCCTTGCCATGAATGTTGACATATATAGAAATTTTAATGGCAAGTAGTAGTGCGGATGAAGCTTTGTCACCCACGCTTGTCGGCAAAAGTGTGGTAATTGGGGTAATGACCTTCACGCGTTTTCAACTTTGTCAGAGATCTTTGACAAAGTTGCACGTGTTATCTGAAAAGCCGAGATTGTGTCTGAAGAGCGTTGCCGAACTTTACGCAGGAAAATCCGGCTTTTAAGATTTGAAGAGTGGTGTCTCTTCAATTTTTTTTGAATCGGTGGTCGTGTCGCCTCTCCTTTTTATAAAGGTATCGATTACCTCCAACATGCACACTTTGAAGATTGCCCATTCGTGAAAATCGTCTCCGGTGTATTTTGTTTAAACGGCACTTTGAGATTTTACTCCATCCAACCCTTCTCTTTTAACACCTTTGAAAATGGCTAACCCATCTAACATTTGCTTATATTTGAGTCTCAGCAGTGATACGGGTGCGCCGCGTCAGGGTAATGTATGGCGCCCGTCTTTCTTATCTTCTAGTGGCTCTCTTACAGGTGAAGACTCCGTGATGAAGGATGCAACAACAGCTACAATAGTAGCTAGGAACCTCCTCACTCCTAGAGATAGTAGGCTGCTTTCAGGACGGTCCGATGAGTTGGCCGTTCAAGAATCCCTAGCTCTCAGTGTTCAGTGTGCGGGCTCCGTGTCCAACATGGGCCAACGCCTACTTGCTCGATCCCGTCAAGTTGAATCATTGATGGCGGAGGTGGAAAATCTTAAACAAGAGATCCAACAGCTTAAGCGTGAGAATAGAGGTTTGCACGTGCTTGCAAATAATTATTCGACGAGCATGAAGAGGAAGCTTGATGAGCTGCAAGAATCTGAAGGTCGAATTCAAAGTGACCGTCACAGGCTTGCGGCTTTCTTCCAGAGGCACCTTTTTCCTGCGTCATCTAGCGTTCCATCAAGTATTGAGGCCTCGAATGATCTATCTTCGATGCCTCCCGCTCCTGGAGTTTTGCCAAGTAGTGGGGCTTCACGTGAACAACCTTTGTGAAAGCTCCACCTTTTTTTTTTTTGGTACGCACTTGTAATTTCTCGGAGATCAATGGACATGCTTTATTTTATTCAGTGTATTGTGCTAAATATAGATAAAACATATATATCACCAAGATGTGTTATTTCCTTTTTTTTTTTTTTTTTTTTTTTTTTTTTTTCCAATCAAACTTTTGCAAGTTTCTTCTTTGCAATAATTATGTCGCCCTCTTTCTTTTTTTCTTTTTTTTTTTTTTTTTTTTTTTTCGATCAGACTTTTGCAAGTTTCTTCTTTGCAATAATTATGTCGCCCTCCTTTTTTTTTTTTTTTTTTTTTCAATTAGACTTTTGCAAATTTCTTCTTTGCAATAATTATGTCGACCTTTTTTTTTTTTTTTTTTTTTTTTTTTTTTTGTCAATCAGACTTTTGCAAATTTCTTCTTTGCAATAATTATGTCGCCCTCCTTTTTTTTTTTTCAATATAATTGCTCTCGGTGAGCCTGGCACCGTGTGAGTTTCAAACTCTACAAAATTACAACTTGTATATAACAAATATGTCCACACATGAATGATGGCCTTCATTACTTTCTTTACTTTTAATTCCACAACTTGTACACACACACACACACACACACACACGCATATAGGGCACTGCATGACCACTGCATTTGCTCACTGCCTTGCATCTTCCAATTTGCTAATTTAAACAATTGGCAGCTGGTGCTGTCTTTGAAAGATGCTTCCCAACATCATCATTGCTACCTCTTTTTTTATTAAGGTGCTTCCCAACATCATCATTGCTACCTCTTTTTTTTTTTTATTCTTTTGAAAGATGCTTCCCAACATCATCATTTTTTTTTCTTTATATGGTGATCTGCAAGGTTGAGGCTGCCAAACCGACGAAGAACCCAGGAACGCATCGAAAGTCTGCTTTGCTTGACTCAGTCTCCACGGGCCTTAAATTGCTACAAAACTTCCATTGATGGCGCATGCGGAAGGTGGCTTGGAACTCATGGGACAACAGCTGCGTTGTCTTGCACCGTCTTGTCATCTTCCTCAGCTGATTATCTGAGGTCATAACGGTTGGAGCGCATAAATTGGTGGTGTAGAAAGAGTGGTGTTGTGCAAAGATTGCAAAGGGATTTTGCTGTGTAATGCCTTTTGGTCACAGTTTTCCCTTGGTAGTGACGTTGCCGTGCCTCTTGCCGCTGCTTGGAGCTTGTTGCAGTGTGTCACTTTTACCGTGTGGGGTTATGCAAAAGACTGTAGCGAGTTTATGCTGTGTAGTGCCTTTTGATCATAATTTTCCTCGGTGGTGACGTTGTCGTGCCTCTTACCGCTGCTTGGAGCTTGTTGCAGTCGTCACTTTTACCGTGTGGGGTTGTGCAAAAGACTGCAGCGAGTTTATGCTGTGTAGTGCCTTTTGATCATAATTTTCCTCGGTGGTGACGTTGTCGTGCATCTTGCTGCTGCTTGCTGCACCGTTATCGCTGCACCGTTCGCTGCACACCATTGCACTGTCTGTTATCCTGCTGTTCAATTTTTGTGGCTGATTTTGCTTTGTTGCGGTCATGGTATTTTTCAAATGTTTTAAGAGTAACACCATCACCATTCTCGCGAAGGAAGGTGATTCGCAAGATAGGGGAACAACACTGAAGATTTACGCCCCACTGACTGGCCTTAAGGCGCTTGCTCTTCCTACAAAAGACAACTCCATGCATATTAAGTCGTGGTCTTCTGAAGTATCTTGGAAGGTGGCAGACTTTGTTCGATCAAATACGGAGAAGGAGGCGTGCACACTGGGGATTCTTATCTTGAACCCTTCGCACCATGCTCGTGACAATCATCCGGCTTCGTTTAAGCTTCTCGGAGATCACATTCACAGCGGAGCTATGGCTTGGAATGATGTCTTGTCGACTACCGGAGAAGCTGTTTTTGCTGAGTCTTATTGGGAGTGGCTTGAAGATGTCTTGGGTCGATCTAAACATGTGCTTACTAGCATGGGCCTTTACCATGCCGTGTACGCATCTTTGTTTAGTTATGATCTCCATCATTCTGTCCTTCATGCGTTCTTCGAGCATTGGTGTTCAGCGACTAACACGCTTCATACAGCTCAAGGAGAGATGTCAATTTCACTTTGGGATCTCCACAAGATAGGGGGATTGCCAATCCAAGGTAAGTTTTATGACGAGGTCGTTCCTAGTACGGAGGAACTTTCTCTCTGCAATAACCGAGGATTGCCTGCGAGTTGTCGCTGTTTATTTTGGGCATATCACAAGCTTTCCCAAGATGCTCGAGGTGAATCAGGCGTGAAGATTTCTTCATGGATCCGCTTCTGGTATTGGGAGGACGCAAGGTACAAGAAGTCCTCGAAGAGAAGAAGTTGCAACAAAACCACTAAGCCAAAGGGAGACCCATATCCGTCTGGTGCCATTGGTTCAGTTAGGCGCCGTTCCCCTGCCGAGTTGAGAGCGTTTGAGGACCTTGGCATAGCATCAGAGCATGTGGAAGAATCTTACCTATCTGCTTTCTTAGCTTGTTGGCTTTGTAAGTTTGTTTTTCCAATCGGCGACGTCAACTTTGTTCGTCCTGGGGTTTTCAAAGTTGCTAGCAAGATGGCTGCAGGTGAATCTTTCAGTCTTGCTATCCCGGTTTTGGCCAATATTTATAACGGCTTGAGTGTTGTTTCGAACTCGGCAAACACTGAAGATCATGCTGCGGTTCTGCCCTACCACTATGTGTATGGTTGGTTGGGTGAGTACTTCGGCACTCATTTTTTTTCTTCAACTCTAAACAAGTTAGGGCCTTTGATGATGAAGTATTCTGGCGTGCTTTCTTCGAAGAGCCTCGATGATTCCCAGGCGCAAGCACTGTTTAGAAGCTGCGAAGGCTTGAAGGTGGACTATCTGGCGAGAGTTGGCTCAGTGCGGCGAGGCATCATGGATGATTCGCATCTTCGCTTCTCAGACTTATCTTACCTTATAAGTCTTCGCTCAGGGTATGTTTCTTTGCGGCAAGAAGATCGATGCATTGTTCAACCGTATAGTCCCCACCGTTTCAGCAGGCAATTTGGTTTTGTCCAACATGTGCCAGGCAAGCTGAAGGAAAAAAACCAATTAGACTCCTTGCAAGCCGTGTATATGCATTGGGAGTCTTGTACTCGTGCATGTACAAATGCTTCTATCACCCTGCCGGCCAAAGACGAGTTCAAGAGTAGTCCGGTAACCCGTGCTTACGTAAGTTGGTGGTCAAAGGTATATTATGAGAATTTGGGGATGGCAAGTGGTACCAATTCTTCTCATTCACACCTTAATGTATTGAAGGAGGGGTGTTCTGTGGTTCCTACATAACTGATATCTTTTGATTGCGCGAGTGCTGCTACTTTGCAAGATAGACCAGTGGTTTTAGTCCCTCAACACCCACGCTTGTCTTCTCAACATCTGGATGTATCTGAAGAGGCTGGTGATGAAGTTGATTCACACGAAGATGGACTTGTTTTGCGGCAGGGTCAACAAGTTTTAAACAAGCGACGTCTTGAAGGTGCTCAGGCCGATAGCGATGTCAATTTTCATCACAAGAAGAAAGAAGTGTTTAGGCTCCCTCAACTCGATGGCAGTGTGTCGTTTGAGAAAGACGTATGCATCTTCTTCTCTCTTATGACTTCTTCTGCTTTCATTGTTCTAGCTTTTGTTTCTAACAGCTTTCTTTGTTTTCTTTAGGTTGGGCCTTCTTGTTCTTTTGACTTGGTAACCACAGGTATTTATTCTTATGCGGAGATGCTATTTGGGGGTGACCTACCTACAGGCGAGGAGATTGGGGATCCACCTGGTACAGAGCTTATCCCAAGTTTGTCAAGTTTCCCAAGTTTGCCGTGTGTAGGTGGAGGCATGCAAGATCCCGTCATGCATTCTATACCTTTGCCAGCTAGCTCTGAAATCTCTCTGAGAGGGCCAAACCTTAGTGGTACTGAGCAGCTTATTCATTGCATCAATCTTCGTGCGGCAATGGATATCAAGAGCCATATTGAGGGGAGGATTTCGAAATGCCCGTCGGAGGACCTTGCGTTGCTTAAGGAGGACTTGTCGAAACTTATTTCTGCAATTGACAATCTTACCATTGATTCTTCATCCTTAAAGATCAAGATTGCTGAAATTATGGCCTCCTCAACTGAGTATTCTTCCTTGCGTGTTATTTCCTTGAAGAAGTTGAGTCCAGATGTTAGAGCTCACCAACTTGCTGCAATAGACTTGTCACTAACCCAAGCCCGGTCTTCTCAGCAAACTGCTTCGGGAGATTATCAATCTACAGAGACTTCTTTAGCTTCCATCCGGGTACGTCTAGATATGTTGATGCGAGAACAAGAACAGCTGGGCATCGAGGCATCAAAACTTGAAAGTGTTCTCGGGGAGCAGGGAGCTACACTTTCTCAATGCCAAGAGGAGATTTCACGCCTAGAACAAGAGAAAGACATGGCTATGGAGTTGCCCATCCTGTCTCTCACCGAGGTAGAGACTTTGAAGGCTTTGGAAGGCTTGCTTGAAGACCGCCTCCTTAGTTTTAAGGACATAGTTTTTGAGTAGTGTCTTCTGCCCTTTTTCTTTTGTAATCAGACTTTTTCCTTTAAAGAAATAAAATGTTTGCATTCTTGAATTTGCTCTTTATTCTTCAAAGTGTTTTTTTTTTTTTTTTTTTTTTTTTTTTTGATGTGACTGTACTTGAAGTTTTGAAGTTTCAAGTTGCCTACGTACCCTTGGTTGAGGAGGGATCAAGTCATGACGTAGTTCAAATGAGTGATGGTTTTGATGATGATTTTGCCGTACACAGTTTATGCTCTTGTGGGCCAGGAGCGTGGTGCGTTTGCTTTAGGGGTAGTAGCGCTTCAAAAATCTGCCGTTGATGGGGCCGATCTTCAACCCGTCTTCTGCCATGATTAAGTAGGCGCCATTGGTGTAGATCTCTTGTATTACGTAGGGTCCATCCCACTTTGATGTGAACTTGGTTTTTGTCTTATGAGTTGTAATGATAGGCCTACGCAATGCCAACACGAGATCTCCGGCTTGGAAAGACCTTGGGCAGATTTTCTTGTTGAATGCCTTGGATAATCGTGCTTGGTAGAATTCCAAGTGTTGTTGAGCTTCGAGCCTTCTCTCATCCAGCGTTTCCAACTCCTGAAGGCGCAACTTTGCATTTTCTTCATCAGTCAAGCCTTCTTGTATAGCCATCCTTAGTGAGGGGATTTGACTTTCGAGCGGTAGAACAGCTTCTACGCCATATACGAGAGAATAAGGTGTAGCTTGGGTAGGAGTCCTATGTGTAGTCCTATATGCCCAAAGTGCTTCACTTATTCTTTCATGCTAGTCTCTCTTTGTTCGGCCGATTACCTTTTTTAGGAGGTTGCACAGCGTCTTGTTGAATGCTTCCGCGAGGCCGTTGGCCGGAGCATGATACATGGAAGACTTGTGCTGCTTGAACTTGTATTTGTCGCAAAGCTCGTCCACGAGTTGGTTGGAGAACTGCTTTCCGTTGTCAGTGATAATGTAGCGAGGCACCCCATATCGGTGGATGATATGCTCCTTGATGAAACGAACAACAGTTTCCTTTTTTACTTCCCTTAAAGGTATGGCTTCAGCCCACTTGGAGAAGTAATCTATTGCAGCTAGGATGTAAGCTTCCCCTGCAGATGACTTTGGCGTAATTGGTCCTACAACGTCCAATCCCCATGCGTCAAACGGCCATGAAGCAACTGTAGGGTGTAATGGTTCAGGCGGTTGATGTATGAAGTTGGCGTGGAATTGGCAAGCTTGGCACCTTTTGGCGTGTTTTAGGCAGTCCTTCACTATGCTCGGCCAGTAGTAACCCATTCTTTTAAGCCGAAAATGTAGCTTTGGTCCAGACTGATGTGCCCCACACACACCTGAATGTGCTTCTTCCATGGCTTGATTAACTTCTTCCTCACCTAGGCATCTCAGAAGCACTCCTTCAAAAGAGCGTCGGTAGAGTGTTCCTTTGTAGTAAAGGAAGCGAGGTGCTCGTCGACGTATTTCGGAACGGTGTCTAAGATCATCTGGAAGCTTTCCGTGCTCTAAGTAGTCGATCAGCGGCTGTCTCCACTCTTCAGCATCGACTGGAAGTACTGTGATGACATTTGTATCATCTAGTGACATTTCATTAACGAGCAGAATCACCCATCTTTGGCAAACTGGCACGTCTGCAACTTCATCTTTTCCTAGTGTCATACTCGAGGCTAGATTGGCGAGAGCGTCTGCCATTTGATTTTCCTTTCTTGGCACATGTTCTAGTGTCACAGCTTCGAACTTTTGTAGTAGTTGGGTCGTTAGCCGGAAGTATGGGACGAGATCATCTTTCCTCACCTCATATTCAGTTAAGAGTTGATTGATTATGAGCTTGGAATCGCCATACACCTCAAGAGCTGTGATTTCCATGTTGATCGCCATTTGGAGCCCGATTATCAATGCTTGGTACTCAGCAACATTGTTGGAGCATAGCTCATTCAGTTGGAAGGAGTAAGGTAGTATTTGCCTTTGTGGCATCATGAATACTACTCCTACCCCCGCTCCTTCTGCTCGTGCGGATCCATCGAAGAACATCGTCCATGTCGGGAAAATATCGATGTAGAACACCTCTTCGTCAGGCAAGTCGTCTGAGATTTTCCAATCAGCCGGGATTGGATGATCGGCAAGGAAGTCTGCTAGCGCTTGTCCCTTGACGGCTTTAGCTGAGACGTAGATGATCTCATATTGATTAAGAAGCAAAGCCCATTTAGCGAGTCGCCCCGTCAAGACTGGCTTAGACATAACGTATTTGACAGGGTCGGCTTTAGCAACCAAGTGGATGGTGTAAGCATGCATGTAATGTCTGAGTTTCTGAATGGCAAACACCAAAGCGAGGCACATCTTTTCTATTGGGAATAGTTCAACTCAGCGCCGGTGAGAGTTCGACTGAGGTAGTAAAGTGCTCCTTCTTTTTGGGATTCATTCTCTTGCGCCAAGAGTGCTCCGATTGAACTTTCCTGAGCAGCAATATACAATATGAGCGGTTTCCCGGGCACAGGTGCCCCCAGGACAGGTGGACTTGACAAATATTTTTTTATGCTTTCGAAAGCATTATGGCATGCTTTGTCCCATACGAATGGAACATCTTTCTTCATAAGGCGACTAAACGGTTGACAACGCCCTGCGAGGTTGGAGATGAAGCGTCTGATGAAAGCTAGCCGTCCTTGTAGACTTTTCAGCTCATGCAGGTTTCTTGGCTCGGGCATGCTTTGAATGGCCTTGATCTTTGATTGGTCTACTTCAATACCACGGTGCTTGACGATGAAGTCGAGGAATTTTCTAGAGGTGACGCCAAACGCACACTTTAACGGGTTCATCTTGAGGTTGTATTTTCGCAGCCTTTCGAACACTATTCGCAGATCCTTCAAGTGGTCTGATCTTTTCTTCTTCTTAACCACCACATCATCTACGTAACATTCTACGTTCTTGTGTAGCATGTCATTGAAGATTTTCTGCATTGCGCGTTGATACGTAGCTCCAGCGTTCTTTAGACCAAAGGGCATCACCTTGTAGCAATAGATACCTTTTGGAGTACGAAAGGCTGTTAGCTCCTCGTCTTCGAGGGCCATGCGAATTTGATTGTACCCAGAAGAGCCATCCATGAATGATAATGCCTCATGGCCAGTGGTTGCATCCACCATGATTTCAATGATTGGCAAGGGGAAGTCATCCTTTGGGCAAGCATCGTTGAGGTCCCGGAAGTCTACGCAAACACGTATTTGTCCTGATTTCTTAAGGACAATGACGATGTTGGAGATCCACTTGGGGTATTGCACTTCTCGAATAAAGCCTGCTTCGATTAGCTTGTCGATCTCGACCTCGATTTGTGGGATAAGCTCAGATCGATAGCGTCTTTGAGTTTGCTTTATCGGTCGTGTTCCAGGCCTGACCGCAAGATGATGAACAGCGATGATAGGGTCCAGGCCGGGCATTTCTTTGTAGGTCCAGGCAAAGACGTCTTTGTACTCTAACAACAGCTGATAATACTCCTCTATCTCATCTGTACTTAATAATGCACTTACGAAGATAGGCTTTGGTTCCTTGCTTGTACCTAAGTTGAGTTCCTTGAGATCATCGACTGTGGCTTGCCTCCCATCTTCGAGCTGTGGTGGTGCAACAGTGACATCTTCCTCAGGGATTTCAGTCTTCTTTACTTTCTTGAACCGTGATATGGAAAACATCTTGGACCTCCTCTTCAGTGCTGTCTTCTCGAGCTTATTGGCATAAGGATTGTCTGGTGTGGATGATAGTACGCCTTCTTACTTTTAGTGGTCCCTTTGTGTCGACCTCTAGGATTGCTTGGCGCTTCATCCTTGAAGGAATCAAGCTTCGAACGTCGTCTTTTTCTCCTAACCCATCGAGCTTTTCTTCCTTTGGTGTTGTCTTCCTCTTTCCAAAAGGCTTCTCATTATCTTCAAATTTTTCTGAAGTTGATCGTCGCAGAGGAGAGATAACTGTGTTGCTTTGTTTCTTAAGCTTTAACAACCTTTCAAAAACAGAGCTTTGGGATGTTGGCGCGTTAAGCCTCTTGAAGACAAAGGTTCGGTCTTGACCACCAATGCGATTAAGCACTGAAGTTCTGGAGCTTGAATGGCTCATCCTATCGAAGACCGACGTCCGAGGGGAGGGTTTAGGCTCTTCTTGGTCTTGTTCAATGCTCACGCTGATGTGTTGAGCGCTAGTGTTTTTCGCTTTGTTTGAAATCATCACAGGTGCATTTGGTGTGAAACCAAGTCTGGCTTTGTTGTTGTCAACTTCGTAACCATGCTCCTTCAACTTCTTTTGAGTTTTGGTGAGGTTACGTTCTTCGTCATTGACAGTGTTTGAAACCTTCTTTCCAGCCACCGCAGAAGAAGCGAAGTCGTACCCGGCCTTTGACATGAGTTTGTAGGCGTTAGGGTAGAAACCTTCCTCGGTCATTTTGGTTGGAAGAAAGCTTGATTCCACCTTCTTTGGTAGAGCTTTTATGAAGCCTTGTGGTAGTCTTGCGACCTTAGCACCCCCTAGCTGTGTCAAAGGTAAAACTGCATTTGTCTTGAGCAACTTCACATTATCCGCGTGCCACTATGTGTCGGCTTTTCTTGTTCCAGTTTCGAATGGAGATTGACCATTCTTTCTTCTTGACATCGGGATATATTGAAATATGGGTGCGTTCGGTCCTTCTGACGACATCCTACTCCCTTTGGTTGTTGCAGGTTTAGCAAACTTGTCATCGTCTTTGCTTGAAGATGGCACAGTCTGCTATTTTTGCTTTTTAGGCATGACTTGCCACTCCTGCTTTGTAGGTGCTGCTTTGCCTGTGGATCTGATATCTTCCGGAAGGGCTTCGGGTACCATGTCTTCATCCATGTAGAACTTGGCGTCTGCAAAGTGTGATTCGGCTTCGGTGAATGGCTTGGTATCACCTTGGATCACCTTCACCCCTTCTCGGTAAAATTTTAGGCATTGGTGAAGGGTGGACGGCACTACCCCATTTGCGTGGATCCAAGGTCTTCCTAAGAGCAAGCTGTAGGAAGTTCTTGCATCAATCACGTGGAATATCGTGCTTGATTTGAGCTCACCAATGGTTATCTCTACTCGGATCATGCCCATCGCCCTTTGTCCTCGTTGGTTAAAACCCTGGATCAGCAGACGGCTCAGGGATAGTTCATTCACCTTGATGCCGATTATGGTCATTGTTGATTTTGGCATGATGTTTATGGCCGACCCACCATCCACAAGCATGCGGTTGACTTTGTATTCCCTTACGTACCCTGAGACGAAGAGAGGACGGTTGTGAGGCTTTGATCCCAGCAGTAGGTCTTCGTTAGTGAAGTTAATTACGTCATGGGTGGCACAACATGTGGCACATTCATGTGGCTGAAGCTTCGAGCCTTCGTCGTTACTTTCTCGCACTTCGTGGTCGCTGGGACCTGCCAGGACTGCTGCTAGTGCTCTTCGTATCTTTTTTGGCAATGGTAGCGCTTCCTCGATGCTAAAATGTGTTGGCAGACCTTCTTCAGGTGTGAGGGTCTTTTCTACCTCAGTGGCGATAACTTTGCCTTTTGAGGGCTCTTCTATTTCTACTTCAACCATGTGACAGGCCATGGTAGTGCACTGTTGGAAAAAGTCATTCGGGAAGTACTCACGCAAGGAAACGGGAATGCGTGGCTCATGCTCCATAGGTTCCCTAGCATATGTTGTTTTATTATGCTTTATGTTTCTTTTAGGCTTCGCATTGTTGCGGCCGTGGTGATTTCTTCTTTGTTCCACATTTGGCTGTATGACTCGTGGTCTTGGTAGGTTACCAATATCCATCCTTTTTCATCATCAGCATGTGCATCTTGGTCGCTTCTCTCCAGTGATGGTTGTGTAGGGGGTGCCGTGCAACTTGAGCATTCACGGGAACGGTCAGTTGTCGTTTGGAGAGGCACAGGATTAAACGATCCAAACGCAATTGTAGTGGTATGCGTTGCGGCCGTGTCCTCAAGGTCGAGTTCAATTTGCCCTTGTTGTCTAGCTTCATGATGAGTTATTTAAGAACGAAGCACTTGCCAACAGGATGGCTCACAATACGATGGTACTTGCAGTACCTAGGATCGTTTGTGCGATTCATTTCTTCAGGACGCTTGCATTCGGGTAGCTCAATCACCTTTTTTTTCCAGCAAGTCATCTAATATGGCAGCCATGTCAGAGTCAGGAAAAGGGTACGTTTTCTGTTCCAACTCTCTCAAGGTGCTCTTGTATCTGTCTTGGGTGCGAGGAGGCTCACTTGTCTTTATCTCCTTCGCTTTCTTCTTGGAGGAGATCTTGATGGGCGCAGAGGAGGTCTTGATGGGCGCTGAGGAGGTCTTGATGGGGGTAGTGTTGACGGTGAAAGCTTCCTTAGCGGGCTTCTTCCCAGTCTTGTCTATATTTGGGGCGAATACTTTATCCTTATTGAAGTTAGTAATCGGCTCCTTTTCCCGGTGATTAGTGATACTCAGCTCTATGTCATGGGAACGAGTTGCTAGCTCTTCGAATGTTCTTGGTTTTATGCCTTGGAGGATGTAATGTAACCACCAGTGCATGCCTTGAACGCACATCTCAATGGCAGAGGTTTCAGAAAGCCGATCTTTGCAATCCAGACTTAAGGAGCGCCATCTATTTATGTAGTCGACGACATGTTCATCTCTCCACTGTTTCGTACTGGTCAGCTCTAGCATGCTTACAGTACGACGAGTGCTGTAGAAACGGTTGAGGAATTCCCTTTCTAGCTGGTCCCAACTGTTGATAGACTCAGGTTCGAGGTCAGTGTACCAGTCAAAAGCGTTACTTTTCAGCGAACGCACGAACTGTTTGACGAGGTAGTCTCCTTCTGTCCCAGCATTGTTGCAAGTTTCAATGAAATGGGCGACATGTTGCTTCGGGTTGCCTTTTCCATCGAACTGCATGAATTTTGGGGGCTGATAACCCCTTGGCATCTTCAAAGCATCAATCTTCTTGGAGTAAGGCTTTGAGTACAGTACGGAGTCATGCAAGCTTCCTTCGTACTGTGTCTTGATAGTGCTTGCAATCATCTCTTGTAGTTGCTGGATAGAGAGAGATCCCATGAACGCTGTTGCTTGGTCTAGCTTTAGCTTCTCTTCGACTTTCTCTGCTGGAGGCTCCTCTTCTTCGTTGACTTCTTTCTTTACTAGGCCAACATTTGGGTCGACTTTCACGTCAGGCCGCGTATCTAGTTGGTTGACGAGTGCGGAAATCTACAAGTCCTTCTCTTCCACAGTCCGTGTGAGCTTTACAATTGCTTCATTCATCTGAGCTAGCTGCTCCTCGATTGAAGTTGCTCAAGTGGTCATGACTTGCATGGTTGTACTGCCGCTCGAATCAGCGTCGGAGAGTAGGGACTCTGAGTATTTCCTCGGGCTCTCCCCTTTTGATGCCCTTAGCGAGGCTAGGGTGATCACAGGCTCGTGCCTCAGGTGCTCTTGTTCCTTTGACAGAGTTAATGCAGGGGTGGAAGCCATGGCAAAAAGAGCTCTTGCCTTACTTCGGGTTGTGATGCCCGAAATATCACCAGTTGCGGCGATAATGTTCTTGTTCTTCTCTTTGATTGTAGGAACAGCTTGATCCTTTCTTGATGCCATTTGCGTTTTTCGATGATTTGAGGATAGAGATGAGAGGTAGAGATGTCCCACTGGGCGTGCCAAATTTGTAAACACGAAAAATTCCTGAAACAAGAAACAAGAATAAGTGTACAAAATATATTTTTTGTATTAATGATTTTTAGGGTTACAATCTCTTTGTAATTTGGTCATCTGATTCTATCTTCGTAGGGTGTAGGTTTGTGGATGAATTGTTGATCCAAAGGGTCGTCAGGGCTTAATCTAAGGATGAACAGTTGATGAATGGATCTTCAAGGGGCGTTGGGCTTGATCTTGAAGAATGGGTGTATGAGTTTGTTGATCCAAAAGGCCGTTGGGGCTTGATCTTAGGATGAACGGATGATGAATGATGAACACTTTCTTCAAGGGGCTGTCGGGGCTTGATCTTGAGTTGGTGGGAATTCTTCAAGGGCCGTTGGGGCTTGATCTTGAAGGAGGATTTGACGAAGAACGAAAAGTGCTTTCTTGATCCTTCGGGATTTGCTTGAGAGCTTTAGAGTTTCAAGGCTTCAAGGTTTTGGTGTAATGTAAATTTCTCTTTTTTTCCTTTCCTTTAAAATGAATGCCTTGGCTTCCTATTTATAGAATTCCAAAACTTGATTTTTGGATTTAAATAATCAAATGAAATAAATCATTTCTGCCAGATATTGACACGTGTCCTATTTGATGACTTTTCCAATTTATTTCGATTTTTCGTTGAGTCACACGCTACATGTAAAATTTATGTGACACGTGAGCGTTGAAATTTTTAATTATTGGTCAACATTCATTTCACCGAAATTTTGATGTCTACAGTTGTGTTTCATAAGAATGATATGTACTTTGCTAATCCTGATTCTTCACTTTAGGGGGAGAATCAGACAGAAGTTCAAACTCTTGATTATACTATTCTAGATATAGATAGTGTGAATGATTTGGATTTAAGTGGTGATGCCTTGGAAATAAGTGGTGATCATTCACACGAAAATAATGATGTGAATGAATTGGAACTGAGTGGTAATGTCTTGGAGACAATTGATGATCATTCACATGGAAACAATGTTGAAAACCTTGAAATGGACGAGTTGACATAGCTAGATAACTCACTGCCAATTTCCTCGCCATCGAACAGTCATGTGCTGCTAGCTACCTCACAGTCGATCTTGAGTCCCAATAACCATAATTAATCATCTTCGATCCCGAATGCACCACCACCATGTCATCTCCTTGATCACGTCAACTGAGGTATTCCTAAACTTACTTATGAGGCTAACCCTAAATGCAAAACTAGGTATCCGGTGAGTAAGCCCAACCCTGAGTCTAATGTATTATACTCGTTAAGTAATTATGTGTCTACTGGTCACCTGTCAGAATCAAATAAGTCATTTGTGCGTTAATTATTTACTATATCTATTCCTAACAGTGTGCATGAGGCTTTAGCTGATCCATGTTGGCAATCAGCAATGAATGAAGAGTTGAAGTCTTTGAAGAAGAATGCTACCTGGAAGATCACAAACTTGTCAGCTGGCAAGAAACTTATAGGATGTAAATGGGTCTATATGGTGAAGTACAAAGCTGATGGGATGGTGGATCGCTTCAAGGTAAGACTAGTAGCAAAAGGATACATTAAAAAATATGGAATTGACTATACAGATACATTTGCCCTTGTGGCCAAGATCAATACAGTCCGTGTTTTGTTGTCCTTGCCTGTAAATCTTAATTGACCATTACAACAGTTCGATGTGAACTAAGTACTAGTAGATAAAGGGAGGTGTCAACGGTTAGTGGGAAGATTAATGTATTTGGCACATACGAGACCAGACCTTGCTTATGCCTTGAGTATTGTTAATCAATACATGCATGATCCAGGAGAACAACACATGAATGCAGTTATGAGAATATTGAGTTATTTGAAAGGAAGTCTGGGGAAAGGATTTTATTTAAGAAGAATGGTCATTTTAGTATTGAAGGTTATGCAGATGCTGATTGGGTTGGTTCGAGTGATGATATGCGCTTAACATTAGGTTACTTCACCTTTGTTGGTGGAAATTTGGTTACTTGGAGAAGTAAGAAGCAAGGGGTAGTAGCAAGGTCGAGTGTAGAAGCAGAATACAGAAGTATGGCCGTTGGTATTTATGAGATTTTATGGCTTAAACTACTACTACAAGATTTGTGTGTCAAACATAGTCAATCGATGAAGTTGTTTTGTGATAATAAGGTTGCTTGTGATATTGCTCATAATCCAGTGCAACATGATAGAACTAAACATGTAGAGGTTGAGAGGTTCTTTATTAAAGAAAAGTTAGAAGGTAAAATAATTGAAGTGCCTCTAATTAGAACAAAAGATCAAATACCTGACATCATCACCAAAGCAGTTTCTAGTGAAAAGTTCTCTAAGTTTCTAGACAAGTTAGACATGTGTAACATATATGCACCAACTTGAGGGGGAGTGTTGACTTGTATAGTTTCCTATAATTTAGGATTTCCTAGTTTAGGATGGATCCCGTGTAATCTGGGAGAAATCTCTTTGTATTGAGGGAGAGAACTAAGGGTGGGTAAACAGGGACTGATATGCAGGTCGGGGCGAGGGTATTTACGAGGTGGACTAACCCATTCCTAACATACAATTAATGGCATGATCTAATTATCTTTCTTTCTCCATTTCTCATTCTCCCTCCCACCTCTACTCGACTTCTTGAGACAAAGAGTAATTGAGTCGATTCGAATTCGACTGTGTCGACATCATAGTAGCCAACCACCACACGACATCCACTCATCATCGTCTCTCGACTCTCTTCCCGTCCGCTCATTTGGGAGTTGCAACCATCACCACTATGGGACCATGATTTTCTGAGCACATGACACTTGGCAAGAAGGATTGGAATGCCTGAAGCCATGGACCCTGCCAAACTTTTGCCAGGCTAGGCTTAACGCCTATTAAAGTACTTGTATCCCAAGTAAGGAAATCCTAATTCAAGTCAAATTATGATATCTTGGGGATTATGCAAGTAGTCCTAATCCTAAGAAAATTGGATATCTCCTAGATAGTTTTTGGATTTAATGAAGATTACTTTCCATAAAAGGACTCTCAACATCTCTATAAATACTCTAACCTGGGTATTTATCAAGCGACGTCTCTCTAACTCTCAAAGGAATCAATGACAAATGAAGATACACCTCTCACATATTCTCTCTACGCCTAAAAGAGAGATTTGGAAATGCTTTTAAAATGGTTGAAACTGCTTTTAGTGAAAATGTTTTTGAATCCAATCCTTAGTAAGTGAATCTTAGAAAAACACTCGAAGCGCTTCCTACAAGAAGCACATCTGGTGCTTCTATTATAGGAAGCACTTCAAGTACTTTTGGATCTAAAAACATTTTCTCTAAAAGTTCTTTTAATTTGAGTTATAAGTTTCTATGTCACGTGGCAGAGCGAGTGGTAAACACTGTTCAATAAACATAAGATAACTACGTATTAAAGAAATTATGTCTGATTCAAATTTTGTAAGATTGTAACACATGTTTTGTTTTAATTATAGACAATATATTTCACTCATCATATCATATCATGCTATATAAAAGTTCCTACTCAAGTTTTTCTCGTCCCCAAGCGAGTGATTAGTGGTGCATAGTCCTTTCCATTCGAAGGACCATGCCAAAAATAGGAACTTGCCCTACTAATTTTCACTAAATGCCCCATTTCAACAGCAGAAATACACGCTGCAGATAGACTCGCTCCCAAATCCATGTCCCACTGCTAATTGGAACCATAACTTAGTGTATATATAGACGTTTTCCAATCCCAGTTTTACATCAATCAAGAAAACGTTTACATCATTAAGAAAACCACAAGTATTCTCATTAATAAATTTTTGAGAGAAAATGTCCAGCATGCAGCAACCATTCAATGCAGGCCAATCCCAAGGCCAGGGCCAGGTATGAGATTGATGTTTTCAATTCAAGCAGGGTGCTGTTTTTTCCACCCACCTGTCATATTCTCTCACCCGTTGACTATTGAAAATGTTCATGACAAATGGATATAAAGTGAGTGGGGAAATAAGACAAGTGCGTGGGTGCAAGAACACCTTTAAGCTGCAGAACGTAATTTATTAGATGACCATCGTACTCGTGCTGTATATGTGATACAATGCCATATGTTTTATGTTGTTGGTGCAGGCTAAGGCAGAAGAGTGGATGCGGTCCACACAGGAAACAGCACATGAAGCTAGGAACGCAACAGCTGATGCAGCTCAGTCAGCCAAGGAGTCTGCTCAGCATGGAAATGACCAAAGTGCTGGATTTCTTCAGCAGGTTATAAATATTTCTTGATTAATTGTTAACTCCTTCACTCTTTTGACATGCATGAGAATTTGAGTGATGCTTAAGGGACTAAACTAATTAAGTTTAGATGATCACAAATTATGTGAGGGTCAAATCCACTTATTACATCAATTTGTATATTCAGCTGTCTATAAACACGTAAATTGCCTAGAAATCAGCTAATGTGGTCTAAAATTTTGATCCCTCAAACATTTTCGAATAATTTTCAAACACATGCTGACTATAATACAAACAAGTGGGACGGTCATCAATAAATCTTGTAAACTTTCTGATAGAGCTATTCTCAATTGCCACAGACTGGAGAGCAAGTGATGAACATGGCACACGGTGCTATGGACAGCGTGAAGAACACACTTGGAATGAATGAAAAGAAATGAAGAAGATATATACCAGTAGCAGCCACATCTTCCTATAACGATTTGTGAAGATGTGTGGTATCAACTAATTAGCATCTACATACGTACTTCGATGGATATAGGGTTTTGTTAATTGGGAGCATTTCTTGCTCTTAATTCCTTATCGTTAGGGAGACTCAATTTAATTTGTCTGTCAGTGTCAGACAGAGAAGTCTTTGAAAGGAAGCTCATGTCATTAGTTGGAATAAACTCTACAGATATATTCTTTAGTTTGTTTTCCATTTTTCTTCCACATTACAGCAATCAATGTAATAAAAGCTTAACAAGTAATGCAATATGCCATGCAATGCAAACAAATTGTTTTCTTTAACTACCTTTGTTAACTCCATAATATATCTTCTGTTAGTAATCCTATAACACCACCAGGCAGTTAATTTCAGTATTCAGTGCTCGACGCTGATACCCAAATCGTTCAAAATTCTTGTCCAAGTAAACTACTACTAGTTCCCTATCAATTCATCTAAACTTCTTCCTAATTAGTTGCTCAACGCTGATACCTCAAACTCCTCTTCCTTCATTAACAAGTTGCTTTTATTGTTCTTTCTATCTAGGCTTAGGGTTAATTTCTTGTGATCCCCAAGTTAAAATCAACAGAGGACAAAACCGAAATCCAGTCCAGCGAAATATATATTAGGAAGCAAATCAAGCTGATCTGAACTCCAAATTGACCCTTCTGCATTAATCTTGACAAACTTGCCTCTCCAACATTTATTGCGCTCCAAAGAAACTTTGTCTTTCATGCATGGGATAATATATATATATATATATATATGTAATTATGTATATCAGTCATCATCATTCACTTGCATACAAGAGCCGGTCGATCATGGATCCTTCTATCTAAGGATACCGATGATGATGCGTTTCATTTTTGTAATCTTGAATGCAAGATTTGAAACTTGAAGATGAGCAGTTACACCATGGTAATATTATCTCCCTTGGATCTTCTAGTGACTGCTTTTCTTGAGGACAAAAAAACAGCTTTAGCAGCTGGGGGTTGTCTTCTAGCTTTTTATCCATTATATTGGTATTAAGAAAAAAAAATACTATTTTCTCAATTCAATAATGACGGTTCACTTTCCGTACTACCAAGTCGTCCGGAGCATTGAAGAAAAGAAAAATTGCATCCGTTGCTCTTAAATCCTTTCTTTGGAATTCAACTCCCTCGCCCACATGTTGAAGTTTTTCCAAATACTATTAGCATTTACATACCCTGTAAGTAAAACACACAGAACGCCAATAATGTGTTTTGTACAATCAAATTCAATTTTAAGTTCTTTAGAATTTTAAACAAAATTAACTAACATTTCGTTTTCATTTAACTTGTTTGTTAACTATTTTTAGTTTTCAAAAACTGAAACTACAAGCTACTTTTTTTTAATCATTTGCCACACTTGCGTGGCTGTTGGAAGGTTTGACACTCATCCAATTACAGGAAAACGCTTTTAGGGAAAATGGTTGAAATCACTTTTAGAGATAATATTTTTGGATTCCAAAAACACTTAAAATCCTAAACCCTTATTGGATCGGTGCTTCTTACAAGAAGTACTTAAAGTTTTTTTCCAAGATTGACTTGTATTTTTACTGAGCATTGGTTCCAATTTTTTATTTTATTTTATTTTATATTTTTTATCAAAAACACTTTTAATCATTTTTAAAGAACTTCAAAATGAGCTTGACAATTAGATCCTGTTTTCTTGCTATCAATTGCAAACAAAAAAAAACAAAAAAAAAAAAAAAATTTTTTGGGGACATGGAGATAAGAATAATTTTATATAAAAATTATCAAGAAGTTAGCAGTTTGGTCCAAATTTCTTCTCCGATACATATAATTAAATTAAATTTGTTAACATGACTAAGCAACTCTTTGGAAAAATTAAATATGACTAAGTCGGCGCTTTCTTAGATTGGTAGTACGCTCACCACTTTGTTAGGGTTAGTTAAGATTATTCTTAGTTCCTTTTATTTTCCTTTCTAGCTCGGGTTACCTTTTCCAACCTCTCTTCAAGATCATATGCCAATGGAGGACCCAGAAAACGTCCAATCAAACCAAATAAAACGTAGTACATCAAGATGGTCTGAACTTCCAATCGACCCTTGTGCATTGATCTCATCAAAGTAGTCTTTGCAAACGTATTGCGATTCAAAGCAGTTTGTCCTTCATGGAATAAGGCCGTCAAATTTGTATCGCATTTGTCATTGTCATCGTCGTTCCCTTGCTTACCGGAACCACCATGGATCCTTCTTCCTCAATATACCGACGATGATGGGTTTCGTTTTTCAAGTCTTGAAGGCAAGGTTTACAGCTTGAAGAACACACCCGATGAGTTACGCCATGGTAATAGTATCTGTCTTGGATCCTCTCAAGGATGGCTGTTTTTCTTGTGGAACAAGAAACAGCTATATATAGCCGCTGCTCTTAAATCCCATCTCTGGGATTCAACTCCCCCTCCCACGTTTCAAAACGTTTCCAGATATAATTAGCATTCAATACAAGACGCAAAGTGCCGAGAGAGAGCTTTGTACAATCAAATTCAAGACATCTACTCATGCTAATAATCAAATTCAGGGCACGGAAAGTTACAATGTTGGCTCAGCGAAAGATTTGGCGAGACAGATCAGCAAAGTTGTTCTGTGTTCGAGACCATCTTGCAGTAGCAGCTAGAAAAAATATTGGAGTTTTGGTGATGTACGACTTCACAGATAGGTGGTTGAACCTATATAGGAATAGTAATTATCTTGCGTTTTGTACCACAACAGATCGTAGGTGGAGAAAACTTGCCAAGCACAGAACGTAAATTGACGTTACCAGCTGTGACAATCAGGTTTATGCTTTACACCAAAGCTATTATGTCGAAGTCTGGGATTTCTCCAAGTCCTTTCTCAATAGAAAGATGATAATCTGGCCTGATCAAAGAGCAAAAATTCCTAATAATTACAGGGATTACATAATCAAAACAGGAGAAGATGTATTCCGAGTTGTGCGGTTCTACAAGGATTTTTTCAGTGAAACAATTGCGTTCCATATTTATAAGCTGGAATATTTGATAGATGGTAAATCGAGATGGATAGAGGTGGATTCGATTGGCAAGAGTGCTTTGTTTTTGGGTTTGAAACAGTCCATAGTAATGAGCTCTGCACACGATGGCTTAGAGTGGGATGAAAATTCAGTTTACTTCACACATATCATTTAGGTGTGTTTAATTTGAAAAACAAACAGGTTGAAAAAGTTTGTGATCTTCCAAAGGGCCCTGCACCACCTGTTTTTTGGATTGACCTGAATATGCTTCAGCATTGCATGCTAGGCTAGGGAGGAATTAACTCTGCCTGGGGTGAGGTACATTCATCGGTGTTTTCTGCAGTACTAGAGTTCAATTATTTGAATCGTCTACTTTTCAGTTTTCATTTTTTTTAGTATT
This sequence comes from Pyrus x bretschneideri, assembly GCF_019419815.1. Taxonomy (NCBI): domain Eukaryota; kingdom Viridiplantae; phylum Streptophyta; class Magnoliopsida; order Rosales; family Rosaceae; genus Pyrus; species Pyrus x bretschneideri. Next base: position 703,735 of record NW_025999679.1, read on the forward strand.
CGGGAACCAAATAACTCATCAAGTTTTCTACTTAAAAATTAACTGAACTAAACTTTGTGGAAGTCTTGGAGAAGTGAGTGATTTTGACCTACAGTAATTAGCGAGATGAAAGGTTTGAGTTTCATATCATCAGCTTTCTTGGGATCCTGATGGTGGATTACCTCAAGCAATTTAGTTTTAAATTTATTCGATTTGTTGGAATTGTTTTGTTCAGGATAATGTTGAAAGACAGGAAGTTGATGCTGCAGATTGTAAGACAGTAGATCTTTCAGAGTATGCAATCACTTCCTTTTAATATACGGGGACGATGTATTCCTAATTGTGCGGCTTTACAAGAATTATTTCAGCGAAACAATTGCGTCCATATTTATAAGCTGGAATGTGCTATAGATGGTAGATCAAGATGGATAGAGGTGGAATCGATTGGTAAGAATGCGGTGTTTATGAGTTCGAATCAGTCCACAGCATACCTTCGCAACTGGCAGTAATGAGGTATGCACATGATGGTTAACTCACAATGGGAAGAAAATTCAATTTACAACACACATATTGGCAGGAATTAACTAGCAAATTAGGAAACTTAGTTTCTTTGCTCGCTTGAGTGATTCAATTTTTTTCCCTGAATGAATGCTGGTCAAGAACTTTCCAGTTAACAAGATTTTTGGTTTTTCTATTTCTGTTTTTTGGAGAATTACAACAGACGAGATGATCATGATCCAAATTTTTGGTTTTTCTACTGCTCCCATCAGTTTGTAATCATGATCCAAATGCAGTGGATGCACTGCAAACATTCTTTCACCTTCATAATCACCATTAGATAATATTTCAAAATGAAAGGACGAGAAAGAAGAAAAAACTAATTTCAAAGCATGAACCCTACATATTGCCCATCGATTTAGTGTGCGTGGTACTGAATCCATGGCAGCAGTGATGGGACTACAATTTGCTAGAGATCTGGGATTCTCTAGTGTGATGCTTGAAATGGATTCCAAAGCACTGGTGCAGATGATTAATGACGCTGAGGACTGCTATGAAACTACAAGTTGGTCTAATTGAGGAGTTAAATCCTTATCTCTGAGTTTTGAATGATATTATCTACACTAAGAGGGAGGAGTAGGTTTAGCCTCACAATGAGCTAGCAATAATGTAGTTCAAATTCATATTTGGTGAGAATCGAACCTAAGACCTCATTCGCTTACAAACGAAGAGGAATACCACTATGGACATGCAAATTTCGGTGAAAATAGATGTTCAGCAACATATTAAATTTTGGCATGCAGGGGCTTACATGGCATGGGAGGGTGGATGAGTTATCGAGGACACATGTCAACACTTGGCGGAAATGAATTATTTGATTTTAATGTAATTAAATCAAATATTAATTGATGGAGACAAATCACTAACCGGCCCATAATCAAGTCCTGGTTCTTTCGTCAATTAATCAAGCCCACAATCAAAGCCAAATTCATTCATAGGCAAGGCTTGGAGAGTCTCTAAATACGAAGCTCCAAGATTAAAAAAGAGTCCAGAAAATCATTTATGTCCAGATGCTAAAGCTTTGAAACTCTGAAGCTCTCAAACACTCAAATCCCCTAAACACTCAAACACTCAAGAAAACCCTTCGCGTTCTTTGTCAAACCCATGAAGAACCACCAAGCACCCCTACACGTGCCGGTTCCTCCATTGCCAAGTTCCAAAATCTTGCAGCATCCGTTTATCTAAGATCAAGTCATCGCAACCCTTGGATCAACAACACTGCACACCTTACATTTCGGAGATCGAATCAGAGGATCAAATTGTAAAGAGATTGTAACCTAAACCCTATATTAACACAATTATTACTTTGTACACTGTGTTCTCTTATCATTTGTTACAGAATTTTCGTGTTTACAACCACTAAACTATAGTACTAAGTGACAGCTAATTTTTCTATTAAATAACTACTTTTGAAACAAACGGAAAAGTAGTAAATAAATATAAAAAAAAATAATTTGAACCCTAGTAGAGAAAATAGGAAAGCAATCAATAGTATTATTTTATAGCGTTTTTTTCATGAAAATACTATTAAATTGCCATATTATACTTTTAATAGCATTTAAGAAACTTAATATGGCGTTTATGAGCAACATGCTAAGGAAGCCTTACTTATAGAGACAAAATTATATACCATATTTCACACCTTTTAAAACATTACATGGAGGGACAAAAAACCCAATAACAGAAAACAAAGCCTAACCCAAAAAGAAAAGGGCCGACTAAATTACAATTCATGCCACTCGACTATAACCGTTAATAAACGGCCACGTTAACCACTACACGACAAAAAATCATAAAAACTACTCGGTTCCTTTCCCTTTTCCATTCAATACCCGTGTTACTCTTCCCCCAAACCTCTATCATTTCAGAAACCCTATCACACAAAACATACTTCCCCAGAAACGTTAAAATCTCCATAGTTTCTGATACTTTCAAGTTGGATTTTTAGTAATGCAATGCACAAGTTCAGCCATATCCCATAAAAGATAAGTGTTTCAAAGGTTTTCCTACTACTCAAAATCGTCCTTTTTGCATGGTTACATTTTGAAATATGTCAAATACGATAAGCACTAAAAGATTAAATGACTAACTTAACCATGCATCATCATATGCCTTACAATAAGCACTAGAAAACCCCAATTAATTAAAAACCAGAAAACTTTCAACAAGCTATCAATCCCAGATTGTCTTGGATGTAAGCTGCACAGAGGTTAAGGGCAGGACCAGTAATTTTGTGGGCAATTTCAGGATTGAACACAATCTGACTTCGATGATCAGTCTAGTCGAAGATAATGAAATTCTTCGGGCAAATGCTAGAGGTTTGAAATTCAACACCATGGAAAGGTTTGAAGTTTACTTTTTCAATTCCAAATCAATAGTAAATGCCCTCACTCTTCCACAGGAAAAACTAAATGGAAACAAAATCCCAAAGTTAATCAAACATTATCCAACACTTCGCACAATAAACACACAAAGAAAACCCAATTAGTCTAACGAATCAAAATTTCAAAAAAAAATGAAGACTATTTCATTAGTCTAACAAAGCAAAAGCTCATTAGTCATTACTAAACTGGAACCTGATCAAATCACGACACAAAAATCAAATTAAAATGATTTATTAATTTGAGTTGTTTCCTAGCAACATAAACAGAAGCTAATTACACAGAAACACTCAGAAAACAAACAATCAGCAGAACTAAAAATTACTTGAACAATTAATCCCAATTCAAAACCCTAGATTATGAATCCAAACCAAACTAGATCATTCATTATATCCTATCATCCAATGAAATCAACAAGAACTACCTCAAAAGCAAACAAATCAACCTTCAAGCCCCTTAAAAACCAAAACCCAGAAAAAGTTACAGAAGAAAAATGTAAAGATCAAAACTTTGAGAGCAAAACCTAGGTTTTAAGGAGAAGATGGCAGATTAGAGCCAGATTATCGATTGTAAAGGATCAGATAATATTGTGAAAAAAAATGAGATTGGAATTGGATGCAGAGATCGAACCTGGAAATGCAGAGCTTTGAGTTCCACTCTGTGGGGAAGAGAAAAGAGAGGCTATGGGAGAGGATGAGGAGGAAGGTTAAGAGATACCTGGGAGATGCAAGCGGCAGAGAAGAGGGAAAGAAGATGATAGGGTTTTTGTATGGTGTAAATATTGAAAAAGATAAGGGGCATTTTTATCTTAAAATGTTAAAATTTTGTGTTCCATGGACGTGGAACGAGTCGTTCTAGGGTGGAGGCGGAACGAAAAATCAGCCAAATTTCGTCCCGTAGGACAGCGTGTTCCACGGTTTTTGGGCACACCAAACGTGGGACAGAACGCCTCATCCCAATGTATTCTGTCCTGTCCCACGTACCAAACGGTACCTAAGTGATGATGCATATAGCTTGTGTGCTTAGTAATACTGCATCTAGCTTGTGTGCTAAGCATCTGCCCTTTGCATCTAGTTTGTACTGATTCTACACTTGTAAAAAATGCATGCATTATCAAGTGTTTGTTGCACTTTGAAACTAATGCTGCACTTTGTAGTGATGCTGCACTTTGTACTAATGTTGCCCTTGTGTGCTTAGTGATACTGCATCTAGCTTGTGTGCTAAACATATGCCCTTTGTAGTTCATATGTGTGTTTGCTGCACTTTGAACTGATGCTACACTTTGAAAGTGATGCTGCATTTTGTACTAATATTGCACTTTGTAAATTAAATATGCTTGTACTTTCTGTTTGTAAATTAATTCTTGTGTGCTAAGAATCTGCCCTTTGCATCTAGTTTGTCATTTATATGACTTCTTATTATTTGATAATTTATTATACTCATGATCATTTCATTTTTTTTAATTTTTTTATGAAGATGATGACAAACGCAAAACATCTTGCAATAAAAAAGAAATCAGCTTCTCTTGCTGTAAAGCATCGAGCAACAGATGAGAACTATGCTCAAATAAGGCTGAATCTCTTGGCCTTTGCATAATTAGTACAAAAGCTCAAACCGAAACTTGAAGAAAAGCCAAAAGTCTTGGCATTCATATATAAATCAGCTTTCGGTAAGCTAGTGAAAGATTACATAAAAAGTGATTTACAAATGAAAAAATCTGATTGGGATGTTATATATATAGTGAATTGGCATGACACTGAAAAGGGGATGCTCAGATTCAAAAACGGATATTGCAAAGTAAATGTTGATGATGTTCAACGAATATTTGGGATCCCAAACCGAGGTAGAGAAGCCCCTCAGTCAATAAGAGATTGCAGAATCCCAAAGCCTAGAGAAAACAAATTCATTGATAAATACTTCTCAGAAATGACAAGAATCGGAAAAAGAGAAATTGTACAAGCAATCGAGTTGCATTTGATGCTGGGACAACTGAAGGGGATCAAGAGCCTGCCATATAATTCTGTATTTGCTCAACACTAATCTACTTGGAAGTTCAACGGGGAAACTCCCTTGGAGTTTGGCCAAATTGCAACTCTATCAATAATATCAATCAGTACAACTGGGCCAAGGAAACAACAAGATACTTGTTGGAGCCAATCGATAGAACAAAGAAGAGGAAAAGAGACAAACAACCAATCGTCAGTGGCGCTGTTGTACTTTTACTGGTAAGCAAACAAAAACTAATAAATAAAAAAAATCAGTTTTTGTCCTATTTTACAAAAATATACAACTCTTTAACTTTTATTTTGTCTATAATATTGGATTTATGATCACATGACAATCATCAACCCAATAGAAGGAAGGGAGAAATGCTCACCAACAACAGTGAAGTGGGATTTGGCAAAACTAAATGCAAAATTCTACAAAGAAGCAAATGAAGATTTGGGGGTAAAACTAATACTACAATCACTTTTATGTAAAAACATGATTCTACATGTACTTTCTGTGCAAAGATATTCTGCACTTTGATGCTGCAATTTGAACTGATGCTGCACTTTGAACTGATGTTACTCTTTGTACTGATGCTGCACTTTGAATTGATGTTGCTCTTTCAACTGATGTTGTACTTTGTACTAATGTTGTATTTTGTGAATTAATTCTGGTTGTACTTTTAGTTTGTAAATTGATTCTTAAACATTTGAAAAAGACAATGAATATGCGTCTAAATTTTGTGAGTAAAAACATTAACTGTCTAGGTTCGATGCTTCATTTTCTATTGATGCTGCACTTTGTAAATTAATTATGGTTGTACTTTCTGTTTCTAAATTAATTCTTAAACATCTGAAAAAGAAAATGAATATGCTTCTAAATTTTGTGAGTATGAACATTAAATGTCTAGCTTCGATGCTGCAATTTGAACTGATGATTGACTTTGAACTGATGTTGCAGTTTGTAAATTAATTTGGTTATACTCTCTGCTTGTAAATTCATTCTACACAACTATGCATCTACATTGTCGATCCTTTCACAGATGGGCAATGCAAAACAAATTGAGGATTCAATTGAATATCTCCCAGAAGATGATGATGACGACTTTGTCGATCCTCCACCTACGTCAAAAAAGAGGAAAATGGAAAAGAAAGTAGCTAAAAAGAGACTAAGATCCAAGAAAGCTAAACCGTCAAACAAATTAGTGTTTCATCCTAAGGTGAAACCGTGGTGGGTCCTGAGCAAGTAGCTGATAGGAGCATATTTATGCGCCTTAGTTAGCTAGTTCTTATGCATTTTTGTTATGTTTTCTTCGTTAAAGTAGTCTTTTAAGCTACTTTCATGTGTTTTCAGGTTTAAAGGACATATTACATGAAATGATGCAATTTGGAGCTTTTGGAGCAAAACTGAGCTGGAATGTGGTGTATGCAAATAGAGCACGAGGAATGGACGTCCAAAACAATGCATCACACAATCTTCCTCCTAAGCCGTGCATCCACCATCCCATTATTCATCCCATCCACCATCCATTCAACCCTAATTCCACTAACCCTAAATACAATATTCATGCCATTTTCTTATTAAGCCACCATATCATTTCTTTATTATCCCTAATCCATGCATCCATTCCATAACCTAAAAACCGTGCAGCCAATCTTCCCATTCTAATCCGTGCATTGCCATTCCACTAACCCTAATGATTCATCCACCATTCCACTAACCCTAACACTAACCCATTAGTGCAATCCCCCCCCCCCCTCCACCATTCCACCTAACTATCACTTCCCATTATCTCCCACTAATTATCCATTAAGCCATGCACTAACCTATAACAAATCATTCCACTTCCACATTATAATTCATCCACCCCGCATCCACCTTTATACATATTTTTCTCCCATTTTTCTCCACCATCCACCCTATTGCCGCAGCCACATTCCCATTATTCAACCATTAAGCCATGGCTCCCATTTAATTAATCACCCTAATGTCCCATAATTCTAATCCATTCACAACTTAATTAACCATTTTTTTTATTCAAGCCGTGGCACCCATTCAGCCATTCATCATTAAACCCTAAACTACATTCATCATTTCCACACCATTCCATTTCTTATTCAACCATTCACCATATATTATTATTCATTAATCCATTCACTTCCCATTATTTATTCACAAACCGTGCATTGCCATTAGGGCTAATAAACTAATAAACCATTAAGCCACCATCACCCTAATGATAAAACCTTATATCCCATTATTCATTGAAACCCGTAGAGCATTCTCACATTCTTTTTCCTCCGTAGCCAATACAACCTAATACTCCATTATTCTACTCCCATTATTCATTCCCCATCATCCGTGCATAAACCATCTCATTCCACACCATCCTCCATCACCTTACACACCTTCCTACACCACCAATCCTCCCTAAATCCATCCCCAACCCAAAATAACAACCAAAAACACAAGAAAACCAATCTGCCGCAGAAGGAGAAGAGGAAAGAGGAGCTTCGACGCGCACCAATTCACGTGGATTCGTTGGGCGTTCTAGGTGTAATCAATCCTTTGTGCTTTATGTTTAAATTCATTTGTAATTCTCTTTTTGTGAACATGAGAGGCTAAAACCCCCTAGTTAGCTAGGGGGTGATTCGAAACCATGGTTATACTTGCAATATGAATTGATTACTTTTGGTTGGGATTTCATAAGTTGTGGATTCAATTTGTTTAACTGCTTGATCGATAACTTATTTATGTATGTTGATTGAGAGTGCACGCTTAATTTTCATGCATGAATATGATGCTAGAATATAAGTGAATTTCACCTAATAGTTATGGACTTATATTCACAAGTAGTGGAGGTTGCTTATAAACAATTGCGTTAATTGAATTCCTGGCAAGAGTATCATGCTTTTCATAGTTACAAATGCCTTGTCGATGCTTATAATTTCCAAAGAACGTAATGATTCTAACTTGTATCTTTATCATGCTGTTCATATAGAGAACTTGTTAGGAATAATTTGTTTGCGATGCATATTCATCCAATTCAATGATTCTAGGGAAATTTGAAGGTTAATTTAAGCGGACCTAATTAACTTGGAGTGTCGAGTTCCATAATTTATCGAAAGACCAACTGAGAATCAATTTTGTATGCAAGTATAACATGTGTGGAGATGAACCCCTTGGCTATTCCATCATCCATATTTTCATCTCATTCATATTTACGTTTTGCCTTTAATTACAATTTGTCCATTTAATTTAATATCGTCCAAACACAATCCCCCCTTTACTTTATTGTCAAATTAGTTAGAAATCAATTTAGTTTGTGTTTTTAAAGAATTTTGAGTCCTTTGGTTTGTCTTAATGTTTTAACGTTTAGTTTCACATTCTTTGAGTCTAGTTTAGTATTTTATATTGTTTTTACGTTTTTGAGTAAAAAATCCAAGTGATTAACAATCCCTCCTAATCCCCGGTCCAGAACGATCCCTACTTACATACTTACTACAATTGACGAAAAGAGGGTTTAATTTGTGCGCGTATAATTATCGCATCAGTAGCCAATGAGGATGAAGCCGTAGTGGTACCTAAACTTCTTAAAGTTGTTGCTGATGATGAGATGATTGATGTTCAATAGCAAGAAGATGATGATGATGAAGGAACTATTTCAGATATGCCGAAAAAAAGGCAATGATCAAATAAGTGATGATGAATTTCAAATGACACTGTCTGCGTGGATGACAAAAAGAACAAATCCAAGATAAGCTAAAAAGTCAAGACGATGACCCAGCAAACAAAATGATAAAATCCAAAAACAAGCTAATAATCCATAATTGATGATACATACTAATATTCTGTTATAACCGATGATGCATACTGGTCCTAGATTATAACTTGGTAGTATGAATTGAACGGCCCATTTTCTCTCTTAAAATTTTCTTTTATTAATTAATGGAAACATTAGGATACTGATTGCTAATCGGACATGGAGCTCCATAATAAGTGCAAAATCTAGGACCAGGTGCTCTGCAGCCAAAAGAAATAAATACATGCATCACAAATCCTTACTTAAAACACAAGATAATGTCAAAGAATAAATAAATGCATTCCAAATCCTTACTTAAAACACAAGATAATGTCAAAGAAGAAAATACCTTAAAAGTTATATGTCTTCATCAAATAGTTTTATTTCCAGTATTGACATTGTGGTTTATAGGACTATAGATATACGTTTATAATATAAAAATGATTTGTTTCTGCATAAGGGCTATAGATATATGTTTATCATATAGAAATGATGATTTTTGCTATTTCTCTGTAATTTTCATTTGAAATTGTTTTTATTGCCTTTATTATACAGCTTCTGGCCATAGATTCCAATCTCGATTAGAAATTCAGTCTTCTAATGTTTCCATTAATTAATAAAGAAAATTTTAAGCAGAGAAAATGGGCCGTTCAATTCATAGTACAAGTCAGAATCTAGGAACAGGGTGCCCTGCACACAAAAGAAATAAATAAAAGCATTCCAAATTCTTACTTAAAACACAAGATAATGTCAAAGAAGAAAATACCTTAAAAGCTATATGTGACTTACTATCATTCTTCATTAGATCTCACTCTTCACCTGTTTCCCAGATTCATCGTGAAACCAACCCATAAATACCCTATTGTCAGCTCCAGTAAAAAAATTACATTGCAAATCACAATAAGACTAATGATATTGGTTCGCCTTTCGTGCTCGCTAACAAGAAATTACAGAATTACTTACAATTAAGGGAGGAGCATGCAATTTGAGAATTGTGATCTCACCTTGCATGCAATGGCGATTGTAATTGCAAACTCGATTATTCGATTATGATTGTAATTGGCAACTATGAGTACTGTGAATTGAAATCAATCCTATAGCCACAAGAACATTGATATAATATGATTAAACAAACTTAGCAAATTATACAAATCCAATCCAAGCCCTAATTTATAAAGCTATAATCCTTATTGAAATTCGAATCTCTGCAACCAATGCCAAAGCCCTAAATATATTAGATGAAAATTACAGAGAGATGACTGAAACGAGCAATCCGACCTTTTGACGATTTCAATTAAGAACACGGTTGTTAGGGTTTCAAGTTTATGATTGACTACATACATGACTTAAAAAGCTAATAGATGATTTCCTTACAAACAGTAGAAGCGCTTGCAGACATCTAAGCTTCTAGAACCAGTTCTTTGCATAGGTTTAATTTTGCAGATTGAGCTTTTGGTAGAGTTCAGGGACAAGAAATACATGGCTTGTTCTATACAGGGAGTTTTAACGAAAATGGCCTGGTACTATTCATTCTTAATCAAAAAGACATTTTGTGTATGAAAAGTCCATAATGGATAAAGCTCTTTTCTTTATTTATTCTTATGCCATTATTTTATTATTGTAGAGGGGTCCACAATGACGTTGACATGTCTGTCTGGAAATAAATTATTTTACATGATGCTATTCAACTTATACTAATTTGCTGCCAGCTCTTTATGCTTCCATCATGTTGTCGATGTTATGCAGCTCTTCTTCTGTCAAATTATTCCAGTACTGTTCATCGCCTTCTACTAGCTCTGCATCTCTTTCTTTATCTTCTTTCACCTTGTAATACATATCTTTTGTTTCTCCTTTGAAATTTTGAGGCTTCCAGTATGGCTGATGACGGGCTTTTGACTTGCTGTAAATATGCATTTCTTCTTTTTCTGCTACTAATATCATATCATAACTAAAATCTTCAAACTCATCTAAGGCAAACATTTGGATCTCTCGAAATTTTAGAATACCTTTGTATGAAGGAGTCCACCTGTGTGGAGAGATAGGGATAGTCTAAAGGACTTTTCATTAATCATGGCTATGTGCCTAGTTTTCTGCTTATGCATATGTACATACCAATCTAGAGGGCTACTAATAAAACTTATGCAAGTTTCTTTCCACTTTTCTAGATACTCTTCTGCTACTTTTATAAGTTTTTCAGGAAATGATTCTAGTTGGGAAATATGGTTAATAAATATTTTATCAAGATAATCAAACTCTAATAGTAAGGACATGGTAACTTCTACCAAGTTATGTTTTTTCAGATGATCATAACTAAAATGCCATGGTCTAAAATCTCTCATGTTAATCTTGGCCACAAGTATGCTAACCTCTAGTTTACAAATACAACTCTCTATATTATCACAAAGACATGGTGGGTACATCTTTATAATAATATCCATCCCTGATTTTGGATCAAAGATGGACTGATACAAATTACATTGTAATTGTAATTGTAACTCTTTCATGGACTGTGATGCTCTGCTCAGGATTTCATTTTGCATATCTGATGGCATTATCCTTAATTTTTCTTTTGAAATTTTTCTAACAGGATACCATCTATTATTAAGTCTAAAGATATATTCCTAAGAAAATTTTCATATCTTTCTTGTTTTTCTTTGTCACTCAAATGCTAATGCTGCTTCATTTCAATGTTTTCATCTAAGAGCTCAATCTTAATCTTTTCCATGGGCTCACTAACCTATTGTTCTATGGGTTCAATAACCTCTTTTCCTTTATTCTTATGTTGATCAGTTTCCAAACCTATTTTCAATTCTCTTTTCAGGGTGTCACTTGCCTTATGCTACATTCTGAGATATTGGAGTTCTTGGTTCATTTTGGTAAACTTACTAAGTAATGACTCATGTTCCCTAGAGATAGGTTGGAGTTTGTGCTCAACAGAATGAATATGATGCTGGCTTTGATGGAAATTAAAATTAAAGCTATCAAACTCTTGTTCTAAGGCTCTAATTAATTTTTCATGACTTAACCTCATGCTTGACTGTTTGATTTGGATATTCCAAAAATTATCTAAGAGAATCTGTTGCCTATCAGAAAGTGCTGGTACCTTTGACCTATACCTCAAAGTGGATTTCTGATTCCTTCAACAATATTGCCATTAAAGTTGAAAATGGGTACTCGTGGGGATGCTGGTTTGCTTATGCTATTTTAGAATCCACTGAATGGCGGAGTTTGATAGTGCATCATTATGTTACTGAATGGTGTTCTTCTGCCTTATGGTCTTGTGCTATTTGAGGATGATGGTCCACAATATTCCATTCCTATTCAACAAATTAATCTTGATAAAATATCAGCTAATGTATGTCATTACCTTTTATAATGCATCAAAATGGTTATAATGACAAACTATATTTTGACAATCTGTTATAATCGTAAATACTTCATTGTGTAAAAATAAAGAAAATGCCTCAAGTGAGTTAATTATTCCTTAAATTTCTAAATCTGTTGATGGTGATCTTGACTGTACATTACTAAATTTTCTGGACGAATATCTACAAACTTGTTCATCAGACTTTGGTGACTCTTTATGCTTTTTCTGGTATAGTATACCTACCCATGCTAATGATGAAGCATTTGTTTCAACTATTTTGTAACAATCATCTAATGGTAATGTTAATGGCTTAAGTTTAGTAATTTCTTCCTTTATATTTTGAATTAATTTAATATCTTCACTATTAAAATACTTTTCTTCCCAAATCAGAGATAAAATTTCTTGCATAATTTAACAATCCTAAAAATGTTTGTAACTGTTTCTTATCTTCTAATTTATCTGGAAATTCTAAGACTTTTTTTAACTATATGATCTTGTAATTGTATTGTACCTGACTTAATATACATTCCTAAAAATTCTGTATCTTGCTTTTCAAATGCTAGTTTATTTTTGCTAATCACAATACCATTATTGATAAATTCTTGTAAAACTATCTCTAAGTGCTTTCTATGTTCATTTCTATTTTTACTATATACTAAAATATCATCTACATAAACTACAAAAATTATCTTGTTTCTTGAAAATTTGATCCATCTTTCTTTGAAAGATCAATGGAGCATTTTTAAATTCAAATGACATAACAAGCCACTCAAAATGTCCTTCTAGACAAGTAAAAGCTGTCCACTCAATTGATTCTTCTACTAATCGTATTTGCCAAAATCCTGATTTACAATAAAATTTACTAAAATATTTACTCTCATGAATTTTATTTATAAGCTCATCTTTATTTGGTAACTTATAACTATCTTCATATGTATTATCATTTAATCTCTTGTAATTATAAACTATTTTAGCCTTACCTCTCTTAAGCTTTGAATGTTTTCTCACTATAAATGCTGCTAATCTATGTCTAGACTTAGAGGGTTTAATTACTTATAAATTTAAAAACTCTTTTATTTGTTGCTCAAACTCTTGTTTATCTAATAAACTACAAGGCATGTCAGCTGTCTTTATGGTTAAATCTGGATTAATTATTTCTAATTTTGCTAGTATTTTATTTTTATTCCAATGTAACTATGGCTCTTCTCCTATAATTCTAGTTTGTTCTGCTAATTGTAATAATTCTTCTAAACTTTTTGGTTTATTTAACTATAATATTTCAATACGAGTTCCTTCTTCTAAAATTGGATATTTATGTTCAAATATTTCTTCATCAAACTTTTCTATGTTATTATGCTCATCATTTTCTTTTGAGTTTTCCAAATAATAACTATCTTGACTACTAGATTCTTCTATACTTATGATTTTGTATGCTTCTACAGCATTACTTTGGTCAGTTATTGTAATATATCTTTTGAAAAATGTTATGCTAGGATTCATAAATAAAAAGCCTTGTAAACTTTTCAAAAAATTTAAACCTAAAATGAATGGGTATGATCCTACTGGTGAAACAAATGTTAATGGTAAATTAAATTGTTGTTTTTCTACTTTAATAGACTCATTATTGATGCAATGTGTTAAGTAAACTGGTCTCTCATCAAACTGTGTTATTCTCACTGGTTTTGCTAATTTTTGTCTATATTTTTCTGGTACTAACTCTTCTCTTATGACACTCTTTGTACTCCCTGTATCTATCATAGCTGTTGTTTGTATCTTATGTTCTTTTGCTAATTCAATTTCACAATTTATGGTAATTAAAGAACTATTTTTTGGCTTTTCTTGCTATAAACAATACTTCCTAATATTTCAGTATTTTCTTGTGATTCTGCTCAATTAATTTCTAATAACTTATTATTATAATACTTTTTGCACAATATTGAATATGTATTATAATATTTATTTGCAACTAATTTACTACACTTATGACATTTTTCTGGCCAACCTAAATTAATGCATTTATATTCTTCTTCATGTTGTTCTTCTATAAATGCACACATATACTCTTCTAAATCACTATTTGTGCTACTTGAATTTTTCGAGTCTAAATCTATCATGTTAATACTCTCTATACTATAAATACTCTTATTATCACTTAAATCATCTAAACTATATATTGACTGAATATCTTCATCTTCTTCTAACTTAAACAACTCCATCAAATGTACTTTTTCTCTCGACTGTTTTCCTAATTTTGGACATTTAGGTCTAATATGTCCAACTTCTCCACATGAATAACATTTACAACTACTCTTATCTTTTGGTGTTTTATATTTTCCAATCTAAGGTCTGCCACTTCTTTTCCTACATTGTTTTGGAATATATTTTCTCTTCTTATATGTTCTTGAAGGTCTTATGCTGAAATTCTTATGCTGTTTGTAAGGTTTATATGACTTATATTTCTTTTTGTATATTTTCTTATGCTATTTTTCTTATGACAACCATATTGTTGTGGTAAATCTATATTTTTAAAACTCATGTAAAATTGCTTTCTAATTTGTCTCTTAGCTTTTATTTGACTACACTCTTGTCTAATTATATCATATACATGTTGAATTCTAGGTCCTATTGCAATATCATTTTTCTTTGGATGCTTTTGCCATTCATTCCAAATCTTTTCTCCTATTGGTCCTTTTATTTTTGTCATATAAGTAACTAATAAATTAATATTACTAATTATATCTGTTCTTCCTAAATATTTAAAGAAATCTGTTGTATACTCAGCTATATACTGTAAATCACAAAATTTTAATTGTTCTAAATTTCTAATTGCCTTATTTGTTCTTGTTCACTTCTGCCATTTAATCTATTATAATCTAAAATTTTTGTTTAATCAAAGTAACAAAACCATCAATATTAAAATGTGTTTTAGTTTGTCTGATGCTATTCTGGATTTTGAACTTTCTATGACTGAAAATAATAAAAAACTAAACCATATAAAGTATGTTCAAAATAATCTAACATATTTTGTGAATTACTAAAATTTAACATTAATGCTGCATGTACGTAACCCTTTTCCCATCTCTCAATTGTTCTTTCCCAATCTTGTAGATCTATATTATCTAAATTGAAAATATTACCAGCTATATTAATTTGTTCTAACCCTCTCAAATATGGAATCCTATTTTTTCTAGGTGGTTTTATCATAGTTTCTTCTATGTAATCTACTTTTGCTTTTTCATTATATTGTTCATTTGTTGGTCTCAAAAATTGCTGGTCAGTTCTACTTGCGTGTCCTGAATTTTTTACTCCTGATATACTACTTTCTTCTGTTGGATTACATTCTTCTTTCAATTCTAATAAATTATTATATTCTTTTGATCCTAAAATATGTTTTACTCCTATTTCTAAAATTAATTTTTTCATTTCTTCATCTGAAATTCTATGTAGTTCTAAATCATGTCCTATATTTTTCTAAATACTCTTCTTCATCTAAATGATCAACATCTTCTATAAGCTTATCTACAATATGATCAAAAATTTTCTCAACTAAATTAATATCTAAATTATCAAAAGCCTCTATCATTTTCGATCTCACTCTCATATTCTTGTATATTTTCTAGTTTCTTGTAAGTACTAAACCTAATTGTTGCGTTACCTGTACTAGTTTCATATATTTGTACTTTATCTGGTTGTTTACTTCTTGTTACTTGTAAATTAGGTAATGTCCACTGAGTTCCTTCTAAAAAGCTATTATCTACGGGTTTTGCTTCTATCATATTTACATGTTTACTACCTAATGTTTGAACTAAATTTTGAAATTCTAAATTAAACTTATGATTATATTTATCAGACACTTTACCAATATACATTAAGCTAATACATAAATTTTTATACTCTCCTTTCATATTATAATTTTTTGTTCTTATGCTTACTTTAATATATTTACTAAATTCATTAATTGTCATAACATAATTTGGAATACATCCTATGACTGCTAAGTTTGAACTTAAATCTACTTCAGTTGTTTCTATTGCTGTTGTTGGTGATTATCCCATCTATCATCATACACACACACACACACACACTAATGCTTTTGTGCATACTTGTGCTTTGGTTAATCCTGTTATTTCAATTAGTATTGTTTTTATATGAATCTGACTGAAATGTGATTTTCTCAAATGCATAACTACTTCCTTACTAATTAAATTAAATGTAACTTCTTTATCGATATAACTAACTTCATGTTGACTGATGCTACTTACAATTCTGCTTCTATTTTCAAATAAACCTAATTGGTACAAGTGTTATTTATTTTTCTGTGTTTTCTCAAAACCTCTTCGAATAAATTCGTGTGCTTCTTCTTCATTTGGATAAACATCTTTATCTCTAATTACTTCTTTTCCTTTTTTTCCTAAAGAGTTCCGTTTTCTATTATCAAAAGGATTTAGCTTAGGTCTTCTAATATTATTACTTGCACTTAAAGTTAAATTTTCTAGTTTATCTAGCAAAGATGGTGGAAGTGATGAAGATTCGTTATGTAAAACTTGGTTTATTTCTGCTATTTGTTCTTCAACTTGATCTAATTTCTCAGCTAAACTTAAAACTAATTGAATAATTAAATTATTTTGCCTAATCGGAATATTACTACTGGCTACTTGTGTTGAAAAATTTGTTAAACCTACTGGTTCTTTATCAAACTTACTAATTTCTTTCAAAGCTTGGATATATTTTCTGCTAGTTCTTGAATTGGTCATTAGACTAATAATTTATCTATTTTATTATGCAACTTATCTACTTGTTCACTCAACTCTTTTTGCACTAATTGAATATTTTGGACTTCTAATTTTAACTGCTCAACTACTTCTAATGATCTAAGTTCTACTTATTTCGGCTTACTATCTATGAGGTCAACAAACTCTTTTATCTCTCTTTTGCTCGGAAACCTTTGAATATTTTTATTATTATCTTCTAACTGAGATGTAATATAATCTAAATTTTGTCTAATTGGTTTTATGGAATTTTTCTGAAAATGCTCTAACAATTGGTTTAACAAATGATTATGCTTATTATTTTCTAATTTTATATTTTCTGCTTGACTAATAATAAGATCTACAATACTATTGGCTTGTGAATTTTCTTCACTATGCAAAATATGATAATGCTTTCTCAATGGAAAATAACAAACTAAACTATTTTGGTCTAATGTTATTTTCTGTTTTGAGGTTCACTAATTTCTAAATTAAGGTAATCTATCATAAACTACAGTCTACCTTTCTCTAAAGTTACGGATAATTGATTTCTTAGAAACTCTCTTTCTTCTCTCAAGGTCTCTAAAACTTGATCTGCTGCTCTTTTTGCTTCTAAAACTTTATGCTGTATTTATGTATTATTATATTTACGAATAAATGAAGGATGTTCAAGATAACCAAGATAAAACTTCTGCTTCTTCAAAGTACCGCTAATTCTTTTGGATATATATTCTGATCTTGTCTTTATGCTAGTTATAGTTGGGTGTCTAGGACAATAAATACCTGGTGGTTGTGGTTGACAAGGTCTACAAGGACAATAATATCTGTTGTTCATACAAAAAAAACAAGTATGATATCAGTTGTATCAATGACTTCCATCCTCAAGATACTTTACTATTATAATTATACTATTAAAATGCTAAACTTGGCTTTGATACCAGATTAGCACAGCAAACCCGACTAAATATTCACATGGCGATTATAACAACTAGACATAAAACCTTACACATGGAACTCGACATGTTTCAGCATGACGGCCACTCACAGTACTATAAGGCCTTAACAGCTGAACTCAGAGGTACCCTGGTTAATGTCCAGTTATTTGTATGGCAAACATTCAACTATAACAGAGTGCTCGAACAAAGTATGATCGTCAATTTAACAGGTTAATAATATAACTACAATAGTGTTTCCCTATTTTGGACTAGAAGTCTTATTAAACAAACACACTAAAGAAAGAAAAGAAAGCTTACTTAAGACTTGGAGATTGTTTGAATATGTACACTTGAACTTTTATTGATATATAGAATGTTTATAAAGATAGTTGTTTACGAGGAAGTGTTTACAAGGATGCTATGAAGACTAAGGATGTTTTGAGAGTATGAAGATGGTGTGAGTATATGGTGAGAGTAGGGTGTTCAGGTGTTGAGATATTGAGGTTTGTTTGTACAATGAAGGGAACTGTTTTTATATAGACTGGGTGAGAATACCCTGTTCTAAAATCTTTATAGATGTATGGTATGGACAGTTCCTTGGTACTTGTCATCTTCTACTGTTGTTGAAATTATAAGTACTGATTCTGAAACGTGATCTGACTTATTTGTCTTCTTTTTGCTTTGCATGTGAACTTGCTTATCTTCTTTTGCTTTGTCTTGATAAATGTATGTGAGCTTGCTGTATGGCTTTCTCCTGGAGCCTATTTTTTGCTTTTGTTTTGAGTATGCATGTGATCATTCTGAAATGTTTTTCTTCCTCATCTTCTTTCTCATGCCCAATTTGGGTATTATCAAAATTTTCTGTCCTTATGATTAAAATGAAACTTTTCAGGGTGTTTTGGTTAGTTTCCCCTTCTATGTATGGTTAGCTCTGCGTTTATATTCTAAAGTGTCATTACCATCCCCGAAATGCTCACCCCCACTGACTTTTGTTGATTTGTTAATGACTATCTTGATGAAATTATTTAAAAGGACAAACTCAAAAGGAGAACTGAGTAGTATTGTAGAATGTTACAAGTATTTTTCTACCGAAAACATGTTGCAATTGTTTTGATTACAAATTTATGTTGGGACTCTTTTCCTTTAATTGGTTCAATACTTTTCTTTGACTGTGAGCCACGTTAAGCTTGTGATAATGCTGATTAAGTAATGTTCTGGCGATGGTAATAGCATCACTCTGTTTCTAATTATTCAATCTTACGTTAGTTAACCCAACAATGATACGGATACTGCTTTGTAGCCTGTGATTTTTAGTTTTTTGTCAAAAGCTTGTAATTTTACATGCTTAATTTTGCAGATTTTGTATTATAGAAGGACCTGAAATGGTGCAGGACTTTGACAAAATGGAGTTGCAGGAGATCCAAGATAATATACGAAGCTGATGAAACAAGATTTTCTTGCATATGGAAGAGGTGAGCCCACTTTTTTCGTATTAGCACGTTGTTGCATATGATTGCCACTTTAGACGGACTTCGTTTTAATTTTTCTTGCCAGAAATTTGCGGTGTGTGAATCGTTTCCTTGCGATTGGCTCATAGTATGAAGCCAATTCATCCCAAAGAGCCTTCAACTTGGTGTAATAGTCTGAAACAGATTGTTGTCGTTGTCGAATTTGATAAATCCTTGAATCGTTTCCTTGTGAGAATTGATCCTCAAGATCCTTCCATGCTGCTGATGCGGATTTGCAGTAGAGTATACTGCAAGCGATGTTGCCTTGCACAGACTGCCAAATCCATGACAAGACCATGTCGTTGCATCTCTACCAAATTGGATATTTGGCATCGGTGCTTGCAGGGCTTTGGTGTGATCCATCAATAAACCCAACTTTGTTCTTGGCGCTGAGAGTGATGCGCATAGAGTGGCTCCACTGACCGTAGTTGTGTCTGTCAAGGAGTTGTGAAACTAAAACAAGACTCGGTGCATCTGAGTGGTGTAAGATGAGAAGATCGGATGTGTGAGGCACCGCCTCTGTTGGTTTTTCATCGGCCATGTTGGCTGCGTTTGTTGGAGAAAATTTGAGTTGTGTTTGTAGCGGAAGTGGAATGGGCTTCTAGAGTCACCAAGATCGGTGCTCTAATGCCATGAAGAAAGTTGAGGTTCCACCATAAAACCAATTGGCAATATGGGGAGTAGCCCAACCTTTTATAAGCTCATGCAAGTTCCCTCATTCCATCAATGTGAGACTCATTCTCAACATTTTGAATTGTGAGTATGTTGGTTGTTTTATAAGATGTGTGTTCACATTGCTAACTTATGAAATATGATGTCCTTATTCAGTATTTGGCTTTCATTCAGAACTAGTTGGGAATTGATAGTTTTACAGATTTTTGGTTTATCTTGTGCTGTCACACTTGTTGAAATATCTTTTCTCTGGTTGTTTCCTTGTTTTTTACGGTTTCTGTTGAGCGAAACATAGTCTATTTGTGCTGATTATATGCTAGTTAAATATGATTTCAATTTCTATTGTCTTGATTTATCGTGTGCTTGTCGTCCACACTTAATGATATATCTTCCCTCTGGTTGTTTCCTTTTTATTTTTTTATTTTTATTTATTTTTGAAGTTTCCGTTAAGTGAAAAATAGTCTGTTTGTGCTGTTGATTGTATATGTGGTCTGTTTTGAGGGATTTTCATCATTGAGTGACTTTGATTTCTACTATTTTCAGTGAGGAAGGGATGAAAGGGACAGAGAAGAGAGTATGTAGTGTTTTGCATCGCAATGAGGCCAGTGATGAACTGACATAAGTGGGAGATACGATGTCGAGAATGAAACGGACCAGAAAATTATAAAAAATCGGAAAGAAACATTTTTAGTATTTGCTTAGATGAATGTTGTATAAAAATTGAGCGATTATATGGTTGTAAAGGATTGATTGATGAAATGACAATGTTTCAATGGTTGAATGATTGTATGACATTTAATAGCATTTTGCAAGTGTTATGCAAAGATGCTTATAGTATTTGGGCAAAGCTATGGATTATATAGAAGTGCTAGGAGAAACAATAAATGTTATAAAATACATTTCATAGTATATTTTTTTTTATAGCAATTGAAAAATGCTATAGAAAGTGTAAACTTTCTACACAATGGTCTAGTATAGCATTGGCAAAAAGGGTGAACTGTCAATTTAGTTTTTGAATTATCATCTCATTGAAAATTAGGTCCTTAAACTATGTTTTTTTAGAAAATTCAGTCATTGAATTAAAAAAAAAAAACTGCCAATTACATCCTTAATATTATATTCGAAGTTACTATAATCAATTTTTTGTCAATTTAAGTTACGTTACTTGCATGAGATACATATTGGAGGGTAGATTGATAGTTTTTCATAAAGAAGTAGTGTATGAAGTTAACTTTAGAGAGTAAATTGGTAGTTTTACATAAGAAATAGTGTATAACTTTAGAGGGTAAATTGGTAGTTTTACATAAGAAATAGTATAAGTTAACTTTGGAAGGTAAATTAGATGTTAGATTCGCAACCTATATGAAAGGTGAAAGGATTTTATGTTAGAAAATGATGGTATTACACTCTAAAGTGTGTTAAGTGACTTAGGTTGACGAAAAATTGGATAAAATAGCTTGAATATAATAGTATGGATGAAATTAGCAATTTTTAATGAATTTAAAGACTTATTTTACCGAAAAAATAATTCAAGGACCTAATTTTCATTGATGTGATAATTCAGGAACTAAATTGACACTTCACCCTTGGAAAATATATGAAACACTTGTATAGCATTTATTGAATGCTATAAAAAGTGGTTTGTGGTGTGACAACTGAACTACCCGTAATGAATTTCTTGCTCTAGATAAAATCAAGAAAAATAATCAAAACTGTACGTCGTCTTCATAGTTCACTAAATCTCACCAAGAGTATATGTAATGTAGTAATTCTTCAAATGATGTCGTTATTTTAAGGAAAGTACGGACTCTATCGTGGAATTCCCCAATATGCACTCATGATCAAATTATCTATTTTTATGTCTCCTCTTATTGACCGTCTTTGCAAAATATTAGATTGATTGAAGGAGAGATAAAAAATGAACGGATAATATTTCTTCAGTAGTCATAATTTGATTGTATTTCTTGGTGTTTTCTGGCTATTTTAATTGCAAAACATATTGGCACGAGTTCTAAATAACTATTTGTTGTAATATCTCCCCCTCATTGTCAGGAGACAATGTCAACCTCGTATTTTTTTTTCCAGAAAGGAGATCGAATTACCAAGTTGCAGCAAGGAAGCTGTCCGATGAACTAGAGAACGTGACAGTTAGCCGAAGACAAGCCTATACCGTATTAAAAAAGGCGATCGGGAAGCAACCAGTGGCTTCTGGCGAAGCTTCCGTAAGGCCGACCACTACATGGTGGAGAGGTGTCTAACGGGCGGTGGCAAACTTATATATGCCTTTCTTTGAGGGTATTAATTTGTAATTGCCAATACTTTCAGGTATTGTACTTGCAACAAACCACCATTAGTCAGGTACAATAAATTTATCCAAATTTTTACATCATATACAGGTTGTTTATCAAATGGAAGAAGATCAGAAGCTTAGTGTTACTTTGGTTTCGCTGGGTTTAATTTCCAGAAGGCTGAACAGAAGCAAGAACAAAAGACAGAGGAAGCTGAACCGAAAAAGTTTTTCTTTCTGTTCTCTCTTGCAAAAGTATTGCAGAGGAATAATCTTTGTACAGCACACACAATGCGCACTCACACTGCTTTACATTTAATTGATGGCCTTAGCTTTAGGACCACACAAAAACACTACTTTTAATCTTAGTCACTCATCAACCTAATTACATGGATCAAATACCACATGGCACTCATGGCCTTACATCATTTAACCTTACACTTGGCAGATATGCTCAAGTGAATACACACATTAAAACTCACCTTATTTCTAATACTTAATCAGCTATAGACTTATAATTCAACACTCCCCTTTAAGTCTTGAGCTGATTTCACTCCTAGCATGCTCCTGAGATAATTAAACCGATCTTTAGGCAGAGGTTTTGTGAAGATATCAGCAAGTTGCTCATTAGTTGGACAGTACACCAGATCAATGATGCCATCCTTCAGTGCGTCCTTGATGAAATGGTATCTTCTGTTAATGTGTTTGGTCTTTTGATGGAACACAGAGTTCTTGGTGATTGCAATTGCTGAGGTGTTGTCACAGTGCACTGGAGTGGCTTCAGTTTGAAATTCACCAAAATCTTCAAGAACAAATCTCAACCAAATGGCTTGAGTAGTTGCTTCTGAAGCACTAATGTACTCTGCTTCTGCAGTGGAAAGAGCAACACAATTTTGCTTCACAGATGCCCAAGAGAATACTCCACTGCCAAAGGAGAAAGCATAACCAGAAGTACTCTTACTGTCCTCAATTGATCCACTCCAGTCACTGTCACAGAACCCAATTAACATTGAGTTCTTACCTTTCACATATTCCAGACCATAATCAAGTGTGCCCTTAATGTATCTTAGCACTCTTTTAGCAGTTCCAACATGCTTACTGGTAGGGCTGTGCATAAATCTGGCTAACAGACTAGATGCATACATAATATCGGGCCTGGTTGCAGTGAGATATAAGAGACTTCCCACCATGCTTCTGTATAACTCTTCACTTGCTGCACCACTTCCATCATCCGTGGTTAACTTCTCAGTTGCAACCAATGGAGTAAGCACAGGTTTGCACTCCTTTAGACCAAATTTGTTTAACAGAGAGCTTGCATATTTCTTTTGGTGGATGAAAATGCTTGAAGTTGATTGAATTATTCCCATTCCAAGGAAATGATGGAGAAGACCCAAATCAGTCATCTCATACTTTCGTGTCATGTCTTCCTTGAATTTTTCAAGCATTTGTTTGTTGCTCCCAGTATAGATTATGTCATCCACATAGATCGACACAATCAAAATGTCTTTCTCTTCTGCCTTGATGTATAGTGTTGGTTCACTTAAACTTCTTGTGAAACCACATTGTAAGAAATATGTATTGATCTCTCCATACCAGGCCCGTGGTGCCTGTTTTAGGCCATACAAGGCTTTGTGAAGTTTATATACCCTGTCTTCCTCCCCTTTAGCTACAAAACCATCAGGCTGCTCCACATAAACCTCCTCCTCTAGAACACCATTTAGAAAAGCCGACTTGACATCAAGTTGATAGAGTTTCCACCTCTTTTGTGCAGCCAATGCTATAAGGGTTCTGATTGTATCTAACCGAGCAACAGGAGCAAAAGTCTCATTGTAGTCTATTCCTGGTTTCTGGGCATATCCCTTTGCAACAAGCCTTGCCTTGTTCTTTTGCACGGTTCCATCCAGGTTGAGTTTGGTTTTAAACACCCATTTTACTCCAATTACAGGCTTGTTACTTGGCCTTTCTACTAACTCTCAGGTTGCATTCTTTTCAATCATGGAAAGCTCATCCTTCATAGCATTCATCCAAGATTCATCCTTAACTGCATCTTCAAATTTCTCTGGTTCTATAATGCACAGATTGCATTGAGCAAGTACATCATCCAGCTTTCTCCATTTTAATGGAGTATGATCAAATGTCTGAGTGTCACTCACACCTGCACTTGACTGAGAATTGTCCTGTGTATCATCAATACCACTTGCAGCTTCTTCCAATATACCAGGTGATAAACCACTTGAACCTTGAGTGTCATTTTCTGCATTCTCACTTCTTGGTGTATCCACAGTGTCAATTTCATAAGTAGGCAGTGACATATATCTTTCTGTGCTTCTTTCCCAATTCCAAGCTGAGTTTTCATCGAACACAACGTCTCTTGACAGAATCAGTCTCTTAGAGAGTGGATCAAATACTCTATAACCTTTCTCACATTTTGCATATCCAACAAAGACTCCTTTTATACTCTTGGGTTCTAGCTTGTGTCTTAGCTCGGATGGAGTATGAACATAACAAACCGAGCCAAAAACTTTCAAATGAGCAATACCAGGTTTCCTTTTGCTGTAAGCTTCAAAAGGTGTTATACTATCCAGTGATTTGGTAGGACATCTGTTTAACAGATAGACAGCAGTATGCACAGCTTCTGCCCACATATAGTAAGGCATTCCTTTATCATGAAGCATAGACTTGGCCATTTCAATCACAGTTCTGTTTTTTCTTTCAACCACTCCATTTTGCTGTGGAGTGTAAGAGAGAGACAGTTGCCTTTGGATTCCCTCTGTGTCACAGAATTGCTTGAATTCATTTGATAAGAACTC
Source organism: Pyrus x bretschneideri (assembly GCF_019419815.1). Taxonomy (NCBI): domain Eukaryota; kingdom Viridiplantae; phylum Streptophyta; class Magnoliopsida; order Rosales; family Rosaceae; genus Pyrus; species Pyrus x bretschneideri. The sequence goes on from NW_025999679.1 coordinate 728,771, forward strand.
CCCTCCTCTATCACTCCTTACACATTTTACCTTCATTCCACTTTGCAACTCAGTCATGGCCTTGAATTTCTGAAAACAAGTAAAAGCTTCAGATTTGAATCTAAGGAAATACACCCATATCATCCTGGTTGCATCATCTACAAGCAACATGAAGTACTTGTTTCCTCCAGTAGACTCGATTCTCATTGGTCCACACAGATCTACATGAACCAATTCAAGTGGAGCACTAGCTCTTTGTGCTTGACCACTAGGAAACCTTTCTCTGTGTTGCTTACCATATTGACAGCCTTCACACACTTTGTCATACTCATCCAGATATGGTAATCCATGAACCATGTCATTATCCTTCAATTTCTTGATTCCACCAAAGTGTAGGTGGCCTAATCTTCTGTGCCAAGTCAGAGAACAATGAGCAAAACTGGTCTTCAACACAAGTTGTTTCTCAGGCTGTAGAGATAGAGGATAGCACCTGTTTTCTTTCATTTTTACACAGATAATTTGACATTTCAGAGAAGGACCATCAAAAACAGTACACATATGTCCACCAAACACAAGATAATATCCGTGCTCATCCATTTGTCCTACACTTAATAGATTCTCTTTCAACCCAGGTAGGTACATGACTTCTCGAATGTATTTTCTTCCTCTATTAGTCTCAATTTCCAGTGATCCCATTCCTGCCACATTAACTAACCCTCCTGTTGGCATTTGAACTTTCCCTGCAACATTTGTATTCACATCAACAAGAAGATCAACATTTCCTGTCATATGATTACTGCAGCCACTATCTATGTACCAATCTCCATTAACCTTAGTCTCAGCAACTGCAGAATTTACAAAAAATAAGTTTCCTGTTACTTCCATTTGGCTTGCACAGTTTGCCTTTGGAACAGACTTTCCAACAGTACACTCTCTGGCCCAATGACCAAATCTATCACAGTTATGGCACCTGGATTTCCCCTTATATCTACATTCACCATAATGAAACTTTGAACAGACCTTACACTGAGGTTTTACACCCTCTTGACCCATAATCTGTGAGGAAGTACTATTCTGTGCAACATTTGTGAATGATTTCTGCTGAAACTTTGGTTTCGAATCCCATTTCTTACCCTTTTGATTCCAATTTTTCTGTGGTTTAAAAGTACTAGACTGAGCATAACTTCGATTCTGCCCTTTTGAACTAACAGTAAGAGAAGAAAATGCTCTCTCAGCTACATCTGAGGAATGCAAATCAAACCTCTGCTCTTGACTCTTCAATATAGCTAGTACCTCTTGCAGTTCAACAGATTCTAAACATTTGGTGTTTTCTATCACTAAGCATATAGGATCATATATCTTAGTGAGACTGATTAACACCTTCTGAACTAATCTCTCATTTGACAGAATTTCACCAAACGTCTTCATTTGATTTATCAAATCATTTAAACGAGTAAGATACCCAGTCAAGGATTCATCATCACGCATTCTAGTGTATTCAAACTCTCGTCTAAGGTTCTGGAGTTTCACAGATCTTACCTGATCCCCACCGTGATATTCGCCATATAACAGATCCCATGCCATTTTTGCTGAGTCTGCGTTTGCGATTCGAGGGAAAATCTGGTCAGAGACTGCGTTTTGAATGATTCCGAGAGCTTTTGCATCTTTCATGAAGATTGCAGCCATTTTCTCATCATCGTCAGCATCAACATCTGTATCTTCATCAGTCTTAGCTTTCTTCTTCTTCGAATCAGAAACCGGAATCCCATTTTCCACCAGATTCCACAGTCCATATGACTTGAAAATTGTAACCATTTTGATTCTCCAGAACTCGTAGTTCTCACCGGAGAAGATCGGGGTCCTCACTTCAGCACTCCCAGATCCAGCCATCGTGAGCTTGTGTGAATCCAGAAACACGTAGTTCTTAGATTACAGATAAGCTCCGGCAAACTTCACCGAGTCCAGAAACGGTGATGTTTGAGCTCACAGAAAACACGCCCAGATCTAATCGAAACAAGGCTCTGAGGCCATGTTAGTGTTACTTTGGTTTCGCTGGGTTTAATTTCCAGAAGGCTGAACAGAAGCAAGAACAAAAGACAGAGGAAGCTGAACCGAAAAAGTTTTTCTTTCTGTTCTCTCTTGCAAAAGTATTGCAGAGGAATAATCTTTGTACAGCACACACAATGCGCACTCACACTGCTTTACATTTAATTGATGGCCTTAGCTTTAGGACCACACAAAAACACTACTTTTAATCTTAGTCACTCATCAACCTAATTACATGGATCAAATACCACATGGCACTCATGGCCTTACATCATTTAACCTTACACTTGGCAGATATGCTCAAGTGAATACACACATTAAAACTCACCTTATTTCTAATACTTAATCAGCTATAGACTTATAATTCAACAATTTGTAACTCAAATTTTGTATAGTTCATATATCATAAGTATACTTTCTCAAACAACTTTCACAAGTCTCCTTTTAATATTGGTCAATCAATAACAACAAAAAGGTCGAGTATCAAAAGTTTTCCATTTCTGACATGTTAACTGTTAGAAAATCACTAGATCCTAAAAGTTTAAGTTGTCATAAAATGGATCAACAATGTATATCAAACTTACACCACTTCCTTTCTCAGTTGCATGCCAATTCTGCACGTGGCGTGGCAAAGCAATAGGGTAAGAGACATGTTCACTAGATTGTAAAAATTTAAGTTGTCGTAAAATGGGTCAATAATGTGTATCAAACTTACACCATTTCCCTTCTTACTTGCATGTCAATTCTGCACGTGGAGAGGCAGACCAATAGGTAAGAGGCACAAACATATAAGTGCAGTGCCGTACCACCCTATACATTGCAAAGAAACAAAGAAATTGCAAACATGAATTGAGCTCATGACCGACCTCTTGCAAAGAAGGCTCTGATACTACGTTAGGCAACTAGACTTAAAAAACTAAGCCGTTAAAGATAAACCAACAATATATTTCAAGCTGACAACGTTCTCTTCCTCACTTGCATACTAAACCTGCACGTGGAGAGTCATACCAATAGGGGAAGAAAGACAAGCATATGGGTGCAGCACCCACCATACACTGGCAAGACTAACAAACAAGTTGAAAACAAAAATCGAACTCTTGACTACTTGCAAAGAAGACTTTGATAATATATTAAACAACCACAAAATGTCAACATTTTAGAGTCAAGTTACTCTGATACCAAGGGTTAGGTCAGAGTCTTGTTCACAATTGGAACGATCGAGTTGGGGGAATGACTCTGATACCATGTCAGGATTTTAGAGTTACGTTTGCAACCCACTATTAATAACACCGATATTCTTCTAGCTTTAAAACATACACATGCCGACATATATTAAGTTTTATCACTAAAGCCTTAATATTATTAGTAGTGGTAACATTCATTTATAAATAATAATCATTTTATCAAATTTCCGATGATTGTATTCTTGAACACTAAACTCTTAAAACTTAACCTATCAGAGAAAGGGCCAACAGTGTGTACTAAGCTTACAATCACAATGTCCACATTCTAGTAAATTAGGTGCACGCTCTTAATTGGTTCTCAACCTAAACAGAATTGACAGCACTTGGAAGGGAGAGAGAGAGAGAGAGAGGGAGAGAGAGAGAGTCTTCACTTGCAATTGCAAATGCCAAAGTTTGGAGCCTAGTAGGAAGCCCTCTCTGTCCTAATCTCATCCCTAATTCCTAGTTCCTAGACAAGTACTTGGATCCTTTCTTGTTAACACGTGGATCCCTAGGCTATTGTTTTAGATCCAAGGATGTTAAGCACCACCACAGGCCAAAAAAGGAAGATAAGACACCAATGAGGTTGTGGTCCTCTGTATTGAAAAATTATAGAGAGAAGGAATAACCCCTGAGCCTTAATTGGGGACCACATATGGGACCCATCATTTATGCATCTGACCTGAGCATTGTCGCTCCTCTGTTATTCTTTTGCTGGATTGATCTTGTGTGAAGCAATTTGTATCCTTAATTTTGATTAAGCATGAGTTAGGATCCATATTTCATACTCTTGAAGAATGTAAAATCCCACGTCGGAAATATGATAAAATAAAATATAATATAATGCTGAATTGTGAAGGTGAGTAAGTTGGAAATAGTGTCACCATCGATGTTGATTAGTAGTCTCTTATGCAATAATTCAAATGAGGCGAAAGGAAGAGGGAGGTTCAAACTTTCACCTCAGCGTAGGATTAACGTTTTTAACCACCAGAGCTACAAACATAACCATATAATCGTACCAAATTATTCATAAATTATAATTTTGTTCCATGGAACTTCAGACTTTGGCCATCATATTCATAAACATCAGTGATCACTAAACTTTAGTTTACTTCTAATTATAATAATTACAATTTTCTGGCCTGTTTCTTTTTCGGTTTCACAAGCTGTGAATCTCTAGAAACATTCTTAGGGGCCTGCAGTGTCTTCTTGCAGCTCATGATTCGTAAGCTCTGCCTTAATATGTCAATCTCTCTTTCCTTCTTAAAATGGTCATGCTCCATTGAAGCTATTTTGGATTTTAGAGAGGCAATCATTTCTTCCTTGGCTTTGAGCTCTCTCTTTAGCTCTTCCACACTGTCTTCTTCCTCTGCCTTCCAATACAGCCTATTTCCTGCAGTAAATACCAAATGTCCATTATAAATGATATATAGGCTCTTTATCCGAAAGGATTTTCATTTTTTGGTAAAAATTGAGGCTAGTTGTAGGGCTCATTCCACATCGAATTTCAACTATTGGAACCATCTATTTTGTAAGTCTCGATTCATAGATCATCCTTACAAAAATTCATTTCAATCCGAAACCATTTGCCTATTTAATTATCACATTGGAGTTTCAATGTTTCTTAGTAAACAAAGAGTTCGTCAATTTTTTTGAACTCAATTAGATGTCTCAAATATTTCTGATTGGGCTAATATTATAGTTTGGATCATTAAAGTACAACATTTTTCATAAATATATTTATCTATCTATGAATTAAAAGCACATTAGTGAAGAATTATTAAGATTATAATAAGTTCAGAGTTTGATTCTTTCAAATGTAACTGAAAACATATATTTGTAAAGAGGATTTGATTTAGTTATGTACACCTAAGAATCAAGCAATCTTGTAGCTAATTATAATGATGAAAAATTCAGTTTTTTTTATGATTCATTTTTCTTGTGATGAGAAGAAAAATAATCAATGACTTCAGACGAAGGAAAAGCCTTATAATATAACTACGAAAATCGCCATCATAATTTCTTAGATACAACTGTTTTGTTCCAAAAAATGAAGTTGAGTGTCGCTGGAACAAATTGTGATCGAAAAATTGCTATCATTTTTCTGTAAGTGCTAATTATAAAGTTTCCAGCTGAGAGAGAGAGAGAGAGAGAGAGAGAGAGAGAGAGAGAGTTACCAGAATGTGTCCTCTGAATGAGATCATCAAGCTCCACCTTAATAGCCAGATAAAGTTGCTTCCACTTTTCCACAGTCTCATCCCTCCTTGCTCTTTCCTCCTTCATTTGCTCAGCCAAGAAAACACTCCCCAACAACACTTCCCACTCTTTACCATTATTCTCCCCACCACCACCACCAACTCCACGACCATCACCACCACTGCCGCCGCCAACACTACTCTTATTATTATTCCCACCTCCGACCACCATAACCCCACCACCACAGTCCTCCATTCCCCTAATCCTCTCCTCCTTCTCCTCCACCACCTTCCTCAGCATCTTCACTTCCTCCCTCATCTTCTTCTTCTCTTGCTTCCACTCAGCCTCCTTGAATGCAAACACCATCATGTCCCTCTCATATGCTGCACTCTCCTTCTTCCTCTCACACACCATCTCACTCATCTCCTCTTGAATACTCCTCACCTTTTCTCTCAACCCTTTCTCACTTAAATTACCCTTCTTCTTGCTCAGAAACCCGCCCATCTACCAGTGATTTTCACACTCCTGCTTTCTTTTTCAGAGAGGACCCTTTCTGACATCGATTTTATCCAAGGGAGGGGGTTGTTTCAGAGGCTTCTCCTCTTGCTCTTCCACTTAATGAGAGCTGTGGTCTATTTTTATAAAGGGACTTGCTAGTTAGGTGCGCACTCACTCTCACACAACGTTAATAATGTTTGATGGAAGAAGCATCAACGAGCCAATGAATGAGGCTCGTGAAGAAGACTAGTGTCTTGTATGCTACATTATTTGATGATTTTTACACAGATATGGGACACACATGATCTGTATGCAAATATAATTGGATTATTCTCAAAGTCACATGCAATTTTCTTATTTAGGAGCGTGGGTTCTTTATTTCAAAATCTATTATTGTTTGGTCAATATTTTGCCAGCTACTTTTAAGTCAGCATAAGCCCCTAGTACCGTTCAGATAGCATCTATATACAGTTTGCATTAGTACCATTTGGTTCAAAAACTTATTTTTTGTTTGGAAACTATTTGGTTCAAAAACTTAATGCAAATTATTGTGTGCATTGAAATACAGCCACCTGATATAGCATTTCGCTTCTGTTTTAACACGTGTTTTAAGTGCTATTTCTCTACAACAAATCATGTAAAATTAATATTAGTATATCACAATTTTATCTCCACAATTTATTAAATAAAATAAACCAAATAAGATAAAATACTTATCTTTTGTAGGTAGAGAACACTCTTCGTTGATCCTTGATTAGAACAACTATGTAGGTTGAGGTGTGTAATCATTGTCTTTAAGAGTAGATTTTGCCCCTCTAAAACAATGTCTTGGTGTAGCAGGTTATGACGCTCTCTACCCTCCAAGATACAATAACCTATGATCCTTGTAAGCGCATACTCGCAATACTTAGATCGAGTGAACAACTCGATTCTTTCCTTTGGCATATAAGAAGTTGAAATTATAATAGCATTTGAGATAACACAAGAGATTAGGAGAGGAGTGGATAATGGGACTGTGTTTTAACTAGGTGGGGTTTGTCCGTTGGAGGAAAGAAAAGATAAATCATTCATAAAAATTGGCATAAGCCCCAAAGATTATATAAGACAAAGTAGGCTATACATGAAGGCCAATTAACAGCGTAGAACGTTGGCCATTATAAACCGACGGTTATAAATGAGTTAATGCATCAGTTTCAGTTTTACAGATAAAAATTGAAATTAGGACTTTAAAACCAATTGACTATTAAGTGACTATGAAGAGTTGTATTTTGAAATACACAATCAATAATTTCAACAATTTACTAATATTATATCTTATATACACACTTCATTTACTCAATGGCCTTTTTTTAAGCAATGCAGAGAAAGCTTAGGGTGAAGATTACACATACAAGGCACCAACCTTCTCTCGAAGAGCGATGACCATTACACCTGAAAAACCCCAACCCTTCTCCCTTCACATTTTTTTTATTTTATAATCTTGTAGGATACCAGTATAGTGCTAGCCACCTTTGTATTAATTTTTGCATTTGAACTTTTCCACTTCTTAAAATGACACATGTCATTGTATTACCAAAAAAAAAAAAAAAGAAAAAGATTTTGGCTAGAAAATAACGAGAAAAAATAGAAAATATAATTTCAAAGGCATTAAGCCCTTGTTTGATAGAGATGATTGGCTTGGATATGACTATTCACTATATTGAATACATTTTGTTACAACCCGTACCTTAAATATTGTATTTTAATCTCTAGACGTGTGAATGACTATTTTGCCCCTGAGTGGGTGTCTTAATTAATTTATCGAGCCTTGACTCAAGAATTATATTCGTGTAACTTCTTAAATTTCGTAATCCTATTTATGGTATGTTAGTATAACGTTGAAAGAAATTTACGAATCAAGATTGAGAGGACCAAATTGTAATTTTCACAACTTTGGAGGGCAATTGAGTAATTTCACTTAAACAATTTTAAGTTGGACTATAACAACCCATCCCTAATTTTACGGATTTTTTAATTTTAAAAGTGTGAATTGACGAAAATGCCCCTAGAGGCAAGATTGTTGATCTTTGTTGACCATCATTCTGTGACGCGTATGAACTACTATTTTACCGTATGCTTGAAGTACTTGATGGTACAAACACATAGGCGCAAATGGAATTGAATTCGGAGTTATGGTGAAGATTTTATGAAATTACGAAACTCAAGGGCATTTTAGTAAATTCATTATCCTAGATATTTTTCCCTTATTATTTATGTGACATCCCACATCGCCCAGGGAAGTGATTCTTATATGTATATTCTCATCCCTACCTAGCACGAGGCCGTTTGCGAGCTCACTAGCTTCGGGTTCCGTAGGAACTCCGAAGTTAAGCGAGAAGGGGGCTAGAGCAATCCCATGATGGGCGACCCACTGGGAAGTTACTCGTGAGTTCCCAAAAACAAAACCGTGTGGGAAAGGTAAGCCCAAAGCAGGGCGTGGTTAGGGCCCAAAGCGGACAATATCGTGCTACGGTGGTGGAGCGGGCCCGGGAAGTGGTCCCGTTCGGGCCAGGATGTGACAATTTGGTATCAGAGCCTAACCCTGGTCGTGGTGTGCCGACGAGGACGTCGGACCTTTAAGGGGGGTGGATTGTGACATCCCACATCGCCCAGGGGAGTGATCCTTATATGTATATTCTCATCCCTACCTAGCACGAGGCCTTTTGGGAGCTCACTAGCTTCGGGTTCTATCGGAACTCCGAAGTTAAGCGAGTAGCGCGCGAGAGCACTCCCATGATGGGTGACCCACTGAGAAGTTGCTCGTGAGTTCCCAAAAATAAAATCGTAAGGGCATGGTCGGGGCCCAAAACGGACAATATCGTGCTACGGTGATGGAGTGGGCCCGGGAAGTGGTCCCGTTCGGGCCGGGATGTGACAATTTAATAATTTTCAGGCCCGTGGGACCCACAACTTACCCAAGCTCTCTTCTCCATTTCTGCCACTCTCTCCCCATACTTGAGGAACCCTCTCGGTCTCTCCTCCTTGACTTTCCCCTTATCTCTTTCCTTTGGGTAGAACAACACAGCAACGACAGTGCCACCTTGCCTCACCAACTTTGGTGAGCTGTATTACTCGTTGACGTAAAACCAAACCACCATCATCATTTCTTCCCCGTCTCGAACCCAGGCCAGGCCATGGAACTCCAGCAGTGGCAGAAGCCACTGTTTATTTCTTCCCCTGATGAACTCTAGCGATCTATTAACATTTTCGACTAGGTAAGGACTCACACCACTCTGTTTTGTTTTAGTTTTCGATTTATAGCTCGATTTCGAGCTTACACGTGAGTTTTGGTGGCGATATTGCAGAAACCAACTCGGGGAAGCTATTTTCCTAGATTTCAGCGAAGTTCGCATGGTTGCAGGTCATTTTTTGGCTACTACTCGACCCCATATTGGTATATTCCTAATCTAATCTTCCATAGCATATAATCTATATATAGTATGTTGCAAATGGTTATGATTTAAACCCAAATCGAAGCTCAGGAAGTTTTCTTGGCTAAACCAGCAACTGGCAATTGCAGTGGTGCACCCACGACACAGAATGGGTCAACCCGACCCACGAACCAAAATCGGATCCGCGAATCGGCCCAAACCTATGAACTGTTAACCCTAACCTAGATCCGATCGGGATCCATTTCAAAATTTGGAAGGAATATTTCAAGGGAATATTCTGTTTAAGGATAAAATAATAGGAAGACTAATGAAAATGGCTTGAAAACTTTGAGTTTTAACGATAAGGAGAAAATAAAAGGTAAAGTGAATAGTACCAGGATTGACTTTTTAGTGTAAAAATGTGGTTTTTCGTTAAAGTGAACACTATCGGGAGTTTTTCGTTAAAATTCCCTAAAATAATCCATTAAAGTTAACTGTTGACCGTTAGTTGACTTTTGTTGATTTTTTCAAAATTTTCTCGAAAACCCTCCTAGACTAATTTCGATGTCCAGAGTCCATTTTTGGCATCCATTTAGTGAAATTCCAAAGTTTTAACGTAGTTGACCGACTTGACGGCTAGGTTGACCTCTGACTTTTCGTTGACTTTTTACAGAGTTTGCCCAGGACATTTCTTAGGGTATTCGATGCCCTAATTTCGAATTCACGGTCCGTTTTCCCAAATTTAATCATTTTAGTTGAGTTTTACTATTGGATCCCAATATTATGCTTAGGTGCAATTACTATCCGAGACTCCGGTTTTCCTAGCTTGAACGGATGTGACATCGCAAGTAACTATGAGTGGGTCTCTACTTTTAAATATTATATATTTATTTAGCTTCCATTTATACAATTGATAAAGAATTTTCTACGTTATGCCTAGATTAGATTAACGTTTATAAGAATTAGCGTATTGATGGAATTTATTAAATTACGCTACATCATACAAGATACACAAGTATGCGTATAATTATGGGATGCCTTAATCGTATTTATGGCCATGAATAATATTATGTCGCCTAGAATTATCAATTTAACGTTGCATGATCATATATATGATATATGCTCATCATGTGCTACACTGGTGTTAGTACTCGCCCAGGCCAGGGCCAGTCTTTACGTACATGTTCACTTCGCACCGTACGCACACTGTGGATCCATTGTAGGTGCCAGTCATGTCCTAGATTGCTATAGGCAATTAGGACTTGTATGTGATGCGCATAGTGTCAGTCTTCACGCGATTGTAGCACTAGAGCGTAAATCATTTCTTTACACCCAATTTTGTTCATGTCAGAATACCTCTGTATGAAGTCATGTGTCAGCATATGTCATTGAGCATTTGATATGATATGTTCATTTATGCGATATATTGTGACTACTTGACGTTATAGGATTATTTACCAATTATTGTGAAGTATTGCATTCTGGTGATATTGCCAGCTGCAGTAAGTATTTTCATACTATACGTAGTATGTTATAATTGGAAACTAAACTTGTTTTACGACGAGGGGTTATTGCAATTTTTTTGAAAAGGTTTTATAAAGCTTTATTTTAAGCTCACTCACCCTTGTTTTTCGCCCTCCAGGTTTTTGTAGCATATCTTTCGTGTCATTGATGATTCTTGGCAAATGTTTGGTATAGGAGAGTACCTTCGATGGTATAATTCTTATGTTACTTTTACTGTACTTTGCTTATACTCTGACATCATGTGTGAAATGGGTTCATTCCCTCTCACAAGCGCACTCTTGCATTTTGTCACTTTTAGGTTTAAATTTATTCATATTTTCCATATAACTACACTATATGACTTTGTCACCTTTATGGTGTCGGCCAACCCAACTCGATTTGGAGCCAAGGTGGACATTATGGGTCAGGGTGTTTCAGGGACTTAAACCACACCCAGCCCACTCTCTATCATTTCTTCCTCACCATTTCTGAATCCTTCTCTCTCTAAACTCTTTCTTCCTAAAACTCACTCTTTCTAAACCTGAGAGAAGAGAGCTCTCACTCTCCCACTTACCTTCACAACTAAGCCCTATTTTCTAGATAATTGAAGTCTATGGGATGCAAGGATCATAATGGTGCTCTCATGTGAGATCGGTGCAGTGAAGACCTCGGCACCATTGAAACCGAAAGCTCCAAAACTCTCAAAGCTCGAACCCAGGTGAATTATGCCTTATGCTCTAAATTTTTGGGTTTGTGGTTGATGTTTTAAACTCTGTGATGTTGAATTATATATTTAACTAGAGGGTTTTAACCTCTGTCATCGTAAGTGTTTCGAACCCAACCCCGAAGACGAACTCCGACAAAATGTCGTCGAGTACAGAGTTGGTGGGTGTTCCCAGCACATCAAATTTCTCCCTCTATGTCTATGTGATAGATTGGGTAGAGTGTTGAACTCAATTTCAAGCTCTAAACTCTGCATGCATGTTTATACTTTTTTCCCAGTTTTTGACGAATGTGAATGGACGAACTCCGACGAGTTCGTGGCTATGGGTGCTCCCTCTCGAATTGGACCCAAGTATTGAATTACCTTGCTACATGTGAAATTTTGTCTGTGAATTATCAAGGTTAACATGTATGCAGCATGCCTCATGTTTTCTAGAATCCAGTGAACAATTCCAAGTGAAGCTTGTCGAATCCGAGGTGGATTCGACCCCTCCTACCCCTGTTTTGGTTGCAGGTGAACTTTTAAACATTTTTAGGACAAGTTTCATGATTTTTATTATGTTTTTGAGGATTTTTCTCCAGGATTCCGGTGAAGCTCTGGCAACCGGCAACGGTGACCAACGATGGCCATCGTTAACTTTGACGACAAAGACTAAGATTTCGTTAGTTCTAATGGAATCTTCCAATGGCAAGGGCATATTTCGTTATTATTTTAAATCCCTCACTGCACTAGCCCGTGGCATCGGCGATGGCGAGTACGATGCTTACTTGCCGAACCGCGGCTGCGTGTTTGCCTTTGACGACTATCCATGGCAGCGAGTGTTTCCCGGTATGTGACACCATCGTGGCAGTGCATGGTAGCACGTGGCCGGAGCATAGCGGCGGTGCGTGACAGATCCGAGACCTAACCTTAAGTTTTCGATGTTTTAAATCACGTGGTGCCCTTTGTTTGTGCAAATTAGAAGCCTAAATGCTTGAATTGGACAATGTTCCATTAAAATGATGTTTTAAGCTTATCTTAGCTTATAATGATATTCACAGGGTTGATTAAGGATCAGAAGGATTCAAGCAATGAGCCTATAAGGATCTGAAGGATTCAAGCAATGAGCCTATTTGCGAAGGACGTTTTGCTTACCTATGAGTGCAACCCTTTGAAAAACCAAATGTTTTTGCGTTATATTTATACACATATGCTGGTATGCTAAATATGTGGATGCATATTATTTTGTTAGTCTTGGACGAGACTTAAGATGATATTCATAATATCTTTGGATCATTCGTGATCTATTTTCACCACATGGTCATCATGTGATATGTCGTATAACTATCTTCAGCCGTAGATTTATTTGCAGGTTATATTTGTCCTAGTTAACGCTAGGGTTAATGATTATGACCGGTATTAAGATTAACTAGTTGATGCTAGTGTATTTCCTGCTTGCTATACTTATGTTAGTGGATGCTAGCATGATTGATTAACAGATTTCTGAACTTGACCTGATGGTTTTTCGTTGAGATTGATGAATGAGATTTTACTATTATGGTAGTATTATATTATATAGTTTTTTGCTATATATGTTTTCAAAACAGGTGTTATTATGTTTAAATGGTGATTTTATAACTGTGATAAAACTAGTCCACTCATGTTTTGCTTTATTGACCCCTTTAGCACGTAACGAGACTAAGGAGAACATCGGTGGGGATGAGTGGGCTTGGCAGTGAGGCTTTCATCCTCTGGATTTTGGGTGATGGCTCATTTACTGCAGTTTTATCTATGGTGTAATAATTATTGCATGATTGCACTTCTGATTATGCACAACATTACACTTTGTTGTATTTATTGTGTGAAACTTCTAGTTGCTCTGATGTGATGTGATTAATAACGGGGTTAAACCCGAGATAATTTGTGTCCCCCAGGGGGCGGATGATAAGTACTTATGTAGAAGCTTTGAATTTATTATTTCAATGAACATCTTTTGGTTCAAATTCTTGCACATCATAACTATCTTGCTATGGCTTCGTCATTGAGTTGACTTGTGACATCATCTCCGGATGGGGTCATATAGTCACTTTAGTGTTGGCCAGCACATCACGACCTCATAACTTGTGTTATTAGGGTTGGGGTGTGTTAGTTTGGTATTAGAGCATGGTTAGGGGAAACATGCATTTGCATCGTATGATGCCAGTAATTGTCCTAATTATGTAATGTCTACTTAACAAAACTATGCCGCCTAGGCTTGAATATACTCCTAATCCGAGGTCACAACAATTGACTCATGCATTGGCCAGCTTATTCCTAATACGATTCGTGGTCGCACTCAGGCAGAAATTGTTGTGAGCCATGGTGCCTACTTTCTTGGTGGTCTTGGTGCCGAAGAAGAAGCTGAGTCTTGGCTATAGCATATGGTCAGATCCACTCAGTCACATGGCTGGGCTATTCTAGCCCATGTGCTTGATCTTGCCCCCTAGAGCCTAGCTAATTAGGAAGGACTGCTCTAAAGATCTTGTTTTTTTGTATAAAAGATGACATGTGTCATTTGAAAAAAAAAAGAAAAAGAAAAAACCAAATACAAAGGTTGCTAGCATTTCTCTTTATATATATTCTAATCACTATGTACTACTAGCTAATATTCCATTTCCAATAGATCCTAAAAATACTTGGGAAGTACCTAAAAATGGGACAAATTTCTTAATCTTGGGACAAATAGGACATTTAAAATATGCACATGCCATGCACAAGCGATGTACAACAATTGGACAAAAATAGGATTTTCCTACACCTTGAAATGACCTAATTGCCCTTGTATTTAAATGGGTTAATTTGTCAAACCAAGTCAACATTTCTTCCTCCTTGTTCGAAAATTTGTGATGCCTAACCTTTAGCTCCAAGATCCCTAACCCCAAATGGCGCAACCCTCTTCCACCCCATTTTCAATCGACACAACCTTTTCCACCCCATTTCCGGCCAACGCAACCCTTTTCCACCCCAATTTCCGACTGACACAACCTTTTCCATCCACTCTCTATATTTAGGAGGTGTTGTGTTGTGCATTTGCACATCCTTTCAAAATATTTAAAAAAGTTGTTTCCACCCTAGCATTTGCACATCCTTTCCAAAAGATTTCAAAATCCAAAAAGAGGTACGCTTTGAAATGAATTTAATTACTTGAACCTAGGTTTTGTAAAATTGGGAAGTTTGGGTTTTGGGTGTGAATTAGTGTTTTGTATAGTTAAGTTGTTTGACATTAATTTTTGTTGTGCATGTGGTTTAGAGGTTGGTGGAAATTAATTGATTGAAACATGTTCATTAATTCATGCATACTGCGTGCATAATCCGTGCATATCTATATATTGGGCACGCTTGAATTTGGTTCATGAATTTGTTGAATTTGTGCATACTATATGTATATTATGTGCATATCTTTTTGATATTACTGGAAATATTTAATTGAATTTTGTTCATGAATTGGTAGATACTATGTGCATATTTTGTGCATATCCTATGCACGCGTTGATGTTGGCTATACTTGGTTTGTATTTGGTTGATGAATTGGTTTAATTTGGGCAGACAATATGCATATGTTGTGCATATCTTGTGTGCATGCTTATCTTATATGTTCTAAATATTGCAAGTCCAAGGTCAAATTTGCATCTTCGACGAAACTCGTGTGTCCACCTGATGAGGTGTTTCCTACAACCATCTCTTGTCTGTCATATGCCTTGGGGTGTTTAGGTAATATTAGAGGCCGATTTACAAAGGATATACTGAACAAATTTAAGGCTTTATGTTTCAGACATTTGGTTGATGTGGACCGCATTGATTGGTTCGGGTAGCTCACTAACTACGTTATTCTTAGGGCTATTAAGGATAGAGTGGGTGATGATTTCATGTCCTTCCTTTTTGAGGAACATGTCGTGACTTTCGAGAAACGTAAATTCTGTTTGGTGACGGGACTCAGTTTAAGAGAATTCTCCTTAAAGAGAAGGATGATGAATGTCTTCTTAGAGACATCTATTTCAGGGGGAAGAAGAAGATAACACTGAAACAATTGGATGAGAAATTCAACATGTACCAACATCCAGAAGATAAGTACAAGCTCGATCTACTGTACTTCGCCCACTTTGTTGTTTTGGGCAAGGAAAATGAGTCAGCCATTGACTACCACCTGCTTCAGTTGGTAGAAAATGAAGAAAAATGGGAGGGATGTCCCTGGCAAACCGCATCATTCCAGATGTTAATGCCAAGCATATTCGCAACCACTTTGACCTGCCACAAAGTAGTAAGATAGAAGGCTGTAAAGAAACCCCAGGGGAGGGGGGTACGATCCGGGACTCCTATAATTTGAGGGGGTTTCCTTATGTTTTTCAATTAATTTCCCATTTATTTTGCTGTTATAAGTTGTACGCACTTTTGCATTCATTTTCGTTGCAACTTATTGACATTATCGCTTTAAATTTTGTAGATTTGGTTGTTTGAAACATTGCCATACTTGAGGTCGAAAAACTATGTGAAGGTGCGCACGGAGAACCTTTAGCTGTTGCCCCAGATTTGCCGTTGGGACACCTACCTAAATCCATCATATCACAAGATGAAAAGTAGTTTTTTTTGCTAAAAAAAAGGGTATGTGTTTGTTCGAGTTTTAATAAACTTAGTGAATATTGTATATTACGAATTGGTTATGCTTACGTGTGCAACACCGATTTTATCCAATGCAGGTTTTTGTTCACCCGAATACTCCGACCGAGGAAGAGAAAATGGTGGTTTACTGGAACGTCATGTTTGATGATGTTAAGGCTGGTAGGGATGCAACACCAGAGGACGAAAGTAAAGGTGTTGCGAATGCTGATTAGGACTCCAAGGCCACGCTTTCATCCAAATCGAAAAGGAAGGTAAAAAAAGGATACACACACGTGGGAGCGTTGCCATCGTCATCTCGGTCAGCGATGCGCACATAAATCCCTGTAAATTGTAGTTTGAATTTACACATATGTATTATTTCTGCTCAGATATCGATTTCGATGGACTTATGAAATGAAATCACTATTTTTTATACGCAGAGTTTGAGTTGGTTTCTAAGCAACAGTTTGAAGAATTTTCAGTGACAATGGAAGTCTAGTTAAGGATAGTTATAAAGACATTAAAGAAAGAGCAATGTGCTCGCATGAAGTTGGCTGCCGAGCTTGAGCATCTCTAAAACAACACACTTGGAAAACAGTTTGACAAGCACTCGACCTCTGAAAAGTCGATAGGGTTAGGGCCGTATGCAGATAATGTCCCCTAGGATGAGAAGGTCGACAGTTCCCCGGAACGTCCACCGGGTTATGAAGATTTCATTGCACCTTCCTCTCAGCATGAAACCTTTACTGGCGAAGAGAAGTCCGATCAGGGAAAAGACATAAACCCTACTGCAAATTTGGTTACTTTTGATGTCGATTTGCTAAAGATAATTGTGGTCGAGTAATCAAACGAAGTCGCCCATTCACTACTGCATATGTTGCAGTTTAGAATGAAGGATGAGTTGGGAGAAGGGTAAGTTTTCTATCTTTGAGAGGAAGACAAGGTCACAGAGGTCAGTGAGTATAGTAATTACATTGACGAAGGCGCCGACATGAACGAGGCCACTGGTTCATCTAGTTCGGAGACCATTCCTTGTAAAGGAATATGGAGGAAGCGTAAAGGAATGTAGCTGGTGCACCCTTTCACCCTTTTTGGATCCTACAAAAGAAGGAAAGTTGGTGATGGTTGTTCTGTTGATGATTTTGTTGTTCTCCTGGAGCCCATGTGGATCATTTCAAAGCCGGATGTCCATATATCCCTAACAACCCATCCTATTTTTTTTATGTACCAACGATAAACTGGACTTATTTAGATTGGCTACTGTGGGTTTGGATTTTTGTATCGCACTCCTCCAGTCTGAGGGTACCTTGAAGAATAATGTAAGTAATTTTTGTTCATTTGTAACTAGTTTTTGTTTACCACATTATAAGCTAGTACAACAATTTAATTTTGGCTTTTACAATGCATATGACCTTGGCTTCAGCACATCAATGTCGGCCTTATCTTTTCAGGAAGTGATCGATAAAGTGTCCTAGAGAAATTGGGGCGTGGTGGACAACTATTAATTTCTATATTTGGGTAAGTGTTATGTTATTATTGTTACCCTCTCTTCCATCTACTTATCTTCGTAATACGGTTTTGCACCCCATTTACAAATAGGTAGACATGTCCTCAGTTTTTGTTTTGTGGGAAGATTTGAAATCGTGTTGCAACGCATCGATGTAGGAAAAAATGAAATAGCAATATGCACAATTTGAGACCCTTGTTGTAGGAAATGGTAAGGGCAAGTCGAAGGCAAAGGTAAAAGAAGCTCTAGTTTTTACACCCTCGAGCACTTGATGAAGGTCATGTCAGCCAATGCAAGTGTGACACCACGCACGCGTGCATGGAATGATGTTGACCAAGTATTTATCCCATGTCACATGAATGGTGACCATTAGATGTTGGCTGATGTCGATCTTGTACTTCACAAAATCATGATTTACGATTCACATTCGTCAAGGTCGAGGTGGGCAAAAATGAAGAAACAACTTGCTTATATGTGTTTCATAATACCCCAATTTTTAAAGGCGATGGGATTCTAGGCTACGCGAAGCGATTTGAACCTAATGTCGAAAGCAATGGATAAACTGTTTGAGAATTAGGTGAAGGCGAACTGCGGCCAACAGAAGAATAAGTACGTTCCTTTCATACTTATATCAAACTTAATTGTAAATGTCTTCAATCTGTATTGTGTTGTAACTTGGAGTTGTTATTTTCTAGTTGGTAGAATTGTGGAGTTTTCTTACTCAAACTTGCTGACTACCTATCATCGAGCTTGGACATTGACCGTGTACAACCTAAGAACATGCCTTTTTTCATATTAAAGCTTGCCATCGAGTTCATCAGAGGTTGTGCATTTGTGTGAATGATTATGTGGACACCATTTATTTTAGTAGTTTTATTGTTATAACCAAACAATTGGGTTAACATTCCAATCGTTATTTGAGTACTTAGTATGTAATTGTAATTTTAGATGAATTTGGCATTGCATTGTTTCAGTATTCATTATGTATTCTTAATTTTATTACTTAGCGAAGGGCCTTTTGTTGCCATTGGTTGTAATTAGTGTGTTAGTCTAATTTTAGTACACTTTGCAATCACATGGTTTCTGTATTGAGCATGTAATCCTTATTTTATTACTTAGCATTCAAGAGCCTTGTGTTGGCATTTCTACTTCTAAGGCTTCATGATACAACAATGTATATGAATGTCTTGTTTATTTCATGTGCATGACGTGTATATGCGATGTGCATGACGTATACATGTGACTTGCATGATGAACATTCCTGCAATGTGCATCACTTGAACATATAATGTCCAGTACCGGTTATTGTATGGTATGTAAAAAACCAACATCGGAGACAATATCAGAATTCCATTAATATATGTAGATAACATTAAGCTAATTAACATTAAGGTCCTTCTCATTTACGACAAGCCACACATGGAATGTCAACATATAACAAAATAGGAAGGACCCACAAAAGACTTCAAATTAACTTCAAATGAAATTATCCTTGGCGAGTGGCCCCAACAACAAGTGCCTTGTAGTAGTCAACGGTCACCCACTTCCTGTTGACATCCATTTTCATTGTATAGCGGTGAAATATCTCAAACCCCTCACTAAGTCCCAACTGAAAGCCTTCTTTGTATTGCTCGTCCAAGGCGTGATTTTACACTTCGGATAACATGAACTTCTCAATCTCTTTTGTTGCCAACATCTCCACGAGTCGACGAGCCCTTCTCAATTTCCACTTCAAGGATGCAATGTTCTTCTCATGATCTTCCTTGTGCTTAGTAATCCTCCCTATAATTGTTTCAAGCTCATACGACTCCAACTAGCCTATGTCTTCTGTCTAGGGGGAGGAAAGACGTGAGCATGAGTGGGAATGAGAAGAAGAAGATTCTGAGGAGAGGTGCAATAAGAGCAAGGGTGGGAACGGGAAGATGAAGGTTTCATTGCTTAACTGTGGTATGGATTTCTTCGTTAGAGGGATGAGAGAATGGGGTGTTTTTTGTTTCCATATATGCACCCAAAATCACCAAAATCAAAAGACAATTTTAAAAAAAATGAGGTGTTTCTTACGTTTCCCAAAATTTAAAATTGGGCCCCAAATTTTGGCAGTGGTTTGAATTTTCCACCTGGACAAATTGTGAAAATTTAGTATTTGTAATTTTCGTGCACGTGCTATGCACGTCTTATGCACAGTACATACAAGTTTTCCATGAATGTACCATGCACATAGTATGCACATAGAGGGCACATAATGTGCACATAGTATGCACACTCAATACACAATATATGCACATGATATGTACATATTGTCCAGGTAGAATTTCGTAGAATTTCTTAAGTTCCTTGGTTTTTGTCAAAGATTTCTTTACTTCTTTTAAGGATAACTGTTTGGGCCCGAAATAATGTTGTGGGGCCGAGCATAGGGTAATGTTGTGGGGTCGAGCATAGGGTTGTGCTCGACCCAAAGCTATGTCAACTACTATGGGCTGCTTGATCGATTTCGGGCTAGTTAGCAGGGTCAGTCGAGTCCTATCCTAAGAAGAAGTGGTCCAGATAAATAAAAAGGCTCGAGGAAGTCCTGGTGCAACCAGGATTCCTGGCCAGCGAGGAATAAAGCCTCGAAAGGAGGGAAAGTTCAGAGTCCTAATGGGAGTAGGTTTGTTCGAAGTACAATTGGAACGGGACATGGACTCCCAATCCAGATAGGGGTTCGATTCGATCTCAAGGAGTGGGTGCTATAAATACAAGAAATCGTGCAACAAACGAGGACTTTCAATTCAACATACAATTGCCCTGCCCAAAGCCTCTCAAACACCTTGAGATTTTTCCTTTTCTTGTTCTGCCAACACACCTTCAGTTTGGATAAACAGCACTGTGGAGGCACCCGGCGAACACCTTCAGTTTGGATAAACAGCATTGTTGCTGTAGAATCAGCCGACCGAGAAGCACCTTCAGTTTGGATAAACAGCACTGCGTCGAGGCTGACTGGTTACCTATCTAAGTCTCGGCCGAGAAGGGTTTTTGAATCCTTGTTGGCAGAGGTCACCTTGTTAGCCTTCTCGGCGTAGTAAGGTGTTATGAGTTACGTTATTCGGCGTACTGGACGCCGAGTGATTTTATGATTGGATACTCACAAGTGAGTTTCAGAGTTCGGCATTCTGATGGCCGAACTACATTCACCATCAAGACATACATCACATTTGAGTACTTGTGTCTATATAGTCTGGTGTCGATTCGATGTGCTTATACTCTTACGAATATAATCACAGTGATCGAATCGGGCGCCGACGATTTGTGAACTTCGCAGAACTAGCAGCCTTGTCTTCAGGCTCTAGAACCCACAGACCGAGAGTGTTCCTTCCTCGATCGCAGTCGCAAGATAAAGAAGTCAACAACGCGCTCAATGCGACATCAACGAATTTTACTCCTCGGTCGAGCTCGGCCGACGAGTTGGCACGCTCCACATTCAACCGAAGGACGTAGTTAGCTTATTAGTTACTCGGCCTGCGCGCCACGTAGGTTTTTGTAATTTATAGGGTCAACAATAACTGAAAACATGGTACACTAAATGGCGAAAAACAGAAATGGAAGTAGTCATTAATCTCATTCATTACAACGAGCGACAAATGGATATTACATCAAAGTGATCAAAAGTATTATCTTGATGTGCCAATGTCCAAATTTAAGAAGGACAGTGGTGCAACAAGTTGAGAAGGTCTCTCTGTAAGTTTTAACTTTGGAAAACTACACAAAAAAAAGACCTTGACAGTTTATAAAAAAGGGTGGCCAATGTCACACCTAGAACAAACGCCTAGGAAGGAGGCTGCGCTTGTTGGTCACGTCGACATCAAGCCAATCCTTGTTGGCCTTGGCGCAGCTGTGAAGATTGGCATACGCCTGAAATAACTTAACTTCTCCTGCATAGGCCTTTTTCTTCTTCTTCATCTCAAGCTCCTTAGAGACCTTGAACCGGCTAACACTGTCCTCATATGAACACTGTTTTAGTTTATGTTTCAGGAGTCTGACCTTAAAGTTGTTCCTTCAAGCTTGGAGTTTGCGGCCGTCCTCGATAGACTTCAATAGCTCAATTCTTACCCTATATTCCTCTTTTTACTTTTCAATGTCGGTGATCAAAGTCTTGAAAAATGCGGCCCATTCCCTAGCCACGAGGTTTATCGCATTGAAATCAAAGTTACTAGTGACTTCGTTCTTGTGGTTTGATTCCCCGATTAGTGTCATATAATTAGACATTATTGAACTATTGCAGGTGTGGAGGTTGATCATGTGATGAAGTTTGCAATGTGTTAGTGTGTGTGTGCGCGCACGCGCACGTGTGAAGTTAGTAATGTAAAATGTTGTGGTTTAATAGGTGAATAAAGACATGATTGCCTATGAAAAAGTCAAAAATTTGGCGCCAGAAAATTGTTCTGGTCCCTAAACAAAGGATGGATACATGGCACCAAAAAATACCTTGGTGGGATACTTTCCCCAAATTTTTAACAAAAAAAATGTGTGATAAAGAGCAATGTAATGTACGATTGGGAATTCTCCACAAGAATTAGAGGCATATAGGATGATACTTACCCCATTATTTTAAGGTTTCTTTTATTGGAAAAGGCACCATCCTTATGGTTGTGTAAATCCCAAGCTAAAAAGTGGAAATTGTTAGCAATAGTTGGCCTCCATGGTTTGTTTGTAAATGTATTGGTTTGCTTCAAGGTAGATGAGTTGTATATGTGTTATACATGACCTCACCTCTATGTCTTGTCCTAACCTACTTGAGGTATACATTCCATCTAAATGCGTAAGATGTCTTTTCTTTTCATGTCAACTCATAAATGTTTAATAATAATATGTTACAAAAAGGGGCGGTTTTATTTGGCCACTTAATTTGACCCAATAGGTTTTCACGCACATCATGGTAGACTTGTATAAATATCTTTTTTTCACATAGACCCCGTCCTATTCAGTGTGAAAAACATGACAACTGAATATCCTTCTTATTTGTAGAACAAATGCACGACTAATGGATGCACAGTATATGCACTTCCCATGCATAAGGGGCTGCTTCTACCATTTAAAAAAAAACACACTTTAATCCAAAAATACCATGACATGCACATTACAGGGACACCCCATGTAAGGGAAACAATCATGTGTTGTTGGGGATATCAACAAGTTCCCTGTAAGTCCATTGGTTATGACCAACCTTCTGGCAACGCTTGCATTTTCGATGGACTATATCTTTTCCTTGGGATGAGATACGCCGCTTCTTGGGCTGTTTTGAAAACCTTATTGACCACATTTGCGATGCAAGCGTTGTGGTCTGAAATTATAACCAAATTCAGTACATCCCCATTCACTCCATAGAGTTGCTTGAAAAATCACTCCCAGCAATCATTGTTTTCTGTGTCGCCTATGTCGAAAGCCAAAGGGTAGATGTTGCAGTTGCAATCAAACGTTGTCGTGACTAAGAGGACATCTTTGTACTCTGACATCAAGTGACATGACAAGAAACCTTTGATTGGTGCACCAATTATGAAGAATAAGTACTGAAAATGATGGTCTCTGTTGGTTAGAATGGCCGTCTTATTACCTAAATTTAGCCTCTCAAATTCGGCACAATAGGCGAGAAGATTGGCATATGAGTCCTCAGGTGAACCGCATCGCGATGCCAATACCAATCTTCTAGCCCGAGATGCTGACTTATAGCTAACTGTAACCCCGAGAGTGGTCTTAACATCATGCACAACATCTTTGACATTGTACACTGTATCGGGATCATTGAACTTTTTCCTTATCATGTGACCAATAAGCCGTGTGTTAACTTGCAGGTGACGGTCTTTCAACAAAGCCAAATCACACTGGAGAATTCATCTTTGGCAATCCTAAACTCCCCACTACCTTTTCGATATGCAGAAATCCACCATAGACACCAGGCATCCTTACACTTGACAATGAGACGCCCTTCGAAGATGTATCGACCTTGTATTGAAACTTCCCTTTAATCGTTTTCAATCAAAGCCTTCTTAATAGATCTTGCTTGTTGACTAAAAGGTCACCCCTTTTGAAATATGGTTGTCTATCCGTACTGCCATAATTCAAAGTCCACCATGTTAACCCATCATCGGCACCTTCGTAGTACCCAAAACCCTTTGTTTGCCAGCTAAAGTACTCCTTATTTCAAACGTTGCATCCGACCATATTGGGACCTTAGTGGGAGGTGGGTTCATACTACCCGAGATGTGGAACATCGATACATATGTAGGTGTCACCCTTGTACCAATAACTGCCAATCTATACTCCAAAAAATACCGCATGTCACCATCATCCCCAATGAACAGAAGTTTGTTTGCATGGAATCCCATTGGAATTGAGTAGGCAAGAGTAACCATGTCAGCACCACAACATGTGATCTTCGAAACAATCTCCAAAAACTCCAGCAATTTTCTAAATTTAGACACAACAACTCATTTCTCTTCACCACCTACGTATTCATTTTCCTTATTAGGTGTAACTCACCTCCCACTATGACAAATCATTACAGGTACTTCCCCGATGTTTTGTTCACAAACCTGAAATTACACATAACATAGGTGCATCAAAACTAATATACAATCGTGAATGTGATATTAAAGAACAGATAAGCACACATTGTGCACACCATATGCACATAGTATGATCCACATATACACACACTATGCATACCATATGCACACCACGGAAAAAAATTGGTCAAATTTGTGGAATACGACACTTTAAACAAAAATTGGAACATACCCACCATATCCATAAATCATTGATGTAGAAACTTAGAAATAAACACCATACCTTAGTACCCTTGAAAACCGAGCAGAAATGTGCCTGCCAAACCTTCAGTCGCCGGAAGAGATAAAATTTCAGTCAACAAAAGAATTTCTTATGTTTGGCAATGAAAGAACTTCTTTTGCTAACACAGAAACAAGAGAGGGAAAAATGGCAAGAAAAAGGCAAACCTTGGAACAATGTGCTATGGGCCTAGAGATTATCTTAACCACCTCACCTTTATGTCTCATCACCTTTATTGCCAACTTAGGTTCCCTCCAAAACCAAAAAACCATGTACAAAGAGAGGGAAACCTGCAAAGGTCCCTTAATAATATTAATATATTATAATGGTAATGGGTTTTGTTTAGGCACTTAGTGATATGTTACCTTGAATATAAGGTAAAGAAGGGGAAGCCTTGTTTCTTCCCACAAATTGGAAGCAACATTCAAGTTGGGACAAAAAAACACTGTTGCGGATTCCTACAGCTTTTGACCACATCATGCTAAAAAAGAATTCCACTTCTTAGATAGCCAAAACAATACACAACACATAGTGTCCAAGTGGAGACATGAAACTGAGGGTTTTAACACTGAGTTAAAATCATGGTACAACCTCGTTTTGCTAACTATTATATGATGATAAACATAAGGACTACGTGTATTTGTTATCTGAGCCGTATACCATGTCCTAAAATACCTTAACATGAAGAGTATGAAATATGTAAATAAGCACTATATACATTGTATGTACAACATGTAGATGACATAAACAGTATATCGATATGCATGCGTCGTGCAAATGATATGCACATGTCATGTACATGACATGCACATGTCACACACATAAAATATACACTACATGCACATGACAAGCACATACAATATACACTATATGCACATGTTATGCAAAAAACTTGAGATTGGGTATCGAGTTGGTTCTACCATTTATAAGACACCATTTACGACATCCTATTCGTACAGTGAATACAATTACAACATAATCCACAAGGATCACATATATCCAAAAGATTGAAATTTGCACATTACACAACTCACAATGTCAAATTTGTCAACCAAAATAATCATATCATATGTAACGACAATATGTGCGTACTTTACAATTCACAAAGTCAAAGTGTATACATGTAAATCAAAACATTGATATAAGGCTGCTGCAACAATCCCAATATGTCTACCTCAACCACATAACAGAAGACGATAACGGATGGTTAGATATCAATGAAGGAAATATTTGTGAAAACTAGTTCATTTGAGCAACATCTATGCATGCAATAAACAATTAAAAGGTGGAATCATGCTTGTATGCACTCAAAAACAAAACTTTACCCATGAAATTCAAGGCCTAATATTTGTGGTGAACCAAGACTCAACTCAAATCTTAAAGAAAAGAGTTGAGAAACTTTTATACCTTTGAAGCACCTCTTTGCTTAGCAAAGGATATTCACCCATGTGAAGGCCTTCTTTCCTTAGTGTTCTTGCTCCTTGACTCCATGGATGTGGATGGAGGAACTTTGCTTCTTGGCTCCATGACTTCTTAGATGGATGAAGGAATGGATTCAACAAGTTCCAAAAATAGGGAACCTCTAAGTCTCCACACCAAGGAGAGCATTAAAAAAGAGATGAGTGACCTAGAGGAAGAAAGATTGCCAGGTATTTTCCTCTAGGGTGGCCGGCCTATTAGAGAGAAAATGAGAGCTTATGTTCTGTCCAATTTCCTCAAAGAAAACCCTAATGATGAAATGGCTATAAAGATGCATTTATACCACCTCACATTTGAGTGGCAAATTTGCAATTAAGCCAAGTTCACTACCCCTCACTCTTATAGCCAGCCTTGATGGGTTTATTGGGCTTTCAAACCCCTTGTGTTTTCAAGTTGTCATACAACTTGAGTTATTGGACGACCTTGAGGCCCAAAACTCATCGAGGTCTAATACGAACTTATTCGCTTGATTAATTAACATATTAATTAATCCTAGCCATAAATGATTAAACCATTTAATTATCCTTGCTCATCTCCATTGTTTTTTCAATCTCTACATTTAGTGATTACACACATTTAGGGCTTCCACAAACCATGAGTAACACCTAGCAATATATCATGGCTACCCAAGCTAATCAGAAGAGGTGGAGAACCTATTCAATTTAGGATCACAATGCAATATGGTCTTTCTCAAATATAATACTCTTGACCACATTGTTTGGTTTGATAGTTTATTCATGTCTACTATCCAATGTGATTCTCTTACTTATATGATTACCTTGAATGTGATTTGGAATGACTTCCTAAATCTCATTTATACTCTGGCTAGAGATTTTTAATCATATCATAGAGTATTCTCCCTTAAATGGTTTGAAGGCTAGAGATCCCTTGTTACGCATTTACTTGCCTCCATGGCTAAGTGGCTTAACCCTAACTATGTTGTGGACACCCTCTGACGATGTGACTTTGACATAGTCAAAGATCAAGGACCTAACCTCAAGACAACTATGATGCCTCAGGTCAAAGGACTACTTTGCATTATCCTAACCATGAGTTCTCATGTACATGAGTATGAGAACTCCTTGTTGATCACGTTTAGTGGACTCATTCTCTATTAAGCACCTACATGCTTGTCTTGGTGTCAATCACACCAATGACTCGAGACCAGTCACTCTCTTTAAGAGAAGACAGAGCATATACTGATCTTAACAGACTGTCAATGCCCAATTGGCAATCCTATGATCAGGAACGTTTAGGATATGTATACGAAAAAGAATGGTCTCATGAATCTAACTTCTTTAGATCACATTCTCCCAATTACATATTTCTTGGACTTATCGTTTAAGCATATAACATTTATATGATACGGCTTTAAACAATAATCTTTGCCCTTTATATATATATATATATATATATATTAAACTAGATTAATTTAACATGTGAAATATTCGTAAAGTATCATCATATGATTGGCTTTTAGGGCACATTTCCAACAATCGACAAACTCAACTCAGCAAACAGTAACAACTACTTCAATAACTTTGTTGAAATCCACTCTCAGAAATGTAATTTCATTAGTCTCTACAAAAAGAATAAAAACTTAAGTATTTCATTTCAAATCCTTAAAAACCAATCAATGATTGTCAATGTTTGTAAAGTTCTTGGAGGATATCATGAACCAACAAACTTCCCTATCAGTGATGGTTTTCAGAGCCCTGGACAGCAAAATATGTTCGTCGACACACGATTCATATGTAAAACTAACACAATCTTATGTAAAACAAACACATTCATATGTAACAAATAACACAATCATCGATCTGTTCAAAGTAGACCACCATAATGGGCAACCATATTCCTTACAAAGTCTGAAAAAGTTCACTTACATTTCTTATGACAAACCCTCTTCAGACAGAGCTTCCTTTCTGCCAATGTCATTACGTAGCACCAACAGTGGAATACCATTTAGTGATGCCTTACTTAAGAGGTCATGAAGTTCTTTTCTTCAGACTTCCAAGTTATCATAATGAGCAGCAACCACAACACAACTGCAACGTGAAAAAAATGACAAATTCAACAGAACATAAAGTTGGTTTCGATAGATACAATATCTTATGGAAGACTAGTAATCGAATCATTGCATATGTAAACAAAAGACTAACAATTCTAGTTCTCACCAGCAATAAGTACAATGTTTACTGTAATAGTTGGGAAAAAAAAAAAACATTCAAATCATATGCGTACAAAATGTACAAGTAAAAAAAACATACACAATAGAGGAAACTATACGGCAATATCTTTCCCAAAAGACGAACCTGATGGCAGTGGAAATATGGTTGCCGAAGCTTCACTGGCCGGAAACAATGGAACTTTCCGGCCAAAACGCAAAATTTGGTACAAAAATCATATCTTTAAGGATGGGACATTGATGCAAACGAGAAACCCTCACTTGAAGATTCACTCTTGACTTACCTCTACTCGAAATCGGAGCTACTTAGAAACTCAAAGCTCACATAGCTCTTTCGGCATCCTCTCTACCAAATGAGAACAGTGATGCAATGGGCTAAGGGTTTTTAGCATTTATATGTGTGTATTTTAGTAATTTCGGGTTTGTGCATGGTGTGCAAGACTTGTGCATTGTCGGTTTGTCCTATTTCTGTTCCAAGATTAAAAAATTATCTTATTTTGAGGTATTTTCCAAAATCCTTTAGCAGTGTCATTGCACTAGCTGCCCGAGGAATTAGAGGCAACCTTACACAGTTTGTACTTCATATTGAACTCAATATTCCTTGCATGATTACATATACTAAATACTGACTCAAAAATAAACATTACTTTGGATTCTTCCACAGTAACCTTTTTCTAACGCATGACACAAAGTACAAAATGTGCAGTCCTAAATTATTATTTTTTTGTTGAAAACATTGGCAATGTTGAATTCAGTGTTGAAAACATTGACAATGTTGAATGCAGTATTGAAAACATTGGCAGTGTTATGAATGCCCACACAAATTTTCAATGCCCATACAAAATGATATTGACTTGGGAGATAAAGGAGGATCGTACTTTCAAAGATGTGTACTGTAAATTTCAAAATGTTTGTCTGGAGTTGCTCTATAAATAGAGCACTCCGACTACCATCAAGATACATAGATAAAGTAAGAAAGGAAAGATCAATAACATCAGTATCTATTCCTACCTCTTTTATTTGTCATCATCTTGTGTTATAGTTACAGTGTAATATTTTACACCTGCTTCGCTCCTGTCACTTGTAAAGGTTATCTCTCTAACTTTGACCTATTTATAACACGTTATCAGCACGACTTTCTAAATATAACCATTTCTCATTTCTCTTCGCCAAAAGAAATCATTCCTTTTGGCTGAACGAAAAAAAAAAATGAAAAAAAAATGTTACCTCTAAGGATTTTACAGTTTATCTTCTTCCTCTGCCTCAACTGCTGGATATACCCTCGCGAAGAACTGTTTGCACCATGCCTGCTTTTAGTTCTCAACCTAACAGTTACATATATCTTTGATTTCTTGTCATCTTGATTACTAACCCAGTGTTTATTAATGTTAATTTTACTGCAATCCAAGATGGTGCGGTACAATCACCCATCTTAAACTGCAAATTTAATTTTACTGCAATCCAAGATGGTGTGGTATAATTGCCCATCTTGAATTGCAAATTTAATCTTACTACAATTCAAGATGGTGCGGTATCATCGCCTATCTTGGACCGCAGATCTAATTTTACTGCAAATTTTAGGTGGTGTGGTATAATCGCCCACCTTACTCTGCGTATTTCAATTTTCTTGCTACTAGAATGGTGTGGAATAATCGCCTATCCTATGCTATGAGAATGGTGCGGTACAATCACCCTCCTCATTCATCATATAAATCTCGAGCCAGAAGTTTCGAATGCTTATCACGTTGGCCTGAAAATCAAAATGAAAAATTTGTAAGAACCAAAAGTTCTAACACTACATCCCCTAGATTACATATTATTGCAAGTTCTTACATATCTCAGTTTTCTTTCAGAAAAGAAAATGGCGAACTTGGCAAAGCTTGATTTTGTTGCCCTGGACATTACTGGGAAAAACTACCTTACCTGGGTACTGGATGTCAAGATCCATCTGGAGGCAGGGAATCTTGCAAAAACAATCAAGGAGGAGAACAATGCATCTTCTCAAGATTGGCGAAGGCCATGATCTTTATCCATCGCCATCTTGATGAAGGACTAAAAAACGAGTACCTAACGGTTGAAGATTCGTTAGCTCTCTGGAAGATACAATCACCAGAAAACAGTGATTCTTCCAAGAGCTCATTATGAGTAGACTCACCTAAGGATCCAGGAATTCAAGTCAGTGGTTGAGTACAATTCTGCGATGTTCAGAATTAGATGAAACTCTGTGGGGAAACCATCACTGTGGAAGATATGTTGGAAAAGACTTTCAGCACCTTTCATGCCTCCAACGTGCTCCTACAGCAGCAATATAGAGCATGAGGTTTCACTAAATATAACCAGCTGATCTCTGTGCTCCTGGTTGCTGAACAAAACAATGAGCTCCTGCTGAAAAATCATCATTCTCGACTTACTGGATTTGCACCATTCCCAGAAGTGAATGCTACTTCCCTCGAAATGAATGCCACATCCTCTGGTGGTAATAATCATAAACGAGGATGTGGCCACAGGCGAAGACGGTGGAACGAGAAAGGCAAGAATTGTGGTGTCCAGTTTCACAACCACGTTCCAAGGCATAATTCAGGCCCAAGCTTCAAAAATGTAAACCACCACAAAGGCAGAGCTCATATGAACAATGCTCCTAGAAACTCTGAAGGAGCCTATCATAGGTGTGGTGGCAATGGGCACTGGGCGCGTACTTATCGTACCCCAAAACATCTAGTGGATCTATATCAAGCCTCCCTCAAGGAGAAGGGTGTCAAGACCAATTTTCTCGACCAAGCTAAACTAATGGATATACCTAATCCAGTGTGTGACTTATCAGGGCAATTGAACACAACCCACCTAGATGTCTCGGACTTCATTATGGAAATGGGGAATGAAGTTTACTGGTCCGACTAAATTTTTATGTTTGATGTATTGAACTTGTAGTTCAAAACTAGCATTTCAGATTCAATAAAAGCGACATTTAAATTTCCTGTTATAACTTGCTTTTAACTGTGATTCCCTTACTTAGAGAGCATGGATAAAAACTATGGTCATTCTCAAAACATGAGAAATAACGAAGATATTTGTCTTGTAGACAGCGCAACCACGCATACAATACTTTGAGATTGAAAGTAGTTCTCAAGATTGATGCTTACAAAAGTAAAGGGTAACAACAATATCAAGGCAATCAAATGTGATTGAAGGCTCAGGAAAAGCCTAGATTATGTTACCAAATGGAACAATATTGTCCATATATAATGCGTTGTACGCTACTCGATCTACTCGAAATTTTTTAAGTTTTAAAGACATACGTTTAAATGGATACCACATTGAAATAAAAAGTGCAGAAAATGTAGAGTATCTATGCATTACCTCCAATGATACACAGAAGTGTATATTGAAGACGTTGCGTGGTTTGACGAGTAGATTGTATTATACATACATAAAGACAGTTGAATCACATACTGTCATGAACCAGAAGTTCATTGATTCAAAAGTTTACATGCTTTGGCATGACCATCTGGGTCACCCAGGATCTACCATGATGCTTATAATCATTACCAACTCTAATAGACATCCATTATTGAGCAGACACATTGCTATCTCAAATGATAACCCTTGCAAGGCTTGTTCTCAAGGGAAGTTGGTAATTAGACCATCACAACTAAAGGTTGATGTTAAATCCCCATCATTTATGCAAATAATTTAAGGGGATATTTGTGGGCATATTCAACCATCCTGTGGACCATTTCGATATTTTATGGTTTTGGTTGATGCATCTACCCGATGGTCACATGTTTGTCTCTTATCTACTCGGAATGTAGCTTTTGCGAGACTTCTTGCTCAGATAATTAAGTTGCGAGCACAGTTCCCAGACTACCCCATTAAGTCAATCCGACTTGATAACACTGGTGAATTTACGTCTCAAACCTTTGATGATTATTGCATGACATTGGACATTGATGTTGAACTCTTTGTTCTTCATGTCCATACTCAAAATGGTTTAGCAGAAGCATTGATCAAGCTGCTTCATTTAATAGCTCGCACTCTGCTCATGAAAACAAGATTGCCAGTTTCTGCATAGGGACATGCCATCTTACATACTGCATTATTGGTTTGATTAAGACTTATAGCCAACCACTAATAATACTCATCAGTACAACTCGTGTTTGGGCATCAACCAAACATTTCACATTTACGAGTTTTTGGTTGTGCTGTTTATGTACCTATTGCACCACCACAACGAACTAAAATGGGACCTTAACATAGACTGGGAATTTACGTGGGTTTGATTCACCATCTACCACTAGATATTTGGAACCCTTGACAGGTGATATATTTATAGCTCATTTGCTGATTGTCACTTTGATAAGACAATATTCCAATCGTTAGAGGAAGAAAAGACCATTCCAGAAGAACGGAAAGAGCTGACATGGGTTGTTTCCATCTTATCTCATTTTGATCCACGTAGCACTCAATGTGAAAATGAAGTGAAAATGATCATTCATCTTCAAAGTATTGCTAATCAAATGCCAGATGCATTTAATGATGCTATGAAAGTGACAAAATCACATATACCAGCTGTAAATGCATCTGCAAGAATTGATGTCCCTATTGGACAAAATAAAGTGGCCGCGAATGATTCATCTGGTGCACGCCTGAAGCGTGGTAGACCTCCAGGTTCAAAAGATTCAGCCACTCGAAAGAGAAAGATGAAGGCACAACTGAATCCAAATGAAATCATTCAAGAAGAAAAAATGAATGACACATCCACAATTCATGATTTTGTACTTTCAAAAGAAAAAAAAAGTCCTTGATGAGACATATGTACCTGCAGAAACAGAGGTACATGAAACCAAAGAAATCTCCATAAATTATGTGTGTACTAATGAATTGTGGGATCAGAATGAAATAATCATTGACAACATGTTCGCATTCGCGGTAGCTGCTGAAATCATATTAATTGATGATCTTAAGCCCCGCTCTATTGATGAATGCAAACAGAGACAAGATTGACCTAAGTTGAAAGATGCAATCCAAGCATAATTAAATTCCTTGGAAAGGCAAAATGTTTTTGGACCAGTAGTCTAAACCCCGCCTGGTGTAAACTTGTGGGTTACAAATGGGTATTCACAAGGAAACGTAATGAGAAAAATGAGATTGCAAGATATAAAGCACGACTCATTGCACAAGGTTTTTCGCAAAGACCTGGAATTGATTATGAGGAGACATACTCTCCTGTAATGGACGCAATTACGTTTTGTTACTTAATTGGTTTCAAAAAAACTTGATATGTGACTTATGGATGTCATCTTCGCGTATCTATACGGAGAATTAGATACTGACATATTTATGAAAGTCCCAGAAGAACTTAAGTTGCCTGAAACAACTAACAAACCATGAGGTATGCTCTCAATCAAATATAGGCAATCATTATATGGGCTGAAACAATATGGACGAATGTGGTATAATCATCTCAGTGAGTATTTTATTAAAGAAGGGTATATCAACAATGTCATTTGCCCTTGTGTGTTCATTAAGAAATCCAATTCTGGTTTGCTATAGTGGCAGTATATATCGATGATATGAACCTAGTTGGAACCCTTGAAGAGCTCAATAAAACTGCTGAATATCTGAAAAGTGAATTTGAGATGAAAGACCTTAGAAAAGAAAATTTTTGTCTCAGCCTACAGATCGAGCATTATGCTAGTGGAAATTTAGTCCACCAATCAACTTACATTGAAAAAATCCTAAAGCGATTTAGCATAGACAAGGCTTATCCACTCAGCACACCAATGGTCGTTCGTTCTCTGGACATTAAGAAAGATCCATTCCGTCCAAAAGAAGATGATGAAATGGTCATTGGTCCAGAAGTACCATATATAAGTGCAATAGGTGCTTTATTGTATTTAGCATAATGTACTAGACCAGATATAGCTTTTTCAGTCAACCTGCTAGCAAGGTATAGCTCTGCCCCAACAATTCGTCATTGGAAGGGAGTCAAAGATGTATTGCGATACCTTCGTGGGATAACAGACATTGGTCTTTTCTAATCAAAGAAATCCACAAATGACCAGGTCCTTGTTGGATATGCAGATGCTGGTTTTCTCTCTGATCCGCATAAAGCTCGCTCACAAACTGGATATGTGTTCAAGAATGGGGAAACAACAATCTCATGGCACTCAACAAAGCAAACATTAATTGCTACATCTTCAAATCACTCAGAAATACTTGCTTTACATGCAGCAAGTCGTGAATGTTCTTGGTTAAGATCAATGATCCATCATATTCAGAATTCATGTGGTCTAACTTTAAAGACAGACACTCCAACTGTCATTCAAGAAGATAATGCAGCCTGTGTTGCCCAAATGAAGGAAAGATTCATCAAGGGCGATAAGACTAAACATATATCTCCAAAGTTTTTAGTGCACATAAGCTTCAGAAGGCTAAAGTTATTGAAGTCAGACAAATTCGTTCCAATGAAAATCTAGCAGACTTGTTCACCAAATCTCTACCAAAATGTACATTTTAGAAGATAGTGCAAAGTATCAGATTACGTCGACTTACCAAACAGCTAAATTTGGAAAATGCGGAATCAGGGAGAGATATATATTAGGGGGAGCATCAATGATACATGCATGTTGTACTCTTTTTCCTTCGATTAGGATTTTTCCCACTGGGTTTTTCCTATCATAGTTTTAACGAGGCAACATAAGCATAATAATCCAAGTAAAGTTGTACTCTTTTTCCTTCGCTATGGTTTTTTCCCACTGGGTTTTTCCAAGCAAGGTTTATATGGGCATCCAAGGGGGAGTGTTGAAAACATTGGCAATGTTGAATGCAGTGTTGAAAACATTGGCAATGTTGAATGCAGTATTGAAAACATTGGCAGTGTTATGAATGCCCACATAGATTTTCAATGCCCATACAAAATGATATTGACTTGGGAGATAAAGGAGGATCGTACTTTCAAAGATATATACTGTAAATTTCAAAATGTTTGTCTGGAGTTTCTCTATAAATAGAGCACTCCGACTACTATCAAGATACACAGACAGTATAAGAAAGGAAAGATCAATAACATCAATATCTATTCCTACCTCTTTTATTTGTCATCATCTTGTGCTATAGTTACAGTGTAATATTTTACACCTGCTTCGCTCCTGTCACTAGTAAAGGTTATCCCTCTAACTTTGACCTATTTATAACATTTTTTAATTTATATCAAAATAATACACAATTAATTATAATTCTGTGTAATTACCTTTACAATTCAATTGAAAAAGCTACTTCTAGAAGAAGCTAAGGGGGCCACCAAGAGATGTAAAATTTTATTGTGCATGCAGGTCCAAAAGTTCCTTGAAAAGTTCTTTTTTTTTTTTTTTTTTTTTTTTGAAACATAACTGGTAATAAGTCACGGTTTTTTTTTTTTTTTTTTTTGCTTGAGAGGTTATGGGGAGTTTCACCTTACCCATAACCACAATTAAGCAAGCTCACTAGCTCGGAGTATCGAACCAAGACCTCTCATATTTTTTTGTTTATTGGAGAGAGGCAGTTCGCATCTTTACTACTGGACCACTTACAGTAGTTTAGTCCCTTGATAGATTTAGATAGAGCATACATTTATTCACCTCTTCTGCGCTGATAATCCTGTTTGCAGTTGTGAGAGTGACCAAACAAACGTTTATGGGAATGTGAATATATGTTCTCACCCTTTACGTGGAACTGCAATATTTATTGTAATGTCTCTGAATTCCCTTTCTGAAAGGGACTGGGAGATGCTTGGTTGTTTGAAAATTTATGAGAATGCAGTACGGTAGTGAGTGCAACTTCTCTAAGTTTGGCGTTTCTAAATATTCTTGCAAGTAATTTTAGTGTAACTCTAATCACAATGCAATATATTGGACTTAGATTCATATGAGTCCAACTTGATTACTTATCTAACAAATAGAGCCCGATAACGCCATAGCAACTGATCATAAGCAAAATGTTCTTTATTCTAATTGCTATCAAATAGTGTGGGAGTAGTGATTAGGGTTGACATTTTATTACCGAAAAATCAAAGCCGCACTAAACCGGATTGAATTAGAACCAAATAAACTTTTTTTGGTCAAACCAAGTTAAACTAATTTTGCAAGTAATTTTAAGAAAACGACAACCAAACTGACGCTTATCGACTCGGCTGCAGTTTGGTTTTTAAATAGAGAGTTGTAACGAAAAACTCACGGTACTGTTTACTTTAACGAAGAATCATATTTTTACACTAAAAAGTCAATCCTGGTACTATCCACTTTACCCTTTATTTTGTCTTATCATTAAAACTCAAAATTTTCAAGTCCTTTTCATTAGTTTTTCTTTTTAAATATGGATGATTCAATCAAACCAAACCAAACCAAATATAGAAAAATTAGAAATACCTGAAATTTTTTTTGCAAAAGTGACACCACTCCAAGGAGAGATTGAACATCCTAGCCACTAAAGTTAGTTTCAAGTTGTGACAAGATAGTACTAGCCTTCATGCATGCGCTCATGCGCTACAGAAGGTATCTTTTGAATCACGGTGTGCTACGCGCGACTTACACGTTTTAAATGTATTTATATACGTAAATTGACAAAAAAAAGTCAAATATTTGAAGTAAATGAATAATTTTAGATAACGCTAAAAAAAATTCCTCATAAACCAATTAAAGCAGCTAAATTCACATAATGAAATCTGTTTCTATAGAATTTACATCAAAAATAAAGAAAATAATATTTAATAACAATTGATTGAATCACATTATTGCTAGTCCATTGTGAGGCTAAGCCCACCGCCTTCCCCCTTAATGTAGATAATATCGTTTTTAAAAAAAAAAAAAACAATTATTTGACAATTAATTTAATCACATTATTATCTGCGTGCAAAAAACTTTTTTTATAACCGGCATTACACGCCTCTTAAGATGCTTTGAATGTGTTTAAAAATAGAGAAATTGAATCACATTATTACTAACCTATTGTAAGACACTATTTAAAAAATTAAAATAAAAATAGTACCAAAAAATTAATTAATAAAAAAAAAGCTGTTAAAATGACGAAAATGCCCGTTCCTTATTTGATGCATTATTTTGGGATGCTTTTGAAGTTTTTTGTCTTAGGGGCATTTTTGTCCAAATATTTTTGTTAAAGCTTGGTGACACCAAAATCACTATTCATCTTTTTGAACGTGTTTAAAAATAGAGAAATTAAATTGAATTATTGCTAGCCTATTATGAGGTTCTGAATTAAAAAAACAAAAAAAAAAAACCACAAAAAATTTATTTATTAAATTTAAATATTGTTAAACTATCGAAAATGCTCCTGCCTTATTTGATTCATTATTTTAGGATGCCTTTAAAGTTTCTTGTCGTGGGGGTATTTTTGTTGGAGCTTAGTGACACCAAAATCACTATTCACCTTTTCCATGGGCTATATATATATATATAGAGAAGATAACAAATATGTCTATACTTGTCACTACATAAAAATAAAAAGAAAAATGAAATCTTAACCCTTCTTCAACCTGTGTCTATATTCACTATCTCAATCAAAAACCTCAGACTACCAACTCTTAGCCGTCCCCCGGCTCCATCTTATCAAGCTACTTTATCACCATCGATATGCTGCATCGCCATGATACGATCTAAACCTGTACCCAATCTCAACCTTAACCTTGCAGCTGTGCAGCTATGGAGGGAGGGAGGAAGAAGATAACGTAACAGTGAAATTTCAGTAAAATATAACTAATTCAATTTGACCCTTACAAGAAAGGCTTATAACCATTTGCCGCGAAACCCCTCATGAATCTCTCCAATGTCTATTCCGCCTCAACTCTAGCTTTACGCTCCAACTCCAATTCCCCGTAGACCATGGTCAAGGTAGCCTTAAGATTGTTTGCTTTAACCACCTCGAA
Source organism: Pyrus x bretschneideri (assembly GCF_019419815.1). NCBI lineage: Eukaryota > Viridiplantae > Streptophyta > Magnoliopsida > Rosales > Rosaceae > Pyrus > Pyrus x bretschneideri. The sequence continues at coordinate 766,873 of NW_025999679.1, forward strand.
GGTGGCCTGATCAATCAACTTGTTCACCTTCACCTCGTGGGCCTCCGCCATAGCCTGCCGGTTCGCAAGCGCATTCTTTAGCTCGCCAGACCTCTCCTGCAGTTGTTTCTCGAATTGAGCCTTGTCTTCGAGTTCGTTCTTGTAGGCTACTTCGAGCTGGCGATGTTGGGGTAAAAAAAAAAAATGGTTCCTCAATTCAAGGAAACTGGAGATGATGGTGACAATTAAAATCCACGGTGAAGATTAAGCAAGAAAATCTACACCATTCATTTTTTTAAACAAATAAAAAAATGAATTAAATCAGAAAAATTAAAGAACCATGTTGCTGGAACGTGTGAGGAGTTGCCCATATTTCCTCCAACGTGCAAAAGGAAGTTGGTGAAAAACTACCCACTTTCTCACCCCACTCTTCCTGTCACCCTCAGTCTATAAAAGGGGAGATTGACCGCAAAAGCTGGGGGGAGAAATCGACAAAAAAAAAAGACAATAGAGAAGAGCACAGTAGGAGAGGCAAAGCAAGAGAGCAAAAGCAAAAGAGAAACAGAGTAAAAAAAAGGAGAAGATATCAAGTGCTACACGCAATAACAAAGAGCAGGAAAAGCTACAAAGCATATAAAGGTATAAATCTATCCTTCTAAATATTTCTTTGTTTGGTTTCTCTCGGCTTTGCAGAAAAAAAAAAAATTTGTTTCTTCAACCTCTCCCATCCCCGCCGCTGCCGTTAGTCCCATGAATTTCTTCGGGGTGGTCTAAACCACCCCGTGAAGTTCCAATCAATCTAAGTGATCCGTTCCCCGCCGCTGCCGTCAACTCCATGAATTTCTTGTGGGTGGCAGCGGTGGTCAGTGTGAAGAAGTTAAAGAAGGCAAAAAAATGCAACACCAATCGCTGCGAGCCACTCCCATCCCACCGACAGTGGCGAGAATAACCCAAAGCCTTCAGAAGATGCGGAAGACATCCGAAGGCAAGAAAGCCGAGAATTTGAGGAAAGAAAAAGTCCCCAGGTCCAAGGATGCAGCGGAAGTGGCTCTAAAGTTGCACTTTAAAACAAATTGCAGAAGCTCAAAAGCTCTCTGTGAAGTTCCTGCAGCCATACCCAACGGCCGTGCAGTACTATTCGAGACTTAGAAAATTCAAGACTTCAAAGAGGGGAAGAAAAGAAGAAAAAAAGCTTGCTGACAAATGGGTTTAAAGTCCCCTGTTAAATGGGATTGAAAGTCCAAAAGATTATAATAAAAATAAAAAAATAAAAATGGGGGCTGCTTTGAACAGAGCCCGTGTGGCATGTAATCCACGAAAAGAGATTATTGCGGGAGGGAAATAGAAGTGTTTATTTTTCTCACACGTTCCTACCGGACTTGGAAGAATTCAAATTCACAGAGAAGCAATAAGGGCTTGCTGACAACTCCCAAAATCAAATGGGAAAGACACTCACGTGGCAACTTTAAAATGCCACGGCTCTCCAACATAAAATCATGTGGTTTCTTTTGAAAGAATGTTTGACTATAAAAGCCTGAAAAGGCATTTATAAAAAAAATAAAAATGGTGCTCTGCCACTTGCTTTTATATTTTCATTAAACAATATGAAAGCAAAAACTCGCTGTTCTGTAATCTGTTGAGCAAAAGATAAAAGTCAACAACAAAAGGAGAAAGAAAGCAGATATGGATACACAGTGACAGAGGTTCGAAAACCAAGGAAAGAGGAAAAATGTATGACTCCATTACCTCCACTGGGTAGTCTAAAAACTCAAAGGAAAGACAAGTCAAGCAAGTCTTTTTCACAATGAAAAAGGGTCCAGCTTTCATGCTTTTAAAATCCTATTTCAAATAGGATTGAATTCCTACGAAACCTATTGGAGAAGGAAGGTGCAAAGGAAGAGGAAAAGTAAAATACACTCACGTGACTTTATCACACAAGCATGGCCTCCATGAAGTTAAAGTTAAACATGGAGCAAGAAATGTCGAGACAAAAGATATGGTACTGGGCCAAAATCAGACACGGAGTAAAGTGGAGGACGTAAATCACTTCAAATAGTGTAGATATGAACCATCTCAAAGCACGATGCTTGATGGACTTACACTACATCAAATTTAATGGATCAAATTCCCGAAATGGCACAAAGCCAATACAAATGGTAGGAAGCCGCTCCAAATTCAAATGGAACAAAGCCATATCAAATCCCAAAGGCATGAAGTTGAAGAAAAGTCTCAAATGGCATGAAGCCAAGTCAAAATTCAAATGGCACAAGGTCACGTCAAGTCTCAAATGGAACAAAGCCACGTCAATTTACAAATGACACAAAGCCGCTTCAAATGGCATGAAGCCATATCAAATACCAAATGGCACGAAGCTACGTGTAACACTCCAAGGGCTCAAAGTCCTCAACCACACAAGCTAAAACTACATAAGGCATCAAAAGCTCCAATGGCTCAAAGTCCTTGCCTGCATAAGCTAAAACTGCACAAGGCATCAAATGCTCATTGCCTGCAAGAGTTGAAACTGCACAAGGCATCAAACCCCAACAAATACATAAGGAATTACAAGTGACTTGATCCCTTAACAAGGGTACGTAGGCAATCTTGGCCTCGACCTAGATGCAGTCGCAAAATCAGACATCCAAATCTCCAAGTTACGATATATTGGAATCAAAGTGTTTTTCCTTTTAACAAAGGATTGTAATTAATAGACGCATAGTTTAAAATGGGTTAAACTCAAATTAATAAAACCCTCTTAGGAAAAATGAACGAGGTTGAAATTGTGTCGAGTGAATTATTTGTTTACATATTGTGTACAATTGTTGCTCAACATGATTTTTGGCATGCCTAGTGGGACCCATTCACCTTTTCATCTCTAACTATGAATAAATGAAATCTTATGTGCTACTTATTTCCGTAGGAAACGAGATGGCACCCCAAATTATTGTTTACTTCTATGAGCTTCCGACAACTCATGCCAAGGCAAGACGTGTAAGGCGTGCTGGCTACTGAATGTCATTCATCATTGATCAAGTAATAGCCTCATTCAATATCCACAAGTTAAATCCTGGAGTCAAAGCCAACAAGGTAACTACCAAAGTTGCAAAGACCGTGCAGAAAAAGACTCCTTCAAAGAACGCCGCTAAAAATGCGAAGAAACAAGCTGCTAAAGTTCTTAGAAAGAAAAGAAGTGAAGATGCTGTCGTGGAAGCTATTGAAGGTATCCCAAATATAGCTGCTAAGGCTCTACTTGCATCAACCAAAGCTGGGAAGGCCAAAAAACACAGAGTCATCAACACTAATGCACTTGCAGCTGATAAAGCTTGCACCACAACTAAAATCATGATTGGCTCAATTCCAATCACGTTAATCACTATGGAGCCTATAAGGGTGGTTTCTTTTAGAGAAGAAAAGAAAGTTTCAAGAAAAAAATACGACAAGGCGTATACAACGTCCCAAGAAAAACAATACCATTTCAAATATCAAATCACAAGCTTGGTACATTGAAGGTAAAGTCAAGGTTGCTAACACACACCACCTATAGGGGCACTCCAAGGTGACAAATTGTGTCAAGACCAAGAAAACGAATCCGAAAATACACGACAATGAGGCAATGAGAGTTCAAGCCCATATGTTACAGAGGGCATCTCCAAAATCTCAAGTCAAGTTTAAAAACCAAGTCATGGGGCTTCACACTAGCTTGAAATCACAGGGGGCATTCCTTGATCTCCAAGCCAAGTCACGACCGCGTATTGGTCATATTAAACAATCAATGGCTCAAGCAAGACTACATCCCCGTTCCAAGGCATTTACCTCTAACAACATCCTCAAATGGTTGAAGAGCAAAAATGAAGATGTAGAGTGTATGCCAGTCATGGTAATTGGCACATCAAGTCTAGAAGAGTAGCTTCAAGAAATGCAAAGCAAGCTAGTTGAAAAAAAACAATGAAATTGCAGCATTAACTGCACAGCTAACCATTAAGGCTAATGTTGTTGGTGGTGGTGAGACGAAAAAGGAAGGTTCATCAAGTCAAATCACACAACAAGAAATCAAGGAGATATTTGATGAGAACATCCGTAAATTCCATGTCTTTAACTCCACCAATTTTGGGGTACTAAAGACCATACCCTGCACACTATGATGCAATGCCATACCCAAAAAGTTATCAAAGATTGGGCTTCAAAAATTCTGATGGCGTAAATGGCACCCCACAAGAACATCTAGCTCACTTCTACTCAGCCTGTGGAGAGACATCACAATCAGACGCCTTGCTAATAAGGCAATTTGTGCAGTCCCTAAAAGGACCAGCTTTCACTTGGTATACGCAATTGCCTCCAAGTTCTATCCATACATGAGATGACATGCATAAGTCGTTTCTTGCACACTTTGTCAGCTCCACAAGAAAGACCTCGATAGTGGATTTAGCTAATGCCACGCAAAGGCATGACGAAAGTGTAAATGATTTTATCGCAAGATGGAGAGGCCTAAAGCTACAATGCACAGGGAAATTGACCGAGGTGACAATAATACAAATGTGCTCACATAACCTCGTACCCGAGATCGGAACTTTTGTTGTTGTTACAGAGCCTCAAACATTTGATGAGCTAGTCTCGATGACATGCAATGTTGAAAAGCAAATTTGCTCGAAAGCGATTTAAGTTCTGAGCAGGGTCAGAAACTGAAAAGACCGACAAAGGAATAGAAGGAGAGTGAGCTTTTTAGATGTAAATCCCTATAAGGTGGTCTGGAAAAAAAAAATCCATTCTGAACTACGTATGACTTGATCCTTCAAAAGGAGTACGTAGGCAGCCTAGCATTAAAGCTAGGTGCAGTCATAAAAACAAAACAAAAAAATTCCTGAAAAAAACTAAGGGATGAGCTAGGTTTGGCTTGATCCCTCTACGGGGTACGTAGGCAATCTAATCTAAAAAATTGGATGCAACCATAAAATCACCAAAAATATATTCTTCCCATCAAATTTATTGCAGGTGAATCACTGCACAACTTCGGAAGAACGTGAAAATATATCTTATTCATGGTGAGATCAAATTGTAAAAGGAGTGGTGGCACACAAGTCCTTCACGGCTAGAAAAGCCTAAGGTGGATGACGTGCCTGATAGAATCTAACAGAAGAAATTGGTCATATGTTTGGGTGTTAGAAAATGCATTTCCCCTTTCCCTTCTATCAAAATCATGCTCGACAAATAAATGTTTGTGCTGATTCAGAACTACAGAAGAAAGATGTAATGCATAAGTCCTAAGCTCACAAAAAGTATCAAGCCTCATGCATGCAGAAAAAAAAAATTCATACATGATGCTTGAGGGGGCAATTTGTTAGGGTAAATAAAAAGCCAAAACCAAGAAAAGGAAAAAGGAAATATGGATAACTCCAGTACCTTCAGTGGGTAGTCTAAAAACTCAAAGGAAAGACAAGTCAAACAAGTATTTTTCACAATGAAAAAGGGTCCAACTTTCATGATTTCAAAGTCCTATTTCAAATAGGACTGAATTCCTACGAAACCTATTGGAGAAGGAAGGTGCAAAGGAAGAGGAAAAGTAAAATACCTCTCACGTGACTTTATCACAAGCATGGCCTCCATGAAGTTAAAGTTAAACATGGAGCAAGAAATGTAGAGAAAAAAGATATGGTACCGGGCCAAAATCAAACACGGAGTAAAGTGGAGGACGTAAATCACTTCAAATACTGTAGATATGAACCATCTCAAAGCACAATGCTCGATGGAATTACACTATATCAAATTTAATAGATCAAATTCCCGAAATGGCACAAAGCCGATACAAATGGCATGTAGCCGCTCCAAATTCAAATGGCATGAAATCGTACCAATCCCAAAAGGCATGAAGCCAAAGAAAAGTCTCAAATGGCATGAAGTCATGTCAAAATTCAAATGGCACAAAACCACGTCAAGTCTCAAATGGAACAAAGCCACGTCAATTTACAACTGGCACAAAGCCGCTTCAAATGGCACGAAGCTGTATTAAATACCAAATGGCACGGAGTCGCGTGTAACGCTTCAAGGGCTCAAAGTCCTTGCCCTCACAAGCTAAAATTGCATAAGGCATCAAAAGCTCTAATGGCTCAAAGTCCTCACCCGCACGAACTAAAACTGCACAAGGCATCAAATGCTCCTTGCCTGCAAAAGCTGAAACTGCACAAGACATAAAACTCCAACAAATACATAAGGAATTACAAGTGACTTGATCCCTTAACAAGGGTACGTAGGCAATCTAGGGCTCGACCCAGGTGTAGTCGTACAATCAAACACCCAAATTTCCAAGTTACGATTTATTCATATTGGAATCAAAAGGTTTTTCCTTTTAACGAATGATTGTAATTAATAGACGCATAGTCTAGAATGGGTCAAACTCAAATTAATAAAACCCTCTTTGGAAAAAGGAACGAGGTTGAAAAAGTGTCAAGTGAATTATTTGTTTACATATTGTGTACAATTTTTGCTCAACAGGCGAATCTTCTCCGTTGGGCTGAGAGGGATGTTGTCGTCTATATATAAGCTTATTTATTACAAGTGTAAGATAATTGGGCAAGCATAATGAAAACTAAATTTGACTAAAAAAGAGGTAAAGAAAAGGGTTACCTCGTATCGGCTCTCATGACATTTCATAAGGAAGTCTTCGAAAGACATGCAAACTTTTGTTAAGTATGATGGATCCATGACCGCATTGAGCAACACATGGGCATATTCCACGTTGTGAAGTCCACTAACATTGGCAGGAAGAGCAATGTGATCCCAAGCAGGCTGATGACTGAAGGAGGTTCGATTGATCGTTTAATTCCAATCGCAGTTGTAGAAGATGAGCTTCCCTCTTTGATAGAATTGAAGATGACATGGCCAGACCACCAATCAGAGGATTTAAAAGAGTCAGAGCAGGATGAAGTCTAGGAATCAGAACTTCATTTGGAGTTGAAGATGGTGTGGATTGTTGTTGTTGCTATTGAGTTGATTCATGAAGATATTGAGGCGACTTATGCTATTGTTGATGTGGTTGTCTTTGCTGCTGTATTGATAATGGCAGAGATAGGTGATTTTATTGTTGCCCTCGTGGTTGTTGTTCTGCTACCTCGCGAACCGATTTTACAAGGCATCAATAAATTTCCTCAAATGCTCATAGAAGTTCCATATGCTTCCTTGGTCTCAATCTTCCTTTGCAAGATTCCATAATCTTCTCTCTTGGTTGACTTATTCTTTGGAACACCTCTGCATCGAACCTCATTGCAACATCGTCAAATCTCTTCCTCTTCTTCCTCTCTAACCTGAAGAATTTTGCATTTTGGATTGAATGAAATCCCTTCTTGATGTTGTCAGCACTAATCTAGTATGGCTCGTGAATTGGAAATTTGGAGCACTATCTGATAATAGCATCTTGATCGTGCTCTTTAAGTCATTTAGGAGAAATCAACCACTTCCAACTGTTCCGCAAGAATATTGAAGGCCTGGGCAAATTAGTTTGGTTTAAAGAGTACGATATTTTTCATGTCATTATCTAGTTGAAGATTAAGTGAAGGGGTATTCTTAAAATGGATGTCGGTAATGTCACCTTCCCAGTTTCCATCAACAACAAGGATGTCCTTGTACCAATCTTTGTCTTGTTGGGGAAAATCAGTAATGTACGTGAACCACGAAAGGTTGGGCCTTGGTTGGAAGAAATAATGGTCGTATGAGCTCTTCGCATGGTGTAAAGCATGCAAAATTTTTGAAGTCCAAGGGTGATGTCCTGATAAGACGCATGAGTCAGATTGTAGAGGGCGATGTCATAGCATATTAGAATTTCATTCAAGAGAGCAGATAAAGGGAATTTCATTCCCAAGTCCAAATACCAGGGATGGATCCTGGTACATGGATGCCGGCGATTAGAATGTGCAGGTAAATTCGCCCAGACATTGTGGTTGGCCTCTCACCAGACTTTGCAGCTATTCAACAGGTTCCGTGGTGGAAAACAAATGTATCTCTTTTTTGCTACGAACCCTAACCACCTAAGGGTCGTAAAGTAAGTCGTAATTAGCAGCAAGAGCAGAAAGAACGCTTGAGGATGCAGACATCTTCTCAATTCAAAATAGGTTATTGAAAATGGAATTAGAAAGTGAAAGTTTCATAAAAGAATGTTGGCTTTGGAAAATTTCTTAGCTGAAGTTTAAAGTTTGGATACTTTGAAAAGTGATGAAGACAAAGAAGAAATTCGAAGTATTTATAGAAGATGAAAGACAAAGAAGAAATTCGAAGTATTTATTGAATCTGGGTCATGTAACATTTAGATCAGCAAATCTGATGGCGTAATCGATTAGGAAGGTGAAAGATCTTGCACACATGACTAAGACATTCTTATCATTGTGACATTTATGGCACGATCAAGACTGCATGCCCGAGTCCAGAATGTCTTAATTACTTTGCAATGGTTAGGAGGACTGATTGCCACATACCAAAAAGAATTCAAAACGGTGTGTATTCTGATTTACTCAAAAAATCATGTTTTTGGATAATTATCCATCTTCGAGGGAAAAAACCCTTTTAGATACCTAGTTAGGGACAATTGTGGGACCGTGATTTTCCAGGCCTGAAGTAAGGCATATAGAATACGATTACCTCAGAAGTCTGGCCATGGACCTAACAACTTCCATCATGAAGTTGCATAACAACTTCCATCACAAAGTAGCATTGACATATCAGCAATGCCCCATTGTCCTATTTTAGAGCAGTGGGCAAAGTTTGTCAACTTCACTGAGATTGACTATGTTTGTTCCGTAAGATATGGAAACCTAATCTGATATGGAATCAGTCAAGTTTCCTATTTTTTGGAATTCCTACAATCTAGGGATTAACATGCACTACAAGTAATCACTCATAAGAAGATGCAATATTTACTTCTAGATATTCTCTAGGATTCTCACGGTTTAATACAGAGTCTATATCCTAAAAAGATTATCTTGGATGGTATAAATATACCATTCTAGGGTCATCTCCAGTAGCAATTATCATAAACTTATTTTCTTGCCTACTATAATAGTCTCAAATATTGCTTACTAATTTAACCGTCAGAGGCACTTTGACCGGCACCCTATCGATCCTAAGGTTGCTTACGGTTGTTTGTCCCACCCTTCACAGTTGTGCGCAAATTTGGTTCTAACAATTGTGTTTTCTTATATGCTATAAGTTTTATCACTTTTTTTCCTTAGAGAAAAGAGAGAAAAATCCTAATACAAAAAAAACTCATTGTGTGCTGCCCAAAAACTATTTATCCAAGTGATAGATATTGCTAGCACATTTAAATTGATCATTACATCATTTGTTGCCAGAATTATTAGTGTGGATACTCTTAAAGGCTCACAACACTTGAGAGGCATCACGTGATCAATCATGTAGAGGAAGATTGCAAGAACAATTATGATTCAACAAAGCAGCACATGTGTGGTAAGGATTCAAGTTAGTTAATCTCTTAATCTTGTTCTTTGTTGCGTTATCAATTACAACCAACTGGATGTATGATTGTGATAACATATTGTATGTTATTATCTATTTTCCATTGCGTATTTAATTATTTGAATTAAATTTATCTCAACAATATGCCTAGAAACCCACACACGCATCATGCAAGATGTGAGTGTTCGCGTCAAGTGTACTCAATCCCCATTAAACCACTTCACACTTGTTTAGTGCTTCCTGCTAACGACTTTAAGGCTAGTCATGCACCCCATTGTGCAAACATAAAGTGTACTAATTTTACTGGATCTAACAATATCCACTTGAAATTTTCATCTATCAGGACAATTTTAGGATAAACACAAAAATGAGGGTCTCACTAATTTTAAGTCTTTAAGTTACCTCCTCCTTATATATGAAAATAAGGTGTTCCTCATTAGTGTTATCCATGAAACACTAAGTTAGGACTAGTCCATCGTTTTAATGGTTATATCCATTGATTATTTTATGGACTATGATAACAGCGGAAAGAAATACTCAAATATTCACATAAATGGAAGCAGTGACTCGCCATAGTTTTTGTAAAAAGAAAGCTTAGAGAGAGAAAAGGTTACAGAGTGAGAGGAATATCTGTTTGTTATTTCACACACCTAACAACCATACAATTGAAGCTATTTATAGCTTTACATATTGGTAACTATCTTGCTTAACAATTAAGCTACCTCAAACCTTTTAATCTATTGACACTTGGCAGCTTATGATCTTAACATTTGTCATTACAAAAAATGATCCTAGATACAATGTTATTACTGCCCCCTCTAATCTTAACCTGGGACTCCAAGGTTAAGATTGTAACAAGGATAAGCAAAAGTTGGTCCATGAAGACCCTTAGTTAGAATATCTGCAATTTGTTCTTTGGTGGAGATATGTTGAACTAGAAAACCACCATTTTGCACCTTTTCTCGAACAAAGTGAAAATCAGTATCATGATGCTTGATACGAGAGTGAAACACCGGATTGGAACTAAGAGCAATAGTAGACAAGTTATCACAGTGAAGAAAAGGTTGAGAAGGGAGATAAACATGGAGATCTTTCAATATGTTTCAAATCCAACACACATCTGCAGCACAATGAGCCAATGCCTTATACTCTGCTCAGTGAAACTGTGAGACACTGATGATTACTTTTTGGATTGCCAAAAGACTGGATTACACGCAAAGAAAACAAGATATCCTGTCACATATCTTCGAGTATTGATATCTGATGCCCAATCCGAATCTGAGTAGATTGTGATAACAATCTATGGTAAAGACTTATAGGTTAAACCACAATTTAAAGTGCCTTGAAGATATCGAGGAATCCTTTCAACCAAATAAAAATGAGCCTCTATGGCTATTGCATAGATTGATAGACAACACTCACTGAATGTGCAATATCAGGACCAGTGAATGTAAGATATTGGAGAACCCCAACTAGACTACGATATAAGGTTGGATTTGGGAGAGGTGTACCTTCAGCAACAAGTAGCTGAGTATGGGGTTTTGCAGGAGTTGGTGAAGATGTATAGTGTTCCATGCCAGCTTGACAGTAGCTCTTTAGCATATTTCGTTTGATTAATAAACAAATCTCCATTGGGCTTGTATTCAACTTGTAAACCAAGAAAGTAGGTTAAGGGTCCATATCTTTGAGATCAAAGAATTCTACAAGGCCAGTAATTACTTCTTGAATAAGTATGTCACTGGAACATGTGAGAATAATATCATCCACATATAAAAGCATAATAACCACATGTCTATCAAGATGTTTCACAAAGAGACTAGTATCAGATTGTGATGTAGTGAATCCCAGTAAGGGAAGAACTTCTATAAACTTTGAATGTCAGGCTCTAAGAGCTTGCTTGAGTTCATATAAGGACTTGACAAACCTGCAGACATGAGATGGTTTGGTATACTTAACAAAACCCAAAGGCTAATGCATATAACCTTCTTCCTGAAAATCCCCATGAAGAAAGGCATTCTTAATGTCTAGCTGCCTTAAGTTCCAATGACAACTAGTAGTCAAAGCTAAGATAAGCCTTACTAGTAGAATGTCTAATCACATGGCTGAATGTTTATAAGTAATTAGCACCATGTTCTTGAGTAAAACCCTGAGAAACAAGTCGTCCCTTATACCGTACAATACTGCCATCAGGATTTTTTTTTAACTTTGTAAACCCACTTGCAACCTACAATTGACCTATCTGTATGAGGAGGAACCAATACCCAACCCATTTGAGTTTGTAAGGCATCATACTCTTTTTGCATAGCTTTTTGCCATTGAGGCATAAATGCAGCTTTTCTAAAGGTTTTAGGTTCATCCACATCAATTATATCAGTCACATGAATATACAGAAATCACAAAGTCATCTTTAGCAATATTCAAAGTTTGTAATTGTGGCAGAAGCAATATATGCATAATAGTATTTTCTTGTAATAGTACCAATTTAAAGTCTAGTCTGAACTCTAGAACTAAAAGAAGAATGAAAACTTACCTGAGATTAAGCAGGAGAATGAATAGGTAACAAAGTGGAGAGGTCTTGAGAGATAGGGCTAAAATAAGTATTTGATGAAGTGCAGAACCCTGTATTTGAGTCGAGCTATGAGAACTTTTTGATGAACCAAGCTAATCTGACAAAGAAATCTCAGGCTAAGAATGTACTGGTGAATGATTTGTATTACTAAAATCAGTGGTGGGAGATGACAAAGGTAAAGTATTAACAATGGGAGATCTTAATTATGAACCAAAGTTCCAATCAGTCTTCACAGATGATGAACAAGATGAATTCTTAGCAGGAAAAACAATCTCATTATGTATCACATGTCTACAAAGAAACTGCTTTTTGGATGGCAAGTGATAACAAATGGTACCTTTATAGCCAACAGCATATCCCAGAAAAATACACAGAAGAGACCTTGACTGAATCTTAGTATGATTATAAGGTCTAATATAGGGAAACACAGTTGATCCAAACACTTTTACTTGTGTAATATCAGGATGTTTGTTATACAAAACAAAAAATGGGGAATTCATGCCCAATGCCTGAAGGCATTCTATTAATGAGAAAAATCGCATGTGCACAAGCATGAAACCAAAAGGACTGAGATATCCAACAGTATGCATCAGAGTAATAGTTGTCTCCATTATGTGTCTATGCCTTCGCTCAACAAATCCATTTTGTTGATGGGTATTTGAAAACATTTGATATTGATCTCAAATTGTACATAAACAAAGGTATGAAATCTCACAAATATTTGAAACACATCTGATTTATTGCAAAGTGGGAAAATCCACACAAACTTAGTACAGTCATCGACAAATGTCACATAATATCTGTAGCCTTCTATAAATTGTACTGGAGAAGGACCCATACATTGGAATGAATCTTATCAAAAGGAAATAAACGTTTATTAGACTTTTCAGAAAATGGAAGTCTGGACATCTTTCCATGTATACAATCTGAACACATTGTACAAGACTCATTTACTACAGAGGAAACATTGGACTTATGCAACATAGAAGCTTTGGTTGGATGCCCCAAGCTCTAATGCCAAATAGTTGTGTAAACACGAGAAATTCCTGAAACAAGCGACAAGAATACGTGTACAAAATATATTTTTTTGTATTAATGATTTTTAGGGTTACAATCTCTTTGTAATTTGGTCCTCTGATTCTATCTTCGAAGGGTGTAGGTTTGTGGATGAATTGTTGATCCAAAGGGCCGTCGGGGCTTGATCTAAGGATGAACAGTTGATGAATGATGAACACTTTCTTCAAGGGGCCGTTGGGGCTTGATCTTGAAGGAGGATGGATGATGAACGATGAACACTTTCTTCAAGGGGCCGTCGGGGCTTGATCTTGAGTTGGTGGAAGTTCTTCAAGGGCCGTTGGGGCTTGATCTTGAAGGTTGGTGGATGAGCGGATCTTCAAGGGCTTTTGGGCTTGATCTTGAAGGTTGGTGGATGAGCGGATCTTCAAGGGCTTTTGGGCTTGATCTTGAAGGACGATTGGATGTGTGGATTTGTTGAGGTTGTTGATCCAAAGGGCCGTTGGGGCTTGATCTTAGGATGAACGGATGATGAACGATGAACACTTTCTTCAAGGGCCGTCGGGGCTTGATCTTGAGTTGGTGGAAGTTCTTCAAGGGCCGTCGAGGCTTGATCTTGAGTTGGTGGAAGTTCTTCAAGGGCCGTTGGGGCTTGATCTTGAAGGTTGATGGATGATGAACGATGAACGAAAAGTGCTTTCTTGATTCTTCGGGATTTGCTTGAGAGCTTTAGAGTTTCAAGGCTTCTTTCTTTCTTCCTCCCTTCTTTTCTTCTTTTCCTTCTTCCTTCTCCTTCCTTCTTCCTTCTCCTTCCTTCTTCCTCCAAAATGAATGCATTGGCCTCCTATTTATAGAATTTCAAAACTTGATTTTTGGATTTAAATAATCAGATGAAATAAATCATTTCTGCCAGGTATTGACACGTGTCATATTTGATGACTTTTCCAATTTATTTCGATTTTTCGTACTAACCATTTGTCTAAGATTTGCTGAGAAATGATACTGTATTGATGAAGACACATTCTTGTAAATTGGAATCCGAAACAACTCATTAGCCTTACTCTTTCCTTTGTAAAGAATCTCATTTGTTACCTTGTCCTGCACAAAAAACCAAATATCATCACAAATAAACCAGCATATATTGTCCTTGCATAATTGCTTTACAGATAATAAGTCTTCAATAATTTGAGGAACATGTAACACTTTGTTCAAAAATTTAAAGAGATAAAGAGATGTAATAAGTTTGGTGGAGCTAATATGCTCAATGGGTAAACCTTGACCATTCCTAACTTTAATTGTATCAGACCCTTGAAATGGAGTTGCTTAGGTAGATTTTGCACATCTTAAGTCATATGATGGATGGCTATGGTGTCAACAATCCAAGTGTCCCTAGTAGGATATGTGGAAACATATTAAGCAGCTAAAGCATCAGGTGATGTACCAAGATTAGATGTTGACGGATAAGATGCAAGTTGCTGATAAGCAAAATCTTGTTGCACTTGAATAGATGGAGGTGGAGGAGCTCCTTGATATGCAAAATTACCTTGATGATAGCAGTCAAGAGCTAAATGACCATATTTACCACAAATTTGACATTCTAACATGTTTGGACTATAATTTGGATGCCTATAAAAACAATTAGGTTCAGTATGTACCCTATGTTGACAAATTTGACATTTAGGTTGCAAATTAAATCGAGTATCAGTATTTCCAGACAAAGGTTACCAACCATTTTGTCTTTAATTGTAGTTAGAACCCCTGCCTTTGTTGTTAAACTGTTTGTATCCACCACTATGTGACCCTCCACAAGAATTTTGATATGTTAAAGAAGATCGTGAACCATAATTGTTGAAACCAGGTGATGAGCTACCATTAAAATCAGATGAAGGATTGCCATTAAGTCCAGGAGGAGCATTGCCAGTGAAACCAACACCAAAACCATATGGCATGGATTGTGAAGGAGGAAACTGTTGAGGAAATTGCTGAGGCATCTAGGTGATGTATTATAAACTAGCACTCAAATTACACCCCCTTATTGACAATTGTAGTAAAGATGTAATAAGGATCGTTCTAGGCGAGGGATTAGGAGGGATTGCTAACCTACTTAAAACTAACTTAAAAACACAAAACTAGCTTAAAAACACTTAACTAGACTCAAAGAAATCAAAACAAACTAACAGACTCAAACTAGACACTAAACGGTGATTTGGATGAAAATTAATTTTAACTTGACTCAAAACACTTAAAAACACAAGTTAGATAGATTCTAACTAATTTAACACAACAAAAAAAGGGGGATTGGGTTTTTGACGAATTTAAAGTAAAGACAAGTAGATTAAAGACTTAAACAAGTTTGGCACGAAATTGGGGGAAATTATGGGTAGTTGGCTAGCTAGAGGGTCATTCTCCACATATAACACACTTGCATACAAATCGATTTCCAGTTGCTTTTCCAATAAACCATGAACCTCAACGCCCCAGATTAACTGTGAACATCACTAATTAACCCTCAGATTTTCGTTAAGTCATTGAATTGGATGGATAACGTATCGGCAACCAAATTATTCTTCAATAGTTCCCTACATGAACAACATAATAGAGATACAATCAAAGATTATTAAGCTTTGTGAAAATCATAAGCATTGATAAGGAATTCGTAACTATGAACAGCATGATACTCCTGCCAGGAATTTACTTAACACGATTGTGAACATACATCTCCAGGCCATACGACAGGGCCTGGAGATGTGTGTTCTAAGGGGAATCCATGAATCAGGGGAGGCGCTGGAGGTGGAGTCCGATTCAAAAGGTTTGGTTCAAATGTTAAATAAGGAGACTCAAGCTGATGTGTTGATGGAGGTCTATTTGGTTGATATTTGGAATATGATGCAGTTATTTCAATCGGTGAAGTTTATCTTTACCCTTCGACAATGCAATCGTTCAGCCCATATAGTGGCGGCCTCCGTTCTTAAGCATGGAAGGAGATTTAGTTAGAATGAATTAAGACCTAAATTTTTGTTTAATGTTCTAGTAGAAGATGCAAATTTTTTCATTGGTATTTAATTATTAATATAATTCTATCATTTGTTCATAAAAAATAAAAATAAAATAAAAAAAGAAAAAAAAGACAATTAGTTTGACAAATTTTTTTCAGGAAACAAAAATAGAACGTTCTCCGGTCCCAAAGACCACGAGCCAACAGAAAACCCAATTAATTATTTGTATGATTACATTCCTCAAATAAAACATTATAACATGAAAGAAGAGTCGCCCCGACCCCGACAACAAATCTAAAAGCAATACATGAATGAAAGATTGTGTCTTCGATGGTTCTTCTTTCCTGTGGTGGTGGCGGCTTTGCGACGATGGTGTCAATATTTGGCAGGAGGTGGTTGGTTCCTTTGTTCAAATCTAGGATTTCTTTCCTTTATGATGTTATGTCTCTGTTATTGGATATGGTTATGTGTTCCTTTATGTTGGGATTGTTTTGTATTTTCTGTAAATATTTTTGTTTCTTTTTTTCGTTAGTGCAGTTATATTGTTATCGATTATGACAAGAAAAAAAAATAATTGTGTAAAGAAAATCGCTGCTAACCATTCCAAAATTATATTATCAAGATGTAAGTCTAGAATAATAATTCTTCTTTATTCATATTTGTGCTTCACTTTATGAAGAATAATTTGAGTCCACATCACATTATCTTACCATTGCAAATTCACAATCGTAATTTACTGCATCCGCATAGGTGGTCAATCCAACGGCCACCACCCGATATCAGGTTACCCCAAGAGGCGACACGTGTCGTCATCTTCATAGAAGCGACGAGACGACTGAGGATTCACTACAAAAGGTGACCCGGGCTGTTTATTGGGCCCCGCAAAATCAACTAATCCGACGGGAAGTAGTTGCGTTGTGCCCCATTCGTGGGAAGGAGATGGTTGGTTTAGTTACGAAATTGCCCTGCGGACTACGAGCCAGTAGTTGATGAAAAAGATTTATTTTCTGTTTGTTTTTGGTACAAAGGAAGGCCTACAACGAAGGACCAAATCTTGCTAATTTATCCTCAACTCTAAGTGTGCTGAATCCTTCATTTGTCACCATGCATTGAAAATATATAAGACGTCATCAGATTAAAAAGAGCATGCAGAGGATCACAAGCCGACTAACCTAACATATATGCAATTTTAGAACCTTTTTTAACTAATTTTATTCAACTTGTCATTTGAAAAATATAGGCATGTTGAAGGATGTAATTTCACATCGAAAATATGACAGAAGTAACTAATACTTATAAATGAATTGCTTCACTGTTAACAACACTAAAGTTTGTTGTGATAGAACTCAACACATGCTGTGTTGTACATGTGGTAAAATTTGGACAGTATCAATGTGATTAATAGTGGACCGCATACTTAACTCTAAAATCTTAACAAAACATACTCTCTAATGCGCCCATGCTTAACCCTAGTTTTACCCTTACTATACATATGCTTCGTTGAGCATTCACAGAAGAGGAATTCAAAAACCAATTGACACACAATATTCTGATCTATGTGCTATAAACTACAAAAAACCAATAGTTTGTTTGGGATTGTTTTGGGAATGGACAAAAGTGTTTTTGGCCAACTGAGAGTGCTGTGGATTACATTTGGAATATGAAGTTTAAAGTGTTTATGAATCTTAAAAGCATTTTTTCCTTTAGAGAAGAACTTACTTGAAACTACGTAGAAGTGCTTCTACATCTCTAAAAGTCAAATTACATGAAGCCATAAACCAACGAAAAGGTCGAGTTACGCCTTCATGCTGTTACGCTTTTGAGGGGCACTATGGTAACTTCATGATTAATGTCGAGTTACGCCTTCATGCTGTTACGCTTTTGACAGACAGAAGCCGAACAGAGGCTGAGAGCGAGGGAGATAGAGAGGGAGAGAGAGAGAGAGAAAGAAAGAGGGGGAGAGAGAGAGAGAGAGAGAGAGAGAGAGAGAGAGTGCCGAAGGAAAGCGCGCGCACGAGAGAAAATTAGAGGGAAAATAGTTGCAGAGGTTCTTCTTCTTTCTCTTTCAGGGAGGATAAAAGGTCCGCCATTGTTACCCCTCTGCAACAACATTTCCCATGTGAGACCCCTCGTCCAATTCCCTCCAAACACACCAAATTACAATTTGCCACGCCAAGTCCGTAACAGTCGGAGCGACATTGTCGTCCTCTTACGTGCGTGCTGCTGCAGCTCTGAGCTTTGAGAAATTGGGCACGCATCGGTGGATTTGTTCCTACATTATTTCTCTGAAGAGAAGAAACCCCATGTTTTTTTCGACATTAGGTGGCGGCGGTTGCTGAAGGGTTCTAGGGTTTTGGGTGCTCTGCCTCGGATCTGAATCTAATCAGATTTTTCGTCTGCAATGGTAGCTTTCTCCCATTTTCTTGGTCTCCAAGTTTTTGAATTTTTTTTCCTCCTGTTAATTTTAACTTTTGACAATTTGTTGCTTTTGCAATTCTAATTTTGATCAAAGTTCAATGCACTGATTTTTTTAATGAGACTTGATTCTTAGCAAAGTTGAGTATATTGGGGGGGGGGGGTTAATTCGTTGCTTCAGTAACATGGGATTGTTGGAATTGTTTGATTATAGTTTAAGGCAGTTAAAATTTCGTAAATGTTCGTTCTTTTGTCGTGGTAATTCAAAATTAAGACATGTACATTATTCAAGTTCATATTGTTAGTAAAATTATTGAAATTAGCAGTTTTCCTGTGTAATTTAGTATAAACTAAGAGAGGATATAATCGGGCTGTAAACAGTCACTGAAGAAATGGCTTTCCACCATGTAAACGCTACTAATATTTCTCAACATAATTGGTGTAAAGATGGCTGCATTGTCGTTATTGCTGGAGTTTGAATTGCATTAACCTACCGGCCATGAAGCAATGGTTAATGCAAGTAATCAAAATTCTGTGTCATGAAGCGAAGTCAATGCAAGCCAGAATTGTGATACTATGACAGTAAATGAATGCCTGGCTTCAAACACTAATGCTTCTCCCTTGTATGCTTCATGTGTCCTAAGGTGGTGCCTTATTGATGTCGTTCAGATGGAATATTTATCAATAAGAAAATAAAAGTTTGAGTCTCTTTTACAACACATCTTTGGCCATTGTGTAACGGTTTTTAGTGCTTCAGTTATTCTTATCTTGACAAATGAGAAGCTTATGAATCTGAAAGAGCTTAAGTCCACCTTTATCATATGAATGGATGCTATTGATTCTACACCAGAAGTGCATCCAACATTCTGGATAAGTGTTTGATGCTTCCTTCAATCAGAATGTGATTATTAAGTATATCAAATGCAATGTATGCTAAATGAGTATCACGTCACAGTTTTGTTGTAGAATCTTTTTTTTGAGTTCAGAATTATAATTGCATCATAATCTCGCTGTCTAATGCTTGCTTTTCGTGTCTGTTGTGTATCAATTTCTTGGTGATTTTAAAATTAAAGATCTGGCTTGCTCTTTCTTATGGACGAGCTGATTATTTCAATGTCCACACAGGCTGCCAATGTCAGTTTGGCGGTTGGATCTCATGTTTGGGTCGAGGATCCTGAGGAAGCCTGGATTGATGGAGAAGTTGTAGGAGTCAATAATGAAGAGATTGAAATAAACTGTACATCAGGGAAGACGGTCAGTGCTGCTTTTGATTTCAAAATTCTTATTGAGCCTTGCTTCCAGTTTTGTTAGCCAACATATAACTTAATGTCGAACTTCAGCATGACTTTGTTTAGCACCTAAAATTCAAATGCAGAGCTATCACACAGAGGGCCTAGAAGAGCTATCATGTTTGTAGGAAAAGTGAGAACGAATAATGTTAAAAACACTTACTAGATTGGTAGAATCAAAATGTTTTACTGGCATAGTATATCCACATCAAATCAAATAATGTTCTCTGTTGACTGAATAATGACTCAATTTTCATTTGACTACATGTATTTCCTGTTCCTCATTTTACATTTCCTTTTGACATAGACAGAGCCATCATGTTTATTTATTTTTCAACAGAAGCCTTCCTGTTTATTGCATGTATATTGAAATCTAGTGACTGGTCATCCTTGTATATTACTAAATTTCATGATCATCTCATTGACTATTTTCCCCCCTTTTGTTGTAGGTTACGGTCAAAGCATCCAGTGTCTACCCAAAGGATCCTGAATTTCCTCAATGTGGTGTAAACGATATGACAAAGTTGGCTTATCTGCATGAACCAGGGGTTTTGCAGAATTTAAAAAGTCGATACACTATAAATGAAATATATGTGAGTACTACCCAGACATACCCTCTCTGTTGACCGATTGGTAGATTTATTTTTGTTTAAATCCTTTTCACCTCAAGCATATGTGAGTTCCTAAAAGTCATCTATGTCATGTTATTTCCCAAAATTGCATTCTCTTCACCTCTCAATTATGGTCTTTAAACATGGATTTTTTTGTGCACAGTCAATACTGTAACTGACAATATCTTTTTAAGAGGTATGACTTTAAGTGTAGACGGATCTAAACTCCATAATGTATTTCCAGACTTATACAGGAAGTATATTGATAGCTGTGAACCCCTTCCGGAGGTTACCTCATTTATATGATAATCATATGATGGAGCAGTATAAAGGGGTGGCTTTAGGTGAGCTGAGTCCACATCCTTTTGCTATTGCTGATGCTGCCTACAGGTACTTTGTTGAACTTTTCCATTGGATTCACATTTAAAGTGTGTGGTGTGACTTAAAATAAAAAGTATTTTTTTAATGCAGACAGATGATTAACGAGGGAATAAGCCAAGCAATTTTGGTCAGTGGGGAAAGTGGAGCCGGAAAAACAGAAAGTACAAAGATGCTTATGCGTTATCTTGCCCATATGGGTGGGAGAGCTGTATCTGAGGGGCGGTCTGTGGAACAGCAAGTCCTGGAGGTAACAAGTTTACGATGTTCTTACTCGTGTAGTAGTACACTAGCATTACAGTTCTATTTTCGTTGTCTTCTAAAGTTGTCTATAATTCATGACTTTTTTGGGAAGTGACATGCGCTAGTGATAAAATCCATTCCTTCACTTATTTTTTATTTATTTTTAATGGCAGTCTAACCCTGTTCTTGAAGCATTTGGTAATGCAAAGACTGTCAGAAATAATAATTCCAGGTGGGAACCTTGTTTCTTTTTCTTCTACCTGGATTACTAGTTAAAATAATTTTTTTACAAGTCTGATGGGATGGCTAATCTTACAGTGGAAGGTTATTATTAAGAGCGTATCTCTTTCAGTTATGTCTTCTATTCATTTGGGTTAATTTCCGCTCTAATTGAGCTTAACATAATTGCAGTCGTTTTGGTAAGTTCGTGGAGCTTCAGTTTGATAAAACGGGCAGAATCTCAGGAGCTGCCATTAGAACTTATTTATTGGAGCGATCCCGAGTTTGTCAAGTATCTGATCCAGAGAGAAATTACCATTGCTTTTATATGCTCTGTTCTGCACCTCCAGAGGTAAAATGATCTCCATCTCCTATACACATACAATATGTTCTACATATGGTCAGGTGCTATTATATAAAGGCATGATTAATTGTCTCTGACTAAAAAGTAAATACTTTGAATTAGAAAAAAACCAGAAAATCACTGGATAATATAGATGCTAGTTGTATTAACTAAATTATTCTACTGCTCGGTGCTCACCATTCCTAAATTGATATGGATTTCTAGTTTGTTACTAGCTGTTGGTGCGTTTGTGTGGAATTTTTGTTGCATGGTAGTGCCACTCTTGGTCATTTAGAGTGGGAGTTTAGTTTGAGATGATTAAACCTAAGAACAGTTCCTTGTCAAAATGACATAACTAGTTCTTGATATAAATTTCTAACATTTGGATGTTTTTCTTGTGCCTACGTTCAGGATGTCGAGAAGTACAAATTGGGAAATCTAAGAACATTTCATTATTTAAATCAGTCAAACTGCTATGAGCTGGATGGGGTGGATGATTCTGAGGAGTACCTCACAACTAGGAAAGCTATGGATGTGGTTGGGATCAGCTCTGATGAGCAGGTATGTCACTGGATAGCTATGAGCATTAAATTTTCTGTCAAATATATTGACGATTGTTCTGCTTTTTTTAGGATGCAATATTTCGAGTTGTAGCTGCAATACTTCATTTAGGCAATGTTAACTTTGCAAAAGAGAATGAAACTGATTCTTCTGAACCCAAGGATGACAAATCTCGGTTCCATCTCAGAACTGCTGCTGAACTTTTCATGTTCGTGTCCATTGCTTTATGCTGTTTTTTGTTGTTGTAAATATCCACATGTGATTTTTGGATGTTTTCATACGTAAATGGCTAAACTTTTGTCTACAATTTATGTTAGGTGTGATGAGCAATCTCTTGAAGATTCTCTGTGCAAACGTGTGATTGTGACCCGTGATGAGACCATAACGAAAAGCTTGGATCCAGATTCTGCAGCCATCAGTAGAGACGCATTGGCCAAAATTGTTTATTCAAGATTATTTGATTGGTAGGTTTATGAATTCACTAGTTAGTTCATCGTTCAGCAAAAAACTTTCTTCATTGACATATATCTGGTTCTTATTGTTTTTTTTTTTATTTTTTTTTATTTTTTTATGTGATGAACTGATTGCCCCAGGCTTGTGAACAAGATAAATAACTCTATTGGTCAGGATCCTGATTCCAAAAATTTGATTGGAGTTCTGGATATTTATGGATTCGAGAGTTTCAAGACAAACAGGTGCTTAAGTGGTATGCTTTTATTTTCATCGTTTAAAGATTAAATTATTTCAGTGGACTGCATCGATTCCTTCTGTTTTTTGGACTGGGATCTTGATTGGGAAAGTTAAAAGTATTTGTGGCTGTATGATGCCATTTAAATCCAGAGACATTTTCCTTTACACTAAAATCCTGAATAATGTCCTAAATGTTTTTTTCGCGCAATCACATCTGGTTCTGAAAACTTTCAACTGATACCACAGCTTTTGCTTCTATCAATGTCCTAAGTGTTTTATTCGTGTTATCACTTCTGGTTCAGAAAACTTTCAACTAATATCACAGCCTTTGCTTCTATGCATTATTCACTAGTGCAAAACTTGACTGCTCACACATTTCTGTGACAGCTCTGTTCTGTTCTCTCTTCTTAGGTTGGCTTGGTTGCTTTGTTTATATTCTTGAGTTGAGTCCTCATGTGTTTAATTTTAAAACTGTTAACTGGTGTGCAGCTTTGAGCAATTTTGTATCAATTTGACAAATGAAAAATTGCAGCAGCATTTCAACCAGGTGTGGGCATGGATACATAATATGTATTCTTTGGTATTCTTGGATCCTCCCGACTGCTCTCATTTACTCAATTAAGTGTCAACATTCTGCTTGACAGCATGTGTTCAAGATGGAGCAAGAAGAATATACTAAAGAAGAAATTGATTGGAGTTACATAGAGTTCATCGATAATCAGGATATTCTTGATCTCATTGAAAGGGTATGCCAGTTTTCAATAATTTTGATTAAGGTCTGTTCATTTTTCCTTTGAATTAAACATATTATTTTCTTTGCTTTTTATATCGTGTTTTGTCTTTCTGATATATGCTTTTATCATTTCAGAAGCCTGGTGGCATCATTGCTCTTCTGGATGAGGCTTGGTATGTACTGGAATATAAAATATTAATACGATGCCCCCTCCCTCCTCTTAAGATATCAACTTGTTGACTATTTACTACGAACTATTTTTCATTTATTTCTTGTGATTTGGTGACAAGCTCTTGTTATTCTTTGTAGTATGTTCCCAAGATCAACACATGAAACATTTTCACAGAAGCTTTATCAAACTTTCAAAGACCATAAACGTTTTAACAAGCCAAAATTGTCGCCTACCGACTTTACCATTTGCCATTATGCTGGCGATGTAAGTTTTGAATTCAACACTAACCTCGTATATAAACTACACCAGACTAATCAAACCCTATCAAGGAGAAGTTATCAACTTGCTTGATGTTTATGTCGTTGGAAAATTTGGTTTTCAGGTTACTTATCAAACAGAGTTCTTCCTGGATAAGAACAAAGATTATGTTGTTGCAGAGCATCAAGCACTCCTTAGTGCCTCCAAATGCTCTTTTGTTTCAGGCTTGTTCCCTCTTTTACCCGAAGAATCTGCCAAACAATCAAAGTTCTCATCAATAGGTTCTCGATTCAAGGTCCCTTTCTGTTCTAAATTTCTAATGAAGCTTATGCTCGTTCATCAGTGAAATTTTGTTTATGTTTTTTTTTGTTTTTATGTGTTATCATCTTCTTAAACAGCAACAATTGCAATCATTGCTTGAAACGCTAAGTGCCATTGAGCCTCACTACATACGCTGTGTAAAGCCAAATAATCAACTCAAACCGGCCATATTTGAAAATAGTGCTGTTTTACAGCAGCTTTGCTGCGGGGTAAGCATAGTGTGTAGCCCCAAAAAAAAAAAAAAAAATTACCGGTTGCGCTTTGCATAGTAATGCAGTATGACTTGGTATGTATCTAATGCAGGGAGTAATGGAGGCAATTCGGATTAGTTGTGCTGGATATCCAACTAGAAAGACCTTTGCAGAATTTACAAGTCGTTTTAAAATTCTGGCACCTGAGGTTCTAAATGGAAGGTAGTTTCATGAAATTCTCTGAATATCAATTAATCTCTCTCTCTCTCTCTCTCTCTCTCTATATATATGTATATTCTTTGATTTCATGCATCTGTAAGGTAATCTAGACACTGGGCTTTTCTCTAATACTTTGATGCATGTTGCTTTCCGTTGGTGACTATAGAATTTGTCTCACGATTCCCAACCTGCATTAATGGACTATCGATCTATGTATTTATCTTTCTGGAACATCATCAATGTCTCCACCAATTGATCCCACTGACCACACATTGTATTTAACACAATGAAAATGAATGTACTATATTTGCACTACCTATGTAGAACTTCATGGATGCCCTGCAACAGTTGATTGCATTGACCGCACAATGAACTCAACATGATTAACGTACTATATATTTACAACAAAGATATATGCATTACGGTGCTACATTTATTTATCTATGTAGGTGTCTGTTTTCCTTTTTTTTTAAGGATGTGTATTGATGTTGCACAAGAGTAATGGACCACGTACACAGCATAAACTATAACAGTTTTATGGCTGGGGGAAAACAAGTGTTTTGCGAACTATATTGGGATAGAGGAGTTGCTGGGTAAAGTTAGATTTGAATCATCATTTTGTGCTTCAAACAGTAAAGAAATTCTCACTAGTTGGAAAATAACTGATCTGTGATATTCTAATCACTTAGGGCTTAAGGTCCTGTTTTGATGGAGAAAATTCTATTGTTTTGTAGGCTAGTTTTCATCGTCTGCTTAAGTTGGATATCTTGCACTTGAAATCTATTACGCAGATTTTTAGTGTTAGGATTTCTTCGTCTTGGTTTTTCTGTAAAAGTTCTGTTAACTTTCTTAGTTTATTATTTTCAGCGTTGATGAGGTCACCGCATGCAAGAAGCTTTTACAAAAGGTCAACCTCAAGGGATATCAGGTATTTCAAACAATTCTGTTGCTTTCACACAGTTATTTGGAGCTACGGTTAGATTTTATCACATTTTTTTAAATTGTTAAATAATTAAGTGGCAACTCATTATTTTTCCACTCCTGTAGTTGTTTTTCTGCATTCATTTGCTTAAAAGGGATGACAGTTTTCTTGTCACATAGATCTTGTCTTTATATTGCAGTATAGTGTTACTGCACTGCGATTGGAAAATCTACTTTTTCAGGAATCAAGCTGCTTTTTACCACCAAGCTTTACATGATCCTAACCTACAATCTTTTGTAGGGTTAAAAGGACACTCTTCCTGATATGTTTCTGTTGCAGGTTGGGAAAACAAAAGTGTTCCTCAGGGCTGGCCAGATGGCAGAATTAGATGCTTATCGAAGTGAGGTATTGGGAAGATCGGCTAGCGTTATGCAGAGAAAAGTTCGCTCCTACCTATGTCGCAAAAAATTTGTCTTGTTGCGGTTGTCTGCCATCCAAGTCCAAGCCTTATGTAGAGGTACGGAAGAATTTTCACCTTGTACTTCTTGGTGATTTGTTGCCTTATAGCCCAACAGCTGGTACTAAGAGTTTTTTTTTTTTCTTTGACTGATTGCAGGACAAGTTGCACGCCATCGATATGAAAACATGAGAAGGGAAGCTGCTTCTGTGATTATCCAGAAATATGGTCGCTCGTATCTTTCTAGGAATGATTATAAAAACTTGTGCTCTTCAGCTGTTTCTATTCAAACTGGTATGCGAGGGCTGGCTGCTCGTAAGGAGCTTAGGTCCAGGAGGAAAACAAGGGCTACAACTGTGATACAGGTGAAGATTACATTTCGTTTTTAGTATAGCAATAATTTCTGAGATATATGGGATTTCATGATTTAGTATAGCAATAATTTCTGAGATATATGGGATTTCATGATTTGCTCAATATCTCAATACAATTTCTTTATCTTTTTCTTGTACAGTATAAGAAAATGTGATAAAAAAGCTTACCAAAATGAAAAGTTTATTTATTTGTTTTATTTCCCAAAATTCAAGTGATAGAGAAGAGAAACCCCTGTTGAGAGAAAGGCTATTAAAAGAGAAAACCAAATGTACCAGATCCTTATTCCGAAATTTATATTTAGGTTTTCTTTAGTTTAAGGCTGGTTGTTGTAGTTCTCTGTTGGTTTTAAGTTTGTCATCTCTTTTATGCTTTTATGGTTTTACGCACTGATTCTGATTATTATTACAGAGTCATTGCCGGAAACACTTAGCCCATGCTCGTTATTTGAGGATGAAGAAAGCAGCTATTGTGTGGCAATGTGGTTGGAGACAAATAGTTGCTCGTAAAGAGTTGCGGAAGCTAAAGATGGTGATACCTTCTTCCTTTCTTTCTTTTGAATTTTTTAGCTTTTGATTTTCTCCTCTTGCTTTTTTGACGCCTTGTCTTACCTTTGTGGGTCTGCTTGTTAACTTCGTTTCCATATGTTGCAATCTGGCGAGTATTTTCTCACAGTGTCTTTTGCTATGTAAATTTCCATGCTATTTGTATTTAACAAGCTTTTGTCTTGTCTATAATCCACATCTGCAATCTGGTCAAATTTGTTGGTTTTCATTAAGGGTGAAAATAATACTTGAGTACTTTAGCTATGATACTGGAGTAGGCAACTGTAGTTTGATCATGCTCTGCATTTGATAGTGTTCTCTCTAGCGTTTTCTTTTGCCAAATTCTATTTTTCTACTGTTTAATTCTCAACCTAAAACACCTCAAGATCTTGACTCAGCTGCTTTGCTTCTTTGGCCTCGTTCAGAACGCAATGGAATTCCTATTTCAGTTCATTTGGTGGTTTGAGTCCACAATTTTGTCATATATACTTTTATATTTTGTGTTTGAAATGACAAAGTGCTCTAGAACTCAATTGAAAAGGCTAAAAAAGTGATGATTTCTTTAACAAGAAAAAAAGCTAATTATGTCGGATCTGGTTTTATGGACTTCCTTTATCTTGTCTAAGTGATGAGTTCAACCATCAAGAAGACGCATTCTAAAAGATAGTAACAACTAATGAAAATCATGGTCAAGTGATCTCTCTCTCTCTCTCTCTCTGGTACCTTATTTGAAAGTTTGTTCCAAACCTATGTATACTGGTTTCAATCAGTGTATATGCAAAATGAGCATTATATTTTTAAATTAATTTATCTTTTTCTCAGGCTGCAAAGGAAACTGGTGCTCTCCAAGAAGCCAAAAATAAGCTGGAAAAGGAAGTTGAAGAGCTAACCTGGCGCCTGCAGCTGGAGAAGCAAATGAGGGTAACGATCCCTATCTTCTCTGTGATATGTTAATGCATAATATCCTACGTAACTACCATGACTGTAATCATGTAATCATTATTTGACTGTCTTCTTGTGTATGGATATGCCAATCAGCTAAAGTTATCCACAAAAATAAACTATGATGGTATGATTTCCTGGTGAATACTCCAATCTTTCCATTTGTTAAAGTTTCCTCATATTCGTGCCTTTGAAATATTTGATATAAGGCTGTAAGGCTGTAAAAGCATTCTGTTTGTAGGCTGAAAAAGAATTGTGTTTTTATATTTTCTGCTTGGAGTTCTCTACGAAATTTGGTTCATGCAGTAACAACTCCTTGGTTAGAAAAGAAATGTACGCTTTGAAAGGATTAGGACTAAAACCATCTTTCCAAGTCTAACAATAAATTCTATTTGGTTCAAAGAATAAACAAATATATTTCCGTACTCTCTCTTCTCCTCTCTATTTTATCGCTCTCTCAGATTAAGCCTATTTGGCGCCTGCATCTTGTGTGCTGTCCTATATCATTGGTTCACCATGTAACTTTGGTTTCAATTGTTATTTATACATCCATTTGGATTCTTGTTGATTAAGGTTCTTAGATTAACAAGAGCACAAGGAATAAAGCTATTTTGACTTTT
This sequence comes from Pyrus x bretschneideri, assembly GCF_019419815.1. Classification (NCBI taxonomy): domain Eukaryota; kingdom Viridiplantae; phylum Streptophyta; class Magnoliopsida; order Rosales; family Rosaceae; genus Pyrus; species Pyrus x bretschneideri. Next base: position 795,385 of record NW_025999679.1, read on the forward strand.
ATATAGTAAGTTTGAAAGTGTTACGTTATATGCATAACAAGAGAGGGATTCTTTAAATGCAGGCTGACATGGAAGAGGCCAAAACAAAGGAAAATGCGAAGTTGCAGTCTGCTTTGAAAGAGATGCAACTTGAATTTCAAGAAACTAAATCCCTGCTTATGAAGGAACGTGAGGCTGCAGCAACAGCGTCAGAGGAGGCAGCAAAAGCGGCTGAGGCTGCAGCAAAAGTGGCTGAACAAGTGCCAGTTGTACAGGAGGTTTCAGTTGTTGATCAGGAAATAGTCAATAAGCTTACTGCTGAAAATGAGCAGCTCAAGGTAAAGGCACTAAAACTCTTATATGCATTTGTTGGTCTTGCATATTTCAGGTATATAAACTATAAAGTGAAGATTTATGATTGCATTCAAATATACAATTGCCAGGTTTTTTTGCCTTTGTTGTTTTTTTTTTTTTTTTAAATGATTTTTAGCCCTGATCTTTGCAGGCCCTCGTAGACTCACTGGAAAAGAAGATTGATGAAACAAAGAAAAAGTTTGAAGAAACAAGCAGGCTCAGTGAAGAGCGGCTCAAGCAGGCTATGGAGGCAGAATCAAAGATAATTGATTTGAAGACTGCCATGCAGAGGTTCTTTCTTGACTTCTGTCAAATTGGATTAGGATATATCACTGATTGTTACTCTGACAGTGAATTTTCATTCCTCAGGCTAGAAGAAAAACTTTCTGACATAGAAACCGAGGACCAAATTTTGCGTCAGCAGGCATTAAAGATGTCAGCTTCTATGAAAATGTCAGAGCATTTGGCGGGAAAAGAAACTCAGGTAGGCTTCCCATAGGAATGTTTGTTTCACATTGGTCCTGCTAAGAACATTTTATTGATTTTGTTTCTCCCCTATAATTGCAGCCTTTGGGGAATGGTCATCATGTAAGTGAATAATTTAAATCAAGGCGTTGTTTACCATAGCTGGTGTTTATTTGTTGTTCTTTGTACGATCCTAAGGTTTGATTTAATGTAGGAACCACTGAGACCTACACCGTCAAAGAAATTTGGCTCAGAGTCTTTCAGGAAATCCCAAATTGAAAGACACATGTATGTAGTTGAGAAGCAAATCATTCTTTCCAATTTTTTTTTCTTTCTTTTTTCTTTGTTTACTCTATCTATTTTATTTTTTCTTTACTTTTCCTCATGAAGCTTATTCTGCATTATTGATGTATTTGGTGCAGGAGGGTGTAGATACTCTTATGAAATGCGTGACAGGTAATCTTGGGTTCAGTGAAGGAAAGCCAGTTGCCGCAATAACACTATACAAATGTCTTCTCCACTGGAAATTATTTGAAGCGGAAAAAACTAGTGTATTTGACCGACTTATTCAGATAATTGGTTCTGAAATTGAGGTAAATTATTATCCATTATAAATTTTGTTTTACTAGTAATTTAGAACTGAACCAGTCATCAAAGCAGAGACGGGAGAGCATAGGGGGCTTTCACAATTTCTGTTGCATTGAATTATTTTACAAGACTTCTATGCTAACTGATGAGTGTATTTGATCATGAATTCTATAATTTGAAGGGGGTGCTTTTCCTCATAGTGTTTTTTTTTTTCGGTTACTATCAATTTCTTGAATCTGAATACAAAACTACAGACTGTTGAATTTTGTATAGCACACAAGAAACTCTCTAAAGATGTGTCCCATGTTCATGAAGAACCACTTTTGCTGAAAATTAGACAAATCCAAACCTACTTAGGCATCTAAATGTAATCAACTAAATATAAATATGTAATTTAACCTGAAACCATTTAGGCATCTATATATGTGCACGTTATATATCATATATGGATTTATGAATGACATATATGTTTGTTGCAGGACCAGGATAACACTGATCATATGGCTTATTGGCTTTCCAATACATCTACATTGTTGTTCTTGATCCAGCGGAGTTTAAGAACTGCTCCACGAAAACCTCCTACTCCTACGTCTTTATTTGGAAGGATGACGCAAGTAATGAAATCTATTTTATCCATGTACCATTTTGATATTTTTTGGGTATCGGATTTCTTTCTTCTTGTGCCTGATATCATATGATGTTCTTGCTTCGTAGGGCTTCCGATCGTCTTCTGCCAATCTTTCAGTTGGTGCTTCTGATTTAGTGCGTCAGGTTGAGGCCAAGTATCCGGCTTTGCTCTTTAAGCAACAACTTACAGCATACGTAGAAAAGATGTATGGAATCGTCCGAGACAATTTGAAGAAGGAATTATCACTTCATCTTTCTTCTTGCATCCAGGTACAATGAAGTTTGGTATTTCATCATTGGAGTTTGGCATGAGTTTTTACCTTGGTTCTTATATTCTTTTAGGTCCTAGGATGGAAGAGTAATTGCTTTCAGCTTTAATTTCTCCTATTAACTTTTGCTATGCTCCTGGGTTCATATCTTCTAGAAGTAAGCATGTGATTTAAATGCTAGTGTGAAGATTACCTCTGGTCATTTTCATAAATTTTTGCCATGGGCCGGTAATTTGTACCATCTGATTTAAGAGCTATGTTAACACGGATGCCTTCTATACCAGTTTGCTTAGGTTTGTGATTCATTTTGTTACGTAAGTTGGTGCGAATGCAAGTTAGGTACCTTGGTTGCTGTGTCAAAATTTTGGTTGCCAAGAATTAGCTTTGATTGATGAAACGTTGTGGTTAAGTATCCTAGGGTTTTCTTACATGAAACATTTCAGTTTATTATATCCTATGGTATCATTTAGTTAATTCGGGCCACAACTTTCCTTGATAATTCAGGCACCCAAAACACCAAAAAGTGGTGTTTCAAAATCACCTGAAGGATCAACTGGTAACAGTCCTCAGGCTAATCCTTGGAATAGCATCATTGCAAATCTTAGTGGGTTTCTCTCTACATTGAAAGAAAATTGTGTAAGCAATTATTCTTGACAATTTTAAGGTGGTTAGTATCCCTTTGGAACATTTTAATCCAATGATTGACCTTCTTTCAGGTGCCTCCAATTCTTGTCCAGAAGATATTTACTCAAATGTTCTCATATATCAATGTACAGATTTTTAATAGGTAAGTTACTCTTATATTTGTCAGTAAATATTTCATAAAGTTAAATATGACAGGATTAACTCGTGGCTGATTTATTGCTTGATTCTGCTGCAGCCTTCTTTTTCGTCGAGAGTGCTGCACCTTCAACAATGGCCAATATGTGAAGAATGGGCTAGCTGAATTGGAGCTATGGTGTAACCTAGCAAAAGAAGAGGTACTGTCTCAAACTTACCAGCAGTGAAAGGTTAATTTTCAATTTTTTCCCTCCCTTCCATCTTGAAAATAGTTTTGGTTGTTCCGTTATTCTTTCTTTTGATCATTGCTGGTTGATGTTTCAACTCATTGCAGTATGCTGGCTCATCATGGGATGAACTCAAATATATTAGGCAGGCTGTAGGATTCTTGGTACGTTTCTCGGTAGTGTTGCTAGTTATTGTTCAAATCACTCCGAGTGGTAATCATACGAAGACTGGAAATATTAATAACCATTATTCTTTATATTTGTTATGCTTTGTGTGTTAAATATACAAGGATTATGAAAATAAAAATATTTCTGTATTCATCAAGAGGAATATAAGACCAGATAAGAGAAGAAATGTGACGATGTTAAAAATTTTGCAACTGTTAACATCATTATACACAAATACAACAGATGGAGCAATTGTGTTAACTCTTAGATAATTAGACATTATAATGAAATTGGCATGGACTTCCCTTTCTTGCTTATGTCCCGTCACAGATTTGTGAAGTGTTTTGCATTGCTTGTCAACCTGTAGGTTGTAACTTGTATGCAATTGAATTGTTCAGAAGTACCCAAACTTTGATTTTTCATTGAGCAAGTGGCAACATTTCTGACACTCATTTGTTTAAGGAATTATGAAGGCTTGCTTTTGTTGAAGTTTCCGTTTGAGAAAAATGTAGTGACCTGATTTCATGATGACTTTTTCCTATACAAAAATGGTTATTAAGTAAATTATTGGGCACGGTACTGAATTCAAATTGGTAAATGGCTATTCACACACCCTTTTTACCTCCCACACAGCCTTGTTAATTTTTGTCCATTGATCTTCTTCAATTCATTCGATGTGATGGCTGGAAATTGAGAGGGGCGTGTGAGAGGTGAAAATCGGTGTGGATAGCATCACCCATTGGTAAATTCATCTGTTAATCCTTTTTCATTTGGTGGTTAACTAGTTCTGAATTGAAGACTTATTTGATCTCTGCAGGTTCTACACCAAAAGTCCAGAATCTCCTATGATGAACTAACAAATGACCTATGCCCTGTAAGTCTCTCTGCGAAACTGGAAGATGAAATGAATTATTAGTCCGCATGTGGTTGAAGCTGCGGAATTGTTAATAGATTTCGGAGCATTTATAAATGAACTTAATTTTCCAGTTTGCACTGTCTCTTGATCATTTATGCTTCTCTCTTCAGGCATTGAGTGTTCAACAACTTCATAGAGTATGCACACTATTTTTGGATGACGATTACAACACTCAAAGTGTTGCCCCTGATGTGAGATGAGAAAACTGAAAACTTGATTGGAAACTGCAAAGCTTAATCCGTAATAGTCTGACATAATGAAACTACTTTCTTTTGCAGGTCATTTCCAGCATGAACTTTCTAATGACAGATGAATCCAGCGGTGACGATAGCAGCTCCTTTTTGCTGGATGACAATTCCAGGTTAGGAAGTTTCTTTTCTTCATTTTGTTTCCGTTTATAAAAGCTGATGTTGGAAACTTCTAACCATGCTTTGTGAGTGTAGCCTTCCTTTCTCAATTGAAGATATATCTGGTTGCATGCAAGACCAGAGCTATTCAGATGTAAAACCTCCTGCAGAGCTTTTGGAGAATCCAGACTTCCACTTTTTACAGGAGTAAGGCGGTCACTTCCACAACTTTCCTCTTTGTGGTACACGTTTTGACAAGGATTTAACCGAAACTTCAGTTCTTTCAAGATCTGCCCCAAATTTTTTGCCACTTCAGGTGCTCATCTTCATTGTAACTTCCATTGTCCTGGGTGTAGAATTCTTATATCCAGTTAGAATTGTTAAATTATTTTAGGCTGGTTCGGATAGATAGAGGGGCAGGATAGGCTCCACAGCTTGATTTCATTCCATAACGGGACATCGATGCAGCATTCTTTATAGGGATGGTAGCAGGGAAGAATATTGTGAGTGTAGTTTGGGTGGGAGGAGTTGATCTCAAAAACTACTGCTTCTGCCACAAATCTTCATTTGTACAAAGTGGTAGAATGTATTACAGTACAAGGTACATATAGTGGATTTATTTGCCTCAATGCTTTGAGCAAAACCTATTGCAGAAACAGCTATTCTTCCTTATATTTTTCTTCTTGCTCTTTTGGTTCTCCGTAGAAACTGTAATTGAACTTTTATTGTGGACTTGGTGTATTATATACATATCAGAAATGTTCTCTTCGTCCTGACGTGATCAAGGAATGTGGCCACTCACCTGTGGATTTGATATCAAGGGTGAAGAATAAATGAATGCGCTTTTAGTGTATTATTCTGAACTCTTGATATCTAATCCAAAGATTGATGACCATAAATCCTTAGATTTGAAGGCAAGTGTTTTAGAGAACAAAACTCGTACAGAATGTAGAAGTTTTGAATGGTAAAATCATTTTTCAGCATTATGTTTTGCAATTTTTGACATCATTGCAGAGCAATAATAATTTGAATATCAAGGCCACATGAAGGCTAGACAGGGTCTAGGAGAAAGGTTCTATATTTTGTGAGGAAGAGAAAGCTTAGGGAATTTGATAACAGGGTATTTTATGAGTGAATTTTCAAATCTTTTGATTGATTAAGGACATGCAAGGTTTTATCCTCGATCGTGAGTGTTATTTCTTTGTTTTGTTGGATGTGATTATGTGGCTAGGTTTTGCATTGTTTTTCTGTAACGTTTATAATTGTGGATATTCCTTATCGGTGATGTTACAAAAGAATCATCTCTATATAATAATTAGAAACCCTAGCTCTACCAGAACCCTCATCTAAGTCCAGCTGACTTCTTGTCAAAGAAATATTAGGTCTTCTTCAATTCGGAGAACTAGGGTGATTTTTGGAACGGTAAGCATGAATATGATAGTTTGTTGGAATGGTAAGAGAAATAAAAGAAAAATTAACAAAAATGATTCAAATTCTTTGAGTTGGCAGAAATCAGAGTGATCAAAACACAAATAGTAAAATGTCTAACTGAAAACACCCATGTGACAGTGAACAGTTTTCAATTTTTATTTCAAAGATTTGGATCAAAACTCAATTTTTAAATTCAAAATTTTTGGAATCAGAGTAATCATAAAACTTTTTTTATTGTTCTTTTATAACATTTGGTATATGCCTACGTGTAAGTCAATTAATTTTGTAGTATACTATGTTCATCATTCTTAATATATAAGTGTTGTGAAAAGCTATCAATGAACATAATAAAAATACAAAAGGTAAATTACAAAATAGATAACACATAATTAAAAAAAAAAAAAAAACCAAAAGGTAAATTACAAGATACATTAGTTTAGTAAATCTCTAAGTTCAGAAATATTCGGATTCAAAATATTTGGGCTTCAAATCGAAATAGTAAAATTGAAAATTCCATTCCAACTTGCACCTCTACTGAGAACTAATTGTTCTAAAACAATTTCTGACACAATACTCTATGTAAACGCTTGCCTTTGACAATTACAAACTTTTATTAACTAGGCTTACTTAGGCTCTGTTTGGTATTGTTTTTTTTTTTACCAAAAAACTGTTTCACTTTAAGCAATAAAAAATATTTTGTAAAAATAAAATATCCTTCTTATTTTAATACCAATGGTCTTTAGACAACAGTTTTTAAAAGCATCCAGTAGGCTGCTTTCATAAAAGTGCAGTTGTTAATGAATTTTTCCAATTCCTATAAACCCTCACTTGTATTTAAACTAACATTGTTAATCTTTCACACACATTTTCTCTAACCACCACCACCACTGCCATTGCCCCTACCATCATTGGTACCTCTGGACTCCCAACCACCACACTTAAATATTGACACCACCACCATGTCACCACCATTATTGCTGCCATAACTACCACCACCAACGCTGCAACTACCATCGTTGCCACCACCACCACCATTTTTGCTACCGTCACTGTCACCACAACCGCCACTATCACCATACCTCCAGACCCCAATCGCCACATCCTAATATTGACACCCCCACCGCCGCCATTCCCACTAGGGCACTGCCATGCCCATTTTTCTTATACACAATTACAATACTTTTACATTAAAAATTATCAAACTTTTATAATGTTTTTCATACTTACAACACTTAAAAATAAAGTTTATCAAACATTTTACTACTTTATTTTACTCAAGTGACACTTTATTGCAGTGATGAAGATGAGTGTTGCCTTTACACCACATTGTGGAGTGTTGCCCTTACACCATGGTGTGTGTTCGATTACACAATAGTTTAGTAATATTTTTCTTCACTTATAAAATGAAAGATCTTAGTTCCAAATTTACTAGATGGCAAGGTCAATACCAAATTATTTTTTTCAATCATATATTTCTGAGCCACTCATCCAACTTGATTTGGGTAAATCTTAAAAAAGAACAAAATTTTCTGTGGATATGGATGTATAATTTTCGGTTGGAGTATTATATTCTTATGGGTGGGTTCACCTGGTTAAAGAGATCCTCTCTGGATCTCTTCCATTAAGGCCACTGGATCAAGTGATCTGGGTCTTTGAGATTTTATCCAACGGTCAATCATTATAACTTTTAAGGGATCACAACAGGTTGGTCATTAGATAAAATTTCAAAAACCCGAATTACTTGATCCGATGACCTTGGTAAAAGAGATCCGACCGTAAATTATTTAGCTTGGCAGCACATGCTTTGGTAGAATTTCTTAAAAGCAATCGTTGACCAATTTATGAGCATTTGCTTAACCCCTAGCTCCAAACCTCATGTGATCACATGTGTCCCCATGTAATTCACATCAGATTCTCTCCCGCAAAGGGAACAAATTTGACTCGATTTTAAATATACATATTCTGATACCATTTCAGTTATTACAGTTGTGGAGTTAGTTGCATTTGTATATCTGTATATCGTACTACTGTTTTCTTAAACAATTAAGAAATTAGCTTAGGGGCATGGAGCATGCATGATCGATGATCCGTTTTCTGGTATATACATGAATCATATGGAATTAATGTTGATGACTATCATATTGTTGTACATTTTCATTAATAATTTAATGGGGTCAAACTGAAGTTTCATTTAAATAAAATTAGATTACAAGGGAGAGATTAACTCTAATTAATACTAATTTATATGGTTCCAGGATCAAGTTATGCAACAGATGGATTTTTATCATTGTAGCGAAAATTGTAGTTCTTATTTGGAAGTTTTGTCAAATTTAGGGGGAGTATCTAAAACTATACTTGCTTGATCTTAATGTATTTTTTTTTCCCTTAGGATTTTTGCTATCTAACTAGGTTTTAACGAGACACTAATTTTGACCTGGTCATACCTTTATGTGTGTTCTACTTGTGTCTAGAAGACGTTTAATTTTGACTTGATGCAACTTCTCACTTTTCTTCTTAAACTATGAGTTTTATCCTACCATAGGTTTTTACCATAGCGAGGTTTTGTGAGTTTTACAACCTATGCATTCTTCCATATGATTTGAGACTCACATTCGCTCATTGTGTTGACGACTTCATCAACTGAACTTATTTCATCGCTAAAGACCTGATGTGACATATTTGTTTGAGTATTTACACACTCAATGGGGAGTGTTGCATTCCTCATTTGGTTAGGATTGTGATTGTGTATTCCTATTGGGATTCTATAGGATCTTTTAGATAGTGTCCTATTTCAGTTGTATTCCTTGAAATGCAAGGATTCTCTCCTCCTTACTACTATAAATAAATGCATAATGAGGTGAGATAATACACACCTCAAAATTCACAATTTCTCCTCTTGCCGCCGCACCCTCTCTCTATCTTCCTCTATACATCTCAGACAAGTACGAAACTTTCTATATTTTGGTTCACTCTAACCAAGTGTTTAATTTCACCCATATATATTCAGTTAAATAGGCTTACAACAATTCATAATTTGTAAGATACATCTCAGAGAAGTACGAAACTTTCTATATTTTGGTTCAATCTAAGCTAGTGTTTAATTTCACCCATGTATATGTACTAAAAGAAAAAAAAACGAAAATTTCACCCACGTATAAGCTGCTTTCAAAATCATCCTATTAATGTTTCTGTTCGATTCCATTGTACAAGGATTTATATTACTTAACTGTGGACATAATATAAGCCCCCTAGGGGTCATTGCCCCTTTCAAAAATTTAACTAATGTAAAAGTAGATTCTAGCTAAAGAAACACCTAGTTAGTCTCCAGGTTTCCGTCGTTTACCCACTCTGATTGAAGATATCTAAATGTGGCACATTACATAATTATTTAGTTACGACGTGAAAGCAAAAAGTACATAAATTTTTTCTATTTGCTTATTACATTCACATTAATGCTTCCAGTTACAACAACTTCAGCAAAAGTGTATTCACTAGTATGAATTTTGTTACAAATCGGTTGTCCGATTGAATGGGAATGGATGAATAATAATTTGGTTGTAAATTTTGAGAAACACGTATTCATTTTCCTTAAGTAATAATGAGCTTATTGTTCAACGTTTCTAAAACATAAAACCTTGTCGAGGTAACGGATTTTTCAGTTTCAATTGATTGAAGCCAAGTTGATAAGGAATGAACTATGAAAAGTTGGATAAATGTGAGGGAGTAGATACCAAATAAGATATGTGCGACTGGATGGAAACATGGAATAATTTATTTCCGAAGATATATATCATATGCAACAATTATTTCAGTATAGAATGAGAGCATTTGTGCTTATGGAGGAGTCAAAACGAGAGATCACATAGTCAAATCAAATTAGTGAAAGATTTGGGAAGCTATGGGAATGTGCTTGTGCAAATGATGGCTTATATATGGAGGCTTAATTTTGGGTAATTTTTCATTTCTTCTTCTCATGTTCCATGTGACCATTATTTCAATATGAAAAAACAATTGAAACCCCACATTCACAAAGCAAATCAATGGGGATTAGATCTAGATCTCTCTCTCTCATAAAACATTTATATGTATTATATATATATATATATATATATTATGTATATGTGTATGTGTGTATACGTATTTTTAAGACTTGTATATAAGTTACATCAAAGAGAAGGAGCTAAAGATTGCTAAAAATTTAAACTAATTAGTACATTGTTAAGGCAGTCTTGTGACTAACGGTGATAGTTTTGAAGGACCAGCATGATTATACAAACTGAATTTCATACAAAGTTAGCGAGCTTGAGTTGACCATTACAAACACAATTAACATGTTAACATGTCAAATACAAGTAACCCAATTTTGGCATTCAGTATTATATCAGAGAAAATGATTAGTGTTTGTTTTCAATTTCTTGATAGACATATATTTAATGTGTTTGTTAGCATCATGATCAAGCAAACTTTCATTTATGATTTTAAGTAGTAATGTATAAGTGTTAGGTTTTAAGTTGGGAAATTCATATTCTAAATGACTTACTATTGACCCTAAAAATTACAAAGCCTACGTGGCGTGCAGGTCGAGTAACTAATGAGCTAACTACATCCTTCGATTGATGCGGGGCGTGCCAACTCGTCGACCGAGCTCGGCTGAGGAGTAAAATTTGTTGATGTTGCGTTGAGCACGTTGTTGACTTCTTGATCTTGAGATTAAGGCCGAGGAAGGAACAAGTCTCGGCCTTTGGGTTCTCGAGCCTGAAGACAAGGCTGCTAGTTCTGCGAAGTTTATGAATCATCGGTGCCGGATTCGATCACAGTGATTATATTTGTAAGAGTATAAGCACGTTGAATTGACACCAGATTATATGGACACAAGTACTCAAATAAGATGTATGTCTTAATGGTAAATGTGGTTCGGCCATTAGAATGCCGAACTCTGAAACTCACTTGTGAGTATCCAATCATAAAATCACTCGGTGTTCAATACGCTGAATGTCATAACTTGTGGCACCTTACTTCGCCGAGAAAGCTAATAAGATGACCTCTGCCAATAAGGATTCGGAAACCCTTCTCGACCGAGACTTGAATAGGTAACCAGTCAGCCTAGACGTAGTACTGTTTATCCAAACTGAAGGTGCTTCTCGGTCGGTTGATTCTATGGCAACAGTGCTATTTATCCAAACTGAAGATGTTCGCTGGTTGCTTTCATAGTGCTGTTTATCCAAACTGAAGATGTGTTGGCGAAAAAGAAAATAAAAAAATCTCAAGATGTTTGAGAGGTTTGTGCAAGGCAATTGTGTGTTAAATTGAAGGGCGCTTAAATGATGCACTCTGCTCTCTATTTATAGCAACAAACCCTTCTTACGATCGAGTTGAAACCACACTCGGATTAGGACTCCTTATTTTGATCCGACTCTATCTTGACCAATCCTACTCTTATTAGGACTTTGAACTCACCCCCTTTTTCAGGCCGTATTCATTGCCGACCGAGAATCCATATTGCATTAAGACCCCTTATCGTACTGGGACTTCAACCCATCACTCCTTCTTGTAACAGGACTCGACCACCTTCACTGAACAACCCAGGACCGCCATGCAGCCCATAGTATACTTGGAAAATCCTTGGGCCAAACATAAATCTACGCTCATCCCAATAATATTATTTTGGGCCCAAACATTGCCCCCTCACTTCTGAAGTCCTCAGCCTAAAACTCTTAGCCGATTTTCGACCTTGAAAAAGTGAAATTAAACCCCACAAGATAACTGCGGGATAATGAAAAGCCTCACACCCCATCCACTAAGCGCATTTATAAAGCACGATCGCACGATCCGAATCCTCCTGCACGTCTTGCCGCATGTCAAACCTTCTGTTAACCTAGCAGCCTTTAATCATGATCCTTGAAAACATGCACCAGTCAAAACGTCTCTTCCGCATTAATGTATTAAATCTGCTGCAACACGCAATCGTGCGCCTTCAAAGCACGAAAAACTCGATCCTATCCCCTAGATTCCCAAAATATCCATCATGATTAGTGATTTCCCGGTCGATTTCACCCTAAAATTTGAAAGTCAAACGCTTTTGAAGATCAAACGTTTGACCTTCCTCTCAAAATGCCTATAAATACCTTAGTCTTTTCCATTTGCATTTTACGCCTTCAGAAACTTTGAAAATCCTCTCACCCTTTCTACCTTCAAAATCCCAGAAAATCTCAAGCTTTTAAACTAGCAATCCTTTCTTCAAACCCAAATAATTCCAATCTTTATCAATGGCTTCCTTCATCTTACAGCTTTCTGATAAGTGCAACAAATGCAAAGCCTTCATCGATCGGAGCACCATCAAAACTCTACACTTCGAGAGTGATCTGACCACCACTCATCAAATCTTGGGGCCACCTTTCAAGGATGCAGTACCATCGTCCATCACCATGCTCTTTAAGGCTCACTGCCTGACACCCTTGTTGCAAGGATTTGACTGGTTAAAATGGGACTTAACAAAGCCTCAAGGAGCCTGGCCTATGACTAATGCCAACTGGGCAGCCTGGGTCGTCCGTATGGAAAACTTCTTTGGGCAAGAATAGAAGGCTTTTAGTATTTATGATGCCATTACACTCTTAACTAAGTCTCTGGTGCTCGGCCACCAATACCATGATCTTTCCCTTTGGACATCTCGGCCTCACCATCCTTGACGTCTTAGCTATTCTTAAGACTTCTCCTTCTAGCATCCCGATAGACCTCTTTGGATGCCGTCGAATCTCGACCTCAAAGTGCTTTTCGACGAACGAGTCGTTGAGATACTAAGTCGAGATGGTCAAGAACCTTTAAAAGAAGAGGTTCAGAAGTTACACAAGAGCTTCTTTAACTACAATGCCCTCATCTTCCACTTCGCTGGCCGAGAGGAGGCGAGTCTATGGAAAAGGGAACACGAAGCCTTTATATTTTACTGGTACAAAAAATTTATTTGTTGTACCAAGTCAAACAAATGCCTGGTCGAAAATATGCCAGTGGCTGAAGCCCTGGCTAGTGGTCATACCGTGGTGCTCAGCTCGGCCGTTCTCGCCAATCTTCTTCATTGCCTGGCCGAGACGACCATTAACAAAATCGACCCAAACCAGAATGGTCCTTTCTGGGTCTTCCAACTCTGGTTACAGGTCTATTGCGCCACACTTCGGCCAAAGATCCTCAACTTCCAACCCACTACATCCCTCGGCCTTCAGTTGGCATCCCGGCCAGCGCCTCATCACCAGGCCGAAAAAGTCATCAAATATTTCTTCAGCCTAAATGTCCTTTCTGATGACGAGTTTTTAATGTGTCGTCGTCAAGAGTACCCCTCTTCCATCAGGCTTTCAACATTAGCATGGAGTGAAAGTGAAGATGCTGCTCTTCGTCAAAATTAGGGGTCGATCGTGTTAACACGCGACCTTCCCCTCAGTCACGACTCTCGCTGAACGGGTTAGGAGGTCTACCACCCCCACTTCACTGCCCGACAACTCGGCTACTTCCAAGGTTGTCTGGTGCCTTTACTTACTTCCCGCTCCCTCCTAAGCCGAGAACGCCTTTCTTGATCTTCAGAGAAGGAGTGTAGAGACTCCGAAAAAAAGTTTCAGGAACGGTGCAACACATTCCGCCTCCGACCAACTTTTCCCGAATCTCTCAGCATTGACACCTTCGGCAACTCGTGGGAAGAGTATACGCAGGCCTTTTTTGGGGTTTTGATCTAAGATGTCATCAACAAAATTTTCGACGATTGACCCAAGAAAACTTCTGCCCCCCCAATCCAAAGAAACGACCCGAGGTATATAGCTGGCTTTACCTTTATTTCTTCTTTTTATTGTCACTAAACCTCACTAATTTAATCTCGCTTTCTCAGATGGTTGAGCGTTGAAGAAAGCGGACGTGATTGTCGTAGCTGCGGCCAAGAAAAAATTTGCCCTCTTCAAGAAAAACAAAGCCGATGTGCAATCCCTGCAAAGCAAAAGACCTCACTCGGAAACCGAGACGGCAGGTGAAGCTCCTCAACCCTCAAAATGCATCAAGAAATTGGCAAAGAAGGGGGAACGAGAGATTCACGTGATCTCCAGTCACACTACGGGAACGATCGCTCCTAGTGTCTCTCATCCTACTCCGGTCGTCCGGGCCTCGACGGAAGAACAACTAACACCGACTCGCTAAGCGACCCGACCAGTCCCTGGGGCCATGTCTGATCCAGTGGCTACTCCGCTGGTTGAAGAATCTGCAGTTCTAGGGCCGACAGATGCCCACGTCCAGGAAGAAATGGCCTCATCCGTCGGGACAAATCTTTCAAAAAAAATAATCGATGATCATCTTGGAAGAGGTATGATTATGTCGCTAGTAACTCTCTTCATTTCATCAGATTCACAAATATTAACAGCTTTTTATTTTAGGACGACGAAAGCGATGAAATTCCGTCGGTGAACCATCCGCGGCCAATCAAAACTCCTACCATTAATCCTCTTCCAGTGGTTGAGGCGACCAACCCAATCGACCCTCCTGCAGCGGACAGTGGGAAGAGGCCACTCGTCGAGCCTGAAGTGACGATGGAGATGTCGATCCATTCGCAGGATCAAAACCTTGGCGTTCCTCCTTAAAAGGTCACTTCGGCTTTTGTAAGGCTCGATCCCTTTCTCTTGTTAATTTTACTATAACAAATCTGAACCTAGAAAATATTAAATGTCAGGTGCCCGACTATTCATTTCACTGACAATTCTACGCGTCTAAAAGTGTTATCTATATTTCCTGGCCACCTTAGTGGTCGTTGAACGTGGATAACCTCCATCAATCGCGTGAATTGAGGAGCAACCTTAAACACTAGGCTCAGCCATTGAGCTCTCTAGGTTCGAGCAATGAACCAGGGGACATGGCCAAAGTCTCATCTTGGCAAGTTTAAAGCAAATTCCCTTATGCTATGTTCCTTATAATTTTTCTTCTGCTTAAAATCATTTCTTCTGCAGCCTTAGTGGGAGGTCGAGCTTGACACTTTTCTTCTGAGCACTTATGAAGCAGCTGGTTCTTCTGTCGCGTCGGCCGAGCCAACAGAGACCGTAGCCGAATCCTGTGTTTTTGCCAAGCTGTAAGAAATTCTATCCCTCTCTGCCTCTCAGGTCCTTCAGTGCAAGGGCCTTGACTCTGTAGGGGAGTGCTTGAACGACCTTGCACACGGCAGTTTCTTGAGCATTGAAAATGTCGTCTATTTGTCTGATCTTCTAGAGCGGACCCGACAACATTTTACCACTTTTGAACAAGCTCTCCGGACCAAGGACGACCTAAAGACGGCAAAGATTGCCCATGAAGCCAACCGATAGGAAGTGGAGGCTATAAAAGCGAAGAAGGTGCAACTGATCGATTTTGACCACCAAATTTTTGAGCTTAAACGTCAAATTACCAAGCTTCAACAACAAAGGTTGGATGTTTCTTCAGAGCTCGAGAGGGATTTCGAGATGAGTAAGGCTTGACTAACAAATTTCGCGGCTAGCATAAAGCAGATCTAGCAGCTCAAGCTTAACAAGAAGACGATGCAGGGCGAGATCATACTGAGCGAAGTAAGGTGGCTGGAGTTGAAAGTCGCTCTTGAAACCTTTCTCCCCTCGACCCCTTAGAATTTTAGGAACCCTTTATAAATGTACTTGTAGGTCCTTTTACAAATTCAATAAAATGATCTTTATTCTCGCATCTCCCATGTGACTAGATATTATTTCTTTAAAAATTTCCCATTGATTGGTAGTTTGTGAATTAAGCCAGTTCGATCTTTGAGATGGTAAGCCCCATTGCTGAGGACTTTATGGACTATGAACGACCCCTCCCCCCCCCCCCAATTCGGCGACCACTTGTCGAATCTAGGGTCTTTAGTTCCCATAGGCAACATAGTTTGCCAAACCAACTCTCCTTCGCCGAATGTCTTTTGTCTGACTTGTTAATTATAAGCTCACTCGGCAATCTTCTTCTACGCTACTAATAAGTTATAAGCGTCAAGTCGAATTTCTTCTAAATCTTCCAACTCTTGTCCCATGGCTTGACTGTAATCGGCACTGAACAACCTACTTTGTTCGATTACTCGCAATGAGTTTATACTTAGTTCGACCAGTAACATATCGTCGTGTCCATAGGTTAACACGTATGGAGTCATTCCAATGGCTGATCGGGGTGAAGTTCGATAGGCCCGTAATGCTTCATTTAGCTTCAAATGCCACATACCAGGTTTCTCTCTTACCATTTTTTCAAGAATGCCGATCAAAACCTTATTACTTGCTTCGGCCTGCCCATTCGCCTATGGATAATACGGCGTAGATTGCTTGAGTCGCGGCTGGGAGTTATGCTTAAGGACATGTTGTACAGGGACGAACTCGGCCTTCCCTTTCCCTTTGTTTTTAGGTAGATGAGCGTCTACCATGCCAATTGTTGTCGAGGGAAAAGGATTAATGTCAACAGCCGTCTGTTTCTCAGGAAATTTTAACTTACCTTTATCAATCCAACTTTGAATTGCATCACGGAACACGACGCAATTGTTTGTGGTATGCTTGTTTAAATTATGGTACTTGCAATACATTTTTCCTTTCAACTCTTCGGCCTTAAGAATGTTATGTCCTGGCCGAAGTTTTATGATCTTTGCTAACAACAACTGGTCGAAAATTGCATCGGCCTTGGTGATATCGAAAGTGTAGACTTTCGATGTTTTAATCGTCTTTTCAGAGGCCGAGCAGGTTTTGGTATCCTTGGATTTGATTTAAGCTAATGTCTTCCAAACGTATGGTTTGTCTATTAATATCTCAGCCGCGTCCACATTGACGTATGGGGAATCCTCTTTTTCGGCCAATGCGTAGCTAAACGTGGGATTTTTGTATATTGTTCCCTGGGATGGGGACTTTGAGATCTTTTGCTCTTGGAGCAAATAATCACACTGCTCAACATGCTGAGCCAGTTCGTACATATCTCAGATATTTTCCCCCAGGAATTTCTTTTTGTATTCCACGTCCAGGCCATTTAGAGCGATTCTGACGAATTCAACTTCAGGGAGAGGTACTCGGCACCAATTTCTGGCTGACTTGAACCTTGTTAAGTATTCCATTGGCGATTCGTCTGAAGCTTGAGCCATCTTAGCTAATGATGAAACTGACATTTCTATCCCCGGTCGATAGAATTGTTTATGGAATTTCTCCACCTAGTTCCTCCTAACTATGGACGAAGTTAGGTGGGAGGTTGATGTACCAAGCAAATGCTGAACCTGTGAGCGAGAAGTTGAATAGTCGTAGCTTATGGAAATCGCTATTAACTTCTCCACATTGCGCAATGAACCGAGCCATATGTTCTAATGAAGATAAGGATGATTCTCTAGCAAAAAGACTGAAGTCTGGGATTTTAAAGCCTTTAAGATATTCGAACTTCTCCACATAAGCCGGGTGCGGATGGATGAACTTTGGGAACTTCGGCGCTTTTTTTAAGGCCGAATTGATCATCCTTTGAACCTCGGTCATATTGACAGTGTTGTATCCATTCCCTGGTCAGGTCTGTCTGATCTACTGTTTGATCCTCTTATTTTTTCCAAGTCAATTGTTGGAGTCGAGCGAATCTTATCTCGGCTTATACTGGAACATTCTCAAATGGAAGCTGTCGAGGTTGGCCAACGTGGCCATCTTCGAAGGCTTTACTGACCAATAATTCAAGCAATCTGGTATGCGTATCACTATTGCTTTGTATTGCTTCAAGCAAATTGTTCATTTTCTGGCCAATCGACTGTTCAACCTGCCGAGATTGCTCATCAAGTCGTCTTCGAAGAAACGACCTAGTCGGAGGATCAGAACCTTCCCCACCATCTTCATCACAATCTTCCACTATTTCTTCGATGAAAATGCCTGCAGTTTTGTTAGGAATTTCTGGGTTGCGAGGCTGGCCGCAGAGACAAACTTCCTTTTCTCGATGTGTTGCACTTGCAGCTTCGGGTGGCACAGTAATGAGGGGATTTTGTACCTGTGATAAATCTTGTCCAGGGCCTTGTACTGGCAGGTCGGTCGTTAACTTTCCCATGACTGTTTTCTTTTTTTACGGACCGTGTCTCAATGGTCATGAACTCCGAAGGTTTAGCACTGTGTCCCATTGGGCGTGCCAAAATGTTGACCCTAAAAATTACAAAGCCTACATGGCGTGCAAGCCAAGTAACTAATGAGCTGACTACGTCCTTCGGTTGATGCGGGGCGTGCCAATTCGTCGGCCAAGCTCGGCCGAGAAGTAAAATTTGTTGATGTTGCGTTGAACGTATTGCTGACTTCTTGATCTTGAGATTGCGGCCAAGGAAGGAACAAGTCTCGGCCTTCAAGTTCTCGAGCCTGAAGACAAGGCTGCTAGTTCTGCGAAGTTCACGAATCATTGGCGTTGGATTCGGTCACAGTGATTATATTCGTAAGAGTATAAGTATGTCGAATCGACACCAGATTGTATGGACACAAGTACTCAAAGGAGATGTATGTCTTGATGGTAAATGTGGTTCAACTGTCAGAATGCCAAACTCTGAAACTCACTTGTGAGTATCCAATCATAAAATCACTCGGCGTTCAATGCGCCAAATGTCGTAACTCGTAACACCTTACTTCGCCGAGAAGGCTAATAAGATGACCTCTACCAATAAGGATTCGAAAACCTTTCTCAACCGAGACTTAGATAGGTAACCAGTCGGCCTAGACGCAATGCTGTTTATCCAAAATGAAGCTGCTCCTCGGTCGGCTGATTCTACAGCAACAATGTTGTTTATCCAAACTAAAGATGTTCCCCGGTTGCCTTCACATTGCTATTTATCCAAACTGAAGATGTGTTGGTGAAAAAAAAAATAAAAAAATCTCAAAATGTTTGAGAGGTTTGTGCAGGGCAATTGTGTGTTGAATTGGAGGGGGCTTGAATGATGCACTCTGCTATCTATTTATAGCAACAAACCCTCCTTACGATCAAGTTGAAACCACACTCGGATTAGGACTCCTTATTCTGATCTGACTCTATCTCAACCAATCCTACTCTTATTAGGACTTTGAACTCACCCCCCTTTTCAGGCCGTATTCATTGCCGACCAAGAATCCATATTGCATTAAGACCCCTTATCGTACTAGGACTTCGACCCATCACTCCTTCTTGCAACAGGACTCGACCACCTTCACTGAACGACCCAGGACCGCCAGGCAGCCCATAGTATACTTGGAAAAGACTTGGGCCGAACATAAATCTACGCTCGGCCCAATAATATTATTTTGGGCCCAAAACACTTACTTACATTTTGAATTATATCTAATCACTGATGAAGTTTTCTTTATTTCTAAACGAAACCTAACACTTATACACTATTGTCATTTACTACTACAGTCTAGTGATATTCTTCGTGAAAGTAAGAGGTTTTAGATTCAGTTTTCACCAAAAACGAATTCGAATCACATTATTATAGATAGCCTAGTGTGAGGCTTTGCTCACTAAATAAAAACCACTTAGTACTAAAGTCAAGTGATATTCTTCTTCACTTGTAAGTAAGATGTCTTAGATTCGATTGTCGTGCAAAGACGAATATGAACCACATTATTGCTAGCTCATTGTAAGACTAAGCCTATCTATCCATGTTAGTGTATATAATATCATTTGTTTAACGGAAAAAAAAAAAAAAAAAAAAACCTTATACACTATCAAGCAAACTTTATTATTCCAAGTAGATCATCGCTCTCCTTTTAGCAGGCTCATAGTAATATTGCAAGGCAGCTGGGAATGATGAAACATATCCACACACGTATGCAAGCACACACAACACAGGACACCGAAAGCCATTTTCTCGTATATCAACAGTAATAATTTAGAGGAGGTAAGCATCACCATTTTGGAATGATCGATGCTTCTACTTATTCCAAGGCCCTAATATCATATTTCAAGAACTAAAACGTACTCATCATCTTAATCTCGTATTTTCTAAAGTGTACACTTCCATAAAATCAAGGTTGCATGCACGTGTGGTGCCTCTTTTCCCTCCATATGATACTTAATTTCTTGTTTGCTGTAAAATTCATAATATTTTCCAAGTATTTACTAAATTTTTTTTTTTTTAACAAATGATATTATCTACATTAAGAAAGAGGAGGTGGGCTAGCAATAATGTGTTTCAAACACGTCTTTGGTGATAATCGAACTTAAGACCTCTCACTTACAAATAAAAATAAATACCACTAGATCGTAGTACTAAGTGACAAGTATTTAATCATTAACCGTTTGTTAAAATGAAACACTAGGATGATATTTCTGTTGTGGAAAATCATTAGGTGTACATGTCTTTAATTTATTCTGAGCCGACAGATCTCAAAATATTCTGTTTGATTTATTTTTTAAACTCAAAATTCTGAAATTTAAAAAACCTATAGAAATATTGGATAAAAATTGGAATGTATTTGAATATTCAGCATTCAATATGAAAATGTCAAAGCTCACTACATACACTTAATTATAAGCTTATTGATTTTAAATATGTTTTAGTTATTATTTATATATCATTCAATATGCTTATATATGAAATTTTTTTTTTTTTTTTGGGAACAATGAGACATACATTCATACTATAAAACTATATTTTAAAAAAGAGACTAAGTTTTTTTTATTTATTTTAGAGAGAACTTATCCATGTCATATGACACACCCCGACTGAGATCAAGGCGTGCTGGCCGTCACGTGGAAGTCACGTAACCATGTGCACTGTCACATCCCGGCCCGGGGCGGATCACTTCCCGGGCCCGCTCCACCACCGTAGCACGATATTGTCCGCTTTGGGCTTACCATTCCCTCACGGTTTTGTTTTTGGGAACTCACGAGCAACTTCCCAGAGGGTCACCCATCCTGGGAGTGCTCTAGCCCTCTTCTCGCTTAACTTCGGAGTTCCTACGGAACCCGAAGCCAGTGAGCTCCCAAAAGGCCTCGTGCTAAGTAGGGATGGGAAATACATTTAAGGATCACTTCCCTGGGCGATGTGGGATGTCACAATCCACCCCCCTTAGGGGCCCGACGTCCTCGTCGGCACATTTTCGCCCAGGGATAGGCTCTGATACCAATGTCACATCCCGGCCCGGGGCGGATCACTTCCCGGGCCCGCTCCACCACCGTAGCACGATATTGTCCGCTTTGGGCTAACCATTCCCTCACGGTTTTGTTTTTGGGAACTCACGAGCAACTTCCCAGAGGGTCACCCATCCTGGGAGTGCTCTAGCCCTCTTCTCGCTTAACTTCGGAGTTTCTACGAAACCCGAAGCCAGTGAGCTCCCAAAAGGCCTCGTGCTAAGTAGGGATGGGAAATACATTTAAGGATCACTTTCCTGGGCGATGTGGGATGTCACAATTTTGTGTGGGAAGCCCAATCAAAAATGGAGAAAAAAAAAAAAAAGAGGGAGGAAAGCTTCCCGTGCACCCATACCCGCACCACCGGAGTCCATCTTCCAAGGCCGATTCCGGCCAACTCCGGTGGAGTTTTTCGATGCCACAACCACCATCTTGAAGCTCTCATTCCCCTCTACAAAACCCACCCAAGAACCACCTTGATTAACCATGGGATGTGGAGGTTTGAGGCCACGAAAGTTGACGAAAATCAATGGTGCTCCGGCCACCCTTTTCGATTTTCCGGCAAATCGGCAAAGCGATGGCCGATACCACCACTTGGGCTTTGTAGCCCATCATCCCAGGAGCAAAACCCAACTAACCTTGACCCCGTTGGACCACCGTAGACAACGAATCGACGTCGGGAAGTTTTAGGCACCCACCGGCTTCGTGGGCAAAATTGACCATCTTTCGTCCACTTTTGGACTTCGTGGCAGGGACCAATCATTCAGGATGCCTCGATGCGTGCACTAGAGAATCATAGCGTGGACTCCAGGTTTTAGCTGCTGAGTTGTATCGACAAGAATCTATGGCGAATTTTAGTATTGATGGATATTTTTGAGGGTATGATTCTTACCCACATTACTGCACCTTACTTATGCTCTGACATCACGTGTGAAATGGGTTCGCTCCCACTCGTAGCGCACTCTGGTATTTAGACACTTTTAGATTCAAATTTATTCACTTTTTATGCACTATCACATTTTATGGCTTCGTCACCTTCCAGGTGTCGGCCAGCACAGCTCGATTCAGGGTCCAAGTGGACTTTCTGGGTTGGGGTGTGTCAGTTTGGTATCAGAGCATTCCCAGGATGGGTGACCCATCGGGAACTTCTCGTGTGAGTTCCCAAAAACAAAATCGTGAGGGCGTGGTCGGGTCCCAAAGCGGACAATATCGTGCTACGGTGGTGGATCGGGCCCGGGAAGTGGTGCCACCCGGGCCAGGATGTGACATGCACAGTGCAGAAGCTAATAAATAATAATAAAAGTACGAATAAATAAAAACCAGCTATACACAAAGGAATAACATACATGTGCAAGCGAAAGTGTGAGAAACAAAGTTCAGAGCACGGAAGACCTAGTGCAGTCCGGGAGAAACAACACTAAATAAACACACCCAAAGGTGGTCCTACACTGGTGATAATCTGTCAGATAAGCCAGGAAAATCCTTTGGGGAGCCACCAAAAGCGCTAGCCAAACTAGAACCTGGAGGGACGCAAAACAGAAAGCGTGAGTGGGCAAAAACAAAGCTTTTCAAAAACCATTTCATAAACAAAGTTCTAACCCCTCGCCGTAAAACCTGTATACTTCCCAAAAAATATAATATATACATGTATATAAATCATGCTCAGAAATATGCCATGCCAAATGCCTCGAAATAAAATGCAAGTACTCAGGTAATGCCAAGCAATGCCATGTAATCTGTCAGCCGGAGTCACCTAACGTGACCTATACGGCTGAATCTAGAGCCCAAATCTCCAACTCACTAACTACACCTGCACACGAGTCGGAACCACATAAAGTGGTCTGTACGAAAGGACTGGGTGTATAAAAAGTACGCTTAAGTGCTACGTTCACGTGAAGACTGGGCGAATAATCGCAGGTCACCTACAAGTCAGAACCACCTAAAGTGGTCTATACGACAGGACTGTGCACCTAACTTGGATCCAAGATGAGCGTGTGGTGCGGGAGGTGAACATCACATGAAGGACTGTGCCCAACTCTGGCAGGAGCACTAACACTGGGGGTGCAGGTTATGAACTCTTTATGCATCTCAAATCACTATTGAACATAAACATAAACCATAACTTACCTGGCACTTACCTGTGCGTCCGCAGCACCAAACATATATATATATATATATATATATATATATGCAACTAATAATGCGTAATCAAACGGCAAACATAATGCATGGCATATAAACGTATAAACGTTTCATTTCACTTTCTGGGAAAAACACAAGTATATAGGTATATACGGAAAACCAAAAGCCCACTCACTAGTATGTAGAAGGGTCGTAACCCCCTTGCCTCGAGTGACAGCGCTCGTCCTCAGGATAAGTCTCACCTATATGCGAAACAACTAAAAAAACGTAAATTTTAAAGCACATAACCAACAATACGAAATAACTTCTCATACAATGCTCAAATGGGGTGTATGAATACACCAAAGTGATCTACTCAACCTCATGAACATCCCCATATTTTTAAAATAATTTTTCGACGCCGCACGCACCCCCACGCTCCAGCCAAGGCACGGCCACACGCGCCACCCACGCGCAGGCACGTGCTTGGCACACTGACGGCGTCAGTTAACGCCGTCAGGAATATTCCGTTAAATCTAACTGATATCGTTAACGCCGTTAGGAATATTCCGTCCAAAATGACGGAATATTCCGTCATCTTCTCCGGCCAAACTCCGGCGCTGTTGCCGGCACCGGAAAACCGGGAAAAATTCAAAACTTCGTATCTCACTCGTTTTTCAACCAAATTTCACAAAATTGGTACCAAAATGAAGCTTACAACAAGAAGAACAAATCCATACCATTTTCAAGCACTAAAACCCACGGAATCTCACCAGGAAAACACCACCAACTCCGGCCAAACCTGCAACTCACGATCCCGACGTCCAAAACCTTCAAACGAACCACCATGAGCCTCCTAAGGACCTCACCAAGCTTCCTACAAGCTTGAAATTCCCAAAAACACAAGAATTAATGTGTGCATGAACAATGACCAAATCGGGGGATCCCGAGTTCGACGTGAAAACGAAGGTATCCTTACCTGAAATGGTATGGTTGAACTCCTAAGGACCTCACGAGCACAACTGTGTAACTTGTTTCCTCAATCTGTGAAGGTTTCAAGGGTTTATGGTGTTGTACGTACAAAAAGATAGGAAAGGGAGAGAGAAAGGGGGCTCGGGACAGATAGGGAGAACAGGAGAGAGGGATGGGGATGATGATGGATGTGTGGTTGGGATGCGACTAACCAATAACCCAAAACAACCACACAAACAACAATTATCCATTAGGGGCAAAACCGTCATTTCACCCCTACGGTACGAAAAGTCCAGGACGGGCTATCACAAGATAAGTGATGTCATGGTTGTTTTTTAACTTACTTTTGCCTTTACATTTTAACTCTCTGTAATAAAAAGATGAGTCTCTATCTTCTCATTTGTACTATGTATTTCTCTCTCCTCATTCTTATCTGTCATTTTTTTTTCTCTACTCCCCTCCTTCCTATCCGTGTCTCTCTCTTTCTCTCTCCCCTCCTCCTTCATCATTTCTCTATCTCATCCTCTCTCTCCTTCCTCCTCCTCATTCTTGGTCATTCTCTCTCTCCAATTTCTTTTTCATACTTCTCTTTGTCCTCTTCCTCTTCTTCTACATATTGTTTCCTAGATTTATAAGCATTTTTTTCTCTAAGAACGATTAGAATATTAGATCTTAGATTTTTTGTTTTAGTATATTTTTTAAGTATTTGATTTTGAGGTTTCGAATGATTTGGATGCATGAATTTTGAAATTGACCATGCAAAAATGCTAGAATTTGAAACTAATCTTTAAAAGTCCTACAAATTTTGAAATTGATCTTATAGAGTGCTGGAATTTTGAAATTCATCTTGTAGAAATGATGAAATTTTGAGATTGATTTTGCAAAAAGTGCTGAAGTTTTCAAACTGATCTTGCAAAAGTACCAAATTTTTGAAGTTGATCTTCGAAAAATGCATGAATTATGAAACTGATCTTGTAGAAATTAATGAATTGTAAAACAGGTCTTGTATAAGTGGATAAATTAACTTTTACAGATCTAAAATAATTTTGAAGTTTTTATAGATGATGTTTGTTTGTAGTTTTGGCTTGGTTAAATTACACGTCTATTAGGGCATGACTAGAAATTTAAAATTTTGGTTGCTTGTTTTTTGGGTTAGGTTTGTCAGGGTTGTCTCTCCTTGAAATGATTCGAAACTAATGAAGTTCTATGAAATGTGTTCTATATTTTTGTCTCAATATGAAACGCTCTTTGTTTCCCCCCCCCCCCCCCCCCCTCTCTTTTTACAATTACAACTCCTTTAATATTACAAGAAAAATTTGAGAACTAAAAATTTAATATGTAGAGAGAGTCTTGGAGATGGGATACTTTTGATCTTACTATCGATGAAATAATACAACTCCCATATTTTTGAAAATTTCGGAAATAATCTGATTCTGAAAAAGCCAAATTGGCATGAGTTTTTAATATTCTAAAATACTGATTGTGAAATTGAAATTAATATGCATTTTTGAAACATTTTTTTAGTGAATTGTTTTTAAAGAAACGATATTATCTACACTAAGAGGGTAGAGGAGTTGGTTAAATCTCTCAATAGGCTAGTAATAATATGGCTTAAATTCGCCTTTGACGAGAATCGAACCTAAGACCTCTCACTTACGAGTGAAGAGAAACACCATTAGACCATTTTTTCTCCTATTCAGTTTTTTTTTTTCCAAAACGGGTAATGCAGTATACTGAAACTACTCAAATTAAACCGTGAAGTTACCAGTGTATTTTTAGTGCAATGATAATGAAGTTGCAAAAATATAATATGCATGATTTTTTTAATAAAACATACGATATTCATTAAGCATAAAAAAGAAATTGTAATCTTTTCAAAGCTGAGCTTTTCGGTTTGCTCCCACTATGTGGTCAGCCTTCTTACCAATCTGCTCCCTTTCTCTTGATGGAATATAAACCTGACCTCCAGCTTAGCTTCGTTCTTCACTGGCGCTTGCCGGATGTATAACTCATCCCGCTCCAAAGGTCGATCACAAACTATAGAAGTGAACCTCTGAAAAAAAAAATCTTACCGAAGTTTTCAACCCAAAATCAAAGAAAAAAGAGATAACCATAACAAAAACTACAAAGAGATAATTTGCATGATATATACACCCACTGATTTTCCACAAAACAACTTGAGAAGACTGACTATAAGATGGATATAATTTTTTTCTCTAACTATATATATATATATATATATATATATATATATGAATCTAAAACTTGACTTACTTTGATGTTAATTATGCCAATGTATACTCAAACAGCTTGAGAAAACTGACTATATATGTTATTGGGAATCTCTTGTCAGTTTGACATGTTAGGCTATATTATAAATTTTGGTTACTAAATTAGGTTAAACCTTTAGAATTAATGTTCAGCCAGATCGACAATCTGAAAACTCAAGATATCAAAAATAAAAAGAGAGCAAACCCAGTTAATAGTCTTAAGCATAATGTGAATGTGCATACATTAATTAGCTTTCATAAAGGTCTATTGAGTTAATTGATGTTGATGAGAATGATAAGGTTCCCTATATAAATATCTCATATTTAATATAAGGATATCTATTTTAAGGAGAGTGGGATATTCTATATTAAAGAGAGAAGAGATTGAGGCAAGCCACAAAATTAGTCAATCGCTAACCATATAGATATAGAACTCAGCATAAATATTAATAATTCATTGAGTTGAACTTTAAAATTCTCACTTGCAAACCGTAAAATTAGCTGGTACCATTTTATCTCGTACTAAAAACTAGTTTCAAAGCAAGAATAAGGCATAGATGCATGTCGTGATTTCAAATTCCATTAGGTTTTGTGAGGCCTCCCCAGGTGCAAATGTGAATCTAGGACCCAAAATCACCTACTCCACGTGGTCGCACCATGCATGCATGTCCTTGTCAGCTTTGTCTCGATGAGAACGTATACGTTCGTTGAACTAGAGATATCCACGATCGATTCGTGTAAATTATATCTCTATTCAATTTCAAGTGGCTCTTGAGCCTTAATCACTTTCCTAGTTCTACTCCCGTTTCTTAATTCTTTCCCCTTTCTTAGTTCTACTCCTGTATATTTTTTCAGTTTTCGATCATAAAAGAAATTAGTTAACAAGGAACTAACCAACACAAAAACACCAAACTAATTAAGGAAAAGTAAATTGTTTACACACAAAAAAACACAAATTTCTAGCGATTTGGTCAAACATGCCTAAGTCTAGTACTCCGGTGATTACCTGAGATATTGCACGATTTTTCAATAACCCTTTGATTATGAGACAAACTCCTTTACTTTCAAACCCTAGATCTCAGTATCTCTCACTCGCTCGCACCTCTCATAAGTATCTCCCTTTAATTTTTGTGATTTTTACATCTTTACCACAAAACTAATATTTCACAGCGATTTAAGAATTAACGAGATTTATTTTTTGTGATTTCTATATGTTTTCGTTTCCTATGCACTACAAACATGGAAGACCTTGAGCTCCAAATATTAGGCTAGGTTTTTTGTGATTTATAGTGCATAGGATACGAAAATATAGCTTATTATTTGGAGCTCAAGGGTGTTTGGGCATAAATAAAAATAAGGCTTGATATGGAGCCTATCCATTTTAATTTACACAAAAGTCTCACGACTTCGACCGACCAACTTTGAAGTCCAAACCAGGGCTTGGACACCACCTCACTTCACTCTAACCTGCCTGAGGCCTCAGACTGAAATCCCTTCGAACCGCATTTGCCACGCACATGATCAGGGTCCAAGAATATGTCTCCTTGAATGCCTATGCACGCGTCATCCGATGACGTTGCTACTGCAATCGTGTGAATTGCCACAAGACATAGCTAAAGACCACCTACCAGGAATTATAGTCCCTATTAGCACCAAATGACCAACCTACCTCTGCTCTAGCTTACCAATATGATCGAGGTTGCTCATTCGCCATTGCCTATAGATAGAGCTAGAGGCCCTCAAGCCCAAGACCTTCGTCAAATTCAATCTCTACGATTAAAAAAACCTTCAGTGGTTCTTCAATCAACCCAACTATTTTTTAGCACAAACCCAATTGCTCTTTAGCTAACCTTTCTTAGCTCCTCAGCTACAATCTCAAAGCTTTTCTTAAAAAAAAAAACCATTGTCTATGATGCTAAGATCTAAAACTTTGAGAGCTCTACCACTCTATGGTATGATTCGAGTGATGTGCAATTCCAACCACCAAATTTCCTTTATGAGGCCCATGTTTTGTAATAAGTGTAATCTGACACCAGTGATCTCGGTGGACTCCTCTAGCATATTGCACTCATGGTCTGGATCTTGCTAGAAATTTACTGCTTTTTATACATTTCCAGTCAATATACATTTCAAGTCATGTAGCTTGACTTCATCATGAAATGATTACATTTGTTTCTCATTTTACTTTCATTTTAGTTTTTAGGAAAACATACATAAAGTTAACATTGAATTTTAAGTCCTCATTCACTCGAGGCACAAAAAATAACTTAACCGAATCAACGTCCGACTTGGGGCACAATTATTTCGTTAAGAAATCAGATTTACATGCAAATTTCACACACACGTGAACACAAGTTGTGAAATTCCTTCACCGAATTTAACTATTTAAATTCGGTACGGAATATGGGGTGGGCTCTTTTTTTTTTGGCAAGCTTTAAGATAGCATGTAGAAAGGGGTTGATTTTATGTTTTTCTCTTTAATTTTAGAATATGTATTTAATAAAAAAAAGTTCTTTTTTCATAATTAGTCATTAAAAATTTGTAGACCTTTTGGGGTCATTTTTAGTATTATCAGATAGAGCTTGATCCCACGAGCTCGTAGGCAAAAACCATTCACGAATCAAAGTTTTAACGAAGAAATTATGAGTGTAGTAAGTCAAGGAAAATACAGTAAATGGACCCACTATAAATAGAAAATCAAATATTGTGGGAAGCAGACCAATCCTGTTGTGGGAAGCAGGCCATCACTAGAGTTCTAAGGCAGAACTTGTACTTTGTTTTTAGGCAGTGATCGTACTTGAGCGCTTTGATCCTTGTGCTAAGGGTACTCTAGCGCGGACTCAAGAGGAGTGACATTAATATATTTATATGGTTATTACCTTGAAATTTTCATGCTAGTATACTTAGTGGAGATGACATGGATTTATAAAATGTGTTTTTCTACTAAACCGTTGCTTTAAATTCAGTCATCGATCTACTTTATGAAATATGTTTTGATATGCATTCCTGAGATGATTATAATACATGGGGATTAGTAGATGACCATTATTCTAGTGTGACAGGGTGATGTGACACCAAGTTTGCATCATGTAGCAGTGGTACATGGATGGTCTACTTGGTTAATGGTTAATCTGCAACGGGCAATCCTTGTTACGTAGCTATGGCTATGTGTACTTTAGAGGTGGTCATGCTTTGTTAATGGGTCATCACCACCTACCAATGTTCATAGGAGTGGTTTTTGCCTAGTTAATCTGCATTGAGGGCACACTTTCTGCTTGCTTACTTTGTTCTTAAAATTGGTTATGCTTGGTTAATCCGCATTGGGGGGTCACTTCCTGCTTATTACTTATTGTAGGCTTTGGCCGAACTTTGTCGCTCTATCCCTATTTTTCAACAAAATATGAACGAGAGATTTGAGAACCTTTATGAACTGATTTTGAAATGTTGATGGATGTTTGTGTGATTCCTTTTGGGATTTCCATCAAGATTGATCATGATTTCATAACGTATGGTTATACGATTTATATTTCTACTGAGATCAATGGACTTGTTTTATTACTATCACATACATTGAATTATTATCACTCACACGAGCTTCGCAACTTATTCGGGTTTTTCTTTGCCCGGTGCACAATTCCCATGGTATATGGGACGATTATGCAGGTGATAGAGCCAAGTAGATACAAGGAATTAGTGGGGTAGCTGTATGAGGCCAGAGAGCTTGGAGGAATTAGGTTACCCTTATACCTTTCCTTGTATTATTTTTGGTTTATCTATATTCTAGTGAGGGTTTATGTGTATTTTGATGTACAAACCTTGTGTTTATATTTGAGGGAGAGACTCCACTAGCATAACTTATTTGAGTTTAGTTTCAGTATATCTTGTATGTATTTACTTGCACCCCCTACATTCTAGTGTCACATGTCGATTTTGGACATATTTGGGGATTAGGGTGTGGCACAAACACCATCTATTGGAAGCCTCCAATAATGGCATGTCTATTCTCTCTTTTTCTGGAGCCATCTTGTGGCACCGAGACCGAAAACAACATTTGGAGCAAATACTTGTTGAACACAATTCAGACCCCATCGGAGTTTTGACACCAACATCTTGCTTAATTTTTGCTTTACATTTATGTATCGAAAATATGCCAGACCTCTAAATACTTCCTCACTACACTTATATGCACTATATTAAAAAGAATAGTCATTAGCAAGGCTCTCTTACAGTTGTGTAGAAAGCAACATCGCAAGTGATGTAAAACTCTTAACGGACGCCATATATAAACCTTACAAACTTGGGATCTCACACGAAGATGTCAGGATCAACAATGAAATCCTTAACCCACTTGCTGTGGCACAAACAATTAGTAATTGAATTGCCTTTGATACTATTTGTAACAATACATGCGTGCGTGCTAAAATATTCTAAACCCCTACCCATCACGCACATCATGTTGTAAGATCTTGCAATAGTACCTATGTAACTTTTATCTTTTCATCATTAGAATTGAGAAATTCAGAATGAGCCTTAATTCAAATAACCATATTAGATATATGTCAACAATATGTGATAAATTTATATATGCTAATAATAAATGCGAATAAATATATTACAGAGAATAAACAAAATGAAATAATATTTAAGCAGATAAACAGAAGATCGAGGCTTGCGTACCGCAATGTCCTTGAAACAGAAATTTCGTCCCTGCTCAGTACTTGTAGTTCTACGGACGTCTGCTTCATCAGGATTCAACAATCTAAGTTAGAATTCCAGTATCGGAAAACTAGATTTCTGGCGAATTTCTGTGATACTTTCAGTATGCTTGGTATGTAGGGATTGATGATTTTCAGTTAATTAAATGATACGCAGTTGCATGTATTTGTAGTGAGCATGTCTATTCGCAACAGACATGTTCGGGAGTTGTCTGGTGGAGGTGACTGAAAAATGTCTGTGACAAATTCAAATTCGAACAAAGGTTGAGTGCTCAAGTGCATCATTTATTATTTAGTTATATTTCACCCACGCTCCATTACCACGGTCATTTCACACGCAGGGGTCTGTCGTGAACGCTGCATTATCGTTTTTTCGCTAGTAATCCTGTAGGGCGTTATTAGGGGGACAGCATTGCGTAGACTACTGAACTTTCATTTAAACTATATCTGAAGCCAGTTAAGTATCATCATACAATTACAAAAAATATACAAGCTATAATTTTAGGGAACTTTAACGAAAAACTTCCGATATTGTGTATTTTGACAAAAAACCATATTTTTACACTAAAAAATCAATCTTGGTACTATTCACTTTACCCTTTATTTTGTCCTTATAGTTAAAACTCAAAGTTTTCAAGTCATTTTCATTAGTTTTCCTATAATTTTAAGTTAACTTCTAAAATTTTGACAATATGTCACTAAGTACTACGGTCTAGTGGCTCTCTTCACTTGTAGGTTAGAGGTCTTAAGTTCGATTCTTGCTAAAGTTGAATTTGAACCACATTATTGTTAGCCCGTTATGAAGCTTAACCCAATCGTTCATCCCTTTAATGTAAATAATACCGTTTGTAAAAAAAATTGACAATATTAATTAAACAACTAAACAATTCTTAATTTAAATAGTTAATTTTTTTAAGTCAACTTTTAAAGTGACAAAAAATAAACAATTTAAATCATCTTACAATATTGCAAGGTAAATAAAATGAAAAATGTTCCGGTAAGATGGTAGCTGATGGCAGGTGTCCCTAAAATGCTTCAGATAGAGCAACCAACCATCTACCATTGACTAGGCATCTCTCTCCTCTTTTGTCTCATCAGTGGGTTTATGAGTCGTGTTGAAATGGTAAGTCAATAGATTTAGTACTTTAGGCAGGAATTTATAGATTTAGTAGTAAATTCTTTAACCTGATGCCTTCATTCTTAAGGTCAGAGTCTAACTACCAACCAGCTAGTTATAAATTTAATAATTTTATTTTATAATGTTCGAAAAGGTATAAAGTTCGAATCGTTCATTCTCACTAATTAAAAAAGTTAGAGTTCAATAATATTAATAATAAAGAGGTTGTGGTTTAATGTCATTTTATGATCATTTTCGAGGAGAGTGTTGGTTAAAAATGATATATAAAAGAGAACTTTAACGAAAAACCACATTTATACACTAAAAAGTCAATCCTGGTACTATTCACTTTACCCTTTATTTTGTCCTTATCCTTAAAACTCAAAATTTTCAAGTCTTTTTCATTAGTTTTCCTCGTATAAAAATCAGCTCTCCTTATTATCGTTGATGCTTATGAAAAATTGTGGTGGTCAGAGCAGGAGGTGCATTGCACAGGCACAAAGGTTACATTCACCAACTTGTGTGGAGCCATTGACATGCCACTCGGTCAAAATTCATCAAATCAATAGCTAATATTATTAGCTTTGACAGAAAATCTCTTGCCAAATTGTATAATATCCAATGACTGTTTGATTAAACTTATACTTAACATCACTTCCATACAAACCAATAAAGCATGTGCATATATAGCAACCAGTTTAGAGAGAGAGGTACCCCGATATTACGGAACACCTTCTACCAACTAACCATTACAATATGAGAAGATTGGGAAAATGGTTCTTAAAATTTGGCCTAAATGGAACTTTGGTCATTGAACTTACTATAATGTGGGTGAGTCTTCCCAGCCCCCAGAATGGGTGGCTAACCTTGGTTTGCCACTAGTTGTCTCATTTTTTAAAGAACTTATTATAATGTGGAGTAATGACCTTTTTGACTAACTCCGGTAGAAATTCCATCCAAAATAAAGAATTTTTTTAACAAACAAACCAAAAAAAAGGATTTAGAAAGGAAAAAAAAAGGATGAAGGTTCTAACACAGTTAGTCAAAAGAATCATTGCTCCACATTATAACAAGTTCACGGACCAATACTCTTAAATTTTTATAGTCCAGGAAATAAAGTTCCAATTAAGCTAAAATTCAAGAGTCATTGCTCCAATTATCTCTTAATAGATACATATAGGTTATATATATATATATATATATATATGGTTCAAGTAATATTTATGTGTATATATAAAAGGTGCTAACCACTCATTCACATACCTGAGTTCTGTGGCTCGTTTCCCTTGTGCTAATTGTATCTTTTTGTCTCCCTACACACTCCTAATTAATTGTATCCTCTGTTTTCGTTTGATTTATACAATTTAATGATAAAAAAAATGTGTAAGAAGACAAGATTGGTATGTGTGATTATCATTTCCATGTATAAAAACATAAAAATAAAAATGTCCACAAGCAAGATGAGGTTGATACCACATATAACAAATCATTCTGGTTCGCCCATTTGTTAAAAGGATGGCTTGTGAACCATCTATTTTTGTTGTTTAATTATGTGTCAACATTGTAGTTTTGCATTGTCAAATTCAAGATTTTGGAGCATGTCCAAAGAAGAAAATGCTCTAGAATTAGAGCAACAAATTTTGTATGCAACTATATGAAAGGGATTTTGTGGCATTTTCCTTCGGTTAGCTTGTTTGTTGTCATTGTTTAACAAAGACATTTCGGCTGGATAGTTCCTACTGCTTAACCTTCTGAAACTTTCGATGGCAATGCCCTGAACATGTGTTAATAAAACTGTTAAATTGTGATGGGCAATATGTACATATGCGTTATATTTACCAAAAAAATAAAAATAAAAATTTGACATATATATAGTTTATAGAAACTAATGATTGTTATGGGTTTGTAGCTAGATGTTTTCTGCAGAAAACCAAAGTCGGTTTGCTTATGATTTGATCAAATCTCCATCAAAGACAAATTTCAAGATTGCGTGGCCATGATTATATTCCCAAACAAATACTTGTTATGTTATGCCCTCAATCAAAGCCTGGTCAATGAAGAAAGAGGAAGAAGTATACATACATACATACATATATATAGTCTGCACAAAAAGTGGGTTAAATATGGACATGTGCAGATCAATTAATGTTGGTTCTTGAGTTGCATTATTCAGTACCGATTGGACAAAACAATTTTGACTGCTGGAGGGGGAGTTAAAACCAAGGAAGTCACAAAACCAGTTGTAGCCTAAGTTTATAGGGCCGACTTATCTTATTGGAACCCAACCCTGGAAAAAGCAGGCTACAAACCATGTGCTCCTTCACATAGGTTTGAGAGTATCTAATATAGCATTGTTAACTTCTTGGTCACCACAAGTGGGTGGCTTGGCTTGTCGCCACCTAAGGTTGGAAAAGAAAAAAAGTAACGTGTAACTCGGTTGGTTAATAACATTCATTCTTTAAACTAGAGATTTTGTATTTGCCCTCCTCCTCCTCTTCCAAATTAATATGGCTTGTATAGAAGAAAATAAAAATAAATAGACGAAGAAGCACACACTTCACTAAAGGTTTCAAGACACTTGAAGGTCTACCATAAATTCATTGACAAAACGAAGAGTAATTGAACTCCTTATTAGAATGCAAATTTTGATAAACTTATATGGGACGTCTGATCCAAAAAGGAAAAAGAAAAAAAGAGAAGATAAACTTATATGGGACAATTGTTCACGTCCGGACAAGGTTGAACTCGGAAAATACATAAGAACGTGATTGGGTTTGTATAGATACATATTTAGTTAGGTAGGTTTCTAAATGCTAATTGAATTAATTAATGCAATGACACAAAACAAGACGGCCAAAACCATATTATTTGATGAATGACCCTCAAAGGCTCAAACCATCATTTTCAAATCCCAGTCACATGCTTAGCTCTCAAGGCCAAGAACCCTCTCTCTCTATTTAAACCTCTCCATCCCTCTCTCCCCTCTCACACATCACTTCCTTCCAAAACATCTAACATTCCATTCTCTCTCTCTCTCTCTCCCCCTCCATTCCCAAAACACCAACTCTCCAATTTTCACACTCTTTCTAATTTTGTGCAACAAGTACTCCTGTCTCCCTCACCACATACCCCAAATGGTTCACCAATCATTTGACCAAGATATTGATTTTTTTGCTAGGAAGTGTATTTGGGTGAATGGTCCTGTAATTGTAGGGGCAGGTCCTTCAGGCCTAGCAGTTGGTGCTGGCCTTAAAGAACAAGGCGTCCCCTTTATTGTACTAGAAAGAGCCGATTGCATTGCTTCTCTTTGGCAAAAACGCACATATGATCGCCTCAAACTTCACCTCCCCAAGCAATTCTGCCAACTACCCAATTTCCCATTCCCTGACGACTTCCCAGAATACCCCACAAAAGACCAGTTCATCAACTACCTAGAGTCCTATGCTCAACACTTTGACATTAGCCCAAATTTCAATGAGACTGTCCAGTCTGCCGAGTATGATGAAACCTTTGGTCATTGGAGGGTCAAGACGAGTATTTCAACGAGCGACTCAAACCCTTCTTCCTTTGCCGAAGTTGAGTACATCTGCCGGTGGCTCGTGGTGGCAACTGGAGAGAATTCGGAGAAAGTAGTGCCGGAATTCGAAGGCTTGGAAGAGTTTAAAGGGAATGTCGTACATGCCTGTGACTACAAGTCCGGCCTCGCTTACCGTGGCAAGCAAGTACTAGTTGTCGGATGCGGAAATTCAGGCATGGAAGTCTCTCTTGATCTTTGCAATCACAATGCAAGTCCTTCAATGGTGGTTCGAAGTTCGGTGAGTAATGAAATTTGACAAACCTTTTTCCTTCCACAGTTTGAGTTCGAATTTCATCAATGACTGGTTTTTAATGAAAGTTTAGTACCTTTGTTTATTTACTAATACAAAGTCAAACTTCAACTTAATGAGTTTCTTATTCCTCTATTTTTGGTAACAGGTTCATGTCTTGCCAAGGGAGATTTTTGGAAAGTCAACCTTTGAATTGGCAGTTTTGTTGATGAAATGGCTGCCACTCTGGCTTGCTGACAAGATATTGCTGATGCTGGCATGGCTACTTTATGGAAATCTTGAAAAATATGGCCTGAAAAGGCCATCTTTAGGTCCTTTGGAGCTCAAAAACATTTCAGGGAAAACTCCAGTGTTGGATACTGGTGCCTTGAAAAAAGTAAGATCTGGTAAGATCAAGGTGGTTCCTGGAATCTCAAGGTTCTCTCATGACAGAGTTGAACTTGTTGATGGACAAATTCTTGAGATCGATTCTGTTGTTTTGGCAACTGGGTATCGGAGCAATGTTCCTTCATGGCTCAAGGTTAGAAATTTTTTTATTTTATTCTTGGAATATTTCCATGTTTATGTGTTTGGAAGCTTCTATTTTCAATTCAAATCCATCAGACAGTTATGGAAGTTATCCCTATTTCCATACACCCTTTTATTACCACATATTTTTAAAATGGAAAAATACAGGTTCACATAGACAATTATGATTTTTTTTACTTAAATAAATGTTCTTTTAGTATTTGGACGATCAAGAACTGAATAGTCACTCATTTTTGATTGATATTGATGGTAGAGAATAAATGAATGTGTTTTTAACGTTTTAATCTCAACTCTTAAATCAAATTTCCAGGTAGGTGCGAATGATGTTTGATCACCACATAACCAAAAGAACTAGACTTATCCGTAATCAGAATCTTGAAAGACTAAATTCCGATTATGAATTACACTTGCGTTTACAAACTGCATGTATGAATGAAATTACTAAATGGCTTAAAACTAAATATTCGTTTGGAATGTTTATGTTGTGCAGGAAAATGAATTCTTTTCACGAGAAGGAATTCCTAAGAATGCATTTCCAAATGGGTGGAAAGGGAATGCAGGACTATATGCAGTAGGGTTTACAAGGAGAGGACTATCTGGAGCCTCATTGGATGCCATTGGTGTGTCACAGGACATTGCCAAGAGCTGGAAAGAAGAGACCAAGCAGAAGAGAAAATCTGTTGCAGCTCGCCATAGGAGATGCATTTCACATTTCTAAATATGGAGGACGCAAAAATGGCAGAGAAATTGCAATTGTCCTCTTTTTTTCCTTTTTTTTTTTTTTTCTTTGGAAAACAAAAATTTATTTGGTGACTAATCAACCAAAACTGGTATCAGTTTGTGTAGAGAATAATGTAAAATACAGAAGTTAGCCCTCTCCTATAGAAAAAAAACCCCTAACATATGAAAATAATTGGGCATAAAAGGAAGATGTGGCTTATTCTTTATTTCCTGTGGAATATTGTGTTCAAATTTAATAATAATCCATTTCTAGTCAAATGAAGAGAATCTCCATCTCCATCACCCTCAATTATTTTTTTGATATTTTAACGGGAAATGATCTCCGCACTTATATTTTATTCTTTTGTACTCTTTTTTATTTGTTGATTGATTCTTCTTAAATTTATTTTGAAAAAAATGGAGGTGTCAAAATCCTTTTGCTACTGTTATCACTCTAGCTTATAGGACTCGAGCTTTAATGCAAAGAACCCAACACACTGCTTTGGTAGGGTAAACATACATATGCTTTCTCTATTACTTTACACACAAGGTTTTTTTTGTGCTATTCTAATCACTTTAGCCTATAAGAGTCGAACTCTATACAAAAAAGCCACCTAACCTAATTCATATGTGCTCTCTTTATTACTTTAAACAAAGGTTTTCTTTTTTTATTCTAATCACTTTAACCTGTAAGACTTGAATTTACATGTGAACAAGGTGACACATTACTTGACCAACTAATATAATCCACATCTTTTCTATTTGTTACATACCACACGAAGTTAATTTTGCTATTCTAAGCACTCAAGCCTACAAAACTCAAACTTAAAACATACACATTATTCTGACCAACTGATCTAACTCACATTTACTCGCATTACCCACAATGTTTGTTTTGCTATTCTAAATACTATAGCTTATAAAACTCAAACTTAAAACAGAAAAGAAAAAAAAACAGGCACTACTCAACCTAATCCTCATATTCGTTCTTAATTTACACACAAATTGGTTCATCAAAGCAAGTTGATCCACTAGTCATATCTGATGGGCTCTCTTTAACCCCAAGATGGGTCCACTAGGGCCCAATAACTTCTGTGGGTCCCTGGTCCACCTCAGCTCAACATCAAAATCTTGTCAAAGTGATTTCTGCTTTAACTGGTTTCAGAATTCAGATAGAAATAGGTTGAGAGAGAGACTCCTCCCATGTTGTCTTGCACATGGATAGTGTCCCACAGTGAGCATACATACAGCCCTTGGGGTTTTCAACATTTTCCATAAAACTTTCTTTTGGTCAACATTGGCATAAATCTTGACACATTCTGTTTGGAATATCACAAAACAATACTCTTACACCAAACAAAAGTTTTACAACTATAATTACTGCATAACTTCAAAAGTCTTTGGTGTCCTGGTATCCTATAATTCAAGATTTTTAACTGATAGATCTTGGTCATTGCATTTTAATAGCACTTATTCATCATAAGAAAGGATTCGGATTAGCTCCTAAAAGTGCTGATTTAGCAACCAACAGTCTTCTACCCTTCTACTAATCTCTTTCCCTCTCTTCTAAATCTTTGACTAGCATGAAAAGCTTCTTTTTTAATTCCCTGGGAAGAAAAGATAAAAAGATAAATAGAATGAAAGATTTACTCTCTTCAGGAAATGGAATGTAGCAGTAAGGGACAACCCATATGAGTCTCCATGCTGTTTATTCAGACATGCAGATAAAGCTAGAACACCTTAAATTTCTTTACAACCACAAACAAAAAGATTCTAAACAAAGAAAAACCATTTCAATCCTATTCCTTCATTTGCATATGCTACTTGTGGCTCCCTCTTTTTTTCCAAGCAAAGAAGCAGAGCTTGTCTGCTCAAGTTTGCAGCATTTCAAGCCTACAAAATGAATTCTACAACTGCACTTTTGTCAATCCTCACTGGGATTTTCTAAGGTTCTCATTACTCGACCCTGCTATTGAAAATACGAAACCACATGGGGAGGCCACCACCCATATCCTTTCCTAGCTCCACCTGAAAATAGCCCATTCCTTCATGTTTGATAGATGCTTCATCCTTCTTGTTGATCTTCGACTGCAACCTCGTACTTTATTAGGTCTCTGCAACCATAGAGAGACATGGACAACCATGCATGAGCCGAAGGTTCAGCCTGACTTAACATGAGCTAGTACTGAACATAAAATTAATGTGCATGCCTGTAGATAACAAAACCATATATATATATATATATATATATATATATAGAAATTTATAACTGAATCTGCATGCGCGTATGTGTTCCAAGAGCATTTATATCATCAAATAAAATTAGTCACCAAATTTATTCACCAAATAATGTAACAGATTACTTGTGGATTGTCACATCACAAACTCTAAATTAAACCATATTTGCATGTCAGGAATAGTTCAAGGAACACAGCCTATATGAGTGGGGAAAAAGTCATTTACTGAGTTAACCAATAATCTCAGCCACTATGATCGATCAAACAAACAAACAAACAAACAATAAAATAAATAAATAAATAAATAAAAAAGAAAAAAAAAGAAAAGGAAAACTAACAAAAAGTTCAAAAAAAAAATAGTTTTAATGAAAAATGACAAATAAAGGTATAGTGAATAGTATCAGAAAAAGGTAAAAATGCTGTTTTTCGTTAAGAGTGAACAGTACCGGGAGTATTTCATTAAAACTCCAAAAAAAAAAACTATCTTAAATTGCATTGTCTGAGGCTGTTTGAACCACATATTATTGTACTTCGATGGTGTTTGCATCCATACAAACCCGGCCCAAATTTCAAGTCAATTTGTAAACGTTAGTTAGACCAATTCGTTAGGACAATGCGTTGTTTTTTTTTTTTTTTTTAAACACAAATTTGAGTTCATCCTTTCTAATAGATTAGGGTAATTTATATATAAAATAACTTTTAAAGTCAATTTTTTTTCCAGTGAAATTCTTGTAGAAAATGTAGAATGGAGTGTTGAGTTGCTGTATATTAAGGCTAGCCGCACTGGTTCGAGTATTACATAGGCTCTCCTTTAGAGCATCTCTACCCATTGGTGGAATGAAAAGGCAATTGAAAAGCAAGGGCAATGAAATTGTCCTTACTATTCACGCTAAACAGTAATTGTCTTTGTGTAAGGATAAGGCCGATTACTATTTACAAACATATTTTTTATTTTTCAATGTTTTCTTCGTCTTATCCCCACATATAATTATCATCGTAGATTTTGTTTAATTTTAAATGTTCAATTTGCAAGTGTGTTGAACTTTGTAAGATTTTTTAAGTGTGAACTTTGTAAGTTTTTTAACGTTTTTAATCATTTTTAAAACTTTTTTAGATTTGGTTTAGATTTTTTAGAGTTGGATTAATACTGCCCATTTAAATTTTCAAAATTTTATAATCTCAAGCGCCACAAAAGTGCCTCGTGGCGCAACCCCAAATTTTTTTTTTTACTATTGGAAATCTACAGTCCTGATCAACAAACCTTTCAAAATCCAACAGTTGTTGCACCTGATTTGAGCAAGTTGGCTCTGTGTCCTTCATGGGGGGGTGGGTCGCCCTATTTGCAGGTGAAGCCCCTGTAATAATCGACAGGGCATCTGCCTTTCGCAAAATTGCCCTCTCATTTTTCAACTACTAGGCAAGAAGCCAGTTTCACCCAATAGCAAGGGCAATTGGAAACTGCCGGAGTTGATCTGAGAGCATCTTTACCTGTTGGTAGAACTCAAGGACAAAGGTAACAATATTATCCATCCACCCAAAAAAATAAAACACTCATCAGTAGTCCAATAAAGCAAAGGCAAGAGGTGAGCCAACCACTGCCAGCCCAAACGCGCTGCCTTCTCAAGCCCGACCTACTATTGGCAAGCAAGCTGATGTCACGATGATGCCAGTGCAGATTTTAATTTTTTTTTTCTGTCAAGTGCGTGTGCTCCCAGAAGGAGAGTGGGCCGACAAAAAAATGCAACGGTGGGCCCCGCTGTAGCAAAAAACTGACAACCCTCCAATGGCTAGTTGATGTGGCACTTTATGGGCCATTGAATTTCCAACGATAAAAAAAATGGAAAATATTAATTTTGCGGCACATGACACAATTCGGTGTATCACATTTCTTATCAGTTTGAAAATCAATGACGATGATAAATTCATTCAACTAAAAAAAAAAATTTAAAAAATAGAAAAAAAAATTATAACAAAAATCAAAACAAAATAGAAAAAGGTTTTATATGATTATTCTATAAATACTCAACCATCTTCTTCATTTCTCCATCACAACTCAATATTCATTTTTACTACCATCTTCTATATTTGTTTTCCCCTTCCCAAATTCTTGTATTTGAAATAATTTATTAGAATTAACAATCGTTTTATTTTCAAAGCATAAAAAAATTAAATAAAAATATTTGTGAATAGTACTTGCTCTTGCCCTTTTTCAAACGAGTGGAGTTGCACAAAAGCAATTACCATTCAGAGTGAGTAGCAAGGGCAACTTACAAGCCCTTGCCTTTGCCTTGCTCTTGCCTTCCACCAACAGATGGAGATGCTCTTACACATTTGAGTTTGAATTCCTCTCACCAGCTTATATTGTTTTAAAGTCATCGATGAGATAAAGTAAATAAATAATACTTCTGATTTGCCTCTGAATTTTCATATTTGTACATGTTTTTCAGTCGCATTTTCGTCCTTGTAATTCACTAGATTGTATATGCTTCAACCGAACTCCATTCCATTAATGATTTGAGCAGATTTTAACAACTCCAAAGAGCGAAAACAAAAAAAAAAAAATAAAAACCCATCACTGATTGCACAAAAAAACCCTACATCATTTTGCAACTTGGAAGCCATTACATGGAGGTAGATGAAACAGTAAATTACCCAATGTCATTGTAGACATCCATTTATATTACTATACATAAAAAACTTGGTTTAGATCCAACTGATTAATAACGCAATCGTCGATTCAAATTCATACGACAAATCATTATGTATATCGAAAGTCATGCCAGAACAAGTTTCGCGAAGAAAAATGTCAAACGCATTCAACAAAATGCACATTCAAATTAAAATACAACAAAAAATTGCGAAACAAAAAAAAAAAATGCACGTTCATCTCTCACGTCTATACTTTTAATCCCTCTCTTTCGGTATCCACCACATCCCTTCCCCTAAAATATAAGATCTAAATCAATAAGTGTAACATGGGACTTTATTGTCATCTTTCAAAGAAATGCTCTCTCAATCAATGACAGGGCCGGCCTCTGACGTACAAGATCTTATTTCTTGTATTGGAAAGAATGGGCTCTAAGATTGACTCAAAAAATAAACGAATTAGGACATTCATTACGCCAAGGGAGTGATGGAAAACCAAACCAGATCTCTCAGCACAGGCATTCCTGACAAGCTATACTGAGTCAAAACTCATAGAAGCTTACTAGTTCTTCGTTTTGATGGCCCTCCAGGGAAAAGCTTCATAATCCATCCCAAAACTCTTTCCACTACCTACATACGAGAATATAGAGAAAGAATATATTTCTATATCAGCCAATCATTTGCACTCTGGGTTTCTTTTTCTTTTCTTCTTTACTTTGAGCAATAAGGTAACTATCAGCTTGTATCAGAAAGACATTCGTAATTTCGGCAATAAATGCATTTATGAGCGAAACAATCACAGAACTGTTCAGTTCTTTGAGGAATGATGTACCTGTGCTTTAAGTATAAATAATATTTATATAAAACAAGACGCATTACCTCATCACCTTCATCTGCATATGGAGCATTGTACGGCATATCAACAGGAGTGGGTTGTCTGACGAGAGTATTCTCATGAGCCATACTTTGGGCTGTCAAAAGCTCTAATCTCTGAGTTTGGGCTTCAAGTTTCCGAGACAATTCATTGTTCAGCTCCTTAATTCATGAAAAGGAAAACAATCAACATTGCAATTATTAGCCAGAAACAAACGAATATATAAAAAGAACTCCAAACAAATATATAAAAAGAATTGAATGACTGCTAACAATATGACTTGAAGACACATTTTGCACTAGAGTATGAGCGAGAGGCCCATAGATGATACTATCATTCTCAGAACCAAGTACACGTGCAAAGTGCATAGGCCTCTTTTGCTCACATTATTTCATATTCCATTTGTATGGTTAATGCTTTTTCAACTATGTATCAGCAACAGGACCTCAACCCTAAAATATATTACTCAGTCCCAAAGAAAGCCCTTTCTTGCTTAAAGTGGGCTACATACTAACAAGTCAAAAGTTGTAGCAGACTACTATACTGAGTTGAAAATTAAAAATATGCTACCTTTAGCTTGGAACATTGAGATGACTCGGATGC
Source organism: Pyrus x bretschneideri (assembly GCF_019419815.1). NCBI lineage: Eukaryota > Viridiplantae > Streptophyta > Magnoliopsida > Rosales > Rosaceae > Pyrus > Pyrus x bretschneideri. The sequence goes on from NW_025999679.1 coordinate 839,241, forward strand.
CAAAGATTGTATCAATTCTTCTTTCTCCAATGCTAACTGAAATACCAAAGAGAGTAGAATTCAATTTAATGGACTAGATTTTAGAACACAAATTTGAAGGAAAAGAAAGGACATAAGCCTTCAAAAGTGTATCACTGAGAAAATACTGTTGGGTTTTACGGCTCAAAATTAGGATGATGCAAAGAATTAGGTTTGTGTTACCTATTTGGTTTTGGTGTCCTATTTGGGTTTGGATTTTGACTTCTTAGTTGGTTTCCTTAGTGGAGAGATTTTGTTAATTACCTATTTGATTAGGATTTGGATTTACTTCCTATTAGGATTCTTATTGCAACCTAAGTCCTATGCACTATAAATAGGACCTTAGGGTTAGTGTATTTTGTGTGGCTCATTCGTGTGGCAATTTGGTGAGAGTCAATTTGTGAGTTTGTGAGTTAGAGAGCAATTTGGGAGAATCTTCTTTGTTTGTTTGAGTTCTCTACTTGTTTGGTTTAGGGTTTGTAATTTGTGGGATTTGGGTTGTGAGAGTTTAAACACTCTTTTTTTGTAATCTCCGTTTGTTTGGTGAAATTCCTCGTAGTGCTTCACCCGTGGACGTAGGCTTCACGGCAAACCACATAAATCTCTTGTGTTAGTTTGAGATTGTTTGTTTTAGCTTTCACCTACAATGTTGATATTTGGTACTTTGTTATAATTCACTTCCGTTTGCGCATAAAAGTACAACAAATACAAGGGGTAGATAGTAAGGAGAGGATATAAGGGGTGCATGGTACCTCGGAAATTAGTGTACTGATGTTTTCAACTGTTCGCATCTGATCGGGAGGTAGATTCACAGATGAAATGTCAAAAGTTGACTGTCCATTTTCAGGCAGCATTGGGAAACTCAAGGCATCGCCCCTTTCCTGGCCTAAGGTGTCAGGAATAGCGTCTTCATTTTCCTCAACTAGTGAACACAATACCCAAAAGCACAAAGCATAATTATAAAAGAAAAAAGATTACAAAAAGATTACAAAAAAGATACAGAAACACAAGGCTTATTTGTGAAACATTATTCTTTGTTTTTTGTGAGCATTGATCAGTAACTTAAATTCCCCAAAAATAAGTAATAAACTTCTCATACAACGACTGCAACCAAAACAACTCCAACTTCTGTAATTAAAGCAGTTGATCAAGAATATCAATCAAAACAATGAGGTAGCACTTAGGTTACTTTTGCCTATTCCCAGAGGTCTGGGTATCGTTTTTGCCTTTTGGAAGATATTGATTAATTAGGATTACAATTAAACAGATTTTTTGTTAATGTAATCAGGATAAATCAGCAGCGATCAGTTTATTTCAACAGTTGTCGAACGTGTTAAGTTGATATAAAATTAATAGATAGATACCAAAAGTTATCAATAAACACAACACTAGAAATATTCTCAGAATATCATCCATATAATGCAATCATTAAAAATTTGAAGATGGTACTGTTCAACATATAATAACACACTCAAGCACTAATTTGAAACTAAAACCCAAAAAAACAAAAGAAAAAAGAACCATGGCCACATACCAATTAACCGGATACATTATGAAACTCAGCCCTTATCATTTGGATATAGAAATATCAATTTATAAGCAAAATATCCAGAAGAGTTGAATTTACCTAGATCTTCTGTAGAAGTAGACACATCTTTGTTGTTAGTGGTACTCTTGCTGACATCAACTTTCTTTCCACTTGTGGAGGCTTTCCGTAGCATAGACTGCAACAGCTTCTTCTCTATACCAGATAATAACACTGAATAAGGGGTAAGATATGCAACCATAAATAATACTAGATAAGGGTGCATTCACATTAGTGGAAAGCTTAAGAAACAACCCAATAATTTCACAACGACCTGCCCTTATTGGCACAAGGACCACTTAGCCACTTAACAGTCAAGAAATATGGAAACAACAACAAAGCCTTATCCCACTAAGTGGGGTTGGTTATATGAATCCCAGAACGCCATTGTACTCGGTTTTGTGTCATTTCTTCTGTTAGATCCAAGTAGTCCAAGTCTTTTCTTAGAGTCTATTTTCCCAAGTCTTCCCCTACCCCTTTGGCCTTGACCCTCTGTCTCGTAATCGCACCTTCTAACCGGAGCGTCTGTAGGTCTTCATTTCACATGTCCAAACCACCTTAACAGATTCTCTCTCATCTTATCTTCAATTTCAGCTACTCCTAATTTACCTCGGATATCCTCATTCCTAATCTTGTCCTTTCTCGTGTGCCCACATATCCAACGAAGCATTCTCAAATGTAGGCCTAACAAGTTTCAATATTTATGGACATACATAATACAGTTGTCCCGGCCCCTATCAATTAAATTTAGGGCCTTTGCTACGTGCAACTCCCAATATTCTTAGCTTGTCTTCATATTGCTAATATAACTATAACAAGAAGAACAAAAAGTTTCAAAACTTAAAAAACATAACGGAATACATGACCACTTCATTCAAACGCATGACTGGGAGTCTGGCTGCATTTGTGCATCTTCTATCTCACCAATAGTTTATAGGGCTAGTGATGTGGTGTGGAGTTACTTCACAATCTAAGCAGTTAAATAACCTTGCTAAGAGATGTCGCTTAGTTAAGCTCTTAGTAGCTTAAAATAGTGACAATGACACCAGAAAGCAGAAAATCTAGACCATGAAATTAAAAAAGTAAGCCAGAAGCAATTTGTCCCTGGAAAAGCCACTACAAGGTAAATATTCTACACATAGGTGTTTTTATATAGGAGCACTTACCTTCCTGAAGAGCATTGATAGTTGACTGCAAATCTGAACGATCTTTTTCTAGGCTGGACATTCTTTTCCTGCACAGATTCATAAATAGTTATCTTCAGAGACAATGGAAATAAATCCAAACCTAAATATGTAGCAACGCAGCATGATAATCAATGGGATAAGGGAGAGGAGGGCGCGTGAGGCAGGGGGCACCGCGGGAGGGGGGGGGTGTGGTGGGTGGGGAACGGGCAGGGAAGGCATGTAATAAAATTGCATAGTTCATCGAAAGTGAGGCATCCCATCTAATACTATATAATACCATACTTATAATGTGATAACAATATTTTGCTAGATAACCAGAAGCTCTTTGGTCCAAAAGCACATTGATAAGATCCCACCATTAGAGTAAGAGACTTTGAATCTGTCTCAAACTAGTCCTACTTCTTCAGGTACTTGTCATCTCCACTCCTTGAGCATGTGAGCATGTCCTTTCACATTATGATGGCACAAGATTCTATTGAAACCCGCAAGCCCAACAATAAAGGATGAAAAAGGTGTTCACAACTTAATCCATAATCTCAGAACACAAAATTCTACAGCTCATTACTCAGTAGTTTGTTGCATTCAGAGCCACTGTCAAAATTTCAGATTTAGTTTCTATTTTATTTTATATTTCCAAGACAAGTGTAACATTCTCCATATAAGATGGGGAGTGGTAAAATATCAAACAAGTGATTCAGAATATGTGCATAAATTCTTAATTTACTGAACAGTAGAACGCTAATGTACTTGTACGACGAGATTTCAGCCTGTGAGTTCTCCAATTGCCTCTCCAGCTTTAGCTCACTGGACCTTAGTCTTAATGCCTACAAAAGTAAACAAAAATTTGAATTCTTTTTTATTTTATTTTAAAAAGAACTATCAACGATTCACAATTTCAGTACCTAACTTGTATCAATAAGTGCATACACACACGTATATAATCATACAAGGATAAAAGTTTATGTTTGTCAAAAGTGTGAATATTAATAGTTTCATAGCTCACAATCAAGGGAAAAAAAATATCATGAGAATTTCTGCCTATTATGTCCCTTTATTCAGACAGAAAAGCAAATACAATTATAATAAGAAAGGTTTTCTCCAGATCAAAAAACAGAATCGAAATTTCTTTCTAAAGGCAGTACCGAAAACCCCAACATACCAAGAAAAAACACTACCTTCTCCTCTAATCCAATAACTTCGGATGCCAATAGCTTAGCACGTTCATCAGCGGCATTACATTCTAGCTGTGCATTTGCATATTCACTTCTGACCGCATCAAGTTCCACCTGTTCACATCAAGAAATTAATACTACAACATAAATTGAGGACGAGTCAAGTTCCATCTATATTAAATAACTAATAAATTAGAATGGTCCCCAGAGGTGTAAGTTTGCTCTGCAATTATCAGTAGAAGGGGGATGATTGACTCTAACCAGCTGGTGTTTGATTTCCTCCTGTATATTTTCCAAGTCAGATTTTAGTTGATCAACAACAGTTCTCTGGAGAAAAAGAATACAGAAAAACAGTTAGAATAACGCCGTGGGCCATGGCACTATCAAATGACTTTGTCAGGGAAACACAAGGGGCATCATTTCGGATGAAGTCAGCACAACCGTCTTCATAATAGGATAAAACAGGCGAAAAGAAAGTAATACAAAGATGTTTAGTTCACAATTCATCAACAAAGTAAAAGTTACACAAATGTCAAGGTGCAATATCATGTAAAGCAGAAACACCTGTTGGTTATAACTCTCTGTCAAAGAAGAATTTTCAGCAGCCAATGACTCTGCTAAAGCACGTGAAGCCTCAAGTGCTCGTTGCAAAGAGAACTTTTCTTGTGTCAGATCTTCAATATGCTGCATAATGACAAGAAAAATACAAAAACATGTCAACAAAAAAGTATTCCAAAGAAACGATTTTGCTAAGGTGACATCACAATTCAAATAAACTTAACAAGGTTAAATCAATTCGTCCTTTTTATTTTGAAGTACTACAACCTATGATGAATGACAAAGCCATATGATACTTGCAGCTCACAATTTATAACTGACGCATGGAAAATAAAACTTTAGTAGATATACTAAACAAACTTAGCATCTAATAATTTAATGTCAAACGTTCCACTGACAAAAAAGGGACATATCAGTTTTTGACGTTGAAACAGTTTTTCTTTATCCATGGTCAATGAGTTTATCTGGTGTATAGGCCTTGGCTTAGTATTTGTATCTTACTCCACTGTGCTAAAGTTGTTTATTGTATTCAAAGTCTCAAAAAAGGAAGTCAAAATTTGAGAGTAATACTAGGATTATGCGCCAGCTTAGGTAATGCACTTGAATAGAAAGGTATTTCCATTCTTCAATATCATATATCCTTTTTGGTCAATCCCATACCATAAATATCCTAGTATCTCGAATTTACTTTGCTATCATCTACATATCTTCACTATAGGCTTATATCTATTGCCATCCTGTCACACTCCCTCAAAAGTTACAACTATGTCATCAATACACCTTATTACTCGTAATGTTCTTTAGTAATCAACTTATATTTTCATCCAAAAGGATGCTCATAAAAACTCAATGGACTACTTTTTTCATGCTATGCATTAAAGAGAGGCCACAACAGCAAACTATTGAATTGATTAAGGATTCTCCACGTTAAAATGGACAAAATATCTGAATATGAGAAAGGAGTAGCACCACTGGACATATGTGTAAAAATCCACCAGCTGAAAAATAGAAACACACTACACCTGTTCCAAAGCAGAAAAATCTTCATTCTGATTAGGAGAATAAAATTCATGCTTTCTCTCCATACTATGCCCCTCAACTGTTGGCCTCTGCTGGTCCATCCAAGCATTAGGAGAAAGTGAAGACTTCATGGAAGGCTCAGATGCATGAGGTGCACCAGTTTCAAACTTTAAAAAGGGTCTCACAGTATCATCATCCATAGATGGCTTGTGGAAAGGCGATGACCTAGAAAATTCATGCCACTTGATTTAGAACTGTTGGACATAAATGGCCCTTCTGGTTCAGGTTGTTGAGAAACAGTGCCTGAAGAAGTTTTAGACACATTAAGAGAATCAAGGAAGGATGGACGAGATCTCCGAGAATCAGTTTCAGGCGTAACTGAATACAATGATGCATGATTGGAGGAACCTCTAGAATCAGATCCAAAACCCCCCATGGATTCATACGTTTGAACTGGTGCACTCTGCCCACTAGAAATGCTACTGGCAAAGCTGCTAAGCTTTCCTTCCCCAAATTTATAACTCAGAGAATCACTTAAGTCCTCACTACTACCGCGGATGTTTTTACCAACTTCAGAAGCAAATCCTCTTATGCTGGGACTGGGTTCAACCAAGTCTGCCATGACATCTCAAAACATAATACAGTAAGCATATTCCTCAAAGAGAAGAGTCGGAAATTATTCACAAATACACTGATTTTAGATCAGAACACCGAAAACCAAAATCCAAAAATGTACAATTACCTTCATAAAGTGAAGACCGTGTAGGGCCACCAGACACTATGCTGACATTAGAGGCCTCACTCTGTAGCAATGATGTGCTGACAGGGTTCTGAGATGAGATTTTTGCAACAGATGGATGTGAAGAACCAGAATCCATTAAAGATGTATTATGTTCTTTGGACTGAAATTCGTTCCTTCCATAAGAACTGGAGTGACTTGTATTGCCCACAAAATCTTGACTTGCTTGTGGGCGTGGAGCAATAGACTGGTCAGATGTTGTCCCACCTAAGGCACCAGTATATTTTTCAAAATCATTACTTATCCCATTAGTCCCATGGCGATTATTAACGGCCAGTGGTCCCCCAAACCCTAAACCACCATATCTCTGATATTCTTGATCAGCATGTTTCTGTACTTGATCTCCAGAATATGCATTAAACTCAGAGGTTGAAGGACTACTGTGTGTATTATTATCCACAGAAGCTTGTTCATTTTTTTGCAAAAAATCAATCGCATTGCTATCATTGTTCAATAATACAGAAGAAGTTTCAGTAAAAGCACTACTGGGCCCATCAGATGTACCAGCACCATCAGAGGATGTAACTCGTACATGTTCAGTTTCTAGAGATTGTTTCTCGTTTGAGCTAACTTCAGAAGCATCGATTTGGCTAGTGGATGAAGCCTTCTTAGCTCGGTCTGCTGCTTTTTTCTTCCGAAACTCCTCCAGCTGCAAAAGCAGAGGAAACCAAATATGTGTGAAATTCAACAATCAAATAAAAAATATTTGGTGTCAAATTTGTCTCTGAAATGACTAAATATTTGCTAAAGTCAAGTTTCTAAACTAAGAAAAAGTGAACTATAGAGACCCAGAACTAAGACTTGATCCGTCTATCAAGGGACCTTGATGCTTAGATAGCCTCTTTTTGAAGAAACAAAACAAAACTTTGTCAAAGTACAGCAGATCATTGACACTTTTAGTTTATTGTGCTCTTCTTCTTCCTCTTTCTTTTTCATACCATAAGGAGTCTGTACATGAAGAATGCTTGAGAAATAACCATGACAGCCTAGTCCTATATGCAAATTCACAACCTATCTGTTCTACATCTTTGTTTCTTACGTCACGTAACTGAAATACTGCTAAATCAGTTTGTTCCTGCTAGCTGAAAACAAGATACAAGGGTTCAACGTAGACACCCAGAAACATCAACATTCAACATATTCCCAATTTCCCGTTCTGTTTCTAAACATGTAACCCAATCAAAACGGATTCCTAGACCACAAAAATGTGCGTTTGTAACCGAATTTCAATCACCGGCAACAAATTAACTACATTATGACAGCTACAAAGTATGAATTACGACCGTTCGCAATCAAACTCGACAAGTGGATTAAGATTTGACATGAAAAATCAATCATCGCATTTCGAATTGCATATACATACACAGACCCAAGCATGCATACAAATGCAAAATGAAACATTTCGTGCGAGATCGAAATTGTAATCGAATAGAAACATTACCCGGCGCTTTCCGGCTTCCAAAAGATCTTGCTTTCGCGAGTTGGGTAGTACCTGAGCTGAAGCCATTCAATCAATCCCCAAAACTCAAACAATTTCAAACGAATGCCCAATTGCCACCACCGCCTCCCCTCACAAACCCCTGACGAACCAAAACCCTACGTGCCAACAACAAAACCCTAAAAAATTACAGCGTATCCGGATCAGGGAATCAAGGAATGAGGCGCAATTCAAACTGTTGGATAATTTCGAATTGCAAAATGTAAAAATCGAAATTTTGTGGGAGATATTGGGAAAGTGAATATGAAGCCCTAATTTTTGTACCGACAGAGAGTCCGATCTGATCGGAGAGAAGGAGAGCTCGATGAATTTCTTTGGTTCTGGCAGATCCCTCTCTCTCCTCCCTCCCCCTCTCTCTCTCGTTTTTCTGTGCGTTTTGTTTTTTCAAATTTTCAATTTTTCAATTTTCCGAGTTTATTATTTATTTTGGTGTATTTTGTTGGGGTGGAGTTGAAGAGAGATTGTTGTAATGGACATTTTTCAGCTGTCACAATCGGTAGCGTCCATAGGAGTCGTACTACAAAATCTTGGACATTGTACCTAAAAAGCCAAGTATGGCAACAGAGGGTTGTACCCTTTTACAATAAAAACATAAAATAGTGATGTAGAAAAATGTATTTGGCCTAAAAAATTGAGAAATACCTCAAAACAAGACAATTTTTTAATCTTGAAACAGAAGTATGATTTTTCTACATCTTGAAATGACCTAATTACCTTCCCATATAAATAAGTTACCTAGAAAATTGCAACCCTCATTTCTGATTTTGTAGAGAAAGAGAAACAGATAGGAGAGAGAGGAAACCTCTCTTGCCTCCCCCACCACTTACGACCTAGAACATGAACAACAACACAGCTAAATCTCATCTTCCATTTTTCTTTGGTTTTTGCTTCTCACCTCTTTTTTTCTTCGTAAGGAAACCTCTCTTGCCTCCCCCACCTTCTCGTACTCTGTCAGTAACCTGGAACATGAACATCCGCATAGGTAAACCCCATCTTCCATTTTCCCTGGTTTTTGCTTCTTAGGATCTTTATGACTCTTTTTTTCTTCATTTTTTTTTTTTATGTTTGGCTTAAATTCTACAAATTGTTTTATTTTTGTAACGAAATTTGATGCTTTTGATATGTAGAAATGTGCTTGAGTTTATTGTGATTTGTTGTTTGGTTGTACTTTTGAAGAAGTGATTTTGTTAGAGAAAAGTTCATTTTAGCTGATATGTGAAATTGAATTCTGGGTCATTAGAATTTGGGAATAATTTTGGTACCTTTGGTGGAGTTGTGTGAGTTGAAACTTGTTTATAGAGTTTGTTATGATTTCCATTTTCCAAAATTACATCTTGGTACTTGTGGATAGTTAGGATGATTGTTTGCATCATATGTATAGCTTCTTTAATCTTGATATTCACATTGGATTATAAAAATGTTCAAAACTCTTGATTTGAGAACGGTTTTGAAGGTACAATATAGTTGTACAAGTTTTTTTTTTTTTTTTTTTTTGAACTTTTTCTTATGCGGTCTCATGTCATTTTTTATAACACTAGAAGATCAAAGAATTCAAGAAGCTTGAGAAAGAAAGGTTTTAGAGAGAGAAAGAAGATAAGCAGCGAAAAAGAAAGAAGAAGCAACTGAATTGAATGAATAGTGTAAACGTTTGTACAGTAGCTTTTATAAGACTCTATTCCTAACTAATTTGCCTATGTGGCACTCCTCTACACCTCTCCTTATTATATCCTAACCAATCAATATTCAACACTTGTACTTCTGTTATTATCCCCCCTTAATCGCAGCCAGGAACACCAAGGCTGAGATTGATGCAGTGCTTAACAAACACAAGACTGTGAAGTCCTTTAGTAAGAATGTCTGCAACTTGATTGTCTGTGGAGATATAGTGCACCACTATATCTTTCTTCTGCACCCATTCACGAACAAAATGATAATCAATATCAAGATGTTTAATCCTGGAATGGAAGACAGGATTGGTGCTAAGAAACAATGCTGAGATACTATCACAGTGTAAATCAAGAGGAGCAAGTAAGAACTGATGGAGATCTTTCATAAGGGACCGTATCCAACACACATCAGTTGCACAGTTAGCTAGAGCTTTATACTCAGCTTCTGTGGAGCTTCGAGACACAGACGATTGCTTCTTGGATTGCCACAAAATAGGATTAGAACCAAGGAAGACTACATAACCAGTGACTGACCTCCTGGTGTTGATATCAGATGCCCAATCAGCATCGGAATAGGCAGAAATGTGAATATCAGTACCTGAATGATAGGTAATTCCACACAGTAGAGTCCCTTAAAGATATCTGAGTATCCGTTTGACGAGGAGCATGTGTGCATCAGTTAGAGTGGTCATATATTGACACACAACATTGACAGAATGAGCAATATCAGGCCTGGTGAAGGTCAATTACTGAAGTGCTCCAACAATACTGCGATAGAGACTTGGATCAGACAAAGGTTGACCCACAGATAAAAGTAATTGAGTATGAGGCTTTGAAGGTGTTGGTGCAGGCCTACAATTCTCCATTCCTGCTCTTTTAATAAGCTATTGTGCATATTTGGTCTGACTAAGAAACATATCTCCATTGCCTTTATACTGAATATGCAGCCCTAAGAAGGATGTGAGCTTTCCCATGTCCTTTAAATCAAATATTTCACTGAGAGCAGTAATCACAACCTGAACTTTGGTGATATTCGAACCTGTAAGTATTATATCATCTACATACAAGAGTAACATAATAATATGCTCACCATCTGTCTTAACAAAGAGGCTTGTGTTAGACTGAGAAACAGTGAATCCCATCGAAGGTAACACACCTATGAACTTAGCATTCCAGGCTCGTGGAGCCTGTTTAAGTCCATACAAGGATTTAACAAGTTTGCAAACATGGTTGGGTACTCTAGAATCGACAAACCCCTGCGGTTGCTTCATGTATATTTCTTCCTGCAATTCACCATGCAGAAATGCATTTTTGATGTCAAGTTGACGAAGTTCCCATTTGTGACTCGTAGCAAGTGCAAGAATTAAACGCACTGTAGTGTGTCGTACCACTGGACTAAACGTCTCGGAGTAATCCAAACCATGTTCCTGTGTATAACCTTGAGCCACCAAACGTGCCTTGTATCGAGATATACTACCATCAGGATTCTTCTTCAATTTGTATACCCATTTGCTCCCAATAATAGTTTTGTTATAAGGAGGATGTACAAGAACCCAAGTCCCTTGCCCTTTAAGAGCATCAAACTCATCTTGTATAGCTTGCTGCCAATTTGAATTTGTAGCTGCGACTTTAAAAGTCTTTGGTTCTTCACAATCAACACTCTCAGCCAGAAAAGAGAATCCATCATAACACATAAATCCATTATCAACTTCCAACAACTGTAATTCAGGTAAGCTAGCATAAAAAGCAGCATAATCTCTCCTCTCAATTGCTCCAGTTTGAAGTCTTGTTATCATAGAATTTGTTCTAAACGTATTAGCAGGAATGGAACTAGAGGATTGATTCCAATCACTCACAGAGATAGGAGGTAATACCTGAGGATGTGTTGGACCTAAGACAGGTGACAATGGTTGATGGAGATCTTGTATAGGAGATGAGCTTAATGACTCAGATTCCTGCCTTTGTAACTGAACTGGCTCTGTAGATATACTGTCATGTTCACTTAAAGCTCTGAAGGGAACCAGAATTGGAGTAGAGTTGACCGAGAGTGGTACAGATTGACTACTCGACATCATAGAGGGTTTACATTTTGCAGGAAACACAGACTCATCATGGATAACATGTCTAGATAAGACCAACTTCTGCGTCTGCAAGTTGTAACAGATAGCCCCTTTGTAACCCAAAGCATATCATAAGAATATACACATAGAAGATCTAGGTTGAAGTTTACTGTCATTATAATGTCTCAAGTATGGAAACACAAGCTGAGCCATATATTTTCAAATCCTTCAAGGATGGATGCTTATCATACAAACTGAAATAAGGTGAATTTATTTGTAATGACTTAGAAGTCATTCTGTTTATTAAGTACACAGCATGTACACAAGACAGATACCAAAACTCATGTGACAACCCAGCAGCATTCATCAAAGTTATTGCTGTTTCAACTACATGTCTGTGCCTTCTTTCAACTAATCCATTTTGTTGTGGAGTGTATGGGCAGGAAATTCTATGAACCATTCCTTTGGACTGCATAAATTCTTTAAATGAATGACTAACAAACTCACCACCCCCATCTGATTGTAAGCACTTTATTTGGGCTCCAAACTAAACCTCAATATACTTGTAAAACTTGACAAATATCAAAAACACCTCTGATTTATTATATAGTGGAAAAATCCACATGTATCTTGTACAATCATCAACAAATACAACATAGAATCTATACCCTTCTATAAACTTAACTGAAGAGGATCCCCAAACATCGGAATGGATTCTATCAAAAGGTAAGATACATCTAGATGACTCATTATCAAAAGGTTTTCGAGTAATCTTCCCATGAATACAATCTGTGCACATGGTATGCTTATTATCCATAGAGACTGGAATCTGAGGACTTAGCTAACATAACTACCATGACTTCATTTGTAGGATGCCCTAGTCGTTGGTGCCAGAGAGAAGACTTGATCAACTGTCCAATACAAGCCTTTGGAACTGTCCATGAAGACACAGGAATCTGGAACAACTCATGAAGTCTACTCCTTCCTTTGTACAAGATCTCCCTTGTCACCTTGTCCTGCACAAAGAAATTGATGTCATCACAGATAAACCAGCATCTGTTATCTTTACACAGCTGCTTTACAGACATTAGATTCACAGCAAGAGATGGAACATGCAGCACATTTTTCATTATAATAAAATAAGAAGGTGTTTTAATAATTGCAGAACCAGCATTCTGAATTGGCAAACCTTAACCATTGCCAATTTTAATTTTCTCTGAACCTTCAAAAGAAGAAACTTGGTGTAAGCTAGCAAGATCAGATGTCATGTGGTGTGATGCTCCTATGTCCACAATCCAATTTGCAGCATTGGAATATAATGGTGAACCTTGAACATTCATCCCTTGCACTGCAGGTTGGACTTGATATGAAAGATCAGGTTTATGTATGTTCTGTGGACCATTCATCCCTTGCATGACAGGTGCATGCCCTGATATGAATAATGAGTAGCAAAATTCGGAGGCTGTGGAACAAAACCCTGTGATGGAAGGATCACTGAAGAATGACCAGGAAATGTAGGTCCAAGAACAGCAGGAGGCCCAGAGGGTTGGTAGGAGTAATTTCCCCTATGATAACATTCCAAAGCACTATGTCCCCTTTTACCACAAATCTAACATTCAGTATTGAAATATGGTGAAGTACTCTGCGCAGTTCTATAAAAACAATTCGGAGCAGTATGCCCTCTTCTCTGACAGATTTGACACTCTGGATGTAATGTAGTTCTGGACTCAACATTTCCATTCCAACTACTATTATTCCTGTAATTCGACCCTTTACCTTTGAACCCTGATCGATAAGTACTACTTCCTATTGACTGTCCTCCACTGTAAAACCTTTGTATAGGTCCAGGAAATGGTGCTGAAGATTGATGTTGCCTTGAATTGTCTTGCGGATGCTGCTCTAAGTGACCAACACACCCATCATCTAAGTCGTAAGAACTTTGATTAGGAACATACGCAGGTTGCATCATTTGAGACTGTGGAAAGAATGACATTTATTATGGCAGCGGAGTAGCAGTAAAAACACCTCCAGTACTAGATGGTTCATTTGCAGAACAATTGGAACTAGATGCACCATTAGTATACAAAGAAGAACTTGAACCACCATTATTTCCTTGCACATACAAACCAGCCATATTATGAGTTAATGAATTCATTACCACATCATTTTCTCTTTCAGCACCAATTAATAGTGCCCTAAATTCCTTCATAGTGACATTAGAGTCCCCGCAAGTATAACCGTCCTAATAGTTGCATACTCTCTGGGTAACCCAGCAAGAGAAGCAATCATCACATCATTATCTGATACATATTCCCCTGCAGCCATCAATTGATCCCTGATTGTCTTGATTCGTAACAGATATTTATCCATTGAATCCCCACCTTTTTGAACTGTATGTAATTCTATTTTCAAGTGATTAATACCTGTCCTAGACATAGATGCAAACCTTTCCTCAAGATTTGTCCAAGCTTCAGTAGCAGTCTTACACCCTATAACATATTCTATCGCATCATCAGTCAACGTTGCTATCAACAAACTCAATAGAGATAAATCTGTGGTCTCCCAATCTTGAAAGGCGTCGATCAATTCTTTGGTAACCCCACTTTCTGTACTAACCACAAACTTCGATGGACAAGGAACTAAACCATCAAAATAATCAAACAGTTTGTACCCTTTTAACACAGACTTGAATTGAAAAGACCATTTGGTGTAATTGTGCTCACCAAGACGAATAGTTAGCATGCCCAACAATCCCTCAATTTTCACAGAGGGAGCCATACCAAATATAGTTCAAGAATCAACCTTTTAACAATTCTTTGAATAATTCTCAGAAAAACACAACAATTTTCTTGACCTAGACCCCTAACTAACTCAACTTTCTTGAATCAATGGCATTGGCCTTTAGACTCCTTCTTAGCACAAAGTAATGGCTTTGGCCTCTAAAACTTCATCTTCGCAAATCAAACAAACTGACAAAACACAAACTACTCAAAAAAAAAAAAAAAACACCAGAATCGCCCACAAAACCACTTCAAGAGAACGAGAAAAACAAAGAAACACTACACAGAACTTGAAATTCCTGCTTCACCCTGATTGCATATAGACAGCCCCAAATCGCCAAGAAAAATACTCCAAATCACCAGACAGATCTGCAGACCATCACGCTTCCATCACTGACTTCAACGAGCACACACCCACGCACAATCGCTGGCTCTTGATACCGTGATAACACTAGAAGATCAAAGAATTCAAGAAGCTTGAGAAAGAAAGGTTTTAGAGAGAGAAAGAAGATAAGCAGCGGAAAAGAAAGAAGAAGCAACTGAATTGAATGAATAGTGTAAATGTTTGTACAGTAGCTTTTATAACACTCCATTCCTAACTAATTTGCCTATGTGGCACTCCTCTACACCTCTCCTTATTATATCCTAACCAATCAATATTCAACACTTGTACTTCCGTTATTAATTTTATATGGATGGTTATGTTCTTGGATTCAATAGATTATCATATGCTGTCAAATTAACGATGCTTTCAACTTCTTGAGAATGATGAGCCAGAAAGGTTCGGTTCTAGTGGCTACTATTGTAAGCTTCAATGCTCTTATTGATGGCCTTTGTAAGGCTTATGAGCTTGAGGAATGACATTTATTATTGTACAAGATGGATTTGTTATTTAGGTTTTGTTGACAATTTGAATGTTTTAGCCTCTATTGAAGGCTCTTGTGAAAGACAAATCGAAGAAACTTGGTACAATATGTATCTAAATGAATATTTTTGTTTATTTTATTATATCATTTGTAAATTCGTTACTCGATTCTTTTATAGGTTGTTCCGGTCCATTTCGATTTCTTGTGTCTCATTTGTTGCTCTTATGACAAATTTACCAATGAGAAATGTTGTCAGGATTAGTGATATTTCAAAATTTGTTTTTTCTGTACATTTCAAATCTGCATATTGTGAGGATGGTGTGTACATGCTTTGTTCGTGGCTTGATCATGTTCTGCACATTAAAGGAGGTCAAATTTGGGTTTTTACTCAATTATTGTAGTCTAATTTTGACATAACATGATTAACAATGACACAGAATCACGCCATATACTATTCGAACCTACGACATCGAGTTTTGGGGACTTAAGCATGCTTTGTTTTGTGCATCTTTTCATTTAAGAAAGCAAACATTGTTAATGATACCAAAAACTTCTCCCTTTTCCATTTACTAACAAAAAGTATATGACAACTAAATTTGAAGAACAGTAAAGGAAAAAAAACAAAAAAAACAAATCTAATCCCTATTAAAACAATTTAACATATCACAAAAAATGTTCATTTCCTTATGCCACCAACATTGTAGCGTAGCATTTCATGTGCAGTATATGTGCATTTATTGTGTATGTACTGTAAATGTACAATGCATTTTCTGTGCATGGCATGTGCATTTTCTTTGCATGTCAATCATTCATGCACAATATCCAAAGAAAATAATAAAAAGATAGACAAGCATTGACGAATGGGAAAAAGTGGCAGCAAGTTATATCGATGACATGGGAATGATGACACCTTAGGCTACTTTTTTTGTAATTATGCCTCGTTTTAAAGCTTATTATTTGTGCATTTGTACAAAAGTATAAAGTCCATAGAATTAAGAATTTAGTAGTACATGAGAGACAAAAAAAATTAAATGCTGGAATTTAAACGCTACGATTACAACAAAATTAAACGAACAAAAAAACAATTTAGTACCTATCTCAACCACATAATTATCACAAAATATATTCACTTCCTGATGCCATCTACAAGCATTACAGGTAGTGAATTTTTCATGGTCACATGTTCCTCATGTGTTCAAAGTGTGACCGGACCCTGTGAACTTCCACAGTCACTGCAAGGTTTAATGGTAAGGTTGTTGTGGTGCAATTTTAGGATTCGGACCCTTACTTCCTTAGGCACCCAAAGACCCGACAAACATAGCTGAAACCTATCTCGGCATTCCATTACACTCAACTGTCTCAAGTTATGGTGTTTGAGAGAATAGAGAAGTTTGAGCCATTCGTGCTTCGAATTCCACCCGTGACACACCAAGATCGCACCGTGCACGTACGTTGTTACTTGATGACCCTTCAAGATTCCACTCTTAAGCTGCTAAATTCCGGCTTCTTCCTTGTTATCTCAGAAGAAATATCGTATCCCATCATGTAAATGGCCTCAGGGTTGTGGCACTGGATGCAGTGATTGATGAAGGTTGAAACTTTGTTAAACGTGCCCCATGATCCAAGCGGGTGGACAGTTTCAAAGTATGTAATATTGATGTGTTGGTAAATGCGAGGGTCTTCGGCTACTTCCTTGAACTTCTTTAAGACCATCTTCGCCGAAAAGAGGTCCCTTAACGAGCGGGAAGCAATGATGATAAGAATTTTTAGAAGAACATCGTCAAAAACATATTGCATAAAGGAAGAGGTGGTGCGGCCTTTCTTCATCATTTTCAACTTCTGATATTTTTTTAGGAGGATGGAAATTGAACTTGTGGTTTTGTAATGAAACACAAAACTACAAGACAACTTAATTAAATAAATGGAGAATCAGGTCATTCAAATGGTGCAACTTCCCATCACAAAAAAGGTCATTCAAACGATGCAGCATCCCATGACAAAATGTTAACTTCTTGTGTACGTAATAATTCAAAAACAAAACCACCTAATACCATTACAGAAGTAAAGTAAAGATAATCGCCCTCCACGCATGCACATTATATGCACAACGCATGCGCACTATATCCAGATACTATGCACACACTAGGCACACTGAGTGATCTCCTATGGTCATGATATTGACACTGCACACTACGTCTTGAATACTAAAAACATATAATCTAGAATTGGAAAAATTAACATTTACAAAAACCCTTTTCGGTCAAATTAAGTACCCAAACAAAACATTAATTAAAACCCACTACTTTTGTAATATATTATTATTAAACATTGGGAAATTTATGAGTTGACATGTGGAAAAAACAAATCTTACACATATTGAATGCAATGCACACCTCAAGTAGGTTAGGACAAGACATAACGGTCATGTACATCACATCTACCTTGACTTGCCAATTTGATAACTAGTTTGCCAACCAATCCATTTAATAACAAAGCATGAAGACAAAATTTGCTATCCAATTTGCACTTTCTTGTTTGGGATTTCACTAACATGAGGATGATGCATTTTCGAAGATATGAAATCCTAAAATAATGGGGTAAGTCTCATCCCTTTTGGAGCCTAGTCTTGAAGAGAATCCCAAGGCCGACATCCTAATGTCAACTGGGTTTACAGTAATGTGTGGAAATAATTTGATTTTTGATGTGGTACAATACTGGGTATGTTCCAATTTATGTTTCAGTTCAATTGCAGAAATTTTACAAAATTTTTTCGATGTGTGTATACGACATGCATATTTTGTGCAGGTTGCGTACATAAGGTGTGCATGTCTTGCGCATGGCATATTATGTGCATATGATATTATAAGGTGATATGCATATTATGTGCAGTTAATATGCATTTTGTGCATTTGTGCATGTTATGTGCATATAACAAGGATACATAGTACACATGTTTATTATCATAAAATGCTTAGCTAATACATTGCACAACAACGAAATGTCATATAATCCCATTATGGTTAATGCGGTTCCTTTACCTTTGCTAGTGGACAAGAATCCTCAAAGCTCTTGTTGCATTCCTCCTCTATTTCGACCTTTCCCTCCCGAGAACGCGTGTACAACTCAATATAGGCCCTGACGCTTCTAGAACTATTCAAAATTTAGGAATGTGATCCTTTCTCCAAATGTGTTAACCTTCATTTTCTACTTGCTTGCATGGTAAAGTGCTTCGTTGGCTTCACCATTAAGGTCCACAAGCTCTTTTTTTGCCTTCATTAGCTTGTGGCTCCAATACTCGATGACACCCATCTCATAGTCGAGTCTCCCGTGGACCTTATATACTTTTCAGTGGTGTCTCCGAGCCTACAGAAGCAACAAAGTAATGGATTAAGAACTCGCACGAAAGCCGTTGCGTGTTAGTGCATCCGTTTTCTTGCTAAACGATGACATAGTATTTGCCTTTAGTGACCCTGGAAATGGAGGAGGTTCCATGTTAAAGCCCTTGGTTTCATGTTGGAACTTGGACATGTTTGTGTTCTCAATTGTTTTGGCTATCTGAGAAGTATAATTTTTTAGGAGGGTTAATGGTTATTGCAACTATGTGTGAGAAGCATATTTATACACAAGTCTACCATGATGAGGATGAAATCAGTTGGGTAAAAGAGGAAATGTGTTTGAAGGTGTTTGTGGTGAAGATGCGATGCATGTGACTTTCAAAACTGTAAGAATCTTCACCACTACTTTTTTGTCCCCCAACTTGAAAGATGCTTCCAATTGTTGTTACGTCATTTTCAACATAAAGGTTAGTGTGTTATCAAATCTCACACCCCCTACATTATGATGTGCATGGGTTGGTCTAAGCATATCTAACTACTTTGTTCAACAAGACATGGGTTCGAAACTTGGAGGTTTTTACATCTTTTGCTTTTATCCTTCTAAACCCATTGTTATGGTTTCAACTCATTGTTTGAAGGAACTTTTGAAACCAGAATCCAACACCATGTATATACTTATAACAATATACAAGCAAATGTGTATGTCATGTGCATATCGTGTACAATTTAGGACTTGTAATTCACAAACATTTTCAAACAAGCACCGATTCCATATCGAATTCACAAAAATTTGCAAGTTCAAAACAAAATTAACAAATATTGAGCATTTTGTAACAAGCTCACAAAGCCAAATCCACCAACACAACTCCATGAATCTTCAATACCCTAAACAAAAATTAAAACTGCAAAACTCTAAGATTGAAACCCATAAATCTAAAATAACAAAACCCATAAACAAATAAAGATTTTCAGAACACATTTCGAGCCCTCTCTTCCCCATCCTTCTTTTGTTCGACTTCCCATCTCTACAAATCCAAAAAACCTAATTGAACAAACAAGTAATTAGTTGTACAAATGGAGACAATGACCGAATTAGAGAGAGAGAGAAAAAAAAGATGAGAGTGAGAGACAAACAAGATGGTAGTGGAAATATGGCTGCTGAAGTTTCACTAGTAGGAAAGAATGGAACTTTCCGGCCAAAACGCAAAATCTGGTACAAAAATCATATCTTTAAGGATGAAACATTGATACAAATGACAAACCCTTACTTTGAACCTTCACTCTTCCACTTCCATCTCTTGGAAATCAGAGCTCAACCTAGAAACCTAGAGCTCTCTCAGCATGCCTCTTTTCCAAATGACAGAAATGATGAAATGAGCTAAGGATTTTTAGTATTTATATGTGGGTATTTTAGTAATTTCGGTTTTGTGCATGGTGTGCCTGGCTTGTGCATAGCTGGTTTGTCCTATTTTTGTCCTAAGATTAAGAAAATGTCCCATTTTGGGGTATTTCCCTAATAAATTTTTCATTGATAGAATGTAAATTATATACAATAACTTTCTTTGTACAGGACATAAGATTGTCAAATACAAATCAATCATATAAGTCTTTCCTATCTAATTACATTTGTTGCACCAGATTATCTTGGATTGGACTAGCTTCAAGGACTAAGCTGGACTGGCTTAGAATAGTCTAAACTCGACTGACTTAATGAAACGTTTGGTGCAGTGTCAGACTAAGAAGTAGGATAATTAACGAATTTTAATACTATATTATCTAATTCATCTAATAATATTTTATTATTAATTTGTTCCTTTTAGAAATCTTTTCCACTCTCTCTTCCTCTCTGTAACAACTCATCCCTAAATTGTAGTATTTTAATCCTAAGGTGGGAATTGGCCAAAATGCCTTTAATGGGTATAGTTGACTTTTATTGACTTAGTAGTCAAAACCCATGTGACATATTTATTTAGTATATTATTATAGTACTCGTCGCTACAAATGCATGGGCATAAGTGGAACGAGATTTGGCCTTAAAATGAAGTTTTTACAGGATTTGGAATTCAATGGCAATTTCATAAATTTTCTTCGTTTCCAAAGAATTCCATTGGCTATTGGGGTTAGTGGGTCCCATGGAGAGATTTTTCTCTTTCATTTCTTTCTCTCCTCCACAAGTTTTTTGGAAACATATCTCATATTCTTTCTCAGTTTTCCCCCAATGGTATACACAAAGAATAAACATTTGAAAATCATCAACGAATTGAGTTTCTAAAATCACCATCATCTCGCTCTCATCACCACGAATCCAATGGTGGTCTTCAGTTTCCTGAAATTTGAACCACAAACGTTGTTTCATGGAGCTCCGTTTTGAGGAGTTTTTTATTCTTTTCTGGTGAGATTTCGTCAAATCCAACCAAGGTAAGACCTAAAACCCTAGTATTTGTGTTCCTCTCATCGAGTAAATAGATTTTCATATATAGATTGCATGATTTGATTGAAAAATGGCAAAGATTGAGCTAGGGAAAATTTATGGGTTTTCCAGCAAGAAAACCTAAAATCCGGCCGAATTTCGACGGTTGCAAGATTAGGTTGCCTTGTGTTTTAAAACTGAAGGGCATAACTCTATAGCAATATATACCTCAATCGATGACGAAGGATGTTTTCTCCATGTCGGGCTCGTACATCTTTATCTGATTGTATCCAGACTAAGCATCCATAAAGCTCAACAACTTATGCCCTGCAGTAGAATTTACCAACAAATTGATCTTTGGGAAGGGGTACATATTTTTATACAAGCTTTGTTCAGATTTGTGAAGTCCATGTAGAGCCTTCACTTTCTAATTTTCTTTTGTAAAAGCACTATGTTAGCTAACCAATTGGGGTCGTGGACTTCGATGTTGAATTTGGCATATTTGAGCCTATCAATCTCCGCTTCGATGATCTTGCTCTGCTATGTGCCACGGTTCTTTTTGCGTTGGACAACCAGTTTGATGATGGAGTCCAAGTGGAGGCGATGGTAAATAATGGAAGGGTCGATTCCCGACATCTCTTCTGCGAACCATGCGAATGCATCTTTGTTGGCACATAGGAAGGTAATAAATAACTTCTTCTCTCGACAGGCAACTTCAATCATATCTTTGTGCTTCGGTTTATCGAGATTGACGCTGGTGTAGATGGCATCTTCGTCGGCTTTAGATTCCAAAGTGATATCATCTTGAGGGTTAAGGTCTAAATCAAACTCCTTATATTTCGTTTACTAACCCCCCGAGTTGTGATTACTATGCCGACTTATCCATGGGGCGGTTAGAATTTTCTTCCCCTTGTGGATCATATTTATGCTTTTTACAGTGCAACATTGGTCTGCTACTTAATCTCTTCTAATCTCCTTTACTTTGCCTAGTGCAAGGTAAAAGAGTAATTGGTGGTAAGATGAAGGAGTAACCTTCATCTTGTGGAGCCAATTCTGCCTAAGTATGGCGTTGTATAGAACTAGATTGTCCTATGATGTGAAATGCCACCAAGTAGTTGTACGGCTCGCCCCAAACCATTAGCTTTACATCCTGAGTGATCGGACACAAGTTCCAGTTAAAAGTATAGAGGGTAGTTTTACTTTAGTTGACTTTGTCTAGGATTCTCATCCTCTTAGCTGCATCTTTGAAGAGGATGTTGACCTTAGACCCATTGTCCACCAACACACGATTGACTAAGGGCATTGGAGATCTGGACCTTAATGACCAACACATCATTGTGAAAGGAGTGGAAGTCTTCCAATTCTTGACTTAGGAACATCAGGACATTGAAATTGATGGGGAGAGGTTTGTTGATGGTTGCAACCATCCTAGGCTTTTTGCATGCAACATTTATTTCTTTCTTGGTTTTACCCAAGTGTTCGTGTTCCCTATAGATGCAGTAAACATTGACTAGAGGACTTTCCACCTAATCTTGGCTTTCGAGAAGTCCTGGCATCTTTCTAGACTTCTTGTCTGACCCTTTGGGAGCGAGGCCACGACCTTTCGTACTAGACTTCAGTTCAACGGTTCTTGCCAAGGTCTAAATAAGCATTGCCTCAACCATTACTCTCCAAGGCTGAAGACGATATCATCCAGGGCTTATACCAGTCTTTCAAGGTCATAGAGCCTTGCTCATTCTCTTATTATTGAAGTCCTGCAAAGCCTGTAGACAAAAGTGTATACTCGCGATAAACTTTTCCAAACTTTGTCCATTGCGAGAATGTCCTCGTCTTCAAAGAAAGGTCATATCTAGTGGTAGCGCAAATGCAACATGACTATTTTGAAAGAGCCATTGTTGTGGTAAAGTGATTTGGTTAGGAAGAACTTGAGTTTAACTCAACTCTCAAGGAAAGCTCCAATTATTAGAACCACATTCACCGTCGTTGCTGGTAAAAGTGTACAAATCCAAGTACCTGTAAAAGAACAAATATTCTTAAGCAAGCTAAAGACTCAATAAATGAGTAAGAGAATAAGTATGTGAAAATTGTGTTAGCAGAGATGAACCCCTAGAATGGTGTATTTATACAACTCGAGGAAATGACCTTTTAGGATAGTATAATCCTTATTAAATCAGGAAATCCTAGAGGATATCTAAGGATCGATATTGTATTATCTTAGGAGTGTGATTACTTGTGGTGGACGCGAACCTTAGATTGTAAAGACTCCAAGATTATAGGAAACCTGCTAAGTTCTTGCTAGATTAGGTTTTCACTGATTCTAGATCAGGATGTGGCATCATTGCTCTGTTTATTCAGTTGCACAGAGAGGCTATTGAGTCCGTGATCGGACTTCTGAGGTACGCGTATTTCGATCCGCTTTACTTCGGCCCTGGAAAATTATAGTCCTACAGTAATGATAGTGGTAGTTGAGGTTAAGGCATGAGGGTAGTGGCAGTGTTAAAGGCGGGGATAGTGATGGTGTGGTAGAAATGGTGGTCAGGTCAGTGATGGTGAGGTAGCATGGTTGTTGAGATGGCGGTGACATGGTGGTGGGAAAGATGGTGGCGGAAGTGGTGAGAGTGTTTTTAGTTCTCTAAAAACGTTTTCAGTTATTTAAAAAAATACTCTTGACAATTCCTTGATACTGAGCTTAAAAGATTAGACAACCATTTCAGATTTTTCATTGACATCTTCTTTTTGTAAAGGAAATGGAACACAAATAAATAGAACAATTTGTCATGATTGTGCTCAACCAAAGATTGGGTCAGGTGGTAATTGGCTCAACCAAACAATAAATAATTCAATCCATCGGGAATCTTGTTTGTAGTAAAAAAAAAAAAAAATCAAATAAAGTAAAATTTAGAATTCATTTGACCTTAGTTTAAATTTAGCCTCTGAATTAAAAATTCATTAATTTCAGTCCCTAAAATAGTAAAATTGATAAAACGTGCACTATTGGTCTCTCCCTTTAACTTCTTTCAAAAAGTCTGTTGAATGAGCTATTGTATTGTAAATGACGCTTTACTGCAATGACGGAAATCAATGATGTCTATACACTTAGGTGAAGTTTAGATCCCTATTAATCTCTCTCTACCTAACACTAATAATTTAATCCACTAACGCTGTCGATTCTTAAGAAAAAAAAAAAATAAAAGTCATTGCATATTCTTTCATCCCTAGCTTCCCTTCACTATTTCTTATCTATTTTTCTCTCTTCAATTTTGGTATTTTTGAGCAGGGCCACCAACAAAGATTGTCTCATTGTTTAATCCCTATAAGAGATCAGTGAAGAAAACTTCACTGATTTATTGGTTATGGTGAAAGCTGCTTGGGCAAAGGTTGGGTGTGGATGAAGAAGGAGGGAGTTGGGGTGGTGGCTATAGTAGTTAGTTTGGTAGCTATATGGTGGTGGTATGTGTGCAAGTTGGACTGGAAATTCCAATCGAACCAAAAATTTCCGTATCTAATTCATTTTTTATTTAAAAGTTTAGATGACGATTGGAATGTACCTATCAAATCCTAAATTTCTCATTTTCAATTTTATATTAAAAAAAATTCATATTCTTATTTTATCATGATGTCTTAAACTTGAAGTAGGTAGTTTCTCCTATATATGATAGCTTTAACTGGTCACTACGAAGAAATTGCCATAGATCGAAACTTATTCCAAGCTTAGTATCTCTGGATAGACACTAAACATACAAAGATGAAAAAATATCCGTGGTTTAGGAGTGGAATTTCTAATGACCATATTAGATTTAGTATTCTTCTCTCTAATAGGGGAAAAGCCTCCCATTTCCATCAAATAACTTGGCCTTCCTTGACTCTTCCACCTGTTCGGGCTCCCTTTCCGCCCTCATTAATTTATATACGCTTTATTTTGTATTTTATATATTTAATCACACTATTATATATTAAAAATGAAGAGTTTAATCATATATACTATTTTATCTTATCTAATATGATTTTGTGTTATAGAGACCCTACAGATATTGCAAAAATTCTAAAAAATATTGAATGGTGAGTGCATAAAAATTTGAAATTTTCTTAGTCTTCCAAAATGTTAGAAATCAGAATTATGTTTCAAATAATCCTAAATTCTAAAATTGAAACTAATATTTATTTTTGATACTTTTTCTGAATTAGCATTGGAATGCTTATTTCTGATCAGATCCAACCAAAAATCACCCCTAAGACCATCTCCAATGGTGGCTTATAACCTAAATTTCCCTTCCCCCCCCCCCCCCCCCCCCAAAAAAATCCACTCAAACCTAACCAAACCTAAACCTAAACCTAAAACTTAAAATGAAGGCAAATACCAGTCACAAATTTAGCCCACAAATTGATATAGGACCCACGAATGAGAGTGAAAAGTGGGCTGTGAAGCCCACACCCCAAAACCCAATCTTCTTCACGCGCAGCTGAAGGCCCACCCACGTGAGTTGTCCCCATTTGCTGTCAGTTTTACTGTAGCCCAACGGCTACTTTTCTTCATCCAACGGTCCAAGTTCAAATTTTTTTTTTTTAAGTTTTATATTTATATATTTATTGAATCCAACAGCTTAGATCGAATATAATCAAATCTAACGGCAAAAAAAAAGATCTAACTGGTCCAAATTTAAATCCAATGGCTAAAATAATTTAAAAAATTATTTAACTTAAAATTCAACCAAAAACTCTATAAATACCTATGTATTTGTTCAAACATCCATACAAAACTCACTTTTCTCCTACAATTCTTCCAATTTTTCTTTCTACCATTTCTTCTCATTTCCAAAATTTTTGAGATGGCAAAAGAGCATTTTAGAGGTCGTAATTGGACCTTTGATGAAGATATTGCTTTATGTTTGGCATGGATTTCTATTAGCGAAGATGGTGCCGTCGGCACCAATCAAAATAGAAAGGTTTTGTGGGGTAAAATCATTGATAAGTTCCATGAAAACTCCAACGCTGGTCGAAGGGAAGTTAGGTGGTGTTTATGATCGGTGGAAGATTATCAACAAAGCGTGCACTTTGTGGAAGGGAAGCTTGGAGAGAGCCATGGTTGACATGCCTAGTCGAAGGGGCGCCTCAGAAATTGTGAGTTTCTTTGTTGATATTTTAGTTGTCATGTACATAATAGTATTTTGCAACTAATTGTTTTTATGTATTTGTTGCATAGGGTGACAAAGCAATGACAATTTACAAGACAAGAACTACACCAAAAAATCAAGCTTTTAAGTTGCATCATGCTTGGAACATCCTTAAGGATTGTCCGAGGTGGGGAACCAATGCAAATCAACAATGTGGAAGATTATTTCACAATGAAGCCCCACCCCCAAATGATGTCAATGAAGGTGTGAATTTTGCCGACAATGAAGGTGTCGACCAAATGAGCCCAACTTCTTCTTTTCCAAGGCCCCCAGGTAGAGATAAGCAAAAGGAAGCAAAGAGAAAAGGGAAGTCCCAAGATCCGATACATGCACAATTTGCTAGCGAAATGGCAAAAATGAACGAAAACCAGTGCCGTCAGCAAGAAGAATCGGCCCAAATGTTTTTGGCCATAAAGGAAGAAGGGGATAGGGAGCAAGAAAGGTACGAAACTAATTTGATAATGGAGGACCTCAACAAATACACTCCAGAGAGGAAGAAATACTTACGTGGTAAACAAAAGGAAATTATACGAAGGAATGCCACAAGGAGTATATTTCAAGATGATGATTCATCTCAAGACTATCACCCAAGTCCATCACCAAGTCAAGATGGTGGATATCATTTTTAAGTTTATGTAGTCTATGAGTTTTTGATTGTATTAAGTTTATGTGGTTTATTAATTGTCTTTTTTTTTTTTTTTTTTTTTTTGAAGTTTATGTGGTTTATCATAATTTTCATGTATTGATTTAGTGACTTTTCAAAATTTATTGGAATTTAAATAGTTTATGTGGTTTATCATAATTTTCATGTATTGATTTAGGATAGTCTACATAATTTTTTTTTTTAAAAAGTTAATTTAAAAAAAATTAGCCTTAATTCATTCTTTGATAATCTGGGGCTAAAATTTTAGGCCAGAAGGGTTGGAGTAGAAAAACTGTTTCTGAGCTAAAACCTAAATTTTCTGGGCTAAATATTTTTAGGTTTTAGGTCACCATTGGAGATGGTCTAAGTGGTAGCTACAATATTTTTATTTTATTATGTATCAATTTATTTAAAATTTTAAAATTTAATTATTTTACATGAAATTATATGATGGAAGTTAACAAAGGACCGATGCTTTGTTATTTTTAGGGACTTGAATTAACGGATTTTTTGTTTGGTTACCAAATTTAAACTAGATTCAAAGAGCAATAACTAATATCAAATTTTACTCAGAAAAACAACTCTAAAGTGTAACTTAAGTTATGACATGGCAGCTCAGTTGATTTCTATCGTCGAAAAATCTGTTTTGATATGCATACAAGAAAGACAATAAATTATTTGAATTCCTGACAACTTTCTCAAATATATTAACACATAAAAATGAAATAGTATGTATTAAAACTTGTAATCCAATAATTGATTCAAACTAGAAATGAGATCAACTAAAAGAGAGGTAAGGAGAGAAAGAGTGTATATACATTATAGTTTCTCATTATTATTATTATTATAGCCATGAGGCTATTGATACACAAACTGAATCCACAGAATATCTCAGACTTGAGGGACAAGCATTTCCCTTACGCGTTTCATATGAGCAACCAATTTTTGGTAGTTAGGAAGGTTGTCTCTGATGACAAGAACTTGCTTGAAATTCTGAACCCATGCATGCAATCGAGGCAAAGTGCTTGGCTCAAGCAATTTGACACCCACCATTTCTTCAACGGCTTCGAACCAAAGAGCCAGCCATCCATGCGTTATGTCTACCAAGTTCATACTATCACCCCCAAAAATCTTCTTGTCTCCAAGCCCTTGCTCTTCAAATATTTTCAGCGTTTCCAACACTGATTCGATTGTCTTTTGTCGATCTTCTCCGGCAGTTAATCCGAAAAATGCATTAAACTGGGAATCTGATGATGTATACAAAGATATGATTTAGCACGTACTTTCTTGTTTTATAGGGATTTGGATCCCACCCGAATCTTCTTAGTGAGGATCTATGGATCCTCACATTCTCTCTGTTTATCATGGTATATCGTGTGGTTAGAAATTATTTTGACTTTTTTTTTTTTATCTAAAATTAAACACAAATAGTACCTAAAGAAAACCGACCGCATGATATATTGATTAACGGATAGGGTTCCTTACCTGTTTTATAGCAAGACATAAATTCGTGCGCATGCTAATCATACCTATTTGGCATCAATCTGCCCTCATGGAGGGCATGATGACAAGCTACTTAGTTAGGAAAAACACCCAATATTGTTCTTCACAATGATTTATCTTCTTCTTAACAAACTAAAAGTCAAACTAGTGAGGCCACTCAGTATTACGGTCTAGTGCTATTCCTCTTTATATTTGGAAGTGTGAGGTCTTAGGTTCAAAGCTCGTGGATGGCGAATTTGATATCAAATTAGGCTACCCATTGTGGGTTAGCTGAACTCCTCCTTCCTTTAATGTAAAAATATCGATGTACTAAAAAAAAAAAAAACTAGTGAGAAAAATTGAACCCATATTAGCCAACATGTTTCTGTAAATTATTGAAAGTTTCTTAATATATAGTTTGTGGATGAAAATTTCTGCCTTCTTTTTATTGGACGAAAATGCACCTGCAAAACAATTAACACCTTAAGATCAAGGCCAAGAGCCTCACACGCCCACAATGCCAAATTTGGAATTTGAGAGAGAAAGTGTTTAGAGAATTTTAGGAGAAGAATGAACTTAGATTTTTGGAGAAATGAGGGGCTATATATAGGGGTGTGGCCGGCCTTATTTGGGGAAATAGGGACCGGCCACTTATGGTGGTAATCCCAGTGTGAATCCCAGTGTGGCCAGCCCCATTTTGATCACTTTTGAACTTGATTGAGCTGTTATTGTCCTTTGCATGCCCGTGGGAATCCCAGTGTGCCTTAAGGGTAATTTTGTAATTTTCATCCAAAAATCCACTTGTCGCCTTCATATTTTTCTTGATTATTTTTGGCTCCACAATTGCCCCCACACCTATTGGGTGCTCGTAGGAAAAGGCAGCAGGTGAAGAGATCTTCTCTTGTTTTAGGAAACATAATGTTGTTTCCTATTTTGATATAGATTCCTTCTTTAATTGGAAATTAAGTCCTTCTAGGAAAAGGAAATAAATTACTTCTAAAGTCTATTTAAGTTTACCTTAAGTAGATTATTAAATCAACTTCAAAGAGTAATTTATTCTACCCTACAAGAGAGAGAAAACTAGAGGATATTTGTTCCCATTCCCCTAGAAATCTTCTACACTTGCCTGCGCAAAGAACCGTCTTTTGTTGCTTTCTTTGTCTTCACGTCGCACCAAGGTAAGAAAAAATTAATTTTTCCTTGTCTTTGTAATTTTTAGGAGCCTCGGGGCTTGAAATTTGGCTTGATGGGGGTCGAGAATGTGTCAAAAAGTGGTTGTAGAGGGCCACAACATGGTTGTTGTGGACAGCTTACTGCTGTCTACTCAGTGCGGTGACGACCTGGCGGGGGCCGAGGTTCAGGTGTAGTGGCATGGGCTGGGCCTGGAGTGGGTTAAGTGCGTAAGGCGCTAGGGTGCTAAGTTTGGGCCTTTAGGCTTAAGCCCGTGCGGGAAAGCAAAGAGAGAGAGGCATGGGGGCTCTAGCTCCTCTCCATTTGGATTGGGCCGCTAGGCTTGGGCCTATGTCGGCATGGTCGTTAAGCCGAGGAGGCACATGTTTCCTTTTGTTCTTCTCTTTCATTTTTTTAATTAGCTCAGGCCCGTGTGCAGAAAAAAGAGAAAGAAGGGCCTTTGGGCTTGGCCCGTCTGCATGTGAGACTATGGGAGACACGAGGCGCCTGCCATCTTTCTTTGTTATTTCGGGCTACTGAGCCTCTTGGGGCGAGAAGGATGGACCACGCCATGGGGCCTCGATGCATTCCCTTTGTTTGTTTGTTTGTTTTTTTTTTTTTTGTGCAGTCGTTTAACGAATTTTTCTTGCGTTTTTGTAGAATTTCTTCGAGCATGTATTCTTCCAGCCACAAGAGTGATGATGGTGTACCATCATTGTATCACCAAGGTGGGTATTTGAGTAAGGTGGGCTACTTCAAGGCTGCTTACTTCAAAATTAGTTCCAATGACTCGTTTAGAGACTTTCTTGAGGCATATAGGCACGACATTTCGTCGGGGGTGCATGTGAAGCGCGTTAAGGAAAGTAACAACTATGAACCATGCAGTGGGGCTCAGAGAGCCATCAAGTTTCATCTATACTACTTCGTGTTGGGATTTTCTTTTCCCATGTGATCAATAAAGTGTGTCCTCGCTCATGGTCTCCTAATGCGATCCGTGTGATGGTGGGAATTCATAATCTCAGCCAATTCTTTGACTTGGATTTAACTGTCAACGAATTTTGGTACTTCTTCGATATAGGCCACATTGAAGGAGTCGTGTAGTTGTGATCTCACCACAGACTCTTTGACCATTTGAGCAAGGGAGATCATGACTGGGCTAAGGAGACTTTGGAGATAAGTGGTGAATGAGAGTCTGATTCTTCCCCCGAGCTACGTGTTCCGATGGTTTTCATCTCCAGTAAGTAGACTACTTAGTCATTCGACTGCTTTATGCTTTCGTTAAGCTGCTCACTAATTTGTTGATTGTCTTCCTCTGCTTATGTAGATTCAGAATTCGGTTCAACTCCTAAGATTTCTCCAAATATAAAGAAGGTGCATGTTGCACTAGGTATCCATTCTGAGTACAGTGAGTGGTGTTGGCTGCTTAGTCCTTTTCGCCAAGAGAAAGGTGGGCTGCCCCTGAGAGAAGAGATCAAAGGGGAGGCACTAGCTCGTTCGATCGCCGTTGTGGAACCCGCTACAAATGAAGGTGGGAAAAAGAGATATTCCCTACCTACTTAAGAGATATTGGCTGAGAAAAAGCCAAAGACTTCTTCCACTACTCGCGAGGGTTCCCTGGCTGCCCCCGAGCTTGTGATTGACTTGATTTTTTCCAAAAGGAGAAATATAAGGCTGTTAGATCCAAGCCAGTGATGCCTATTGTTTAGCGTAGAGGTTCTAGCGTGTCCTCATTGTCAAAATTTGTACCAAAATGTCTGTGAGGGGCTAAGTTTGGTTCACCTTTAGAGAGGCTTGCCACTATGAAGAGTGATAAGGTGAACCCTGTTGCTAGAGTGGTGCCAAAATCTACTTCCCTCACTATTAAGACTTATTCGCCTGCTGAGAAAAATAAGGCTACTCATGTGGGTAATTATAAGAAGTCCACTAAGCCCATTTCTGAGGAGGCTATTGAGATTTGTACACTCTTGAAACCAGATCTGCTTGAAGATATGGACGTGTGTGCCAACTTTGTAGATGGCGTTAAAGGTGTTGTTTATCCAAGTTTCTTTGTGAAGTATACAACCGAATATAGGAGGACTGCTCCACTTGCTATGATGTAGAAGACGACGATTTTAGCAGCTGAACCTATTCTCTTTGACTAAGAGGATGCCAAGGTTGCCAAGGGGGTGGCAAAGATTAAGGCAGCCGAAGCTTACTCTTCAGTTGAGAAAATTAAGAAGTTGGAGTCTGATCTCGTCGCTTCCCCGCCCCAGTTCTCTGCAGCTTGAGACCATTCGCCAAAAGATCGTTGATTTGAAAACTAGGCCTGACGTAATCCAAGTTAAGTATGAAAGTGCAAAGAAGGAGATTAGATGTTACATACCTTAGATTCAAGATCTTGAGTATGCCATCTCTGAGCTTCGTTCCATTACTCCTGCAAATGATGAAGAGCTGATTGCTGTTTATAATCAAGTGATCCACTTCAAGAAAGCTGTTGATAGGCTTGAACCCCAAGTGTTGGAACTCCAAGGTGCATTGAAGATCAATGAAAGTCTGAAGAAGAAAGTGGATGAGCTGCAATGCTTCCGTGTTGGTCTACTCAAAGAGAACAAGCAACTGAAGGGTGAGAAGGTTTGGCTCAAGACTTCGCTTGTTCAGAGTCAAGCCGATTTCTACAAGCTGGGTTCTGCAGACCATCTCTTTGGAAGGCTGTCCGACTTTGAGTTTGCTGGGAAAGACTTCGAGACGTTCTCTATTTCTCTAGAAAACTTGCTTGTTTTTACTTTTGAGGCTTCCATTGGTGAAGTATTGGGAGAAGTTGGTACCCAGGTTGAAATAACTAGGGGTGAAGCGTAGGATGGTGTCACTACTATTGAAGATGTAGCAATCGAGTAGTTGTGGGATGTCCAAGCTATTGAAGAGTAGTCTTCCAGGTAATCTCTAGGATTTTCTTTATTTTCCTTATTATCTTTTGCTTTACTTGAACTCCTTCGGCCTTTGCTAATTGTTTATCAATTTTGCTAGAAAATTTAATAAACTTGCTTCCTTCATTTTTCTTCATCTTTGATTCTTTTGTTAATGCCCAACCTTTAACTTTTAGACCAGCAGTAGGTGTGCTACTTTTCTATAAACAGATAGGCTCACGTAGCCTATGCAGCCGTGGGTGTTGGTGCAGAACTTTATAAAGTTGTTAGCCATGGGGTTGGCAGCCGGACACCTTACTTACAGAAGCAGACAAGTCCGCATAACCACTTAACTGTTAACCTTGGATTTCTTTAATCCTTTGAGTTGTGTGGCCTACATCACAACATACTAAAGATTTTTGGGTTATGAAATTCACTAACCTCTCATATCAAAAGTATACGGTTGTATGGAATTTCGTAAGCAAAGGTTCGAGAGAACTTCTTGATTTTATGTAACCAATTTCGTGGGTTGCGTAGCAAGTACCACAACACTTTAGTAATCAGTGTAAATCTTAAGTGATCATTCTGCGCTTTGGTAGAGGTGAAGCTTATTAGCTGCGTAGCATGTCAGTAGCAAATAAAGTTTCGTATATGCGCGCTAACTTGTTTAACCTTTCACAAAAATATGAGGTTGTATAAGTTTAGCGCGGCTCACTACTTGAAGGGCAAGCCGCAAGCAATCTTCTAGAAACTGTAGGCTACCTTAATAGACTTGGTAGCAGCTTTAGGGTTCCAAGGCAGCCGTCCATAGGCCGTACTGCGTAATGTGCCTCATCCATCTCTGAGGCCCGGTTCCTCACAGATTAGGCCAAGAGACCCAAAATCCTTCAGTTAGCTAAGCTTTGAAAAAGACCATTGTGGCTTCTTCTATGAATCTCGGTGCAAGCCATCGTGCACCTAGTTATACCAAGGCAGCCCGACTTATCCACGTATGGATATTCGGAGTGTAAAGTTTATCCTGTTACACTGGAAAACATGGTTGGTCCCCAGGGGGATGCAATTCCTATGATAAGTCCCTAAGAAGGGCATGATCTTCTTTTGAAGTGCATGTGTGATCAGTTGTTGTAAGCATGTAATCGAGCTAAGTTGTAAATTCTTTCCGAATTCCTTATTGAAAAACGAGTGAAACGAACAAAAACTTAGCTATAAAGTAGAAACTGCATAACAACCGGATAGTCATTAGCTTGCGAGGTGGTGCTCGTCGAGCTTCTTGAGTCTTTGGGCTTTGATGTAATGGAAGGTCACGCATGGTACTTCCTTAGATTGTAGGTGTTCCACTGCTTTTCGATCTTTTTGTGGTCCATGGTGATGAGGGTGTAACTACCCCTACAGTTTACTCTGCTGATCTTATACAACCTTTCCCAGATGGGGTCCATCTTTGCTGGCAGTGATGAAGGTTTTTCTTAGGATTTGATCTCCAAATTGGAACTACTGGATCCTGGCCCTTTTGTTATAGTTGGAGAAGAGCTACTGCTAGTAGGCTGCGATGCGGGTGACAGCATTCTCATGTTCCTCATGTGCCAGATCAAGATTTATGGCCATCTCCTTTCCATTCTGCTCGATGCTTGGTAGTAAAGTGTTGATACTTGGCACGATGACATTGGGATGAATGATTGCTTTTGAATAAAATACCAAAGAGAAAGGTCATCGGTTGCTCATTGTTTGGTTGTACGATACGCCCATAGATATCCAGGAAGTACATCTAGCTATTTTCCCTTCTTGTCGAAGAGGGATTTCTTGAGGCAGTTGAAGATTGTCTTGTTGGATGCTTCGGCTTGCCCATTGCCTTGGGGATACCTTGGCATGAATATGTGCTGCTTGATGCCATATTTTTGGGAGAACTTCGCCAAGTCTTTGCCTACGAATTGGGGGCCATTGTCCGTGACGATGAATTGAGGTATGCCAAATCAACAAATGATGTTCCTCTATATGAAGCGCTCTATATCTATTTGCGTTGTGGTTGTCATAGGCTTTGCTTCCACCCATTTGGTGAAGTAATTAGTTGCCACAATCATCATGCCTCTGCCCTCAATAGTGGGCAGCATTGGCCCTACCAAGTTAATTGCCTACTGCATAAACAACCAAGGACTTGTCTGCGGATGTAGTTTGATGGCAGATAGTTCTGTTACCGACTTGTAGCATTGGCAGTTGTTGCACTTTTGTACTAACTCATTAGCATCTTGATGCATAGTTGGCCAATAGTAGCCTGCGTTAAGAGCATTCTGTGCTAAGGATCAGCCTCCGAAATGATTTCCACAAACGTCTTCATGGATTGAGCTTAGAACCTTTAGGTCATCGGGAAGCGCTAGGCAACGGAGATGTGGTCCAGTGTAGGATCTTAGAACGAGAATGCCATTCCACATGTAGTAGTGTGCTGCCTTTATTTGGAGCTTTCTAGACTCCAACCTTTCCGTGGGAAGTGTGATATTAACCAGGTAGTCTATAATGGAACTTTGCCAATTTAGAGTTGTACTAACTTGTGACACCTCAGCTGCTGGTTCTGCCTCTATGCTTGGCTTGTCTAGATACTCCACCAGAATAGAGCGTTTGAGTTGGTGGTCGATAGGACGAGCCTAAGCCGGCTAGTGCGTCCACGCGAATGCTGTTTGGACGTGGAACTTGAGTGAAGGTGTAAATTTGAAATGCCTTACGTTGTTTCGTATCTTCTCTAGGTATTGTGCCATTCTTGGATGTTTTGTCATGTACTCCCTAGTAGTCTAGTTGGTGATTAGCTAGGAATCAAAATGAACTGCAAGCTTTTTCTCCGCCAAGTCTTTTACCATTCGGAGGCCTACTAGTAAAGCCTCGTACTCTACTTCATTGTTAGATGCTTTGAAGCTAGAGTGATCGCCTACTTGAGCATCAAACCGTCTGGGGTGACAGAACCACGCATTCTTGAGCCTTTGTAGTTGGATGCACCTTCGACATGCAAATGCTAGAAGTCTCCATTAAGTAAAGCAGGCATGGCTAGGGCGTGCTTGGTTGCCTCTGAGGCATCGTTGGGCCCCTCTATCGTGTCACCTAAGCTAGGAGTGAATTCTGTTATGAAGTCTACCAAGGCTTGAGACTTTATTGCCATGCGAGGTCGAAAAACTAAATCGTATTGACCAAGTTCCAATGTCGATTTCATTACTCGTTGAGAAGCATCTGGACCATGTAGGATTGATTGTAAAAGATGCTGAGTCACGATAATGACTGTGTGAGCTTGAAAGTATAGTCTGAGCTTTTAAGCTGCAACAACTAGCACCAAAATTAATGTCTCGATCTTCAGGTATCTAGTTTCCGCATCGAGAAGAGCTTTAGAAGTGTAGAATACTGGCAGTTGGGCCGCTAGCTCTTCTCGTATGAGGGCAGAGCTCACTGCTACCTCCGAGAATGCCAAGTAAATGTATAAATCCTCTGTTGCTTTTGGTTTGGATAGTAAGGGAGATGATGTAAGATACTTCTTCAGGTATTAGAAGGCTCTTTCGCACTCATCATCCCATTTGTCTCATTGTGCCCTCTTGATGACCTTGAAAAAGGGCTTACATCGATCGGTGAACCGCTAGAGAAAGTGGTTGAAGGTGGTTGCTCGTTTGATTAAGATTAGATCTCCTTCAAGGTAGTTAGAGATTTCATCTTTAGGATCCCTCGAATTTGCTTGGGATGTACTTCAATTCCTCGCTGGGTTACTAGGTACTTAAGAATCTGCTTGAAGATACTCCAATGTGCATTTGGTGGGATTGAGCTTTATCTTGTATTTTCTAAGGATGTTGAAAATTTCCACCAAGTTACCAACGTGGTCTGACCACTACTTGCCTTTTACCATAATGTTGTCGATGTAAACCTCCATGGTTACTCCAATTTACTTCTTGAACATCATATTTAACAATATTTGGTAAGTGGCTTTTGCATTCATGAGGCCAAAGGGCATGACCTTGTAGCAGTAGATGCCTCGCTCGATCACGAATGTGGTTTTTTCTTTGTTGAGCTCGTACATGGCTATTTGGTTGTAGTTGGAGTATGCGTCCAAGAAACTGAGCAGCTGGTTCCCAGAAGTTGAATCTACTAATAGATCAATTCTGGAAGTGGATAAGGATCCCTTGGGCATGCTTAGTTGAGGTCTCTGTAGTTTACGCAAACCCTTCATTTTCCCTTCTCTTTTTGCTTCATTAGCACTATGTTGGTAAGCCACCTCCAATAACTTATCAATTTCTGCCTCGATGATCGCCATTCACTTGGGTGCAAAATGTCTTTTTTTTTTTTGGATCACCAGTTTAGCAGCGGGGTCGATATGCAGCTTGTGGCAAACTATCTTGGGGTCGATGCCAGACATGTCAGAAAGTGACCACACGAAGACGTCACGATTTTCCCTAATGATAGTTGACTTTCTCCTTTTCTTTTGGGCTCAAACGTAAGCCAATTCTAGAAATATTCTCTAGCTGCTAGGGATCAAGAATGATGCGCTCGACGTCCTTTTCAGGTTTCCATCCCATCTCGTTTGCAGGTGAGTGGGTTTGGACACCATCTTCTATGATCGCTTGCTGTAATTGCTATTTGGTAGCTTCATTGTCCATTTGGACCTTGGTAACCTTTATAGAGGTAAAGGTCTTCTTTTTTTACTCCTTTAGTACTTGGACAATGCATCGTCGAGATGCGGCCTGGTCAGACTTGATTTCTCCGACTCTTCTTCTTGGGATGCAAAATTAGATTTTTTGATACTTGCAGAAGTGACAGCGTCCAGCTTTATCAGGCAAGGTTGCCCTAGAATCCTATTATAGAGAGACGAGCTGCTTCCTATCGTGAACGTTTGCTTTGAGACAACTAGTGTTGTTTTCACGTGAAGTGTGATGTAGCCGATAACAGTCGAGGTGTGTCCATTGAATCAGGTGAGTACCTCCACTTAACGTTGAATCGGGTGAGTACCTCCACTCGATGTAGAATTGTTAGTGGCCCCCCAAGTGCTCAAATTCGATGAAGATGCCATTAATCTGAATAGTCTTGTTGGGCAGCTCTTCGTCAACATTTGTATTCTTCTAAGCTGCACAGCTGGCTTGTCCAAGTATTTGTCGACCTTGACTTCTTCACAAGTTTTTCTAGGTAATTCTTCCAAGTATAGCAGTCGTTGGCTATGTGAGTGGGACCTTAATGGAATGCGCAATACTTAGTGTGGTCCATCATGGAAGTATCTCCCTTCAATTGTTTCAGAAGCTTGAACCATGGTTCACTTTTGATGTCACAAAGGATTTGGTGGATTAAAATCGAGAACTTTAAGTAGTTTTTGGGCGTCAGGCTTTCTTTATTCAAGGATCGGTCCATACGATTGACCTTTTGCCTGCTTTTGTTGTTGTACTGCTTTGCGTCCTTCTTCTTTTGAGCTAATGTCGAACTCTTTTCGAGGTTGCTTGGGTGCCTTGTCTACTCGATAAGCCTCATCCCAAAATGCATGCTTTTATTCCAAAATTAGATCTTCTTTCATGTTGGGAGTTTTTTTTGGAAGGCTGCACTTGCTATCGAGTTATCTCATTCAACTATGTTCGCCTTCTCTGCTTTGAACCTCTTCACGTAGTTGCGGAGCAACTCCTTTGGATTTTTCTTCACATTGAACAAATGGTCGGGCTTTTTCCTGATCGAGCGGTAAGATGAGTACTCTTTGGTGAAAACCAAGGAAAGCTCATCAAAACTTCAGATGAATCATGGTGGTAGGGTATAGAACCAATCTTGCGCCACACCTTACAGAGTGGTGGCGAATATCTTACATATAAGGGCATCATTATTCCGATAAAGGACCATCGTGCTTCGATAGTGCTTCAAGTGTATCTCCAGATCTCTATCTCTATTGAAAGATGTGAAATGTAGCATATTAAACTTGCGTGGAGGCTCTGCCTAGTCAATGTTGTCCATGAAAGGTGACCTGCTCATGTTGGTCATGTCCTGTCGTAGTGCCTTATCAGTAACTTCGTTGTGTTGGAAGTCACGCAATCGCTCAATCAAGAGTCTCTCTACTTCTTCTTGAATTTTCTTTTGTTAAAGTAGTGAAGCTTTCGACTGCCCCCAATCTTGACCTGTTGGTCTAGGCTACTCTTCTATGCGTTTGGCTCGTCTATGCCTCTGCTGCGGTGCGTGTGGCACATGCCTAGCAGGCAAGTGGATTCCTCACAGGCTGCCGGTTGAATTTGAGTAGGATTGAGCGATTGCTTTTCTCTGTCCATCTTGCTACCTACTTCGATGTGAGGTAGATAATGCTCCTTGCAAGCTTAGCCGCAAATGAACACTTGGCCTGGAAAGTTGCTCATGTTGATTATCAGAGTGTGGTCCTAATTGTGAGTGTATGCTTGTCCGTGGGCCTAATCGAGAGTGTACACTATCTTGGGGGCCCAGTCAGGAGTATACATTGCTAGAAAGGTGCTTGCTAGGACGCTACTAAAGAGGTGCTTCGTCTGTTCTTGTCCTACTTCAAGACACCTCATCAGGGGCACGCTGCATATCGGTGCGTTGCAATAGCTTATTCACCAAGGTAGTCTACTATGCGAGGGCACTCATCAACTCTATGACTTGTCGAGACAAGTGTTGTTCACCATTTGGGTTGGAAGAGCTTGGACGGAATGCATCTCCTTGAGTAGTGGAAGAGTAGTAGACTTTGAGCCCGAGATTCGAGTTGGGATATGTTAAAACCAAGAAGAAATGTGGTGAAAATGCCCTCGATTCAATTGCCAGCACAAAAATTTGAAGTCGGGATGGTTGAACCGCTCTTGGACCGGTTTGGGCTGCTTGGGAAGCCATGGGAGTGATTAGCTTTACGTGCTGCATGCGTGAGAGTTGGGTCTACGCTCTACTTGGGTGTGCGTTGGGCTTGCGCCAGGTCGTGGTTTGGGTAGTCTTATCCTAGGCTTAGGCCCTTAAAGCTTGAAATGGCATGACTTAGGCTCTCTTGTCTTGGGCTTGGCCTTGGATTGGACTGGGCTTGCGATTGCCTTGGGCCTGCGAGGTTTGGGCCGCTACTCCTGCCATGGCTGCCTGATTCTGGGCTTGCTCACCTTGGGCATTCTTGCGCTGGGTAAAGTTGGGTTCCCTTGTGGCGCAGGCCTAGGCTCATTGTTGCAAGGTGGCATAAGCCTTGGCTTACAGCTACAAGGTGAGGCCTGCTCCTCAGGCTCGGATCTCGCCGTGAGTTGCTACGGTGTCTGCTGCCGTAGAAGTGCCTCGTGGGGATGGTTTCATTCTACTCGCCATTGTGTTAAGCCTCATGGATCATCGTGGTCCAAATCCTTGAACGTAGGAAGTTTCGTTTGTCGTCATTTCCAAATTTCTTGTCATTGTACTTTTCTTTTACGTTTATTCAAAGAATTTTTGTATAAAAAAATTCTAGGAATGAGAACGTACGAAAAATCTACGAATGAACAAAAAATTAGAAACCTTGAATGTGAAAGTCTTCTTCGAGCGTGTGAATCAAGACTCTCAATGAAAGCACAAATTTGTGGATGCAAATTTCCACCTTCTTCTTATTGGACGAAAATGCACCTGCAAAATAATTAACACCTAAGATTAAGGTCAAGAGCCTCATGTGCCCACGATGAATTGAGGGCCGGGGGGGGGTACATTGGCCGAAGAGTCTCCGATGCCAAAGTTAGAATTTGAGAGAGAAAGTGTTTAGAAAATTTTAGGAGAAGAATGAACTTATGTTTTTGGGGAAATAAGGAGCTATATATAGGGGTGTGGTCGGCCCTATTTGGGGAAATAGAGACCGGCCACTTATGGTGGTAATTTGGCTCTTATTGCAAGATATTATGCTACATAATATCTTGCAATCAATTAGGTAATTAATCAATTAATTTTGGGAATTAATCCCAATTTGAAAAGAATAATTAGGAGTTACCTTGTGGGTGAAGATTTGATAAGGAGTGATGAGAGAGTTTAAAAGAATACCATTTTGATCATTTTTGACCTTGATTGAGTCATTATTATCCATTGCATGTGTGTGGGAATCCCAGTGTGCCTTAAGGATAATTTTGTCATTTTCACCAAAAATCCACATGTCACCTTCATAATTTTTTTGATTATTTTTTGCTCCACATAGTTGAACTAGATAATTAAGAGAAAAGTAGATAACATAATTGAAACTTGAAATTCTTTACCTGAGATACATTGAACTGTTCATGTAAGATTTGCTTTTTTGAAATGTTATTTTTGGTCCAAACTTTTGCTTTTTTGATTGTTCAAACTTGTTCATGTAAGATTTTGCCATGCGTGTGAGTTTGCCACATCATTTTATCATTATTATGTTAAATAAAAAATAAAATTATACATGTATTAGGAGATAAATAATATAATTATTTATATCAAAATTGATTGGGAATAGAAATCTAAGGGAGTGGTTTAAGCCACTCGCATTATGGGATGACAGTTTTCCTTAATAGGAGGAAACTATTAACACTTGGATGTATATGGATTTGGTCTCTCCTCTTACAATCACATTAATACTAAGAAGTTCGTCCTATTGAGAACTGAACACAAGATTACAGAGCGGAGAAGACTCACTCTAATTGGAATGATGAATTCTTCAAGGAAGTTTTACAAATAGAACAATTCAATGTGTAATTATGATATTAATTAATTGTAGTTATTTGTATTTAATTGGTTTAGATCCTTAATTGAAAGCACTTAATTACAGTTCAAAGACTTGGATTTATTAATTCGCTAACTGTGTACGTAGTTTTGCCTCCATTTGATTTTTCCTTGGCGTGTGGAATAGGGGAACTTTGATAGAAATTTGACAAAGTATAGTCACATAAGTGTAACTTACACCAATGACTATTTGAAATGGTTGAATTTTAACTTGGAGGAAGGGTTAAAAAAAGACAAAGTTGAATATGGATTTCTGCATATGTTTTTTTAGGTTGATATTGTGTGTTGGCAGTAGTGCTCATTTAGGCTCATGGGTTAACTTAATATTTCAGTTTGTTGAATGGCTTTAGTGCTAGTTTGGAATTGATGTGCTTTTACAAAAAATTGTTTATGCTGCACTTTAAGAATAATCAACTGTAAAATAAAGTAGTTGAGCATTTGATAAACTGTATGTTTAAAAGTGTTGTGAGATGAAAACACAATGTAAAAGCGTTTGGTATATTTTAATATGAAGTAAAATAATTGTAGATAGTGAAAAAAAATGAACATGGCAATGGAGGTGATGCCAATGGTAGTGGTGGTGTGGCAGCATCAATGGTGAAGGTGTTGTGCTAGAGCACCAAATGGAATAAATAAAATGAAAGAAATAACTCTCAATTTATTAACTGATTGAGATAACAAATGTAAAAAGAGAATCTCACAAATTGGCTCATA
The DNA here is from genome assembly GCF_019419815.1 of Pyrus x bretschneideri. NCBI lineage: Eukaryota > Viridiplantae > Streptophyta > Magnoliopsida > Rosales > Rosaceae > Pyrus > Pyrus x bretschneideri. The sequence goes on from NW_025999679.1 coordinate 880,922, forward strand.
CAAATTATTTCTATGTGAGCTCCTTTTATTACAAAACAAATGGTTTCCCTTCTAATACGTAAAGCCATAAACAAGTTTGTAATGGGGAGAAAAACAAGGATAACCAATACAAAGTAATTAACCAAGGTTTATATCGAGCCACATGTCAACAATCTCCACCTTGGCGAGATTCATAATCACAAACATATTCAGGAACATAGTATATGAGCTATGTTCAAACAACGCTCAAACTTGGCAGGTCCGAGCACTTTCGTTAGCATATCAGTTGGGTTATCTGTAGTTGGAACATTTTGAAGAATAATCTTTCTTTTGGACAAAATCTCACAAAGAAAATGAAACTAAACATCGACATTCTTTGTCCTTGAATGATAAACTTGGTATTTAGACAAGTGAATAACACTTTGACAATCACATTGTAGCTCCACCAGCTTTTGATAAATTCCTAGATTCTTTATCAGTCCATGTATCCAAATGGCCTCCTTTACGGCTTCTGCAATAGCCATATATTCAGCCTCCGTTGTTGATACTAACTGGCCCTTTGGCCATAGTAAATAAGTAGCCAGTAGTTGATCTTTTTTTTTTTTTTCATATCCAAATCTCCAGCATCGTCAGAATCAACATATCCAACCACAAAATTCTCAAAACTACTATCAACTAGCTGAAAACATAAGCCAGCATCACTAGTCCCATGTAGGTATCTTAGGATCCACTTAGCTGCTTGCCAATGTTCTTTTCCTGGATTACGCATATAGCGACTAACCAAACCAATGACATGAACAATATCTAGTCGAGAACATACCATAGTAGTATACATCAAGCCACCAACCAAATTAGAATAAGGAATATTCTTCATCTGCAACTTCTCTTCATTATTTTTTGGAGATAACAAATCACTCAACTTAAAGTGAAGAGTCATTGTAGTACTTAAAGGTTTGGTGGCATCATTAATACCAAAACATTGAAGCAATTTACACAAATATTGCTTTTGTGTGAGATACACCAAGCCTTTTTCTCAGTTACGAGTAATTTCCATACAGAGTATATTTTTCGCTTCACCAAGATCTTTCATCTCAAACTTGTTCGTCATCTGTGCTTTCAACTTTTGAATCTCCTTAACATTCATTGATGCAATTAACATATCATCAACATGCAATAACAAATTAATGAAAGACCTATCTTGCAACTTTTTGAAATAAATGCGATGATCATATTGACTTCTTAAATAGTGTTGACCTCTCATGAATTCGTCAAACTTCAAATACCACTGTCTTGGAGATTACTTCAATCCATACAAAGATTTCTTCGATTACAAACCCATTTCTCTTTTCCAATTACCTGATACCCATCAGGTTGAGACATGTAAATTTTTTCATCAAGATCTCCATGTAAGAAAGCCATCTTAACATCAAGTTGCACTAGTTCAAGATCAAATTGTGCAACAAGAGCCAACATAATACGAATAAATGAATGCTTCACAACAGGAGAAAATACTTCATTATAATGGATACCTTCCTTTTGTGCGTATCTTTTTGCTACCACTCATGTTTTGAATCTCACATTGTCTTCTCCTAGATGACCTTCTTTTCTAGTATACACCTAATTGCAACCAATAGCTCTCTTTTTGGGAGGCAATTGAACTAACTCCCAATTGTTGTTCTTCATAAGAGAATTCATTTCTTCATCCATAGCCTTACCCCACTCTGTATTTTCAAAGCTGTTCATGGCTTCTTTATAACTTTCTGGGATATCTACATTAATAATAGGAAGAGCATAAGCAACATAATCACTATATCCTACTGGTCTCTTTATGATTCTCTTGCCTTTGCTTGTAGCAATGCACTTTATAATTGGAGGTTGTAGGATATGAACCTTTTTTTCATCCTGGGAAGAGACATCTTCATCTTCTTGACTTTCATTTACTTCTTGTTCAATCAAAACAAGTAGTGGAGTACTGGTAGCAATCTTTTCAAACTCCACCTCCTGAAAACTTCTCTTTGGAATTTGAGTTGTAACAATACTTGTCTTTGAGTTACTTTGTAACATAGAAGTTTCTTCAAAAGTCACATCTCTACTGATTACAAGTTTCTTCAAATCTTGACACCACAAAAGGTAACATTTGACACTATTGTTAAAACCCACAAAAATAGCCTTCTTGGCTCTCAGATCAAGCTTACTTTGAGTCACATGGAAATAAACGAAACAACCAAAAATATAAAGAAAAGCATACTCAGAAGCTCGTTTTCCAGTCCACTTCTCAATAGGTGTTTTACCCTCAATTGCAGATAAAGGTAAACAATTGATCATGTAACAAGCATATGTTATTGCCTCTACCCAAAATGCCTTACTTAAACCAGATTGAACCAACATACATCTAACATTTTCAAGTAACGTTCTGTTCAACCTTTCAACAACTTCATTTTGTTGGGGAGTTCCACGAACAGTAAAATGCCTTATTATACTTTCTTCTCTATAAACTCTGCAAAATGGATTAGAGGGTATTCACCACCATTATTTGACCTCAAAACTTTAATTTTCTTACCAGTTTGGTTTTCAACCATTTTCTACCAATTTAAGAAAATATTTAACAACTCATCCTTATGCTTCATTGTATAAACCCTTCTAGAGTAGTCATTAACAAAAGTTACAAACCAGTGTTTACCACTCAATGATGCAGTTTTGGTAGGACCCCAAACATCTGAATGCACATAATCTAGGATTCCTTTAGTTTAATGCACAACAGTATCAAATTGAACTCTGGTTTGCTTACCCAAGACACAATGCTCGCAAAAGTTGAGCTTGCAAGTTTTGGCTCATTTCAACAGTTCCTGTTTCATAAAGGCTTGAAGAGTTTTTTCACCAGCATGTCTAAGTCTCATATGCCATAACATGGTGTTGTCAGCATCTGGTTCTTCAGAAATTGTGGCTACACCACCTAAAACTATTTTCCTCTGCAGGAAATATCTATGCTTTTTTTTTCGGATTCCCTTCATCGTAACCAAAGCACCTTTAGTAACTTTTAGAACACCATTTGACATATTCACATTAAACCCATTTTCTTCAAAGAATGAACATACCATACATTAGACAACTCTCTAACGATGCCATTATGGTGTTTCAACTTAACTGTTCCTACTCCTTTTTATCACATGCAAAATCATTATCCAATAAAACATTCCCACATTTACAACTTCTAGATTAGTAAACTAATTTGGATTTGAACAAGTATGATGATAATAATCAAAATCCAAAATCCATACATCAAAATCACAAGTAGAAGTAACAGCCAAAGCATAATCAGATTCATCATCACTAACTGCAACATTAGCATTGGTGTTTCTGTTATTCTTTTGCAACTTAAGGCAATCCTTTATCCAATGTCCCTTTGTATGACAAAATGCACATTCATCATTGTCTAATATTTTTCTATTTTGTGAATTACCTCGTGGTCAAGACTGAGATCTTCTTCGGCTATTGAATCTCCGTCTTTCATTCATTTTGCCTCTAACAAACAAAGCATCTAATGTTGTATTTTGGATTTACTTATCTTTATGTCTAACTTCATGGTTCATCAATACGTTAGACACATCTTTAAAATTTATGGTGTCTTTACCATAAATTGATGTAGTAGCTAAATTATCATATGCATCAGGTAATGAATTTAACAAAATCAAGGCTTATCTTCATCCTTGACATCTTCATCTAAATTTAACAAATCAGTGATTAATTTGTTAAATGAATTGAGGTGTGTAATCATTTCCGTACCTTCTTTGTACTGGAATCGATACAACTGCTTTTTCAAATGGAGGTAATTTTCGATGCTCTTTGTCATGTACTTGTCCTTCAATTTCTACAATAGCAGCTTAGCTGACGTTTCTTGCATAACAAAATACTTTTGAGGTTTTACAAGACATAAGCTAATCGTAGAGCAAGCCATTCAATTTAACTTATTTCAATTCGCTTCCTTTATATCCTTTAGCTTGTCTTCTAACATCAGGCCCAAATCTTTTTGAGTCAACGCATCTTAAACTTCAAACTTTGCATTTTGAATTGTCATTTTTGCCAAACTTGAAGCATGTGATTCCGGCAAAGGATGCACACCTCTCGATTCTGATTGATCACCCATCTTCATCAAGCAGGTTCCAAACACAAACTTTGATATGGATGAGCCTAGTGGCTCTAATACCAATTGTTGTGCTAGAACACCAAATGGAACAAATAAAATGAAAGAAATAACTCTCAATTTATTAACTGATTGAGATAACAAATGTACAAAGAGAATCTCAAAAATGGGCTCACATAAATTATTTCTACGTGAGCTCCTTTTGTTACAAAACAAATGGTTTCCCTTCTAATATGTAAAGCCATAAACAAGTTTGTGATGGAGTAAAAAACAAAAATAACCAATACAAAGTAATTGACCAAGGTTTAGATCGAGCCACATGTCAACAGAAGGTATGGTGGTGGTGCTAATAGTAGGGTGTGGTGCTAATAGCCGGGTGTGGTGCCAACAACAAGGTGTGGTGTTTGAGGTGTAGTGGTAGCAATAATGGTGGTGATGCTACCGATAATAAGGTGTGATGGTTGAGGTGTAGCTGTAATAATGGTTGGAACGACATTTTGGAGGAAGATGGATATGATAGAATATGGAAGAGAGTTTTTTAAAAAACAAATGAAGCTTTATTGATAACTAACTTTATTGATTTCAAATTGATTACAACACTAGGCCATCTTATTGGCTATTTATAATAACATTCAAACCTTTTCATAACATACCTAATTCTTGGATTAGCTCCAAGAGTTGCAGACATAACCCTAGACATCTAAAGAGATACAACTCTTCCTAAACACAGTTCTTCTCAAGTGACACAACTCTACTTAACAATTGATACAACTTTACTTAACAACTGATACAACTAACAAGGAGAAAGTGCATTACGTTTAACACTCCCCCTTAATGCATTTGTCCTACGACATTTAGTTTTTCTCTAAAACAGTAGAACTTCTCTTTTGGAAGTGCTTTTGTGAAAACATCTGCATTCTGCTTACCAGTACGACAGAAGTTCAATTCAATCTCTCTGTCTTCAACCAATTTTCTGATAAAATGATGACAAAGTTCTATGTGCTTTAACCTGCTATGAAAGATTGGGTTCTTTGTCATGGCAATTGTGGACATGTTATCACAGTACAAATTTGTTGGAGTGTTTTGTTCTTGACAAAGATCTACCAATATTCTTCTAATCCAAACTGCTTCACATGCTGCACTTGTGGCTGAATATATTCTGCTTCGGTTGTTGATAATGCCATTGTACTATGCTTCTTTAACGACCATGATATAACTTTGCTTCCCAAGAAAAACAGATGCCCAAATGTGCTTCTTTTATCATCAATTGCACCAACCCAATCACTGTCTGTGAACCCAACTACAATGCTTTCTTTCTCTTGTGTATACTTGATGCCATATCCTTTGGTTCCTTGCACATATCTTAGTATTCTTTTAACAGCAGCAAAATGATGATTACTTGGATCATTCATGAATCGAGATACAACACTAACTACGTGAACTATGTCTGGCCTTGTATTAGATAAATAAACAAGTGAGCCAACAACACTTTTATACATAGAAGAATTAGCTCTTGGTGCTCCATCATTACTTGAAAGCTTTAAATTAATTGCCATTGGAGTATCCATTGGCTTGCAATTCAACATATTGAACCTTTTCAAGAGATTTTTTGCATGCTTTTCTTGATACATGAAAATCCCTTTTTCTGATTGTTGGCCTTGAATTCCTAGAAAATACTACATAGAGCCCAAATCAGTCATCTCATATTCTTTCATCATGTCATTCTTGAATGCTTCTGCCATTGTGTCTTGCCAAATTTTTTTCTTTCACTGCTTCTTCAAATTTTTGAGGCTCCAAAGCATTCAAAGCAAGATCACACGACTCATATATGTCCGCTAATAAACCCGTTCTTGCGTTTAGTCTTGGAGTTGAATCTGGTGAACTAGGATCAGATGTTCTTGCACTCGGAATTGGACTTTGGAGTAACATAGTTTCTTCTAAATTTGATGTTTCTGGTTCATAAAAAAATCTCGATATTTCACCTTGTTCGTTTTCCCATCTCCATACCTTGAATTCATAAAAAATAACAAATCTGGAAATTACCAACTTATTAGTTCTTGGATCAATCAATCTATATGCCTTGGAGTTGTCACTATAGCCCACATCAAACTTTTCTCTCTTTTGAGAAGGAATATGATGCTATGTAACCAAAGATCTTAAAGAAATCAGCCTTTGGCTTAAACCCATGCCATGCTTCGGAAGGAGTCATATCCTTGACAGACTTGGTAGGTGACCTGTTGAGAATAAACACCTTATGTACGAATTGTTTCAGCCCAAAACACATTTGGTAGACCTGTTGCTTTTAACATGCTTCTTGCCATTTCAATAGTGGTTCGATTTCTTCATTCCGCAACACAATTTTGATGTGCAGTGTAGCTTGCCATCAATCTCTTTTGATTCCATTGCTTTCGCAAAATTCCGAAAATTAATTTGATGTGAACTCTCGACCACGATCACTTCTCAACGTCTTCAGATTGTATCCATTTTTCTTTTCTCCATAGGCCTTAAATTGCTTGAAAAAAGAGAAGGCTTTTGACTTTTGTTCTAGAAAATAAACCCACATCATCCTACTATAGTCGTCAACAAAGAAAAGAAAGTATTTCTTGCCATTAAAAGATTGTGTTCGAGTCGGTTCACATATATCTGCATGTACCAACTCAAGAGGGGCTCTTGCTTTCCATGTTGATTGTGAAAATGGTAAGCGGTGAAATTTTTCAGAAATACAACCTTCACATACTTCTTTCTCAGACTGAACTAAAGGAAGCCCAACCACCATATTTTTCTGGTGTAAGAAGTGTAGACTTCTTTGATTTAGATGTCCATACCTCATATGCTTCAATAGTGATTCTTCTATATTTTCAGCTTCCAAAACATAGTTTTCTTTTGATGCAATGAACAACGGAAAGACTTGTTTGCCGTCTTTTTTTATCTTAGCTACTACAGTGCTATTCTTTTTATCAGAAATAACACAGTGGTCATCATCAAATTTAACAGAGAAGCCTTTTTGCTGGAGTTGTCCTACACTTAATAAATTTTGTGCCAAATTAGGAACATATAGCACACCATAGATTTGTTTTGGTGTACACTCTCGAGTTTGAAAAGAGATAATACCCTTGCCTTCCACGTTGTGAAGCTTTCCATCTCCGAGCTTGACTTGTGAATTCACATTTTCTTCAAATTTGACGAAACATTGTTTGTTTCCCGTCATGTGGTTACTGCATCTGCTATCTATGTATGATATATCTTGTGGTTCTTGACGAGTGCTGAGACATGTATAAAATAGTTGCTTTGGAGAATCATTATTTTCTGTGAAATTGGCTTCATTATTTTTCTGATATCTGCAATCTCTTTGAGAGTGGTTGGGTATTCTGCATCGAGTACACTTATACCAACAATCTGCACTTTTGTGCCCTGTCTTTTTACAAACATAACATTCAGCGACAAAGTTACCATTTTGGTTGTTTTGATGGCTGCGTCCTTGCTGATTGTTGTACGTTGTTATAGTTGTCCTTGTTATAATGCTTCGGCCAATGAAATTTACTTTTTCTGTTTTGAGACTTTTGAGATTCTCCTTTTTGCTTGTCTTCTTTCTCCTTCGAATCCAGTTTGGATTGAAAGGCTTGCTCCAAGGATTGGTCTATAGACCTATTAATCCTTTTTACATGTACTTCCAAATTACCAATAGTTCATGGAGCATAAGTGTAGCGAGACCTTTTTGACTCCTCTATTGCTGCAACAACGTGATCGAACTTTGGTGGTAGACTGCGTAGAGTTTTCTATACAATTTTCTTGTCTAGAATTGCATCCCCATAACTTCTTATTTGGTTAACAATTCCAGAAACTTTTGTGAAGAAAACCTGAATGGATTCATTATCCTTCATTGGTAAATTATCCAACTCTCGCCACAAGGATTGGAGTTTGACGAAGATCACTTTCTGTGACCCTTGGAACTCAATTTTGAGTATTTCCCAAGCATTCTTTGATGTAGTTGCAGAAAGTAATCTTGGAAAGAGATTTTTGCTTACTCCGTGTTGAATTAGCTAGGAACAAAGCCTTGGCATCTCTTTTCCTATTTTCTTTAAGTGCTTGCTACGTTTCCAATGTCGTTTTTCTGGTTGATGTTTTTTCCAGTTCCTCGTAACCATCTTGTACAAGATCCCAAAGATCTTGAGAGATGAACAAGATCTTCATTTGTAGGCACCAATATTCATAATTCTCTCCATCGAAAATAGGCATTAAATTAATTTTGAATATTTCCAATGTTTGAGGAATTTGAACTTGATGCCATGACTAACACAACGGAGGGATCGATTGGCTTTGATATACCAAATTTGTTGGAGGAAGATGGATATAAGAAAATATAGAACGGAGTTTTAAACAAAAAAACTGAAGCTTTATCAACTAACTTTATTGATTTCAAATTGATTACAACACTAGGCTATCTTATTGGCTATTTCTAATAACGTTCAGGCCTTTTCATAACAGACTTAATTCTTGGATTAGCTCCAAGAGTTGCAGACATGACCCTAGACATCTAAAGAGATACAACTCTTCCTAAACACAACTCTTCTCAAGTGACACAACTCTACTTAACAATTGATACAACTAACAGGGAGAAAGAACATTACGTTTAACACGGTAGTGGTGGTGACCACGGGGGTAGTGGTGGCAGTCGCAGTTGGAGAATATAAACTGAGATAAGATCACCTAAAGGAGAGAGGTAAGCAGAGAGAGTGTATCTACATGATAGTTTCTCATTATTATTATTATTCTAGTCATGAGGCTGCAGATACACAAACTGAATCCACAGAATATCTCAGACTTGAGGGACAAGCATTTCCCTTACGCGTTTCATATGAGCAACCAATTTTTGGTAGTCAGGAAGGTTGTCTCTGATGACAGGAACTTGCTTGAAATTCTGAACCCAAGCATGCAATCGAGGCAAAGTGCTTGGCTCAAGCAATTTGACACCCACCATTTCTTCAACGGCTCCGAACCAAAGAGCCAGCCATCCATGCGTTATGTCTACCAAGTTTATACTATCACCCCCAAAAAACTTCTTGTCGCCAAGCCCTTGCTCTTCCAATATTTTCAGCGTTTCCAACACTGATTCGATTGTCTTTTGTTGATCTTCTCCGGCAGTTAATCCGAAAAATGCATGAAAACTGGGAATCTGATGATGCATAAAAAGATATGGCTAAGCACTTATTTTGATCTTTTACAGGGAAACATAAATTCGTGCGCATGCTAATCATAGCTATTTGGCGTCAATCTGAACTCCTAGAGGGCATGATGACAAGCTACTTAGGTAGGAAAGATCCCCAATTTGGTCATCACAATGATTTGTCTTGTTTAACAAACTACAAAATTAAACTAGTGAGAAAAATTGAACCCATATGAGCAGCATTTTTCTGTAAATTATTGGAAGTCTCTCAATATATAGTTGAACTAGCTAATTAAGAGAAAAGCGGATGAGAAATAATTGAAACTTGAAATTATTCACCTGACATGTATGGAATTGTATCCAAAACCGAGCCAAAGCTCTTTCATAAGCATCTTCAGGCAGCAGATGATTCTCTGGCCAAGTTTCTTCTATGTATTCAAGGATGACAACCGACTCGGAAATCGGTTTTCCCCGGTGAAGAAGCACCGGAACCTTCTTGTAAACTGGATTGCACTGCAACAGAAGTTCACTCTTGTTAAAAATGTCCTGTTCTATGTACTCATATTTCACACCCTTGAGCTTTAGAGCCCATATCACTCTGTAAACATACGGACTTGGCCAAAACCCTAGTAGTTTCACTTCTTCCATTATTCGTGTGACCAGGTGATCGAGGCAGGAGCCTGATCATACATATATACTAATTTAAATTTGACTAGGTCTCTAAATAAATGGTAAGAAAATGAAATTGCGAAGTCATCCTATTTGGAAAATGAAAGAAAGTGACGGGTCTTTCTTTCTTTCTCTATTTTTTTAATTATATATATATATATATTTTTTTTTTTTTGAAGAGCCAGTCTTTCTTGTTTTAGGGTAGCAAAATTATAAAAATCTGCCCATTATGTGTGGTTTGCAGATAATATCACTGTTCTTTAGCGTCCAATAAAGTGATTAATTACTCATTCTAAAATTTTACTAAGAGAAACAATTTTCACACTCTGTTCTACTATTTTGTACACTCATATTTGTTTAAATTGCTTGAACAATTTTTTTTATTATATGCAAGAAAAGGTCGAAAACGAATAGGGTGTACAAGAAGAGTAAAAATATGAGAAAATCACTTGTATTTTCTCAAATGACAGGGAGAAGGTGCATGATTTGTTTTCCAGTTCTTGGCGTGAGAAAACAATGGGCTTGTGTACCCAAAAAAAGAAAAGGGCTGCCGTTTCAAACTCACCTAATTTCTTTTAAAAGATGTGATTATTCCCGACGCCAATCTTTACCTCTAGTCGTAGATATCTGTATGTCATCACTGTGGAGAATTTTCCTACTTGTGGGTACTGACTTTTTGACTATTTGTTTGTATTTCACCATCATGGAACAACATAAAAAGTCCAGAAAGAAAGTTTTTTTTTTTTTTTTTTTTTTGTTGGAAGTAAAGGAAGTTTTTTGATCTTACAGAAAAATGTTGAAATAAGATAAGTGACCACACTATTTAGTTACGCGTACAAACTGATGACGTATGACAAATGCAAACAGCTAGCCGAAGTCTTGAAAACTCAAGATATGAAGACCGTCTCTACAACTTGAAATTAAAATTAATCCTTAGAAACTCGCATCCTAAAGATGAAGATGCAAGTCACGATAAATTTGTTATTAGTTAGTCTAATCAGCATAGTTAAGTTTGTTATACTTGTTTGTGATTAGACAAGTTTGTTGTAGTTTCCTTTGTACATAGCTAAATGATATATATACGGTGGGACTATGATTGTTTAGGGCCGGAATAAGGCTAATCCAAATATCAATACCTCACAAGTCCGATCATGGATTTGACAACTTCAAGCGGAGCTGGATCAGACAGAGCATGCCACTGTCACCCAGTTCTAGGGCAATAGGTGAAGTCCGAGCAACTTAGTTGGTATGAACCGCAATATCTACTTCTAGATATCTCCTAGGATTCTTCCAGCTTAGAACAAGAATTCTATTCTAAAAAGCTCTCCTCATGGTATAAATACACCCATCTAGTGTTCATCTCTGGTAACGCAATCTTAGTACTCTATTCTCTTGCTCACTGCTTGAGCCTAAAATTGCTTACTAACTTGACTATCGGAGAATTTTGGCCGACATACCCCACCCTAGTCCTAGGCATGCTCATGGTTGTTCTCAGTTTTGCAGATTGCTCGAATTTGTGCTTCCACCATTTGCGACAGTCTGCATATTTTGTTCCAACAATTAGCGCTTTCATTGGGAACGATCTCATATTCCTCTCAACGAAATCATTCTACCCCAATAAGGATTCCCCCCAAATCACGCCACGATGAACTACACGCTTTAATGCACAACATTAACCCCGAGATCGACAGAGTTACCGCCATGTACGAGATATAGGAATATGTGATGCATATTTATCTATCTTGGAAGACCTTTGACAGAGCCCCCTTCGCTAAAGAACCTATAAGACTCGTCGACTTGAAGGTACGAATTAAAGACCTGTAAAAAGCCATTTCACGCTTCAAAGAAGTGTCAATCCAGACAATGGAAATCCTTGATCTGACTCTTGAGGAGTCGCCTCAATGTCATTCATCGGAGACACACCATAAAAAAATCTAGGAGACTACAATGCCTACATCCCATCTGATAATTGGACAAAGAACCATTCCCTAGAGTGAATTACATATATGGTGAGTAAGAATATTTGGAAACACTAGGAAAGAAAGAAAGATAGCTTGCAAGAAACCTCGAATGATGGCTTCAATCAATAAAACGCTAGCTATTGACGCTAATATCTTGATGTTCTTTGATCGAGGCATGGAAGACTTCCATTCACCGCGACAACGACCCATTCATCGTCAAAGTGCAAATCACCAATGCCATGATCAGCCGGGTCCTAGTGGACAACAAATTGGGAGTTAATGTCATCTTCAAGGATGCCGCAGAAAAGATGGGTATTCTTGATAGCATCAACAAGGGGAGAATCACCCTTCACACCTTCAACGAAGCCTTATAACCACTTGGTGACCTCCCATGTTATGGATTGCCTGACTCCCCACAACGCCATCCTTGGCTGGAATTGGTTACATAAGATGAAGGTTGTTCCATCTTGTTACCATCAACTACTTTGCTATCCCACTCTAGGTGGAGTAAAAGGAATAAAAGGAGATTAATCGGCAGTCCGTTACTGCATCGTCGAAAGCATGAAAATGATCCGGAATGGAGAAAAAAGTTCCAACACCATCCTGACGAGTTAGCATAGAAATCACAGTGGTGGGCCCAGTAGACAAGTTACAAAGAATTTGACCTAGATCTCAATCCCCAAGACGACAACACTTTGGAGTCGAAAGCGGACGAGGGCGCCGTGTACATCAGCCTCAATCCCGACAAGCCATATCGAAAAGTAAAAATTGATAAGAACTTACTGATCGTGAGAAAGAAATTGCCTAGTCTGTGGAAGACATGCTCAGGATGTGTTTTCTTGGTCCGCAGAAGACATGTCCGGGATTGATCCCTTCATGTTCTGCCACTGCCTCCACTAGGCCCAACTGCCAGACTAGTTATCTAGCGCAAGTGAAGTCATGCAACATAGGGGAGCAAGATCATAAAGGCCGAGATCAATAAGCTCAAAGACCAACTTCATCGTTGAGGTGCATCATTCAAATGGCTAGCGAACGTAGTGCTGCTGCAAAAGAAAAATCGAAAGTGGAAAGTGTGTGTATGGACTTCACAAACCTAAACAAAGCCTACCCAAAGGATCCGTACTCAATCCTATGGATCGATCTACTGGTGGACTCAATCGCGAGTCACGAACTATTGAGCTTCATGGATGCCTACTCTTGGTACAATTAAATAGAGATGTATGAACCAAACATCTATCTATATGAACCAGACATCTATATGTATGAACCAACCATGGAAGCAACATCCATCATTATTGACACATGTATGTATTGCTACAAGGTTATGCCATTCGATCTAAAAAAATGGGCAGGGGCAACATACCAAAGACTCGTCAACTGAAATCTTCAAAGAAAAAATTTGAGACATGATGGAAGTCTATGTAGATGACATGGTAATCAAGATCAAGGAAAAGAAGGACCACATAGTCCACCTCAAGGAAACGCTTAACTTGCTTGAAAGTACAACATGAAGCTAAACCTGGAGAAATGCCCCTTCGGAGCAGCATTAGACAAATTTCTTGTCTAATATGATTTTATGCTAAAGAGACATGTAACGTGGCCTATAGATATTGCAAAAATTAAGAAAAAAAAAATGTTAAGTGGTTAGTACATAAAAGTTTAAAATTTTTAACGATTCAACGATTTCAAAAATATTGCAAAAATTCAAAAAATTAAGTTATGACATGGCAGCTCTGTTGATTTATGTATTTCTAGATGGTTTTGTATGTGTTATTTCTAGAAAAATGAAGAACAGAAGAAAACAATGAAAATTTGAAAATGGAGAGTATGGTGTGGATTCAATTACAGAAGCATTCATTCACACATGCATATATATATAAGCTATGATGGGGTGAATAGGGACAAAAATAACGCTTTGCACATGTAAGCAAGCTCACGTGCACTACACGGGATCAATTTAAAACACCACTAATCAGGACAAGTGGCACATTCTACACCATTTAGATGTTTTAATCCTAACCGTTTATTACACATGGATTATAAACTCCAACATTCAAATTAAAACCGAGCTATATCAATTTGAACTGCACTATGTCGCAATCCAGCAACGTTGATTCACAGCAACATCCTTATACTGCAACAAGCTCTGTCCAATTTTGACAGAAAAAATGACAATTTCATTTACTGTCATTGGAAAATCTGTTTTACTTATTAAATACTGATACGAGAGAGACAATAAATTATTCTAATTCCTAACAACTTTCTCTAATATATTAACACATAAAAGTGAAATATTATGTATTAAAACTTGTAATCCGGTAATACATCCAAAACTAGAACTGAGATAAACTAAAAGAGAGAGGTAAGGAGAGAGAGAGTATCTACATGATAGTTTCTCATAATTTTTATTATTATTATAGTCATGAGGCTACTTGTACACAAACTGAATCCACATAATATCTCAGGCTTGAGGGACAAGCATTTCCCTAACGTGTTTCCTATGGGCAACCAATTTTTGGCAGTCAGGAAGGTTGTCTCTAATGACAGGAACTTGCTTGAAATTCTGAACTCATGCATGCAATCGAGGCAAAGTGCTTGGCTCAAGCAATTTGACACCCACCGTTTCTTCAATGGCTTCGAACCAAAGAGCCAGCCATCCATGCGTTATGTCGACCAAGTTTATACCATCACCCCTGATGAGTCAATATTATATTATATATTGTACCATATTCTTAAGTATTAGTTTATTGATTATTTTGGTAGAATTTTGATACTTTGCTTTACATTTTCAACATAGGACATTCGAAACGTGATCAAATGGATGAATTTTGGAGTGATTCAAACCGGAGGACGTTCGTGTGCCTCTTGGCTTATTTGTATCAAAATTTGGGATTTTTCTACTAAGCGGTTATTTTTTGGTGATCAAATAAAGAAGCAGTGTGCGTTGCTGAATAGTGACCTTTTTTAAGCTTAAATTGAGTTTTTGGAGCCCAAGATGACCTCAGATAGGTTCATAGCCTTCTGGAGAAGTGTTTAGAATAGTCGAAGCTTTAGATCCAGCTATTTTGGGCCAGTTTTGGAGCTGATTTAGGTCTAAAATGTGGCTGTGCAGATTTTTGGGCGAATTTACCAAATTAATTTAGGATTATGTTTGTATTTTATTTCAATTTATTAGGTTTCCTAGTTTTATTCTAAGACCTTTTGCTAGGAGGATTTGAATTAGAGTAGTGTAAATAAGGCTTGTTAGCCATTAGGGTTCTCTATGCAACGTTGGGGTAGAACGCATCAATATTTTGCTAGGTTTTGACGATTCAAGTTTATTTTCAAGGTATTTTTTATCCATGTTTTTAATAATATTTTGTTTTATGAATGTTCATAACTAATTTTCGTTTGCTAGGGCGATGCCTTGAGCCTTAGCATGAATATGTAGTTTTTATTTAATTGCTTATGATTATACATGCATGCTTTGAATTATTAATCACTGTGCTTTAAACTGTCTCTATATCTTAATGCTTAGTTACCATTATGATGTTTAGATAAGTAATCGGATGCGATTCGGTCGGAATGCCATCGGGGAATTGAGTATTGCTTTTTGTGATTAATAGTTGTAATTTCGCCTAGGGCAAATGCCACATCTTAGGGGCTGCATGGTTTTTCAAAGGGTTTTCACAAAGCGTCATGAGTCATGCATGTTTATATTTTATATGAATGCCATAGACGGATTGCATGTTTGATATATGTTCTAATTTGAATGCCACAAGTAAAATATGCATAAGGAAAACCTAACCTTCAAAGTTGCATGGGTAATTCATAAATAATTGGTAAATCTACATAGGATTGTTAAGGGGATGGGGGAACCCTAGGTTTTTATAATTTGGTTTTCAGAACCATTTTCTTTTGTTTTCTTTATTTTGCTAATTTCTTTAATCATTTTAATTAAATTCGTTTTTATTATTTTTAAATTCAAAATCAATTTTTTCCAATCTTTGTTTTCAAATAAATTAGCTAAGAATTAGTTTAGATACATATTATTCATTCAATCTCGATAGAAACGACCTTACTTGATTTGTTTATACTACAGCTACCTTGTTCTTTTGCAAGTATTTTAAGTGTTTTTATCCCTACTTATTCAGATGGTAAAAATTTCTATCAGCCCCCAAAAAACTTCTTGTCTCCAAGCCCTTGCTCTAATATTTTCACCGTTTCCAACACTGATTCGATTGTCTTTTGTCGATCTTCTCCAGCAGTTAATCCGAAAAATGCATGAAAACTGGGAATCTGATGATGTATACAAGGATATGATTAAGCACTTATGTTTTATAGGGAAACATAAATTCGTGCGCATGCTAATCATAGCTATTGGGCGTCAATCTGCCCTCATCCTAGAGGGCATGATGGCAAAGCTAGGTAGGAAAAATCCCCAATTTTGGTCATCACAATGATTTGTCTTGTTCTTAACAAACTAAAAATTAAACTAGTGAGAAAAATTGAACCCTTATGAGCAGCATGTCTGTAAATTATTAGAAGTCTCTCAATATATAGTTGAACTAGATAATTAAGAGAAAAGCAGATGACATAATTGAAACTTGAAATTATTTACGTGAGATACATAGAATTGTATCCAAAACCGAGCCAAGCCTCTGCCATAAGCATCTTCAGGCAGTAGATGATTTTCTGGCCAAGTTTCTTCAATGTATTCAAGGATGACAACTGACTCGGAAATCGATTTTTCCGGTTGAAGAAGCACCAGAACCTTTTTGTAAACTGGATTGCACTGCAACAGAAGTTCACTTTTGTTGGAAAGGTCCTATTCTATGTACTCATATTTCACAATCCTGAACTGTAGAGCCCATATCACTTTGTAAACAAACGGACTTGGCCAAAACCCAAGTAGCTTCACTTCTTCCATTATTCGTGTGATCAGGTGATCGAGGCACGGCCTGATCATACATATATACTAATTTAAATTTGACCGGGTCTCTAAATAAGTACTAAGAAAACGAAATTGAAAAATCCTCTTCGGAAAATGAAATAAGTTTTATTATTATTTTTTTGAAGGGCAGGTCTTTCTTTCTCGGAACTCTCTTTTACTATTTTGTACACTCATATTTGTTTAGATTGCTTGAATATTTTTTTTAATCTATGCAAGAAAAGGTCGAAAACGAATAGGGTGTACAAGACGTGTAAAAACATGAGAAAATCACTTGTATTTTCTCAAAAGACAGAGAAGAAGATGCCTGATTTGTTTTCCATTTCTTGGCGTGCCTTTTCAAACTTACACATTTTCTCCCAACAGATGTGATTATTTCTACGCTAGCTACTCTTGACCTCTAGTCATAGACATCTCTATGCCATCGCCATGCAGAATTTTCACACTTGTGGGTACTGACTTTTTGACTATTTGTTTGTATGTCAGCACCGTGGAACAGTATAAAAATTAATCTGAGAACAACGTTATTTGATCTTACAGAAAAATGTTGAAATAGGATCAATGACCACGGTATTTACTTTTCGCTTTAATTTAAAGGAAAACTAATGAAAAAATTTTGAAAACTTTGATTTTTCACGATAAGTACAAAATAAAGGGTAAAGTAAATAGTACCATGATTGATTTTTTAGTATAAAAATATGATTTTTTATTTAAGTGAATAGTACCGAGAGCTTTTTATTAAAATTTTCTTAATTTAATCCTTTTTTTAGAAAAAAAATTGGTCGGTTCAGTTTTGTTCAGATGTTTATTTGGTTCCGGACAAAAACCGAACCGTTTTAAGGCGTTTCAGCTCGGTACCAGTTTGTTATACGCACTGGACCGATTTCATTTTAAACTTGTTTGGCCACGTGGCTGGGTTTAATTGGTGGTAGCCAAGTCCATAAATGGATGAATCAATCACCTACCTGTATTTATTTGCGTCATTTTTAGAAGGATTTTGATTTTATCAATTGGAATTTGGGGGTTTTGAATTTCATATAGTAATTGTTTTTCTATTGGTTTTGTGAGCACTGAGCTGCGAGCGCTCGTGTGTGTGTGTGCGCGCGCGCAATATGTTGGATTTGATCTTTAGAAAGAATGGGAGAAACTGGGGTTGGGAAAAGGGTAGAAAGGGAAACAGAATTTGAACTTCGATCTTCATACTTGTTCATACCTGTTACTGAATCTCAAAACTAAACCGAACCTGTAAATACCAAGCTGAACTGAACTCATAAATCTCAAGAACCACTTCTTTGGTTTTTAAATTTTAGAGATCAAAGTGAAAAGTTATAACAATATTATGTACAATTTTAGCTAATAAGCCCTTTAAAAAATATATCTAGTATTAAAGTGGATCATTCAACTGTTTTCCTGATAAATATTTGTTTCAGGGGCCTACGATCATCACCCCACCTTATATATTGCTCCACATATTCTTTCTCCCCAAAACCCTAGCTCAATTCTCTATCACAACAATAACCAAGCTTTATCCTACTCAATGAGATCAACTGTATGAATCCTACAATGTCATTGCACTCGATTTTGCTCAAAGTTTTTCATTAGTTCCAAATACTCCATATAATTTTTTTTATAGTCTCTTTCCAAGTCTTCCTAACTCCATTCTCTCTCAAACAATAAAAAAAATCCCAGTTGTAAATTGTTACAGACATTCTTGCTAAAACATCTATTCCGACCCTTTATGGACGTTGTAAACATTTTCTTGTTGGACTCTTTATCAAAGACTCAAAGCCAAACTCATGAATCACACAACCACTAATCATCTAGAGAGCACAAATTCGGAAATTCAAAACCAAAACGTGGAAGCAAAAATATAAAAGCACAATTACAACCATACTTTTATTTATTTATTTCGATCTGGTACCGCATGTGGATTGCATTACACTTCACAACCATACCAAATCAAAGATAAGTGGCGATTATTAGAAAGTAAAACATTTGTCAAATAGTTGGGTCTGAAAGTTGTACATGCACGGGGCACCTTTGTATACAACCCATTGACACTCGCTACACCAATAATCATCTCTGTAATAATTATAAATATCCGCCCAGCGAATTCCATCTAAACCTGGCCACCGAAAACTGCAGAAGAATTCCGTATTTCCTAAAAAGTCAGGTTTAATATGGAATGTAAAAAAAACTATTGGATTTGAGTACTTGCTCTCCGAGATCATCGTCATCGGTTTGCAATGAAGAGTGAGGGTCTCTCCTCCCTCCAAAGTGTTTGTGATGTTAACAAGTCTTGTTCTCACACCCTCACACGCCGTCACTGTAAACTAGAAAAGTAGCATGACGAGCAGCAGTGTACTTCCATTGAACCAAGCCATGTGGTATAGCATTGTTAATTTTGAAGAAATCAATTTTAGCTCGGTGGAAAAACTCTAGGATGGTGTTAGGAGTACTGAAGGTTCACACGGTTATCAAAGGTGTAAAGCACTGAATCTTCATCCTTAACCTCTATTCCTCCCGCTGACGCTTTGAATCCCCTCCCGATTACCTCTGTCACTATTTAGAACATCACCGGTATGGTTCTGACTAAGTTGAATTGGCACAATTTCATCACCTAGCGTAGCCTATTTCTTCCAGTTCTGAAGCGTTTCAAGCTTTTAGGGTTTATCAATGGCACCGACCTCTGTCCTTCTCAGTTTGTCTGTGATTCTACTGGCACTCGAGTTCTCAATTCCACGTATGATGTTTGGTGTGAGCGAGATCAAATCTTGATGATTTGGATAAATTCCAATCTCACTAAAGATTTCCTTCCTTTGACTGTTGGAATGAATGATTCTAGATCTTTGTGGCTTTCTCTGGAAAAACGCTTCATTGGAGTCTCTTGTTCACATGTTCACAGCCTTCGTGCCAAGATTCAGACAATCCAAAATGGTGGCTCTTCAATGACTGATTACCTTAATTCAATTAAAGAAATTTCTGATAAATTGGCTGCTGCGGGTGAATCGATTTCTGAATATGATTTGGTGGCCTATATTTTGTCTGGTCTCCCTGAGGATTATGAATCTTTTATTGATTCTATTGAAACCAAAACTGAATCTGCTACTTCTGATGAACTTCATGGTTTGCTTTTGAGTAAGGAAATTTCTCTTCAAAAGCATAAAAATCGAGCAACTGCATCCATTCCATTTCATGCCTATACTGCTCAATCCTCACCTAATTCTGGTCATCACTCTGGATTCCGAGGGAATTATAGAGGTCGCAACCAAAACCGCTCTAAATTCAACCAAAATCGCAACTTTGGGGGTAATTGCTTTAATCACCAAACTGGTGGGATTCTTGGTGCTGGTCTATCTCGATCTGGAAGTTATCAGTCTGGTCAATCATCTTTCCTTTCTGGAAAGTCCATTTCATGTCAACTCTACAATCAGCATGGTCATCAAGCTCTTCACTGCGGTCGCCTTTCTCAATTTGCCTCTTCACTAACTTCTGACACTACTCACTGTTCTAGCGCTACTCAATTTTCTGGTTATTCACCTATGCTATGTCTACAACAGCCTCTTCTCCATCAAATTATTGGATAACAGATAGTGGGGCTTCTCATCATGTTTCTCCAACTTCTTCATTCTTTAACTTTGATATCCCCTACACTGGCAGTGATCACCTATTTGTGGGCGATGGTAAAGGTCTGTTGATATCACATATTGGTCATGCCTTTATACGCACACCTAATACAATCTTTCGACTTAAAGATGTCTTACTTGTCCCTCAAGCTTTTCATAATCTGATATCTGTCTACAAATTTTTCAATGATAATTTGTGTTATTTAACTTTTGATTCTTTTGGATTTTATATCAAGGATCTAAAAAATAGATAGATGCTTTTCTAGGGCCCAAGTGAAGGTGGCATCTACCCTTTCTACTGGACATCTTCAAATGGCTCTTCTAAAATCACAGTTTCTCCTCGTGCTTTGATGGTTGCGAAGGCTGACATTCATCTTTGGCATAAAAGGCTTGGACATCCTTCTAGTGCTATTTTACATTCTGTGCTACATAATCATCATTTACCTGTAACTGGTTCTATAAATAAATTGGCATTTTTTGTAGCTTGTCGAATGGGCAAAGCTTCTAAGCTTCTATTCTCTGTGTTGCCTTGTACTTCAGTCAAACCTTTTCATTTGGTTCATGCAGATGTATGGGGACCCTCTCCTTCACTCTCTTGTACAAGTTACAAATACTACCTAATACTATTGGATGATTTCACCAAATACAATTGGTTATATCCTTTATATCTTAAATCGGATGTTGCTTCAGTTCTTATCACTTTTATTCTCAAAGTTCAAACACTAGTTTGCCTTTAAAGTTCAATGTTTGAGGTCCGATTCAGGGGGTGAGTTTTTAAATAAACCACTTCAGGATTTCTTTAATGCCCAAGGTATTACACATCAGCTGAGTTGTCCTCATACACCTGAACAAAATGGGTGTGCTGAGAGGAAATATCGTCATGTTGTTGAAATGGGCAGGACTTTACTTTCTAAGAGTGGTTTACCATCCAAATTTTGGGTTGAAGCTTTTCACACATTAGTTTACCTCATTAACAGGTTACCTTCACAGAGTTCTTTCTTGAGTCCATGGGAAAAATTATTTCAAGCTTCACCGAAGTATCATACATTGAAGCCTTTTGGATGTGCTTGTTATCCATGGCTAGAACCTTACTCCGGTCACAAGTTGGAACCAAAGAGTAAGCTGTGCATTTTTCTGGGCTATAGCTTGAATCACAGTGGCTATAGGTGTTATGATCCTGTAACTCAGAAGCTTTATATCTCAAGACATGTTGTGTTTAATGAGGGTATTTTTTTTCCTTATCTTTATCCCAATTTTTTAACTGCTTCATCTTCTGTACTGTCTTCTTCCCATTCTATCACTCCTTCCATCTCAGTTAGTATACTTGTGCCATCTACTTCCCAAACTGCATGTGCCATCTACTTCCCAAACTGCAGAACCTCAGGCTCAACCATCTGGTAGTACTCATGTCCTTTCTGCACCACCAATGAGTGATCCAACTTCTATTCCTTCACCATCTGCTTCCTCTTTACCAATCTTTGATCATAATGGTGTAGCATTGGGATCCAATCCCACTATTGCAACACCTCACAATACTCATCCTATGATCACTAGAGCCAAAGCAGGTATTCATAAACCAAAAGTTTTCACTGCTACCAAACATCCTCTTCCATCTTTAGTTTATCTTCTCACCAAAATACCATCTGCACCAACTACTTACCTTCAGGCTTCAAAACATGCACCTTGGATGATAGCAATGCAAGCTAAGTTTCAAGCCCTTCAATCCACTGGTACATGGGATTTGGTGCCTCATCATCATTCTTACAATCTTGTTGGTTGTAAATGGGTCTTCAAAGTGAAACATAAGGCCGATGGGTCTATAGAACGGTATAAAGCATGGTTAGTTACTAAGGGTTTCCATAATCAAGAACGCTTGGACTTCTCCGAGACCTTCAGTCTCGTGGCTAAACCACCAACCATTTGGATTTTGCTTTCTATTGCAGTGCATTATGATTGGTTCATTCATCAACTAGATGTTAGCAATGCATTTCTTCATGGTCAGTTAAAGGAGGATGTTTATATGGTGTAGCCCCCAGACTTTGTTGATACTTCCAAGCCTACTCATGTCTGCAAACTTAAGAAATCCCTATATGGTCTTAAACAAGCACCTAGAGCCTAGTATGAAGCTTTTTATCGGGCTATTTTGTCCTTGGGATTCTCTGCTTCCTCCTCTGACACTAGTCTATTCATTAAGAAAGACACCACTATCACTTTCATCTTGGTTTATGTTGCTGATATAATCATCACCGACAACTCTTCTCAAGTCTGCCAAACTATTATTTCTGTATTGCAAGCTATTTTCCCTGTCAAAGATCTTGGTGATATTCACTATTTTCTGGGAATTGAAGTGCAACGATATTCCAAAGGTCTATTTTTTCATCAGTCAAAATATGCCTTGGATCTACTAAAGAAAACTGATATGTTAGGAGTCAAGCCCTACAATACTCCAGTTAGTTCCTTTAAGCTGGATCACTCAGGCATTTTACTTGCAGATCCTACTTCCTACAGGTCCATTGTTGGTGCATTGCAGTACCTTACCTGGACTCGCCCTGATCTAGCTTTTACAGTGAATCAAGTGTGCCCACATATGCAAACTCCACAAACCATTCATTTGCAAGCTGTTAAGCATATCTTATGATATCTCAAAGGCACCATTGACTCAGGGTTATGGTTTACAAAGGGTGCTCAACATCTCAATGCTTGGTCTGATGTTGATTGGGCTGGTTGCCCTGTTGACAGACGTTCTACAAGCGGATATTGTGTGTTTTTGGGACCAAATTTGGTGGCTTGGAGTGCTAAGAAACAAAACACAGTGGCTTGTTCATCTACTAAGACCGAGTACAGATCTCTTGCAAACACTGCTGCAGAAATTTCGTGGATTTGCAAGATTCTTTTTGATATTTCTTTCCCCTTTCTTTGTACATCCTGTCATCTTCTGTGATAACAAGAGTGCTATTGCCCTAGTTTTCAATTCAGTCTCTCATGCTTGAACAATGCATGTTGAGATTGACTATCATTTCATCCGTGAGAAAGTTGTTTTGGGACATATTGATGTACAACATGTTAGTACATTGTCACAAATCTCTGATATTTTTACGAAGTCCCTTCTTGCTTATCGTTTTCTCTCCTTGGCTGACAAGCTTTCAGTTCGATCTTCTACCTTCAGCTTGAGGGGGTGTGTTAGGAGTATTGAATGTTCACATGGTTATCAAAGGTGTAAAGCACCAGATTAGATCTTCAATCTGTGTGTTAGTTAGTGGAATGCTAAGTCACCTAAAATAGTTAGCTTTGGTATTTATGTATAAGTACTTCATGTACAGAGAATACAATGTGTAATGAAAAACAGTTTCACAATTCTCACTCTCTCTCTACATTCTCTCTCTCTCTCTCTCTAAGATTAGGTTTTCTTAGTTACTAAGATTTTACTTTCTACAGATGGATCATGTCTTTTTATACTCTGGGATGGATCATGCCTCTTTACACTCTTGCTATATATGCCAACTACGTTGCATGAGCTCTTGCAACAGTGCATGCTCCTTGGGACAGATGCATTTGCGAGCAAATCAAGCGAATGGGGCAGTGCGGTAGTGCTTCATTTGGGATGACTTAAATATTTTATATAATTAATGAATTATTTTTATTAAAACATAAAAGGGTCGATAGCTATCAATTTTCATATAACCCCAAGTCTGTAAAAATATCACATCCTCTCATTTTGCTAAATTTCCTTAAATTTTTACTAAAATCTGCAATTCAAAGGCGATTTTTTCTTTTCTTTTAAAGAAATAGATATTTAGTAGATATTAATTTTTTTTTTAATTTTGCATATGATTTCTATTTTCGAAATTATCATTAACTATAGTGATATTTGATGTGTGACATTTTAAACAAGTTAGGAAATGACATTAGGAGAGAAGCTACACCCTCTCAATGATATCCCATGATCAATATCATTATTGTGAAATCATCTCATAAAAATGTTAGAGAGACTACATTTTTATTCCATGTTAGTTACCATGTGGTAAATAGTGTGTATATGTCGCGTCAATAAATAAATCTATTTGATTGGATGTAAGTTGTGTGTATTATTTACCACATGAAATTATTTACATACGTGGTTTAAAGATGTGGTCTCCCTAACATTATTTTTTCAATAAACTTCATCAATATTTTTTTTGTAGAATTATGTCACTAAATTTTATTAAAAGGTAGATGAAAATATGACAGATAAGTTGGCATCGGCGCACTCAACTCATAAAAGAAGGATAATACTTTGTATCCCTGCATGTGGGGAACGTACATATCACGCTACGTGTATCTTAAAGAAAAATGTTCAACTTTTTAATCATCATATGAAGATTATTTACTAAAAAATGATTCGAATTGGAGATCGTTTAGTTACCCAATTACATTAATAAATTGACAGTTAATTTAAATTAGCTACTTGGTACTTACATCATCAACTTATTCTATATATTCAAATGATTGAATGATCGTTGATTCAAATAATCATTTGTAAGGATGATTTTCAAATAAAGATTAAGAATTATCTGGTTTCAATTATAATTTATACGGTAAAAACAACTTACTAATTTCTAAATCGTGAAATAGAGGGATGCAATAATTATTATCCTTTTGTCAATCAAATGAAACACACAGTCAGTCTGACATCCCAAAAACAATCAAAACTGATATATACCAAAAAACAAAAATATTTATCACACTCGTGATTTCTTACGTAGACAGCTATTATAAACCATATGAAATCATCTTTCATTTCGCATCAACAACCAAGTCAGAAGGCCTACTGCGATGGTAGAGAATAGGGGTCTTTAGATTTGCAAGGGTCTCTTTATAAAAGAGAGACGGCGCCCTCTTGTCCAATGCAACGCAACGATATGGTCTTCTATTTTCTTCTATCTGGTAGACTTGAAAAAGGATCCCAACTTTTTTCCAGATTAAAGTTTGACCACGGCGAGCTACTTTGTTCCTCTTGTTCCTATTGTCCGATTCCGAATCTGCTAGTAGGGAGTAAATGGTATGAGTGAAACTTCTCATCCAATTTTCTATTTCATCTTTCTAACACTATATTTTCTACATAAAGTCTCTACTTGGTGCCACCAAAGTCAATTGTGGTTGCATGCTTCTTTTCTTCTTTGCTTCTTCATGCATTTCCATACGTGGCATTCACACAAAATAGCACATAATTATTTTTTTTGAATTTTGTCAATTTTGGTTTTTAAATGTTTGATAAAATTGAGTTTTATAATTAATCCATGTCGCACTATGATTGGAAAGGTGGGTTGTTGGTGTGCCCCATCAAGACACTAAGGGAAAATTTGAGAGAAAAGTAACGGAATGATCAAATTGATTTGCATGACCTATTCTTAGAAATCAAAGTGATTACTTTTCTATTCTAGAGATCATTTTGATTGGAAGATTCAATTTTCAAAGACCAACCGTGATAAAAACGCAGTCATCTAACCACTTCTTTCCCTTTATATTTTTCATAATCTGTAACTATATTCCCTCGCCAAAATATCACTAACTTTTCGAAAATTTGTTTTTTTTGAACAAATGATATTATCAACATAGGGGGTGGGGGTGGTGTGGTGTTTTTGGAGGGGGGTGCTAAGCCTAACACTAGGTTAGCTATAATAATGTGGTTTAAGAATCGAATCTAAGACCTCTCACTTACAAATGAAGATGAATACTACTTGACCGTAGTACTAAGTGGTTATAGCAATATTTCTTAACAACGTTGTTGATGCAAATTTCCACTGTCTTCAGTCATGACGACAATGCACCTGCAAAACAATTAGCATCTTTGATCAAGAACCTAAGCCTCACGCGCCCATGAGGTTTGTTGTGTGGGGGGGGGGGGGATTAGGCCAATGGATCTCCGATGCCTAAGTTAGTTTATCTGAGAGAGTAAAGTGTTTAGGGCTTTTTAGGGTCGCAAAAGCTTATGAAATTTGGCAGGATATGGGGTATTTATAAAGATAGGCTAGCCATAGTGTTAGGGTTTTACCCTACACGTGACGGCATCCTATTGGCCAAGGTTTATGGAGAAATATTCTGAAGATATTAAATAGGAAATAATATCTTGAGATAATGGAGTAATTATCCCTAATTGATTTAAATTGGGATTACTTACTTGATTGGAGTCAATCTTCAATTGAGAATGTATTCAAGATATGATTTGGGTAATTAATCCTTATCTTTAATGCTTTGACTTTTCCTTGCCAAGGGCAGGTGAGTTGTTGGCAGTCATATTTAGCTGCCGAGACCTTCAGGGGTGTACCTGCGTGTGGGAGCGTCTAAGAAGCCTGCCCATTTATTGAAGGAAATCTTGTCTTTCTTGAGTAAAAGTTCATGCGTCGCCTCTAGAATTTTTGAGATTATTTTAGGCTCCACAAATGCCCCCATACCTACTGGGCTACATGCAAGAAAATGGTAGTAGGTGTAGAAATCCCAAGCTGCTTGGGTTTGTGAAGTTGTTTCCCAATTTAAACTTGATCTTCTTTCTTGATTTAGAGATAGACTTCTTCTAGGAAAAGGAAACCAATTGTCCCTAATACCTATTTAATTTTGCTTTAAGCAGGAGATTAAATAAATTTGGAGAACAATCATCATTCCAACAAGGAAGAGAAGTCAAAGGAAAATTTTCTTCCTCCTCCCCTAGCTTTCTTCTTCTTTTGCCCTTGCAAAGAGTCATCTTTCATTGTAATTCATCTTCTCCATGCCGCAACAAGGTAAGCAAAATTTTAATTTTCTTCTTCTTGAATTTTTTGGGAGTCTTGGAACTTGAAAAATTGGCTCGGTGGGGGCCGAGGAGGTGTAAAACACGTGGCAAGGGTGACATAGGGCTACTGTGCACAGTAGGCAGCGTGGCACAGGGTTGGCATGGCTTAGGTTGAGGTGCTGGCAGAGTAAGTTAGGCTCGGCGCGCAGCTGGCGTGGGCCAAGCAATGGCTTAACACAAGCCAAGGATGCAGGGGCGTGGTGCTGGGCTCGAGCCAACTGGAGCGTAGAAGAGAGTGGCGGGGCGCTCGCCCCCCTTGCTGGTGGACTGGACCGTGGTCCATTGGGCTTTCTTGGAGCATTGTTAGGCACGGGCCTGTGCAGCCGTCAGGTAAGAGAATGGGAGAGATCAGCTTGGGATGGCTTTTGGGTCTTAGTGGCCTGGGCCTGCTTGCTCGGGGCGCTTGGCACGCAAATGAGAGGGGGAAAAGAGGCTTGGGCCTCCCCCCATATTAAGCCGTACTGCTGTGAGTGAAAGGGATGGGCATAGGGCCTAGCACTGGGGCGCTAAGCTTTCGATCCTTCATTTTTTTTTTTTTTTTTTTAGCTGCCTTCTAAATATTTTGCTTCATACTTTTTGTAGAGTTTTTGAGATGTCTTCCTCCGATTGCAAAAGTGACGAGTATCATCCACCTTTGTACCGTCAAAGTGGTTATTTCGGCAAGGTAGGATACTTCAAGGCTACGCATGTCAAGATCAATTACTACGAGCTGTTTTGGGATTTTCTTGAGGCGTACAAGCATGCAATTCTGTCAGGGGTTTGCGTCAAGCGAGGGCAGGATGATAGCGGCCATGAATCGTGTAGTGAGGATGCCACTGCCAGGAAGAAGACTATCAAATTCCATCCGTATTATTTCATGCTGGGATTTACTTTTCCTATTCCGCGTCTTTCCAGGAGGTGATCTGCTACATGAAATGTGCGCTTGCTCAGTGCTCCCTGAATGTCATTCATGTGATGAAGCGGTTCTTCAACTTAAGCAGGTCCTTTGATCTTGGCTTGACCATAAGTGAGTTATGGTACTTCTTTGAAGTCAGCCACAAGGAAGGTGTGAGGGTAGCTGAGATCTCATCATAGCCTGCTCGATGCTCTCTATAAAAAAGACCATAAGTGGGTGAGGGACACCTTAAAGGTAAGGGAAGATTGGGAGTTTGACTCCTCTCCTGAGCTACGCATTCCAACTATCTTTATTAGTGGTAAGTGAACTGCTTCATTCTTGGCTTGCTTGAATTTTTTGTTAAGCTGCTCAATGACTTCAGTTTACTGATCGTCTTTCTTACTATGTGTAGATTTAGAGTTTGGCTCAACTCCAAGAACTTGGGCAGATATGAAGAAAGTGCACATCGCCTTGGGCATTCCTACTGAGTACTATGAATGACACTGGCTGCTCAGTCCTCTTCGTCGAGAGAAAAGCAGGCTGCCTCCGAAGGAAGAGATTGATAGGAGCATATTTATGCAACTTAGTTAGCTTGTTTTCTTGCATTTATGTTGTTAGTTTCTATTTATTATAGTGATTTAAGCTATTTTCGTGTGTTTGTAGGTTCAAAGGGCTAAAGTAGCAAGAAAAGGCAATTTGGAGCATTTTTGGGCTTGGAATAGATAGCACATGCTTGGAGCAAGGTGGATGGATGAAATTGAAGTTCAAGAAAGTTAGGAATATGCTAAAGAGTTGAAGGAAATAAATTCAAGACTTGGAAGACAAGGAATCAGTTACAAAGAAGGAAACATGAGTCAAATTACCTTATTTTGACTTAGTCAATCCTAATCTTTTCCTACTTATGTTCCAGCTACCAAAGGGTTTCTTAAATATATTGGGACACTTAAATATATGTTCTAGAAGCCTAAATCCCATTCCTAAACTCAATGCCGCACCACCTTTCCTTTCCTTTTCCCTTCCTTGCCGCAAAAGCCTTTCCCCTTCTTCTCTTTCCTTCCTTGCTGTGCAAGGAAGTCCCTTTCCCTTTCCCAATTCCTTGCCGCACCCTTCTTACCCTTTTCCTCTTGGGATTTGGATTTGTTAACCTTTTCTTGGAGGATTTGGAGTCTTAAATCTTTCCCAAATTAATTAATTAATGCCTTGCCCTTTCTCCCTTTATTTTACACAATCTACTGCACAAAAGGAACCTCCCCATCATTCAGCCATTTACCCCTTAAACACCCACATCCGCACCATACATTCATCCTTCCATCACCAGATTTCAAACCACCTATACACCATTCACCAATTCATACTTTCAGCCATTCTTTCATATAATTCATCACTCAAACCTTCACCCACACCTTGTACCATAGCAAAAAAGAAGAATGAGGACCCTGGGACATGTTTTCCATTCAAGCTTGGATTGTTGGAGCGTTTCTAGGTGTATTCAATCTTTTGTTTTCAATGTTTAAGTTTAATTATCTTTTTTTTTTGCGAACATAAGGAGCTAAAATTGTTTTAGCTAGAGGGGACTCTGAAACCATGATTATATTTACAATATGAATTGATTACTTCCAGTTGTGATTTCATAAATCGTGAATGCAATTTACTTAACTGTTTGATTAAGAACTTATTCTTGTGTGTTGATTAAGAGGGCCCACTTAGTTTGCATGCATGAATTTGATGCTAGAATATAAGGGAGTTTTGCATAATCGTTATGAACTTATATTCATAAGTAGTGGAGGTTGCTGGTCACGATCGTGTTAAGTAAATTCCTGGCAGGAGTATCATGCTGTTCATAGTTATAAATGCCTTGTCAATGCTTATGATTTTCACAAAGCTTAATGATCTTTGATTGTATCTCTATTATGTTGTTCATGTAGGGAACTATTGAAGAATAATTTGGTTGTCGATGCGTATTCCATCCAATTCAATGACTGAAGGAAAATCTGAGGGTTAATTAGTGCTGTTCATGGTTAATCTGGGGCGTTGAGGTTCATGGTTTATTAGAAAAGCAACTGGAAATCGATTTGTGTGCAAGTGTGTCATGTGTGGAGAAAGATCCTCTAGCTAGCTTATCATCCATCAATTCACCCAAATTCGTATCCCTTTTACTTAGTTTCTGTAGTTTGTTTGCTTTTACTTTAAATTCGTCAAAAACCCAATCCCTTTTACTTTGTTGTGTCAAATTAGTTAGAATCTGTCCAAATTTGTGTTTTTGAGTGTTTTGAGTTAAAATCAATTCAATTTTCATCCAAAGTAAGTCTTAGTGTCTGTTTTGAGTCTTTTATTGTTTTGTGCAGTTTTGAGTTTAATTAGTTTATTTTGAGTCATATAAGTCTATTAAGAGTCTTAGAGTCTAGTTTTTTTTGTTTTTAAGTTTAGTTTTGTGTTTTTAAGTCAGTTTAGAGTAGATTAGCAATCCCTCCTAATCCCCGACCTAGAACGATCCCTAGTTACATCTTTACTACAATTGTCAATAAAAGGGTTTAATTTGAGTGCTATTTTATATCACATCAAATTTTTGGCGCCGTCGCCAAGGATTAGCAATTTTGCTAATCCCGTTTGTTTTCTTTTGTTTTTGTGTCTTTTAATGATTTTATTTTGTTTTATTTTGTTTAGGTACTAGTTTATGACTCAAAGTTCTCAACCTATTCGTGCACATATCTTGGAGTTTGACAACGATTTTGAACGAACTTTGAGAAGGAAGAGGAAGGAGCCAGAACTTAGTCCACCTAGTTCTAGCTCAGAATCTGAAGTAGAAAAGGAAGAAGAGGCCACAACTCAAGAAAAATAGGAAGACCCAATCATGGATAATCGAACAATCAAGGAACCTTCAGCCTTGGAATTAGACAATGTCATACCCCTTATGCGTTCAATATCCTAGGGCAGTTCATGATAAGACCGATGGATTCAAATTGAAGTCTAGTTTGCTACATCACATTCCAAAGTACCATGGGCTGTCCATGGAGGATCCAAACAAACACTTGAAGGAATTTGAAGTGGTTTGTTCAAGCATGACCCCAATCAATGTGGATGGCAACATTTTGAAGATGAAAGCTTTTCCATTCTCTCTTTTGAAAAAAGCTAAGGATTGGTTGTACGAATTGGCACCTGGAACCTGTGAAACCTACTGCTCCGAAGGTGGCCACGTCAATTGTTGAGAGGATTCCTTGTCAAAAGGTTCGGTGGTGCCCCCGGTGTCCGGGTTTATGTTGAAGCGCCAGTCCGAAGCTAAGTCCGGTTCTACTTCTGAGAGGTTCACCGCTATGAAAGCAGTAAGGTGGATTCTGCTACTAAGGTGGCGTCTAGGGCTATTTCTCCTTCTGCCGCGACCGATTCGTCTGTTGAGAAAAGGAAATCTGCTCACACGGGCAGTTGTGAAAGATCCACCGAGTTTGAGGCTGGAGAGCTCCCTAAGGTTTGTGCGCTGCTGAAGGCTGACCTGCTTGAGGATGTTGATGTATGCACCAAGTTCGTTGATAGTGTTGGGAAAGCCGCCATTCGCTCAAACTTTTTTAAGAAGTGTACTACCTACTCGGTGAGGTCTTCCCTGATTGCTACAATGCATAAGACTTTGATCCTGGAAGCTCAGTCAATGCGCGTTGATCAGGATGTTGTCAAGTGTGCTAAGGAGGCCAAAGTGGCGTTGACGGCTCAGCTTCACTCAGCTGCTGAAAAGATCGAAAAGCTCGAATCTGAACTCATCGTTTTGAAGGGGTCTGATGTATCTGTCCCCGCTTCTATGCATCTAGAGACCACTCATCAGGAGGTAGCCTACTTGAAGGCTAAGTTTAGTGCGACTCAAGCGATGGTGGAAGTTGCAGAGAGGGAAGTTAGTCGTGTTTCACCAATGGTCAAAGATCTTGAGCATGTCAATTCGAAGCTACGATCTGCTTATTTCTCCAAGGACGAGGAGCTCGTCTTCATGCCTACTGAAGTGTCTCATCTCAAGGATGTTGCCAGTAAGCTTAAGTCCAAGGAAGTGGATCTGTAAGGTACAATGTGTGGTAGCGAGAACCTGAGAAAGGAATTGGATAAGCAGTAGGGTGCTCACATTGAGCTTGTTGAGGGGAATGTGCAGCTGAACAATGAGAAAGCTGGTCACGAAGTGGCATTTATTTCTTGTCAGGCTGATTTTACCATCTTCAGGGTAGGCCATCGGATTATGAGTTTTCCCATAAAGACTTCGAAACATTCTCTATTTCTCCAATTGATTTTCTTAATTTCTCATTTGAAGCTGCCTTTGGTCGAGCAGCTGAGGGTCAGGCAATCTAGGCAGGGGTAGCTGAGGATGAGCTGATAGAAGCTTTGGCTGCTAAAGGCATGGCAATCGAGAGATAAGTGGTTGCACAGGCTGCCGATGAGTAGTCTTTTTGTTTAGACTTAGGAACTTTCTTCTTTTCCTTTTTGTTCTGCTTTATTTGAACTTTGCTGGCCTTTGAGCTTGTTTGTCAAATTGCTAGAAATTTAATAAACAACTTTCCTCATTTTGCTTCCTTTTTCCATTTTGCCATGTCTTTTGTAAAATTTTACCATAGGATAGGCGACTGGGTGAGTTGCTTCGATGAAGTAGTCAATCCCACGTTGTCACTTAGGCTTTAGTTTCAGCTTCGAGGCTTTGAAAGCCTTGCCTGCATGAGGAGACTTGCAAAACTTTCTCATACGACAGACGGTTGTGTTGGCTACTTCAATGGAGCAGTCGATCCCACGTCGTCACTTTAGGCTTTAGTCTTGACTTTAATGCTCAAGGAGCTTTACCTACAAAAGGAAAAAAGTATGAGACTTCTAACTTAGTAAGTCAGCAGCCTTGTTGCCTCCATAGAAAGCAGGCCAGTCCATGCAGCTACTATAGTTGTGAATCTCAGCTTTAGTGGCTTCACTAGCTCCGACCCTCTTAAGATGTGTTGCGAAGTTTTTAACTTATAGAGCAGGCGGCTAGACACTTGCTTCTCGTATAAAGCAGAGAAAATCCACGTAGCTGCTACAGTTGTACTTCGGCTTTAGTAGCTTCTCGAGCTTTGGCCCTCCTAGGGCATGTTGCGAAGTTTCTAACTTATAGAGCCGGTGGCTAGACACTTGCTTCTCTTTGAAAGCAGAGGAAATCTGCGTAACTACTGCAGTCGTACTTCAACTTTAGCTACTTCTCAAGCTTTGGCCTTCTCGGGGCGTGTTGCGAAGTTTTTAACTTATAAAGCTAGCGACCGGACACATGTTTTTCATAGAAAGCAGACGAAATCCGCGTAGCTACTATAGTTATACTTCAACTTTAGCTCTTGCAAAACTTAAATCGTAGATCGTCGATTGGAAACATTGCTTTTAAATAAGCAAATGGGTCCGCATAGTCATAGCAGGTGTAAGTTTTGGCTTACGAATTGCCTTGGGCTACCAGCCGTTGGGTCATCAACCGGGCGTCTTACTTACCGAAGCAGACAACTCGCGTGACCATGGACAGAGGGAGGTAAGGCCCAGTGGGGGCACATGCCCCCTCTCATCCTTTTTTTTCTTTAATAACAAATTATTCAATTAATCATTCCCATTTTTTTTGCTTTGCAGATTATTCAATTAATCATATTAAAATAATGAAAATCCTCTTTTAGTTTTTAAATGCCCTCCGTCTTGTATATTTTCTCACACACTAATGTCTAAATCTAGTTGAGTTGCATGTATTTGGTTAATTAGTACAAATGAGCATTAGATTGTCAACAATTAAAGACAAAATTAGACAATAGAGCAATAAAATTAGGCATTTTGTAATTAATTTTTTTAGCATTTGTAAAAGAACTAGCTTTATTTGTCCAAAAAAGGAGCACAAATTTTTTAAGGTGTTTTAGGCTTCGTCCTTGAGCGTGCCCACTTCAGACATCATCCCTGACTCTCAAAGGTGTTTTAGGCTTAAGGTGTAGGCAGAATCGTGCCTCAGAGGCCATATCCTTCCGAGTTGTAACTCAATTCCGCAGGTCACTTAACTAGTATTGCAACACTTTAAAACCAAGCTACGTTCATGAAGACTTGCACATCAAGGACAGACCATTTAGTCACACGAACTATTTCATGGGTAGGAATCCTGCACTTAGCCTCTCTTCCAGTTAGAGACCCAGATCCCGCGAAATTGAATCCTTTAGTCGACTAAGTCTATTCTAGGAAAAGGACTATCTTGGGCAATTCTGGGAGTCATCGGGCTCAAGTAGTCGCTTAATTCAGGAAAAACAGAGCAGTCGTACCACCCATCCTTGAGTGACTGCAATAGAATTGTGTTTTGAAAAAGTAAAGTGGTCGAAAACTAAATTCAAAGGAGGCATGAGGGGGAAGCACTTTAACACCAATATCATCGTCTTTGGATTTGCAGTGAACGGTAAGAGTTAAATCGCCACCTAACTCGTTTGTGATTCTCACATGTTTCTTAGAAATACCCCATGTATACGTGGTTTTTGCCAACAACAAAAGCAGCATTAACAGCATTCCGTTTCCAATGAACGAAACCATACTTATTTTTGAAATTTTATCGTCTTTGGTTTGAAGACGTATAATTAGAATCTGAGTATTGCTCCTTTTTGTTTTTATAGTTCCTAGGTTTTTCATACAGCCTCCGACTGGATAGTGTTCAGGGTGCGCTTCTTGGGTAACTGGTTTAGGTTCACAGAACCTAGACTACCTAGTAAAAATTGTTAGGACTAAATTGGAAAAGCAATGAAGAAAAGGAAAATCAGTGAAATTTTTATCGCTCAGCATTCCATGTTTAATAACAAATGGACGTTGAATTTGGTCAGCTTTAACCAAAATTTAATCTTGTCATCTTCTATATCAGTTTGACCAAAATACGCTTTATTATTCTTATGATCATATTATTTTCCTTTTAACCTATCGCATTTGGATTCAAACCGCTCTTTGGCGTAGTTTAGATAAACTTAGTGTAATACCTTATCAATTGTCGAAAAATAAAACATAATTTTGTCGAAGCAGAACTTGAAGTTAGAACATTGCATACAAGGAGGAATGTTATTCACTTAATGAGCTACAAGTGCCTTTTCAGCTTATTTGTTATTACTAACTAGCTATTAGTCTAAAGGTATTTTCTCTTTGTTATTCGTATTAGAGACACGGCCCGTATCCCAGCCAATGTTGCAGATTCTTCTAGAATTAGTTAAACTTTATGGGTGCATGTATTGTGTCTCTGTACATTTAACTGAGTAAATCCTTGTACATTGAACTCTATTAATTTACCCACCTGAATTGGATCTCTTGTATTCCAATATAATATAACGTTTGTTATCAATCAAACTATCTAGTCAATTACTTCAAGTCCTATTTTGACAAATTTACTGCTGAGATTATGACAATTTGGAGTGCTGCTGAGATTATAAGCAAGGCTATTAGAAATTAGTGTGTTTAGAGTCAAGTTCTTAAGAGTTTGGAGTGTTATTCCATACCAGCAACTCTGTTCTCCTTTCTTGGTATCAGAAAACGATTTCAATAAAATCATTCGGTTTTTCTCTTCATTTATCTATCTCAACACAGTAACTATTTGTGTACATATGGCTCGTCTACAATTTCACAAACAAAATTCTGTATCAACTTTCAGCAATATCTAGCAAAGTTTCACATCACGTAGATGCCAGCAAGTTTTCCGTGATCTGCTTAAAGTAGAGCACCAATTTATCACGACCAGGAAGACTTTCTTCGATTAAGGGACTTATGTGAAGTCCTTAGCCCAAGCGTACAAGCGCGTCTTCAATGACTCCAAGAGTACGAGCTGCCTGCACTTCTATCGTTCTTAGCATCTCCAAGTCATCTTTCTTGGCCTTCTCTTGCTCTTTGCCGGTGGTTCGGAAGACCATCCAAATCGCAGGGCCCTGTTAGATTAGAAACAATTTTATCGGTTTAAGTACGTAAGGGTTTTTCTTGGTGACCGGTCTCATGCACGAAATTGTCTCATCATATGATAATTCAGAATATATATTATGAAGTAATTCACTTAAGACATAAAACGCAGACACAATTGTTGCTTATACTTTCTAACATGTACTGTTAATCATGTAGAAACTAGAATCATGTCCGAACGCGTGGCTAGAACATCTCCTTAAAGCTTAGGTAATTAAACATGAACGTTCACACGAAAAGTGAAACATTTTTTGCTTAGAATTTTTCTAGAGAAGAAGCACGTAGTACTTCCCTTTTCCACTGTGCCCAACTGCCTCTCCTTTTCGATGAGAGTTGTTCTCTCGTGTTGGGAGTGCTTCTCACTTTCTTGTATGAGTGACTGGTATTTTCCTTACTTTGTTCAGCCGCTGGCCCTAGGGGGGGCAAGGTCGGTGGCAACCCGTCCTTTTTGTCTGTTCCCTCTTTTCCTTTTCCTTCTTTTACTCCTCTGCCCGTCTATTTTGGCATGTTTTTCATCATCTTGCCTCTGATCTAACTAACCTTAGTCCTCCATCGAAAATTTCTCAATTCCGACTTTCTTTTTCCTCTTCCCTTGCTGTTTTTCCACATGCATGAGACTTTTCAACTCATTTTCTAATTATCCCTAGTGGTTTCGGCCTCTCTTGATCCCGCAATTTCTCAGATCTACAACTGTTTCTTTTTATCATGTTTCGTGGCTTTCTAGGAAGGTGTTTTGCGCTCTAGCTTGAGTGGTCACACCGCCACCTTCCATCTATGTGCTGTTGTTGGCACTTTACTTATGGGATTTTTTTTCCCATGAGTTTCATTTATGGTGGATGCGGATTAGAGTTTTGTGGCTTGATGGAGGAGGGTGGAATCTTCTTCTTTTACGAATTGGAGGCTTTGTTTGGTTGATCCCAATGACGACAAGAGGTGGTGGTTCGTGGTCAATGGTGTTGAAGGCTTCTGTATACTAGGATTTTTTCAAATTTATATTTGTTTGTTTCGGCTCAAACTTTGGGTTGGACCTTTTTGCTTTTGGATCCGTATTTTAGTTTTGGGCTTTATTTGTATTTGGATCCCAATTTGTGAGTGTGTTTGATTGGTAATGAAATTTACCTTCGTACCAAAAAATAAAAGAAAAGGAAAAAGGAAGTACGTAGTTGAACTTCATACATCTGCAAACAAAATTAACAAACTAGTGAAAAAAATTCAATACGCTGATTGTGGAAAATTTACTAAAAGGGAGAGAGAAGGTATGGCAATAGAGAGTGTAGAGAATAAGGCGTACGAAATTATAGGATCTATTTTTTTTTTTTTTATGCCAATGCCTTTATTTATAGTAAACCATGAGGAGAGGGAAACTCGTTTCTCCAAGCAATACAAAGTCTAACAGGAAAGTTATCACTAGAATAAAGAGTAATCATAAACCTAATCTACCTCGGATTTACACAATCACACAATGTTAAATATTTATCACAAACTCCCTCTAAGTGTGTAAATACTCAAGTAGATATCACATCAGATCTTGCAAAGATAGTTGATGAAGTCGTCTTGTTGGCATTGATAAAGTAACACACTAGTCTAAAACAAGGAACTTGCATATGTAAATAAGTCTCACAAAATTTAGCTATGGTAAAACTCAAGGTGGGACAAAAAACCATAGTCTAAGAAAAAATATGAATTAATGTAAAGTCCACATTAGGCGTCTACATAATGTACACAAGGGTATGATCATCCTAGGATAGGTCCTTCCTTAAAACCTAGTTAGGCAGCAAAAACTAAAGGGAAAAATGCCCTTACTCGTAGGAAAAAGAGTACATTAAGGTCAAGTAAGTATGCTTTAGGATACTCCCCCTAAGTTGGACAAAATTCCAAGGAGAACTAACAATGTTGCAAATCAAAAAGTTTAGGCATACCAATTCATTGAACATCATATAATTCTAGAAAGTAGACTTCAGCAGTGACTTGGTGAAGCGGTCGGCAAAGTTGTACTGGGATCGGATTTGTTTAACTTCATTCTTCTGATGTTTTTACTGCTGATAGGGAAAGAATAACTTCAGCATAATATGCTTGGTGTTCCCTCATTTGATGTATCATTTCTTATATGATTGATACAAGCAGCGTTATCCTTATTAATCATTGTAGGGAAGTCGACGATGAAAGAAACCCCACAATTTCTTCGAATCTGCTCAACTACAGCTCTCAGCGAGAAGCATTCACATATAGCTTTGTTTAGGACGAGAATTTTAGTATGGTTCGAAAAAGTCATAACTAAAGTCTATTTGGTTGACCTCTAAGATATTGCGGTATCTCCAATGGTAAAGACATAAACATTTGAGAACATGCCTTGTTTGGGTTAGATAAGTAACATACCAAAAAATCTCTTCTGAGATGCATATTGATAGAATAAACCCAAATCCAAAGTACCCTTAAGGTAACGAAGGATGTCTTTATCACCAAGTGTGTTGCTATATCTTGTTAGAAGATTAACGTTAAAAGAGATGTCAGGTCTAGTGCATTGAGTTAAGTACAATGAAGCACTAATTACACTAAGGTATGGAACTTCATGCTCCAAAACCTCTTCCTCATCATCTTTAGGATGGAAAGGATCTCATTTTTCATCTAACATTCAGGCGACCCTATGAGTACTCCAAGGCTTCGCTCTATTGTTAAAGCTTTTGCAACACCTTCTAGGTGTAGTTCGATTGCTGGACCAGAATACCTCTAAACAATGCTTAAGCTCCAAGCCGAGACTGTTGTGAACATGGAAATTTTGGATAAAATAAATGTTTGCTAACACATTAAATTTCGACATGCTAGGGCTTACATGGCACACACATGTGTCTCACAAATTGTACACATGGCATGTGACTCATAAAAAACCGGACAAGTCATCAAGAGGGACACATGTCAATACTTGGCGGAAAGTAATTATTTGATTTTAATTTAAATTAAACAAATTAATTAATTTTAAGTCAAATCAAATATTAATTAATTGAGTCAAATCACGAAACAAGACACAAATCAAATCTTGGTTCTTTCGTAGGAAAAGCTTGGAGAGCCTATAAATACGAAGCTCCAAGACAAAGAAAGGGTCCAAAAAAGTCATTCTCACATCCAAACACTAAATCTCTCAAGCCCCCCAAACTCACAACTTCCTAAACAACATAAAAAAGACTAAAAAAACTCTCTGCGTTCTTCGTCAAACTCGTGAAGAATCAAGCACCACTACATGTAATGATTCTTCCATTGCCACAAGCCAAACCCTTGCGGCATCCGTTCATCCAAGATTAAGTTATTACGACCCTTGGATCAATCACCCCTACACACACTTTACATTCCAGACATCGAATTAAAGGATTCAAACTGTAAACAGAGATTGTAACCCTACATTTACATTAATACGAAACATTTATTTTGTACACTAGTACTTTCCGTTTTATACATTCCCTTGAGACCTGAAGATTTTGTATCCCTCAATTGCCCATTATTCATCTTCACTCAGGGCAATAGCTAATTAGGTGTCCCCAAACGTATGGGTATTTCTTTCAATCCATGGGATCAAATCCGCTACCGGAGTTTGCCCCGCTGCACTCATACTTATGTAACAAGTAATCTAACCCTTTCTGAAGTAAAATTAATGCTTGTAAAATTTGTTCAACACAATCAGATAAAATATCACCTGTTTTAGGCATCGTCAAATAGCGCTTACGGACATCTCATGACTCGATGTCTGCTACAATCAGTAAACATTTTATCGAAATCCCGCATTGAACAAAGTCTTACTTGTGCTAACTCTTAATCTGAGGTAATGAAGAAGAGAATGATGATAAAGGGGATAAAATAAGACAATTACTGTTGTAGTATTTGCAAACATGTGAATAAGGGTTTTCTGCTGCATTTTTATTTCACAACAGAGCTATGACATCCCACCAAAGCAACCATGCAATAAGACAAAACAAACCAACTGGAGCCAGCTGCAGACGCAACTGGAGTTGAAAAATGAATCACCAAACTTCAGGGCGGAGCTCGCCCGTTGCTGGGGGCATCCATTTTCCAGAGTTGTAGACACTCTCACCAACTTTCCAATTAGGCACGTCCTTCATGACTTCCGCCTCATAGTCGAGATACTTCTTCCACTCTTTGACATATCTGAAGAAACAGAACAGACAGATAAGCGGATCTGTTTACGTGGAATTCAGGGAGATGAAGAGTAAGGGCACAACATGACTGGAAGGGGACAACCAATAATATAATCAGATTACCTTTCATCTTCTTCAGCTTGAAGCACCGGCAGTATTGCTCTGCGAGCAGCATACTTTTCTTCCTTGAGCGCCCTACATAGAGTCAAATTTTAAGTTTGTAATATACCATAGATCAAGGAAATCCTCGACAAGAACAAATAGTTGGCTCTGCTTACCCAAATAATCAATTACTTGTTAATATGACAGGAAAAAAGAGTAGGATAGTGCCCCAACAAAACCAAGCATTCTCCTAAAGGTGTAAAATGAAATTTAAGCAAATCAATATTTCCATCTTCCACCCTAACCCCATCCCCGACCAAAAATTAAAGTCAAGAGCATGAAATTTAAGAAAATATGTCCGAATAAAGATAATCAATGCTGTCCAAATAGTCACGAAGATAACCATATTTCAAATTATCTTATGAAAAGTCAACATATATGAATCTCCTGGATACCACAAGTCCACGAAATGATTTTACTAGCCAGAAGACTTAGAAACTCATCCAAACATTTTCATCCCAAAGAACAAAAATCACCGTCTTATGATCATCAAAAATCTAAGAGGGCACATATCCAATGGAAGCATCCAATTTGACAGACATAATTTAATTTATAATAGCTATTCACATCTTATGGAGAAAGCCCCATGCGATGTATTCAAAATAGACACATGACAAGCTAGTGGGGTAACCTAGCCAAATGTTTGACTTGAAGAAAACCTTCCAATAATCAAGGACTATAAGCGCTGAGGAAGCTGCAGGGAAAGAAAAGTGGATGGAAGAACTAACCAAGAACACCTGCCAATTGGCTCCAAGGATCAAAACTGACAATACAAATTAAATGGTAACATGTAACAAGTAAGAAACAACATGAAAAGGCACGAGAATTTCCACCTTCTGGATTTGTTAAGGCATCGACCACAAACATCCTTATTTACATATGAAAAAACATAGATTGAACAGCCTAGTCTATATAGCACAAACAAAAAAAAAAACTTGAAACTAACCATTCATGGTAGATTTACTTCTTGAGTAACTAAAGAAGTGAAAAGTAGAGGCTTTTAACTCTGCATTGACTTCCTTCTCATTCTTAGCGCTAAAAAAGAGGAGTGAAAACCATCATCTTCCATTCTTTTATTTTTTGTTTTATTTGAACGCACAGAAAAACACATACGAAATGAACTAAAGAGAAACCTCTACTCTGATTCTTCGTCTTAGTTGAACACTTATCCTGCACACATTTCAACATGCCTCCAAATTTATTTCTATTCGGGTCTTATGATACACTAGATCAACTGGTGGGTGGAAGGAGATGTGGGAGGAGGAGGGGCATCAAATCACAAACACCTGTGCAAACAAGGCAAGGGAGAGGATTAAGGGGCAGATGGAGTGGGGATGATTATACGGAAATAGGGAGCAAAGGGTATGAGGACGCCATTACTGATAAGTTATTAACTTAATACTATCCGGCTGTTACTCGCACCCGCACCTCCATTTATTGATACTGTGGATACTATACAGAGTGGCATCCGGATAAAAAAGGCAATGCTAAGTAAAATCATTCCAAATATGGAATTTAAGCTATCCGATACTATTCTTAGTTGTTAACATTGTAATAAAGTCCGCAAAATGAGCCCCTTAGCACATTATGAATGTATTGGCGTCTATTTTCACTAGTATCAAACGGACTACCCTAGTAGTCGAGCATAGAACCAAAACCCTCAGACCATGTTCTGACCACACGGCTAAACCTGAATTCTTCCCCTTTACCCCTTCATCCAAAATGCTCTTTTTACGTAATTCTCAGATCAACCCAAATTAACCGTAATCTATATACCATCCTGCATATCATCTAACTATTCACATTTCCTCAACAATGAAGAATTTAACAATTTGCATACGATGCGTCCAAAAATTGATAAATGGGAATTAAAACCCCACAAATTGTAATCTAAACATCGGAAATTACAGTAATTTATCAAACCAAAAACACGAATGCTGACACAATTGCAAAAAAATAAAAAAAAAACAAAAAAAATCAATGAAACGAAAAGGAAAATTAAAAAAATTAAAACAAAACCCATATAATCAAATTTAAAAATAAATGGGAAAAAGATAAAAGCTCAGACCTGCGGATCTTGTTGCCCTTTCCGACTTGGTACATGCCCCAAGAGAAGGTACCGAAGGCGGCGAGGAATATGGCCACTGAGCTGGGACCCTTGTTGGGGATCCGGCGAGCGTACCGGACCGGAGCGAATCCACCTGGCGGCGGACCGTCCTGCAGAACCGGCATGTCCTTGACGCTCGCCATACCCGGTTTATTTCTTATCACTGCCTCTGTCATTTTCGGAGCTGCTTTTGCGTTTCACTGATTCAGAATCTCAGCCGAGTCTTGTTGGTTGTGCTGTTTGGGGAAGGTTGAAGGGGAAACAAAGTGAGGTGCCTTGAATCGATGCAAGGTAAACTTCAATAGCTAAGGATTTTCACATTTACCCCCTAATCTGAGAAGTTTTAACTGCTTTTTTTTTTTTGTTTTGTTTTTTTTTTTTTTTTACTGATTGGTTCACACAATAGAAAGTCTAATTTGGTATCAAATTCGTCATCCACAAAATTCGAACCTAAACCT
Source organism: Pyrus x bretschneideri (assembly GCF_019419815.1). Classification (NCBI taxonomy): domain Eukaryota; kingdom Viridiplantae; phylum Streptophyta; class Magnoliopsida; order Rosales; family Rosaceae; genus Pyrus; species Pyrus x bretschneideri. Next base: position 923,866 of record NW_025999679.1, read on the forward strand.
CTCAATTTCAGGTGAAGAGAAATATCGTCAGATCGTAGTGCTGAGTGACAAATTTTATTTTATTCAAACGATAGGTTTTTTAGATTATGTGTTAGATTAGTCACCAACGAGATTTGAACTCATACCATTATGGAAGAGCTCAACACATTTCTAATATTATGTTTTGTATATGCGTGGACATCCATTCGACTAAGGACTAATTTGGTATAGCACGGTTTTTGTTTAGACCCAATATTAAATCATTGGTTCGGGCAATTGAAGTTCTTAAGTGAGCATGATTCTAGACTAAGAGATGTTATGATAATTTTTTAATTATTGTTGAGGGGTAATATTACGGTTTTAAATCATAATTATTTCTTAATAGTTTATTGAATTATCATGATATTTTCTTATACAAGATAAATGGGATGCAAACTACATCTCCAATTTAGAAGGAAGCAATACAATTCAAATTGATCTGGGATCCTTACAGGCGTTATGTGCAACGTGTAAGGCAATTGGATGATTAGTAAACTACAAGTAGTACAATTCGAAGCCTTCGATCTGAAGGACGACAATGATTCGAAGATATCTGATGCAGTGCATGGGGAACAAATATATTTAAAGCTTTAGTGACTTCTCATTTTTTAGAATCTTTGTGACCTTCTCTTTTAATTGAATTGCCTAGTAACTATCTTACTCTTAAATATTTAGTATACCAATGCTTTGTAATTTCCCTATTTAAAGGGCTCCATATGTATCCTTAAAGTAGTGAAATTAGTGAATTAAAGTTAATCTAAGAAGAGAGAGAGTTTTCTCTCCCTTAAAATCAAGTGTGAGATTTGGTCATGTCGAGTGAATCCACGATTAGTGACATGAGTGAATCCATTGTCCCTGGTCGAGTGATTCACATGTTCTATCCCTGTAGAGATGTGAGTGATTATGTTGCTATTGGTTGAGCGAATCCCAGATTATCTATTCCTCTCTCCTCGATACCCTTGGTTCTGTTCTGCATCAAGTAGCATCAGAGTAAGCTCTTCGCTTCGGAGTTAAAAGGAAAAAAAAATCGTGTTGTTGATTCTACACTTCTTCAATTTTCAATTCTCTTTGTCCGAGTCACCCAAAAGGTTACCTATCATTGTAAAGGTCTAGGAGTCCACTTTCCAACAGAACAAACAGTGCCTCAATCAAATTTTTTTGCAGCAATTTGCTAGCAAATAGTGAAAGGTGTACGTTTTGTGCAAAATCTACAAGGCGCGGTTTCTTTTTCAACGAAGAGATATACTAGCATCTTGTTCCAATGAATAATATTCAGGTATATGAAAGCCACTCTAGTATGATATTTATGGAGGAAGATCTGTTTTATTCACAAAGAATTGATTGGAATTTACCCCCACTATATGATGAGTATTCGGAGGATGGTGTTTTGATGATTCCTATCCAAAGAGTTGCTAACGTTGAAGTGAATGTTGAAGAACATGCTTTGATAGATATTTGTAGCTTGGAAAGTTTAGAATATGAAGGATTTGGATTTTTTCAAGATGAGGAGATTGATATAGTCCAATGTTAAGTTCATCAATAAGCTACACGTATGTAAAATTGTGGTCACGACCAAGTGATGAAGGAGTTGTTCAAATTTGCTTTTTAATTCTCCAGCAAATTGTTAAAGATCAAGTTTTGGGGACATTATAACCGATGACATATCATTGGCAAGGTTGAAAACCTAAATTCAAATCAAGATTAAAAACCATACAAACCCGAGGACAAGTCTTTTCGAGAAGAGTAGAATGATGCAGTGCATGGCGAACAAATATATTTAAGGCTTTATTGACTTCTCATCTCTCAAAACCTTTGTGACCTTCTCTTTTAATTGAATTGCCTAGTAACTATCTTACTCTTAAATATTTAGTATACCAATGCTTTGCAATTTCCCTATTTAAAGGGCTCCTTATGTATCCTTAAAAGTAATGAAATTAGTGAATTAAAGTTAATCTAAGAAGAAAGTGAGTTTTCTCCTCCTTAAAATCAAGTGTGAGACTTGGTCGTGTCGAGTGAATCCATGATTACCGACGCGAGTGAATTCATTGCCCCTGGTCGAGTGATTCCCAGGTTCTATCCTCGTAAAGATATGAGTGATTTCGTTGCTCTTGATTGAGCGAATCTCAGGTTAACTATTCCCCTCTTTTCGATACCCTTAATTCTGTCATGCATCAATATCTTTTGAACTGAAGGACAATAACAATTTGATCGAAAGGATAACAATGATTCGAAGCCTTCGGTACGAAGGACAGCAACTATTCGAAGCCTTCGATCGGAAGGACGGCAACGATTCGAAGCCTTCAATTGAAAGTCGCCAGGCTTCCATCTAAGGGATGACAACAATTCGAACCCAACGGCCATGAGGGTTAGATGCGACACGAAGAAGAGCAAAGGAGAAAGTTTGGGGAGAAAGAGGAGACAAGGTCTTAAGGGTTTGAATTCAAAGCTTGGCCAAGAAGAAATTTTTCATTAAAACGGAAACACAAATAGTACAGCACGTGTTTTAATAAAAGTAGTGAGAAATTTTATTTTTTAAGTTATTAACTTTTTAGCATATATATTCCACTATTTGTATAATGACACGTAATATACCATCTTATGTACCGATTATACTGAAAAATCTCTCCATTTGAAGGAAAACGGGGTTGTCGGTTGTCCTAGGGGTACCCTGCAGGGGGAAAAACAAGAGAACAGGAAAGAGAGAGAGTGTTAGGGACAAGGATTGTCATTTTGTGAAAATGACGACGTTGTTACTGAAGTTTGGAAAGTTTCACTAAACCTTCAATATTGCTTCGTATAATTTGAAAAAAAAAAAAAAAAAAAAACAAAAAAACGTTTTTCAAAACAACATATAGCTGCTGTCGATCACCACAAGTTTCATAAGCATCTACTTTTTTTAAGTTTATCAAACACCTTTTAACATGTCATTCAGTATTACGGTTTGATGGTATCTTAATTTAAAAGTGAGACGTCTTAGGTTCGAATCTCGTAAATGATGAATTCGATATCAAATTAGGCTGCTCATTATATGACTTAACTAAACTCTCATTACCTTAGTGTAAAAATATTAATGTACTTAAAAATAAAAAATAAATTAAAATTAAAAAATTAAAAAAAAAACACCTTTAACATAAAAAATTATAAAATAAACTGCTTTTTTGAAAAGCACAACAGCCCTAAATCAGTACTAAAGTTTGCTGACTCAAATCGCAATGGTCGGTTTTGTTGATTTTTACAAAAACAAAAGTAAAAAATGTTTAAAACAAACTAAACTGCAATTAATTAGTATCAATGATGGTTTTGAATTTTTGTAAAGTGACTTAAACCGAAAGGACTAGCCACTTCAAATTTTAATGATTTCATTTTCCAAGTATTGTCTTTTTATTGGTTAAGACATTAAATTTGAAGGTTGATAGAAGCTTGAAGAGCTTTGACATGTAACCATCTTGATTAAGTTTTCGAGGTTGATGGTGTGTCGTTTTTTAGATACTTTGATGCAGGAGTGTGTTTTTGTTCACCTCCTAATCCAAGATAACCACTACCTCCCCTCCAAAATTGTACCACATGTCCATTTAACTAACTATGATTACCTTATAAATTTAATTATGTTATAGATATTCGGGATTGTGATTGTGTAAATTCTAGATAGATTCGATTGCTAGTTATTCTTTCCATATAACAATGTGTTTACTTGCAAGACAATTTATAATAAATGCACTGTGTTGGGGGGGGGGGGGGTGGAATAACAACGCACAAGAAATCCCTACAATTCTCCATTCTCTCTCTTTGGTTGCACCCCTCTATTCCCTTTTAGTTAAATAGGCAACAACACGTTATCAACATGCTCCTCCACTGCACTAAGGAATCTAATGAGGAATTTTATGCTACAAACCAGTTCATCAATATCATCACGTAATCAGGTTTTTCCAAAACGATGATCTTAATCTTGATTATTTTTTCAGCCATGATTGTGGGAACCTTCACCTAATGCATGACCTAACTTTACATTTTACAAAGTTTAGATTCTACATAAATTGTTTTTGCATTATATCCATAATTGTGCAGTTATTGTAAATTGATATTATGAAATAATTGAAAATTTTTTAATTAGGGTTCTTGAAAACCCCATCACAAGCAGCGGTTTCCAGCCGGGCCGTCGAGTAAGCATAAAACCCCATAACCCAAGCCATGAAGCCAGCAGCTCTAGGCCTGCAACCCAAAAAATCCCAATGCCATATTTGGCATTGCCACCATAAACCATCGTGGGCTTGGAGAAATCACCCTTCTTCATTCATATATGTGGTCCCTCAAACCACATATATGAAAGGCATAAAGTGAAGCTTTTCATTGTCTGTCATGAAATCGATGTAAATGATATTGATTAATTGCTTGTTTATGCTCCAGCTCCTTATAGTACTTCACTCAATTTCTCTAACATTGAGACATTAACTGGTTCAAATTTCAAGAAATGGAAGAAAGTTGCAGAGATAGTGTTGGGACTGATGGATCTTCACGTAGCGCACTAAGAGAGGATCAGCTTGCAGCTCTTATTGATGCAAGCACCGCAAATCAAAGAATCAAATTTGATAAATAGGAGAGGGCTAATAGGTTGTCTCTGATTATAATGAAGAAGGCTATGACTCAATATGTGAAGGGAGGCATTCCAAAGCATGTCAATGCAAAGGAGTTCCTTGCTGCCAATGCAAAAGGGTTCTTGTAATTTTCTCATACAACTCACTTCAATGAAATTTGATGGAGTGGAAAGCATACGAGAACATATTCTCAAAATAGCATACCTTGCTTAGAAACTCAAAGATTTGAAAGTACCTATGACTGATCAATTCCTCTTCCATACGGCACTGAATTCACTTCCCTCAAAATGTGATCAATTGAAGGTATCTTACAACACTTTGAAAGACAAATGGGGCATTGATGAGTTTATTTCCATGTGTGCTTAAGAAGAAGAAAGACTGAAGACTAATAAATCAATGGAAGTCAATCTTGTTCAATCTGAAGAAAAAAAAAAAAAAAGGAAAAAGTTCTTACATGTTGGTTCATCCAATTCTGCTGATAAAATGAAGAAGAAACTAATTTCTTCTTCAACTAAAAGTACTAACATCTCTAAAGGATCTCACAAGCAAAAACCAATAAATAGTGATATTGAAAAAGAAATTGAGTGCTATTTTTCCAAAGAAATAGGTCGTTTGAGGAAGAATTGCATTAGTTTCAAAAATTGCCTTGTAAAGAAAGGTAATGTTTTCAATATTTTTGTTTGTGTTGAGTCAAATTTGGTTTTTATTCCTCCTCAGAGTTGGTGGTTTGACACTAGATGTTCTAACCCCATTACCAATTCTTTGCAGGGCTTCTCTAAAACAAAGAAGATAAACAATGAAGTCTGGAATTTGTACCAAGCAGAATAACTTGCAAATAAAATTTAACTTTGTACAGTAGACTAGTCAAATAAGCTAGTCAACCAGTTACAAGTTAGTCATTGATATAAAGTGTAATTGCAATAAAAAATCCTGACGGACTAATATGTCCAACTAATCAGAGTTTACCTAAATTAATTTCACAACAATAATTCCTAAACTTGAACACATTTACATATCAATTCATTATGCAAACAACAATGACAAAGTAATTATGAAACAAAGTATGCTAGATTGACTAGTCAAGCTTACTAGTCAACTAAGTACAGATTCTTCAATTAATCAAGTGCAAATATACAAATTAAACTTAATTCATTACAAGTTATCCTAGTCAACAATAATTCAACTCATTTCTCATAATATGCAGTGTAAACTTGGTAGCTAACACATATCAAAAAACAACTTATACCGATGCATGAAACATATGCAAGTAAGTAATATATGTGGACGAGTTTAAGAGACAAGGAGCACAAAAACTTTTTGGCTAGAAAAACCCACCTTTGGGTTAAAAACCCAGGGACTCTCTACTGAGTCCAATCCATTAGTGTAAACAAGCTTCATACAAAGACCACACAAGCTCATTTCCTAGATTTCTATTTATAGAGTAGCTTTACCTTTGTGCAACCTTGCCTTACACAAGATGAACTCCTTCAGTCTTCACGAAGTCGCAGTTCCTCCTGAGCTCTTCACCTTATGGCATCAATATCAACACAACCAATGCAAATGATATGACAATGATGGTTATGAAAAATTTGGATTCAATGACTAATCAGTTTCTCTAGACAAATACTTGAAGGAAGAAACTGATGAGAATCCAAAACGAGTCAGCTTAAAGATTTGAAACTTGAAGAACTTGACCACAATATTGAAACAAAACCATGAAGACAATGCTACCCTCATATGCAATGATCGGGTGTTTGATGCATGAACATAGTTTTGTGGCTAGGGTTTCAATGAAGAACACATGAGGTAGCTCAAAAGCTAAAATCAACTCTTTTTTGAAAATATAAACCTGCTAGCCAAAACAAATGAGCATATAAAACGAATTTAAGTAAGTAATTTCAAAGATCGATTTAGAAATATTCGATGAAGAACATTACCCATACAATATGCTTGACGCTCCTAGGGGGTTTGAGATGTGGATGACAAACAATGTCTTTCTCTAAAGTTGATTTCTCTCAACCAAAGAGGATGAAAACCCTAGCTAAGGTTATATAGACAAATCTGATTTTTGCACATCCAACAAGGACAAAAACCACTTGTCAACCCAACAAACAATTTGAGCAGATCAAGGGCCAGAAATAGACCACCAACAAAAAGGTGTCAGTCAGCCCATGTTGGCTGTCTTAATTTATGTGCCTAGACAGCTAGAAGTCAGAGCGCAAAATTGACTAGACAATCAAACTAGACAAAATGCAACACAAATAGAGATATGAAATGTACATGAACCTTCAACCAATACCCTTGGACGCAAAATCCAGCAAGATAAACTCATAACAGAGTTGTATATTCAAAGACTATCTAAAAGCATGTGGTATCATTAACAACTTTAGACAAGGAAAGCCAAACAAATAAATCTAGACTTTGCAATCTCCTTCTTTGGCTTTCCTTGACAAAATATTCCCAAAACGTATAACTAAAATCACACAATCCCACACTCAAGAGAACATCAATCAACAGGAGAAGACCAAGTAACAACTCCTGCAGAAGAACATTTCTTGTTTCTTAGTGAAATTTTATCATGGATTAGGAAATAAATCATCATTATTTACAAAATGTGCGTAAGGTTTTGCAATGTTTTCTACCCCATTTTGTCATGACAAGACAAAGACAAGGCGGAATATCACACATAATGTCCAAATAACATAATAAATAAGCAGGAGTAGCAAAAGCATAGCGAATCAAAATTAGCAATAAATCATATAAGCATGCCCAAGCAAAATGAAATAGTAATTGGACTAGCGACAAGTAAGCGCATGTAAATGATACAACTCCCCATAAAAGATGCATGCAAGATAAAAGAATTCCCTCATATGTGATGCTTTTGACAGAAACAAACTTCCCCATAATCATAGACACGGCTTGGAAAAAAACACAACAAACAAAGGTTTAGAAGTTTGCACTTTTCTAAAGAGAAACATTGACTCAGTAGAAAAAGAGGATGTCGTCCATTTGAAAGCAGATTTGAGCAAAAGCGTGACATAATAATCCCAAGTAAAGCATAAGTGATGCAACTTATAATGTAAAGTCCTACAAGGAAAACTACTCCCCCAAAATTAGTACTCACATAAGGCAATATGACTCCCACGTAATAACCAAATGTGAAGATGGAGAACAAGGCATAATATCAACACAAAGTGATAGAATGATACATATGACCACTTAAGAGATAGTCAGACTTAGTGGTGTCAGCATAAGTGAAGGCAAGTTAGTCATATGGTGAAAACCTGAGAGATGTGACTGAGATGATTCCATGTCAAAAACAGATAAGAGCATTCCTTGCAAATTGACAATCTCAAATGACCTAAGTAACCCTGAATTTTTTCACTCTTCTGACGAGAACCAACTGCTCAACAGATAAGGAAACATGTCCATTTAAAATTGGTTGTGTGCAAGAGCACACAACAATGTACCCAAACAATTTGGACAATACACAACAAAAAATTGAGATCAAGGAAGATATACATAATCTCAGCATCAATAAACTACAGCTAACGAGACAATCCACAAGGGAATTGAAACACAAAGTAGTTTGAATATCTACGCTTCCGAGTTATGATTAGCAATTCAAAAACTTAGGAAATAGACATGCAGTGTACCTCTCAAAAGACAAATCTTCAAAGGCATACATGGACAGTAAAGCATAGATTAACACAAGCTCATAGTGCAACAATGTGCCAAGGTATAGGAAGAGGAATATGTGATAGCCTTCTTGAAATCATAGCTCCATGCGACTAGGCCCAAGGTTAATTCAAAGACTAACCAAACTTTTAATAATCTATTAAGCTTAAGAAACAACACTTCATAATATGAACAAATGACAGGACTCACAAAGGACAAGACTTCCTTCATAGATGTGAAGTGTTAGATTTCTCTCTCAAAACGCACACCCAAGTGAACATAAAGTAAACATCCACAATTAGCATACATAAATGGTTCCTATTCACATATGGATGCAGAATTGGACCAACGAGATTCATGGGTATTACTTGAAGAAGCATAGATGTTCCAATGGTAGACAATTCATTGTGGGCTGCCTTAGTTTGTTTCCCCAAAAAACATAATCCACAAACACAAGAGTCAGAGATAAAATAATGTGGTAGCCCCCTAACAACCTCTTTCTTAGATAATCTATGTAGATCCCTAGTGTTCACATGACCACATCGTCTATGAAACAACACATTTGTTTCATCAATTGCTTGGTCAAACTTTGAAAATTCACCTATTTTATAAGCATCAAGGATGTAACACTTGTCATTGAACCTTCAAAAAGCAAGCATATTCTTTCCAAATTTATTGACAATCTGGCAACCTTATTTGGAGAGGTTCACTTCATCAACCACTTTGTCACACAACTTATAAATACTGATGAGGCTTGACTTCAACCCATCCACATAATTGACATTCTTTAGCTGAGGAAGATAAGGAATATTGACAGGTCCATTTTTAGTTATTTGAATTTGTCTCCACAATCAAATACAAAGTCACCATCAATAAAGGGAGCAAGAGACAAGAAGGCAATTTTGTCTCTAGTCATGTACCGATAACCCTTATTGTCAAGATGCCACACATTTACTTTGATAACTGAAAGTGCATTGAGGATCATAAGACATTTATTAGAAACTTTCTTGATCCATTTAGAGTCTGGCTTCACATGATTTGAAGTAGATGACTGAACCAGTTGAGTAAGTCTGTTAACTTCAACGACCAGTCGAACAACCTGACCTTTCAAGGTATCACTCTTTCCAGAGTGAAGCTTCCAATATTTTGGTTGAATATGACCTACTTCATCACAATGACAACATGTGGGAAAAAACCTGTTCCCTGAGCTAAGATTGAAAATAGAAGCCATAAGTTTTGATTCTTCCACAACCTTTGTCTTGGTAGCCATAGAGCTTGAACCATTTTCAACAAAACCAATAGCACTTTTGTCGCCATATGGCTTCCCAGAACTCAGCTTTTTGTCAAATTTTTAAGCAACATTGGTAAGACTAATGATCTTGCTGATTACCTCTATCAGCATGGACAACTGCTTCAAGTTTTTCATATGATATATAGCATTGTTTGTCTTCAACACCTAAACTTGATTTAACAAGTTTTCATGAGATTTCTTCAGGTCCAGAACTTAGGCTTCAAGAGCTGCAACAACATCATCACTTTCTTCTTTATCATCACAAACAAACCCATATACTGTTAGTGCTTTGACATGACCTTCAAGAGTGACAACATTTTCAACCAGTTCATTTCTAGTTAGACGGAAATACTTTTTTTTTTTTTTTTTTTTTAATCTAGAGAGCATTAAGGTTTTTGTTAAGCTCAATATTGTTGTCTTTGACATTACAAGTCTCATCAAAGAAGGAGTTAGACTTGAGACACATTTCATCATAAGTCAATGCATGTTCATCAACATTGAGATGCACTTCATCCACTGGAGCAACAAGAACAATAGCTTTCTCCTCATCATTTGATGACCTGTCAGAACAATCAGATTCTTCACAATCGTTTTCACTCCCGGTAGACATCCGTACTTTGTTTGCACACTTAGTAACATAATGACCAATACCACCACAAGTGAAGCACGATCCAGGTTCACTCGAAAATGATGAATATCTAAGATTGAAAAGTTTTGCTTGCTTCTTGTCAAAAGACTTTTTTTTCATGTGATGAAAACTTTGGGTTTTTGGAAGAGTCTCCAGTCATTTTGGCATATTTTCCTTTGTTCTTGACAGTGTTTCTAAACTGATTAACAAACAAAGCCAAATCCTTTTCATGAGATGGATTTTTTGATCTCATAGTAGCTTTAGCTTTTTGGACTCCTTGGAAAGCAACATCATTTCCCTTTTTCCAGTCTACATCTTCCATATCAAGAGTAAAAGAATCAAGGGCAATCAAACCCTGAGTGTTCAATAATTTGAAACTTCTCACTCCAAGCAACATATTTTGTTACATCAAAACAAGGAAGGAAAGTTAGAAGAACTAGCAAATCAGTCACGATCCATGGTGAGATTCCACCTAATATAAGTAACTCCCAAGGATCACTCTATGTATATCTAGAATAAGGCTTTGATACCAATTGAAATTTGTACAAGTTATCTTAGTCAACAACAATTAAGTTAATTGCTCATAATATGTAGCTTAAACTTGGTAGCTAACACACATCAAATAACAACTCATAGGATGCATGAAACATATGCAAGTAAGTAAGATATGTGGACAAGTTAAGAGACAAGAAGCGCAATAAGGTTTTGGCTAGAAAAACCCACCTCAAGGTTAAAAAACCAAGGACTCTCCATTGAGTCCAATCCACTAGTGTAAACAATGTTCATACAAAGACCACACAAGCTCAATTCCTAGATCTTTATCTATGGAGCAGCTTTACCTTTGTGCAACATTGCCTTACACGAGATGAACTCCTTTGAACTTCACAAAGTTGTAGCTCTTCCTGAACTCTTCACCTTCTGAGATCGATATCAACACAACCAATGCAAATGATATGACAATGATGGATATGAAAAATCTGAATTCAATGACCAGTAAATTTCTCTAGACAAATACTTGAAGGAAGAAATTGATGAGAATAAAAAAAGGGGTTATTTTAAACATTTGAAACTTGAAGAACTTGACCACAAAATTAAAACAAAACCATAAAGACAATGCTACCCTAATATGTAGTGATTGGGTGTTTGATGCATGAACATGGTTTGGTGGCTAGGATTTCAATGAAGAACACAAGAGGTAGCTTAAAGCTAAAATCAATTATTTTCTGAAAATATAAACCTTCTAACCAAAACAAATGAGCATATAAACCGAATTTAAGGAAGTAATTTCAAAGATAGATTTAGAAATATTCGATGAACAACATTACCCATAAAATATGCTTAATGCTCCTAGGGGGTTTGAGATGGAGATGAAAAACAATGTCTCTCTCTAAAGTTAATTTCTCTCAACCAAAGAGGATGAGAACCCTAGCTAAGGTTATATAGACAAAAATGATTTTTGCACATCCAACAAGAACAAAAACCACTTGTTAACCCAACAAACAATCTGAACAGATCAAGGGCCATAAATAGACCACTAGCAAAAAGGTGTCAATCAGCCCATGTGAGTTGTCTTAATTTGTGTGCCTAAACAGTTGGAAGTCAGCACGCAAAACTAACTTAGACAATTAAACTAGACAAAATGTAACATAATTAGAGATATGAAATGAACATGCATGAAAAAAAATCTTTTGTGATGATGATTGTCCTTGACTAATGCCTTTGGACACAAAATCCAGCAGGATAAACTCATAATACAGTTGTAAATTCAAAGACTATCTAAGTGCATGTGTGGTATCAATTACAACTTTTGACAAGGAAAACCAAACAAATAAATATAGACTTCATGAAGTTTACATAATGTTTTTGTGGGGAATGGGAGCAAGTTTGCAGTCGAATTCATAGGCAAGTGTCAAATTAGTAATGTCATCTAGTTTTGTTTTGAGTCTAAGTCCAGTTTTATATGTACGTTCCATGAGGAGTTTAATTTCAGCATCTAAATTAGTAGAGTCAGGGATTACTTTTGTTGGAGACAACGAAAGTGTAAAATTTTACCATTATGATAATAAAGCTGTCAATTAGAAGGTGCAGGTTCATTGGATATTCAGAGAAATCCAAAGGGTACAAGTTCTATTGTTCAGATTCTCACTTTCGAATTATGGAAACAAACAATGCTTAGGTTTATAGAGGAACAAGAAATGTGTGTCTCAGTTGCCACTACACCTGAATTTGAAGAAATGAATGACAATTCATTTTACTTAATCAACAATTAACAACATTCCGTTGAATGGGGACATCCAACTAATGGTCCTACAAGATGCCATGAATGTTCCTCAGCAAGAAGATGTGATCAATACCACTACAACAGTACATAACAATGATCAAATGACAAGTGAATGAGAATGCTCAAGTTCCTAAACCAGTTAATGTCCAACCTTCAACAAACAATATCAGGAAACCCCTCAGAAATCGAAAAACTCATGCTTCCTGACTTTGTATACTTAAATGAGGCTGAAGACAACATAGGTGATGAAGATGACCCTATTTAATTTAATCAAGCAATCTCTAGTGCTTGATCAGTTTTATGGCACACAACAATGGAAGAAGAATTAGAGTCCATGAAAAAGAATAGTGTATGGACTCATGTACCAAGAAGCACATAAGTAACAAAGGTGGTGGGGTTTAAGTGGGTGTACAAAACAAAGAGGGATGCACAAGGTCAATTTGATAAGCATAAGGTAAGACTAGTTGCCAAGGGCTTTAGTTAGAGATAGGGTATTAGAGCACTTCCAGTGTTGCTAGGCTCCCCTAGGCTAGAGGCAACCAATCCTCTAAAATGAACAATAATTGCCTCTAGTAAACAGTAAATGCCCAAGTGCATCTCCACCCCTAAACTGAATAGGCAAGACAATTCGTAATAAAATATTAGTATTTTTATTTTATAAAATAATAAAAAATAATTTTATTTTCATTATAAAACAATTTATTGTATTTTTAATTAACTTTTTTTTATTATAATTTATTGTATTTTTAATTAATTTGTATTAGTATTTTATAATTTTTATTAATGGCTGACATCATCATGATGTCAGCCTTGTGTCATATCCCTTTGGTTCTGGGTTTGTGGATTTATGCCTGGTGGAGAACCTGAGCTTGCCTGGAGCCCAAGCTATTTGAATGGGCTAGAGCCAATTGCTAGGGCATTGGGTCATTTAATAGCCAATCCCCAAGGGAATTGGGGCACGCTGGACGTGCTCTTAACTACAATGAGACTTTATCTTCAGTCTCAACAAAAGACTAAATAAGAATCATCTTGGCTCTCATAGCTCATTTTGACCATGAACTTCACCAAATGGATGTCAAACTGCATTTCTCAATGGTGAATTGGAGGAAGATATTTACATACAGTAGCCACCAGGATTTGTTGAAAGGGGGAAAGAAATTATGCTCTGCAAATTAAACAAATCCATTTATGGATTAAAATAAGTCTTAAGGAAATGGAATAAGAAGTTCGATCAAGTGATGACATCTTTTGGCTTTCAGGAAAACAAGATGAATGAATGCATCTACCTAAATGTCAGTGGTTCCAAATTCATATTCTTAGTATTGTATGTGGATGATATACTGTTCTTGGCATACAACTAAGAAAATGTTAGCTGAGAATTTTGACATGAAGGATTTGGGGGAAGCTAAGTTTATTCTTGGCATTGAGATCATAAGGGACCGCAACAAGAGAGCACTTGGACTCTCTCAAAGACAATCCATTGACAGGATTGCCAAGAACTTCAATATGGAGAAGTGTTCCCGTGGGGAAATGGCCTATTGAAAAAGGAGATAAGATAAGCATTGAACAAAGTCCAAAGAATGACTTGGAAAAGGAAAGCATGAAAGACAAACCCTATGCACCCCTAGTAGGTAATCTCATGTATGCTCAAGTTTGTACAAGGCTTGATTTGGCATTTGCAGTGAGTGTGCTAGGAAGGTTTCAATCAAATCCTGGCACAGGTTTTAAGATTTGAAGAGAACAAGGGATTTTATGTTGACATACAATCATGTAGACAGTCTTGCAATTGTATGTTATACTGACTCAGACTTGCCAGGTTGTATAGATGACAAGAGATCAACCAATGGATATATATTCATACTAGCTGGAGTTGCTATTTCTTGGAAGAGTTCGAACAAAAATTTTCATTACATCCTCAACTATGGAAGCCGAGTTCATTGGTTGCTACTCAGCCACCAAGCAAGCTGGATGGATTAAAAACGTAATGAAGGGCTTGATAGTTGTAGACAACATGAAAGACCACTGAATGTGTACTGTGACAACAAGGCTGAAATGTTCTTTTCTAAGAACAACAAGGGGTCACCGGCATGTAGACTTATGGATATCAAGTATTTGAAAGTAAGAGATGAGGTGAGGAAAAGGACAATCGATATCCAGCACATAAGTAAAAAATTGATGGTAGCTGATCCGACTAGAAAAGCTTTACCAGTGGGTGTCTTTAAGAGACATGTTTTCAGAAAGGGAATAAGGGAGACTTTTGATTTAGTTAATGGGTGGGAGTAAGCACTTGTTTATCTTCTTGAAATTGAAAGTTTAAAGTGTTGCTTTATCAGTCAAGTTGGATTGTTATAAATTGATTCGTGCATTGATCTATATTTTCATATATATAAATATGTGAAGCTACATTGACAAAAATCTAGTACTGATGTATAATCAGTTTGTTTTAGGGAACTGACATTTCGATTATCAGTTCTAGTCATCATGGCTTTGTTAGTAACATAGTATTTTGAGATCGATGTGTATGTAATCATGGAGTAAAGGTATAGCTCAGACTGTGCTTTGTTTTCCATGGTTCTGCAATTATTTCAAAGTGACAAGTTGCTGGAAGGGATAGTTGCCATGAATTCTTATTGTTTTGGGGTTCTCATTGACATTAAGTGGGAGAATGTAAACTCTTATATGAATGGCAATGAGGTTTTGTGAGTTTACTTGGAAATTCAAGTAACTTGGTACTCAAGTTATTTGATTTATAAGGGATCTCGGTGCGGCGGTGCCTAGTCAAATAAGGATTGTGGAGTTTTAATTATATGCAACTAATAAGGACCCTTATAAAGTAAATACAAAGATTTAGAATTATGAAGGGACTCTAATTGATTTGATAGAGTTTGAGTTTATATCCATTCCAATAATAGGCTGGAATTGATTGAAACCCTAACTATATAAATAAGGAGAAGTCCCTGCTTCCATACTACGGTATTCTCATATATACTACTACCCTATTTTGATAGTACAGATCATCAAGAGTATTGGAAGTAGAAGACTACTTCAGTTTGTGTTCAAGAATGGTCGTGCCTGCAGTTAGCCTTCTTGTTATTCATGCAAGCGTGCTTAGACGTAAAAATCTTGTAGCATCATTATATGTAGCCCTAGGTTCAAGTTGATAGATTATGTGGAACTCTTACATCCTATAGGTTTGGCATACGGATTTTTCCTCAGAGGTTAGTTTCTATTCTGTCTTTTGTTAAAAGTACTGTTACTCATTTCCTTTGATGCTCAAAAAGTAAAATTTGAATGTTTCGACCCTTCCAAACTTTTTGGCACGAATTTTGCTTTATCCGCAGTCGACACAACAAGAATTTTAGAATGCTCTGCCATGTTCTTCCGGAAAGAGGTTTGTTGCCTCTCTTTCTCCATCATCTCCACTTTCAAAGCCATGTTAATAGCCTCTTGAAAACTCCACAGATTCTGTAGCCCAATCTTTTCTTGAATGGAGGGTTGCAGTCCATTCACATACATCGCAACCTTCTGATTTTCTTTCTCCGTCGGATGATTTTGCTCAACTAGTCGCATGAAATCATTCGTATAATCTGTCACGCTTCTATAGCCTTGGACACAGCTGATGTACATACGGTACAAAAGTTGTTTCATAATCCGTAGGTAAACGATAGTACATATGGTACACATCAAGAGCTACTTCATTTTTCTCCACGTGTGAATTTGATTATTTCCTTGCCTCTGTCAGGTGTTTATGTAATATCCCAACAAACAACGATAGTTGCTTTGAGACAGAAGGCAACCATCTTCACCATCTTTGTCTCGAGGACCTACATGACGTCGAAGAATCTCTCTACCTCCACTGACCAATCCAGGAAGTCTACGATTGTCGGTC
Source organism: Pyrus x bretschneideri (assembly GCF_019419815.1). Lineage (NCBI taxonomy): Eukaryota > Viridiplantae > Streptophyta > Magnoliopsida > Rosales > Rosaceae > Pyrus > Pyrus x bretschneideri. The sequence goes on from NW_025999679.1 coordinate 940,243, forward strand.
GCTGCAAAAGTTGGAATGTCTGCCTTAATCCAAAAATCATCAAAGTTGTTGCAGTTTTGATGATTTGGATTGTTAAACTGGGGCGGAACGCCCTGATTATTGCCTCATGCAGATCTTCGGTTATTTGGACCGAGGGCTTGGAGCAACATCTTGCAAAGATCTTTGAATTGCGCAGTGAAATTTGCAATCTGTTCAGTTTGAGCATCCAGGTCCGCTCGAGTGATAGGGGTAGATTCACAATCACGATCACCCATGGATAGATAGGACAATCAACGATGCCAAAACGGGAGAAACCCACTCTGGTACCAATTGACATTAGCATGAAGCGATCAAAAGGTTTCCAATGTAATCCCTTGTGGAACGAAGTTTGGAATCTAACAGAAATTTGAGAGAAATCTCAAAGGTTGTATTTGATAATTCTTGAATGATTGCCATTGATACATCTAGATGACTTAAATAAAGACTATAAACGTTTGGAACAACTTAACTGACTTCTAAGAATTAAAACAACATTAAATAAACATTAATCAGATGACATACGAAGAGTCCGAATTTTATTATGAAACTTTAAACATTGTTTTGAAGGCTGAAACAACCCCGGATGGCCAAAATCTATCGTATGTCACATCAAAGTGGTGTGTTGAACTTGTGGCGTCGTTCTAATTCTGAAAAGGTATAACAGGCCCAAATCACAGCTCAGATGCGAAATCAACAAATTCTCACTGGTCTTTTTGTCTTCATACGATCTATTTCCCCTTCAATCTATTCTGTTATTTGTTCTACATCATAAGATAGACTGTTTTCTAGCAAAACCTACACAGTCGCAAAATGTAGACATTCTTTTTCTATTTTTGTTTTTAATCTACACATTCTTTTTCTATTTTTTTGTCTTCTGACAAATAGAGATGTGGCGGGACCCTTTTTTGTTGTTGCATCCTGCTGTTTTCTCTTAACTTGGTGCTGCTTTCGATCAGGTGCTGCTCTTTGAAGATATGCTAGACTACTCGTTATGTTTATCCATTAGTAAGCACAACTTGGCTTTAATTTAATTCTTCTTTTCCATGCCCTATAATAATTTGTTCAGTACTGGTTGGCACATAAAAAGTAATTAATTGGGTTTGATAAACTCCAATTGGAACTTAAACCTTGCAGTCTTGGAGAGACACAATGATATGATCTAGATCGTGGTGTTTGTTTGGATATAAGTAGTTAAATGTTTGATTATCTCCTAATACGCACATAGTTTTAAAAGCAATCAAACAAGGAAAAATTATGTCCATGAGTTCTACCTTAATGCTAGTGTGGTCCAGTAGAGATTAAGTACTAACAGAATCTAAAGTTTTAATTTTTCTTGTGGTACATACCATTAAGTGGTTTGAAAAATCAACAATTAAATTTTGCATATATGAATTTAATGAATTTTGATAACGATTAAATTAAATTTGCAGAAAACCCGTATACAATCCCTTAAATTTAAATGCCATCATAATATCTTACTATCTTATAATAGTATTTTCCGACGAAAGCAATATTTGGATTGAGAGTTCAAAGACTGGATATTAGATACAATGACATATACTCTCAACAACTTTTTTAAGTCTTGTGACCTTTGCGGATATATACTTTCATGTGTTTGAAAGAAAAAGTCATATTTTATTTTGTTTAATGTGAATATAGTGTTCACATCAAAATTCAAATAACTTTGATGAAAGCTTATGGCTCAGAAAAATTTGTATCTTGGTGCTGCATTTAAGTGGGGCAGCATGCATACATATGGTGTGATATTTTGTAACCCCAATTCATCTTGCACGCGTGTGTGTGTATATGTTGTGTGTGTGTGTATATATATATATAATATTGTGTGTGTGTATATATATATATATATATTTATATAATTAAACCAAGTGATCATAGTATATTAGGTTATGTTGGAAATTGAAATAGAAAGGAACGAAGTTACCCGAAAAAATTTAGAAGCCTTGAGTGGTGAATGATTCTTGGGATGAGTCGCGGACTAAATCGCTTTCTTTAAGACGTTTGGTGGCTCTGCCCAAAGTGTGCAAGCAGTTCACAAACACCACGTCGTCCCCAGGATAAAATAGCCCAGAACCTTTTTCTGATAAGATTCTTCCTTGCACACCGGAAGAAACTTCGAACTTACACCTTTCCAATATGTTGCTTTTAAATCAATATATGTAAAACTTTTTTCCTTTCATATATTTTCTACCATTCATCTGACTAATATATATATATATATGTAGAAATAGACGTTGGAGGATGTGAAACCGTAAGAAATCAAGGGAGTTTATGGGGGTGTAAAACGGGCAATCAAAGGAGTTATTACTGGTGCAATGCTGAAGGAAATCAAAACAGACAAAAAATAAAAACCACAACAGGACAATCAAAACGCGGAAATAAAAACAAAACGGTTTGATTGCATAACTCCTTAATTCAAAATCAATTAACTTTTAATATTGATAATAAAGCAAAACGTTATGTATATAATATTGGTAGTAAAACATAAATATATTTAAACAAAAACATATTTACTCCAACAATCCCCCACTTGTTTTTGTTTAAAACTATATATCAAGCAACATATCATAAAGTTATGCATAAGTAAAGGTGTTTCTTAACTTGCTCCTGTACGTAGTGTTAGTGATTCAGATTATACTAGAGTAACTTAGAGTTTTGAACTCTATCTCTGACAACACCATGCACATAACTTTATTAAGGTGAAGTTTAAAAAGCCAGGACATTACGATCATGTGCTTGTATCCCAGTATAGTGAACGCTCTAGAAACTTGATCAAGATTTCATAGGAAGCGGCTTCACTTCCACATTCACATAGGTAAGACTATCAAGGTTATTCTTGTAGCTAGATATCCCACTCAACATAGAGTATAGACCTTACTAAGAGAAAAAAAAAATCTCAACCTAAAAACGCTTCAGGATGTCATGCTTCTTTAGGGATAGACATGGAATAATATTTCAAATTAAAATTAGCAAGACTTCACTCATATCATATGTGACTTGTTATTACCCTTTGAACCTATTTCTTGGGATCTCCAGTCTATAGGTTGGGTTGCTATCACAAATAACTCAATTTTCTACGGGCTTTAGTCCCATCCCTTTCAAGGTTTTCCAAACCTTTTCTCGTGCTAGTCCTTTCATCAAGGGATCAGCCAAGTTTTCTTCAGACCGTATATGATCCACTCTTACAACTCCATAAGAGATTACGTTGTGCTATCAAAATGGATCAAAACTGCTGGAATCGGTTTCTCCCATAAAGGGGTATCTAACAGTAGGTTCATAAATTTTAGAAGAATTAGAACCCCCACTATTTCGAAGATTAAAGGAAATTTATTCTTATAAAAATCAACATCAAGTGACTTAATTATGACATTTTAATAGGATCAACATTCAATTTAAACATTCCATCAGTAGCATATCCCTTTCCCACAAAAACCCCATTTTTAGTAAGAGTATACATATCTGCTCCAATGGTTTAAGTGAATCCAGCCTTGTTGAGAAGAAACCCCAAGACCAAATTCTTCCTTATCGCTAGAGTGTGCATCACATCTTTCAATATCACGGTTTTTCCAGAGGTGAACCTCAACTCCACCTCTCCAGTACTAGTAACATCAGTTGAGTGCGAATCACCCAACAACACCTTCCCTCCCTCAGTCACATAATAGGTTTTGAAATGGAAACGATCATAGCAAACATGGCGAAAAGTGCCAGTGTCCACCCACCACCCTTCGGATCCATCAACTAGGTTGATTTCTAATATCATTGCAATCAATTGCTCTTCAACAAGATTTGCCTGAGAAGTAGAGTTTTCGTTATAATGCATGGCAGATTGAATACGTCTTAAAATTGTTGGAAACTGAAATAGAAAGGAACAAAGTTACCCGAAAAAATTTAGAAGCCTTGAGTGGTGAATGATTATTGAGATGAGTCGCGGACTAAGTCGCTCTCTTTAAGACGTTTTGTGGCTCTGCCCAAAGTGTGCAAGCAGTTCACAAACACCAAATCATCCCCAGGTAAAACAGCCCAGAACCTTCTTCTAATAAGATTCTTCCTTGCACACCGGAAGAACCTTCGAACTTACACTTTCCGATATGTTGCTTTTAAATCAATATATGTAAAACTTTTTTCCCTTCATATATTTTCTACCATTCACCTGACTAATATATAAAGAAATAGACGTTGGAGGATGTGAAACCATAAGAAATCAAGGGAGTTTATAGGGGTGTAAAACGGGCAATCAAAGGAGTTAATAGTGGTGCAATGTTGTAGGAAATCAAAACAGACAAAAGATACAAACCACAGCAGGACAATCAAAACGTAATTCAAATCGGAAATAAAAACAAAACAGTTTGATTGCATAACTCCTTAATTCAAAATCAATTGACTTTTAATATTGATAATAAAGCAAAACGTTATATATATAATATTGGTAGTAAAACATAAATATATTTAAATAAAAACATATTTACTCCTACAGGTTATATATCATTATATTTTATAATTGTTTACATCAAAGTGTATATCACTTATTTTAAATTAAAGTCATTTTCTTTCTAAAGAACTTAATTTCTTCTAGTTCATTGTTATAATCAAACTGGCACTACTACAATATTACCTTTAGGTGTCAGATGATGGTAGTGGTTTAATAAGCCATTATGTCAGATGAAAGATATCTGACACATCATTCAGTTAGTGTCGCATAACAATGAAATCATGTCGGATGCAACCACCATAAAATTATTATAACCGCTAGTATTTTTGAATTCTTTTTTTAAAAAATATTTTTGACAGATTTTGGCGGTTTTTAAGTTAATGATGGTGGTTATAACCAACAGAAATTGACTATTTTATTATTTTAGTTTTTGGCTATTATTATTTTAGTATTTTTCTGTTATAACCGACATAAATTGACTATTTTATTATTTTTACGCCAAAAATTTTTCAATTTGTTGTTCATTCAAATTTCTTCTTCTTGCTCATCTATATTTTACTCATTTACGTCTCTTCATTAAAAGAATGTTGTCTGATAGAGATTGTTTGCCTGAATCTTGTTAAAGGCAAAAAAAGTTCTAAATGACTTGTCTCTGTTAATACTAGGACTGCGCAATCCTGGGAAAGAGATTAATGTGTACATGCGTCCATTGATTGACAAGTTGAATGAGTTGTGGGAGGTGGGCACTCCCACTTATGATGCGTATTCCAACCAAAATTTTACGATGAAGGATGTTGTCTTATGGGAAGTGATTTTCCAGTTCATGGAATGTTATTAGAATGGAGTACACATGGATATAAAACCTGTCCACATTGCATGCATGATAAAGAATCTATTTACTTACCGGCGAGTCGTAAGATTTGCTATTTGGGGCATCGACACTTTCTTGCTGATGATCATGGGTTTCAAGGGCAAACCACATCTTTTAATGGTTGGCGAGAGCATCATAGTGCACCAAGGTAGTGGACTGGTTTACAATGTCTTGAAGAGCTTTCTACGTTGAGATTTACTTTTGGAAAACCGAAGAAAGATGCTTCGGTTGGGCAACGCAGAAAACGAACTGAGAGCAGTACAAGTAGTAAGAGTCAGTGGAAGATGAAATCTATTTTTTATGAACTACCTCACTGGAGGTATCTATTGATTAGACACAATCTTGATGTTATGCATACAAGGGTTGGCGTGGAAGAGACTCCATTTCACAAAGTATTACTGTTGCATAACAAGTTCACTAATTTTGTCAATGACAACGATGACCAAACAGAAGTTGAAATGGAATAGTTTTATTATTTACTTTACACTTTTTAATTATTAATTAGACTATATTTCAATTTGTGTGGTGACTTTTATTTAAAATATTTTAGTTTGTGTGGTAAAATTTAAAATGTTATATTGGTTAAAAAAAAAAATACATGGTTTAAATATTTTTTTTTTCCACTCATGGCCTTGTCGGATATAACCAACACGAACAGAGCAAAATTCTAGACTGGAAATTTCCTGCGACTTTGATTCAAAAAAATTAATGGCGCATAAAATCCGATGGAGGAAAATTTTGTGGTGGTTTTTGGTTAATTTTGTCGATTATAACCGACATTAACCTGACATGCATATTAAAAAGGCTGGCGGTTTTTATTCTGGTTGTCGGTTATAACGACAACATTTATTACCCTAAGTTAAAATATTTCAATTTCCCATTTTTACTTCAGTCGTTCCTCTTCTCCTTCCCATTTTCACTTCCAGCCATTCTTCTTCTCCCTCCCATTTGTACTTCTTCCTTTCTCAGCTATTTTTACTCCTCCTTCCTTTCTTAGCCATTTTTATTCCTCCTTCCTTTCTCAGCCATTTCTATGGAGGAACAAAATGAAGGCCATGAATTCCAAGAACAAACTAAAAACAGTACGTTTTAAAGTAATTATATTGTGAGCTTTTTCTTTGTTGTTTTTGAAATACATAACAAATGTTTGTTTTTCATTAATAAGGAGCAACTCACCGTAGAACTCGCGGAGCTGCTATTCTGAAGTGGAAAGAGAGAATTTTGTTCACTTGATTTGACAGGGAAATTTGTTAGTGCAAATGTTGTTGAATTTTCAAAATTAATAGCCTCTGAGGTTAAGGATCCAAGAAATCTTCCATTGAAGAGGGATTGGCGCTTGATTCTGGAAAATGATAAGGAAGTTTTGTGGGAAAGAATTAAAGTATATATTTTCGTTTTTAACTTCTATATTTCAAGTCTATATTTCGGATTTGTACTAACATGTATGTTTTTATGAATATAGGGGAATATTATTTTTCTTAATGAAGACTATGATAGAATGCCACTGATTCGTAACATGACTCTCCACATTGTTGATCATTCATACAAGGAATACCGGAATGATTTAAAAGTAGATTATTATACCAAAAGACAAGAGCATGAGCACTCAAAACCTCCCCCTGGTGTCGATGTTGGTCAGTGGGCCAAGATGGTAGCTTATTGGGAAAATCCTAGAACAAAGGTAAAAAATTAATGATTTTATATTTCGTATTGAAAGATGTTTGTCTTATAAGGTTTTTTTTTTTTTTTTTTTACTTTTTAGGAGGTGGCAGAGAAAAACAAAGTTAATTGGGAGTTAAAAACTATGAACCATACAACTGGTTCAAAACTTTTGCTCGGGTGCACAAGGAATATGTATTTGTTGCTAATTTGTAATATATGTAGTGTTTTCATTTTTTTTGATTTTCAATCTCGTTAATATGTATTTTTTGTTCTCTTTTAACATATTTAAAGAAGAACAAGCATGGAAAGGAGCCAAATCCCATCTCTTTTTTTCAAGCTACCCTTACCTGGAAAGATGCTTTTGGATTGATGAATCGTCACAACAAAGAGGGGCAAATGATTTATAAATCTATTCAGATTACGACTACTTTATGTGTCTAGTTATGTATTATGGCAGATTCAGAAGACAGTATTGTAGGTTAATTTATATTTAATGTCTACTTTATGTGGTATGGCAGATTCTGACGACATTATTGTAAGTTAATTTATATTTGAATGCATATTATGTTTGTTATGAGCTTTGTTTATTTTATTCACTCATTAAGTATTTATTGTCACATATATCCAACACAGGTTCTATCGGTTTTAGAGCCTTAACCGACAGAAAATTTATTTTCTTATGTTGGCAATTCTATCGCTTATTATATTCGCCACTGCATCCATTTTCTATCGGATTTTGCTTAATATCCGATAGTAATACACGTTTCTTGTCGGTTATTATAGCGACACTAATAAATAGTTTCGTAGTAGTGTGGTACCAAGTTTTTACTAAATAATTATCGTATCTTACGAATATACTTTTTGTTTACTTTCGTCATAACTAGAAAAGAAATGATTTGTGCATGCCTGTTGTAAACAACATGTTTAGTTTTTACCTTTAAAATGATAAAAATCACATAAGAATCAAGAGATATAAATAACTAGGTATGCAAAAAAAAAAAAAAAACATTTAAAAAATTATGTATGTTCCACTGTAAGCTAATTATACATACCTACATTTAGTGTATATTCACGCACCAGTTTATTGTAAGAAAACAAAATAGAGAAAATAAAATACCATAGTAAAGTAGGATATTAGATACCATAAAACAATTTATTTTTATTCATTCACCAAAAGAGTTTGACTCTCGCTTTATAAGAAAACAATTGTTAGGTTCACTCTCCATGTCGTATCAGTACTTTCTTTAATTTACTGAATCCTATTCCTAAACAGGCAGAAAAAATATCGTGTATATCTGTATTTATGGTAATATACTACGTAGTATATTGGCATACCATTATGACGTTATCATTCCAAGCTAGTGAAAATGATTTTAGTTGTTTGAGGCCACCTTTAAAAGAATGGCTTGTATTTGGCCTGTATTTAATTCGATCATTTCCACCATACCCTCACACTCAACATGAAGATCCTTACCAGCATTTTGCTTATTTTTGCTCTTGCATTCGTCGTAATCTGCATGTCAATACTAGAACCCCAGAATTTCTACAGCACCGAATACAACGTTCGAGTCGTCAATGGCTTCACAAACAACTCGTCCTTGCCGTTGGTGATTTGGTGTGCATCACAGAACAGTGATCTTGGTGGACGGGCGCTTCAGGAGCATGACGATTTTAGCTGGAGCCTGAGGACCAGTCTTTGGGGCACTACTGACCTTTTCAAATGTACCATGAAATGGGACCGAATAAGGAGGAGTTTTGAGGCGTTTAAGGCTTCGAGGGATATTCAGAGGTGCGGTCCTTTGAGGAAGTGTTCTTGGTTGGTCAGAGAAGATGGGTTTTATTTCAGCAATGATGAAGTAAATTGGAAAAGAGATTTTTCATGGTTGTAAGGTATAATTAGTATTTCAGAGCAGTAATTTTTATAATTTGCAAATTGCATGGATCTAGTACTTCAATATAATTTAAAGGGTATGTGTTTCGGGGGTTTCTTTTTTCTCCTTTTCTATTCGATATTTTCATGTTGCTTTGCTAAGATACAGATGAAAACCACGTTTGCTTTTTGGAAGTTTGGTGCCCCAGAATGCCAAAATCAGTAATCTTGGGTCTTTTGTGGAAAATAATTGCAGAGTTTTTTCCCCCAATATACAACTTTTTTTATCCACTGATTTTTCTTTTATTTTTTTAATTCAAATACTAGAAATAAACAAATGCACACACGAGAAAAAAGATGTGTATGAGAAAATCACTTCACTACTAGAAATTTTGACTTCACCGATAAAATTAATTTGTCGGCAAAAGTCAAAATTTGTCGCCAAAGTGTCTTTCCCAACAAAAAAGTTTGTCAACAATTTTGTTCGCTAAAAGCATGTCGCCTCAAGAATTTTCCCAACAAAATTTGGTATTTCGTCAGCTAAGATTCAACTTCACGACAAAATCCTTTTTGTCAGCATTTCCATCTTTTGACAAATATTTTTGTCGGTACAAGCTTTTTTAGCCGACAAATAATACGTTTCAATCTACAAAATGTGTTTGTTGCTATGGCTATTTCGTCGGCACAGTCTTCTCTCTCCCGACAAATTGGTTTCGTCAAGAATACATTTAATTTATAAAAATAAAAATAAAATGCTTTAATGCTCAGCTATTACATATGCATATCAAAATACAATACACAAAATTGTTAAGAAGTTATGTTTTATTGAATGATAAATGTTGAATGTACAAAAGCATATCTACAGTGCTTATACAAAAGCATCATAGGTGAAATCATAAAAACAAAATTGAAGGAATGTTACAAATGAACCAACCAACATATATCAAAAATCACTCTGCCTGAAATGTTCATACAAAAGCTCCGATTGCCTTGGTTCTCTCGTCCAAACTCTCATGTAACTCAAACTTGAACTTCTTGTATCAAACCAGCTTGAGTCTGTTGAGGTAGTCATAGTATTCATAAATTTTGGTGTCTATGTCAAAGTTCACCTGAAAAGAATTGTCTCCAAAGATAAATTTCAACACACATGGCAATTGAAAACAATTCAGACCATTCTAAACAACAACAACAAATTGTCTCCAAATCCAATCTTACACATTAACTAGCATGCAATTAAAAACAGACCATCATAATTGATTTAAAAATACCTAATCTAAAGAGTTCATAGATTCTGATTTTTCAAATTCAGAGTAAGATAGTCTTATTCATTATGTATTCCTAATAGCAAGTGTACCGTAAAATTGATTATAAATAAATATTTCTACTCACAGGGATATCTGTAATAAGGTATTTTTTCTGTATCAAACTTGAATTTCACTTGCATCTTGGATGAGAAAGCATGTACCAGATGCATACATTCTTAAAGGCCAAGACAACAGCTCATCCAAACCTTGAAATCAACATTTCAAACCACTTGCCATTTGAGAAGTTCTCTTTAGTCCCTGAATAAGATGTAAATCACAATGAATAAAAGGAGGTACAAAAAGTTACACAATAATTTTTTTTTTCTTCTTAGTACAACGATATATTTTACCCTAAGGGGAGGGAGAGGCTAAACCACACAATGGGCAACCTAATTTGACATTGAATTTTCCATACACAAGATTCGACATGAGACCTCTCACTTACAAGTGAAGAGGACTACCACACACTAGGCTTGCACTTATTTGAGCTTAATAAAGCCATGCATAAGCCAACCAATGAACTTGCAACACCAAAACCCCCCAAATAGTACCAGAATTTTTGAATGTGCAAGGAATATACAAAAAAATAAATTGAAGCCATAGTCAGCCCCATCTCTCCAAAAAAAATCAAAACCCAGGCCACAATCAAAATCCCTAAAACCTGACCCCTAAATCTAATTTGAACAAATAGTATAGCATCAATTGAGGGAAAAAAACAATCAATAGGTGAATGCACAACACGCCTCAACCTCATACTCCAAACATACCTTCAATTCCATACCCAATCAAAATGTAAAATATATCATTCAATTTACACCCAATACAAAAAGAAGAAGAAGAAAAAAATAAATAAAAAAAAAAAAAAACAAACAAACAAACCATTCAATTCAATATCCAATTCTAGGTCAAAAATCAAAACAGGACCAAAAACAAAACTCCACTAATAGTGTAGTTATCCAAATCTCCATCACAAACCTTCTATTATCAAATTCGACGAGAAATTTTGGGCCACGCACTGCAACAACAAGGTGCACAATGATAAATATGAGAAAGGGAAAGAGATGAGCAACAAAGATGAGAGTGAGAGATGAGAAAGACCAATTGAAAGCCACCTACCTTTCAAAGGAAAGAGAGCGCAGATTCGAGTCCATGAGTGAAGGCGGTGAGAGGGATATGAGAAACCAGAGAGAGAGAGAAGCATGATCGATTAAGAGAGAAGGAGCAGCATGAAAGTTAAAGAGAGTTATCGCAATTTATTTCCTTAATTAATTAGGCTTAGGAATTTAAAAAGTCCTAATCGTAAAAAATTTAGAGCTAATTTGGATGTACTTTTAAAATGACTGAAAACACTTTTGATGAAAATGTTTTTAGAACCAAGTTTTAGTAAAGATGCAAGTAAATGTTGAAAAAACACTTAAATGCCTCCTGGAAGAAGCACATAACTGATACTTTTTGCAGAAAGCACTTTAAGTGCTTTTGGAATCTAAAAACATTTTCTCTAAAAGCGTTTTCAATCAATTTAAAAGCACATCCAAACGAGCCCTTAGTATTCAAATGTAAATTTTAAAAAGGAGGGAAAAATCCCACCAAATCCTGCCCAACAAAGCCAAGTTCTCGGCTAAGAACTTCACTATCGACAAAATATTTCGTAGGCAATAACACTATGTCGTCTGGAAGAGTTTGCCCCAAAATCTTAACCATGGTATGCACGTTTAGCTGAAAAAGCAAAGAATTTGTCGAGTGAAAGTTGTTGTGCCGACAAACTCTTACTTAGTCGGCTTAGAAATTGTCGGCAAAATAATATTTTCTAGTACTGCTTCCTTATATGTTAGCAAGGTAGCATTTGAAATATTTTATCCAACAAGATTCTCTTCGGATTTTCTTTGTGAGGATCATGAGAATCCGTAAATCATGTTCGTTCATCGTACATTGCGTGATCAGTTTTTGTCGGGTACTGTTTGTGCTTAATTTTAAATAAAAAATTTAAAATGATTTATGATCCACGATATACGATTCATGAATATCTGAAATCCTCACAAAAAGGATCCGACAAGGATCCGGATTCTTATTTTATGTTAGAAATGACTGTAGTGGAAATTTGGTTCGTTTATAAAAATATTAAAAAAAAAAAATAATTTCCTACAGTAATGCAATAAAACAGTACTTTTTTCCTGTAAGAAATTGCAATTGAAAATACCGCTTAATGGTTATGTTAGTTCGGATTTTTAGTTGCTCCAGTCTTCCTCTGTGGTATTTTATTTTCTGTCTGCAGTTAAACCGTACAAGCAACAAAATATCTTATGACCAATCTATTAGAAAGAAAAAGCCAACGGAAAACAAAAGACTATGTGCCAAAACAGATACTAATTAAGATCGCATAGGTTCAAAAGAGTACAATTTCATCTTTACATGCATGCCATTTATATTTGATTGTTTACATTAGTAGACAGGGGTGAAACTAGCATGGGATCATTGATTATCTTTGATCTTTTAACAACTTCAAAAACTTCATCTATATTTATTTGTGTATTATATTTGACCCTTATAAACAGTTAAGAACTAAACTACAACCTGCTCATCCTACTTCTTCTATTTTCTTCAATCATATTTGTCTTCCTTCTCTCTTCTTATGAGAGATTCTATTGTGCGATTCATGTGCTCGATGAGATACTTTAGTTAAAAAGTCTTGGTAGTCTTCAATATTAATCCACAGTATCCTGCATCACCCTCAGCAAGCCTCGACATAGATAATAATAGTTGTCAATATATGTTGGCATAAACTTTCGGCATATGTTGACAGGAATTGGCAGGTGTTTACTATGTGCTCGACGAAATAATTCAATAAAGCATTTTTGGATAATATTATATATGACCCTATTATTTGAAAATTCTGATTATGTCACTGTGTGCAAAGTACTGCAGCCCAGCAATATATTGTTGCATGCCACCAAATTAGTAATTAAACAACCCCAATTTTTTTTTCAAATTAGTAATGAACTCTGGGATACATTTTCAAGGGCCTTTTACCATGACATTTTCTTTTTCAACACCTCAATTTTCGGATTGCTTCTCTAGCTACGTAAAAAGTACTCATGCTCAGAAGTGCTCATGTTATATATTTTTATTAAATATCCAAATGTCTTTTCTTTTGGTGCTCGTCGAGAAAAGTTTTTTATAACCAAAAACACTTTTAAGTTTTTGAATCGAACACAATCAGAAGCCTTTCTCATCGCTGGAAATGTTAGCATACGCTTCTCCATTAGTTGATTTTCACTTCACGAGAACTCTCATACGCGTCATCATCACATTGCTATGTGTCGATTCAAAACCTTGTGTCTGGCTTAGTGGTACAAAAGCAAGTCTATCTCTTCCACCAAATTGCATGTATCACTTATCAGTGCACAAACAACATTTGGCATGTTCAATCCCAACTACGTACCTTTCAAAGATAGAGACAATTCATTTCTTGCACTATATATCAGGTTTTTCCTTTAATATCCGTATGCAAATTAAAAGTTTCTTTCCGACGTTTCTTTCTAATCGACTGTTCCCTTCACAGTGTATTTCCACTCCCATAACATAATTCGAGGTAATTATCTTTCTCTCAATCATGCATGCTTTGAATACAAGAAGCGATAAGTTCAGATGTCTAAATATTAAAAACCTTGAAATCGATTGAGTATCCATCTCAATAATACAACACCATAAAAAAAAAAACACCCTTTTTAGATCAAAGAATTTAATTTGTTGGGCAAATAAGATTTTGTCGCCTATTGTTTTGGTCGACGGATTTTTTTTTTTTTTTTGACAATATTAGTCGGGCAAATGTCGTCGAACACACGTTATCCAACAAATTTTAAAACTCTGTTGAGCAAATACTTTTTGCCCGACAAAATTACTGCTCACAATTACGTCGAGCCAAGTGCGTTGACCAACTTGGCTCAATGAATCCAACTTGCCCAACAACAATGTTTTGTTACTGAAACCCATTGTTGAATTGGAATAAAATCTTAAACGAAGAAAAAAGTACAATTTGTCCGATGAATTTTAAAGTTGTATTTTTAGAAATAAAATAATACTTTACCCAACGAAACAACCGTCAAGCAAGAAAAAAAAAAAGGACAAAATAATTCGACAAAATTTTCGTCGGCCAAACTTTTAATTTTTTTTCAATTCGTAATTTACTTGTGTTTAATTTAAATAAATTAATTAGCTTTAATTATATTAATCTCAAAATAAATTATAGTATTTAAAAAATATTTAATTATATTAAAGCTGAAATATTTGTACAAAAGAATATAAAATATCCTAAACTAACTACTCTTAGGGTGGTTGCTGGGATGGCAGCTGGAGCTCACTTAGAAGATCAGGGAGGCGAATGTCAGAGGCTATCGTTGCATGGGCCATATTTTGCATGTTTCCCTAAAACTCATCCTCCCCTGGCATGCAACTTCTTCCCGCTACGACCTAGTGATCAACCTCGATAACGACATTTATAAAAGTAAAATTACAATACAGAAACAATGATTACAAAAATTTACATTAATACTAATCAATCACAGTAATTTCTAAGGTTATATTAAATGACATTATTTCATAAAAATTGCAAAATATTTCTAAAAGTTCTAATATTCCTAAAAAAATAAATAATTCCAAAAACTCCTAGCTACAAACTTATAATAATTCTAAAAAAATTTCAAATATATCTAATATTTTCTAAAAATTTATAATATTTTTAAAATTTCCTAATAATTCTAAAAATCTTAAAGTAATACTTCATAGATAGAAAAAATTAGAAATACAACCAAGCCCATCCCACCCACCTAAGCCCACCCACCCCACACCCCACCCTCACTCAGCTCGCACCCAGCCCTTTTCCCTTCCTTAAAAGCCAACCTCTACCCCTTCCTAGCACCCAACCTCTTCCCTTCCTCAAAACCTAGCCCTTTCCCTTTCCCCAAAACCCCCAAATTCTTCGTCGTACGCACCCCCACCACCATCCACAAGCCCTTATCCTGCTGTCCCCTTACCCGAGCCCTTTCTCCCACCGCCTTCCCCCTGCCTAAATCCTAAACCTTGTTGTGATTTACGACTCAAAATTAGGATGATTGTAAATTAGGTTTGAGTTACCATTTCATTTTGGTGTCATATTTGAGTTTGGAATTGATTTCTTGGTTGGATTCCTTGCTTGGTGGAGAGTTTTTTATTTTATTTTATTTTTATTTTTATTTTTATTTTTGTTAATACCTATTTGATTAGGAATTGGATTTACTTCTAATTAGAATTCGGAATCTCATCGTAACCTAAGTCCTATGCATTATAAATAGGACCTTAAGGGTAGTTTATTTTGTGTGTCTCACCTTGGTTTAGAGAGTTTTTTCTCTTTTGGTTTTGGATGGGGATGACATTTTGGAGTCATGAATGTGGCAAATTTGTGGGAGTTCATTTGTGGCTTTGAGAGTTAGAGAGTAATTTGGGATAATTTTCTCTGCTCTTTTAAGGATCTCTGCTTGTTTGGTTAGGGTTTGTAATTTTTGGGATTTATATTGTTAGAGTTAAACTCTTTCAATCTCCGTTTGTTTTGTAAAATTCCTTGCCATGTTTCGCATGTGGACTTAAGTTTTACATCCAACCATGTAAATCTCTTGCTGTCCTTTGAGATTTTTGTTTTTAGCTTTCGCCTACGACATTGATATTTGGTACTTTTGTTAGAATTCACTTCGGCTTGCGCAAAAGTACAAAAAGTGGTATTAGAGCTCTAGGTTTTAGCTTGGGCTTTGCCTTCCAGTCATAATTAAGTTGCGCTTTGCTTTCCAGTCATGATGAAGTTTTCTGTGTTGTTGACAAAAAAATTTAATTGAAGAACGTGACAAGAGGAAAGATTTTGAGAGTTTGTATACCAAATCCTTGGTTGTCTTTGAGGCAACATTTGTTCAATCTACATTGTCATAAGGTGGAGTTTGATGTCCGAGACTTTGAGGAAGTGATTTTTGGTTCGTTTGTTCGAGCATTGCATAGATTTTTTGAGCCGTGGTGGATATCAATTTATGAAAGAATTTGGTGCATATTTTCATTTGTATTTTTGTATCCCATATTGAAGTTTGTATTTGATTTGGAATTTTGCTAATTTCTCACCGAGGTGGAGATTGTTGTGATTTCGACTCAAAATTAGGATGATCCAAAAATTAGGTTTGTGTTACCCATTTCGTCTGGGGTCCTATTTGAGTTTGGATTTGACTTCTTGGTTGGATTTCTTGCTTGGTGGAGAGTTTTTTATTAATTCCTATTTGGTTAGGATTTGGATTTGGATTTACTTCCAATTAAAATTGAGATTCTCATTGTAACCCAAGTCCTATGCATTATAAATAGGGCCCTAGGATTACTTCTTTTGTGTGCCTCACCATGTTTTAGAGAGTTCTTTCTCTTTTGGTTTTTGGTGGAGGTGACATTTTGGAGTCATGTGTGTCGTAAATTCATGGCTCATTTGTTTGGCAAATTTGTGAGAGTCCATTTGTGAATTTGTAGTTAGAGAAGACTTTGGGAGATTCTTGTCCGATATATTGGGTTCTCTGCTCGTTTGGTTTAGGGTTTGTAATTTGTGGGATTTAGGTTGTAAGTGTTAAACACACGTTTGTAATTACCATTTGTTTAGTGTAATTAATCACCGTGCTTCACCCATGAACGTAGGCTTTATGACAAACCATTTAAATCTCTTGTGTTCCTTTGAGATTGTTTATTTTTAGCTTTTGTCTACAATGTTTATATTTGGTAATTTTTTTTAAAAATTTGCTTCCACTTGCACATAGAAGTACTAACCCACCCCACCCCCTTCCTCGTACAAGTTCACAAATATTCACAACATTTCACATATAAATCAAAGAGTTTCGTAGTATAAAATTTATAAGATAAAAAAAATTAATTCGAAATTTTTATATATCGTACCTTTGTGAGAGCTTGAGAGTGAAACAAAGAGAGAAAGCAAGAGAGAGTGCAGAGAAGAGGATGTGAATTCTAGGTAACATGAACTCAAGTAAAGCTACTAGGCATACCTTTAATGGTGCTCCAATTCAATTGTTTGGAACAGTGAAACTGGCGATTCACATGGAACCCCTATAACTATTTGTTAGTCCTTCATGTTATATACTGCCAAACCCCACACAATGGGTTGGAACTGGTTTCACAAGATGAAGGCAGTCTCATCGTCATACCATTAACTGCTCTGATGTTATGTGTCCAAAGCCCTTTCTTTTACCAAAGACCAGATACTTGAAGATGGAGAAACTTATCCTCGCCTTGGTGAGGGCGGCTAGAAAGCTTCGACCTTACTTTTAGTCATTTTGAATAATCAACATGACAAAATTTTCATTTCGATCAATCTTGCACAACCCATATCTATCTCCCAAATTCACCAAGTGGGCCATTTAACTGGGACAACATGAAATCATTTATCGGCCCAAGACTTCAATCTAAGTCCAGGCACTGGCAGACTTTGTGGCATAATTTACTCTAGCTAGTCAAGATGCCCAATATTTCACTAATCTGCAGTAGACTCTCGAAGATCCTTATCTCTTGAAATTTTACGTGGAAAGATCATCAAATTTAAACGAAGCAAGGGTAGGAATGGTCTTGATGATGCTAAAAAGATCCATACTTAAGTAGGCCTTGAAGCTCAGATTTCTAGCAAGCAACACCAGGGCAGAGTATGAGGAACTACTCGTCGAACTTAGGACAACATTATAGCTCCAGGTGAAAGGAACTTTTGATCCACTGTAACTCAACTTTAATTGTCAACCAAGTCAAGGTTGTCTATGATGCACATAATCCGGCCATAGGGTTCTACTTAGCCAAGGCCAAGACATTACTTGAGGGATTTAAGAAGTATGAAGCTCAACAGGTTTCTCATAATGGGAATGGTTATGCAGACTCACTCATGAACATCACATCTACTGTGAACTACTCACTCCGATGAACAATCCCATTTAAGTACTTTTCCACTTTGAGCATCCACGAACTAGAACCAGAGTTGGTTGCTGATATCGATACAAGAGAAAACAGGATGGACGAGATCGTAGACTACATCTAAGATGAGAAGCTTCTTGAGGAAAGCCACTTGGCAAAAAAATTGGTCCACAAGGCTTCAAGATACATCATTGTGCGAGCAAGACTCTATTGACAGTCTTACTTGGGCCGAGGTTAGACCGATGTCATGTATGTAATTCTGTTGAAAGTATACAAACTGATTCTACTAAAAACTATACAAATTGGTTAGACTATAAAGCATACAAAATAGATTACATATATTTGAACCTTATTCTACAAAAATAATCGATGATGGGTTGGTCAGATGGCATGTATGTAGTTTTGTTGAAAGTATAAAAACTGAATTTACTCAAACTATACAAATTGTCTCTACTAAAAAGTATACAAAATTGATTCTACATATATTTGAAACTGATTGTGCAAAGATAGTTGAAGAGAGGTTGGATTGATGACATGTACGTAGTTTTGTTAAAAGTATACAAACTGATTCTACTAAAAACTATTCAAATTGGTTCAACTAAAATGTATATTTAGACATCAAAATTTCGGTGAAATGAATGTTCACCAACACATTAAATTTTTACATGTCAAGGTTTACGTGTTATGCACCATGTGTCTCTCAAATTGTTCACCGTTCACATGACAGGTGACTCATAAAAAATCGAACGAGCCATCAAGGGGGACACTTGTCAACACTTGGCAGAAATGAACTATTTGATTTTAATTTAATTTAACAATTTAATTAATTTAAATTTAAATCAATGAAAATTCCAAACTAGGGAAGATTGATTTATTGATTTATTTACTTTTATTTCATTAAATAAAATATTAATTAGTGGAGTCAAATCACGAACCTAGCTTGTACACATCTTCTGGTGTTATTTGAAACTAATTTTCCAAAAATAGTCGAGAAGAGGTTGGACTGATACTAATAATAAAATATACAAACTGATTATACATATAATTTCAAAAGTAATTCTGCAAAAATGATTTAGGAGGGGTTGAGCTAATGACACGCATTATTTTTATTAAGTTGTGTGGATTAGGCCTTGTTAACAACTAAAGCTATTTGGGGTATAACTGGTATTGTAAAATTGTGATTTCATGTTTTTTGGGGGGCTTTAGTTGTTTTTATGTTTTGTTTCTCCTTGAAATGTTAAAAAAGTAGTGGAGTTCCTTAAAATATATTGTGTTGTAGGCCCAATTAACCGAACTGTTCTAGGGGAATAGAGAGGGGGAGGTTGGCGGCAATAAGAAAGAAAAGAGAGATATTTAATTGTGAGGTATGTGTTGTATCACTCTTTTGTGCCCTTATTTATAGCAGTAGGTAGACTGCAACACTCCCCCATGAGTGTGTAAATACTCAAACAAAACATCACATCAGCTTTTCAGCAGATAAGGTAGAGTAGTTGATAAGTCGTCAGTACAATAGGAGAATGTGGGTCTCAAATTTAAAGAAAGTATGCATTGGTAGTAAAACTCACAAAACCTCGCTATGGTAAAACCTAAGGCAAGTGAAAACCCATAGACTAAGGAGAAAAGTGAAAAGTATGCTTAATGTCTAAAACAAACGTCACACAAGACAAAACTAGTGAACTCAATGAAGTATAATCATCCCAGGATGGGTCCCTCATCAAATAAGAGAACTACAAGCAATTCAATTCATATAATTTACACTTACCGATTCCTTAGACGAGCTTCTGAAAAGTAGACTTGGGCGATGACTTGGTAAAGAGATAGGCCAGGTTTGCTTGACTTCAATGTTCTGATGTAATTGTTACTAGTGAGAATAAAAGAACTTAAGTGTTATATTCTTAGTGTTGTTTCCCTTGATGTATCCCTTCTTTAACTACTCGGTACATGCTGCATTGTCTTCAAAGATCATTGTAGGAAGGTTAACGACGGTAGTAAAACCACTAGTGCTTCGAATATGTTCCATGACTGCTCTCAACCAATATCACTCATACGATGCTTCATGCAAAGCAAGACTTTTAGCATGGTTCAAAGAAGTCGCAACTAGCATTTGCTTAGTAGACCTCCAAGATATAGCCGTGTTTCCAACTGTAAAGACATAACCCATTTGAGGATGTGCCCTATGTGGGTCAGACAGATAACCAGCGTTTGCGTAACCAACGAGGTGGGAATTAACCCGTGGACCGAAGAGGCCAGCCGCTCCTCTCTAGGATTCATGGGTGTAGAACAAGCCTAAATCTGTCGTAACCTTGAGGTAGTGAAAAAGGTCTTTAACACCATTTCTAATGTCTGTGTGTAGGCACATTGTTATATTTAGCCAAAATATTAACAACAAAAGAGATGTTGAATTTAGTACATTGAGCCAAGTGCAATAAAGCACCAATTGCACTTAGGTATGGAACTTCAGGTTCCAAAATCTCTTCCTCATCCTCCTTGGGACAGAAGGGATCTCATTTAGAATCTAGAGTCCGAACTACCATAGGAGTACTCGAAGGCTTTGCTTTATCCTCAGTAAAACATGCAACACCTTTTGGGTGTAGTTTGATTGATTTACTAGGATCCCATCTGAACAAAGCTCAACTTGGATTGCTTGTTTCCAGTTTGACCAATTCGTTCTACATTGACATTCATCAACAGAACATGGTCAATGTCATCACTAAGCATGATGTCAGTAGCTATTGTGTATGCAAATGCGTCATCAACGATTATCTCATTTTGATTCCAAACCTCATCCAATACTACGTGGTGGACCGAAATCTTGTGATTCTCGGGAGCCTGATATGTCTTATCTAAGACATCACTGTAATCTAAAATAACCTCATACGTTGGAACAGATGAGTAAGCAATGGTCAAATTAAGACTATGTTCACTACTTTGTACAGTTTTTCTATTCCGGGGTTGTGAATCCATTGAACTAGGGGTTTGGCACGCTTCAGTGTAGGATCAAATGATTGGCTAATCGCCAATATACTAGACCATATGGAAGGTGCAGCTGCCCTACGCTAGGGGACGGTTCTGCCTTCCCAGGCGGTATTACAGCGTACTTTAGGTACGCTGATCCTTGCAGGTGCGTTTGCAGCAGGTATATGTGATCTCATCACCTTGGTTAGATCTGTAAAAGCATTCGGCATGCTTTGAGCAATGCTCTAGAGTTCTAGTATACGACGTACTTCAGTTTCAAACTGGGCAGTGTAGGGATCTAAATGAGACATAGTGGGAGCATACCATGACAATTCGTGACGTTCTACAGAAATGTTAGCGTTCTTATCTCCCCCTAACGACAGGAAGACTGTCTCATCAAATTGACAATCCGCAAAACATGCAGTAAAGAGATCTCTTGTCAAGAGCTCTAAGTAGCGAATAATAACTGACATAGATTCCCATTATTCTCTGATGACCCATTTTGATACATAGTGGTGGTAGCATTGACACATGGACTACGCACCTAAACACACATGAATGCGAGACGTCAGGCTCGTATCTAGTATCCAACTATAACGTGAGGTTAGGTAGCAGTAGGCCTCAGGTAGACCAGCACAGATACGTGTAATATTTCATAGCCCCATGCACATACCAGCAGTTTGGACCGCATAACCAAAATTTGAGTTATCAATTGAATGCACTTTATGAAAGCTTCTGTAAGCCATTTTGGACGTGAATATGGGGTACATGATGTTTAACTTCAATCTTAATGGACATGCAATAATCGTCAAAAGTCTGTGACGTAAACTTTCCAGCATTATCCAGTTGAATTGATTTGATTGGATAATCAAGGTGTTGAGCCCTAAGCTTAACTATTTATGCTAAGAGTTTCGCAGATGCAGCATTGCATGTGGACAATAAGTAAACATGTGACCAACGCATTGATGCATCAACCAACACCATAAAGTATCTAAATGGTCCGGATGTTGGTTGGATAGGTCCACAAATATCCCCTTGAATCCTTTAAAGAAACTTAGGAAGGTTGTGAATAATCTTTGTAATTGAGGGTTAAGTATTCAACTTCGCCAAAGAACAAGCTTTGCATGGCGGGAATCTAACTTAGGGAGGTTAAAGATGTCCATATGATGATTTTGAGGATACAGCGCATCATATCACGTCCGAGATGTCTCATACGATCATGCCAAAGCAGAAAAATGCTCTGGAACCCAGGCTTAAGGCCTACCACATGGTGGGTCTCTATGCTTCGAATGGTTGTGATGTACAACCCACGCGGGAAACGTTCCAATTCTTATGAATATGCCTCTGGCCATACTCATAAGAAGTGATACATAGAAATTCAGAACCATTTTTTTCAATGGTTTCAACATAATATTGATTATCTTGAATATCTCTAAAACTCAGCAACGTTCTTCCGGAATGTCGAGAATAGATGGCCTTTTTCATAATTAAAACAATACCATTAGTCAAAATTATACAGGAATTTCTGTATCCTTCAATCAGGTTGGATGAGCCTGAGAGGGTTGTTAGAGATGCATTCTTAGGTACAAAGTTAGTAAAATAGGGTCGCTCACACAAGATGATATGCCTGGTAGCACTATCAGCCAGACAACTAACTTCCCCACTAGTCATACCTAGAAATAAATTAATTGAATCGGTCATATGCATAAATATAATTCCATTCATTCAATTAATTTAACGTGAAATAGTATCCAAAAATAATTATCCATAATTCAAAACAAACCAAAACCAAACAAATTATTCCAAAGACTTAGAAAAATTGTCCAAAAATTAAACCATAAACCTAAAAAATAAGGGGACGGGGTTCGGCCACTAAGGGTACCCTAAAAAACATGTCTAGAAGAATAAAACTTATTCGTCCATATAAGTTGATGCCTCCTGAAAATATGATATCTCCATGGATGTAGTAGCATCTTTGAGATGTTATACATTGGCAAAGTCAGACTCACGACAGGAATGATACTTGACAATGGCCTCGAGGGTAGCTTTGCATATGTGTGACGAATGATCATTTGATCCACAGTAGTAGCACATGTCCATTTTGGTGGAAGTCAGTTGAACAGTAGTTTTTCCCTTGTTCTTAAAGTTTGGGGCCTTAGGGGCAAGGGGTTGCAGCTTCTGGGTCAAATTTTCTCCCTTGAATAAGCTTTGACTTTGTTGACCTTGGGTCCGTGAGTAGGCTTGCCGCCAATTACCACCACCACGACGATGCTTTCTTCATTTGTGGCTACTAGAATTAATTGTATATGCTTCAGGCGGAGCTTTTGAGCTAGTGGGTCGAGCTTAATGATTTCTCATCAAAAGCTGGTTCTGCTTTTCAGCGAGAAGTAAAACAAAGATGAAATCCGAAAATTTGATGAACTTCTGTACCCTATGCTGTTGCTGCAAGATAATATTAGTGGCATTGAAGGTCGAGTAGGTATTCTCCAGGAGATTCTTGTCTGTTAAGTCCATTTTATAGAACTTAAGCAGTGATCGAATTCTACAAACTTTAGAGTTATATTCATTCACGGAATTAAAGTCTTGGAAGCGTTAATGCTGCCAGTCGTGTCTTACTTCAGGCAAGTAAATGTCTTTCTAGTGATCGAAACAATCGGCCAGAGCAAGCTAAAAGGTGCGTGGGTACTCCTGAGTAAGGTACTCGGTCTGTAGTGCATCAAGGATGTGTCTTTAAATGAAGATCAGTGCAGTAGCTTTCTCAGCTTCATCGACGGGTTGTCATCGGTAAGTTCCTCAATGTTGGCTCTAATACCCTTTGCAATAAGATGAAGCTTTACGTCTTGCACCCACTTTAAGTAGTTTCTTCCATATACTTCCAGACTGGTGAAATAAAGCTTGTTCAAGTTTGACATGTCCCTAAAACGGAAGGTACAATAAAAATGTGATCAGTCATATGATAAGCCACAAACATACATCGTAGCACATTTGAATTCTATAGACATGTATTTGTTTAATTTAAATATGAAAGCTACAGGTTTCATGTGGTAAGTTTTGAATGAAAACTTTAGGTTTCAAAGGCACTAAATATGAAGCTACAAGTTCAATTTAGTTTTATGAACGATTAGTTCATAAAGGAGAGGTTCCTACAAGAACACAGAATGCAATATGTTGTGTAGTTGATTTGAGTTGCTTTGGGAACTCAAGTGTGAGAGCTTCGGGACTACAAAAGGATGTTAACGGTTCAAAGTAGAAAAATAAATTATTGAATCGTTAATGTCCAAAAGTGATCTTCAGGTCAATAATTTTGGATTAATTATCAGATTAATAGGCTACTGGTCACTTTTAATTAATTTAATGAATTGGGACCAAACGGGGTTAATAGTAGAAGCAAAAATAATGATAAACCAATCATATCAGCTTCGGTTAGCGATAAACCAAGTGTTAATTAAATTAGATTAAATTAGCGTAAATCAAAGTGCCCCAAGTAAAATATCTAGGTATGATTTATAACGCGGAGATGCCAAAAATTGGCGTTGGGTAGAAAGAGTAACGCGGCCCACCCTATTGGGTTGGCTGCGGTGCAGGTCTAAGCCTGCAGCAAGGCTGCAGGCTGTTGGGCCTCTGGGAGAGCTCCGGTTGCAGCCCAGTAATGGTTGCAGGCTATTAGGCTGGTCCTGGGGTGAGCCTAGCAACAAGGGCTGGTGGTTTGGGCCAAAAAACAAGCACATGAACAAGCCCAGCCCAAGGCTGGCTTGCGGGTTGGTGCAGGGAAGAACATTTGAGGTTGGCTTTTTGGTTTTGGGCTGGGGCAGGTCAAGCCCAACAGCACAAAGACTACTAGTGAGTTGGGCCGAGGCATAGGTGAAGCCCAGCAAGCCACAAGCTTGCTGCAGGCAGGCTTAGGCACGGAACAAAAGACCCAACAGCTCTTGGTTCCGATGTTGGGCCAGGGACGGGTAGGACAAGTCCAAGAAAGCTTCAAGTTTTCTCGGGTTGGGTTAAGCTGCAAGCCTTTAAGTTCCCTACCAGGCTGAAAGCTTGGGTTATCATGCGTGAGTAACAGAGCTCAAAGGGCTGCTGTTGTGTGGTCCAATGAGTCAAACGACATCGTTTCCATGTGTGCTCCACGAGGCTGGGCTGTAGGCCAGCTACTGTGGTCAACGCTGGTGCTAGCTGCAATGGTCTACAGTTATGCCAAAAGCAGCGAGCCGTAACCATGTCGCATATTTCCAAAAGAATTTTCTTTTTTTTCCGACTTCTCTAGGGTTTGAAAAACCCTAAATTGCTTCTAATATGCTTTGACCTACAAATTCCACATAGCAAAATAATAATTTCATAATGCATGAAACGTGTGTGTGTGCATGTGTGTGTGTGTCTATATATATATATATATATATATATATATATATATATATATATATATCATAAGGAAAATATAAATATAGTGGTTCATGCATCACGGAGATTGTTTTTATGCTTCGTGGACGTTTCAAATATCTTACTTTATTTTAAGCGTATCTATTTGGCAGAAAACAAATAAAAGCCTTTGAATTTTGTAGAAAGCCTCCTCCTACGATCCTTCAGTTCCTTAGCTTCTGGTAAGAGTCTGCTAATAACGTATTGTAGACCTAATTAACTAAACTATTCTAGAGGAATATAGAGGGGGAGGTCGGTGGCAATAAGAGAGAAAAGAGAGATTTAATTGTGAGGTGTGTGTTGTACCATCCCATTGTGCCTTTATTTATAGTAGTAGGATAAGTTAAATATTTACCCTAATAGGATTAC
Source organism: Pyrus x bretschneideri (assembly GCF_019419815.1). NCBI lineage: Eukaryota > Viridiplantae > Streptophyta > Magnoliopsida > Rosales > Rosaceae > Pyrus > Pyrus x bretschneideri. Next base: position 966,114 of record NW_025999679.1, read on the forward strand.
AACTCTAATAGGATAATATCTATTAAAGAGAATATTTCAATATATCCCTAGATACACTAGGATTTACGCAATCACAATCCTATTTTAAATATGGATGCAGCATTTGTATATTTTTGTCTCTACATATAAGGCTCCCACACGAACTACCCATTAATAGTGAAAGGAAATTTTCCAGTGGATAATCGAGTAAACCATTTTTAATTTCTAGTAAACTTTTCAATTTGGTTGCCTCGATTATTACTATATACATTATTCGAATTCTACAACCAAACTGTCTGGACTCTTGGTTGGCATGGAATACACATGGAAAACTTATCTCCTATTTCTTCTCATGGAAAACATATCCTGAATATATGTATAGAAGGATTTCTTGGAGAATTGGGAAATTAATTTTTTAGAAACAACTAGGAAATGATTTACTCAAATCCTATAAATGAAGGTCATTCTAACGTAGAAAATTAACCCCTCTCGAGTCTTCAGCCTTCAGTCTTGAATACCTCCAAAAATGAGTCCATCCTTTAATGCTACATGTGCTCTTCCGCTGATGCTGATGCTTCTAGTTGTTCATGTAACAACACTTGCCGAGGCGGGTTACTTCAAGAAGATAACTGTTCAAATCAACAATACTTTGGAAAACAACTAGGACGTACAGTTCACTGTAAATCCAAGAACGATGATCTAGGCTTTCACACACTCCTTCCTAAGAACACATATGAATTTAGTTTTAAACGAAACGCTTTTGGGAATGGCACGCTATTCTTTTGCAGCTTTACGTGGCCGGAGGAACCCCAACTTCACTATTTGGACATCTACGACCAAAAAAGGGATGACTGTAGCAAGTGTTTCTGGGAGGTTTTCAAATTTGGCGCTTGTTTGTCTGATAACTGCAAAAGGTGGAACAATTCATGAGTCAGTTGCAGAGACTTTCTAGCTACAACCCTCAATAAGCTTTTTATTACTGTACTCATCGATTATGATACCATGTGATTTTAGTTCAAATAATGAATAATCTCTTCGATCTATTGCTTGATGGTCTCTTTTGTACTTTTTTTTTTAATTTACAAGGATGATAACAGTCCAATTTAATAATCATTTTAATTTTGGTTTTTGGGTTTTGATTTTAGTATTTTAGTTTTTACATTTGGAGCCTATGCCTTTAGTTGGATTGATCGTTTAATCCTTTATTAAATTGATGGCATTATGAGATAATTGGGGATTTTTCTATTAGGGAATTAGTTCTTTCTAATCGCTCTAAGTGAGAAGGAAGTAGCCTACACTTGTAGCTGATGACTAAATTATCGAGTCTTAGTTCTTTCTACCGTCTCATGCAAATAAGAGAGGAAGGCTACAAATGTAGTCCAATGACCAAGCCTTATATGAAGTTTTTCAAATTTTCTCCATTTTTTGTGTTTTGACTTTCAATTTTTTATCCTTTGTGTGGTGCGGACCCACAACTAATTTCTATTTAAAAATAAATAAATATCCCTTTTCTTAAGCCCTTTATATTTATATTTTCCTTATAGGGGTGGGGAGGGAGGGAGAGACAGAGAGCATACAGGTTTTTTTTTTTGTTTTTGTTTATTTATTTATTTTTTTTTTTTATTAAGATAAGAGACATTCGTTGATGACAGAGGTGAGGGAAGCAAAAATAGCAATTTTTTTTTTTTTGTGAGAAATTACTTTAATGTTCATGATTTTTATTTGTTTTTATGTTTACTCTCAATTATGCATGGAATGTATAATAGTATTTTCCTTAGGTTTTGGTTGATAAAGAGTGTTTGATTATAATAGGTAGTATAGATAACATCCTTTATACTTACTTGACACACCCTGACTCGAATATCCACGTGGAAACTAAAATCAAGGTATGCTGGGGGGACACTCAAAGGGTGACAAAGTCATAAAATGAAGATGATGTGTAAAAATACAAATAAATTAAAACTTAAAATTAAGAAAAAAAGAGTGCGGAGTGTGGGGATCAGCCCTTAATACAATGTAGGGAATGTTAGAGCATAGATAAGAAGTGCAACAGAATTTAAGAGTATTCCCATTCTAGATGGGATGAATATTAATACAAAATAATCAAAATAACTTCCTACATTGTCAAAAGTGGATGTCAATAAATGCCAGTTATCCTCTTCACCACCAGCGAAAAGCCCCTAAGTCTCGACGGGGCACAAAACAGAAAACGTGAGCATGCAAGAATAAGAGTTTTCTAAAAACTTTTTTTTTCTTTTTGAAATATCATAACCCATCGCTAAGTTCCAAAATTATACTATATATTAAGTATGAAAATCAAGGCTTCAAAGAAAACCATAATAATCCAAGGATACGACGTACACGGCAAATATGTTATGCTCAGAAAAAAAAATGCAAGCACACGAGTCCATGCAGAAAACTAGCGCTAAGTGCATCACATACAAGTCCTAGTAGCCTAATGCAAACTAGTACAGGTTGATACTAACAATTGATCCAAAGTGATATAACGGTATATGTGAACATACACGTGAAGCTATACTAAAATTTATTTTCTACAATTTACTTCCTTCTCTCTCCTTCTCTCCCCAATCTTTCTCTACAGCCACTTAACCAAAACCCTCAAGATCTCGCCACACCATCCTCTCCAACACCCCCCCCCACCACCACCGTCTCTCCTCCCTCCTCTCCTCCCCCATCCTCCTCTCACACCCTCCACCACCTCAACTCCATCCCCTTCCCCACAAGATTCTTCTCATCGTCAACCACCTCCTCTCCTGCCTCCACCACCTCACACTCCAATTATTGAGGGTGCAAAATTATCAAATTGCCTATCACCTTGAATTGCATGTCACTTGTTCATTGTATGTTATAATTACGTTCCGTTAGCGCTCACATATTTGTATCGACGAGTACTATTCAAATAGCAAAAGAAAGGAGACAAATTTTCAAATTAACTCAAAATGTCCATGTAGAATTTCCATTTAGCCTTTCAGATACATTTTTCATAATTATACAACTTCAGAGAATAAAATACAGTAATCACATTTAAAAGTGCATGTAGTATACTTACATAACACAACTTTAGGGAATAAAATACAGTAATCACATTTAAAAGCGCATGTAGCATACTTACATTACACAACTTCGGGGAACACATGTAGTGATACAATTATTAAATAGATTAGGAATAAAAAAAAATAAAATACAATCACATTTAAAAGCTCATACAGCATCGTACTGCTAACTTCCAACGATTTAGTTGACCCAAAAAAAAAAAACACTCAATAGATTTTCAATATATAGACTGCAGAAGTTGAAAACAACTTCAACTACCCTCGTAAGAATTAGAAAAGTAGTCCTTAATATCATTCTAGTGCAAAAAAATATTTACAACATTGTTGATATATTGGTGTGAACACGCCATCATGCTACTAACTATACAGCATCACGTTGTTTTAGTTTGATAGTTATAACATTGTTGATATATTGGTGTGAATACAATGGTTGTGGCTTACTATTTTATGAAAATCAAACTCATGAGATCCATCTATTACACTTAAAAATTGGACTTTCCCTTATTTAAACTCAATTTTTTTGGCTTAATGTGTGAGTTCGATACTAACTTACAAGAGTTAAACTATGTGAAAGGCCTAATAAAATACTACTTTATGGATGCATATATGAGCTTAGCCAAGTTGAATTTAATATTGAACTCTTCTTATACACCCAAGTTCGAATCCCTCGTTCATAACTTAAATAAATTTGGGTCTTGTTATTATACTCAATGCTTTCTGTGGCATGGCTCATGAGTCATCGTTGCATACAACAATGGTGCTATAATCTATGTTCTTCCGCCGTTGCTGCTGCTGCTAATTGTTCGTATTTAAGGACTATATATAGTTGATGCGTCTAATTCACCCGCCCAAAAACTAAAACACTTAGGAAGACAACGTGAAACATAGTCAATTGTAAGTCTAAGAACGACCATCTCCTTGTACATAACTTGCAGTTAAAATTTGAAAACTCGGCGCTTTTTTCTCTCTTTCTATATTGAGGAATAATTTTCCATTCGCACAAAGCATCCTCGAACAACTCCAAAGTTAGTGTACACTGAAAAAGAAAAAGAAAAAGGCTAACCCCAATCACACAACTGGCATTCTTATTACTCGGTGGATTAGGATTTTAAAATAAACATAATCACATTTAAAAAGCACAAAGTGTCATAATGCTAACTATACACTAATTTTCACTATTTTGTATGGACTGCAGAAGTTGCAACTTCAGTTTACCCTCTTACAAATTAAAAACGAAAATTCTAGCAATCATCTTTCTAGTGAAAAAGATGTCCAAGATATTGTTTGGGCCCAAAATAATATTTTTGGGCCAAGCGTAGGTTCGGCCCAAAGCTTTTCCGAATATACTATGGGCTGCCTGGTGGTCCTGGGTTGTTCAATAAAGGTGGTCGAGTCCTATTGCAAGAAGGAGCAGTTTGGATGAGCAGATGGGTCGAAGAAGTCCCAAGACGATAAGGGGTCCTAGTGCAATATGGATTCTCGACCGGCAATGAATACGGCTTGAAAAGGGGGTGAGTTCAAAGTCCTAATAAGAGTAGGATTGCTCGAGATAAAGTTAGAACAGAATAAGAAGTCCTAATCCGAATGTGGTTTCAACTTGATCTGAAGGAAGATTTGTAGCTATAAATAGAAAGCAGAGTGCATCATTCAAGCCTCTCCAATTCAACACACAACTGCCCTGCGCAAACCTCTCAAACATCTTGAGATTTTTTTTTCTTTTTCCGCCAACACATTTTCAGTTTGAATAAACAGCACTGTTACCGTAGAATCAGTTGACCGAGGAGCACCTTCAATTTGGATAAACATCACTGTGTCGAGGCTGACCGGTTACCTATCCAAGTCTCGGTCAAGAAGGGTTTCCCAATCCTTATTGACAGAGGTCATCTTATTAGCCTTATTGGCAAAGTAAGGTGTTACAAGTTACTACATTCGGCACATCGAACGCCAAGTGGTTTTATGATTGGATACTCACGAGTGAATTTCAGAGTTTGGCATTCTGACGGCCGAACCACATTTACCATCAAAACATACATCTCTTTTGGGTACTTATGTCCATATAGTTTGGTGTCGATTCGACGTGCTTATACTCTTACGAATATAATCACGACGACCAAATCTAGCGTCGACGATTCGTGAACTTCGTAGAACTAGCAGTCTTATCTTCAGGCTCGAGAACCCAAAGGCCAAGACTTGTTCCTTCCTCGACCGCAATCGCAAGATCAAAAAGTCAGCATCAATGCAACATCAACAATTTTTACTCCTCGGCCGACGAGTTGGCACGCCTCGCATTAACCGAATGACGTAGTTAGCTCATTAGTTACTCTACCTGCGCGCCACGTGGGCTTTGTAATTTTTAGGGTCAACATTTTAGCACGCCCAGTGGGACCCAGTGCTAAACCTTCGGAGTTCATGACCATTGAGACACGGTCTGTAAAAAAGAAAACAGTCATGGGAAAGTCAACGATCGACCTGCCAGTATAGGGCCCTAGACAAGATTTGTCACAGGTACAAAATCCCCTCATTACTGTGCCACCAGAGGTTGCAAGTGCGACACACCAAGAAAAGGAAATTTGTCTCGGCAGCCAACCTCCCAACGCAAAAATTCCTAACAAAACTACAGGCATTTTCATCAAAGGAATAGTGGAGGATTACGACGAAGATGGTGGGGAAGGTTCTAATCCCCCGACTAGATTGTTTCTTCGAAGACAACTTGATGAGCAATCTCGGTAGATCGAATTGTTGATTGGCTAGAAAATGAACAATTTGCTCGAAACAATACAAAGCAATAGTGATACGCAGACTAGATTGCTTGAACTATTGGTCAGTAAAGCCTTTGAAGATGGCCACATCAGCCAACCTCGACAACTTCCATTTAAGAATGTTCCACTACAAGCCGAGACAGGATTCGCTCGGCTCTAACCATTTGACTTGGAAAAAAAAGGGGGATCAAGCAGTAAATCAGACGGACCCGACCAGGGAGTGGAAACAACATTCGTCAATATGACCGAGGTCCAAAGGATGATAGACTAGACCTTAAAAAAGGGGCCGAAGTTCCCAAAGTTCATCCATCCATACCCGGCTTATGTAGAGAAGTTTCAATATCCTAAAGGCTTCAAAATCCCAGATTTTAGCCTTTTTGTGGGAGAATCGTCCTTATCCTTATCTTCGTTGGAGCATATAGCTCGATTTACTGCGCAGTGTCGAGATGTTAATAGCAACTTCCATAAATTATGACTATTCAACTTCTCACTAACAGGTTCGACATTTGCTTGGTACATCAATCTCTTACCTAACTTTGTCTAAAGTTGGGAGGAACTGGTCAAAAAATTCCATGAGCAATTCTACCAACCAAGGATGGACATGTTAGTTTCATCATTGGCTAGGATGGCTCAAGCATCAGACGAGTTGCCAATGGAATACTTAACAAGGTTCAAGTCGGCCAAAAATTGGTGTCGAGTACCTCTCCCTGAAGTCGAATTCGTCAGAATCGCTCCAAACGGCTTGAAGTAGAATACAAAAAAAAAATTCATAGGGTCAAATATCCGAGATATGTACGAACTGGCTCAACACGTCGAGCAGTATGATTACTTGCTCCGAGAGGAAAAGGTCTCAAAATCCCCATCCCGGGGAACGATATATAAGAATCTCATGGTTAGCCACGCATTGGTCGAAAGCGAGGATTCCCAATACGCCAGTATGAATGTAGCTGAGATAATAATAGAAAAACCATACGTTTGCAAGGCATTAGCTCAAATCAATTCCAAGGATGCCAAAACCCGCTCGGCCGCTAAAGAGACGATTAAAACATCGAAAGTTACACTTTCGATATCACCAAGGCCGATACAATTTTCAACCAATTATTGTTAGCAAAGATCATAAGGCTTCGGCCAGGACATAACATTCCTAAGGCCGAAGAGTTGAAAGACAAAACATATTGCAAGTACCATAATTCAAACAAGCATAGCACCAACAACTGCGTCGTGTTCTGTGATGCAATTCAAAGTTGGATTGATAAAGGTAAGTTAAAATTTCCTGAGAAACAGATGGTTGTTGACATTAATCCTTTTCCCTCAACGACAATTAGCATGACAGACACTCATCTACCTAAAAACAAAGGAAAAGGGAAAGCCGAGTTCGTCCCAGTGCAACATGTCTTTGAGCAGAACTCCCAGCCTTGACTCAAGATTGATTTATTCTCCAATGAACCACCCACAGAGTTTTCAGGGCTGGCCATAGTTGAATCCATGTCAGGTTCCAGTTCCGAAGAAGCTGAAGGACCAATGGTTTTGTGCGGCCGTTGTAAGATGCTCGTCATCCTGACCGAACCTAAAGAGAGAACACCTCAGGCTCCAACTTCATAGCGACCGACCACGGCCACAGCGACACCTCCAAAGGAACTCGATGTCAACCAAAGCCCGAAAGAGTTCAAAAGACTCGGTCATCAAGTAGGACCAAATAGTCTAACCTTAGTCAAACAGCGTCTTACCTTTGATGCGTCATTTTATAATGAGGACTAGTATTCACATAACTCCAGCGGTTCGAGTTCATCGATGAGTCAAAAAACCTTCAAGCCGCCTTAGGCACGCGACCATCGCTGATATAGTTACAATTCTCTCACTGGCATGTATACAGCGTTATCCAAATCTCAGAAACGGCGCTGCCAACGGATAAACTGCATGGCCTGACAACAAGAAGCGCAATCCAATTCGACTACCAGGTGGCAACCAAAAGATATAGCGGGCAGCGGCGATGACCGACCAACTCCAACCATTATGGCCAAACTACTTCAAGAGAAAACAACAGCCGATCGTGATTTTGAAACCACCATTGCAGAGTCCAAAAAACGCATCAAACTCACTCTTCGCTTGGGGAGATGAAAGCTCGTCTTGAGCATTTCAGACAAGAAGCCGAAGACAAGCTTTCCCCCTTACCTCCGCATGAGCCATTAATAAAAGTTCGGCGGAATCTCCACCCTCCATTCCTTGGTGAATCCTTGGAGTACATGCGCAAATTTCACAAAATGCACTCCGCCAATGATTTGTACGGCTTGCCCAAGGTATGCCAAGAAGCTCTCGACTTGGCGTTAACTTGTCCCGATGCTAAACAGATTATCCAGAAAACCACCAATCCAGCAATAAAAGTTAGGTTCCAGCATATACGTGAGGCTCGAGTCCTCGGTTTTGAGGTCGACCCATACATAGACATAAACACTGCTGAACTTCCTTTTTCCCTTGAAAACCTTCAGCATCTGCGATCTCATTTCAAAGTCTTCTCGGCCATATCTCTATTCAACCTCATGATCGATGAGAAGGATCGTGTGGTGCATTTGGATGCGTACTTAGAAACAAGGAACGCCCGAATCGCCTATGAAGAACGACCCCGTAAAACATCAACCCTCAGCACCGAACATGCTCGAAGATGACCACCAAAATAAAGCAGGTCCAGATGCTATACAGCAAGGGCAAGCAGCCAACGAGGCCGAAGAGAACCATGACAAGAATGCTCAAAAGCATGATATCGTACTTGGTCACCCAAAGGAAGACGACCAAGACTCGATGGGCCCTTCAGTCCTCGAAAACATGGAAATCAGCATGGTCCATGTTTTACCTGTTGAATTTCGACCAACTATACACCAACCAAATTTCTTGGACGGGGACGTGGTTGCCGAAGAAGCAACACAAGTCGATTTTATCACCACCGAAGAAAATGGGCAAGCGAGTAAAGACAACAAACTTAAAGCATCCCTGGCCGAATTATTTTCCCGCTCCTCTTCTACTAAACTTCAACATCTAAAGCCGTTGTACGTTACGGCTCATGTTTATCGATTGCAGGGCCACAGTCAATATCATGCCAGTATCCATCATGAGGGCATTACGCCACTCCAACGACGATCTCATACCGTCAAGAATAACCATGAGCAGCTTTATCGGCGACAAGTCCCAAACCAAAGAGGTGCTCCTATTGGAAGTAAGCATTGCAGGTCGCAACCACATAATCGCATTTTTTATAATTAACTCAAAGACCAAGTATAATGCATTGCTTGGCCGACTAGATCCATCAAATGAGCTGCATTCCTTCGTCACTATACCAAGTTCTCATCTTTTGGGACGGCAAATCGGTTATGGTCTACCCAGCTGATAATCAATTATTCGAGACCAACATAATTCAGGCCCACTATTATGACGATCACGTCGGCTACATCACCCTACAGGGTTTCAACGAGGATGGACGGCCAACTTAAATCTCAGTTCAGAAAGCCATCAAGGTAGGCGTCGAGATTGTATGCCAGGATTCAACGAGACTTGGCTTGGCAGACAAGAAAGGTGTCGGGCCGCAGTTTCATCCACCATAGAATGATTGTTGGCTCATTGGTATACTATTTCTAAGCATCCACATTCGGGCATAAACTTAATCGAATTTTTGGCTGAGGGAGATAACAGCCCAGTGTTATCATTAGGCAAAGTTCAGGCCGCGCTAACCGTACTCAACGATAATCGACCCTCGGTCAAGGATCCGTTAAAAGAAATAAAGGTTGGAACGACCGAGGACCCTCGGCCGTTATTTATTAGTGCGTTGTTACCTCACTCAATAAAGATCGAACTCTGTAAATTGCTAAACGAGTTTAAAGATTGTTTTGCTTGGAGTTACCATGAGATGCCGAGCCTCGATCGAAACCTCGTTGAACATGAATTACGTATCAAAGCTGGTTGTAAGCCTTTCCGACTACCCTCACGCAGATTCTCGATCAAATTATAACTCGGCATAAAAGGCGAGCTAATTCGACTTCTAAAAGCTGGGTTTATTCAGACCGCTCGATACGTTGAATGGCTAGCCAATATCGTTCCGGTGCTAAAGAAAAATGGCGCCCTATGCATCTATATCGATTTTCATAATTTGAATCTGGCCACTCCTAAGGATGAATACCTGATGCTGATCTCAGATTTGTTAATTGATGTTGTAGCCAATCATGAAATGTTGACCTTCATGGACAGCCATGCTGGCTACAACCAGATCTTTATAGTCGAAGCTGACGTGCACAAAATTGCTTTCTGTTGTTCGGGGGCACTCGGCACATACGAATGGGTTGTCATGCCATTCGGCCTCAAAAATGTTGGTGCCACATACCAACGAGCTATGAATACGATATTCCATGATTTGATCAGTATAATCATATAAGTATACATCAACGATATGGTAGTAAAATCGAAGAGCCGCCGAATGCATTTGGATGATCTTCGGAAAGCATTCCTTTGTATGCGCCAGCATAATCTCCAAATAAACCCAGCCAAGTGCGCCTTTGATGTATCGGCTGGTAACTTCTTGGGCTTTCTCATGCACCATCGTGGCATCAAAGTAGAAAAGAATAAAGCTCGCGCAATCATTAGCGCTTCACCTCCGACAACCAAAAAGCAACTCCAGTCATTACTGAGGAAGATAAATTTTCTTCGTCATTTCATCGCTAATTCGGCGGGTAAAATGAAAGCATTCTCTACACTCTTGAAACTTAATAACTCAGATAAATTCGAGTGGCGAACAGAACATCAGGCGGCTTTCACGCAAATCAAGGTTTCCCTTACAACACCACCAATACTCTTACCTGCCTCGACGCGGTAGGCTCTCAAACTATACATATTGCCGGCTGATAAATCCATCAAGTGCTCTTTGTGCAAGATAACGATGCTGGGCGTGAGCAAGTTATTTTTTATCTTAGCCATAATTTAAATTTGCCTGAGATCAATTATTCACCCATCAAGAAACTTTGCTTAGCTTTGTTCTTCGCCTCGTCCAAACTTCGACATTACATGCTCTCATCAGTTACACAGGTCACTGCCTAGATAGATGTTATTCGTTATATGCTTACTCGGCCTATAGTGAAAGGCCGAATTGGGAAATGGACAATGGCATTATCAGAGTTCAATTTGCAATACGTACACCAAAAAGCTGTCAAAGGTCAAGCCCTAGCCCATTTTTTGGCCCAACACCCCTCTCCTTATAGTTTTAGGGGCAACGAGGTCGACATCAGTTTAGTCAAAAGTGCTAAGTTGTTCATATGCGACATCCTATCTTTTAGCGCAAGTCTCCGTTGACTAGCGAGACGACGACGATCGTTTTGAGGCCGCAAGGCTCGTTCCAATTATTATCTCCTAACCATTACCGTTGGCATCTTTTTCTCAAGTTAGACTTCAGCTGTACGAATAATCAGGCCGAATATAAAGCTCTTATCATCAGCCTTCACATCCTTCATGACTTAAGAGCAGCCCATGTCCTTGTCCTTAGTGACTCTGAACTGGTGATTAACCAACTAAACGGCATTTTTCGTAGCATGAGTTTACTTTGGCGCCCTATCACAAAGTTTCCACTTATTTGGCCGAGTCGTTTGAGGGAATTACATTTGAGCACATTTCCGATGTTCGAAACGCTGACGCCGACGAACTCGCCCAAATAGCCTCCGTAGCACAACTCTAGGGGGCGAGCTAGGCCGGGCAAAAGAAATAGGACAGCGATCTTACCCAACCTTGGTTAATCAGCAAGTTCTCCAGCGCAATCATGTAATATGCACACGAGTAATATCTGTACCATCATTGCTAGAATGAGGAAACCCCGTAGAAATATGTGTTGTGGAGACGTTGCCAAATGATTGGAGAAGGGCGATTGTACGATATCTCGATAGTCCCCAGCGATAAACATAATCACAGGACAAAAGTCCACGCCACAAACTACGTGTTATACTAGAATGAGTTGTATCGAAAGGGTGAAGATGGTTTATTGTTATTGTGCCTCAGCCCACAGGAAACAACCCAAGCAATCGTCGAAATACACGAAGGGATTTGCTGAGCTCACCAATCCGGACGTAAAATGAGTTGGTTCTTCGCCGACACGGCTACTTATGCCGGAGTATATTGAAGGATTGCATTGAATATGCACGAGGGTGCACACAATATCAGATTCACGGACTTATACAGAAAGCCCCGGCCGAATTACTTCACTCAGCTACCAAACCATGGCCATTCAGAGGATGGGCAATTGACGTGATCGGCAAAATCACGCCGTCTTCTGGAGCAGCAAAACACGCGTGGATATAAGTGGCAACCGATTACTTCACCAAGTAGATCGAAGCAAAATCATACGCTGAGTTGACAACCAAAGATAACCAATTTTGTTTAAGAAAATATTATGACTAGATTCGACGTGCCAGAAACGATCATAACTGACAACGGCACAATCTTTACAGCCGACAGGTTTAAGGAGTACACGGCAAATCTAAATATTTGACTCGTGCAATCTACGTCATATTATCCACAGGCGAATGAGCAGGCCGAAGCAAGTAATAAGGTTTTGATCAGCATTCTTGAAATAATGGTAAGAGAAAGACCTGGCATGTGGCATCTGAAGTTGAATGAAGCATTATGGGCTTATCGAACTTTACCCCGATCAGCCACCTGAACAACTCTATACGCTTTAACTTATGGACATGATGCTATGTTACCAGTCGAGCTGAGTATAAATTAATTACGAGTGATTAAACAAATAGTTTGTTCAGTGCCGAATACAGTCAGGCCGTGAGACAGGAGTTGGAAGACTTAGAAGAAATTCGACTTAACGCTTATAACTTGTTAATGGTACAGAAAAAGATTGCCGAGCGAGCTTATAATCGGCGTGTTAAACCAAAAACGTTCGGGGAAGGAGAGTTAGTATGGCAAACTGTGCTACCAGTTGGAATTAAAAACCCTAGGTTGGAAAAATGGTCGCCGAATTGGGAAGGGTCGTTCGTCGTACATAAAATCCTAGGCAAGGGGGCATACCATTTCCAAGATCGAACCAGTTTAACTCACAAACTACCAATCAATAGGAAATTTTTAAAGAAATATTATCCAATCACATAGGAGATGCAGGAATAAAAGTTTATTTAATTAATAAGTTCGCAAAACGAGTATACAAATACAGATGGTCGGTTGTGTTTACGGCTAAATATTCTTAGGGTGATGAGGGAATGAGAGATTCAAGAACGGCTTTCAACTCCAACCACCTCACCTCACCCATTGTGACCTCAGCTTACCGATTCTTCTTATCCATCTTCAGCTGCTCGACTTGCCACACACTAGCCATATATTCAGTCAGGCAGGATTTGCCGCCCGACTCAAAATCTTTTGCAAGCTCGGAAGCAACGGTTGACCTTTGGTTTTGAAGTTCGGCAATTTGACAATCAAGGTCGGCCAGTGTTTCTTTCTTCTGCTTCAATATCTCGACCTTCGGACGTAGAGCTTCTTGAAGGACCGTTGCAGTTTTCAAGTCACTTTCAGCCCGAAGAGTTTTCTCAAAGATACTGAAATATTCTCGAGTTCGTTCTAAAGTAGAAGATGCTCGAGTGATGGCTTCATTGCTCAATTGACCATTAGCTGCAAGATCGTTCAGACATACCCCTATAGAATCGAGACCCTGGCATTCAAGAGTTTATGACGCTGAAAGAGACAGCAGCTCTTGCAACTTGACAAGGGCATCTGATTCGGCCGTTGACACGGATGGTCTGGTTGTGGTCGTCGAAGAGCTAGCCGCTCCCGAAGTAATCGCGATAAGAGCATCAAACTCAAGTTCCCATGAAGGCTACACATGAAAAGATTTTAGGCACATGGAAAATCTTAAAACAAAAAGAACTGACCGAAGAATTGTTTTAGAGAATTCGGCCATGTCCCCTGGTTCATTGCTCAAACCAAGAGAGCTTAATGGCCGAACCCAGTGCTTTAGACTGCTTCTCAATTCACGGGACCAATGCAGGTTATCTACGTTTGACGACCACAAAGGTGGCCAGGAAATGTAGATAAGACTTTTCGGCACATGGAATTTTCATTGAAATGAGAAAGTAAGCACCTGACATTTAATATTTTTCTGGTTTAGAATTCTAAGACAGAAGATCGACTAAAGGAAAAGAACAGGATGGTACTTACGAAGGCTAAAGTGGCTTCCCAGAGGGGGGATACCAAGGTCCTGATCCTGTGGGTGAACGGGCGTTTCCACCGTCACTTTAAGCTCGACGAGTAGCCTCTTCCCACGGTTTGCTCTAGAAGGGTCGACTAGCTCGGCCGCCTCAACCATAGGAGGGGGATTTACAGTAAAGGATTTGGTTGGTCGAGGCCGGCTCTTCAACGAGACCTTGTCGCTTTCGTCGTCCTAAAATAAAAAGCTGTCAATACTTGTGAATTTGATAAGACAAAGGAAGTTACCAACAACATAATCATACCTCTTCCAAAATGATTGTTGGTTGTTTGTTGAGAGTTGTCTCGGTGAGTGGGGCCACCTCTTCCAAAACAGGCGCAATGGTCTGCTCCGAAGCTACAGGTGGAGCAGCAGCTGGTCCAGCCACAACCCCAGAGACTGGTTGGGCCGCTTGGTAAGTTGGTGTTGGCTGTTTTTCCGTCAAGGCCTAGACAACCGAAACGGGAAGAAAGACACTAGGATCAGTCGCTCCCGTGGTCTGGCTGGAGATAACAAGAATCTCTCGTTCCCTTTTTTTCACCAATTTCTTGATGCGTTTTGGGGGTCGAGGAGCTTCACCTGCCGTCTCGATGTCCTGGCAGGGCTATTTGCTCGACAAGGCATGTACGGCTTTAATTTTCTTGGAAGAAGAGATCGACTTCTTCTTGACCACGACCACGACAATCACGTCTGTCTTTTTCAGCACTTGACCACCTAAGGAAACCAAAGCAAGTCAACAAAGTTGAGTTAAGGTATTTGAATAACGAATGTGGGATAGACGAATACCTTGAGCTGCCTCTGTGAGTGCCGGGGCGGAAGTCTTCTTCGGGCGATCGGCGAATATTTTCTTGATAACATTTTCGACGAGCGCGTCAAAAAATTCTTGAGTATACACGACCCACCAGTCAACAAAGGTGGCAATATTGAGAGCCTCAGGGACATTCGGCCGAAGGAGGAATTTCTTGTACCTTTCTTGAAATTCTTGTTCGGCCTCCCTACATTCTCTTTCCAAATAACCAGAAAGATAGCCTCGGCTCAGGAGAAAACAAAAGGTTAGTAAAGGTAGTGGGCAGCCTTGAAGATAACCAAGTTGCCGCGCGGTGAAATGGGGTTGGTAGATTTCTCAGCTAGCACGTTTGGCATCACAGCCCCCAGTTCTTTCGGATGACAACATCTTTGACTTCATCCCATGCCGAGGACGAGAGTCTGATAGAAGGAGGGTACTCTTGATGATGGTAGATCAAAAACTCATCATCAGAGAGGTCTTCTAGGCGAAGAAATATTTAAAGACTTCTTCGGTCGAATGAAGAGGAGCGGGTCTAGAGTTCAATTGAAGACCCAATACTTCGGTGGGTACGAAGTTCGGGATTTCTGGCCTGAGGGTGGCGAAACAAACCTGCAGCCAAAATTGAAGAACCTAGAGTGGGCTAGTTTGGTGTAGGTCAATCTTGTTTACCGTCGCCTCGTCCAAACAACGAGTAATATGGGCAAGGATAGCTGAGCTAAGGGCCAGGACGTGACCACTGGCTAATGCTTCAGCAACCGGCATGTTCTCGACTAAACACTTATTGATTTGGTTCAACAAATGAATTTGTTGTACCAATAGAAAATGAAGGCTACATGTTCCCCCTTCCTGAGGTTTTCTTCGCCTTGGCCAGCGAAATGTTGAATAAGGGTGTTGTAGTTGAAGAAGTTCTTGTGCAATTTATGAACTTCTTCTTTTAAGGGCTATTGGTTCGTCGAAGAGCATCTTGAGGTCGAGGCTAGATGGACATCCAGATAGAGCCGTCGATCGGAAACCCGAATGAGATGTCCCGAGAATGGCTGAGATGTCAAAAATGTTGGGAATAATGGGGCCGAGCGGAAGGACCATAGTATTGGTGGCTGAGCACCAAAAGCTTAAAACTGCCATAAAAAGCTCTTTATCCATAACAGTCTCGATGGTCGATAGCCTAATGGCGTTGCAGATACCAAGAACCTTCCATTCTTTACTAAAAACTTCTTCATCATTTCAACCCACGCTACCCAAGTCGTAATGGTTGAAGGCCAAGCCCCTTGAGGTTTAGTCGATTTCCACTTCGACCAGTCAAAACCTTGACACAGGGGTGCTAGGCAGTGATCCTTGAGGAGGTTGGTAATGGATGCCTGAACGTTGTCTTTGAAAAGTGATCCCAAGATCTTATGGGAGACACTTGAGTCACCTTCAAAACGAAAGTTTTTTATGGCATTCCGGTTAATGAAGTCCCGGCACTTGCCACATTTGTCGGAAAGCTTGGAAATGAAGGTGTTGAAAGCCATTGTGGAGAGCTTGGAAGGATTTCTGGGATGAGAGCTTGAGACTTTCTGGGATTCTTAAAGCAGAAATGGCGAGAGGGGTTTCAAGGTTTCTGAAGGCATAAAGTGCAAACGAAGGAAACTCAGGTATTTATAGGCATTTCGAGAAGAAGGTCAAACGTTTGATCTTCAAAAGCGTTTGATTTTCAAATTTTAGGGCAAAATCGACCAGGAAATCCCTAATCATTATGGGTATCTTGGGAATCTCGGGGAAATGATCAAGGTTTTCGTGGTTTGAGAACACACGATTGCGTGTTACGATGAATTTAATACATTAATGTGGAAGAGACATTTCGGCTGACGCATGTTTTCAAGGGTCATGATTACGGGCTGCTAGGTTAACCAAGGATTGACACGCGGCAAGACGTGCAGGGAAATTCAGATCGTGTGTCATAAATGCGCTTGACAGTTGGGATGTGTGAGACTTTTCATTATCCCGTAGTTATCTTCTAGGGTTCGCTTCTTCAAGGTCGAAAATCGTCTAGGGGATTCTAGGCAGAAGACCTCAGAAGTAAGGGGGCAATGTTTAGGCCCAAAATAATATTTTTGGGCAAAGCGTAGGTTCGGCCCAAAGTTTTTCCAAATATATTATGGGATGCCTGGTGGTCCCAGGTTGTTCAGTAAAGGTGGTCAAGTCGTATTGCAAGAAGGAGTAGTCTGGATGAGCAGATGGGTCGAAGAAGTCCCAACACGATAAGATAAGAGGTCCTAGTGCAATATGGATTCTCAGCTGGCAATGAATACGGCCTGAAAAAAAGGGTGAGTTCAAAGTCCTAATAAGAGTAGGATTGATCGAGATAAAGTTGGAACAGAATAAGAAGTCATAATCCGAATGTGGTTTCAACTTGATCTTAAGGAAGATTTGTTGCTATAAATAAAAAGCAGAGTGCATCATTCAAGTCTCCCCAATTCAACACACAACTGCCCTGCGCAAAACTCTCAAGCATCTTGAGATTTTTTATTTTCTTTTTCTACCAACACATCTTCAGTTTGGATAAGCAGCAGTGTGAAGACAACCAGCGAACATCTTCAGTTTGGATAAATAGCACTGTTGCCGTAGAATCAGTCGACCGAGGAGCACCTTCAGTTTGGATAAACAACACCACGTCGAGGCTGACTGGTTACCTATCCAAGTCTCGATCGAGAAGGGTTTCCGAATCCTTATTGACAGAGGTCATCTTCTTAGCCTTCTCGGTGAAGTAAGGTGTTACAAGTTACTACATTCGGCACATCGAACACCGAGTGGTTTTATGATTGGATACTCACGAATGAGTTTCAGAGTTCGGCATTCTGATGGCCGAACCACATTTACCATCAAGACATACATCTCCTTTGAGTACTTGTGTCCATATAGTCTGGTGTCGATTCGACGTGCTTATACTTTAACGAATATAATCACGGTGACCGAATCCAAGGCCGACAATTCGTGAACTTCGCAGAACTAGCAGCCCTGCCTTCAGGCTCAAGAACCCAAATGCCGAGACTTGTTCCTTCCTCAACCGTAATCGCAAGATCAAGAAGTCAACATCAACAAATTTTACTCCTCGGCCGAGCTCGGCCGACGAGTTGGCACGCCCCGCATCAACTTAAGGACGTAGTTAGCTCATTAGTTACTCGTCCTGCACGCCACATAGGCTTTGTAATTTTTAGGGTCAACAAATATTACCATTTCCTTGTTGCAAATAATATGTGCAAGAATTGGAGCCCCCAAAAAATCGTCAGAGTAACTAAAATCTAGGGATGTGTCGTATACTTTCACCGAGTATCATCTGTCAAAGGAAGATCTACATCGTCTTTCAGAAGATCCGTAGCATCTTTCGAAGGAAGATTGAAAGTTGGAGACGGAAGAAAGTCCCCATCTTGCTCATTAGACTCAAAAAGTATCAACACAACTTCTCGAGTTGTTGGACAGTCAAATGGGGGCATACTTGTGCAAAGTCAAAGCAATTTTTAATACAATAAGCATGTGATCAACAAGAAGTCTGTCTTGAAGATTTAACCGACTATCGAGTATCCCAGATGTTAATGAATGGTTTTGAACATAGTGTCTCACCCAGGTGACCAAGTGGCCTCCTTGATCTAGTGATTGGACTGGAGTTCTTCCAGTTAGCAACTCTAATAGAACAACCCCGTAGCTATGGATGTCACATTTTTCTGCAACCCTCATGGTGTATGCATACTCTGCCATGAAGAAGAGTAACATTATAAACCATTCAATAAACAATTGGGTGCAGAAATGGAAAACAAGAACGAACTAAGCGGCTACAGAGCGAGAGAAGGGTGAGTAAACAAAAGAAAATTCAACACGTTCGCATAAAACAAAAAGTCAGCCAGCCATGAGGAAAATATCATGTTTGCCAGTACATGGAAAAATCATTTAAACAAACATGTTCCCATTTCTACTATTTCCTTTCGTTCTCAAAATTAAATACATCGGAAACATCCTTATTCAAGGCAAAATTAAGGGTTAAGAAAGTGGTTTCCATTGAATGAATAATTTAAGACTTAATGCTCCAGTTTTTATTTTCCCTCTTGTCACATCTCTTCGATAACTAAGTAGTGGTTGCCACATTAGATATCAACTAGAAATATGCCCAATGCGGGACTTGAATGCACCAACCTTAACTACATGAATAAGACACATTTAACCTAAAAAACATTCAACATAATCATGAATGAACAAACAAGATACATCTAGGAAATTATAAAAAGCATTGTTAACTCCAGGAAATTATAAAAATCCATCCAATCAAGAGACAATATAATAGCTGTGGGAAGGTGAGTATGCAACCAAGAATCTAAGATATACTTGACTTGCAATTCCATTATAATTTCACACAAAAAAATAAGATCAAATTTTGATTGAAACATCAAGCAAAACAATCTCACAGATTGGACCAACTAAATAAAGAATATATCGATATGATTTTCAACCTAACTATAAAAAAAAGCTTTAAACAGCGCAATCAACATTATTTGAACACAACAACAAAAAAAAAAAAAACTGATTGCATGTTATAAATTCCACAGGTAATTTGATTTTGCAATCTTAAACACCCAACACCTCTCTCTCTCAGATAGCCCCCTAAACGAAGTGCCTCGTAGCATCAAATTGGCCTGCAACACCCCCGAGCGAGATTGAGACTACTTTTCATATTTTTATTTTAAAGTACCAGTAAGGAAACAATAGTATATTCCAAAATTAGCAGTTTACAGAGAAATATAAATAGAGTATGAGCCAC
This sequence comes from Pyrus x bretschneideri, assembly GCF_019419815.1. Classification (NCBI taxonomy): domain Eukaryota; kingdom Viridiplantae; phylum Streptophyta; class Magnoliopsida; order Rosales; family Rosaceae; genus Pyrus; species Pyrus x bretschneideri. The sequence continues at coordinate 985,714 of NW_025999679.1, forward strand.
AATCAACAACCAGTAAGACTGAACCACGGGAAATGAACAAACGAAAACCATAAATGACAACCAAAAGAGCCATCTTTTCAAACACAAACATGATAAACAGAAAAAACTGAAACAGCATAAGCTGACGCATACCAAAAGCTTGTCTACTTGTGGTATGAAGCCCTATGTGAAGCCAGCTGGGAATTTGTAGGCACATGAACATAATCCGTTGACTCCAAATCACTATCAGAATAACTTGTATGCAGTGAGCTCAATCTGTTGGCAGCCTCAAAGTTCACCAAACTGTCTGAACTTCTCTTATGCGGTGAATCATTAGAACTGCATGTCATTAACGCATGCCATCTACAGGCAAATGTCGCTATACCTTGGGCTCTACTCGAAATTTTAGTAGCTGCGTGCAAGGAAAGAATAATGCCAACAACCTGAACAATTGTGGAGACCTGAAAATTTGGACAAGAAAGAGGAAGGAAATTTAACGCATTAAATTTTAGTCTGCAATCAATGATGATTAGAGAGTTTTCAAAGAGGTCCCGTGTTAAAAGGGGAATCCATTATGGTTTTGAATCTAAGCCTGTAAGAGTGAGAAGTTAATCAGCGGAGAAGTAGGCACACAAAAAGCATTGTACTTACTGCAAAATCGCCAATATACATTATCCAATTAACCTAATTGTATTAAAAACCTAGCAAATCTGCATTAAATTAAGCATATTTTGCAGTAAAGTATCCATCTTTTCACAGTAAAGCAATAAAAATATCATGAGCAAGTAAATCTGGACCACTACGATCAAAATTCCAGCAATCAATAACCATAATTATAAATTTTGACAAACTTATAGTTGCTACAGCGTTTGACAATGATCATATAAATGCAGAAGCTTGGCTGAAGGAGAGTTATCGAAGAAATCCAGAAATCCTTCCATGGCAAACTTAGTTGTACAACCATGGCGTGTGTGTTGTATGCTAGATGCCCCCTCACTTTTAACAACACACGATAGCTTACGCAAATGCAAAGAGACTTCAACATGTTTCATTTAATATAAGTTTACATTTTGTAGCAAATGCATATGGCGAAATAGTCTATAAGTAATCATACTGGCAACCAAACAGAACAGTTCAAAAACTTAAATGGAAATATAAATTGCAGAAAAAAAACCTTGAATTTCCAAACCCACAAAATAAAAAATTCAACCAGATTAAATGTAAGAAGAAATGCCAAGAACTGAGAGCTGCAGACCATCAAAATGCTCATGATCTTGGTCGTGCTGATGAAATCCAAATCTGTACTTTCATGTCCTCCTCGGTCAATTCCTTGAGGAGCTTCGATATCGCCAACAACGTCTCCTCTTTGTCGTCGTGGCCATGGTGGTGCCAACTGCAATCCATGAACCATCCATTTCTGCAGTAAATTGTCCTCAACTTAGAACCAGTATAATTTAGCCAACCATATTCAAGTACCACAAAATATAATTTTATCATAGTAAGCTTTTCGATTCACTCCAAATGAAGATATTATATGTTCACATATGTATATTCACAACCATAAGAAAGAAGAAAACAACTCTTGGAACAGAGCAAAAATGAAGCACAAACGGATTCCCACAAACCAAACTCTGAGAACAAACAAAAACAAAACCAAATTATATAGCAGCATGCAAGTCACGAAGGAAGAAAGAAAAAAGAATACTCATTTGCAAATCCAAAATTAGAAAAAAGCACATGAACAAAACTGGGAAACTCACCACAAAACATTGGTTGCCAGAGCCCTTTTTTTTTTTTTTTTTTTCAACGAAATTGGAAATTCAGAAAAAGCTATGTAACATACAAATACAACCTCTATCTTGAAAATTCAACAGAGAAAAGAGAGTCCTGAAACCAAACCCATCCATTAGGAAGGCACAGCTAGCCTGGCCTAATTAAAAGTTCAACAAAAACAGAACCAAAGACTTACCCATCAATGCATAAGTAAAGGATTTACATCAAAACAGAAATGGTGAATCAAAAAAAGCAAGACCGCAAGTCACAATTCTAGAAGAGGAAAACAGAATGTTCACAACTCAAGCAACGGTATCAGTATTGTTCTACTAAATTACACGTTATATGATGAGCATTATTTTGATTGAGATATCTCACATCTCAAAAAATTCAGAAATTCCAACGAAGGTAACGACCACATTATATAAAGAAGAAAGCTAGACCTAGTTGAACATGCATAATTCGTGAAAAATCACAGGTTCCATAAGGAAGATTTTGAAATATGCATCTCAGAACAGATACCATCATTCATTGTTCAGCTCAATTATCCTGCTTCACAAACAATGTTGCCGACTGAACTTATGCTTCTCCCTTATGGCAGATTTGAATAATATAAACTAGGAAAACCACATATTAAAAATCAATAGCCAAGTACTAAACATACCATCTAATTCACGGATTCCATCCTCTGCATCTCTACTGTACAATCAATCTTTGGGTGATGTGAGATGATAGGATAAGAGTTTGGATTTCATTGACATTCAATTAAGCTGACATCAAGAGCTAGCGTACAATCAAAAGGATGAACTTCAAGCAACAGATTGTTAGCTGGGTAGAAAAAAAATGAAACATGCACAAATTATATTTAACTTTTCCATCACCTAAATTGTAATTAAAACAAATACACATCTTAATACAGAAGGATTTTCAAATGCCACAATGTTTAACAACTACCGTTCTATCAATTCCTAATCTTATAAATCATTTTGTGACAGCTAGGAAAGTTTACTAAATAACAGAGAAAAAAGAATAAAAATAATCAATCTTTGGGTTTGAAATAGAATCAGAGTTGAGCTTATGTACCAATATGAAAGTTTTGAGGAACAACGGAAAGATAGCTGAGGTCCTGGTGGTAGCGGTGGCTGAAACTTGGAAGGGACCTGGTTTAATCTTATTTGCAGTGAAGCTGGTGAACAACATAAGAGGTGGAGGAAACTGGCAATCCCAGTTGTCAAAATGAGCAATTTCATAAATGCATTGTGCTGCACAGAAAATAAAGAAGAGATTGCACAATAAATACGTGAAAATCAGTAAAATCGTAAATTAAAACACAAAAGAAAACCTCAAAATAAAACAACCCTAATTACCATTGAAGTTATTGAAAAAGCACCAAAATTACAGAAGAATAAACTGTGAGAACCCACATTAAACAAACAAAAGAAAAGATCCCACATTCCGAATTCATAAATATAAATTATCACTATTATGGTCGATTAAATGACATTACTACACATACTATGACCGACCGCGAGCTCTCTCTCACAAAGCCATCAATCTTTTTGTGCAAAATTAATACCATAATCAAGTCAACCCCATTTCCTTAATTCAAGCATCAAATTTAATACAAAACTACAATAATTTCCAGAATTTGACCCCCAAACATAAAGAGAATAGTACTGTTAGATGTTGAGAAGAACAAATAAGGGAAAATGGAAAATGGGTTTTACCTGAGGACTTGAGGAGCTGGGTTTGTGGTTTCTGAGGTAGTGTTCGTGGTTTCTAAGAGAGAGAAGTCATTAATTAAAAGCCCTTAACAAAATATATATTGAGAAGAAATAATTTTTTTTTCATAAGAAACAATCGAACAGAACTGAGAAGGTGAAAGCAAACATACGCAATTGCAATCCAATGATTTAGCTTGGAAAAACATTTCACAGCAACAAAAAAGTGAAATTAAAAACCCTATTGAATCAAATGAAGAATTTTCCAGAGTGCAAATAGTTAGTATTATCACCAAGAAGAAGCTTGATACCTTAAAATGCAAAAGTATGTGCCTATAATGCAATCCGACAAACATGTAATAGCAGCCATCAGAGAATTGAAAATTTACTAATAAAATGAACCAAAGACCAATTTTGAATAATAAGGAATGATGACGTTTTAACATTGACATAGTGTGTATGTCTGTGAGAGAGATGGAAATAGAGTTAGAGTTCGACAAATGCAAAAATCAACCTTAAGATTCACTCTGGTTCAAATGGTGCAAGCATAATTGAGGAGAATCAGACGGCAGAGGTCGAAAGTCCGAAGAATTAACACTGCATTCCTGAAACACAAGGGATTAAAAATTTTGGATTATCATCAATGAAATGCACTAATACAGAACTTAAATTCTGATATTCAATAATCCACTTACCAGAGAAGGACCATGAGAATGACTTTATTCTTCTGTAAACAGGATGTTGATAAGGGTTATGCTTGCCTAGAATAACTGGACTGATAAAGTGAAAATTTTGAGGCTTTAAGGTCTGAGCTAAAAGTTGAAGCTTCTACTTTCCAACTCGGGAAGAAATAACTGTGAAAATGCACAAAATAAAAAGCTTGATTTCCAAACCATTAAAAGGAAATTAAGAAATTAATTTATATATTTAATTTGGGTGAGGGATTTGAACAGAAAACCCATTTGTTCCATCCTCCAGATTCATGCTTTTTTTTCAAACCATTAAAGAACAAAAAGAAAAGGTGCGGAATTTACTCAAACCCACAAAATTAAAATTAATTACACCATAATCAGGCTAAAGATTCAAAATTCACAATGTAAAAACCCAAATTAAACATAAAATTCAAAATTAACGACGCAACAACCCGAACCTAGATATGAACATTTCAGCGAAACCTAAACCCTAGACAAGCACAAATGTCCAATTCTTCATAGAAAAAAATTTACAAAAATTTAAAGAATGACAACCCCAGCAAAACAAAATCCAAACATATCCAAAATTAGCAAGAGAAACACAAACCCAAACGTAAATCAGCCTCTCACACTAAGCAAACACGGTAGCAGCCATGCACGCCCATGACCCTTTCATCTTAGGAGGCCATGACTGGCGATGGAATAACCAAAAATACCAAAGAAAGCGCAGATTCCAAACAAACCCAAATTGAAATGAACCCTAGAAATTGAAATTCCGAATTGAAAATTCAAATTCGGGGAACTCTGACATTTTACCTAAATAGCAACTTAGGAGTTGCTGCTGCACCATTAATTCACAACTAAGCCGTAGCATAACCATTCCTCATCAATCTTTGAATTTTAATTAAAACACAAAAAATATTAGAAAATGGTTAAAGATAAGTTATATAACCGCAGGCATATCCATTCCCCAGCAATCTTTCAATTTTAATTAAAACACAAAAAATAAAAAATGGTTAATGATAAGTTACACACCTGACCCAGAAAGCGTTTGCAAACTCCCACAACAAAACCCTATAAACGTTTCCTTCAACCAAAACTGAAATCAAACAAAAGATCCACACACACAAATCAGCAAAAAATGAAGAAAGCATTTAGCAAGAATCGAATTTTACAACAATCAATTAAAAAGATTTCTCAACATTTGTCCTAATAATATTAGGTTTTATATATATATGTGTGTGTGTGTGTGTGTGTGTATCTATATGTATGTGGCAATAAGATTACACAATACAGCAGTTTTGTGTAGATCCAAATACATTACGTGTTTCTTTCATTCATCTTTTCAGACTTTTCGTTAATGGCAATTTGCATTAATTGTTTGAGCTCTACTGTACCGTTCTTTGATCGTTATCCTTATATCAATTGCTTTCTGGTGTTCATGTAAGTAAACTCGCATCGAGATTGTAATGTTATTGCTCCGGAAGGATGAAAAGCAAACAAATCACTAGCATATCATATACATTGCAAATCTAGAATACAAACTATAGAAACAAAGCCAAATTGTTCAGTATCTCCACCAAAAAATTGATAGACTATACATAAATTACACCAAGACACACACAGAGATGCATAGAATTCTACAATTTTGCCCCAAATTAGACCAAAAGGAAGAGAAACAGGGGACAACCCACATACCTCCCACTACGAATGAGTCAACCGTATGATTCCAGACCGAAATCCTGATCTCATCAGAGCTCAAAACCCGAAACTTTGGGAAACTGCCGAGAGCAACCGCGTGGTGATGGAGAACCGAAGGAACTTTTGGGGAAATGGAAGAGTAAGAGTGAAGAAGTAGGAGAGGAAGAGGAGGAGGGAGAAGAGGAGGGTCAGGTAGAGGAGAGGGGAGGTGGAATCGAAGACCAGTAATTCCAAAACCTGCATTCTCATCAGAAAAAAAAAAAAAAAAAGTTAAGTGGAAACTATCAATGCTAGGATTGAGGACACTTGAAAGATTCAGGGAACTCAAATCAAGACCTTTGACCACTGGATCGTAATTGGAAGAGCAATTTACTCCCATCCATCTGCAAGGTGTCTGATCGGAGGAGTTCCAATTTCCCAAAGAATCAAATCCATCTTGCATACTTTTCTTCAACTCTAAAAGGTAGAGCCCTTCATTATTCAACCCATCTGGAGTAGAAGCAAGTAGATTTAAGGCAAGTAACTGCAAACTGCACTTCCAAAGCCCTCCTTACCTCAAATGTTTTTGACATTATAGTAACACTGAGACAAGCACAATCACATAATTAAACACCTGCCCATCTAAGCTTATCAGATGCGATGCGATGCAATACAAATTAACTAATCATTTACATCAAGTAATACATAACCAGATTTCTAATCACAAAAGAATTTGATAATTCATAATCTAGTTTAAACAAGGCAAGTTTCATTGTTTCACAGCACAAAATCCAAGCATATCAAGTGCTTAATGAATTAAACCATCCATTTGAAAGAACAAACTTAGATATTTTGATAACTCAAAATCCAAATATAAAACAGAAAGAGACTAAAAATTGAATTTAGACACCTAAAAGCTAAAAGGGTAGGAAACTATGAATAATATAGTCATTTGAAGCAACCCAATAACACAAAACTAATGAATTTAGCAAATTACCAACTCAAACTGAATGATCAGATTTAACCAGATAACAGTAAAACAAATCAGTAGTAAAAAAGGAACCAAAACTGAAAAGTAATAACCAAAATTAAGCATATTAGAGCTAGGAACATACCTCTTAAAGTCTAGGAACACTTATGAAAAAATGAGTGACAATGTAAGCAGCAAGTCCAGCAGAAGTGGGAGCATTAACTTCCTGGAGTGACAAACTAAAAACCATGGGAATTATGAACCAAAAGACAAAAGTGATAGAAACCCAGTTCGCCTTTTAGAACAAATGGTGGGGATCTACGGTCTACAAGCCAAGATTTGCGCAGAAATATCTCAGAGCTCACACCTTTATTGCGGCCTTTTGAATCAAGAAAGAAACTCCATAGATTGCAGAAATATATCTTTGGGAATATTCTATTCTAGGAGAGAGAAGGCAAGGCAAGTGCTGGAGTTGAGTTCGAGCTTGTGGGGGTGTTGGGTGTCGTGAATGGAATGATGGGTGTTAAAAGAGAAGGGGCCAGAGCTCTGAAGCTTGAATGAATTGTGAACTTTTGGGGCAACCCAAACGAGTTTGAATCTTTTATTTTATTTTAATCTTTTTAGAAAATAAAACTCTGATTTTTTAGTTAAAATGGTTCTTCAGATTTACATAACACATAACTTTGATCCTTAAGATTTAAAATCAATAAAAGTGATCCCTGAGATTGTCCACTATCCATTATTTTGATCATTCCGTTAAAAAAGCAAAACACATAATTTTGGTTTATGAGATTTTCATAACACATAACTTTGGTCCCTGAGATTGTCCACCATCCATCATTTTGGTATTTCCGTTAAAAAGCTCAGGGACCACTTAACGGAGTTTTTAAAATGGAATGACCAAAATAATGGATGGTGGACAATCTCAATACCACTTCTATTGATTTTAAATCTCAGAGACCAAAGTTATGTGTTATGAAAATCTCATGAATCATTTTGGCTAAAAAGTCTAAAACTCTAGAACAAACAATATTCTTTTTGCATCGTATTTATCTGTATTAAGATGATTATTTATTGAGCAATCATCCTTTAACTAATTGTTTTATGTTTATGAATCTCACTTATTGTACGTTATATTTGATTGAAACTTATGGATACTTATGAAAGACGCTAAAGAATAAAGAAAGATAACAATATTGGTGATAGTTACTTTTAAGGTAAAGGAGTTTGGATACAATATTATGCGACAATAGGTGCATTGGGAGATTAATAAGGTAGACTAAGATGCAAGGCCGGTCATGAATTTTCATATGTTTGGCATGAAATTTCAAATAGTGTCCTTTGTAGATTTGATTAATAGACATTCTTTTGATAAACTAATTAATTTTATAACAATGATGAAATATCAGGATTAGAAAAACAATATATGTCGACTAAAAAAGGATTACAGCTGAAGAGGAGGAAACCTATGTGATCTAGAGAGCATATCTAAATACATAAAGGATGCCAACGTTAAAAGTCAAAATAAAATAGATTGGAGAGCTATAGATTGAGAGGTGAATACCTTCTAACATTCAAAACACCCTGGAGTTATACAAAAAGATATAAGTGTTTGTGCATATTACACTTAGCTAAAATATTGAATTCACGGGCTGGAAGTCACACACCGAATTCTTGTGCAAACAATTAAACTCCATGCTCTCTCACTCAACGAATTTCCATCCCCCAAAAAACCTTACCCATAGTCACCATAGCCGCCGACCCCTTGCTATGGCTTGGGGCCCGTGGCAACCCATCCATATCTTCTCCTAGCTTTTCTTTCCTTCCTTTCTTCCCTCACCCTTCTCCTCCCATCTGCTTCGCCGCCCCTTTTTTCCCACCTCTCAATTTTTTTCTACACTTTTTCTCTTCTCCTTCCCCATTTTTCCCTCCCACCATTTTTGGCTGTCTCATGGGTTTGCGCCTCTTACCCAGATCCAGATTATGCCTTCTCAAGGTCTCTTCCTTGATTAGGGGATTGATTCGTGATTTGGGTTTGGATTGGGGTTGTTGGTGGGTCGGAGACATTTCCATCAAACTGATTCAATTTAGTGATACTCTCAAATTTTGATGTGGATGTGCCGATTTTTGGCTAAGATATATTGCAGTGCTACCTTCTGTGTTCAGATTTGTTGCAGCGCCGCCTTGGAATCTTATGGTTGCACAACCTTAGCTGAGCACATCTAGGGGTTGCACCACCTGGGCCGCTCTAGTTTGACTGTTGCACCGCTTAAGTACTTCAGATTTAGAGACTCCAACACCTGCGTTTTCAACGTTTGCAGCTCCGGTTTGACCTATGGTTGTTGCATACCCATTTTGTGCAGAGTCATAACTGGTAGTCTTTGCCTGAGTAACTTATCCCTCCATCATTTTGTGCCATGTTGTGGTCTTTCTTCTCGGAGTTTTCAATATAATTTAGTTTAATTTAATTTGGTTCAATTTAGTTTGGTCTAGTCAAGTTCTATTGTTTCGCTTAGCGAGTGTTGTGGCCACACTGCAACGTTGGTTGTATTTGGTTTTCTCTTTGAGTGATGAGTTATGTGGTCTTGTCTATTAATGATGACTTTATGTGGTCTTGCTCCCGCGATGACTTTATGTGGTCTTGCTATTTGTTGGTGACTGTTTGTAATCGCCAGTACAAATATGTTATATCTATCGTTTTATGACAAGTTTGTATGGGTGGCGTGTGAAGTTCTCGTACATGTGGTAGTTGTCTAGGGGTTTACTATTATTGTCTTGTTTGTGCAAATTCACCTCTATATCATTTTCTTGGTCACTGGAGTATTGCACCCAATTAGGCACCTTTGTATTGTTTGGGATTATGAATGAAATATCAAATATCGTTGCTTGTCAAGAAAAAAAAGTTGAATTCATGGGTTTATTTGTTCTTATGTTATTGTTTGTAATGAACGACTAAGATTAGAACTAGCTCATAGACTATATTAATGACAACTGTTATAGCAGTCGTGTGTCTTGAGTTGTACACATGCCTACAACATTTAGGGGCAGCACAGTTACAAAAATCAAGATGACAAGGTTTTGAGTTTGGATGTTAATTTGATGATTCATGAAAGAAAACAATTCGTGTTGAATCACTAATGAAATGAAGAAATAAAGTTTAAATTTAAATTTTTTAGAAAGGAGACGCTATTTATTTACTAGTTAAAAAGGGGAAGATTGTTCATTTGCTAGATTTTTTCGTTTTTAATATATATATATATATATAGAAAAATATAATTGGGAAATCAGATTACGTATTAGTTAATAATTGTGTGTGTTAAATTGTTAGTTATTAAGAGAAGGGAGATCGAACCCATATCAAGGCGCATAAATAGGATTGCTTTCCGCCACTGTGGTAAACGCCAACTCCCTTTTTCTTTTTTTTTAGTTTGTTTAGTGCTATTTTGAAATAAAAACTTAAGCACGTGATAGGAAACCATGAATCTTGTTTCTTATTATAGAAGACATGACAAAAGCATGGACGAGTCATACTATTTTCATTTAGAAAATTGATGTTCACACACAATCAGGGGCGAAACCAGACAATCGATTTTCACCATTTTAATATAATTAATACAAGAAAATGGGTTGGAGAGAACATATGCTATCCAAGAACATACCTCCCTCCACTCCAATTTACACACCCATTTTTACCATTTGCACATCACTTATTTATTCCTGACATCTAAATAGAGAAGTGTTATTAGCATTCCAAAAATCTCATTCTGCACTCCTCACAAGTGTATTTTTCCTTCCAAATATAGAAGGTTTGAAGTATAGAATGAAGTTTTTGAAGTGCTAATAGCAATTCTCTTTAAATAAATAAAAAATAATCGAAAAAAAAAAAAAACAAGTAGTGCATAGGAAAGCAGAAACAGAATATTCAAAAATCATTTCCCTTAAAAATTTAAACTTCATTAGACCAACTCCAATGGTGGGCTAAAAGCCAAATTATCCCCCAAAATTTCCCTCCAAACCCACTTCAACCAAAGGGGAAATTTTGGGCTAAATGCTAAATGTTAAACTAATGTTAAATTCCCCCCAAAATTTAGCCCAGAAATCGAAGTGGACTCCACCCAATATTTATCGGAATTTAAATTTTTTTAGGTTAAAATGTTCATAAAAGTAATTTATAATAGTCTACATATTTATTTTTTTTTTAAATTAATTTAACAAAAAAATAGCCTAAATTCATTCTTTAATAATCATGGGCTAAAATTTTAGGTTAGAACGGTTGGAGTAGAAAAGTTGTTTCTGGACTAAAAGCTAAATTTTTCGGGCTAAAAAATTTGGCTTTTAGCCCAACCATTGGAGATGGTCTTAGCATTATAATCCAAGGTAGGCAAAGACAAGTACAATGGCAACAGTGGTCCACAAATCTCAAGGACATGGACCTTAGAAAAGCGGAATAGGGTGAGATGGCTCCCTTAGCTTGCCCAACCACCAGGCAAGAGCTTTACGTCCATATCATGAGCTGCCAGTCCGTTTTTGTAGGCTATACATGATTCCGACGACTAATCACAGATATGTTGAAAGGTGAATCCGACTCCGAGGTCCCGCATGAAAATTCAACAACCTAACAATTCACTAAGAAAATAAAATAAGTTGATAACTATTGGAGCACAAGGCAAAGTGTAAGGTTCTTCTTTCTATGCTGCCCATTTTTCTCTTTGACTTGGAATGTTGTGGGTTGCCTCATCTCCACTCTCCTGACTCCACTAAACATCCTCCATCAATTCATGTAGGTAAAAATCGACTGATTTCGTTTAATCATATTTTACTATTTAGTATTACAATTTAATGATATCTTTTTTTATTTGTAAAGGAGATGTTTTATATTCAATTATTGTTCATGACAAGCCCATTATGACTGAGCTCAAATCTCTCACTCTATTAGTGTGAATATATATCATTGTATTAAAAATATATATCTTAATGCATTGTGTAATCTCAAAACAAACAACAAAAAAGCCTGATCCCATAGAGTGGGGTATGTGGTTCAAATTCGCATTTGACAAAAATCAAACTTAAAACTTTTCGTTTATAAGTGAATAGGAATACCATTAGATCATAAGACCATAGTAAGTGTAATCTCACTTAAAATTTTGTTGCTAGATTAAGGTTAGGCAGGCCGACAGGTGTAGCAGTCCCTTAAACTGGTGGAGGAGTATTTCACTGAGAGATGCCCAACCGCAGCAAATCGGTATTTGGGGAGTGCGACTTAAACCTGAACTTGGGCATGCAAGAGCTAGTCGTTGAGAAACACGGAATCGGAAAGAAAAGTACTATGACCTAGTTGAGGTTCAGCAGAACACTCTTGCTTGCTCGTTTGCCCTATGTGGTAGCTAGGGGCTGACGACCATGTCCCACAAATGGATGGTTTTGCTATTTTGGGACACAACTACAACCAATCTTGTATTTAGCTCAATCATTTTCCCGTGTAATATACTAATAGTTTCTTGGTTAAACCTTAACAAGTTTGGTCATAGGATATGTCCAGAATGATCGTTATAATGTTCTTTTATGTTTTCTTGTAAAATGATAATAAACATGCCATGATATATATATATATATATATGTATGTATATATATCATGTTAGTACATATTCATTTACTTTAAATACATATAATACTTATTACGTGGCATGTTAGCATGTGCTGCACGAGGAGCACTATTGAAAAATGAGGATGGTGACACACAAGACTTTGCCTAGTTATCTTTTCGGAAAATTACAATTTATGGTATTACTTCCATTAATGAAGTTAACAAGATTTTAAAACTCACTTTAACTATGAATAAGATCTACTCGATTTTTCATGGTAATATATGGTAGTGCATTTTATGAGCCGTGGCTTTAATTTTATAAGAAACATAGACATAAGAAATTAATAATGTCCCCAAAAGTTTTAGGGCCCATAAACTTTTTTTATTTAGTCTTTTTTTATTTAAACAAACGATATTATATTAAGACTTCTCATTATACAGTAGTACTAAATAAGTAATCTTCTTATGAGTTTTTCATTTCAAATGGCCACAAGCCTTAGATATTATTATGTCAGCGATGGCTCTGGTATATGTGCTTAAGACCAACTCCAATGGTGAGCTAAAAGTCAAATTGACACATCCTGACCCGGAATGTCCACTAAGACCCCAAATCGAGCTGTGTTGGTCGACACCTGAAAGATGACAAAGCCATAAAATGTGATAGTGTATAAAAAGTGAATAAATTTGAATCTAAAAGTGTCTAAATACCAGAGTGCGCTACGAGTGGGAGCGAACCTATTTCACACGCGATGTCAGAGCACAAGTAAGGTACAGTAGTGTGGGTAAGAATCATACCCTTAAATGTAGCCACCAATACTAAGATTAGCCATATATCCTTGTTGTTACGAACTCAACTGTTAAAACCTGAAGGGGTACAAAACAGAATGTGTGAGTAAGCAGTAAAACCAAGCTTCCCAAAACTATTACCTTTCTAACAGTAATAACCCCTCACTGTAAATCCCTTAGGGGGTGTTTGTTTGCCCTCACTAAGTTGGATTGGACTGGACTGGACTAGCTATTAGTCCAATACTGTGTTTGTTCCATGCTGGGACTAACATTAATAAGACTAAAGGGGACTAGCATGGATAAAACCCTTCACTAAGAGGTCTTAGCGAGACCCCCCAATAACCATGGGACTAGCTAAGACTATCCTCTCTTTCTCGTCCTCGTCATGCTCAACGACCACTCCCTACAGACTCCTCGTCATCTCCGATCACCTAGATCAATCATTAACTTTCCGACTCTCTTTCAGATCTATTTCACAACCAACTTTCATATAAAATATACCAAATTGAAGCTGGGAGTGACAAGATTACGATTTTACCTGAATCAAAGCTAAAATGTGGTCGAATGTGGCCGGAAAATGGCCTGGAAGTCTCGGCTTGTTTGGGCTTCTTCAAATCCATGACAGATTCGAGCATTCAAAGCTAAGATCTTGGTCCAGGGATGGTGATGAATTTTTTGGCGGTGCTAACTTCATCCAATTTAATGAGGGTTGGCCGGAAAACGTATCGAGAAACCTGCAACTCGTCGGGAAAATTGAAGCCGTGAGGTTCCGTTCGAACAACGCATAGCTAGAAAGGGGGGAGGACAGAGAAATAGAGACTTGAATCAATAAGGAGTTTGACCAGGAATGAGAAAGAAACATGAATTGAGAGGTCTAAGAGGAAAAAAAGAGGGAGAGGGTGGGACGATGAGAGAAGAGGAAAAGAGTGGGACGGAAATGGTAGGAAAAGATGGAGAAAAAGATAATATTAGAATTTGTTATTATCCAGCTTCTTAGTCCAATACTGCACCAAACGCTTCACTAAGTTAATCCAATTTAGTCTAGTCTAAGCCAGTCCAGCTTAGTCCTTGAAGCTAATCCAGTCCGAGATAGTCCGGCGCAACAAACACCCCCTTATCGTTTTCTATAGAACAGTACTACACACACACACACACACACATATATTTATATATATATTATTGATACCAAATTATCACATCCCAGCCCGGGGCGGATCACTTCCCCGGGCCCGCTCCACCACCGTAGCACGATATTGTCCACTTTGGGCTTACCATTCCCTCACGGTTTTGTTTTTGGGAACTCACGAGCAACTTCCCAGTGGTTCACCTATCATGGGATTGCTTTAGCCCCCTTCTCGCTTAACTTCGGAGTTCCAACGGAACCCAAAGCCAGTGAGCTCCCAAAAGGCCTCGTGCTAGGTAAAAATGGGAATATACATTTAAGGATCACTCCCCTGGGCGATGTGGGTTGTTACAATCCACCCCTTTAGGGTCCCGACGTCCTCGTCGGCACACACGCGGCCAGGGTTAGGCTCTGATACCAAATTATCACATCCCAGCCTGGGGCGGATCACTTCCTCGGGCCCGCTACACCACCGTAGCACGATATTGTCCACTTTGGGCTTACCATTCCCTCACAGTTTTGTTTTTGAGAACTCACGAGCAACTTCCTAGTGGTTTACCTATCATGGGATTGCTTTAGCCCCCTTCTCGCTTAACTTCGGAGTTCCAATGGAACCTGAAGCTAGTGAGCTCCCAAAAGGCCTCGTGCTAGGTAAAAATGGGAATATACATTTAAGGATCACTCCCCTGGGCGATGTGGGTTGTTACAATCCACCCCCTTTAGGGGCCCGACGTCCTCGTCGGCACACACACGGCCAGGGTTAGGCTCTGATACCAAATTATCACATCTCCGCTACGGGGCGGATCACTTCCCGGGCCCGCTCCACCACCGTAGCACGATATTGTCCACTTTGGGCTTACTATTCCCTCACGGTTTTGTTTTTGGGAACTCACGAGCAACTTCCCAGTGGGTCACCCATCATGGGATTGCTCTAGCCCCCTTCTCGCTTAACTTCGGAGTTCCAACGGAACCCGAAGCCAGTGAGCTCCCAAAAGGCCTCGTGCTAGGTAGGGATGAGAATATACATTTAAGGATCACTCCCATGGGCGATATGGGATGTTACACAAATTACCCCCAAAAATTCCCCCCCAAACCCAATCCAACCTAAGGGGAAAATTTGGGTTAAATGTTAAATGCTAAACCAAGGCCAAATTTCCCCCAAATTTAGCCAAGAAATCGGAGTGGGCTCCACCAAACCAAGTGAAAAGGGGCGTTTGTGCGCCAAACGCAGCCCACCCACTCGCCCAACTCGCATGACGCGCGACGCCTCAGACAACGAGGGTCCCTCCCACGTGGGCCTGTCGGCCACGTTCCATAGCACCTCCAACGGCTACTTTCACCCAACGGTCACGATCTACAGGCCGTTGGTTAATCCAATGGCCTAGATTCAATTTTTTTTTTGTTTTTATATTTATATACTATTGAATCCAACAACTGAGATCGAATATAATCAAATCTAACGGTAAAAGAAAAGATCTAACAACCTAAATTTAAATCCAACAGCTAAAATAATTAAAAAAAAATTATTTAACTCAAAATTCACCCAAGGTTGAAAGATTGGTTGAAAAATTAATTTAAAAAAAATAACCAAAGTTTATTCTTTAATAATTCCGGGCTAAAATTTTAGGCCAGAACGGTTGAAGGAAAAAAGCTGTTTTTAGGTTAAAAGCTAAATTTTCCAGGCTATTATTTGATTTTTAACCCAACTATTGGAGATGGTCCAATATAACCAATGATATGCCTTCCTTTAAAGTTTTATGTTGATAATATTTTTCAATTTCCCCAATTGAAAAACTTTCTCAACAGTAAACATGGTGCAGTCAACATGATTTTTAACATGGCCACATGAAAAAAAGAACCATTTAATGTGAACGTAAGCTATTAAGATCGTGTATTTGAATGATTCGAAGCATGTTTTTGGGTTTCAGTGCCATCTCTAAATTTGATTAGCAAGAAAAGAAAACCTTCTTTTTATTTTAATTAGTTGTTTAATTAGCATTGACTCCACCGTCAATTTTTCTTTGAATTTCGGTTGGCCAAATGGCATGCACATACTGTATTGCCCTTCGTAGCCCTCGTGGTGGTTTTTATTTTATTTTATTTTCCATGTTTTACGTTTCCCTTATTAGAGTTGGGAACAATAATCGATTGACGAAAAGTTATATTATATGGAGCATGATTAAGAAAATAGTTTACAGCAGCTTAGATTATGTCATGAGTGATGTTTTCTGGCACCAATCACCAGTTAAATCACATAGTGCTGCTTATTTTAACTTGATTTTCTTTTTCTTTTTTTGGTAAAATATTATTTACTTGCTATTATGCTAAGTTTAAGGGCATTTTTGGACTAGTAGCTAGTAGTTGGTTTAATATATTTGTTTATATGATTAATATTTGGTTTAATGTTATTTAATTTTAATTTTATAAAATGAAACTTTTGAGTTTAAATAACGAAACATTCATTAATTAAAAAACTTAATCATGCTCAATTAGGTGAAATTTGTAATCACACTTGAAATTTAAAATTTGTGGAGTAATGATTATAACGTATACAGTATACTTTATGTCATAGAATCTCTTAGCATGTCATCGTCAAGATCCTGTAGCTCATAGATGTTTAGGCAAATTGGAAGGTTGTCATCTTGTTCAAATCAAATCCATTTTCTCCGTGAAAACTGTAGATTGATCAGCACTCTCTGTCAATTGGGCACAGTTTGTGGACAAGTAGTCGTATCACCATCACGTTAGAAAAAAGTGGTCACATACTTGATGGAACCTTCCCTTTTATTCCCTACCAAAAACATACTGTAACGGTTGGTGTAAATATTTTTTTTTTTTTTCGAACGATATATTTTGTTATATTAGCCACTGACGGAGTTTGAATCTACATTGTCATGCAAAGCCTTAACACCTTTCTTCCACAATGGTAAAGGGGCACTTGCGGTTGGTGTAAATTCTTAACTTCATCCCTTCAGTTTTCATATTGTGTCTTTGAAGCCACTAAGAATATACAATATATACTACGTGAAGATAACAAGTTAGAGCTCTGCATGAGAGAATTAGTTTATACTTTGGCTTAAAGAGACTGATAAATATATTGACCTAGGTTAGAGTTCTAATAGCATTTCTAATGCAAAGACTCAAATCTTATGCTTATATGTTTATATTTGATGAGTTTAAAAGAGAAAGTAAGTTTGAGTATTCTGGTTTTCTCCTCCAATGCAAAGACTTATATTCTTCGATCCATTTTCTTATATTTTGCCTTTTAAAATTTCAATCTTTACTTTGAAAAAGGATAGTAGTTGAGTTTCATGAAATTTGAGCATGTGCATTAGAGATGATTCGATCCAAACTCAAATCTTAAATACCTTGCTTTCTTACCATTGGGGTAATTAGTCATCAAACACCTTTATGGTTAAAAACAATAACATGTTAATGTTAAATTACGGGAATAACATATTGGGATTGTGAAAATGAGAGTGGTTTATGCACTTCTCTTTTCTCTATTTGCACTCAACTATCTTGTTGTAGCATGTAGAATCAACCAGTACTTTAAAAAATTGCCTAGGCGCAAGATCTCCCCCCCCCCCCTCTTTTTCAAAATACTTCATATATGAAACCAATGAAAACAATAAGGAAGAAGTAGCTTTAACTTTGAGAAGACATTCCGCACAAGCCTAGTAACTATGAACTGGCTATGTCATTCTTTGAATGTGTGCGTGCCAACTCGCAATCAAGCTTGATCGGACGAGTAAAATAGATGTGGTGGTGGTGTTTAATATCTCGTCTCGACCTTAGGTTCTAGAACCTTAAGACAATGTTTCTTAGTTTACTATGAAGTTCAAGATCTCATGTACCATGTTCAGTTGCCTTGACTGTATTTGTGAGAATATAGGTGGGCCGAATCAATATTAGGCTATGAGAGCAAAGGTACTCAAAGGAGATGAGTGTTTTGATAATGAATGAGGTTCAGGCCGTTTGAAAGAAGAACTACAAAATGCACCTAAGAGTAACCAATCATAGAATACTTCACTTCATTGGGAGACTAATAAAGTGACCTCTTTGGGCAAAAGAATTAAGAATTCTTTTCCTATCAAGATTTGGATAGATAACCAACCAACCTAGAAGCAGTTTTGTTTACTTATCCAAAAATAAGGTGCTCATATGTTGTTTGATTCTACAACATCAGTGTTGTTTACTTATCAAAACTGAAGATGTTGCTGGTTGTCAACACAATGCTGTTTACTTATCCAAACTGTAGATGTCTTGACATGAAGGTTAGAATAGTTAGTGTTTTTCTCATGGTATGATAAGGGTTTCCCATGGAACAAGGGTTTTTGCATAGATCGTTTGAGTTGTTTGTTGGATTGAAGGGGGTTTTTCATGTTGTTGAACATCTTCTATTTATAGGATGATCTTCGTGATAAACAAGTCTGCCGAGGTAGAGTTTTGATGAGACTATGTTTACTCGATATTTATCTAAATATTCTCTCTTTATATCTTTAATCCCTTCCTTAGCCAAAACTCATCTTTATCCACTCTCAGCCTCTTTGATTCAAACCAAGGTTCTAAACCTAGTCCCTTTATGCAATTAATTCATCCTTATCTAATCAAGAACAAATTATGATCCGAAGAACAATTTGCATCTAAACAGAGCTTATTCTGATCCTTGGCACACTAAGGACTTGACCGAGCCATATTTAAACTTAATCCTTTCATAGTCCCACTTCCATAAGGACTCAATCGAATCAATCATGTCTTGGGTTGAAAGCCCACTGGCTTGAAAGATCATTACTAGGGTGAAAATTATGACTTTTTAACTCAAGTTGGCCCATTATCGATCAAATTTTATTTTAAATCCAAACAAATCATAAAATCAAGTATCAACAAATTGGATAGAAGCAATGATAGGTGTGCAAAATGAAAAGAGAGAAGTATGGAACTCATTAACCTAGTTATTATAAATATGCATGATTACTTATTATAGTCAATATTGGCCTTTTTTCATTTAGAGAAACAACAAATGTTGTTGGCCTCTAAGGTTATTGAAGTAATAAATTATAGGTCCCCATGTATAATGTATGTTTTCTGAGACAAACTACATAGTCATTGTCAAGGACTGTATTTTAAGATTGGGCGGTGGAGCTGGACCCTCCAATCAGATAGAATGCATAATTTTAAAATTTCTAAAAATGCATGAGATAATATCCCATCCCTTTGCACAATGCCATTTGGAGTAAGTGCTACTACATCTTCACTTAAACCTAGAATACGAGGACAAGGATTCAAACTTGTACAAAAAGCAAGTGCATTGTCATACTGTTTAGGCCCAAAATAATATTTTGGGCCAAGCTTAGACTCATTCTCGACCCAGTAATATTCATCTAGAATCTTGTCATGGGATGTCCAGTCAAGGTTGGCCGAATCCTATTACGAAGAGAATTGGTTTAGATAAGGGTAAGGTAGTCGAACCCTAGTGCAACAAGAGTCTTAAAAGCTAAGGATGCTTAGAATTAGAGGATGAATCTAGGTTTGTTAAGGAGCTTGGTTCAAAGTCCTATAGGGTTAAGATTGGACGAAACCTGATTAGATTGGGTTGAGGAGTTCTAATCCAAGTAAATTTATAGTTCGACCATAAGGGGGTTTGCTGCTATAAATAGAGAAGGGAATGCTTTAGTTCAAGGCCTCTTCAAATCAACACACAAATTGCCCTATGCAAAACTTCTTAACAACCCTAAGATTTTTCCCTATCCCCCTTTCTTCTCGCCTAACACATCTTCAGTTTGGATAGATAGCACTAGAACCGTAGAATCAGTGGACCAATGAGCACCTTCAATTTAGATAGACAACACTGTTTCGAGACCGACTAGTTATTTATCCAAGTCTCGGTCAACAAGGATTTCCAAGTCCTTGTTAGTAGAGGTCATCTCATCAACCTTCTCGGCTAAGTAAGGTGTTATCAGGTTATTACATTCGGCACATTGAAAGGCGAATATGAAATTGAACTTCGTAGAACTAGCAGCCTTGTTTTCAGGCTTTCCCAAAGGTTGAGACATGTTCCTTCCTCTGCTGTAGTCGCAAAATCAAGAAGTTAGCAGCGCGCCCAACGCCACATCAACATATTTTACTCCTCAGCCGAACTCGGCCGGCGAGTTGGCACGCCACGCACACAACCGAATGATGTAGTTAGCTTATTAATTACTAAGCCTGTGCGCCACGTAGGCTTGATAGTTTTTAGCGTCAACACATACTCTAGCCTGGGCTTAGCCGAAGTCTTGCTTCACATATATCTCATAAGACCATCTCCAACTCTTAAGGATAAAACTTAAAAATTTAATCCAAAAAATTTTAAGTCATAACTCAGAAACTGTTTTTTTCCTCCAACCCTTATGGCTTAAAATTTTAGTTCGAGATTATTAAATAATGATATTTGCCTAATGTAATTAAATATAAAAAAAAAGGTTTAAACTGATCCGTTGGATTAACCAAGTTCATCTCCACCATCCATCCAAGAAAAGAGCCGTTGGAATAGTTTAATCACATTCAAAGGCAACGGGAGAGCAGCATAGTGGCTGACAAAGATGGGACCCACGTGAAACTTTGCTGCTGGTGGAGGCGTGCAGCGCGTTCGGTTTGCTGCGCCGGGTTCTTTTGCAGCGCGTGTACGCGCAGGGAGGGCCCAATGGCTTAAATTTTGAGAGGAATTTGGATCCCAAAATATTATTTTCTTCTCAAAATTTATTTTTAAGCCAATGATTGAAGATGATTTAGTGTGTTTTAAAACTTAAATTTCAAGCTTTATCACTATGGTTGGAGATGATCGAGAAACTTATACTTGCCTTTGAGATACAACATATTGTTATGTGCTTTTTTTTATTTTCCCTTATAAATCAATCACATATTATTATGTGTTTTAATTTTTTTCACATGTTAGTGCGTTGTTGGTTTGGGAACATTACCACTTTGACATCTACGGCAAGTTCTTCTAACTCCGAAGGACCCAACTTTCATTTCAGAGAGAAACACTGGTCACCTTGCAAAGTTGAACATAAATATAGCCACCTTGTAAAGCCTACAATTGAATATGCCTTTACAGAAATTATAATTAAAAGGTGTAGAATCCCTTTCTGAAAGTCTAATAAGATTCCCTCTAATACAATGTTAACAAGATAACATGGCTACAAGTCTCAAATTTAAGACACTAAAATGGCTTTTCATGGTGGGAACTTGCTTTAGTATAGTAATCAGCACTTAGCAGCAGCTGCACACATATATGCACCTAGCTAGGCAGTTTATTGAATTGCATCAACTTCGTAGAGGCGTTTATTCGAGTATTAATTAATTGTTAATTCAGGAAATATGCCGGTTTTCTCTAAACATTCTATGATAGTCATCGTCGTCGACACAATAACAATACCATAAAACAAAGTGATCACATACATAAATCTTCAGCCATGGGCGGTACCGTTCGCAAAATAATTAAGTCTCTGGAGACCATTTTAATTTGCAGTTTGATTTGCTTTTCAAGTTTCCAAATCCTCTGCTCCTAAATTCAATCGCATACAAAATCAGCAAACCGAAAACTAACATGTTTTCTAGTCTTTAATTAAGCATAACCAAAAACACTAGTTTCGAAATTCGACTAGCTTTACTTACCATTGGACTACCCTTTATCCACACGCTTCAACGCTGATCTCCAGCTCTTGCTTTTTCCTCAGTATATCCGATAGCTTCTGGTGCCTGTTTGATCGCAACCTTTTGGGGAAAGTTGGGCTACTTGCAGGGCAATCACCAGTCTCCATCTCTTGCTTTTTCCTCAGCACATTCGATAGCTTCATGTGCTTGTTTGAACACAACTTTTTCGAGAAAGTTTGGCTACTTGCAGGCAGCATTGTGTGACAAGCTTTTTGGATCTCTCGTACCTATGTCAACAAGCATTACACAGAGTTTTCAATCCAAGGGACCTGACCTCCATTGCTGGCACTTCCTCACTCTTATCTCGGCTACACCATCAATCCCTGTCTCAATATTTTGTATCTTCTTTTTCTTCCTTGGTGGTTTTGGCTGCAACTTGCTAGAGAAACTTGTTAAACTTGCAGGGCGGTATTCAGGTAAAAGCCTTCCGGACTTGTACCTCAACCCACAGTTGTCACACAGGGTGTTCGTTCCAAGGGGACCTGCGCGCCATCGCAGGGAGTTTCCAGTCCCACAATGCTGGCATTTTCTCCTTTGATCTCGGCCGTGTACCTTATATGACAATTGTTACACAGTGTATTCTTTCCGAGGGGACCTTCTCGCCATTTCTGCCATGGCTTGGTTTTTCCTACCCCACAACGCTGGCATTTCCTCCCAATAATGTCGGACTTGTAACTAACATAACAAGCATCACACAAGGCTTTCATTCCTTTGGGACCGTCTTCCCGCCATTGCAGGGTACTCTTTTTAGTCCCGCAATCCTGGCATTTTCTCCGAAGAATCTCAGACTCGTGCTTAAGCTTGATCGCACAAGCATTACACAAGTATCATTTCCAACTGGCCGCCATTGCAGGGTGTTCAGAATCCCGCAATGCTGGCATTTTCCCCCTAATCATCACGGACATGTACCAACACTAACAAGCATTACACAGGGTTTTCGGTCCAAGGGGACCAGCCTACCACCGCGAGGTCTTTCGAGTCCCACAATGGTGACATTGTCTCCTAACCGTCTTCGTCATCATTGGTGTTTCCGCTTTAGTCATGTCATCCTTGCCTGGAGTTATCAAATTGGTTCGTAGAAAGCTGCTCCCATTCCCATGGAATTCCGTCGAAGTTGAGGTCAACGCTCAAGAATGTCTCGACAGGAGGGAAAACATGGTTCGACAGCCATTCTAGCACTTCCTCCGAACACTCTTCCTACAACGAACAAAAGAACCAAAACAAAAATCAAAGACAAGAAAAAGAGTGAGTCGACTCGGTGACTCGAAGAGGTTTCGGGTTGACTCAGTTAATGGACGAAAGACCGCATTGTCCTTGCCCTCGGGGCCAAGGATAACACAGAAACCTCTCGTTTCGCCACGAGTGAAGCCACGTTGGACAAGATTGGATAATGTTGTCTTCTTACGTTGCCTTGGGGATCAAGGACAGCACAGAAACTCATAACAGACGCCTAGTCTCGTCCGAGTCGACTCGGTCCTCCGCACCCCAACAACCTTATGAAACGAGAATGGTGGGTTTTCAATAAAACTTACGGTTTCAGATAATTGACGGCTAGGATCATCACCAGGCGGCGCATTGGAGGCTTCAAAGTCTTTGTCTTTGTCTTCTTCGCCGACGTCCGAGGGGAGGTCGAGTAACTCGTCGAAGGATTCCAGCGACTCCATTTCTAGAGAGAGAAACAAAGGGTTTTAGGCTGTTTTCTAGAGTAAGAATCAATGGTTTTAGGTTGTTTTCTCTTTTGGACTCATTGTGACTCAGTACCACAGGTCACTGTTTCCTAGAAAAAATTCAAAAGCTCAAAAAAAAAAAAAAAAAAAAAAGTAATGCTAGAGAGACTAAATTTGTAGACTAAATTAGCAAACCAAATGAAATGTCACCAATAGAAAATAAGCACATTTATCAACGATTAAATAATAATACAATCATCAACTTCCATATCTTTTAGTTTATAAATTTAGTCTACAAATTTAATATCCCTACCATTACTCTAAAAAAAATTATAAAGAAAAAGAGAGTGGCGAGGGGTAGACTGTCAAGTGTTGAGAAGCAAAATGAAAATGCAAAAATCATTTACTTTTGTAAAAGTTAAAAAATAATGCTTGTATTTCCTTTATGGGGAATCTATGTTTTCTCCAGTTACTATTAACGCATTTGTACTGTCCAAACATCATAATTGGAACCGTTTATTTTTATTAGCACCATTCAAAGATCCTATATGCAAAAATAAATCATTTAATTTGAAATTCGAATCATCCATACGCTTTAAATCAATCAAGTCTTTTAGTAACAAGTAGGATCCTCATGATACACCGTCCTATTTTTTTCTTTTTTTTTATGCGTATAAATGACTAAACGATTACAAATTGAATGATTTTTGCATGATTTTTGCATATATAATGTTTAGTAGTGAAAAGCAAGGAGGTGTATAGACTAGGAGGCTTTAATCAATGGGTCCAAAATCATGGTATTATTGATTTGGGTTTAATTGGCAATCAATTCAGATGGTTGCATAAGAATTGTCTTGGGAGAATTATTAAAAGGACTGGATCAAGCTATTGGGAATTAAGCTGCGAGGGCTCTTTTCTCGTAGGGCTTTGTTCAACATCTCCTTCGAACCGTCTCTGATCATTGTGCCCTATCAGTCTTTGCACAAGACTATTTATAAGGTGGTTATTTTGGTTGGCCGGTTGAGGCCCATCTTAACCAAGATTATAAGTCCTTATCATGTGAGTTTCTTACAAGGGAGACATATCACTGATAATATAGTTATGGCTCAGGAAGTCCTTCACACTTTTCAAAAAGCGAAAGGTAACACAGGTTTCTTAGCTTGGAAAATTGTTCTAGCAAAAGCCTATGATAAGCTTCGATGGAGTTTTATCAGGAATACTCTTCAAGAAATTGGTGTGCAAGGTAAAGTTTAAGAGCTAATTATGAATTTTGTAACTGATGTGATTTTCAAATCATTTTAAATTGTGAGAACACAAAAAGCTTCTGCCCACGAAGAGGTGTTCGACAAGGTGATCATCTTTCTCCGTATCTATTTGTTTTTTTTTGTGTTGGAAAATTATCTCATCTGTTTAATGAAGTTGTTAATGTTGGAAAGTGGAAAGTTGTTGAAGTTGCAAGACAAGGACCTGCTGTATCTCATATTATGTTTGCAAATGTCATTATTTTACTTTGTGAAGCCTCCAGAAAGCAAGCTCCAATTGTTAAAGGTTGTCTTGATAAATTTTGCTTGGCTTCTAAACCGCAAATAAGCTATGAAAAATCGAGAATCTATTGCTCTCCTAATAATAATTGTGGAATGGCTATTGATCTTAGTCACATTTGTGGTTCTTCTCTAACTAATGATTTGGGGAAGTATTTGAGAGTTCTACTAATTCACTCTCGTATCACTAAAAACACCTACAAAGACCTCGTAGAAAAGGCCGCAAGCTCGATTTTCTGCTTGGAAGGTGAATTCGTTATCTCTTGCTGGTCGGGCCACTCTTGTTCAGTATGTCACCTCCACTATCCCAGTATATGTTATGTAGACAGTGAAGTTACCCGTTATCATTTGTGATCAACTTAACAGGTTGAATAATAATTTTTGTATAGGGCTCCACTCAATCAAAAAATAAAGTTAACTTGGTTAAATGGAGCCAAGTTTGCCTCCCAAAGTCTCTTGGTGGGCTTGGCTTGAAAAATATAAGGGTTATGAATTTAACTACTCTTCTTGCTAAGAACTCTTGGAGATTGATGCAGGGGGTAATGGTAATTGGGCAAACAATTTCAGCAGACGATATTAAAGATGATATGGATCAGGTACTTAATGATAAAATTACTTTACTCTCTTCATGCACTTGGAAAGATGTCCTTGAATGGACTAAACTTTTGCACGAGGGGCTACCATGAGCAATTGGAAATGGTAATACGGTAAAATATTGGGCTACAAATTGGCTATATGTGGTATTTTGTTTCATCATACTAGCTGCCCACTCTCCAATGATATGCTTAATGCTACTGTAGTTGATTATTATTATAATAATTATTGAGATATTGGTAAAATGGTGCTTGTTTTACCAAAGGAGATCGTTGAACACATTATTAGCATTACAGTTGGTTTTGATGCTTTGGTTGATTAGTGTATCTGGAGTGGAACTAGTGATGGTAATTTTTCTGTTAAATCTGCTTTATATGTTGGCCAATAGTTTTAGTGATTTTCGTAATTGGCAGTGGAATCTCATTTGAAAACTTCAAATTCCTTCAAAAGTTCAAAGTTTCTTGTGGCTGCTCTCTTTTGATAAGCTCCTAACTAACGATCAAAGGCTGAAAAAGGGGTATGACTGATAACCCTGAGTTTCAAAGATGTACTTGTGGCTTTGAATCATTGGCTCATATTTTTAAAGATTTTCCTAAGGCAAGAGAAGTTTGCCAGAGGTTGAGAATGTATAATCAACGCTTAGACCACATTGATTCTCACGATTGGCTTCATTTTAATCTCACCATTATTGAGAGATTTAGAGTGGTGGTTTATTTTTTAATTTTTCAGTTGCTAGTTGGTTTATTTGGTATTGACGAAATAAATTTATTTTTTAGCAAGACTTTACAATGAATGATGAGCCTAAAGTCGTCTGTTTGTACTTATCTTTGTGAATAGTTGAAGGATAATACTCATAAGATTATATCTTTGCTCCTTGGGAAGCTCCTTCAGAGTGGTTTAAGATTAATGTTGATGGTTGCAAGAAGGAAAATATAAATCGATTAGAGCAAGTGGTGTTTTAAGGAATTCTAATGCTAAATGGATTTTTGGATTTTGTGCAAATCTGGGCACATGTGAGATTCTCACTATTGAGCTATTCAGTCTTTGTTTGGGCTTACAACTGAGATTCAGATTACAGATTGATAAATGAATAGGTGGAATCACTATCTACAATCACAATCCATTTAGTGTTTCAAGCTGTTGGCAATAATCATGCTTTGGGTCCCATTGTTTTGGCTTGTTGACAGTTGCTTTCAAGATTTTGGCAATGAGATATTCAACATGTCTACAGAGAAAAGAATTTTGTGACAGATAGTTTAGCAAACTATAGTCTTAGCTTAGATTTAGCAATTTTTACTTTGATAATCCTCCTTCTTGTTCAATAGGTTTTGTTTGTGAGGATCGACATGGATTGTCCCAATCTAGATTCATTAAGATTAACTTTGTTTGGGCTTTGTTTTTACCATCATTTTCCAACAAAAGAAAAAAAAGGGGAACTTTAATGAAAAACTCATGATACTGTTCACTTTAACAAAAACCACATTTTTACACTAAAAAGTCAATCCTGATACTATTCACTTCATCCCTTATTTTGTCCTTATTATTAAAACTCAAAGTTTTCAAGCCATTTTCATTAGTTTTCCTAAAAACTAATAACAAGGACAAAAAGAGTAGATGATATTTTTGGTGTAGATGGACCAATTCCACATTAGAGTTTTCATTTAAAAACCGTTTAACAATCATTTTGTTTTCAATTTTCACTTCTTTGA
Source organism: Pyrus x bretschneideri (assembly GCF_019419815.1). Classification (NCBI taxonomy): domain Eukaryota; kingdom Viridiplantae; phylum Streptophyta; class Magnoliopsida; order Rosales; family Rosaceae; genus Pyrus; species Pyrus x bretschneideri. The sequence goes on from NW_025999679.1 coordinate 1,013,228, forward strand.
AAACTAAAATCTTGTTTGGTAACTATTTTAAGTTTTCATTTACTTCCTTGAGTTTTCAAAATTTGACTTTGAATTTTAGTTTTAGTTTTTCTTTCTTTTTTTTTTTACACTAAAAACATAATGTAATTACCAAACAAGGTTTTAGTTTTTTTAAAAAGTGAAAATTAAAACTAGAAACAAAAAACCAAATGGTTATCAAGTGGCCCCTTAAATAATGAAATAGTTGGAGGGTTTAGCTCCTTCAATGTGTACAAAAGGTTTTCTTTTTTGTAATTTCAATGAATTACTTTTGTTTGTATCAAACTGTAATTTGCAAATAAATAAATGATGCAAGAAAAAGAAATTTGTTTTTTGGAGTGGTAGTGGCAACTCCCTTTTGTTTTCTAACATGTAAGTTGTTCGTTTGAGAAATCTGGTAGAAGGATAGAAATGTCATTAAAACAATTTAAAATCATGGGCTTCATTAGGTCTCCTCGGGGTGTCAATAAAAACCATTGGTGGAGATTAATCGTCCCTTTCAGCCGTTAAACGTAATTTGATACAAGAAAATTACATAGTTTATGAAGATTTAATACTGTTTCATCTAATAGTTAAACGAGATTTGGCTAAGTAGTACACTCAAACCCTGTGACTCAAATTCGAATTCTCTCGATTATAGCTTAGAATACCGCATTGTCCAACGCACAAAAGTCTAGCCCAAACTAACAAGTCAAGATCAGCCCAACAACAACAAATGGAAATGCCCCAGCCACATGGCCCAAATTTAGAAGAACCAACACACACAACCAATTAAGCAAACAAGAGAATTCGAAAATTTTAATGCAGTCGAAAGTGATTTTCGCATTCACCTTGTGTACTCGCCAGCTGGTTTGTATCTATCGCTTATGCTTTGATTTACTCAATCTCAAGGCGAAGGAAAAAAGAGGAAGCTAAAGAAAATGAGTGCGCAACAAGAAAGAGGAGCAAAAATCACTTCCCTTTTAACGATACAGGATATAAGTAGACACTTCAGATTATCCAAAACCTGGAACCTAAAACTGTGTAGGTAAAACCACATTAATGGACCTTCAATGGTACTCAGGCAAAGCTTCCGACTTCATGAATCGCAAGACAAATGAGATTTTCGCAACAATATGCTTATTCACTCCTATGCATCAGAGTTAAAGTTTAGCCGAGTAAAAACGCAACGCATAATGAGAAGCTTCTCTCAAAAGAACAAAACCGCGAGAAAAAAATACAAAGAAAAAGAAACCTATCAAAAACTCTTTAATTAATCAAAATTTGACAAAACCTAATAACACTATCTTTGTTTACTAGTCTATAGCTCAACCAAACACACTAATCCCAAAATTTGCTTACAAAGAAACAACACGAAAATGCGTACTCACCGTTACCTTGCTGAGCCTATTCAAATGCAACTCCCTCGAGAAAGTTGGGCTACTTGCAGGGCGGTATTCTGGGACAAGCTTACCGGACTTTCGGTACGTAACCCCACAAGCATCACACAAGGTTTTATTTCCATGGGGACCTGGTCGCCATTGAGGGGTCGTTTCAGTCCCGCAATGCTGGCATTTTCTCCCGATCATCTTGGACTTATACCTAACATAGCAACATCACACAAGATTTTCTTTCCAGGGGAGCTTGCCAGCCATTGCAGGGTCTCTTTGGTTCTGCAGTGCTGGCATTTTCTGTCAATCATCTCGGACTTGAGAAATTTTGTTTGACTTCTGAACTGCAAATATGCTATGAAAAATCGAGAATCTATTGCTTTCCTAATAATAATCGTGGAATGGCTACTGATCTGAGTCACATTTGTGGTTCTCCTCGAACTAATGACTTGGGGAAGTATTTGGAAGTTCCGCTCATTCATTCTCATATCACTAAAAACTCCAACAAAGACCCCGTAGAGAAGGTGCACACTCGACTTTTTGCTTGAAAAGTGAATTCGTTATCTCTTGCTTGTCGGGCCACTCTTGTTCAGTCTTTCACCTCTGCTATCCCAGTATGCGGACAGTGAAATTACCAGTTATCATCTATGATCAATTTGACAGATTTAATAAGAATTTTGTGTGGGGCCCACTCAATCCAAAAATAAAGTTAACTTGGTTAAATGGAGCCAAGGTTGCCTCCCAAAGTCTCTTGCTGGGCTTGGTTTGAAAAATATGAGGGTTATGAATTTGGCTGTTGCTAAAAACTCTTATGGCCTGTTTACGAAACCGGAATGGAGGTAGAACAAAGGGAATTGAATTCTTCCCCAACTGATTCCGGCGTTTACTAAATTTTGGGAATGAAATTATTTGTGGGCTCCACCTAAAATCAGTAATCAGATTCCTAATATTGTCGGAATCCAATTACCAACTTGGAGGAGGTATTTGAATTATGGAAGAAAGCTAACTTCCGAAATCAGACTTCTCTACCGAAATTACCCTGCCCCTTTCATCACGATTCAACCATGAGAAGCACACTTATCCCCATCCCTTAATCAACTCGCACCACCGCACCACCTCATATACTGTGAAGACCCACCACCAACCGACTCCAACAGTTCTACCAACAAACTCCCAACAGCCGTAGATCCAATTCCAGTTGTGGAGAGACAGATGCAGAGAAGTATCTAGATAAAAGCAAACCTTATGATTTGCACACTGAGATAATCCAAGAATGGCTGCCAACAAGGAGTTCATCGTTTACAACTCGATGACCCGACAAAAGGAGATTTTCAGGTCGATAGAACAAGGTCAGGAGATGATTGTAGAACCCAACTGAGGATGCAGAGGGGGGAGAGACGGTGAGTAAAGAAGGTTGTGGTGGAAGTGGAACTGTGAAGGTTCTAGAACCTCTCCCAACTCCCATTATTTTTGTTGTTGGGTTTTTTAAGTAAAAAGGTGAAGAAAAAAAAGAGTAAAAAGAATTCAAGTTTTATTAAAAATAACAAACACGGGAATTGTTAAAATTTTAAATACATTTTTTTTTCTTACAATTATATAGGATGTCAAATTTTATTAAAAAAAGTATATAAAATATTTGATTTGGGACAAGGGTATTTTAGTAATCATATTGGTTTATATTCCGATTCTGCTAAATTAGTAAACAGCTTTATGGAATTAGTGTCATTTCTATTCCGATTCCAGAATATTTAAGTAAACAGCTTCAACAGGAATCCGATTCTGACTTCACCTCATTCCAATTCCTCCTCAATCTAATTCCTCCTCAATTCAATTCCTCTCAATTTAATTACGGATTAGTAACGCGTCCTTAGATATTGACGTAGGGTGGTCTTTGGGCAAAAAATTTCCACGGCAACCATATTAAAGGTGATATGGATCAGGTACTCAATGATAAAACTACTTTAGGCTCTTCATGCACTTGGAAAGATGTTCTTGAAGAGACTAAACTTTTGCATGAGGGGCTACTATGGGGAATTAGAAATGGTAATACGGTAAAATTTTGGGCTAACAAATTTGCTATATGTAGTATTTTGCTTTATCATGCTAGCTGTCTACTCTCCAATGATATGCTTAAGGCTACTGTAGTTGATTATTATTACAATAATTATTGAGATATTGGTAAAATGGTATTTATTTTACCAAAGAAGATAGTTGAACAAATTAATAGTATTACAATTGATTTTGTTGCTTTGGTTGATAAGTGTATCTGGAGCGGAACTAGTGATGGTAGCTTTTCTGTGAAATCTGCTTATATGTTGGCTAATTGTTTTAGTGGTTTTCCTAATTGGCAATGGAATCTCATTTGGAAACTTCAAATTCCTTCAGTCACTTAGACCACATTGATTTTCACGATAGGCTTCATTTTGACCTCACCACTATTGGGAGATTTAGAGTGGAGGTTTTTTTTTTTTTTTTTTTTTCTTTTCAGTTGCTTGTTGGTTTATTTGGTATTAGCGAAATAAATTTATTTTTTAGCAGGACTTTGCAATGAATAATGAGCCTAAAGTCGCTATTTGTACTTATCTTCATGAATAGTTGAAGCCTAAACTCATAAGATTGATAAACCTCATAAGATTGAATCGTTGTTCTTCCATTGGGAAGCTCATCCTTCAAAGTGTTTTAAGATTAATGTTAATGGTTGCAAGAAGGGAAATAATAAATCTATTAGAGCATGTGATGTTTTAAGGGATTCTGATGGTAACTAGACTTCTAGATTTTGTGCCAATTTGGGTACATGTGAGATTCTCACTGTTGAGCTGTTGGGTCTTTACTTAAACTTACAATTGACATGAAGATTACAAATTGATAAATGACTGGTGGAATCACTCTATAGACTCACAATCCATTTAGTGTTTCAAGCTGCTAGCAATAATCATGCTTTTGGGTCCCATTGTTTTGGCTTGTTGAGAGTTTCTTTCAAGATTTTGGTAATGAGATATTAGGCATATCTTTCAAAGATTAGCCTTGAGTTTTAGTTCTCATTTTTTAAAAAACTGAAAACAGAAAGTAATTACCAAACAAGATTTCAATTAAAAAAAAAAAAAAAAACGTGAAAACTAAACTCTAAAAAGAGAAAACGAATGGTTATCAAGCAACCCCTTAAATAGTGAAATTATTCGAGGGTTGTCTCCTTAAATGTGTACAAAAGTTTTCATTTTTGTAATTTCAATGAATTGCTTTTGCATGTGTCGAACTATGTTAGCAAATAAATAACGGTGACTTCTTTAAGGAAGCAAGGAAAAGATATTTGCTTTTTGAAGTGTTAAGTAGCAACTTCCCTTTGTTTTCTAACATATAAGTTGTTCGTTTGAATCATCTGGTAGTAGGATAGAATTGTCATTAAAACAATTTAAAATTATGGGCTTCAATAGGTCTTTATGGGTGTCAATAAAAACCATTGGCGGATATTAATCGTCCCTTTCAGCCGTTTAACGTAATTTGATACAAGAAAATGACAGTAGCTTATGAAGACTTAATACCATTTGCATCCGTTAGTTAAACTGAGATTTGGCTTAGAGCAGTCGGTCAGACGCTGTGACTCAAATTCGAATTTCCTTATCTTAGTTTAGAATACTGCATTGTCCAGCACAAGAAAGTCTAGCCCAAACTAACAAGTCTAGATCAGCCCAACGACAACAAACGGAAATGCCCCAAGAACCAACACACAACCGATTAAGCAAACAAGGGAATTCGACATTTTAAACAGTCGAAAGTGGTTTTCGCATTCACCTTTTCTCTTCGTGTACTATCCATCTGGTTTGTATCTGTCGCTTATGCTTTGATTTACTCAATCTCAACGAGAAGGAAAAACGAGGAAGCTAAAGAAAATGAGTGCGCGGCGAGACAGAGGAGCGTAAATCACTTCCCTTTTAACAACACAGGATATAAGTATTCACTTCAGATTATCCAAAACCTGGAACCTAAAACTGTGTAGGTAAAACCACATTACAGGACCTTCACTGGTACTCAGACAAAGCTTCCGACTTCATGAATCGCAAGACAAATGAGATTTTCGCAACAATATGCTTATTCACTACTATGCATCAGAGTTAAAGTTTAGCCGAGTAAAAACGCAATGCATAATGAGAAGCTTCTCTGAAAAAAGAACAAAACCGCGAGAGAGAAAAAAAACAAACCAAAGAGAAAGAAACTTCATCAAAAACCTCATTTAATTAATCAAAATTTGACAAAACCTAATAACACTATCTTGTTTACTAGTCTATAGCTCAACCAAACGCACTAATCCCAAAATTTGCCTAGCTTTGGTCAGTATATCAAAATAAACACAGAGCTAACCCTTATAAAGAAACAACATGAAAATGCGTACTCACCGTTACCTTGATGAGGCTATTCGAATGCAACTCCCTCGAGAAAGTTGGGCTACTTGCAGGGCGGTATTCTGGGACAAGCTTCCCAGACTTTCGGTATCTAACCCCACAAGCATCACACAAGGTTTTATTTCCATGGGGACCTGGTCGCCATTGAGGGGTCGTTTCAGTCCCGCAATGCTGGCATTTTCTCCCAATCATCTTGGACTTGTACCTAACACGGCAACATCACACAAGGTTTTCTTTCCAGTGGAGCTTGCCAGCCATTGCAGGGTCTCTTTGGTCCTGCAGTGCTGGCATTTTCTGACAATCATCTCGGACTTGTACCTAATCCCACAAGAATTACACAAGGTTTACTTTCCAATGAGAGCTGCCCGCCATTGCAGGGTCTTTTAAATCCCGCAATGCTGACATTTTCTCCCAATTGTTGTCCTTGCTGTTTCGCTTTTATCTGGCCATCCTTGCTGTCCTTGTGGGCTTGGTTCGAAAAGAGCTGCTCCCCTGAATCGCCTGGGAAGCTAACAGAGCAAAGAATTAAAATTTGATAAACACCAAAAACACGATCCTGTTTACCAGTCTACAACATAACCAAACACAACAATTCAAAATTTCACCTAGCTGTGGTCATTTCATCAAAACAAGGAGCAAACACTAACCACCATTAAACCCCCATTACAGCAATCCTACAAGCTCCAAACTAATCTTAAACGGAAAAAAGTCGACTACCCACAATTAGCCTACCCATCATCCTCAGGCTAAAGTAACATCCCCGTCCCCTGCTTTTGCTTCCTCATCTCCATTATCTTCCTGTGCGAATTTGAATGCAACTTGCTTGAAAAAGTTGGGCTACTTGCAGGGCGGTACTCAGGAACAAGCCTTCCAGACTTGTACCTTACCCCGCAAGCGTTACACAGGGTTTTCGGTCCAAGGGGACCTGCCCTCCATTGTGGGGTCTCATCAGCCCCGCAATGCTGGCATACTCTCCCAATCGTCGCCATCCCTGTTGTTCTTTTCACTATTGTATTGTCATGCTTTTTGCAGTTGTTAGATTGGCTCCAAAAGACGTGCTCCTCAAGAATGCCTGGGAAGCTGGAGCTTTCACGCCTACGGCGGCCCTTGCTTCGGGCACCCCGAGGGGGCTTGAGTGTCCCACAGCTGCTCATGAGGGTGGTGGTGGGGGTTGTGCGGTTGTCAAGCACCGAGACAGGGCTTTGGTGCTTGTCCGTGCCAATGCCGGCTGGTTGCCCGATCAGAAGGTTAATGTCAACGAATGTCTCCAGCGCCGGGAACGCGTCTTTGTTCGACAGCCATTCAAGCTCCTCCTCCACACCCTCCTCCTGCAAGTGAACATAAAAACAGTGAGTTGACTCGGTGGAGATTTTGAGTTGACTCGCGTAAAAACCCATCAGGTTAATCCCCCGCCATGTGTTGGGGAACAAAGGGCAACAAAATCCAAGAGTTGTGCCACGTAGGATGTTGGACAAAGTAAGGAAGGCTTGGTTCACTGTTCCTATCACATTTGCGGCTACTGGCATTATCAAGTTGTAGGGTATTCGATTCTCGCCTAAAAAAAACGAATTCTAATCGCACTATATTGTGAAGTTTAGCGCCGTCCCGTTCAATATTATTTTGTTAAAAAAAAAAGAATAATAATAAAATAAAATGGGTGGTAAAATACATGGGCGAAAGTATTGACCATTTGTATTAAAAAACTCTGGTATTTCCGTAAACGGCTGTTAATTAAATCACAAAGCCAAAGCCGCCATCCCCACACCTAGACCCAAACTTGGACCAACTCGCCCCAGTTAACTCGGTCCAAACCCAAACCAACCCGGGTGAACACGTGGCAAACACCCACAAAGCCGAGTCTCGGCCGATTCAGAAACGGAATCGGTTCGCTACGGCCTGTAACCCCCAAAGAACAAAACAAAGCCAGAAAATGGTGGGTAGTTAATCAAGCAACTTACAGTCTGAGAAAACGGACGGCTAGGATCATCCGCGCACAAAACCCCAGAGGGAGCAATGGAGGGTTTAAAGTCATGGGCTTTATCTTCCGCGCCGGCGTCGTCGGAGTGGAAGTCGAGGATGTCGTAGAGCGAGTCCAGTGACTCCATTTCTAGAGAGAGAAACACAAGGGTTTTGGCTTGGGGTTGGTTTTTGTAGAGAGAGAGGGGTTTGTAAGTCTCTATGGGTTCTTTTTATTGTATTCAAAAACTATGTTATCTGTGAGACAGAGAGAGAGAGAGAGAGAGAGATAGAGAGGGAGGGGGTCACGTTTTGATGCCTTTGAAGTTTGATGAGGGTTTTTGGGTGGGAATGAAGGGCTGTGAAAGTTTCTCTCTCTAAACCCCTCGTTAATTATTTTTCTTTTTTCTTTTTCTTTTTCTATTTGTTTTGGTAATGTATGGTGGATAAATTAAAAAGTTGCGTAACCAGACGTGTTGTTGTTGTAAATACTAACTCATATTTTCCCAACAAATTGAAAAGTCTTACATAACTTCTTGGAACTGTTATTTGCATTTTTAAAATCTTATGTTCAATTTTCATCAAAGACGAATTTAAACAACATTATTGTTAATTCATTATGAGGTGAAGCCCACCCCTCTCCCTTAATGTAAATAATATTATTTGTTAAAGCAAATATACATACATTTCTTGATTATTGGGTTTGCCAATAGGAAGGGTGTACCATCTTAAGTTCAGGGAGTTTATGACATTTTAAAGGACATGTGTGAATTTAATAAAAAGATTCTCTTTATTTGAAAAATAATAATATTTTTAACAATATATTCATATAGAATTCAACTATTTAAATTCAAACTTAATTGAAATCAGCATCTCACTTTTATTAATTAAATAATGTCTAACTACCATGAAATTACGATTTAGGGTTCATCCATGAAAAAATGGAGTATGACTGGAAAAAAGATATGGAAATACGCTTGTATTTTTAGAAGAAAGTAATACATCATTTTTATTGCTAGAGAAAAGTGAAAGAAAGTAATACACAAGTTTTTCTACTGCTAGAGAAAAGTGAAGGAAAGTATAGACTCCACTTAATCAATTGTAATATAGATAAAATAACATGATCGTAATTTTTCTTTTCAGTCAAAAACTTTTTTATAAGAAAATTTATACTCATATGTAACATGTAGGAGGAAGAAAATTTTTGGGGTCCTTATAAATCTCATCAATATAAGACTAAAAAAATACTAATGTTTTTGAGTCTTTAAGGATATGTATAAGTAATGAATGAACACTAAATTAAACCTTTTGATGACACGTAATATTATTTGCAAATTTGGTCTAAACATTTAGTCTATGCATTACTCTTTGTGTCACATCCCGGCCCGGGGCGGATCACTCCCCGGGCCCGCTCCACCACCGTAGCACGTTATTGTCCGCTTTGGGCTTACCATTCCCTCACGGTTTTGTTTTTGGGAACTCACGAGCAACTTCCCAGTGGGTCACCCATCATGGGATTGCTCTAGCCCCCTTCTCGCTTAACTTCGGAGTTCCTATGGAACCTGAAGCCAGTGAGCTCCCAAAAGGCCTCGTGCTAGGTAGAGATGAGAATATACATATAAGGATCACTCCCCTGGGCGATGTGAGATGTCACAATTTGTTGAAGATTAGACTTGAATTGGAACGGATGTTTAAAAATAAAACCCCCATAGCTACTAATTAAACTTCTTGAATAAATTAACAACCAAACAAAAATTTGTAAAAATTGAAAAAAATAAACATGCACATAGCATTTCGAACTTAGGACCTCTCGTTATTTTTAGACAAAAAAAACCATTGCTTCTAATTAAACTTCTTGATCATTTAGCTAAATTTTATAAATTTATACTATTATGAAAAGAAATTTGTAAAAATTAGAATATTAATAAGTACACATGGTGTTTTGAACCTAAGACCTCGTCATTAATTTTAAACAACAAAACCACTAGTTCTAGTTAAATTTCTTTGTCACTAAACCAAATTTTAGAAATATATACTCTTATAAAAACATATATAAATATACCACCTTAATAATTTTGGCTGCCCCCAATTTTTTTGAGCCCCGGACGATCCCCCTGCCTGCACTAGGTCTGGGTCAACCCTGTTTCTAACTGTACGATATACGATGAACGAATGTGATTTGAGGATCCACGGTATCTACTAAAATATAAACTATAAGTAGTGGTGGGAAGGGCACAAGGGGTAATATGGGACAAAACTTTATTTACACAAAAGGAAAGAGAGGGGTCGAGGTTGGGCCGCCAAAATATCGCCTAGAATGGACGACTGCAACGAAGTCGCACTCCCATTTAAAGGACACGTATCTTGTCCAATCAACATGCAGCACGTGGAAATACAGTTCTTTTCTTTTCTATTTTTTTATTTGAATTTTAGCCTTGCCAGCTAATCCTCTTGATGAAAGAGATTTGTGATTGACTCCTTTCACAAAGCACATGCTGTGGATGTAATTTTTTTTTTTAGTACATTAATATTTTTACATGGAGAGAAAATTTGGCTATGTCACACAAATGCATAATTGACAACTTAATTTGGTATCAAATTTGTCATCCACGATATTCGAACATAAGACATCTCACTTCCAGCTGAAAATGAATACCACCAGACCGTAGTACTGAGTGAAAAATATTACACGCCACCAAAACACGAAATAACACTAAAAATTCAATGTTTCGGTAAAGAGTTAGTGATTTTTTGTTAAGGGATGTGATATTCACACACCCCTTATTAATTTTTATCCTTTGATCCTTCATTCGATCCGTCAACAGAAAATTAAGAAGACGTGTTAAAAGTAAAAAGAAGTGTGTAGATATCACTCTCCTTTGTTAAAACATATCAAGTTGTGTCAACTTTTTTGACAATCCTCATTTCTAATTTTTGGATCTAAAGAAAAAAAAGAACTATTTTTCTCTAGTGCATAATTTGATGATTTTGTTGGATATTTTGGTTTTATAAAGGCTTTTTAGTTAAAATTGTCTCTAAAATTGGCACAACTCACTTTGGTACTTGAAATTTGAAATTGATAGCAATTGTTCCTGAGTTTGTCAACCGTCAATCATATTATTCATTTTGTAAAAATCTCTATTAAATAAGATTAAAATGACAAAAATATTATTAATTTAATAAACAATGAGCTAAAATTTTGACAAAGATTAAGGGCATTTTGTCACTTTTTCCTTATTTAATGAAGATTTTCATGAAAATACCAAAATGATTGACGGTGGATAAACTTAGGGATCAATTCTATTGATTTAAACCTTAGGGACCAAAATGAGAATCTCAGAGACCATTTTGGCCACTGTTCTACAAATATGCCCAGTGGCATTTATTTTGTGTTTTATTTTATTTTTTGGGTATTTTAAAAGCATGAGTTGTGTTTTATTTTTTTATTTTTTGTGTTTTATTTTAATTTATTTTATGTTTCATTTTTTTTTTTTTTGGTATTTAAAAGCACGAGTTGTGTTGCCATTCAGTACTACGGTCTGGTGGTAAAAGAAACATATCAACCAAAATTCTATACTTTTTAAGGGCCTTCCTTGGAGTCATTGCACAGGGCCCCCAAAATTTCAGGGCTAGCCCTAAATATAATGGGTTAGCACCATCCATTAGAGCATCCTTAGTAAGAGGCTCTATATGGGGCTGAATAAGTGGTGGATATAGCCAATTTTAGAGCTCCGAAGAATCTTTAGGGCTTTATAAAAGAATCTCTCCCAATGAGGGGCTATTTCTTTCGGGTTGTATATGGGGCTATATATATTTATTTATGTAGTAATTTGATTATGTGATAATTTTCTTTTGTGTTAACTTTTCCTAAGAGGATTTTTGGACTTGTTATCTTAATTTTTTTTTTTTTTTTATGAACCTGTTGACCCTCAAAACTACCATGCCTGTGTGGCGCGCAAGTCGAGTAACTAATGAGCTAACTACGTCATTCGGTTGATGTGGGGCGTGCCAACTCGTCGGTCGAGCTCGACTTAGGAGTAAAATTTGTTAATGTTGCGTTGAGCAAGGAAGGAACACGTCTCGGCCTTTGGATTCTCGAGCCTGAAGACAAGGCTGTTAGTTCTGCGAAGTTCACGAATTGTCGGCGTCGGGTTCGGTTACGGTGATTATATTCGTAAGAGTATAAGCACGTCGAACTGGCTCCAAATTATACGGACACAAGTAATCAAAAGAGATGTATGTCTTGATGGTAAATGTGGTTCGACCATCAGAATCCCGAACTCTGAAACTCACTTGTGAGTATCCAATCATAAAATCACTCAGCGTTCAATGCATCGAATGTAGTAACTTATAACACCTTACTTCACCGGGAAGGTTAACAAGATGACCTCTGCCAACAAGGACTCGAAAACCCTTCTCGACCGAGACTTGGATAGGTAACCAGTTGGCCTCGATGCAGTGCTGTTTATCCAAACTGAAAGTGCTCCTCGATCGGCTGATTCTACAGCAGCAGTGCTGTTTATCCAAACTGAAGATGTTCGCCGGTTGCCTTCACAGTGTTGTTTATCCAAACTGAAGGTGTGTTGGTGGAAAAATAAAATAAAAAATCTCAAGATGTTTGAGAGGTTTGCACAAAGCAATTTGTGCGTTAAATTAAAGAGGGCTTGAATGATGCACTCTGCTCTTTATTTATAGCAACCAATTCTCCTTACGATCGAGTTAAAACCATATTCAGATTAGGACTTCTTATTATGATCCAACCTTATCTCGACCAATCCTACTTCTATTAGGACTTTGAATTCACCCTCTTTTTCAGGCTGTATTCATTTCCGACCAAGAATCCTTATTGCATTAAGACCCCTTATCGCACTAGAACTTTGACCCATCCACTCTTATCCAAATCACTCATTCTTGCAATAGGATCGACCGCCCCAACTGAGCGGCTTAGGACCACCAGACAGCCCGTAGTACATTTAAAAACTTTGGGCCGAACATAAACTTATGCTTGGCCTAATAATATTATTTTGGGCCCAAACATTGCCCCCTTGCTTCTGAGGTCTTTAGCCTAGAATTCCTTAGCCAACTTTCGACCTTGAAGAAGTGAAATTAAATTCTACAAGATAACTACAGGATAATGAAAAGCCTCAAACATCTCATCCATTGAGTGGATTTATGAAGCACGATCGCACGATCCAAATTCCCCTGCACATCTTGCCGCTTGGCAATCCTTTGGTTAACCTAGCAGCTCTTAATCATGACCCTCGAAAACGTGCACCAGCCGAAACGTCTCTTTCGCATTAATGCATTAAATCCGCCGCAACACGCAATCGTGGGCGTTCCTCCTCAAGACGTCACTTCGGCTTTTGTAAGGCTCGATCCCTTTCTCTTGTTAGTTTTACTACAACAAATCTGAACCGAGAAAAATATTAAATGTCAGGTGCTTGACTATTCATTTCACCGACAATTCTATGCACCGAAGGGTGTTATCTATATTTCCTGGCCACCTCAGTGGCCGTTGAACGTGGATAACCTCCATCGGCCGTGTGAATTGAGAAACAATCTTAAACACTGGGCTTGGCCATTGAGCTCTTTGGGTTCGAGCAATGAACCAGAGGACATGGCCGAAGTCTCATCTCGGCAGGTTTAAAACAAATTCCCTCTGCTATGTTCTTTATAATTTTTCCTTCTGCTTAAAACCTTTTCCTATGCAGCCTTCATGGGAGGTCGAGCTTGATGTTTTACTCTTGCGCACTTTTGGAGCAGTTGGTTCTTCTGCCGCGTCGGTCGGGCCTTTGGAGACCGTGGCCCAATCCCATGCTTTTGCCAAGCTGCAAGAAATCATATCCCTCTCTGCCTCTCAGGTCCTCCAATGTAAAGGCCTCAACTCTATAGGAGAGTGCCTGGACGACCTTGCAGACGGCGACTTATTGAGCACCGAAAATGTTGTCTATTTGTCCGACCTTCTAGAACAGACCCGGTAGCACTTTATCACTTTTGAACAAGCTCTATGGGCCAAGAACAACCTAAAGGTGGCAAAGATTGCTCATGAGGCTAGCCGGTCGGAGGTTGAGGCTATAAAAGCAAAGAAGGCGCAGCTGACTGACTTTGATCGCTAAATTTCTGAGCTTCAACAACAAAGGTTGGCTGTTGCTTCAGAACTCGAGATGGATTTCGAGATGAATAAGGCTCGACTGATGGATTTCGAGGCTGGTATAAAGTAGATCTAGCAACTTCAACTTAACATGAAGACGAGGCAAGCCGAAATCATATTAAGCGAAGTAAGGTGGTTGAAGTTAAAAGCCGCTCTTGAAACCTTTCTTCCTTCGACCCCCTAGAATTTTAGGGATCTTTTATAATTTTACTTGTACGTCCTTCTGTAAAATTAATGAAATGATCTTTTACTCTCACATCTCCCAAGTGACTGGGTAGTATTTCTTTAAAAATTTCCCGTTGATTAGCAACTTGTGAACTAAACCAGTCCGATCCTGAGGTGGTATACCCCATTGCTGGATGAACGGTCCTTCCCAATTCGGTGACCATTTTTTGAACCTAGGGCTTTTAATTCCCATTGGTAGCACAGTTTGCCATACCAACTCTCCTTCGCCGAACGTTTTTTGTCTGACACGCTGATTATAAGCTCGCTCGGCAATCTTTTTCTATGCCACTAATAAGTTATAAACGTCAAACCGAATTTCTTCCAAGTATTCCAACTCTTGTCTCATGGCTTGACTGTATTCGGCACTGAACAAACTACTTTGTTCGATCACTCGCAATGAGTTTATACTTAGCTTGACCGGTAACATAGCATAGTGTCCATAGGTTAATGCGTATGGAGTCGTTTCGGTGACTGATCGGAGTGAAGTTCGTTAGGCCCATAATGCTTCATTTAGCTTCAAATACCACATATCAGGTCTTTCTTTTACCATTTTTTCAAGAATACCTATCAAAACCTTATTACTTGCTTCGGCCTGCCTATTCGCCTGTGGATAATACAGCGTAGATTGCTCGAGTCGAATATTTAGATTCGCCATGTATTCCTTAAACCTGTCGGCTGTAAAGATTATGCCATTGTCAGTTATGATCGTTTTTGGCACGCCGAATCTGGTCACAATATTTTCCTCTATGAAATTGCAAACTTCTTTGGTTGTTAACTCGACGTATGATTTTGCCTCAACCCACTTAGTGAAGTAATCGGTCACCACTAGTATCCACCCATGTTTTGCTGCTCTAGAAGATGGCGTAATTTTGCCGATTACGTCCATTGCCCATATTCTGAACAACCATGGTTTGGTAACTGAGTGAAGTAATTTGGCTGAGATTCTCTGTATAGGTCCGTGAATCTGACACTATATGCATCATCCTGTGTATTCAATGCAATCCTTCAATATACTCAGCCAGAAGTTGCCGTGTCGGCAAAGCAACCAACGCATTTTACGTCCAGATTGGTGAGCCCCACAAATCCCTTCGTGTACTTCGACGATTGCTTGGGCAGCCTCCTGTGGGCCGAGGCACAATAACAATAAACCATCATCACCCTTTCGATATAACTCATTCTGGTATGACACGTAGTTTGTGGCATGGACTATTGTCCTCCGGTTGTGTTTGTCGTTAGGGTTATCGAGATATCGTATAATCGCCCTTCTCCAATCGTTGGGCAACGTCTCGACATCACATAGTTCTACGGGATCTCCTCGTTCTAGCAACGATGGTAAGGACACCACTCGTGTATGTATCATGTGATTGTGCTGGAGAACTTGCTGATTAACCAAGGCTGGGTAAGATCGCCGTCTTATTGGTGTTGCCCGGCCTAGCTCGTCCCCCAAGAGTTGTGCTCCGGAGGCTATTTGGGCGAGCTCATCTGCGTCAGTGTTTCAAACACGCGGAATGTGCTCAAATGTAATTCCTTCAAACGACTCGGCCAAATAAGTGGCAACCATGTGATAGGGCGCCAAAATACAACTCATGCAACAAAAAATATCGTTTAATTGGTTAATTACCAGTTCAGAATCACCAAGGATGAGGACACGGGTTGCTCTTAAGTCGTGAAGGACGTAAAGGCCAATGATAAGAGCTTCATACTTTGCCTGATTATTCGTACAACTGAAGTCTAACTTGAGAGAGAGATACCAATGGTAGTGGTCAGGAGATTGAATGACGATGCCGACACCAGCCGAGGCTGAGGTGCTAGAACCATCAAAGTGCATCGTCCAGTAGTTGTCTCATGTTTCGACTAATCCGATGTCGACTTTGGTGCCCTCGAAACCATAAGAGGATGGGTGGTGGGCCAAAATATCGACTAGAGCTTGACCTTTGACGGCTTTTTGGGGCACGTATTGCAAACTGAACTCTGATAATGCCATTGTCCATTTCTCAATACTGCCTTTTACTATAGGCCGAGTAAGCATGTAACGAGTAACATATGTCTGGGCAATGACCTGTGTAACTGATGGGAGCATGTAATGTCGAAGTTTTGACGCGGTGAAAAACAAAGCCAAGCAAAGTTTCTTGACGGGTGAATAATTGATCTCAGGCGAATACAGAGTCTGGCTGAGATAAAAGATAGCTTGTTCACGCCTAGCATCGTTATCTTGCGCGAAGAGGCAACCGATGGACTCATCGGCCATCGAAATGTATAGTTTGAAAGGCCTATCGCGTCGAGGCGGTACAAGTACCGGTGGCATTGTAAGGGAGACCTTGAGTTGTGTGAAAGCCGCCTAATGTTCTTCTCTCCATTCAAATCTATGTGAGTCCTTAAGTTTCAAGAGCGTAGAGAACGCTTTCATTTTACTCGCCGAATTAGCTATGAAACGGTGAAGAAAATTTATCTTCCCATGTACAACAATTGGAGTTGCTTTTTGGTTGTCAGGGGTGGAGTGTTAATGATCGCGCGAGCTTTATTTTCGTCTACTTCGATGCCACGATGATGCACAAGAAAGCCCAAGAAGTTATCGGCTGATACATCGAAGGCGCACTTGACCGTGTTCATTCTGAGATTATGCTGGCGCATACGAAGGAACACTTACCGAAGATCATCCAGATGCGTTTGGCGGCTCTTCGATTTCATTACCACATCGTCAATATATACTTCTATGACTGTATCGATCAAATCATGGAATATGGTATTCATAGCTCGTTGGTATATGGCACCGGTGTTCTTGAGGCTAAATGGCATGACGACGCATTCGTACATGCCGAGTGCCCCGGGCAACGAAAAACAATTTTGTGAACGTTGGTTTCGGTTATAAAAATCTGGTTGTAGCCAGCATGGCCATCCATGAAGGACAACATTTCATGATTGGCTACAACATCAATTAACAAATCTGAGATCGGCATCGGGTATTCATCCTTAGGAGTGGCCAGATTCAAATTACAAAAATCGATAGATGCGTAGGGTGCCATTTGTCTTTAGCATCGGGACGATATTGGGTAGCCACTCGACATATCGAGCGGTCTGAATAAACTCGGCATTTAAAAGTCGAACTAGCTCGTCTTTTATGTTGAGCTGTACTTCGGTCGAGAATCGACGAGGGGGTTGTCGGAAAGGCTTACAACCAGCTTTGATGTGTAATTCATGTTCAACGAGATTCCGATCGAGGCTCAGCATCTCATGGTAACTCCAAGCAAAATAATCTTTAAACTCATTTAGCAATTTACAAAGATTATGGAGTGAGGTAACAACGCACTAATAAATAACGACCGAGGGTCATCAACCGTTCCATCATTTATTTCTTCTAATAGATCCTTGACTTGGGGTCGATTGTCTTCGAGTTCGGTCGGCGCGGCCTGAACTTTGTCTAACGATAATACTGGGCCATTATCTCCCTCAGCCAAAAATTCAATTTAGTTTATGCCCGAGTGTGGATGCTTGGAAATAGCATATTGATGAGCCAGCAGACGTTCCATGGTGGATGAAACCGCAGCCCGGCGCTTTTCTTGTTTGGCATCAGTCATCTGTGTTGGTAATTAAGTCCGCCAAGCCGAGTCTCGCCGAATCCTGGTGTATAGTCTCAGCGCCTACCTTGATGGCTTTCTAGATTGAGATCTGAGTCGGCTATCCATCCTTGTTAAAACCCTACAGGGTAATGTAGCTGACATGATCGTCATAATAGTGGTCCTGAATCATGTTGGTTTCAAATAACTGATTATAGGCTGGGTGGACCACAACTGATTTGCTGTCCCAAAAGATGAGAACCTGGTATAACGACGAAGGAATACAGCTCGTTTCATAGATCCAGCCACGACCAAGCAATGCATTATATTCGGTCTTTGAGTCAATTATAAAGAATGAAGTTATGTGGTGACCTGCAACGCTTACCTCTAACGGGAGCACCCCTTTGGTTTGGGACTTGTCATCGACGAATATGCTCATTGTTATTCTTGACGGTATGAGTTCGTCATTGGAGCGGCGTAATGCCTTCATGATGGATATAGGCATTATGTTAATTATGGCTCCACAATCGACAAGCACCTTAGAAATTGGGTATCATTCAATATGAGCCATAACGTACAACGACTTTAGATGTTGGAGATTAACAGAAGAGGAGCGGGGAAACAATTCGGCTATGGCTGCTTTAAGTTTGTTGTCCTTACTCGCTTGCCTATCTTCTTCGGTGGCAATGAAATCGACTTGTGTTGCTTTTTCGGCAACCACATCCCCATCCAAGAAATTTGGCTAGTGTGTGGTTGGTTGAAATTCAGCGGGTAAAACATAGACCATGCTGATTTCCATGTTTTCAAGGACTGAGGGACCCATCGGGTCCTGGTCGTCTTCCTCTGGGTGATCAAGGGCAGTATCATGCTTTTGAGCATTTTTGTCATGGTCATCTTCTACCTCATCGGATGCTTACTCTTATGGAATGGCACCTAAACCTGGTTCATTATGGTTGTCGTCTTCGAGCATGCTTGATGCTGAAGAGGGATATAGCTAAGAAGACTTCGAAATGATATCGCAAATGCTAGAGATGGGAGAAAGGAAGCTCAGTGATGTATATGTCTGTGTATAGGTCAACCACGAAGCCAAGGACTCGAGCTTTATGTATATGCTGGAACCTAGCTTTTATTGCTGGATCAATGGTTTTCTGGATAATCTGTTCATCATTGGGATAAGTTAATGCCAGGTCGAGGGCTTCTTGACATGCCTTAGGCAGGCCGTACAAGTCATTGGTAGAATGTTTCTTGTGAAATTCTCGCATGTACTCTAAGTATTCACCGAGGAATGGAGGATGTAGATTTCGCCGGACTTTTATTAATGGCTCTTGCAGAGGTAATGGGGGAAGCTTACTTTCGACTTCTTGTTTGAAATGCTCGAGATGAGCTTTCATCTCCACAGCGAAGGAGTTTGATGCGTTTTTTAGACTCTTCAATGGTGGTTTTAAAGTCGCGATCAACTGCCTTTTTCTCTTGAAATAATTCGGCCATAATGGTTAGGGTTGGTCGGTTATCACTGTTGACTTGTATTAGGATTCCTACAATTGTGGGATTCCTACCATATTTGGTTTCCTATTTTAGGATGTAATTATTCTTTCCTTTATTCTTATAGGATTGTATATGATTGTATATATACCCTTGATTGAGATGAAATAATATATCAATTGAAAAGCATTCTTTCTTCTTGGTATCAGAGCCGAGTTAGAGAAAAAAAAAGGAAAGCACCAAACCCTAACTGAGTTTGGATTTGCCCGTGTCCCTGTTCAATTGCAGCAAGCAAGAAATTGTTGTTGCCCGTGTCTCTGTTCAATTGCAGCGAGCAAGAAATTGTTGATGCCCCTATTCTGTCAGTTTGTCCATATTGTTCCGCTGCCCAGTTTGTCCAATCAACACCGCTGTAGGTTTTAGGTGGTACCGACAGCAAGACTGATGGCTGAAGAAAAGGGGGCCGGTTCTCATCTTGTTCCAGCGGCCTGCTCCAATTATGGTGCAGTCAGAAAATTCAAGCTTTAATATTGGTATGGTTTTGGATGAAAAAAAACTATGATTTATGGGCTCCCTCATTCAAATCCATATTGCTGGAAGAAGGAAGATGGGATATCTTCGTGGGTCTATCAAGGCACCTAACGAAGACTATCCTAAATATGATGATTGGTTCTCTGAAGATAAAAAAATTAAGAGTTGGCTTTTATCTTCAATGAAGCCAGAGATTATGAAACGGTACATTCGGTTGTCTACTTCGAAGGAAATTTGGGACTCTCTTAAAGCAGCCTACTTTGATGAGAATGATGAAGCTAGAATTTATTCTTTGAATCAGAAGGCATCACGGCTTCGTCAGAATGGCCGACCTTTGGCTACCTATTTCGGGGAGCTAAATGAGATTTTCCAAGAATTGGATCACTTTAATAAAGTATCCATGGAGTGTGAAAACGATGTCAAAGTGTTTCAAAAATCAATTGAGAGACAATGGGTTTATGTGTTTCTTGGTGGTCTCGATGATGAGTTTGATCAGGTTCGTGGCGAAGTGCTGCGGAAGGATCCCCCGCTTAGCCTTTAGGCTTCTTATGCATATGTTTGTTGAGAAGCTGATCGAAAGGAAGCAATGAAGACGGAGGTTGACAAGAGTGAACCTACTGCCATGGTAGCAAAGGCCCGTGGATTATCTTCTTGGTCGAACCGGGACGGGTCACAACACAAGTCAAGATAAACTCGTCCTAGCCAGACAAGCCAGGATTGTCCCCAAGGTAAGTGCCCACACTGTGGCATGACAGGACACTCCAAGAGTCACTGTTTTGAGTTGATCGGATATCTCGAGAATTGGGATAAGATACGTGATCCTCGGTGCAACAAATCTCGAGCTTCCATTGCAGAAACCAAGAATGATTCGAACTCGATAGCGGACAAGGCATCTGCCATGATTGTTGTGACAGGTAGTAATGGTAAGGCCCTAAGTACTTCTACTTCTGTTATGAATAATACATGGATAATTGATTCCGGAGCTACTGAACATATGACTTGTGATTCTAGACAGGTTCCATCACTAAAAACATCCACACAAACCATAGTCAATGTTGCTAACGGTAATGTTGTCCCTGTTATTAGGGAAGGCACTGTTTCCCTTTCTGATACCATGAAACTTGACACTGTTCTTGGTGTTCCTTCTCTAAATTATAATTTGTTATCCATTGCCCAAATAACCCTTGCCTTACATTGTTTGGTTGTTTTTTGGCCCTACTTTCGTATTTTTAAGGACATCCAGACGCGGAAGACGATTGGTTATGGTATTAGAAGAGGGAAACTTTATTACTTGGAGTTGACGACTGGTAGTTCTGGCTTGCTAACTCAAGCTCTTTCTGTTGATGATTCTCAAGGGGCTACTAATAAAGTGTCAGACATCTGGATGTGGCACCGACGCCTTGGGCATGCTTCCTTTGGTTATCTGCATAAGTTATTTCCTAGTTTGTTTGTCAAGCATAATGTTTCTCAGTTTAAGTGTGATGTTTGTGAAATGGCTAAAAGCCATAGAACTTCATTTCCTCCCAGTTTAAATAAAAGTATTGTTCCTTTTATGATTGTGCATTCTAATGTCTAGGGGCCTTCGAAAATAGCAACTCTTGGTGGTGCTCACTAGGTTTGTTACTTTTATTGACGATTGTACCCGAATGACTTGGGTTCTTTTGTTAAAGTCGAAAAGCGAAGTTAGTTCGGCCTTTCAAAAGTTCCATAAATTGTTCAATACAACAGGAATATCCAAGTTCTTCGAAGTGATAATGGTGGCGAATATATTAATATGGAACTTCGTTCATTCCTTGACCTACATGGTATTGTTCATCAGACCACGTGCCCGTATACTCCTCAACAGAATGGGGTTGCTGAACGCAAAAATAGACACCTGCTAGAAATGGTTCGTGCTTCACTCATTGCGGCACATCTGCCCCTACATTATTGGGGTGAGGCACTTACCTCCACGGCCTATCTTATTAATCGTCTTCGTCTCGTACTGTCAACTTTCTTAAGCCATTTCAGGCTCTCACATCTCAGACTATCAGTCCACCGACTCCAAATCTTTCCCCACGGGTCTTTGGGTGTGTTGCTTTTGTTCACCTCTATCCTCCTCAACAGAATAATAAACTTGAGCCTCGAGCCATTCGTTGTGTATTTTTGGGTTATGCCATTACCCAGAAAAGATATCGTTGCTATCATCCTCCGAGTAAGAAAATGTTTATCACTCAGGATGTGATTTTCCATGAGCATGAAATGTTTTTTGGTTCCTCCGCATCCTCACTTCAGGGGGAGTACCAAAGTAATGAAGTTTTGACCTTTGATTACTCTCCTAGTGCTAGAACCGAACTACATGAAGAGCAGCCATTGCACTCCACGGCATCTGGAGAAGAGCAGCAGCATATGTGTGTTGAAAATCAGTCCACTATGGAGTCCACGGCAGATGAAGCAGAACATCAGCCCACGTTTTTTGGTGATATGTCCACTGAGTGGTAGCAACCAAATCGGCAAAAAGACCAGCCCACGGGTCTTATGGAGTTTGGATTTGAAAATGAGCAACGGCCCTCTATTTGCAATGGAACTGAGCAACAACTGCAGCAATTGTCCCGAGTTTTTCCTCCTGACGCTATATCAAGTCCAAATATGAACCCATCTTCTGTTAATTCTCATAACCAATCCTCTTCTACACTGAGTGCACCTCCAATCCACCGTCTTCCAGAGCGTATTAATCAAGGTATTCCCAAACCTCCTTATGAGGCAGATCCTAAGTGTAAACACAAGTATTCTGTGAGTGAGCCAAATTCGGATTCAAGAGTGAGATATCCATTAAATAATTATGTGTCTACCTGTCACTTGTCAGAATCAAATAAGTCATTTGTAAATCAATTATCTACTGTATCTATTCCTAACAATGTGCATGAGGCTTTAGCAGATTCCCGCTGGAAATATGCAATGAGCGAGGAATTGAGATCATTGAAGAAGAATGCTACCTGGGAAATAACTGACTTGCTAGCTGGAAAGAAAACTGTGGGATGCAAATGGGTCTATACAGTAAAATACAAAGCAGATGGAACGGATAGATCGCTTTAAAGCAAGATTGGTGGCAAAGGGGTATACACAGAAATATGGCATCGACTACACTGATACGTTTGCACCAGTGTCAAAGATCAATACAATTCGTGTTCTACTGTCCTTAGCAGCAAACCTAGATTGGCATTTGCAACAGTTCGATGTAAAAAATGTGTTCTTCCATGGAGATCTAACTGATGAGATTTACATGGATCTTCCACTAGGGTGTAATGATCCGGACACACAGAAACAGAAGGTATGTAGGCTCAAGAAATCATTGTATGGGTTAAAGCAATCTCCGAGAGCCTGGTTTGTAGATTTACCAAGTCCATGAGAGCATTCGGTTATAAGCAAAGTAATTGGGATCATACGTTATTCCTAAAACGTCAAAACGGAAAGGTTACAACTCTCATCGTATATGTTGATGATATGGTGGTTATCGGTAACAATCACGTTGAGCAAGCAGCTTTAAAAAATTATTTGTCCATAAAATTCGAAATGAAAGATCTTGGTTCTTTAAAATATTTCCTTGGGATTGAAGTATCGAGATGCAAGTCTGGGATATTTCTATCACAAAGGAAGTATGTTCTTGACCTGTTGGAAGAAATAGGTACGGCGGCATGCAAACCAGTGTCTACTTTGTTGGCTGAAGGAATGAAGTTGGGTATTGATCAGAACCAAGTACCTGGTTGATAAAGAGAGGTACCAAAGGTTAGTAGGAAGGTTGATGTACTTAGCTCACACTAGGCCGGATCTTGCTCATGCCTTAAGTGTAATTAGCCAATATATGCACAATCTAGGAGAACAACACATGAGTGCAGTTATGAGAATACTGAGCTACTTGAAAGGAAACCCTGGTAAAGGAATTTTGTTTCGAAAAAATGGGCATTTCAGAATTGAGTGCTATACGGATGCTGACTAGGCAGGATCAACAGATGATAGACGCTCAACATCCGGGTATTTCACCTTTGTTGGGGGAAATCTAGTAATGTGGAGAAGCAAGAAGCAGAATGTCGTATCAAGGTCAAGCGCAGAAGCTGAATTTCGAGGCATGGCACTTGGTATTTGTGAAATCTTGTGGATTCAGTTTCTGGTACAAGATTTGGGGGTCAAACATGGTCAGCCAATGAAGTTATTCTGTGATAATAAAGTTGCTCGTGATATTGCTCATAATCCAGTGCAACATGATCGAACCAAGCATGTAGAGGTTGACAGGTTCTTTATTAAAGAGAAGCTAGATAGCAAAGTAATTGAGGTTCCTTCTATAGGAACGGAAGACCAAGTAGCAAATATTTTCACTAAGGCGGTTTCAAGTGACACGTTCTCGAGGTTTCTAGACAAGTTGGGCATGTGCAATATTTATGCACCAACTTGTGGGGGAGTGTTGACTTGTATTAGGATTCCTACAATTGTGGGATTCCTACCATATTTGGTTTCCTATTTTTAGGATGTAATTATTCTTTCCTTTATTCTTATAGGATTGTATATGATTGTATATATACCCTTGATTGAGATGAAATAATATATCAATTGAAAAGCATTCTTTCTTCTATCGCCACTTCCTGCTGCCTTTTTTGGCTGCCATCTAGTAGTCGAATTAGCTTGTGCTTCTTGTCGTCAAGCCATGCAGTCTATCCGCTGGTGGCGACGTTTTTGAGATTTGGATAACGCCGTATACATGCTAGTAGGAGAATTGTAACTATACCAACGTTGGTCGCATGGCTTAGGTGGCTTGAAGGTTTTTGGACTCACTGATGAACTCAAACTGCTGGCGTTACGCGAGTAATAGTCCTCATTATAAAACAGCACGTCAAAGTCAAGTACACCATCTGGCTGAGGTTGGACCATTTGTTCATACCTGAGGGCTGAGTCTCTCGAACACCTTCTGGCGTTGGCCGGCACCGAGTTCCTTTGGAGGTGTTGCTGCGGCCGTGGACGGTTGCCATGAAGTTGGAGCCTAAGGTGTTTTCCTCTGGTCCTACATTATAGGAGATTCAATTAACCAAGTCATTAACTCCTAACTGAACTCTAGTGTCTAATATGGATAATTAACCTTAATTATAATTAGTAAAATCCAATTAAGTTCCAACATAACCATCAAATCCTCCCCAAATTTCTTTCATTATTTTCAGGATTTGTTAGAACTTCTACAGAAGATATGTTCTATTGGGATTTTCAACCAAAGCCCAGATTATATCCCTAATCAGTGACATTATTCCTAAGAAAATTAACAATAGATTTTACCCAGAAATTAATCCGACAGAAGTTTGATTTGACTGTGGATATTGAATGGGAAGATAATTATTTCAATCTGGGGCCACGATAGAAAGAGAGATAGAGGGAGGATCCAAGGGGAGGCTTTGGCGGCAACGAGTAGAGTGTCCAGAATCGGGTTACTGGCGACTGATGAGGTTTATCTGGTTGCGTGGACAGCATCTGCTACTTCTTTGTTTTTTTATTCTTAAGTGTAGATCGAGGAGGCTTTGGCTACAGGAGTTGGGGTAGCCGCTCCTGGAATGGGGTTGGCTGGCGTGGGTGACTTTCTGGGTTGCTAGGGCGAGAGACTGTCGGGATCCGGGGTGGATGGGAAAGCGGTGGCTGCGAGCCTCTTTATTTTTAGTTTTAGTTTCTTAATTTTATTAAAAGTTAACGGGGTTAAGGTTAGGTTTAAATGGCTGGACACCTGTCAAAGAAATAAGAAATGAGGCATATAAGAGAAACCAAATTAGGGACAACAGACTCGTGGCCAGAGTTCCCTAAGCAAAACGCCAAACATCATCACTTATTTCTTCCTTCTTTAAGATGTCAAAGAGGGTGGCCATGGACTTCATTTTGGATCCTGTAATCTTCACTGGGGTGGGAATTTGGACAAAGTTCCAAGGATTCGAACAAAATACCTCATTCCTTATTTAAAGGGTCCTTTCACATTTTTTTGTTCATGTGTAAAAGGTTAAATATATTAATTGTTCATAAGTGGAAAAAAAAAGTGCAAGTTAGCAAAACTCTTTACTTGAAATATGGTACAAAAATGTTATACCAGGGCTTTTAGTGTGTTTGTTTGGGCTTTGTATTAGTTGCGTTATTTTGCATATCCATTGTCTTCTTGTTTAACGAAAAGGATTAGGATAAGTTGTTCATTTGGTAATTAATTTATAACACTTGGTAGTTTAGATACATATATATGGCATATTGTACTAAACGTACAAGTTGATCGTGTACATATCATAAATATATACCTTGGAGGTATTAATATTATACATTGTAGGTATGGATTTTGATGGTAATCATATTATGCAGTGGGGTACGAGGCTTCCATAGCAATGCCACAAAGACCTTCCTTTACCTCAACATCTCTTTGCATTCTTATGTACCCTTCTTCACCCCATTCTGCGCCCCATGAGTTCTTCACCAACCAGTACTTGGTCCCATCAGCACTTACTCCAAAACCAACTGCAGTAACCCCGTGATCAAGACTTGTTCCACAAGTTCCTGTAAAGACACCACTTGAATAAAATTGAAAGTCGGAACCACCAGCATCAATGACAACAGAAATTGGTTGATTAGCAACAGCCTTCAAAAGGGCAGCTTCACTATTTGCAGGCACATCTTCGTGGCCAGTTATCGTGGCTGCATGACTGGCCTCATTCTTGGTGTTGCAAGTACCATCAACACCCGTGTAAGGGTAATTAGTTTCGGTACTAAGCCCATGGTTTTGAGTGATGAACTGAAATGCATCATCCATTAGACCACCCACACAACCTTGGTCCACACTGCTTGTGTCACAATCGACTAGCTCCTGCTCAGACAAAGATATCAATTTACCAGTTGTAAGCTTAGTAATCCCTTCCATAGCTGCCACAACTGAAAAAGCCCAGCAACATCCTGCAAGTATTTCATTGAAATTAAATATTTTGTTGTTTTTGATGGATGAATTAAATAATGGTTAGATACAGACATAGAGTTTTAATTTGCAATTCAATCCTAGTTAGAACATAAGAAACTATCTGATCAAGTTCCAAATTTGTTTCCAAATAAAATTGATTACCACATTGGCCTTGGTCCTTGATGGGTGTTACAGCTCCTTTCTTTCTCCAATCTATAGTAGCTGGTGCTGTAACATTTTCATATTTGATAACTATTATTTCATTTGTAAGGTCTGCAAATTGATTGACCTTCAATTTGTATGGTTTATTTGCGTCGTTGTTGGAAGATTCTATAAAATCCACATTTGCTTTGAATATATTGAAACGCTTCTCCTTCTCGTTAATGTCGGTATATACACGTCCATAACGAGCCATCCATTGCTCGTATTTCCCATACATTGATGCATCTTGAAGAGTGCGAGAAGTGGCGTGAGAAGACAAGGCTCCCAACATGAAGATCAAGGCAAAACACATGCACTTGCAGTAGTACTCCATGGTATAGCTAGGAAAGGAAGCAACTAGGGATTTGATGGAGTAAATGAATTCAAGAGAAGGTATACTGAAATGGTAGACTCTTCACGGTTTATATAGATAAGAGATGACGTTCCTATCTCCGTGCCCTAAAAGTTGGTCTGTAAACTTCGTGCCCTATAAAATGTTCTGATATAAACCTGCAAGGTTTTGCTTCTATGACTATTGTTTTAATTTAAAGTCACGATAAACTTCTAACAAAACTTATGTCCTTATGTGCATACTGGTTCATATTAGGCTTATTATGTGCTTTTTGACAGTAAACTACGTGAGACTATACAAATACCTTTGTTTTATATGCAGAAGTTCTCATGCATGCTGCTACTTTTTATTGGATGTCACCCGATGGAAGCCATGCATGACTTCATCAAGGACTTCGTTGAATGATGTTCTTAAGAGCATCTCATCGCTAAATGTTGTGGATATGAAATGGGAACTATTATTAGCACTCCAAAAATTTCATTCTTCGCTTCTTACAAGTGTATTTTTCTTTCTAATTATAGAAAGTTTGGAGTGCAAAATAAGATTTTTGGATTGCCAATAACAATTCCCTACGAAATACTCAGCGATGAGACCATTGAGCAGCTCCATGTAACTTTATGTAATTGTTATATTTTACATTTATTAGGTTCGGTCAGGATGACACGTGTTTTACAACAGCTGCACAAAACCATCGGTCTATTAGCCTCTTCGGTACTGGAGCTTGACATAGATTCGACTATGGCCGGTCCCGAAAACTTCGTGGGCAATTCATTTGAAAATAAATCAATCTTGAGTCACGGCTAAGAGTTCTGCTTAAGGACATGATGTACTAGGATGAACTCGGCCATCTCTTTCCCTTTGTTTTTAGGCAGATGAGCATCCACCATGCCAATTGTCATCGAGGAAAAGGGATTAACGTCGACAGCCATCTGTTTCTCAGGAAACATGCTGTACTAGGATGAACTCGGCCATCTCTTTCCCTTTGTTTTTAGGCAGATGAGCATCCACCATGCCAATTGTCATCGAGGAAAAGGGATTAACGTCGACAACCATCTGTTTCTCAGGAAATTTTAGCTTGCCTTTAGCAATTGATGTGAAATATTCTAACACTCAAATTAAAACCCTATGATTGTAGTATATGAAAGTATGGATCGTTTTAGGCCGGGGATTAGAAGAGATGCTAATCTACTCTAAACTGACTTAAAAACACAAAACTAAACTTAAAAACACTTAACTAGACTTATATGACTCAAAACAAACTAAAAAGACTCAAACAGCACAAAATAATCAAATAGACTCAAACTAGACACTAAAGGATGATTTGGACAAAAATTACTTTGAACTTGACTCAAAACACTTAAAAACACAAGTTTGGACAGATTCTAACTAATTTGACACAACAATGTAAAGGGAGATTGGATTTTGGACGAAATTAAGGTAAAAACAAGCAGATTGTAAAGACTCTAAACAACTTGGACGAAACTGGGTAAAATATGGGTGAATGGCTAGCTACAGGGTTCATATCCACACATGACACATATGCATACAAATCGATTTCTAGTTATTATTCCTTTAAACCATGAATGACGATGCCCCAAGTTAATTGCATCGTACAACCAACCATTAGATTTTCCTTATTTCATTGAATTGAATGAATACGCATTACAACCAAATTGTCTTTCTCAAGTTCCCTATATGAAACGCATGATAGAGATACATATCAAAAGTCATTAAGTTCTATGAAAATCATAAGCTTTGACAAGGCATTCATCACTATGAAACGCATGAGACTCCTGCCAATGATTCACTTAACACAATCATGACTAGTGACTTCCACCTACTTGTGAATATAAGTGAATAACTATTACGTGAAACTCCCTTATATTCTAGCATCAAATTCATGCATGCAAACTAAGTAGGCCTCCTTAATCAACATACAAGAATAAGTTATCAATCAAGCAGTTAAGCAAATTGCATTCACGATTTATGAAACAATAATTGGATGAAATCAATTCATATCACATACATGTTCATGGCTTTGAATTCACCTCTAACTAAAATGAATTTAGTTCCTCATGTTCGCAAAACAAAGATAATTAAATTTAAACATTGAAAACAAAGAATAGAATACACCTCGAAACGCTCCAACAATCCAACATTTTGAATAACAAGCACGGCTCCAGGTGTGGTGGATGGTGTGGTGTGCAATTGTGGTAAAGGGTGGTGGTGAATGATGGGTGCGGCATCATATATTTATAAGGTGAAGGGAAGGCATGAAATTGGGCTGAAAAGGAAAGGAATTAGGACTCTAAATCACCAAAGAACAAGGTCACTTTCAATCAGATTCCAGGGAGGACAAGGAACGGTCCTTGTGGCAGATTCTAGAACTTCTAGAAGGGTTACATGTGGCATAAACTTAGGGCATGAAAATAGGGCTTCTAGAACCTGATATTTAGGTGATTTAATGTGAAAATGAGTCCTCTTTGTAGCTGGAATTAAGGTAGGAAAAGATTAAGATAGGATAAGATAAGATAAGGTTGGATAAGGTTGGATAAGGTTTGGATAAGATAAGGTTGTTTGGATAATGTTCCATGTTTCTTGCTCATTCCTTATCTTCATTGTCTTGAACTTGTTTGTCCAAATTTGTAGTATGTTCCTAGCCTCTTTTAACTTCAAATTCGTCCATCCACCTTGCTCCATATGCAAGCTATCCATTTCATGCCCAAAACTGCTCCAAATGGCTCCAAAATGCACTTTCTTGCCTACTTTGTCATTAGGACCTACAAACACACGAAAATAGCTTAAAACACTACAATAAGTAGTAATTAGCTCACTAAATGCAAGGAAACAACATAGCTAAGTAGCATAAATATGCTCCTATCATCAATCCAGCTTTGAATGGCATCACGGAACACGATGCAATTGTTGGTGGTATGCTTGTTCAAATTATGGTACTTGCAATACGTTTTTCCTTTCAACTCTTCAGCCTTAGGAATGTTATGTCCTGGCTGAAGTTTTATGATCTTTGCCAACAACAACTGGTCTAAAATTGCATCGACATTGGTGATATCAAAAGTGTAGACTTTTGATGTTTTAATTGTCTCTTTAGAGGCCGAGCGGGTTTTGGCATGCTTGGAATTATTTTGAGCTAATGCCTTGTAAACGTATGGTTTATCTATTACTATCTCAGCCGCGTCTACAATGTTGTATTGGTAATCCTTGTTTTCGGCCAATACGTAACTAACCTTGGGATTCTTGTATATTGTTTCCCAGGATGGGGATTTTGAGATCTTTTCTTCTCGGAGCAAATAATCATACTGCTCAACATGCTGGGCCAGTTCGTATATATCTCGAATATTTTCCCCTAGGAATTTATTTTTGTATTCCACATCCAGGCTGTTTAGAGCGATTCTGACGAATTCAACTTCAGGGAGAGGTACTTGACACCAATTTCTGGCCGACTTGAACCTTGTTAAGTATTCCATTGGTGACTTGTCTGATGCTTGAGCCATCCTAGCTAATGATGAAACTGACATTTCCATCCCTGGTCGATAGAATTGTTCATGGAATTTTTCGACTAGTTTCTCCCAACTCTGGACGGAGTTAGGTGGGAGGTTGATGTACCAAGTGAATGCCAAAACTGTTAGTGAGAAGTTGAATAGTCACAGTTTATGGAAGTTGCTATTAACGTCTCCACATTGCGTAGTGAACCGAGCTGCATGAATAAACAAAGACAATGACGATTCTCCAGCAAAAATGCTGAAATCTGGGATCTTGAAGCCTTTAGGATATTCAAACTTCTCCACATAAGCCGAGTAGGGATAGATGAATTTTGGGAACTTCAGCCCTTTTTTTAAGGCCGAATCAATCATCCTTTGGAGCCTCGGTCATATTGAAGGATGCTGTTTCCACCCCCTGGTCAGGTCCATCCGACCTACTGCTCGATCTTCCCTTTTTTCCAAGTCAATCCGTTGGAGTCAAGTGGATCCTGTCTCGGCTTGCAGTGGAATACTCTTAAATGAAAGTTGTCGAGGTTGACCGACGTGTTCATCTTCGAAAGCTTTACTGACCAATAGTTCAAGCAATCTAGTGTGTGTATCACCATTTCTTCGTATCACTTCGAGCAAAAATTGTTCATTTTTTGGTCGACCGACTGTTCAACCTGCCGAGATTGCTCATTAAGTTGTCTTCGAAGAAACGACCTAGTCGGGGGATCAGAACCTTCCCCACCATCTTCGTCACAGTCTTCCACTATTCATTTGATTAAAATGCCTGCGGTTTTGTTGGGAATTTCTACGTTGCAAGGCTGGCCGCCGAGACAAACTTCATTTTCTCGATGTGTCGTACTTGCAGCCTCAGGTGTCACAGTATTGAGAGGATTTTGTGCCTGTGATAGATCTTGTCCAAAGCCCTGAATCGGCAGGTCGGTCGTTAACTTTCCCATGACTGTTTACTTTTTTATTGACCATGTCTTAATGATTATGAACTCCGAAGGTTTAGCACTGGGTCTTATTGGACGTGCCAAAATGTTAACCCTAAAAACTACCTAGCCTACGTGGCGTGCAGGCCGATAACTAATGAGCTAACTACGTCATTCGATTGATGCAGGGTATGCCAACTCATCGGTCGAGCTCGATCGAGGAGTAAAATTTGTTGATGTTGCGTTGAGCGCGCTATTGATTTCTTGATCTTGTAACTGCAACTGAGGAAAGAACATGTCTCGGCCTTCGGGTTCTTGAGCCTGAAGGCAAGGTTGCTAGTTCTATGAAGTTCACGAATCGTCGACGCCGGGTTCGATTACGGTGATTATATTCGTAAGAGTATAAGCACGTCGAACTGGCTCCAAATTATATAGATATAGGTAGTCAAAAGAGATGTATGTCTTGATGGTAAATGTGGTTCGACCGTCAGAATGCCGAACTCTGAAACTCACTTGTGAGTATCCAATCATAAAATCACTCGGCGTTCAATGCGCCGAATGTAGTAACTTGTAACACCTTACTTCACCGGGAAGGCTAATACGATGACCTCTGCCAACAAGGATTCGAAAACCTTTCTCGACCGAGACTTGGATAGGTAACCAGTCGACCGTGACGCAGTGCTGTTTATCCAAACTGAAGGTGCTCCTCGGTCGGCTGATTCTACGGTAACAGTGTTGTTTATCCAAACTGAAGATGTTCGTTGGTTGCCTTCACAGTGCTGTTTATCCAAACTGAAGGTGTGTTGGCGGAAAAATAAAATAAAAAATCTCAAAATGTATGAGAGGTTTGCGGAGGGCAATTTCTGTGTTGAATTGAAGGGGGCTTGAATGATGCACTCTACTCTCTATTTATAGCAACCAATTCTCCTTACGATCGAGTTAAAACCATATTCGAATTAGGACTTCTTATTATGATCCAACCTTATCTCGACCAATCCTACTTCTATTATGACTTTGAACTCACCCCCTTTTTCAGGCCGTATTCATTTTCGGCCAAGAATCTTCATTGCATTAGGACCCCTTATTGCACTAGGACTTCGACCCATCCACTCTTATCCAAACCACTCCTTCTTGCAATAGGACTCGATCGCCCCAACTGAGCGGCTTAAGACCACCAGACAGCCCATAGTACATTTATAAACTTTGGGCTGAACATAACCTAAGCTCAGCCCAATAATATTATTTTGGGCCCAAATAGAACCTTTCAACCTAAAACAGTTCAAATTATGTCCATTGAATGATACAAACCACCCCCCCCATTCGCCTTATAAAATAATTTGATTTTCATGTACTATACAAAACTTTAACTAGCACCAATTGGTAAATTAGTATCATACAATTTTTAAAAAATTTATTTGAAAGTTTCACCCACTAATGCCCATGAACATTAAATCAATTTGAAATTTTAGTTTTTTGGAATTTAAAACAATCATTAATTAGCCAAAAAAGAATTAAAAAAAATTAAAGGAGAGTATAAATGTATTTGCAAGTGGAGTGACAATGATAGAATTTTGCTTACATAAGTTGTTACTTTTTCTTATGGGATCCACTGTTTTTGGGGCTAGATGTAGCCCAATTTTATGACACTCAATAAAGGAAGTTGCTAGCCCAAGTGGTTGATCTCGCCCATTTTCCAGCTTATTGGGGATGAAATTTCTCACTATGGCTTGAAATGTGGTAGTCTCGTGGTGGATAAAGCCCTCATTGGAGATACTCTTAAGTTACCCGTTAGGTGGTTTAGCCGAGCTCCCCCTCCTTTTGGTTTTAAATATACCATTATATTAAAGAAAAACATCAAATTAGGGATAACAAAAGGAAAGGGATCCAAAGAGGATCCATTCCTTCTAATCCACCAAATTAGGAAATCCGTTCCGTTGAAATTTGGTTCAACAGCTACAAACAAGGGCTCACTTTAAAAGTTATAATAACTTCAACTGTTGGATCAAATTTTAACGGCACATATCCCCTGATTTGGTGCATTAAGAGGAAGCAATTCGGAGAGGATCCCTTCCATAACAAAACAAACCCTTGACCTTTTGTAATAGCCTGGGGCCCTACAAACTCCAGCCAATCTGTAGTCGTGGGAGAAGGATTCTCTCCCCTTCCTTTCCCTCCTATTTGAACAGTTACGGTGTAGCCACGTCAACATTGTTAACTACATTGAAATGTTTGGGAATTGAAGAGAAAATCAAGAAGAAAGATGAACACAGAGATTTTAGAGAGAGAATTTAAAGAGGGAAATAAGATTTGTATTAATTTACTAAATGAAGATTACACACACTGTTTTTATAAGAGAAATCCTAACAACCTTACTAACTATATTACTAACTGTATTTCTAACTGTATTACACTTGTACCCTTAATACTCCCCTTCAATCTCAACTAGGGAAACCTAGTTTGACATTGGAAGAACATCTGTAATCACTGCTATGAAACCAAAAAAACAAAACAGCTTGAACCAACTGCAACCTTCATTCTGCCAATATGAAAATTCTCTCGAACCTTTTCTGAATAAAGAGTTTATTATAGCTGCAAAGCAAAGACACGAGTGTTATATCAACAAGAACCTTTTATGACAGATACAAGCTGCATAACAGCATTGAACATCAATCTGCCCCAAATATATTCACTGACTCACTACAACAAACTAAATCTGCAAGCTCAATAGAAAGCACATCCAAAAGCTTAATACTCCTCTGCCTTGTACAGGAGCTTCAATCAATGAACAGTCTTTTATAAAGTTGTAACACACCCTCATGCCGATTATAACAATTTCTTGCGGGATTACCCTATATGGGATTTACCGTCAACAACTTCATTTAACATTGGCATCAGCCTTTAAAACAGAAAATTAACAAACTATAGTGTGGCATTGGCCTTCACAAAACCAACTACTCTTAACAATGACATTGGCCTTCACAATTTCAACAACTGAAAATCAACATCTATGTAGGATTACCCTTCGTGGGATTTACCATTAACAACTTCTTCTACCCTTCATGGGATTTACCTATTCACATCATGGAATTACCCTTCGTGGGATTTACCGTTTACAACTTCTTCAAACTTCATCGTATAACCAAACTTACTGTAGATTCATGCTAACAACTGAGTTGGTTAGACTCTGAAATTATAGGCTGAGGCAAGAAACGACGATCTGAAAAACCTGATTCATTTCCCAAGTGACGTTCTATCCCATTCATTATCACCTTCTACTTTCAAACCGCCAATGTTGAGTTGTTCTAAGAGAGTGGAAAGGGTTGGTACTGAAGTAGGATAGAAGTCCACATAATGATTTGGATCAATTGGAACATAAACACGACCTGTTTTTAGGTGTACACAGAAATGTGCCTTTAACAAATGGTTCATGTGTTTCAAAACCTCCATGTTAAGCCTAGGGTAGGTAAAAGAGAACACAATCTCTTCAACGCACCTATGCAGTCCTTCCACCTTAGGTTTTCCAGATTGCAACATAGTTTGTAGCTGCTCCCATCTAACAACATTAATGTCTTCTTTTGAACCAAAGGTTTATCCCTCTCTTGCCACCTTCCAAGAAGCTTAGAAGTAATAGATTGATTAGGATCGGGAATCATATCTCAGATCTTTTCATATATCTCCTCAATTGAAAATATCTTTAGACTCAAAAGCAATTTTGTAAAGAACTATGTAAGAACTCCAGTATAAGATCTCACAAGGAACATATGGAAAGCAAGACCGGGAAAAGAAACCTTATTTTTTACTGTCTTCATTTGTGAGCCTTCTTGTTTTCCCATCACAAACCCAGCAATGAACTCCACGTCTACCACTATGTACCCAGAGAATGTGACTTATCCACCAATCTTCATTAATAAAAGAATGACTGAGAAAGGATAGTAAAACCTTGAACCCTAGGCATCCAAGATCTGTAGTTACATTGTTCTAACTTTAAATTTCATTGACGCATAAGATCAAACAGGTGATATGCAAGAACCCCTTACCCAACAGTGTGTAGATCACATGGCTTCGTGCCACAACTTTCACTGCCCAAGCAAAATGGAAAATTTTAGAGTACACTACTTCAAAAATTAACCAAAAAGAACAATTCCATATTTTGCAGAATACAGAATGAACCAAGAATTCACATGGACAGATCCTCAAGAAAGTGAAATTGAACCAAGAATTCAGAAAGAAATCATACCCAAAGTCCAAATATATCACCTTACTGAAAAACTTAACCTTCATATGAGACTTTTGAGCTGGGCATTTCGACAAACACATAAACGTGCAAGAATGCACTTGACAATTGCATCCAATTCACAACTTGATTATGAAACCCTGAACAAGATAGATGAAAGACCCAGGAACAATTCATCTCTGAAATTACAGATTACGCACAAAAGATGAAGAACCTTGATGTGATATTGATGTTGTTGAGAGAAAATTGGGCACCAGAGGGTGTTGAGGTGGCACTGTAGCATTCGAAGGACAAATACAACTTCTTCGAGATTAGTGGAGAAATCTGCAAACATAATGCTCTTCTTGGAACCTAATGGTAGTAGCAGTCGCCGATTGAGATGAAAGGATTCCACTGGATCCACAAAATTGCTTGACATCCCATCTTCCTTCCTTGTATCAAGAACTCAATGAAAATTTGAAGAAACAATTTTGGCAACGCATATTTTGACGATCTAGATATCATTGACAATCTCTGTTCATAGCCCTGACGAAAATCAACCAAAAAACTATAGGACGATCGCGGAAGCACCGAATAACTTGACATAATTTCTATTGAAAAACTGAATAGAAAATCAAACTAGAAAACGATGAAATCTAATGAAAACGGAACCACCAGAATCCATGGCGTGAGCCTGGTGGCTCTGATACCATGTTAACTACATTGAAATGTTTGGGAATTGAAGAGAAAATCAAGAAGAAAGATGAAGGGAAGAAAGATGAACACAAAGATTTTAGAGAGAGAATTTAGAGAGGGAAATAAGATTTGTATTAACTAACTAAATGAAGATTACGCACACTGTTTTTATAAGAGAAATCCTAACAACCTTACTAACTATATTACTAACTGTATTAAACTTGTACCCTTAATAAACATCTTATATTGATTTTTTGATAGAGACAATAAAACAAAAAACAATATGTGAAAGAAGAGGAGGGAAGGAGATGAAAATATGAGAGGAGAGAATCCTCCTCCATCGTCGCGTGGAATTCACATTACAAAGTTGCATCCCTTCCATTTTATCTCTCCCACAACAGACACGTGGCAGGCTACAAAATCCCCACCCTCAGAACTGCAGTTGGAACATTTTGGAAACTCCGAAACGATAACTTGCTCAACTGGGTAACGGTTCCCCAGTTCAATCCTACCAAATCCCAAAACTCAACTTATAAAAAACCAGTTTTTCTTTTGTGTTTAATCTGCACTTGCAGAGAAGGAAAGGAGATGAAAAAACTGTAACAACAAAGTCTTACAGCAAAAGAAGAAAGAATGCAAGGACTGGGGATTCTTCATACACCATTGCCATTCAATCCAAGCAAGAAGCTTCCCTTGTCAGCTTTTACGGACGCTCTTCCAAGCTGTCGCACTCTTTCCAGAAAACCATCGTGTAAGTTCTTATCTTTCTTTTTGTTGCTCTCTTGCTATAACTACGTCAACTTTTCAAGTTTTAATCTTTACTCTCACTGTAATTGAAGCTAAAGTTATTGCATATTGGTTAATTGGTTTTTCGAATTTACATTGCTTTGCATAGAATTTGGCTAATTGCTAGTTGTGTTGGTTCGAAGTTGGGGTATCATGGTTTTGATAAGTTATAGGCAACTGCAAGATTCAATGGCTATCTGGGTGGGTTGTTGACCTTGTGAATTAATCCTGGGTTGGGAGAATCATAGTAAGTTTATCCGTTTCCAGTATTGTTTGAGTGTGAGAGTTCGGTTCAGGGAGGCGGTTACTTTGGTAGTGGTGGTACACTGGTACTGTGGTAGTGGACCGAGGACATGAACTGCTTCTGTTAGGATAAAACGAAATATGTGACTCATGCCCAATGGTTATTGCAAGCTGCATTTTCATGGCAACAGTTGTTTGGGGTACCTACAGCCTACCCAGTAACAAATTATGACTGGTTCGAAATGGTTTAAGGAATACATTGTTGTTTTGCTTGAATACATCATGCTGTCTACTTTCCGAGGTGGTGATTTTTAGTCTCTTGTGAAGGCTATACTGTCTACCTTTTTTATTTGATCCATGAACTCTAATCTTTTGCGTGTTTATAGCATGTTCTAAGCAATATGCTGGCTAACATATTTATAGTGAGATGTAGAGTGATATCAAGGTGTGCTGGCAGAAACGTACGAGTTCAAGCATCTAATGTTAGTATCGGATCTGGAGGCTATGAAGACAGTGAGGAACACAAGAACAGGAAAATATTTCCCAGTGATGCACCCAGTGACAGTTCATCTGAAATGTGAGTTATAGTCCATGTATTAGATTACTTTGAATTATTGGATGTTAAACTGCTACCGTCACCTGAACGATACTAATATTTCATGATTTGGCAGTGAGAAGCATCCAGTTCAAATCCCTTATCCTCTCTCTGTGGGTCTTGTGCTACTAGGGTGCGCCTTAGTTTTTGCTCTGATTGCCTTTGTGAAAGGAGGACCTTCAGCACTTTTAGCAGCAATTGCAAAATCAGGCTTTACGGCTGCATTTTCTTTAATATTTGTTTCTGAAATTGGTGACAAGGTAACTAATTTTTTCCCCTCCGCTTCTGTTTTCTGTCCAATTTATGTCAAAAAGTGGTAAGGATGCCGTGTATTTTACATGTAAATAAGCGTCTGCGTTTCCAAGATATGTTACTAAGTAGAGCAGAATGGCGACCTTTAGTAATGTGCCACGGGGCAAAAGATCCATGTAACTAAACCTACTGAGCTGGAAATTTCCGGTTGAGTTGGGTAATGGGGTTAAGAAAATAATAGTTTCTATTTTGTTATTTTGAGGAAGTCTCTCTAAATTTTAACTAGTTGATTGTCAATAATTTTTTATTCTTGTGTTAACTAAGATTAGATATACTATGATGGGTTAAACAATTAAACTGTAGAACCTGAAATCAATGTCATAAAGCTAGTTTTCAAGACGTGAAACTCTCCGTAATTTTTTCAAATCATATGTATGCTACTAGATGAAACTGGACCTAAAGTTATACTCTGTCTATTGACCAGACATTCTTCATTGCTGCACTCCTAGCCATGCAATATGATAAAGTACTGGTATGACTTTTTCTTTCTCTAAAGTTCTATTTTTTATCTATTAAGTTTGATTTGTTCTTTCGTTACATATTTTGCCTCTATTTACAGACATGGATACATGCATGTATATTTTGCTTTGATGAATTTTTACGCCTAGTAACTGATAAAATTATACTAATATAAGGATAAACCCTCGCTTTCTATATGGGGAAAATGGTCTCTCATCCAACAGAAGATCTATCATTTTCTGATTATTCTTCCCCTAATTTACTACAGAGAAGGACATAACGTAACTAAAACACTAAATTATGTTTGGCATATCATAATAGGTTCCTAATTACCAACTGAAGTTCCTAATTCCTGAATTTCCAAAACGTTCGTGGGAGGAATGCTGTGTTAGAGAATTGGTTGGAACTTGGACAATGTGATTTTTTATTTTTTACAATTTTTACTATAGACTGTTAGGAGATTAAAAAAATCTTGAAAACTTATCGCAAGATTCTGTTCATTTTGTGATTTGTAATCACCTGTTGATATCTTGGACATGAGTTTCGAGTTCCATTGTTTAATTGAATCTCTGTCTATCATCTTCACCCGCCCTTAATACAAAACAATCGAAGCACCATTGTGGGAACAACTTAGTTAAATGGTGTTGGTTATATTGCACGTGCTATATTTATCATCAGTTTTAATTGAAGAATATACTTGGTTTGCTTGCTTAAATTGAACAGGTTCTGTTGGGGTCAACTGGTGCTCTTTCACTTATGACAGTCCTGTCTGTCATTATTGGGCGAATATTTAACTCGGTCCCTGCTCAATTCCAGACAAGTAAGTTGTAATTCTTAGTATTTTTCGTCCAGGACATATTTTCATAATTTATTGCAAGTTCAGGAAACAGGTTGAAATATTCGTTTGATCTCTATCCATCCTATTTCCCATCCTAAATTCTACCAGAAAACCGCCAAATCAGAGAAACCTAATTTCTGAATACGGTGCATCAAAGCCAATGTCAAACCGTCATGGGTGCCTATAAGTTTTGTTTGAAGAATTTGAATTTTGAGATAAACTTCTCACCTCTTTCGACGTAGTGTTTCATTTGTAAATTCATTAATGAGTAGTAATGCAAGTATATGGAGTTGGAGTTGTATGTGATTGGATGTTACTGTATGATATGAGATAGTTACTTGTAAATTTCCATTACAAACTCCTCCCATAGTTGGCTGTTTTTCGCGCATGTCAATACCGGTGCTTAAATCTCGATGAATTTTGAGATACATTCTGCAATGGCCTGATGAAATTATCTATAACCACATTTTATCTTAAATCTCCTCATGTTTTTGTTGTTTTGTGGTCATGTCAACAGCCTTGCCAATTGGAGAATATGCAGCAGTAACTCTTCTACTATTCTTCAGTCTCAAATCAATAAAAGATGCATGGGACCTTCCATCAAGGGATGTGAAGAGTGGTGATGAGAGCAGCCCTGAGCTCGGTGAATATACCGAGGCCGAGGAGCTTGTGAAAGAGAAGGTAGACTCTGTGCTGTCGTATATTTTTCCAGATCCATTTTAGAAGATTCTGTTCTTATGCACCTTATTGTTTTGTACTTT
Source organism: Pyrus x bretschneideri (assembly GCF_019419815.1). Lineage (NCBI taxonomy): Eukaryota > Viridiplantae > Streptophyta > Magnoliopsida > Rosales > Rosaceae > Pyrus > Pyrus x bretschneideri. The sequence goes on from NW_025999679.1 coordinate 1,053,725, forward strand.
CTCAGGTGTCAAAGCGGCTCACTAATCCACTTGAAATTGTCTGGAAATCGTTCACCCTTGTATTCGTTGCCGTAAGCATATTTCACTTATTTGCAGCAACATCTTTACATGCATATCTAATGTCTGCTTAGCTACCAATTTTCCCAGAAATGCCAGACATCATGGAAATCTTTGTTCTCCTACATTGTCGTGTTTTTTTTACCATCAACCTGCATATCAATGCAAATGTCAGTGCCTTCATTTGCACTAAAAGGGATGAAGCTTATTATTGCCACTGTGTCATCAGAACAGATTTCAAACCTGACTACATTGTTTTTGCTTCTAGGAATGGGGAGATCGCTCAATGCTCGCCACGATCGCTCTCGGTGCTGCGCAGGTGAAACCTTGTTCAATTTCAGTCGCATGAAAATCTTTCTTCTATGGTCTACTAATCTTGGTGATAGTTTCCTCTAACACTTCTTAAATACAGTCTCCATGGGGCGTGGCAAGTGGAGCCATTGCTGGACACGTACTTGCAACATCTATTGCTGTTCTAGGAGGGGCATTTCTTGCCAACTACATTTCCGAAAAACTGGTAAGATCCACAACTCTCCGTGATGTTAATAAGATTGAAAACTTTGTCGTTTGATGCTGTGTTAAAAGGCTGCAAACTCACCGTATCTTCCAATCAGGTTGGCTACATGGGAGGTGCGTTGTTTCTAGTTTTTGCAGTAGCCACATTTTTCGGAGTTTTCTGAAAATTCTCGCAAGCGAGAGAGAGAGAGAGAGACATCAGTGCATCAAGAGAAAACATCGATGCACATGAGACGGCCGTGGAATAGTGATTGGAGGGATATAGAAGAACTGCGGATGTGTTAGTGGAGTATTCGCATGGCTTATATCCTTGCAGGCAACTTAATTCATATCCGAAAGGTTTCGTGGTGAAATGTTTAGAAGTTTGGCAGAGGTCAGTGGCTAGATGTTCGGCATCTCCTCAGTGGCTGCTCTGGATTCTTTGTTCTATAATGTTCCTCCAATTCCTATGAACGCCATCATTAGAAATTGAATGACAAAATTAACGGTCTTAAACACTCTTTACTCGCAATGTTAGCGGTGTTCTGGATGCTGTTAATGTCTTGTAGTTGTGTTTAGTGACAGAGACTCCTTCAAGAAGCAATTCCATGTGCTTTTCCAAGAAGCAATTGACTTCCAGCAAAGAACGTAATCTTGAGAGTTAAAAAGAAACACAAACTGCTTTACTTTGAGAGAATGGAGGCAAACGTCACTTGTACAACAGGGACATAACTCATAGCACAATGATTTGTAATACATTTTACAATAATCACGATTTAACTGAGCCTAGCGCCGCTAAAAGAATCAGCCCGTAGCAGTTACTCTTCTTCCAAAATTTCCAAATGCTCAAGGGGCGGGCAACTTTCGTTATCCGTTTCTCTCGATCTCTCGTGGGACTGATGATCCAGGTCACTCGTATATACATTGATGAGACAGGAATGTGCCATTTGAGAGCAATCCGACTAAAAGTTGCTCAAGTCTTCTTGCTTGTGGACTAGGCCTCAAAATATCAGCATCCCCCCAGACTGAACATGTGTCGTTTGCAAACCCTCCTAAACACCAGCCGCCAGGAACAACTTTTCCTCGCCTGCGTTTTAAAATTTCTCTATCCACCCGGTCAAGAATCGGATCATCTACCCGGAGTCCAGTGGCAAAGGCAGCTCCATGCTGAATCATAGCATCATAATCACCGGAACTGATTGGCTGGGGCTTCTCTCGAGGGGGTGTCTCAGAATTAGCATATACTAAGTTATGGTTTATGATAGTCTTATTGAACTGCTGGGAGTTGCAAAGAATGGTAGGGAAGTAATTCGAAAGAGCAGAAGGCGTGTTTGAGAAGTACATCAACAAAGTCCTTGGCAGGTTATCAATACCGACAACACAAAATTCAATGAAATTGCGACTCAGAATCGTAAAAGAAGAACCTGCAGAAAAAATTATCAAACGAGTTATGTTGACAATTTTATTATTTGTCCTATTATACAGTGCTATTACTCCTATCATAAAGTGCTACTACTCAGTTTCCAAAATGATCCCCATCTAATACAGAAAAGAGATAAAATACTTAAGTTTTATTTACATGACAGTGGTAATCAAACAGTTACGAATGAATTATCATTACAGTGTATCTCCCAAGTATTGTGCTTTCGGGATACCTTAAGGGCATCGCGCGAGTAATAACTGGTACATATCAGTTGTTCCATGGTCTCAGTCCCAAATCCTATCAGAGTTATATGTGAATAAATGGAAACTGTATTCATTGCTATATAGGTCAATTACTGTTGAATCTATCCAAGTTTAACCCAGGTATAAAGATGATATTAACTTATAAAGACCATCGCTTTGTGTCAAAACTCGTAAGTAAATTTATGAATCTTGCATATTACATCATCAGGATTCATGCATAGCTCTTCCTATGTTGCAAACTTGCTTTTTTTTTTCTTACACAAATAAATGTAGAGATGTGTGTGTGAGAAAGAGATAAGAGACCTGGTGTCTCTGATTGGAGACGAGTAGTATAGCATTCAATGGGGAAGGAAAAGAGAATCACTAACTCGATGTTTGACAACTAAAGGGCACAACTGGATTCTTCCTTATACATTTCTGCAGTTGATGCTATGGATGGCAAACCAACACTATGTTTGTCGGTAACCAGTAATCAGTTCTGAACTCAAAGTTAAAACACAAAGTTGTTTGGGAACTCAAACCCACTTTGTTGGAGTGGAAATTGCAGGGTTTCATATACAGCATACGAGGTCCTCTCTATTCATCTTTAGGTCCTCCACCTCCAAACCAAAGGATTGACCACTAGATTGATGTTCCAGAATTTGGTTCTTTTATTACCAAGATTTGTTTTTCTCCTGAACCACCAAAACCATAGGTCCACAACGTATTCCCTCAACATTCTTGACACCAATGACAGTGATAAAACAAACCGGAAGGCTGTTTCCTTTTGGCTTTGTCTTCATCTCTAGAAATGCAAGCAGAACCGATGAACCCTTTAGGCTCAAGGGAATGATTGCTTCAATCCAATAACCACTTGGAAGAGCCCCATCCTCCAAAAAAACGACATTGTTATTGTTCTAAAACTATTAGTTATTAAGTCAACCAACATTAACTGACATGGTAATCCTTGTTTAACTACATAAGGATACATGAGAACCCAGCAGTGGGACTGCTGATCTAGCCACTGTTGATCTAGCCTAATTATACAATTCTACAAGCTCCCACCACTTTAAAATTATAACACTTACTAATGGAAGTGCAGTAGATGAATAAATTTTAGTCAACTTTTTGCAAGGCTAACCTAGATAGACCATTGAAATTTGTTTGGATCCTAGACAACGCACACTGCATGCAATTATAGCTCAAACTAACTTACAGGCAATCACGCCTTAACCTTACAATTTCTGCTCTGATAAATGAAATACCGGAAAGAATTTAAGCAAAAATTAGTCAACAAAAAGTATAAAAAAAATGTACCAGAGAACAACCGGTAAGCGTTAGGCAACACCCTTTTCTGTGTAGCATAGAACATGTCAGTTTTCTCCGAAAGATAAAGCCCCGGATCAACAATTATCGGTCTCAATCTCCTAGACCTGTAGCAAAAAACAAATAGAAACCTTACATTTCACTTACAGCATCCACCAAAAAAGTTAAGAGTAACAATAACATAGAACTCGAAATCAATAAACTAGAAACGGCAAATGATTGTACTCTCTCCAGCCGATGTAACTTGAATGGTTCACAAAGTTGAGATCTTTAGGCAAGAACGACATAATGTGAAGAAGATCTACAGGACCAAGAAAACCCCATATAAAAAATCAAACAAAAAATAAAAATTTTAAAAACAAAAATCAGAAATGTTAATTAAAATACCAAGGATTGAAAGCGTCGTACCATCCTGTGTGATTAGTGGGTAATCACGAACACTGAGGCTGATAAACCAATCCCAATTTGGCGACAGACGCAGAAGTATCGAGGCGCCATGGAGGGTAAAAGAGATAGCAGAAGACCCAGTTGGGTACACAAAATCAGCCTTACCAATGACATGGACATTCTGGGCAGCTCTGAAAATGGGCAGTGATTGGACTCTCAGAGCCAACTTTTCCCGCTCGGAGTCGGAAGCGGACCGGTCGAGGTGGAGGAGGTACTGGTTCCTGGGGTGGTAAGCGGCGTAGAGGAGCCTCAGGATCCGACCCAAGTCGCCTTTTGACCCCGACAAGAGGTAGGCGATGGAGGGGGGCGTGGGATCTGAGGAGTTGTTGTCGTGGTAAATGATGCGGTGGGCTTGCTGGTTGGGGAAGAGAAATGGGTCGGGTCGCGAATGGATGGGGGCGGCGGAGGAGGATAATGATGATGAGGAGGAGGAGGAGAGGAAGAGGAGGAGGGCGAAAAGGGAAGAGACTAGGATGATTGAGAGGAGGGCTTTGGGGTCTTTGATTGAGAGAATGGGGGCGGTGGCGGCGGCGGCGGCGGCGGCGGCGGTGGTGGGTGTGGAGGAGAGAAATGGAGACGGTGTTGGTGTGGGTGTTGGTGGCGGTGGCGATGGGGAATGGGTGGAGTTTTGCATTGCTGGGTACTGTGAGAGTGGCGGATGGACGATCTGATGACAGTGAGGTTTTGATTCGATTCTCTCTGCCTACCTAATACCCTCTTCTGTGTCTTCTTTCTTTATTTTCCTCCCTTTTTTTGTCCCTTTGAAATTCACAACTGCACCTAATTTTAGAGGATGTATTCAATTGAAATTTTGAGTAATTTTAATTCTTTTAATGAATTTATTGGCATTCAATTAAGATTTGAATTAATTTTCTGAAATTTAAGATGTATTCAATTAGAATTTTAAGATAGTTTATTAAAATCATTAGAAATTCAGGTGTATTCAATTAGGATTTTAAAGAAGTTTATAACATTCTAGGTGTATCCAATTAGAAATTGATTTTTAAGAATTTGATAAAGTTGAGGAATTAAAGGGAATTTGAGAGATTTTGTAGTGTATTTTAAGCATCCATAAATCTTATCTCTTCCCATGAGATTTTGAGGGAATTGAATCAAAATTTTATATGAAATCTCTACAAATTAATTAAACTCCATACAAATCCATGAATTTATAAATCTATTAAAATCTCTCAAATTTTCAATTGAATACATCCCTTGGTTCTGGATTAATTACATTTTACACCCTTAATTAATTGTTATTCAATTTACAATGTGACATCATATTCAAGACCCTGTTTGGTATAGATGATTCAATTGGTTAGTTGGGTCCAAAATCCAGACCACTTCCACAACGTAACAAATAGACACAAAAACCACATAAGCTCACCGGACTTCACTCTCTGGTTTCACCCTCCTCTCTTGGCAGTCGTCCAATCGCCGGAAAGAAGCCTCTCTCCTACATTTAAGTATACTGAAAATAGATGAGAATAAAGCAAACTTCTCCTTTGCAATCCTCCAATTTTAAAGAGAATTATTACGGAAACTTCTCCTTTCTAATCCTCTAATTATAGAAAGAATTATTATAGATAACATTTCTTATTGAGTACTCAATCTTTTAACTCTAAGTTGGCCGTAATTTTTATTTTTTTATTTCAACATATATTAAAAATAGTAACTTATCCACTACAGACCAATCTCTATACCAAAGGAAATCATAAGATATTTGACACACTAAAAAGAGTTATTCATCCTTGTAATATAGTTATGTGCATGTTATAATTTGAGTTAAAGCTATACGAGCATAATATATTTTACTCTCAGTGCTACAATTAGAAAATTACAAAAAACGTTAATTTCAACAATATTACTATGGTGATGTAAATGTTCACCCTAATATTTATTTATTTTATTATTTTATTTTTTTTCCACCCCACCCCTACACACCCCGTTTCGAACCGAGGACCTTATACTACCCCACCCCTTACCCACACCCTCACCAATAACGGTTTATAAAAGAAAGGTCAAATTGGATTCATGGTTCCCGTGGTGATAAGATATTCGGAAAATTATCTCTGTGGTAAAAAAATTAGAATTCAAATCCTTGTGATGAAAGTTATTAGCATATTTAATCCAAATATGAGATTTCTGTTAAACCTCAGTTAAATGTAGGGATAAAAGTGTCCAACCACTCGTTCTTTTTAGCCTTCTTCTCTCTACCTCCTCTCGGCTCACTGTCCGGGCTCTCACACATTTATTCTCTGTTAGCCATTTCTTTCTGTCTCTGTAATCTTAAAAATGTAGGAATAACATTATTCGAATGCTTACGAAAAAAAATTACACCTTTAATGAAAGCAAGACTGCAAGACATTACCCCAAAAGAAACCCATTTAGGAATGTACCAGTAATTTCCAGTTAAGTATTCAAACGAAGAATTGCAGACTTCAAGCATTAAAATTCTTATATGTTCAGGCAATTATGACTCGGATAAAACGAACAGCAAGCACTTGACTCTTTGATCTTCAAATGAGCAAAAGCAAACACGCAAAATGGGTGGAATCAGCATTAACCCAAGAATTGCAGATTTCAAGCATTGCAGAATTGGCGGCGAGGAGGCCGACGATGAGGTCCGGGCTGCCGGTGGTGCCGATACAGAGGGCGGTGCTGCTGAGGTGCTCGAGGGCGAGCTAGCGCTTGCAGACGAGGGAGCAAGCATCACGGATGGGCTTGGAGTCAAGCCGCCGGAAGACCTCGACGATCAGCTCGCGAGGAGACACGTGTTGATCTGATCGTGGCCTTGCATTGCACCGTGGATGTATAATTACACAAACGCAGAAGAGAGGAAGAGAAGGCGAGCAGAAATAAAGAGTGCGGTTGGACATTTTTATCCTTATACTTAACTGAGTTTAACAAAAGTTTGTTTTTTGGGTTAATTTTGCTAATAATTTTCACAACAAGGGTTTAAATCCTAAATTTTTTTACTACATGGACAATCCTTCAAATACCCTATCATTGCGGGGACTATTAATCCGATTTGGCCTAAAAGTAATGAGGAATTATCCAAGCTTAGTGTTGCCTTATTGACTTGCTGGCAAATTTAGAAAATAAGATATCAAGTTGTTTTTAACAATGCTAAACCATACCCGACTAGAGTTAGGTTTTTAGCTCTTAGTTTGGGTAAAGACTATTTAAGTGCTAATAAGAAAGTAAGTACTGTAAATAATAAGAGTAAAAGAAACATTAGATGGATGCCTCCCAGTGATTGCTTCTGTAAATTGAACTTTGATGGGTCGGTCAAAGAATCTATGGCGGCAGCCGGATTTGTTCTCATAAGTGATTGTGGTGTGTCTGTGGTTGCTGGTGCTAGATGTTTGGGGTCGACCTCTATCAACGTTGTTGAATGCTTGACTTTTAGAGATGCTCTTTGGATTACCAAAAGCGAGGGCTAAAGAAAATCTCGATGGTAGGAGATTTGAAACTGGTGGTGCAGGATGCAGCTGGTAAATGCATATACCTTGGCGCCTTAGCTTTATTATTGAAGATATCCAATGTATTGCCGACTATTTCGATTGCATCTCCTAGACTCATATCTTCTGTGAAGCAAATTTTGTAGCTGATGCAGTTACGAGTATTGGCTTCCAGTATGGCAACCTTCACATCTGGGATAGATCTTGTCCTTCTGTCGCAAGTAGGGCTCTTTTATTTGATTGTCTCGTAACAACGTTTCAGACTATTTTTGGCAAAATTTCGTTACGTTGAAATTAGGTTTTTTGGCTTGAAAACGAAATTAAGAAAAATGGGTTATCCAAGTACAGTAGTTGAACCTTCGCATAAGGGAATAAATCTCTGTCAACAATAAGAGTGGCAGTGGACTCGCAACACTTGAGTTAAATTCGAGGAAATTGAATGTTTGACCTGTTTAATCTTGAATGAATATGACTTCATAGGTTTATTGATAAAAAAGGAGAAAGTAATGGAATGACAGGGAGTGAAACCAATTAGCAAAACAAGGAGTAGTCAAATTCCTTCTAAGCACACGCGTTAATCATGTTTTACATAACAAATCAAGTTGGACAACTACGTCTAGCTCCAGCTAATTTCAATGCTAAGCCTAAGCCAATATAAGAAGGAAACAAGTATTATATATGCGCATAAAAAGCACTCCGTTGTATTATATAATACAAACACTTACCTGCATTTTTTTTGCTAGAAGCACTTTTAGCAATATAGTTTATCAATCACTTACCTGCTTTTTTCCACAACTATTTATTCTCACAGCAAAACCTTATATATGCTCATAAAAGGCACTCACTCTCCAACGTTTTATTATGTATATAACACTTGAAACAGCACTGCTTATTGCTTATTACTTACTTTGGATTGGATTGTCAGCTAATGTCTCAAGTGAGCTTTTGCCTTTCAGCGGGTTAAAAGCTATGAAAGTTGTTCGTCCTTTTCAGGCAAAAACTTTTAGGTGTTATGTGTTTCTTAATACCTCTAGCTCTAGCTGTTGGGGGCTCCTTAAGTTCTGTTCCTCGTACGTTTGGTCCCATACCTAAGTTCAACAATCTCTGTATTCTTCGAAATCTCAGTGCTTACTACTTCGCTTTCGCTTCCAAGGCTCTCTTCCCTTTGATCCTATTACGGTTCTCTTCATTTTCTCAATTGTCCCGTTTGGTTCGTTCACCCTCATTCATTTCAATTATATTTTATTTTCTTCCATAGTTTTGATTCGTTTTTTCAATCGTTTACATTCTTGAAAGGCATGGTGGAAGGTTCAGTTCCGCCCCTGCCCCCAACACCCCCCCCCCGGGGACGTGCGCGCGAAAGGGCGTGTAGTCAAGTTCTATGCAACGGCCAAAGGAAACATAAGATCATCTCTTAGCAAAAGGGCGTGTAGTCAAGTTCACGTCACATTCATCAAACCATCATCTTGCACGCCTGCATGTTGGTTGCATAACTTGTATTCTGCGAAGAGCATATGGTTAGACTAACAAAGAGTGGTTCAAGACGATGGTTTGATGTACGTGATGTGAGCCATTAGGCTGCCATGAAGAAGTATTTTCGACTGTACACGGTAGCAATTATGGGTTACATATGGTATGTCGCTAAGGTCTCTGTCACCTGGTCGCTATTGTCCAACAATTGTCATAGTATTTGATCAGGTACTTGGGGCTTTCAACCTAAATTTCAATGCCTATGGCTAAGAAAATGACCTCATTCTGAAGGAAAATAAATCTACCATGTTACAGTTGAAGGACTTTCTCTCTTGTCGTGCAAAAAAGCATGGCAAAACTGATATGGTTGCTAGTTGTGAGGCTTAAAAAAATTTGTTTTGTGTTTAGTTTACTATATCACTCATAACTTTTATTTTGGTTATTTTATATTATTTTTGTTGTTAGAATTTTGACTTTTTTGCTCTTTTTTAGTTGACAAAGAACATTTGTTCAAAGGTTCTTTAGATTGTGATAAAATTAAATTTGTTGTGGCCTACTTTCACCAGGGGAGAGAGAGGGTGTGGGAGAGAGAAAAAAGAATTGAGAAATTTCTGATATGTGTATTTATCATTATTTGTGCCTTTATTTGTAGTAAAAAAAAAAAAAATACTTGCCTTTGTTGAGGCCCAAAAATGTCACATGCAAGTCCAATCAAGTTTGAAGGGCAAATTGTTATACGAACCTCGAGCCAAGCCCAACTGCATGCAAAGGTGTAGAACCCAAAAGGGATTATATTCACAATCATGTCATTTTACATTAATTAAGTCATGCACTGGTGTAAATTACACCATGCTCATGGAAACCCATGTGTATTCGTCACAAAGAGCTTTATCATGCTATTCATGCTAAATTAAGCTCAAGCCCATGTCACGGGCTTACTAAGTGAATTGTGGTGTGGATAGTTACGAAAGTTTATCGGGCTTACGTGGAATTAAGATTATGGAAGACTTTGGGCTGCTTGACAGCCCAAAGATCTAAGCCCATAACCTTTGAGGTCCACATGGGTGAGTTTGAGAGAGAGCAGACTTAGTTTCTCATTTCTCTAGCAAGCTAACCAACTTGGTTATGAAGGAACCCACTCCGAAGCCTTAAAGTCACATGAAACCTAGCAGAGCATGCATTTAATGAACAAAGAAATTGACTTTCCCTTCCTAGCTCACGTAGAAGAACAACTCGCGAAAGCTAGGAGACACATTACCAAAAGTAACACCTGAGGAAGCTGACTCGGGAAAGCAGTGCCTCGAGAAGAAGGCCTAGCGTAGACTTCATGAGGCCAACGTCCCTTGTTTGTCTTGCACCAAAATGGAAGTGGCAGAAGATTAACGTCAGATGTTGCACTGCTGTATGCTGAATCAAGTGGTCCCGGAAATAAGTGCGTTAGGAAAACTAATGAAAATGGCTTGAAAACTTCGAGTTTTAACGAAAAGGAAAGAAGGTGTTGTAAGTGAATAGTATCATGATTGACTTTTTAGAGTAAAAATGTGGTTTTTCGTTAAAATGAACAATACTGATAGCTTTTCGTTAAAGTTCCCTAGAATTTTCCCTAATCTTCCTTCAACGCTTTCATCGAGGAGAAGCCTTGTTTGACACGCCTCGACCCTAATATTCCCTGAATACCAGGATAGGCACGTGCTGGCCGATAGCCGAGGGTGACGAAAGCAATTTATTGAGTGCAAATGCTGAAAACAAGGGGGTATATAAGGCTTATAAATATAAAAGAATAATTAATATGTATTTAAGGAACGTGTTTAGAGTATACAACTAACTAGAACACTAAAAGAAATAATATAAAATTGAATGAATAAAAGAATGGATCCTACACCAAGAGGTCTCGATAATGTCGATGCGTAAGTGCCTTGACGTTGGGATTGTACGCCTCGATTCTAAGTCCTGAAGGGGGCGCAAAACAAACATGAGTGGACCAAGTTGGTATATATATAATAAAACAGTTATCAACGTACTAACCCCCAGATTTTATGAAAACACAAATATAATGATAAACATAGGTTTTCTGAAACCTAGCCTGCCGTGCAATATCTCAAATCATAACTTGTATATATAATACACTAGTGAATGTCCGATATAACTCTTCAGGCCCCATGCCAGCTTCCCGTCTCTAAGTAGACAGTCAGAGAAAAATACACTTCAGGCCCCATGCCGGCTCCCCGTCTCTGTGCTAAATAGCCAGAGGAAACACACTCCAGGCCCTATGCCAACACCAAACCGTCGCCCGGGACGGACCGGCTCTATCCCTACGTCCCGTAGCGGAAAGGACCACTAGGTAAGTACAAAACCAGTTAACATACATATATTGAAAATCAACTTCATAGTATAAGGTCATCCATCATCTATACTATAAAGAGGTGTTCTAAACATGTTCTAAATATCATATCGTCATCCATCAGATATTCTGTAAGAACATGGGTTATAGGAAAAATAGTAATAATTTAAACTAGCCTCAGTAAGCATGTTATCTCGTAAAACGTTTCATAAAACATAATCATCAAATCATGCTTTTCATGTATGCATTTCTACTATCAAAACATGCATTTTTAGAAGGGGTCCACTCACAGTACTTCGCCGTCGAAAAGCCACGCCATCTAGCGAAGAAGGAAACGCCACAGATAAACGCCCCTAAGCACATAAATGGTACATTTAGTCAAACTCTACTCAAACGACTGAATTTGGGAAAACGAACATCGGAAACAGGTTCAGGACATCGAAATTAGCCTAGGAGGGGTCCCACACGAAACCCAAATAGTCAACGGTCAAAGTCAACGTTGACCGTTGACTAGTCAAAGTCAACGTTGACCGTTGACCGTTGACCGGGTCCGGGTCAACAGGTCAAACAGGTCTGGGCTTGGATTCGGATTAGGTTAAAGGGTTTGGACTTGGGTTGGATTCGGGTTTGGGCCTAAAGGGTTTGGGTCTAATGGGTTTAGGGTTAACGGGCCGAAGGCCCTAAAGGAAACGGCCCAAAGGCCTTTAAATTAACAAAACAAAAATAAAAATAATAAAAAGGTTGGGTTGGGCTGCCCAGGGTTCTGGACTTGGCAGGAAAGGCCCAAAGGCCTTGGGTTTGGTGGTTCACCGGATTCCAAGGAAGGAGAAGGCCGGATTTCGGCTGGAGAATTCCCAAGCTCCGATGGAGCTCAAAACTCAACCAAAACATGTTATTATACCAAATTGAAGCCTCGAAGGTAAGGAATCGAAATATACCCTTGGTTCCCGTCATCGTGGTTGGAGTTGGCCGGAAAACAGCCTGGAAGCCACGGGTGTCCGCCGGAAATTGGGCAAGATTCTAATGAGTATAACTTCTTCAATACTCAATGAAATTGGGTGAAACAAAAAGGAAAGTTGTAGTACTCAGCGAGACGAAGAGATTGATACCTGCACGCTGGCCAACTCGCAGTGGTTTGGCCGAAAATTGCCTCGAAAGGGGCGGTACTCGCCGGAAAACTGGGAAAATGTCTCTGAGGTGGTTTCTTCGTGGTTTGACGTCCAAAACACAACCATAGGGTCAGAACATAACTATAGGGATGAAAAGATAAGCATTTGGAGTGTTTTGAGGCTTACCCAAAACGGAAGGATGAGGAATTCGCCGGAGTTTCTCTGTGCTCCACAGAGACGAAGAGAGAGAGAGCTAACGTGGTGATGATGGTGATGTTGTCGTCCTTGATGAGGTGTGGGCACGGGTGTGTGTGTGTGCGTTCTTGTCGGAGGAAAGAGCACCAAGAGGGGGAGTAACAGAGGGAGAGTACGGGTAGAGAAGAGAGAGTGAAGGAGAGGAGAGAGAGACTTTTCTTAAGAAAAAAAATGAAAAGAGAAAGGGAACCGGGGGACAAAACACGGGGTGGGCCCATTGGGCTCACCAATTAAGACTCAAAAACAATTTTAAAAAGGAAAGTATCCCCCAAACTTAGTGAAAATACAAAAATACCCTTTTTCTTCCGTAATTCCCGGGACGGGTTGTTACAATCTACCCCCCTTAAAAGAATTTCGTCCCGAAATTTAAAATCACAACTTAAACCGAAATACTCGAAAATAGGAAGAAGAATATATGTATAAAGAGAATTCAAGTCAGAGTGGGTGCATCAAAGAGAATATGCCACATCGTAGCGAGCGGGTTGCCAAATCCTCTGTCATGCCTCCAAGCTCTTACTTTCTTCCCCATCAGTATAAAAGTAGAAACATACTTTAATAAGATATAAAGTTGAAAACATATATAGACGTAAGTTCAAAAATAGTACGCAAAATACTATAGCGTCAAAATAGTCAAAATAGATATGTATTAACATATAGGTCGAAAACTCACGCTTAACTTAAAACTGAAAATGGAAATACTTCCCCCAAAACATTTGTAACGTCGAAAACAAATAATTAAAGAAATGAAAGTTAAAATACTTATACTAAAAATCAAAACTGAAAAAAAAAAAATGAGAGTGGGTCTCGCCTAAGCATACGAACGTCACGTACTCCGAGAAAAGATGCGTCTCTAGGTCAAGTCCTAACAATAGCAAATCCGTACCAACTGCTGAAGACGAATCTTCCTACCCACTTGCTTAACGAATCCAATGAATAAGTTTTCAATACCACAGTCGGCCGCCCGTGATATCGATCACACATTTGTTGTCTCGATAAGCAAGCAGTAATTTGTTGAAGGTGCACAATTTCACACATTGTAAATTCAATCTTTCGAATACCAGTTCACAATACTCTTCTGCTAACCAGTATTGCCGGTAGAACTCTCATACCATGTCGCAAAAATGGCATACTCAAACCGAACTAAACAGAAACTGTCGTCATAAAACTCTATCCAGTATCAAGCATCTTATCCTCCTCAATTCTTCCAAATGTGACCAACTACTCCAGTGTTTTGCCAACAAATAACCCATTTGAAAACTGTACCTTGGGATTCAAAGGAAGTGGTTACCATGTTAATAGTAGACCCAAAAGCTCGAGCCAAGCAAGCAGAAAACGAGAAGTCACATTTCCCAACAAGCAGCATCTCTTGGGAATCATTGTAGTGCTCAAACCACCTCTCCAATTTTGCTTAGTTGCAGATTTATAGTAAAACAAGGTCAACGTTGATGGAAAGAAGGACATCTTAAGTGATCAACCTAAAATAAATGAAAGTACACACCTTTCGAGAGAAGTGTGAAGATTATCTGATTCTTGCCTCAACCACGATATGGTGCCATTCCAGAGTACAACAAACAGAGCTGCTAGAATTGTTTCGACATCCACATACTCACAAAAATAAGGTTTGCAAGTGATGCAGCAGAAAGATGCGTTGAGACGAATGCATATCATTGGAAAAGAACCGATGTGATGCCTATGAATTATAGTAAGATGATACAATCTGCTGACCTTCTATACTCAAACCTTCATCCAACTCTTACTAAAAGATCGCACAAACATCACGCTCACGTGTTCACGAACCGAAGGATCCTGGTGCCAAGGTAGTGGAAAGCTACGTTGAGGCGAACACATCACATCATCGAAAAGGTCTACCAAAGTACGATATGATGGTTATGAATTGTAGCAAGATAATGAGTGGTAACCATTCAATTCAGTGTGAAGATAATGATGCAATCTACTGCTCACCTACACCACAATCTTTACCAACCTCTTACCACAAGACGACTCCAACCCCACACCTACGTGGAACTCTTTCTGGTAAGTAGGGTAAGCTTGTGAAAAGATTATGCTCCCAACATTTTTGTCTAAAATGATAAGAATTGGGCGCATACTCCTGCCGAGTTGATTGATCGTGAATTCTTCACTGATTGAGCGAGAAACCATGTAGAGAAGGCTAAAAGAACACTCAAGAATTTGAGGATCAAAACAAGTTTATTAAAACTAGAGTACAAGATATCTGGATGAGTGAGAAATCATGCCAAGAACAAACAAGCGAAGGAAGGTAAAGATGCAGAAATAGAAATCACTGTTTATGATTATTTGGTTAATCAACACGGTAAGGTTGACTGGTTTCTTAGCCAAAAAGGAAATAGGTCTAAGCTCAAGAATGGTTAAGAACTGTTAATAAGATCTGACGAGGCCAAAGACATTTTAAAATTCACATTACGTTGTAAGCTGTTTCAAAGTTCAAAAATTAAACATAGAACCTCTGAATCAACAAATTGATGAAGAAGAAAGATACAAAGCAGTCTGCGTAAGCATGCAGTGACACGATTGGCTAACTTAAAGTGATGCCCTTGAGCAATCTAAAGCTCAATGAGTCCAGAGAAGTTCAAAGTAAACCTCGATCTTCGTACAATGATGAATATGGTAGTCTCAAGCCATTACATTGAAAAGTTACAAAGTTGAATAGTTAGTGGATAAGAGCACTGGTCAGTTGGGCTACACGCAAGAGGCTAAGTTCACCTCCATCGAAAAGTATGTGGACAAGGAGCTAGGATTTACCGCCTAGTGCCAAACCCAGGTGAAGTTCAAGAAGTCTGTTTATCCAAACAAGTATGGATCTTCATCAACCAAATCCAACTACAACAACAAAAAGAATCGCAACTCCTTTTGGAAAATTGGTGGGAATAGCGTCTGCTACCGAAGAGTCACTTAAGAAATTATCTAATTTAAATGAAGTCAACACCCGAAGAATTTGGTGTAGAGCTAACGGTCAAAGGTTAAGGAACTTGACTTCGCCGTTGAGGTAAGCAAGGAGGTTACTGATAGAACAATCATCGAAGATTCATTCTACCGATTGATGTGAAAATTAACTTGACACTCAAATTAAACCCTATTTGTGACAATTGTAGTAGATATGTAAGTAGGGATCGTTCTAGACCGGGGATTAACTAGGGATGCTAATCTATATAAATAAGACTCAAAAACACTAAACTAGACTTTATAGACTGAAAACTAACTTTAGACACTTTAAAACAGCAAACAATAATAAAAAAAGACTCAATTTTAGACTCAATAAGTGTTTTGGACGAAAATAGGACTTGACTTGACTCAAAAGACTCAAGGAAAACAAGTTTTGACTCAAATATGAAGACTAAGTGAAATGGGGATTGTTTTTGACGAATTTTAAACTTAAAACAAAAACTTTAAAGAAAACACTTTGGGAAAACAAATTTAAGTGAAATTAATGGGTGAAAGGCTAGTTAGAGGGTCCTTCTCCACACATGATATATGCATATAAACCAATTTCCAGTTATTATTCCTTTAGACTATGAATGACAATGCCCCAAATTAGTTGTATTGCACAACTAACCCTCAAGTTTTCCTTATTTCATTGAATTGAATGAAAACGCATTACAACCAAATTATCTTTTTCAAGTTCTTTATATGAGACGCATAACAAAGATACATATCAAAAGTCATTAAGTTTTGTGAAAACTATAAGCATTGACAAGACATTCATCACTATGAAACGCATGAGACTCATACCAAGGATTTACTTAACGCGATTGTGACTAGCAACCTCCACTACTTGTGAATATAAGTGAATAACTGTTACGTGAAATCCCCTTATACTCTAGCATCAAATTCATGCATGCAAATTAAGTGTTAACCCCCAACCCACATACATAAACCAGTTTTAATAACTTAGATAAGCAAATCACATTCATGCCTTAAGAAATAATAACCGGACGTAATCAATTCATATAAAACATATAATCATGGCTTCGAATTCACCTCTAACTAAAAATAAATTAGTTCCACATGTTCATTATAATTGAAAACCAAATTAATATAAACATTGAACTAGAACTAAGGATAGAATACACCTAAAAACACTCCACACTCCAATGGCAGATTTCGAACCCTCATTGGATGGCAGATTGCACAAGTCTTCTTCTCCTTCCTTCCTTGCTTGCGGCACTAGGGTGGTGTAGGGTGAATTGTGGTGTTTGATGGCTGAAAGTATGAATGAATGAATGAGTAAGTGGATGCCTTGAATGGTGCGGCATAGGGTTGTTTATATAGGCCGATTATGCACACTTAGTGAAGGAAAAGGATTGCACAATCCCACGGAAAAAAGGTTAAGTCTAGGTAGAAACCAAAGGGGAAAGGGATAAGGAATTTTCGCCAGAAATTAAGGGCTTCTAGAAACTAGGTATTTTTTGGCATAATTTAGACTTCTAGAAGGGATAAAGGGTAGATTTCTGGACGTAAATGGATAAGGACTCATGATATAGGTGTAGAGGAAGGATTTCAACTCCTAAACCTACAAGGAATGGTCCACATGCAGCAAACAAATGGATAAGGCTTCTAGAAACTGAAATAGGTGTTTAAATGTGTAATTAATCCCCTCTAATTAGCTAGATTTAAGTCCTAACCTAATTTGGATAGGATAGGATAGGATAATGTTAGAGTTAGGAAATGATAAGGTTGGTTAGGATAGGATAAGATAAGGTTGGATAAGGTTCCGTATTTCTTGCTATTTCCTTATCTTCTTTGATTTTAGGACTTCATCCACCAGATTTGTAGCCTTTCCTAGCCCTTCTTGACTTCAATTTCGTCCATCTTCTTTACTACATGGTTAAGCTATCCAATCCATGCCCAAAAATGTTCCAATTAGCTTCAAAATGCTCTTTCTTGCTCCTTTTGCCATTAGGACCTAAAAACATACGAAAATAGCTTAAAAGACTAAAATAAATAGTAATTAACTCACTAAATGCAAGGAAACAACATAACTAAGTAGCATAAATATGCTCCTATCAAATTCCCCCACACTTAGCTTTTGCTAGTCCTCGAGCAAAACGAAATAAACAAAACACAATCTAGACCTTCCAACATGTACCTCAGGGATTTCCAATGAACATGACACATTAAAGAACACCACATACATAGATTTTAGTTATCCCTACCCTCGAGCGTATACTTAACCATAGTTACCACACACTAGCTCTCATTTAATCAATTAAAACATGATTTTGAATGTACTAACATGCTTTAGAGAATCCCCCAATTCCTCACTGGATACACTCTATTTTCACACAGATTTTCTGACTACACTCCCTACACTAGGTATATGTGAGAAGATTGATGTAAACATGTAAACTAATACTCACATATGTCATAATAAAGAAGGCAATTTCCGGAATTATTAACATGTATATGATCTCATGAATGGAATTATTAACATGTATATGATCTCATGGCAATTTCCGTAATTTCCGGAATTATTAACATGTATATTGAAACACATAACAATCAAGATTGAAGTCAAAGGGTTTGTAACGAGGTTAAGGTGTTGGCTAACAAAGAAAGGGAAGATAAATAAACGTTGTTAAAGCAATAGTAAGCAAAGTAATGAAATAAACACTTAGAATTCACTTGTGAATGCAAAAATCAACTTTGAACACCAAGGGAAGATTCACACAAAACTTAGGGTCAAATTCAAACTTTTTGGACCCTTTCTTCAACATTCAACACTTGTGAGTTTATTCTCAATTATTTTCAACTCCTTTTCTTCTTCTTTTTCACGATTTTTTTTTCGTGCCCTATTCTTTCTTTGGCACACAAACATACTACTTCACAAATTCCTATGAAAATCCCTTCCCCCACACTTGTTTTTCTGCAATTTTTAGATCGAAAGGAATTCCCTCTAAGTCATGCTTTACTATCCTTTAAGAATAAGGGTTTGGATAGTCCTAATCTAGGCTAGGTAAGGATTATGTGGTTAACAAAGAAAATAGGCTACATAAGGCTCAAAGGGGCCTACAGTACACATGCAAAGGGTAAGGCTTTTTGGCTCTGGGTTTAAACTAACCAACATCATCTTATTATTTGTTATGCTAATCAATTTTATGCTTTGAATGAAATGGGCGTGAGTTCTAGTATTTGGAACTATAGTGATGAAACGCATTCTAAGTAGTAACCAAGCAAAGAATGATGAGATCATGCAATGACTTTAGAAAACAAGAAATCAAGATTAATAACTGTCCAAAGAATGTTTAGGCTCAAATCTCTCAGGGTTGTAGCGTTAGTTTGAGTTTCTTCCTTCAAGCATGTTACAAAAACTGATTTTTTTCCTTTGTGATTACATGCAAATTTGTACATGTCAACTATAACCAAGCATAAACCAAAGAGCATATCAAACTTCCATCCATGTTTGTAACTTTCTTTAATAGTCATGCAATTAAAAACCAAATCCTCATCATTGTGTTGGAAGGTACCCTAAGACACAAACAAACACACAAACAAAACGACTCTAAAAACAACTCTTTTTGGGTTTTCAAAACACTCTTTTTCAATTTGTTTTTCAAATTTTCGGATTTTCTGTTTAAGACACATAAAAACACTTCAAAACAAACTAAAAACACTTAAAAACAGTGAATAACAACTTAGAAGTGATAGGTGATAAAATCCCACGAATTTTCATGAAAAACACTTTATTTACCCCCCCCCCCCACACTTAAAGCAAACATTGTCCTCAATGTTTTAAGCATAGACTCACAAACAACCAAATAAAACAACTAACAAACATGACAATCATGGCAAAATGAAAACAATAAAGAGTAGGGTTTAGGAACGCAAATCTGGTTAGGGAGTGTTGGAGATTCCTAGGTCTTCTTTATTTGCAAGCATGGGTTGCCTCCCAAGAAGCGTTTGCTTTAACGTTTTCCAGCCGGATGATCTTTCCTCTTAAGCTTCATTTGGGCCCACGACATGGAAGCTTGCACCATCCACGACATGCTCTTCAAAGTTCTCATATTATGGCTCAATGAATGGGAGGGGATA
This sequence comes from Pyrus x bretschneideri, assembly GCF_019419815.1. Classification (NCBI taxonomy): domain Eukaryota; kingdom Viridiplantae; phylum Streptophyta; class Magnoliopsida; order Rosales; family Rosaceae; genus Pyrus; species Pyrus x bretschneideri. The sequence continues at coordinate 1,073,422 of NW_025999679.1, forward strand.
GTGATCCTCCCTGATTGTGGTGTTTTGGTTCCTATAGTCCAAGTAAATGCTCCCACCACCTTGAAATCGATTTGGAACCTGCACCAACGAAGGTAACAACCTATTAGTTGAAATGGGAATTGGAATTGGGATTGGGGACTTACTAGGATGTTGTGGCAATGCCCCTAGGACAGCCACCATCTCGCCAATTTTATCACTAAGCACGGCCATATTGGCTGTTTTTAGGGTAGTGGTGTGCTCCTTGTGCTCCACTTCAATTCCTTCCTCGATGGTGGTTCTAGATGCATCTTTCTTGATTGGTATTGAACGTTCCTGCCCTATATTTTTAATTATACCAATGGCAAAACAAGAACGAACATCATTAGGATTCTTAATGGATTCAGAAACTTTAAAGTTAATCATATCACCACCAAACTCCATAGTTAAGGTTCCCTTGGCCACGTCAATCTTGGTGTGGGTTGTTTTCATGAAAGGTCGTCCAAGTAAGAGTGGCAATGGTGGAGAGTGGGTTGAATCCTCCATGTCAAGCACATAGAAATCTACAGGAAAAATCAAGTGGTCTACTTGCACCAAAACATCTTCCAAAACTCCTCTCGGGTATGCATTAGATCGATCGGCTAATTGAATAATAACACCATCATTTTTAAGCTCTCCTAGATTTATAGATGCATAAACAAAATATGGCATGACATTAATTGATGCACCTAAATCTAGCATAGCATGTTCAAACCTTGTATTACCAATTACACAAGGGATAGTGAAACTACCTAGATCTTTGCATTTAGGTGGCAGCTTTCTTTGCAATATTGCAGAGACATTCTCACTTACATGCACCACCTCTTTCTCCTGAATCCGTTTCCTTGTTGTACAAATCTTCTTCAAAAACTTAGCGTACTTTGGAATTTGCTTTATTGCATCAAGGAGCGGGATATTGACATGCACCTTCCTAAACGTCTCCAAGATGTCTTTTTCATCCTCCTCTGTCTTAGCTTGCATAAACCTGCTAGGAAAGGGCACATTTAGTGGAATAGAACTAGACAAATTCGAATTTGGACTTACCTTGGTGGTTTGGGATGGTTTTGGTGCACTAGGGGGTTGCGGCAAGGTTTTGGATTCCCTTGCCGTGGCCTTTGCTCCCTTTTCTTCTTCTTGCAGTAGCTTTTCCTTCTCTTGGATTGTTTTGGACGGTTTTGGGGTGGTTCCAACCTCCTTACCACTTCTCAACGTAATAGCCTTGGCGGTTTCAAAGCTTCCATTTGGATTCACAACGGCTGAGCTAGGGAGCTTGCCTTGGTCTCATAATTGTCCTACAAACTCCGCAATCTACCCAATTTTCTTCTCCAAGTGGTCCACCCTTTTGTCTTGGTTTTGCATGGCTTTTTCTTGATTTTGCAATGCTTTGTTTTGATTCTCTTGCCCTTGAGATAAATTATTAAGTAACTTAAGAAGTGTATCATTGTCCAAAGACGTACCTTGATTGTTTTGGGTAGGTTGTGCTTGGGTTGGATTGGGGCCGAATGGCTTGGTGTAGAACCCTAGGGGTTGTTGTCTAAAGCCTCCTTGTTGTGGAAGTTGTTGAGGCTCTCTTCACTTGAAATTTGGGTGGTCTCTCCAACCCGGATTGTATGTACTTGAGTATGGATCATTTCTTGGTTGATTTTGAATTTGGTACCCCACAGCATGGGCACTCTCCCATCCTCCATTCTCTATCAATTGAGGACATTGATCATTGAGATGTCCTTGCATAGAGCACACTCCACATATGGCCACACCTTGCATTTTGGATCCTTCAACAACCTGAGACACAAGCATAGTGAGATTAGCTAATTGAGACTGAATTTCAGAAATTGCACTTACCTCATTCATTTGTTGGTGCCGTGGGGGGTCTCTTTGTCCAACTCCCTCGTATTGTTGTGCATTCAAGGCTCGATTTACAATTAGGACCTTTGCAGCCATTGATGTTTTGTCAACCAAAGCACCTTCCGCTGAAGCATCTAGCATTTGTCTCTCAATTGGAAGGAGTCATTCGTAAAAGTATTGAATTAGAAGCTCTTCCTTTATTTGGTGTTGTGGGCAAGATGCAACAAGGGCTTTGAAACACTCATAATATGCTGGAAAGGATTCTCCTTGGTTTTGTTGAATTCTGCTAATCTTCTTCCTTAAAAGAATTACTCTTGAAGTTGGGAAGAATTTCTCCAAGAACGCTCGTTTCATACTTTCCCAAGAAGTAACGGTTCCGGGTGCCAATTCGTATAGTCAATCTTTAGCCTTTTCCAAAAGAGAAAATGGAAAGGCTTTCATCTTCAAAATGTTCCCATCCACGTTAATGGGTGTCATGCTTGAGCATACAACTTCAAACTCCTTCAAATGCTTGTTTGGATCTTCCATGGACAACCCATGGTATTTGAGAATATGATGCAGCAAGCTTGACTTTAATTCAAACTCATCGGTCTTGTCCGGGGCTACCCTAGGGTATTGAATGCAAATAGGCACGTCATTATCCAACCCCGAGGCCGAAAGTTCTTTGATTGTTCGATTGTCCGCTGCCATGCTTTCTTCTTCTTCAAATTTAGATTCGGACATTGAACTTGAACTTGGTGGATTAGGTTCTGGTTGCTTCCTCTTTCTTCTCAAAGTTGGTTCAAAATCGTCGCCAAACTCCAAGATGTTTGCATGAATAGGTTGAGAACTACGAGTCATAAACTAGTACCCAAAACAAAGCAAACAAAAACAAATCAGTAACCACTTTAAAGGGCACGGCAACCATAAACAAAAAGAAAAAAAGACACACAAAAGACACTTTGACACGACACAAACAAAAGGGATTAGCAAGTTTGCTAATCCCCGGCAACGGCGCCAAAATTTGATGTGAAAATTAACTTGACACTCAAATTAAACCCTATTTGCGACAATTGTAGTAGATATGTAAGTAGGTGATAGAAGCATATTTAGGCAACTTAGTTGGCTTGTTCTTGTGCATTTACGTTGTTATTTCTTAGTTCTTTAAGTCTTTTAAGTTATTTTCGTATGTTTTCAGGTTCTAAGGGCTAAAGGAGCAAAGAAGTGCATTTTGGAGCCTTTTGGAGCACTTTTGGGCTAAGAATGGATAGCTTATGCTTGGAGCCAAAGTGTTGGACGAAATTGAAGGCCTTGTATGCACTTTAGGACATAAAACAAAGGGCCTAGCCCAATCAAACAATCCTTTGAGCCATGCAAAACCTCTAGCCCAATCAAACAATCCATCAAAGCCGTGCAAAACCACCATCCACACACATTTCACACAAACAACAACTCCTAGCCGTGCTTCCCCTTGCATTTCCAGCATTCCACACCATCATTGCAGCCACCATTCACTCTTTAATCCACATGCATTCATCATCATTCACCCTAGCTGTTTTTCACATGCATTCCCTTCATTAATTCAGCCAACACATGCACCCATCACCTAACACAAGCTTTGCCGTGCACCCCCTTTGCAATTCCAGCTTTCCACCAACCAACCTAGCTGTCATTCCACATGCATTCCCTCTTTAAATCATTCAACCACATTCTCTCACATTCTCTCCCATTCTCTCCCTATAAAACCATGCAATCCCATCACACATCAACACCATTCCATACCTCCATTACCACAACAAAAACAGCACCCATTTCAGCACCAACTTCCCTTTGCCGTGGCTTTCACATTGCATTTCCAGCACTTCCCCTTCCATTTCTGCACCATATCTCATCCATTGCAGCCACTCCAACCACTCCCCATCCCTCCAAAACCTATCCTTAGACCTTGTGCCGCAACAAAGAGGAGGAGAAAAGGGCCTAAACGTTCATACAATTCAAGTTTGAGTTGTTGGGATTTTTAGGTGTTTCTTCTCCTTGATTTCAATGATTAAATATACTTATCTTTGTTTTGTACGTATGAGGAACTAAACCCCCCTTGGCTAGGGGGGATTCGAAATACATGTTTATGCTTGCGTGTGTTCCTCTTCCTCAAATTGCAATCTTTCATCTTCCTTGTAATTTGATTTTGATGGTTTAGGGTCTGTTCCAACCTCCTTGCTACTTCTCAAGATGATTTCCTTGGCAGTTTCAAATCCTTCCTTCGGATTTGCAATGGTTGAAATAGGGAGTTTGCCTTTGTCTTGAAATTGTCCTACGAACTCCGCTATCTACCCAATTTGCTTTTCCAAGTGGTCCAACCTTTTGTCTTGATTTTGCATTGCTTTGTTTTGATCTTCTTGCCCCTGAGACAAATTGGTGAGTAACTTACTAACCGTATCATTATACAAAGACTTACTTGAATTTGTTTGGGCAGGTTGTGGTGGCTGCATAGGTGTTGTATAGAACTCCTCATATGGTTGCCAATATTCTCTTTGTTGAGCCTCCTCGACTTGGTTTTGTGAGCCCTGCACCAAAGAAATTAATTCATTAAGAACTTGATTATAATCTATTGACAAACCTGAGTTTGGTTGGGCATATTGTATATGAGGTTGTGGTGGATGCATAGACGTTGAATAGAACTCCTCATATGGCTGCCAATATCCTTCTTGTTGAATATGTTGAGGTTCCCACCACATAGAGTTTGAATGATCACTCCAATCTGAATTGTAAGTATTGGAAAACACGTCATTCCTTGATTGATTATGATCAAATGTACCAACTCTTTGCATTTGGGACCTTTCCATGAGCTGTGACAAAAGAGAAGCATTATCAAGTGCCATGTCTTGCTTTTCTAGTACCTAAAATCAACAAAACAAAACTAAAATATATACACAGAAACAAAATAAAACTAAACAGGAAGTAATAATCCAAGGGATTAGCAAAGTTGCTAATCCCCGGCAACAGCACCAAAATTTGATGTGAGAATTATACGCACACAAATTAACCCTCTTTTTATCATTTGTAGTAAGTATGTAAGTAGGGATCGTTCTAGGCCGGGGATTAGGAGGGATTGCAAAATCACTTGGATTTGACTCAAAAACGTAAAAACACAATATAAGACACCAAACTAAACCATATTCTAAAAACACAAACTAAATTGATTTCTAACTACTATGACTCAACAAAGTAAAGGGGGATTGGATTTGGACGAATTTAAACTAAAATGGACAGATTGTAAAGAAAACAAATTGTAAATACGAATTTGATGGAATTGAATGGATGGGAAGCTAGCTAAGGGGTTCATCTCCACACATGTTATACTTGCACACAAAACGATTTCTAATTGCTTTTCAATAAACCATGAATTCTCAACGCCCCAGATTAACCGTGAATTGCACTAATTAACCCTCAGATTTTCCTAACGTTATTGAATTGGATGATTGCATACGACAACCCAAAACATTCCCCACAAGTCCCCTACATGATTGCATAATAGAGATACAAGCAAGAATCATTAAGTTCTTTGAAAACCATAAGCATTGACGAAACACTTGTTACTATGATTGCATGAAACTTATGCCAAGAATTTACTTAACGCGATTGAGATCATCAACCTTTACTACTTGTGAATATAATTCCATAACGATTAGGTGAAATTTCCTTATATCCTAGCATCCAATTTATGCATGATAATTAAGCGTGCACTCTCAACCAACACACACAAATCAATGTGATTCACATAGATAAGTAAATTGAATTCACAACTTATCAAACGCAATTAGAAGTAATCAAATCAAGGGTGGAAACACCTTTGTTGCAGGCACCTATTGCTCCTACGCCATCCAATTCAGGTAAGGTTGTTCCAAATTTAATTATTTCTAACCCCGTTCCACCGAATGTCCCTATTCCTTGCAGGATCATGCAATCCAAGGAAGAAGAGGGTGAGAAAGGCATCTTCGAATCCTTTCCAAAGAATCAAGAGCAAGATGTGATTGGGGAATGTCTAGAATTCATCAAAGAGGATATACTTGAGACAACAATTCGCAAAGAAATTGGATTTTATGACACAGGACAAGTCATAACTCTCAAAACACCAAATCTAGCTGAATTTTCTAGTCCTACAACTTTCGAAAGGGTGTTTATTCTTGAGTTTATGTCGGAGCACACATGTAAGCCACCTCCCCGAATTTCAATTTTGTTTTATACTAATATGTTGTTAATGATTCAGGCACCCACTCTAGAATTTAAACCATTACCGGATCATCTCAAGTATCACCCCCCATTCAAAGATCAATTCCATGTCGTGGGTTTTAAGTGAGAAAAGAAGGTCTCGTCCGGCTGCAAGACGTAAAAGAAAGCGCTACTTGGGAGGCAACCCAATACACTGAATAAAACAAAGCATGTTCATTGATTTTCGAGAAATTACAAGTGCGAAAAAAAAAAATGTATCTAACAAAGAAAGAGAAAGATGAAGCCTTCACAAAGGTTGTTTACGTGAAGCCCCACTACGTGGCAAAACTCTAGGAGCGGGAGGCATCGGAGCAGGAGGCATCGGAGCGAGAGGCATCGGAGCGAGAGGCATAGGAGCGGGAGGCATAGGAGCGGGAGGCACTGAAGATAGATCATTCGAGGCCCCAATACTTGGTGGAACGCTAGATGACGCAGGAAAAAGGTGCATCTGGAAGAAAGCCGCAAGCCTTTGACGGTCACTTTGAATTCGACCTTGAGATTCTTGCATCTCATCAAGCTTCCTCTTCATGCCTGTCGAATAATTATTTGCAAGCACGTGCAAACTTCTATTCTTGTGCTTAAGCTGTTTGATCTCTTGTTTGAGATTTTCCACCTCTGCCATCAATGATTCAACCTGACGGGATTGAGCAAGTAGGCGTTGGCCCATGTTGGACACAGAGCCCGCGCACTGAACACTGAGAGCTAGGGACTCTTGAACGGCCAACTAATCGGACCGTCCTGAAAGCAGCTGACTATCTTTAGGAGTGAGGAGGTTCCGAGCTACTATCGTAGCTGTTGTTGCATCCGTCATCACAGAGTCTTCACCTGTAAGAGGGCCATTAGAAGATAAGAAAGACGGGCACCATACCTTACCCTGACGCGGCCCGACCGGATCACTGTTGAGACTCAAATCTAAGCAAATGTTAGATGGGTTAGATGGGTTAGCCATTTTTCAAGAAGTTAAAAGAGAAGGGTTGGATGAAGTAAAATCTCAACGGGCCGGAGACGATTTTCACGAATGGGCAATCTTCAAAGTGTGCATGTTAGAGGTGATCGATCACCTCTATAAAAGGAGAGGCGACACAATCACCGATTCAGAATTGAAGAGACACCACTCTTCAAAGCCGGATTTTCCTGCGTAAAGTTCGCCAACTCTTCAGACACAATCTTGGCTTTTCAGATAAAGCGTTCAACTTTGTCAAAAGATCTCTAACAAAGTTGAAGACGCGTGGAGGTTGCCGACAAGCGTGGGTGATAAAGCCGCAATCTCGGCTTTTCAGATAACGCGTGCAACTTTGTCAAAAGATCTCTGACAAAGTTGAAGACGCGTGGAGGTCATTGCCGCATCCGCACTACTACTTGCCATTACAATTCCTATATACATCAACATTCATGGCAAGGCATACACCCAGAAACGCATGACTTTCCTTCTCGGCCGAGAATGTAGCTGCAACCAAACCTCTCAACATGCTTTCTTCTTCTCTTGAGAACACCTATTCAACCATTGATGTACCCCCAAAGAAGATACCAGATGCCTGGAGTACAGATGAGGCAAGAGGAAACGGTGGATCGAAGCATGTGGAGACAAACGCAACAAATATATGTGCTGATTCATTCGCTGCTTCTTCAAAAGCAAAAGTATCTCATATCATCAAGGGCGAAAGCAAAGGTATCTCATATCATGATCTTTCCCTGTCTTTTCCTTTGTCTTTGTTATTACTCGCATGGCAAAGTGAAAAGAGCAATCAGCCGGCACTTGGAGTCAGTCTGCCGATCTGGAACCGACTACCTGGAATCTATTCCCTGGTTGCTTACCTAGCGTTGCTCTCGAGTAGTCATCTTCAACGGTTGATACACTTCCAGAGAAGGGACCACGTCTGCTTGGAGAACAGCTAAGACGAGTGACAATGAAACATCAATCTTTCCAATTCGTATTGAAGAGGGTTAGAGGATACGAATTGGAAAAATTGAACAAAGAAACAGGTCATCACCTCCACCTCATGCTTGCCTGCCATGTGTCAGAATCCTCCAGCCCAGTTCAAGAGTAGCCTGTGGAAAATCAACGATTGGAGGAAACCAGAAAATCTTCCAGTCAAACTAAAGATCAAGCCTCAATGCAATCACCAAGGAGAAGATGGAATTTACACTCCATGACCAGATTTGCATCCCTAAACTCTTCTCTTTGTTAGTTACATTCTGCCATGTTTAGTATGCTTAGTTGCTGTTTATGTGTTTACTTTTGTTTGGTGTGAATTTAGGCTTAAAACATTGAGGACAATGTTTGATTGAAGTGTGGGGGGGTAACTAAGTATGTTGATGCAAATTCGTTGGATTTTATCACCCATAACTTCAAGTGTTGTTCCTTGCTGTTTTAAAATGTTTTTAAGCTGATTTGGAGTGTTTTAGTGTGTTTTGTTTTATAACTCCGAAAATCACATAAAAATTTGAAAAACATGTTTTGAAAAGCCTAAAAAGAGTGTTTTGAGTCGGTTTTGTGTGTTTGTGTCTTAGGGTACCTTCCAACACAATGATGAGGATTTGGTTTTTAATTGCATGACTGTTAAGAAAGAGTTATAAACATGGAGAAAAGTTTGATATACTCTTGGTATATGCTTGGTTATGGTTATAATGTATGACTTCACGTGCAATCATAAAAGAAAAATTAGTTTTTGTAACATGCTTGAAGGAAGGAACTCAAACAAACATTACAACCCTGAGAGACTTGAGCTTTAAACATTCTTTGGAGAGTATTAATATGTGATTCTTGTTTTCAAACTCGTTGCATGATCTCATTATTCTTGCTTGGTTGCTAATTAGAAGGCGTTTCATCATTTAGTTCCAAATGCTAGAACTTGCATCCATTCCAGTCAAAGCATGATTGCATAATATATATCAAGATGAAGTGTGTAGTGAAGCCATCAACCAAACAGCCAACCCATGCACTATATATATTGTAGGTCATAACCCCCATTGAGCCATTGTTAGCCTTTGTTCTTTGTTTACCCATATCATCCCCACCTAGCCTAGATTAGGACCACACATACCCTTGTTCTTAAAGCATAGTAAGCATGACTAGAGGGAATCCTTTCGAATATGCAAAACAACAAGTGTGGGGGAATTTGTGTGTGTGTATTGATATGCCACGAAAAGAAATAAGGCATAAAAAAAAAAATTATTCGTCGAAAAAGAAAAAGAAAAGAAAAAGTTGTGAAAAGAAAGAAAAAGAGGATGAAATAAGTGAAAATAAGCTCACATGTTCGTGGTAGTTGAAGAAAGGGTCCAAAACGTTGAATATGGCCCTAAGAGTTGTGTGAATTTTCCCCCTCTGTGTCTAAGTGAGTTTCTGCAATCATAAGTGATTCTAAGTGTCAAATTTCATTACTTTGCTTGCTATTGCTTAAAGAACGTTTGTTATCCTTACCTTTCATTGTTAACCAATCACCCTTATCCCGTTACAATCCTTATGCTTCAATCTTGATCATTATGTTTTCAATAATGTGGAGTTTGGAATTGATGTAAGCATATGGTATCCCTGGTTCTCGCATCTAATTGGTAGCATTCCTTTCATGAGATCTTATTCATATACATTCCAGAAAAGTGCTTTCTTTGTTATAAACATATGTGAGTGTTTAGTTTCATATTTACATCAATCTTCTCACATATACTTAGTGTAGGGTGTGTAATCAGAAAGTCTGTGTGAAAATAAGAGAGTATCTTGTAAGGAATTAAGTGATTTCTCTAAGGCATGTTACTACATGCAAAACATGGTTTTAAATGCTTAATTGTGAACTAGTATGTTGTGACTATGATTAAGAATGTACGTAAGTGTGAAGATGACTAAAATCTGTGGAGATAATGAATTTTTAACATGTCATGTGCATTGAAAATCCCTGAGACCATTGTTGGAAGGTGTAGGTTGTGTTTTGTTCATTTTGTCTAGTTTCGTGTTCTTTTGTTGTTTTGTTTTGCTCGAGGACTAGCAAAAGCTAAGTGTGGGGGAATTTGATAGAAGCATATTTAGGCAACTTAGTTGGCTTGTTCTTGTGCATTTACGTTGTTATTTCTTAGTTCTTTAAGTCTTTTAAGTTATTTTCGTATGTTTTCAGGTTCTAAGGGCTAAAGGAGCAAAGAAGTGCATTTCGGAGCCTTTTGGAGCACTTTTGGGCTAAGAATGGATAGCTTATGCTTGGAGCCAAAGTGTTGGACGAAATTGAAGGCCTTGTATGCACTTTAGGACATAAAACAAAGGGCCTAGCCCAATCAAACAATCCTTTGAGCCATGCAAAACCTCTAGCCAATCAAACAATTCATCAAAGCCGTGCAAAACCACCATCCACACACACTTCACACAAACAACAAACCCTAGCCGTGTTTCCCCTTGCATTTCCAGCATTCCACACCATCATTGCAGCCACCATTCACTCTTTAATCCACATGCATTCATCATCATTCACCCTAGCTGTTTTTCACATGCATTCCCTTCATTAATTCAGCCAACACATGCACCCATCACCTAACACAAGCTTTGCCGTGCACCCCTTTTGCAATTCCAGCTTTCCACCAACCAACCTAGCTGTCATTCCACATGCATTCCCTCTTTAAATCATTCAGCCACATTCTCTCACATTCTCTCCCATTCTCTCCCTATAAAACCATGCAATCCCATCACACATCAACACCATTCCATACCTCCATTACCACAACAAAAACATCACCCATTTCAGCACCAACTTCCCTTTGCCGTGGCTTTCACATTGCATTTCCAGCACTTCCCCTTCCATTTCTGCACCATATCTCATCCATTGCAGCCACTCCAACCACTCCCTATCCCTCCAAAACCTATCCTTAGACCTTGTGCCGCAACAAAGAGGAGGAGAAAAGGGCCTAAATGTTCATACAATTCAAGTTTGAGTTGTTGGGATTTTTAGGTGTTTCTTCTCCTTGATTTCAATGATTAAATATACTTATCTTTGTTTTGTACGTATGAGGAACTAAACCCCCCTTGGCTAGGGGGATTCGAAATACATGTTTATGCTTGCAATATGATTTGATTACTTGTAATTGCATTTGATAAGTTGTGAATTCAATTTACTTATCTATGTGAATCACATTGATTTGTGTGTGTTGGTTGAGAGTGCACGCTTAATTATCATGCATAAATTGGATGCTAGGATATAAGGAAATTTCACCTAATCGTTATGGAATTATATTCACAAGTAGTAAAGGTTGATGATCTCAATCGCGTTAAGTAAATTCTTGGCATAAGTTTCATGCAATCATAGTAACAAGCGCTTCGTCAATGCTTATGGTTTTCAAAGAACTTAATGATTCTTGCTTGTATCTCTATTATGCAATCATGTAGGGGACTTGTGGGGAATGTTTTGGGTTGTCGTATGCAATCATCCAATTCAATAACGTTAGGAAAATCTGAGGGTTAATTAGTGCAATTCACAGTTAATCTGGGGCGTTGAGAATTCATGGTTTATTGAAAAGCAATTAGAAATCGTTTTGTGTGCAAGTATAACATGTGTGGAGATGAACCCCTTAGCTAGCTTCCCATCCATTCAATTCTATCAAATTCGTATTTACAATTTGTTTTCTTTACAATCTGTCCATTTTAGTTTAAATTCGTCCAAATCCAATCCCCCTTTACTTTGTTGAGTCATAGTAGTTAGAAATCAATTTAGTTTGTGTTTTTAGAATATGGTTTAGTTTGGTGTCTTATATTGTGTTTTTACGTTTTTGAGTCAAATCCAAGTGATTTTGCAATCCCTCCTAATCCCCGGCCTAGAACGATCCCTACTTACATACTTACTACAAATGATAAAAAGAGGGTTAATTTTTGTGCGTATAATTCTCGCATCAGTAGGGATTGTTCTAGACTGAGGATTAACTAGGGATGCTAATCTATATAAATAAGACTAAAAAACACTAAACTAGACTCTATAGACTCAAAACTAACCTTAGACACTTTAAAACAGCAAACAATAATAAAAAAGACTCAATTTTAGACTCAATAAGTGTTTTGGACGAAAATAGGACTTGACTTGACTCAAAAGACTCAAGGAAAACAAGTTTTGACTCAAATATGAAGATTAAGTGAAATGGGGATTATTTTTGATGAATTTTAAACTTAAAACAAAAACTTTAAAGAAAACACTTTGGGAAAACGAATTTAAGTGAAATTAATGGGTGAAAGGCTAGTTAGAGGGTCCTTCTCCACACATGATATATGCATATAAACCAATTTCCAGTTATTATTCCTTTAGACTATGAATGACAATGCCCCAAATTAGTTGTATCGCACAACTAACCCTCAAGTTTTCCTTATTTCATTGAATTGAATGAAAACGCATTACAACCAAATTATCTTTTTCAAGTTCTTTATATGAGACACATAACAAAGATACATATCAAAAGTCATTAAGTTTTGTGAAAACTATAAGCATTGACAAGGCATCCATCACTATGAACCGCATGAGACTCATACCAAGGATTTACTTAACGCGACTGTGACTAGCAACCTCCACTACTTGTGAATATAAGTGAATAACTGTTACCTGAAACCCCCTTATACTTTAGCATCAAATTCATGCATGCAAATTAAGTGTTAACCCCCAACCCACATACATAAACCAGTTTTAATAACTTAGATAAGCAAATCACATTCATGCCTTAAGAAATAATAACTGGACGTAATCAATTCATATAAAACATATAATCATGGCTTCGAATTCACCTCTAACTAAAAAGAAATTAGTTCCACATGTTCATTATAATTGAAAACCAAATTAATATAAACATTGAACTAGAACTAAGGATAGAATACACCTAAAAATACTCCACACTCCAATGGCAGATTTCGAACCCTCCTTGGATGGCAGATTGCACAAGTCTTCTTCTCCTTCCTTCCTTGCTTGCGGCACTAGGGTGGTGTAGGGTGAATTGTGGTGTTTGATGGCTGAAAGTATGAATGAATGAATGAGTGAGTGGATGCTTGAATGGTGCGGCATAGGGCTGTTTATATAGGCTGATTATGCACACTTAGTGAAGGAAAAGGATTGCACAATCCCATGGAAAAAGGGTTAAGTCTAGGTAGAAACCAAAGGGGAAAGGGATAGGGAATTTTCGCCAGAAATTAAGGGCTTCTAAAAACTAGGTATTTTTTGGTAGAATTTAGACTTCTAGAAGGGATAAAGGGTAGATTTCTAGACCTAAATGGATAAGGACTCATGATATAGGTGTAGAGGAAGGATTTCAACTCCTAAACCTACAAGGAATGGTCCACATGCGGCAAACAAATGGATAAGGCTTTTAGAAACTGAAATAGGTGTTTAAATGTGTAATTAATCCCCTCTAATTAGCTAGATTGAAGCCCTAACCTGATTTGGATAGGATAAGATAGGATAATGTTAGAGTTAGGAAAGGATAAGGTTGGTTAGGATAGGATAAGATAAGGTTGGATAAGATTCCATATTTCTTACTATTTCCTTATCTTCTTTGATTTTAGGACTTCATCCACCAGATTTGTAGCCTTTCCTAGCCCTTCTTGACTTCAATTTCGTCCATCTTCTTTACTCCATGGTTAAGCTATCCAATCCATGCCCAAAAATGCTCCAATTAGCTTCAAAATGCTCTTTCTTGCTCATTTTGCCATTAGGACCTAAAAACATACGAAAATAGCTTAAAAGACTAAAATAAATAGTAATTAACTCACTAAATGCAAAGAAACAACATAACTAAGTAGCATAAATATGCTCCTATCACCGATTCACACGAGTTTCTTCAGTGGTAATGAGCCTGAGAACATTGATTTGCTCCCGCCAACTACCACTTACTAATCGTCGTCACCACTAACACTTACTTGCTTTCTCAAACACGCACTTCGAATATTTCAAGTAGTTGCCATTGCAATATGACTCTGCCTGCCATTCCTAGGGAACGCATGTCGCAGAGTGATGTCATCGTTTCAGGGTTCTAGTTGATCTCAACCAACTCGTACCGTCAAGATTTTTCTGTTTCCTAAGATTTCGATGTAGAGCCGACTCTGCCCGCAATTCCTAGGGAACGCATGTTGAAGAGTGGCATCGCCATTTCGGATCTACAATTGGTCTTGACTAGACTCTCTTAAACTGAGATTTCTAAAACACGTCGCTTCCAAATAACACTAACTGTGCCCACCATTCCCTGAGAATGCACAATGTAGAGTATCGATCCAATGTTGAAAGTCATCCAACAATCCACTTCATCACCACTAAGGCACAATCCCGACACGAATTCTTGTATTTCAACCAGAAGGTGAAAATTCAAACAGAGAAAGGTTTGCGCAACTATGCCGAATGACACCAAATTCGGAAGTCGTGACATCCAAATGATGTCATGACAGACACACTACTACAGTAACAGAAGGTCCTAAGTATGCTCTGAACAAAACCACACTCTGATACCAATCTGACACGCCCCGACACTAATATTCCCCGAATACCAGGATAGGCACGTGCTAGCCGACACCCGAGGGTGATGAAAGCCATTTATTGAGTGCAAATGCTGAAAACAAGGGGGTATATAAGGCTTATAAATATAAAAGAATAATTAGTATGTATTTAAGGAATGTGTTCAGAGCATACAACTAACTAGAACACTAAAAGAAATAATATAAAATTAAATGAATAAAAGAATGGATCCTACACCAAGAGGTCTCGAAGATGCCGATGTGTAAGTGCCTTGACGTTGGGATTGTACGCCTTGATTCTAAGTCTTGAAGGGGGTGCAAAACAAACATGAGTGGACCAAGTTGGTATATATATAATAAAACAGTTATCAACGTACTAACCCCCAGATTTTATGAAAACACAAATATAATGATAAACATAGGTTTTCCGAAACCTAGCCTGCCGTGCAATATCTCAAATCATAACTTGAAGATATAATACACTAGTGAATGTTCGATATAACTTTTCAGGTCCCATGCTGGCTCCCCGTCTCTGAGCAGACAGTCAGAGGAAAATACACTTCAGGCCCCATGCCAGCTCCTCGTCTCTGTGCTAAATAGCTAGAGGAAACACACTCCAGGCCCTATGCCAACACCAAACTGTCGCCCGGGACGAACCGGATCTATCCCTACGTCCCGTAGCGGAAAAGACCACTAGGTAAGTACAAAACCAGTTAACATACATATATTGAAAATCAATTTCATAGTATAAAGTCATCCATCATCTATACTATAAAGAGGTGTTCTAAACATGTTCTAAATATCATATCGTCATCTATCAGATATTCTATAAAAACATGGGTTATAGGAAAAATAGTAATAATTCAAACTAGTCTCAGTAAGCATGTTATCTCGTAAAACGTTTCATAAAACATAATCATCAAATCATGTTTTTTCATGTATGCATTTCTACTATCAAAACATGCATTTTTAGAAGGGGTCCACTCACAATACTTCACCGTCGAAAAGCCACGCCATCTAGCGAAGAAGGAAACGCCACAGATAAACGCCCCTAAACACATAAATGATACATTTAGTCAAACTCTACTCAAACGACTGAATTTGGGAAAACGAACATCGGAAACGGGTTCAGGACGTCGAAATTAGTCTAGGAGGGGTCCCGCACGAAAACCTAAAAAGTCAACGGTCAAAGTCAAAGTCAAAGTCAACGCTGATCGTTGACCGGGTCAACAGTCAGATCGGGTCTGGGTCAACAGGTCAAACGGGTTTGGGCTTGGATCCGGATTGGGTTAAAGGGTTTGGACTTGGGTTGGATCCGGGTTTGGGCCTAAAGGGTTTGGGTCTAATAGGTTTAGGGTTAACGGGCTGAAGGCCCTAAAGGAAACGGCCCAAAGGCCTTTAAATTAACAAAACAAAAATAAAAATAATAAAAAGGTTGGGTTGGGCTGCCCAGGGTTTTGGGCTTGGCAGGAAAGGCCCAAAGTCCTTAGGTTTGGAGGTTCACCGGATTCTAAGGAAGGAGAAGGCCGGATTTCGGCTGGAGAATTCCCAAGCTCCGATGGAGCTCAAAACTCAACCAAAACATGTCATTCAATATACCAAATTGAAGCCTCGAAGGTAAGAAATCGAAATATACCCTTGGTTCCCGTCATCGTGGTCGGAGTTGGCCAGAAAACAGCCTGGAAGCCACGGGTGTCAGCCGGAAACTGGGTAAGATTCAAATGAGTATAACTTCTTCAATACTCAATGAAATTGGGTGAAACAAAAAGGAAGGTTGTAGTACTCAGCGAGACGAAGAGATTGATACCTTGCACGTCGGCCAACTTGCCGTGGTTTGGCCGGAAATTGCCTCGAAAGGGGCAGTGCTCGCCGGAAAACTGGGGAAATGTCTCCGAGGTGGTTTCTTCGTGGTTTGACGTCCAAAACACAACCACAGGGTCAGAACATAAATATAGGGATGAAAAGAGAAGCATTTGGAGTGTTTTGAGGCTTACCCAAAACGGAAGGACGAGGAACTCGTCGGAGTTTCTCTGTGCTCCACAGAGACGGAGAGAGAGAGCTAACGTGGTGATGATGGTGATGTTGTCATCGTTGATGAGGTGTGGGCATGGGTGTGTGCGTGTGCGTTCTTGTCGGAGGAAAGAGCACCGAGAGGGGGGAGTAACAGAGGGAGAGTACGGGTAGAGAAGAGAGAGTGAAGGAGAGGAGAGAGAGACTTTTCAGAAGAAAAAAAAAAGAAAAGAGAAAGGGAACGGGGGACAAAACAGAGGGTGGGCCCCTTGGGCTCACCAATTAAGACTCAAAAACAATTTTAAAAAGGAAAGTATCCCCCAAACTTAGTGAAAATACAAAAATACCCTTTTTCTTCCGTAATTCCCGGGACGGGTTGTTACATTGTTACTATCCTAGCAACCTAGATTACCCAACCTAGAACGCCATCCAACCATGCAAACTCCTTTTCTCATGCTAAACTGATAAATTTCTATCTTCCACACCACACCACACTTGAGCAAGCCATTATTTGCTTAATCACGCTATCTTCGACTCGTTGATCCAACTAGAATAATTCTTAAGACGAGCTAATTTTTTCGACATATTCCAGACTTGGTACGAAACCGAACAAAAGGTGACAAGATGACATTATCAAAGTCTAAGTTCACTTTAACCCAAAAGACCAAAGGTTTTCCAAGTAAACCGTAGAAATAATATTTTCTAATATCCTAATACAATCGTCACAACTATATATATATATATATATATATTTTTTTTTTTTTTTGGACACAATATTCTGTTTCTAATAACAAAAAAACTAAAACCAAAGCCAAAATGAGTTTGAAACGTACGCCGTAGTAGAGGCGCAGGGAAAAGAAAACAGCCCCAGACTGAAAGCCGCTGAACTGCTCAACTCAAGCTCGATCCCGAGATCTCTCTGTTTGGCTCCAATCGGCGGCGACAGTCATATCGCTAAGACGTACAATCCAGATCGCGTTTCCTCTCCGTTTGGGGATCGTGCCATCCGGAATGCAGCCCCGCCCTGATTCATTAGCCGATAATATGCAGAATATGAATCTTAATCGACCGCCTTCCATGCCTAATTCTGCCCCTCCTAGACCATCCCCTTTCGGCCAACCGCCCTCGTTTCCTTCATCAGCCCCTCCTGCCGGTGCCGGGGCTCCTTCTGTACCACCTCCTTTTTCTCGGCCCGGCCCTCCCCCGGCTGCCTTTGCAAGACCCGCAGCACCAGCACCGCGATCGGGAACCCCGCAACCAACACTATCCCCAGCCACCACCCCAGTAAGACCCGCCGGGCCGCCGGTTGGCCAGCCTTCATCTTTCCCGTCTCGACCGCCTCCTGGGTCGTTTCCCCCTGTGGGCGGGGTAGTTCCTGCTTCTGGGCCACCACCAATTGGTCCAATTGGTCCGGCATCAGGTCCTCGCCCAGGTCCTCAGAGCATGCCGCCTACGACTGCACCGGGTGGAATGTTGAGTAATGGGCCACCAATGTTTGGTTACGGTGCTATGCCGGGTGGACCTCGTTTCCCTCCCAGTGGAAATGCACCTCAACCACCTGTTGGACATCCACCAGCAATGGCACCAGCACCAGCCGCGGGTCCACCACGAACCCCATCCATGCACTCTGTGCTGGGTGGTTCGTTAGTTAGTTCTCCACCGGGTCCTACTGTTCAGCAGCCACCACCATTTTCGGCAGCCCCGCCATTTTCGGCAGCACCACCATTTTCGGCAGCACCTCAAAGCATGCGGCCACCACCTCCAGGCTCTCCCTATGGCTCACAGACATGGCCAGTGCAACAAGGGCAGGTTAAGGACTTACATTGTTTTGAAATTATTATGGTTATATCAAATTTCATATTACTTTTGAGTTAACTGATAAAATCCAGTGTGGAAACTTAATATAAAAGCTAGTATATTTCGGGGTGTATTCAATTGAGAATTTGGAAGACTTTAATGGATTTATAAATTCATGGATTTTTATGAAGTTTAATTGATTTACACTACGAAATATCTCCAATTCCCTCTAATTTCTCAACTTTCTCAAATTCTTTAAAATCAATTTCTAATTGAATACATCTAGAATGTTATAAACTTCTTTAAAATCCTAATTGAATACACCCAGATTTCTAAGGATTTTAATAAACTATCTTAAAATTCTAGTTGAATACATCTTCAATTTCTGATTGAATACCCCTAGATTCATTAAAAGAATTAAAATCCCTCAAAATCCCAATTGAATACAGCCCCTTCATATAAAAAAATGCCAACGTGTACCGGCAATTATTGTTTATTTTATGAGTAGTGTGATTGTAAGTTAAAACTTGTTTTCGTGCAAGAACAACATAAACCAATATAAGTTGACTGAAACTAGATAGATGTCTATCCTCCTTCAGTACACATGATATAAACTATCGCTTATTAGCTGGCCAAAGAAAAACGTGGCTTACTGGCCTATAAGTGTGAGCTTATCAACACACACTAGTTTGCACCACTGTGTGCACTTATCGTCGCAATCTTCCGCCCTCTATTTAAGTGAATCATGATCTTTCTAGCGGATGCTTTCAAGTTTTTTGTTGACAGCTTGTATAAAACAAAAGTATAATCACAATCCTCCTAAAATGAATTTTTTGAAATTCATTGTAAGCATCATATTAGTTATTTCCTACATTGTTCTTTTAAAATTTATGATTTTGTATGTTCAAGCATGGTGTTGTAATATAAGTTATAACCTTGAATACTATTGTTTTCTTCTCTTTTGCTTTTCCTTTAATTTATTAGGAAAATGCAATTAGCAATTTCTTTTCTTTCCACCAATGCTTATGCAAATGCGCTAGAATGTAACATTCTGACAGAGGAAAAAAAGATGAATGCATGAATTCGTTTCTTCCTACCTTGATTTGGCTTCTGAAATGTTCTGAATGTCGTTAGGTGGCTCCACCTTCGCAATTTCCTGGTTCTGCTCAACCACCTAGAATGTTTGGAATGCCACCCCCACCACTACCAAATCAGTCCATGACTACCATCTCACCTGCTGGTCAAACTGGTACTCCTTTGGCTGGGTCATCCAAAATTGATCCCACTCAAATTCCTCGGCCTATACCAAGTTCATCGATGCTCATTCATGAAACTCGTCAAGGCAATCAGGCAAATCCACCTCCGGTATTTATTTATCCATAACTTGAAGAATTTTTGTTGATTACAGTATTTGCCTGTATATCCTTATACTTTTTGACTTCTCTTACTCTCTCCTCTTTCTGTGTATGTAATTTCACTCCATTGTAATTGCACATATTAATGCTGCAAAGTATGTTTAAACATGGTGAAAAACTGTCCTCTTTCTGTGTATGTAATTTCACTCCATTGTAATTGCACATATTAATGCTGCAAAAGTATGTTTAAGCATGGTGAAAAACTGGATATTGTCTATCATTTATTCTTCTGATTGCTTTTAATATTTTGAAGCCTGCTACAACTGATTATATAGTCAGAGACACTGGGAATTGCAGTCCACGTTACATGAGGTGCACCATCAATCAGGTTTGGGTTTAACTTTCATGAATTGGCTGTTAGTTATGGTGTTTGTTTCCTTTTAATACAAGTGTAGTAATGGTATTATGTTTTTGTCAATTTACCAGATACCATGCACTGCAGATCTTTTAACAACGTCAGGGATGCCATTAGCTTTGTTGGTTGAACCTTTTGCCCTTCCTCATCCAAATGAGGAACCAATCCAAGTACTTAACGATTCCTCTTTTCCTATTACAGTAGTTACACACACACACACACACACTATTTTGATGCAAACTAGGCAATAAAGCAACATAAAGTGGTCAAGAACCACTGATAAGAGAGAAGAAATGAAACCATAAAAGCCTAACAAAAAAATGTCACTACCAACTCCCAACTCCCAAGCAAAACTAAAGCACTACACCTGCTATTCTAGCCCACTATTTGTAAAAAAAGGTATGTCTAAACTCTGGTCAACTCTAGCCTATATAATCTTCAAATTCCTTAACTCCTCAACCCCACTCCGACATAATCTTCATATACCCTTTATTTCTTTACATGAGACCACCATGGGCACAGTAAGAATGATACAACCTCACACAACTCTAGCCATTTTGCCCTTGAAAAACATCATATAGCTCTCTCATGGAAAAGAGAAGCTGGCCTTGGAATAACCCAGCCTTGATCAGCCTTCTTATACAGTTTGAACCAAAGACCCATCATCACAGGGCAGTTGGGGAAGGTGATTGACCAGTGCATAATTTTCTTGCACAAAATGCACCAACGAGGTGATAAAGAGATGATTGGTCTCCTTTTGAACCATATCATTAGTTTCACCTTACCCTGAGCTACCAGCCAGGACAGAACCTTCACGTTAGATGAAGCTCTGGATTTCCAAATCAGACCATGGCCAACTTTAGTTGTTTCTTCTAACAATAGGATAATTTATCAATCACTTTGTGAATCATGAATTCATTTCTGTTCTAAAAATACAAAGATACTTTATTAGAATAGAATTAGTAAGGTTCAATATCATTCTACGGAAATGAACATTAGTCCACCAATAAAACAAAAATGAAAAAAGCTGTCCTATCATTCTAATTACTGTTGATTACACAGAAAATGCAGCTCCCTTATCTGCAATGGAGAGTGAAATGGAATATCCTGTACATATTGAGACCCATGAAGAAACCCAAAATACTCTTCTCACAATAAATCTGCCTCATCTCCCAAGTCACTTTGTAAATTCAAGTATTTCTTTCTACCTGAAAAAAAAAAAAAAAAAAATAGAAGCTAATACACAAAACTTCCACAATTCTTTTTCCACTACTAAATGCACAATGTCTCTCTATAAATATAAATGACCAAAACCTTGAACATTTAAACAATCAGAATTTTCATCGAGCTATAAATTTTAGTCCTGAATCGTTTTGTTTTAGGTTGTGGATTTCGGTGAAAGTGGTCCTGTTCGATGCTCTCGTTGCAAAGGCTACATAAATCCTTTCATGAAGTTCATTGACCAGGGCAGGAAATTCATCTGTAATCTTTGTGGTGAGGAAGATTTCTCTCAGTTTGGTGTTGTGATGAGATCTTTTCTTTCAGCTCATGTAGAAGGACAAATTTGGTGGTCTCAAAACTTGTTTAAAGCAGTGCTTTTGTTTCTTTTGCTTCTTCAAAGTGGTCCTGTTATTTTTTGATGTTTTGTTTTTCTTTTTTCATCTTTTCAAGTTTCTGGAATATTTTCTTAGGTCATAAGCTAATAGTAATACCTTGTTGGGAGTATGTTTACCATTCCTATCTTGACGGTTTGTACTATGGTCTGTGGATTAAGGTGTAATCTGCACGGTGTTTGTATGCAAAAGAAGTGACCCTACAGAGTATGCCATTTCTTGTGCAGGATTTACTGATGAGACTCCCCGTGACTACCACTGCAATCTTGGTCCAGATGGTAGACGTAGAGATGCTGATGAGAGGCCTGAGCTATGTAGAGGAACAGTTGAATTTGTTGCTTCAAAAGAATACATGGTTAGTTGATTATACGATCTGCAGTTTAACTTAAGTAAGATCACCATGTTTTGTTGCTGAGAAATACCTCCTTTCCTTTCTATTTTAACAAAAGAATGCAAGACCTTCCTGGCATGGTTGGCACTTGCCAATAATGGTTGCGTATATTTCCAACACATTCATGGACTTTTTAAAGTCCATAAAAGCCACACTTTCACCCTCTCTCTCTCTTTCTCTCTCACTTTATTTTTCATTTTTTATTCAGGGTTTTTTCATAACAGAAGTTTTTCTGTATTGACTCGTTGACAGTATCACTATATTAAAATGTCTTTTGAACCCCAATTAGAAGAGTTTGTTCCCATTTTTATTTTGCTAAAGGATTTTGAACAACTGAGTTAATTTTGCATAAGTGACTAGAGTTACAGTTCTTTAATTATTTGGCTTTTGTAACTCAGGTACGTGATCCCATGCCAGCTGTGTACTTCTTCCTCATTGATGTATCCATGAATGCCATTCAAACTGGTGCAACAGCTGCAGCTTGCAGTGCACTCAGTCAAGTTATTGATGATCTTCCGGTGAGTTATTTTGTCTATAGGCATAATGTTCATGCTTTACTATTCTTACAGCATGTGATTGTGCTGTGGCATTAATTATTTTATTTTATTTTATTTTGAAAAATGGGGCGTACGCAGTGAAGTTCATTGTATTTAAGTCTAAGCGGAGAAAGAGATGCATCAGAACAATCTAAAGTTTTCTTAATTTTGTGAGTGTGTCATATATTTATGAAATTTTAGACAGGATCCATGATGCCAAACCCGACATTTGCGAATAAGGCTGAATTGAGCAAATATAACATTGATGAGTATGATGGAAAGCATGAATCCTTTCTAACTATAGAATGAGAAAACTTAAGTTTTTCCTGCCTATTTAGTCTCATTGTTAAACTTGTGAAGGTTTGCAGCATTTGCAATTCTTGAACTTTAATGATTACAGCTAATAATTGATTCTTATTTTCTTCTATTCTCGTCTGAAATTCTGAAAGGATAAGACAAACATGTCTAATAAGATCGTGCAAGAGTATATTATGAGCACTGCATTTACGTATCTCATATCTGTTTTTGCTAGAAATTTCAAAGAGATATCCTCCCTAGTAGCTTTTGTTGGCCTTGAGTTTTGAATTATATTGTTTCATTGTTTATTAAATCGCATTTTTGATTGACGGGCTGTGCACCAAATAGGTAAAAATTTTGGTTTACCTCAATAGCTATTTACTAACATGTTCCTAATATTGATGAGAATTTATGTGCCCAACCAATCTCATTAGACTATGGAAAAGGCAAAGGATATAATGGTGATGAGTAAATATTGTTGAAAAAACCCGCACACTGGACCTTGTTCTTTGATGTAACCAACGGCAATAGACTAAACTAGCAAATATAGAAAACTTAGAAACACACAAGAATTATACTGGTTCGGCAGAACTTATGCCTACGTCCAGTTGTGATTTCCCTAGGTAGAGAAATCACCACTTCTTTGATTAATAATGGAGATTACAGAACTTATGCAAACCCTAGAACTAATCTCAAAACTCTCTGCTGTTTGGCTGTTTTCTCTCTGCTGAAAATCAGCCTTGCCGCACCCTATTTATAGATATAGGGTTGGCTTACATGTCCTTTACAGATTATAATTCCTATTCTAAGTGGAATAGGAAATTAGACTTCCTTTCCAATTCCAAATAGACTTCTAGGATTTCTAATCTAAATTGAATAAGGAAACAAAGATTCTTTCCTAGCCCTTTTAGGAGAAGAATTGGTGCACCCTTTTCCCTAAAACAATCCTAAACAGAAAAGGACACAAATTGACGAGCCAAAAAACTAACAATCTCCACCTTGGTGAGTCAAACCAAGTCTTGATCGTTTGCACCCCAGAGTATCTTTGAACCTTCTTGAAGTAACTCTGGAAAACTTCAAGAGTCTTCACCTTGGCAACCTCCTTCTTGCCTCATTGCACCTCAGGTGAGGAGGTGCTCCACTTTAATCAATCAACGAGATTGATCAAGTTCAAACAATGCTTGAACTTCTTGGCCGGCACTATCTTTGTAAGGAAATCTGCGGCATTGTCATCCGTATGAACCTTTTCAATCCAAATTTCCTTAGACTCCACCCAATCTCTGATTCTGTGATACCTTGCTTCAATGTGCTTTGATCTTCCAGAAAAAACCTGATTCTTTGCCAAGTGAATGGCACTTTGACTATCACACTTAAGCTTCACACAATCTTGAGTGATTCCCATTTGACTTACCAAGCCACTAAGCCAAATTGCTTCCTTTCCAGCTTCGGCCAATGCAATATACTCTGCCTCTGTGGTCGATAAAGCTGTAATTGGTTGCAGTAGTGCCCTCCAACTGATTGGTCCTCCTGCGCATGTAAACACATAACCAGAAGTTGACCTTCTCTTGTCCAAGTCCCCTGCATAATCGGCATCCACATATCCTAGCACCCCTGCATTTTCCTTTTGCTTCTCAAACATAATCCTTTGTCGCCAAGAACCCTTCAAATAACGCAAAATCCACTTGACTACATCCCAATGTTGCTTTCCTGGATTTGCCATGTATCTGGAAACGACACTGATTGCTTGAGCTATGTCAGGACGTGTGCATACCATTGCATACATGAGGCAGCCCACGGCATTAGCATAAGGCACCTTCTTCATTTCTTGTTGCTCTTCCTCGGACGTAGGACACTGTTGTCCACTTAACCTGAAGTGAGCTGCCAAAGGAGTCGAGACTACCTTTGCTTCTTGCATGTTGAACTTCTCAAGAACCTTCTGAATATACTTGGCTTGTGATATCCAAATCCTTCCAGCGGTCCTATCTCTCTGAATTTCCATGCCAAGGATCTTCTGTGCGGCACCTAGATCCTTCATGTCGAACTCCTCGCTCAACATCCTTTTCAAGTCTTGAATTCTAGACTTGTCTTGACAAGCAATTAACATGTCATCCACATATAGCAATAGCAATATGATCATCCCATCTTGGAACACATGATAGTACACACAACAGTCATACAAACACCTTCTAAAATTAATTTTCAGCATGAATGAATCAAATCTCTTGTACCACTGTCTTGGAGACTGTTTCAGGCCATACAGGGACTTCCTTAGCTGACATACTAGGTTTTCTTTCCCATATTCAACAAACCCTTCTGGTTGAGCCATGAATATCGTCTCCTCTAAATCCCCATGAAGAAACGCTGTCTTCACATCCATCTGCTCAATCTCCATGTCATGCTGAGCTGCCATTGCTAAAAGCAATCGGATAGAAGTATGCTTGACTACAGGTGAAAAGATCTCATCATAATCCACCCCTTCCTTTTGTGAGTACCCCTTAGCCACGAGCCTTGCTTTGAATCTCACGGCATCTTGTTCATGTAGTCCTTCCTTTTTCCTAAATACCCACTTGCATCCAACTAGCTTTCTGTCTTTAGGTTTAGGAACCAACTCCCAAACAGAGTTCTTGTAAAGAGACTCCATTTCCTCTGTCATAGCACTTATCCAACTATCTCACTCATCACTTGCTATAGCTTCTCGATAAGTAGTCGGATCTCCTTGACTAATGTTAAGAGCATAATTAACTTCGTTTTGGTCAAACCCAAACCTGTCAAGTTTCTTCTTGTTCCGCTTAGGTTTGTCCAGTGCTATGCATCTTTGGAATGCAGGTGGATTGTTGGGTGGAGTTTGACTCCTTTGGGATATCTGGCGGATTGGAGTACTTTCAATCTGTCCTGTTTCTTGCTCCACCTGATTCCTAACTGGTGAATGATGCTGATGCTCTTCTTCTTCCTCAAAACCATCAGATTCGGCCTCTTGCTCAATTTGCTCCACCTGAGCTTCTTCTTCATCTGAACTGATTAACGGAATCTTTGTTGCTTCAATTCCAGCATCATCCTTCTTCTCCCTACTGCTCTCGACTTTATTCAGAGGCATGGTTGTCTCATCAAAGACAACATCTCGACTGACAACCTTTTTCCGGTTGTTGAAATCCCAAAGCTTGAAACCCTTCACTCCTTTCTCAAAACCTAGGAATATGCAATGTATAGACTTCGGTTTGAGCTTGGACCTTTCATCACTTGGAATATGTGCATACGCACTACAGCCGAACACCCTGAGCTTGGAATAATCCACCGGCTTCTCAGACCATACCTCTTCTGCACTCTTAAAACCGAGAACTGTAGATGGTGATCTGTTAATCAAATAACTTGCATGATTAACAGCCTCTGCCCAAAAACTATCAGGCAATCCTGCATGAAATCGCATGCTCCTTTCTCTCTCCATGAGAGTTCGGTTCATCCTCTCAGCAGCTCCATTTTGTTGGGGATTCTTCTTTACTGTGAAGTGCCTTATGATGCCTTCCTGCTTGCAGTAATCGGTGAACTCCTTACTTGTATATTCACCTCCATTGTCACTTCTCAGATACTTGATCTTTCTTCCAGTTTGATTCTCGGTTTCTGTTTTCCATTCCTTGAACTTTGCAAAAACCTCGGATTTCTGCTTCATGAAATAAATCCAAACCTTCCTAGAAAAATCATCCATGAAAGTAACAAAATACCTGGCTCCACCATTTGATTTAGTTGGAGCAGGACCCCAGACATCTGAGTGAATATAGCTGAGTTGCTCCTTACTTCGGCTATCTGCACTGCTACTTGCGAATGATACCTTTCTTTGCTTCCCAAGAACACAGTATTCACAAAAGTCCAGTTTGCAAGCTGACACGCCTTCCAACAGGCATTGCTTGTGTAATTCTTGCAATCCCTTCTGGCTTATGTGCCCGAGCCTATGATGCCATAGTTCAGTCTTGTCTTCTATACTTTGATTTACAGAAACAGCTGCTCCCCCGACTATAGTGGTCCCAATTAACTTATACAACTTATTGGGTTGTAGGTCACCCCGCATTACCACTAGCGATCCTTTGGTTACCCTGAGTCTTCCTTTTTTAGACTTGTACCCATAACCGGCCTCATCTAAAGTACCCAAGGAAATCAAATTCTTTCTTAGTCTAGGGACATACCTGACGTTCCCCAAAGCTCGTATCATCCCATCGAACATTCTGATTCGAACAGTGCCGATTCCTCTTACAGGACATGAAGAATCATCCCCCATTAAGACTTCCCCGCTGCTGACTTCTTTGTAAGTATCGAACCATTCTTTTACTGCACACATATGAAACGTGCATCCAGTATCCAAAATCCAATTGAAAGCCTTGGAGCCCGATGTTACCGAAAGAAGTTCCCCGTCACTCTCATGTTCGGTGACTGCACTAGCGGAACCTGAGCTTCCTTCCATCTTGGCTTTCTTTTCTTTCCAAATCTTGCAGTTCCTCTTCCAATGATCGGCTGAACCACATTCGAAGCAACCTTCCTTCTTTTCCTTTTTCTTCTTGGATTTTGACCTACCTCTGTTGCCAGTTTTCTCTTCCCTTGTCTTTTCCCGCCCCCTCTCCTTGCCTTTGGCATAAAGGCCTTGAGAGCTTTCAGTTATATCATCTAGTTTAGCATATGACTGAAGAGCTTGAATTACGTCTTCAAGCTTCAAGGACTCTTTTCCAAACATTAGAGTTGTTCGAAAGTGCTTGAAAGACGAAGGTAGAGACCTTAGCAGGATGATAGCCATATCATCATCTTTGTAAGTTTCTTCGACTTTCTGAAGATTAGCTATGCAATTCTGGAACCTGCATACGTGATCTTCAATATCACCTCCTTCTTCTAGTCGAAGCCCGAATAGTTCATCCTTTAGAAAAAGTTTATTGGACACGGTTTTGCCCATATAAACATTCTCCAATTTTTCCCACGCTTCCTGGGCAGACATCTTTTCGGTGATGTGTGACCGAACTGATCTTGTGAGATGGATCTCGATGGAACTCTTGGCCTTCTTGAGAACCTTATTCCATGCTGCTTCTGTCATGCTTTCCGGCTTCTTACCATCAAGTGCATCATCCAAATCCTGCTGTATCAGTACGTTCTTCATCATCCTTTGCCAGTCCGTGAAGTCATCCTTGCCGTCAAAGGGTTTTAACGCAGGTCCTTGATCCGCATTCATCTTCCCTTTTAACATCGTAGAACACCTTGATCCTAGCTCTTGATACCAATTGTTGAAAAAACCCGCACACTGGACCTTGTTCTTTGATGTAACCAACGGCAATAGACTAAACTAGCAAATATAGAAAACTTAGAAACACACAAGAATTATACTGGTTCGGCAGAACTTATGCCTACGTCCAGTTGTGATTTCCCTAGGTAGAGAAATCACCACTTCTTTGATTAATAATGGAGATTACAGAACTTATGCAAACCCTAGAACTAATCTCAAAACTCTCTGCTGTTTGGCTGTTTTCTCTCTGCTGAAAATCAGCCTTGCCGCACCCTATTTATAGATATAGGGTTGGCTTACATGTCCTTTACAGATTATAATTCCTATTCTAAGTGGAATAGGAAATTAGACTTCCTTTCCAATTCCAAATAGACTTCTAGGATTTCTAATCTAAATTGAATAAGGAAACAAAGATTCTTTCCTAGCCCTTTTAGGAGAAGAATTGGTGCACCCTTTTCCCTAAAACAATCCTAAACAGAAAAGGACACAAATTGACGAGCCAAAAAACTAACAAATATTAGCTAGAGTTCATTTGCTTGTGTCCTCGTTTGCATGCACATTTTCATTCTTTATGACCTCAGCCTAGTTTTAACAAGCTATATGTATCTTTGTGTCTGCATACATGTTTTTAATTTATGAGAATGTGTGTGTGTGTGTGTATGTGAAATTGTGAATGCATACATAGTTGCTCAGTTCATTTTCTCAAGGCCTGCATTCATTGGTCATACATTTATTGAAACAATATCAGTGAGAAATTTAGATGAGTCAGGGGTTGATGTATTTATTATTGCAGGAAGGTCCTCGGACAATGGTTGGAATTGCAACATTTGACTCAACGATCCATTTTTACAATTTGAAACGTGCGCTGCAGCAGGTCAATATAAGTTGTCTTTTTGTCTTTGTTTCTTTTAGTTATTCATTTATTATATGAATTCTGATACATATGCAGTCTTGTGAAACCGACAAATTATTTGCATAAAAATTAAAAATCTGTGTGCTTCTTACTTCTCTGTGTATGAAATTAAATGTGACTTTTGGTGCCTTCATTTTCGACATGTTGCCTTTGTGACGAATAAATGATACCGTAACTTGGAATGTCCACTATACTATGCACTTTAGGTGATACATGAAAATAGAAATTTATAGTTTTATACCAAAGAGGTGCAGGACCTTGATGTTGGTGTTATGCTTTTAGACAGGTTGGGTTTTTGAGCTTGTTGCATTCATGAGTAGACTATAGGAAATGGCAGGGTTTTTTAATGAATGAATTTGATTAATTTGGGGATGTATCTATTCTTTCTTTTTCGGTTGAGTGAATATTGTACTTAGTGCCAGTTTCATCTCAGCGTGCCGATATATATAGGTGAAAATATTAAAAGAACCAGCATGTGTATGAACTAGTAGATTTTTAATCAAAAGTGAACCACGCATCAACAGAAGCACATATACTATCAACCGAAGATTTGGTAGGATGAAAGGTGCTCAAGGAGAAAATTGAAACGTGGTGAAATTTTAAGGTAGTAAAATCAGAGTGAAAGAAGAGTGATGAGAAAACTATAGATTTTCTTGTGAGTAATACTCGGATGCTTTCTTTACAATAAATGATGTGTTGCTTTACACCTATCATATTCTGCGTAGTTGGAATTCTCTGTCTTAGAATCAATTTTCTTATGCCTAGAGAAAGTTGATGACAAGTTCTAGGTATACTGGTCTTAGAGCATGCCCTTTAAAGTTTCGGTGAGTAGACAAAAGGGTGGGACAATTTCTGCTAATATACTCAATCATCACTTTAATTTTTCCATTTCTGATTTGTAGCCAAATTGTTTTCCTTTTCTTCTTTTTCTAACCATCTGAGTCTAATTGTTTGAATTATATTCCTTTTGTTATAAGCTTTGGCTATATAACCATTAATTTTTATGGCCCTGATTTCTATTTTTGTCAAACAATTATTTTAAAAGGTTTCACACTGAGGTCCAATTTGTGTTTGCAGCCTTTGATGCTTATTGTTCCTGATGTACAAGATGTTTACACTCCTCTGCAGACTGATGTAGTGGTCCAGCTTTCCGAGGTCAGCAGCTGTTATTTTTTTCCTTTCGTGAAACGTATTGAGTAGTTGTGCAAAGTCTTTGAAGTGTTGATTTAACAACAATTAGCCATATGGCATTTTGGCATCTTAATTATTAAATTTCTACACGCCTCTTATTAAATTTAGATTGTTTTGTTGTTGTCGATTCTCAGTGCCGCCAACATTTGGAGCAATTGTTGGAAAGTATTCCAACCATGTTTCAAAACAGTAAAACTGCTGAATCAGCCTTTGGTGCGGCAATCGAGGTATGTTGTATAGTGTGACACTGCTATATGTACTGAACTATTTATGGTGGTTGCTATTTGCTACTCCATTTGAAAATACAGAACATCAGGTGCAAATGGATATGAATTCATGAAACATGCATTGAGTAGATGGTGCTGTACATAATATGCTTGATGTTGACACTATGAAGCTTTATACAACTACTGAGTGGATTGAGCATGTCATTTTTTGTTCATCTGGTTCTTCTTAGGTTCTTTTGTCTGAAGCTGAGTATAATGAGAAGGGAAAGAAGATATTTGATGCTTGTATAGTTGAATAACTTAAGGCAAAGAATATACTCATAAAAATTAATACGATGAGCCAAAAAATCCTGATAATTAATGTAAACTCATTCTTTTGCATGTAAAGTCAAATATATTTTTGGAATAATATTTATTAAATAAAAGTAGTCGAAAATCCTATAGGTGTAGATGCTTCCATGACCTTGAAAGCTGACTGGATCAAAGTTTTGTTCTTGCCAAATACTGATCAGCTTTCTTATTGTTCCTCATTTTGTGGTGAACATGCCAATCAATATGTTGTAATGCATGACAAGCTTTGAGGAGAGATGAATGGAGCTGGTGTCATATGTCCTTCTGACTGGTTTGGCTATCAATTGGCTTTACTTCCTGTCTAAACACCCTTCTTAGATTGATTTCAGTCAAAACGTAGTTTGGAGTCTTGACTTTGAATAATTGTCAAACCAACATGTGTAGTTAACCCATTATTTGAGCTGTTGAACCTGCCATTAGTGTTAAAAATGACAACTCTCTTTTCTGCTGATCATTGAACACTAGACCTAAAGGCATTAATCCGCCATGCTGCATTTATCTAGGTGGTCAAACTCTCAGCTTTCTCTACTAGTTACCACTGTGTGAGTAAAATGCATCAAGCCTATAACATGGTTAATAATATTATTTGTATTTTGAGTTGTTTATGGAAGAATTGTATTATAACATAAATAGATCTAAATCTCTCCATGATTCTGAAATTATTGTATACGTAACACTTCAATGAACAGAATCAATAATCTCTGCTCATTTGTTGCTTTTGCGGCCTAGTCTAGCAACAGAATCAATAATCTCTATGATTTGCACTATTTTTCTTTTCATACATATTGATGTTTAAATTTATCACTTCATTATTCATTTTTGTTTTCTTCCTTGCCTAGGCTGCTTTCTTGGCAATTAAGAGTACTGGAGGGAAACTTTTGGTGTTTCAGTCAGGCAAGCTCTTATCCATGTATCTACTGATGATGCATCCTCTTTGTTTTCCTTTTCCTTTATAAACACTTTCACATATAATTGCAAGCAAAGAATGAAAAACAACATGCTTGAGGCTGCATGGCTTCATAGCATAGACAAAACAAAGGACTGAGTTATTAAAGGATCTTAAGAGACAGTTGAGAATCGCATAAACATTAGTAGTTTCATAAGAGAAGTTTTGGAAAATGCATATTTGTTTCGTGTAGTTTCAGTCACTGTTATTGCCTTGTTCTTATTTTGTAAAGATAAACAACCTATCTAGTCAGAAGTGAAAAAGATATTTTGTTGATGTTCACAGTTATCATGTAAGATTTTTCATTGGGATAATTTATCGATTTCATGTTATCAGTTTTCAGTCAACTTGAATTCCAGCTAAATGACTAGGAGATATTTTCACTTGTATCATTAATTTATCCTGGATACCTTTTATAGACATTTTTTTTTTTTTTTTTTGTGAAATCTGGTAAAGAATTTGTATGCATATTCATTTTCACATTTGGCATCTTCTTTTACTTTTACAGGGCATACCTGGTTTATTGCCATCTCAGAGTATACTAATGTTTATGTTGTCTGCAGTGTTGGCATCAACTGGAATTGGAGCGCTCTCTGCTAGGGAGGCTGAAGGAAGAGCAAATATATCCTCAGCTGAGAAGGTACGAATACCCTCTTTGTGTCATTGTATGCCATTTGTGTGCTTTAGAGATGTCATCTTGTAACCCAGTTACTATTAAGAAAAAAGCTCAGCATATCCTTGAGGTCACAAAGAAGAAATTATATAGGAATTGAAGTCATGGTTATGAAAAGCCGAATAGCGAAATGCCTACTACCTTACGAAAGTCCACGCTGGTCTTTTCTTTAAGGACACGGTTATCTCTTACGTGAAATCTGAAATGCTCATTTACAGCTGTAGGCAAAGCCCACTCTACAAAGAGGACAAAGAAAACCACAATTCTTGCTCCATTATCTCTCATTATGAAATACGTTACAATAATTTGAAAGAAAAGGTGAAAGGAAGTTAATTCATAATTCCGTATCTAAAATGATGAGAAACACAATAAACGATTATTTACAAAAATTATTTTTGTAATTCATGTTGGCATATTAAAATAGGAAGCCCTCATGTGCAACTTTTGCCTCAGGTCTCACTTTCTTTTGATATTGTTCCTGCTTATATGATCTTGCTTTTTGATGACATATATTCCATTAATAGGAATAAGAACTTATCTCAAATTTTTGAACCCTCTTGAAGATTTGGCAAACTAGGTGGCCTGGTAGATGGACTTAGGATAATTATTGCAAAAGAAATTGATTTCAGGCCTTTGTGTACTGTGCTAGAGTTGATTTGCATATGCTAGGTGTCCATATCTATCATCCATTGAATCATCTGATGAGCAGTCGGTTCATTGGATTGTCTTGGTAGTCTTGGTATTATGTTTTTATTTGTTTAACTTTAAATGCATTCCAGGAGGCCCATAAATTACTCCAACCAGCTGACAAAACTTTAAAGACAATGGCAATTGAGTTTGCTGAATATCAAGTAAGCCTTTTACTAATTTCTTTCCCTCTAATGATCAGTTAACATATTTATGTGATTTCTATACTGACTGAGATTATTAGTGGTAATTAACAAGTTGAGCATAATTTATTGGACTCTTTTTTTTTTTTCCATGAAATGTTCCAGGTTTGTGTCGACTTGTTTATCACTACTCAGTCATACATAGACATTGCGTCTATCTCTGTCATCCCAAGAACAACGGGAGGGCAGGTACTAATGAATGTTCTTCTATCCCTTCCCATACATCTGCAGTCAAATTTTCTACCTGTTATTATCTTTGTTGAGGATTTTCTCTTATGACTTTTCTAATTTTTTTTTCATCTTTTTGTTATTTCTTAATTTACATATCCACCATTTATAATAAATTCATGATATCAGATTTGAGAAGCATCTACCACTTGTAACTATAGATAATTTACACATAGACATCTAACCATATGGGTTATCGTTCCAGCTTTACTATTACTACCCCTTCTCAGCTGTCTCTGATCCTGCAAAGCTCTACAATGATCTTAGATGGAATGTCACAAGGCCTCAAGGTTTTGAGGCGGTGATGCGTGTAAGATGCAGCCAGGTAAGTTTCATTGAACACTTCTTTCTCTTGTATTAGCTGATGATTGGTTATTGTTCTTTCAATTGATTATTCTAGTAGGATAAGTTTGTGTTCATTTTCAGGGTATTCAAGTTCAAGATTACCATGGAAGCTTTTGCAAACGTATTCCTACGGATGTTGACCTACCGGGGGTTTGTACATATTCTATGAAATCCCTTATTACCAACACATCAGACTATTTTTTCTGACTTATCATATGTCTTCCATGGAAGTAAAAATCCCCCCAACCCCTGGTTGTGTTGACCGACAATGACAGTAAATAAAGATTTTGGTATATGAAAGAAAATTAGTCTTGCTGCTTAATCATAGCTCCTTTATCTGTTTTCAGTTTTCTGGTTTCGTTCTCCTCAGTCTCTCTACATCTCCTTTTCCTTTTTTTTATTATGCCTTGAAAAGAGTGACAGTGGCTCTTATATTTTTTGTTGAAATCATGACCAATCCTTTCTATCATGCAGATTGACTGTGACAAAACTATTATGGTGACCTTAAAACATGATGATAAATTACAGGATGGCTCAGAATGTGGTTTCCAGGTAAATTTTAATTTTTCTGCTCCCTTGCCAAATGCAGTAGTTGTGAATAATATATTGAGCTTTTTCTTGAATCTTTACAGCTAAATTTATGACGCCACCTATCTCTGCAGCTGAATGTTTCATTGTTTAGTCATTTATATATTTATATACTTCATTATAAATTAATCTTAATATTTTCATTATCCAGTGTGCTGTTTTATACACAACTGTGTATGGCCAACGGAGAATTCGAGTTGCAACTTTATCTCTGCCATGCACAAGTATGCTAAGTAATCTGTTCCGTGCTGCTGATTTGGACACTCAATTTGCATGTTTCATGAAGCAAGGTATTCAATTATATGCAGTTCTTCTTTGTTGCTTTCTTTTCTTTATGCTCATTTTCCCAACTGTAATTATAGATTTCTCAATTAAACGCAGGCTCTTAAATTTATGAATGAAAACACTGTCTTTAACTTCTCTCTTTCATTATTCACATCTGATAGTTTGAAATGCAGATGTATAATTCTCTTTCTTCGCATTCCTTTTCACTTGCTGCATCCTGCCAATATATTGTTTATCAGGATTGCAGTTTGTTAGTACATTCTTTCTAATTGAATTTGGATCAATTCTGACAATAAGGCCTTTTTAAAATTGTGTATAGCGGCAAACGAAATTCCTTCAAGTCCCCTCTTGCGTGTACGGGAACAAGTGACAAATCTGTGCATTAGTAGTCTGCTTTCATATCGTAAATTTTGTGCTACGGTATCATCTTCTGGACAGCTTATTTTACCGGAGGCATTGAAGCTCCTGCCTCTATACACCCTTGGTATATTATTTTCTGCTTATTTATTAATTACTAGCTAATATGAATTTGTTCTGTTGCTTAAATATATCTAAAATGAATTATAATAATGTATTTTGCCTTTATACACCCTTGGTATGATAAAATGTTTTAAAAATGCCTCTTCCAGTGGAATATATCACACAGAATCATCACTCAGCTTCTTAGAGATTTTGTACATATATTGATAAATATGATGACCATGTTCCCTTTTCAGCATTAATCAAAAGTATGGGGCTACGAACTGATGGAAAAATAGATGAGCGGTCCTTCTGGATCAACCATGTTTCTTCCCTTTCGGTTCCTTTGGCTGTTCCACTAGTGTACCCGAGAATGGTGGCTATTCATGACCTCGAATCCAAAAAGGTGTGTCATTTAGCTTCTTGTTCAACTCTTTGTGATATGCGTTTTATATGCTTTCATTAATGTACAGGAGGGAGATGATTCTCTAATACCTCCGGTGATTCCGCTTTCTAGCGAACACGTGCGTGACGAGGGAATTTATCTTCTTGAGAATGGTGAGGACTGTTTAATATATATTGGGAATTTGGTGGATTCTGGAATTTTGCAACAAGTGTTTGGAATCACCTCTGCTGATGAACTTCCCACTCAGGTAGCCTTATCATTTACCCTTTTGGTTTCTTATATTCTGCCTAACATAATTTTAAATTATAATTGTGAACTTTTTCTCTAGGGACCTATTTCGGTTCACTAGAACGAGAGGGCTGGGTGCTTAATTCATTTTCTTTATGAGCCTTGATTCATTGTTGATGAATTTTTATTCTTTTTATAATTTAAATTGTATGGCATTTGATCTTTTGCGATTTTGATATTTGAGGGTGCATGAGTTGAATTCTTTCTCTTGGACTTTTTCTCGCAGTTTGTGCTACAGCAGTATGATAATCCATTATCAAAGAAGCTGAATGATGTGGTAAATGAAATACGGCGCCAGAGATGTTCCTACCTTCGGTACGACTGATACTGTTTTTCGTTAGTGATTCCTTGTTCGCAAGGAAGAAATAAATTGCAGCATTTGAATTCAGTTTTTGATGTTTTCATCGAAAGAAATGATTCCTAATTCATCTTTTTCTTTGTGCAGCTTAAAATTATGTAAGAAAGGAGATCCATCAGGTGAGTGTCTTAGACTTCTATTAGGATATAATATTACATATAATTGAACTTAGTATTTAAGTAAATCTTTAGAAATCAGATGTAGGGAACTATGGTTAAACTTGTTTTTGAAAAAGAACCCGGCCGGATATCTGAATACTTGGTTTTGATTAAGTACTGAATTATCTTTCCTCACAGGAACATTGTTTTTCTCATATATGGTCGAAGATCAGAGTCCGAATGGCCCCTCCTACGTTGAATTTCTGGTGCATGTCCATCGGCAAATACAAATAAAAATGGCATCATAACTGCTTACGCTTCTTGGGTTTAAATTACAAGTTTTGAGCAACTTCTTGATAGAGTACCCATGGATTCAACAGATTAGAAGATAAATTAGATGCTTGCTATACGCATGTACTCGGGGATCATCCCGCAACGTATGTAATGTATGCTTGAAGAGCAAGCAGAGCCCAGTTTTGTTACGATAGGTTTGTTAAATTTGCACTTGACAATCCATAGTAGACACTACTGCCAATAAATACGGAGTATTACGAAGCGTATTACTGTATTTAAGTCGCCCAGACTCAATTCTTTTCTTGTCTCCTCCGATATCTCCCTTTTCGATTTATTGGTGTACTGTGAGAATAAACTTTGTAAGTTATGGTGGGAGAGAAAAGTGTATAAACAGGTTGGTTGTTCTACAAAATGTTTGAGCTTCTTGTTTGGTGTATTTTTGAACAAAGCTTCTAGTTTTGTGGTTAAAATGGTTACTATATTTATAAAATAAAATTAGTATGTGCAGTTTTGAAGATTGTAACTCTCGAAAATTTCCGAAAGTTCAAATCTAAAATCTATAAGCGATTGCACGCGAGTAGACCGGTAAAAAAAAATTGAATAAGAAGTCTGTAGGAAAATAAAACCGAAAAAAACAACCGTTAGACACACCCCAACCTCGATAGTCATCAAACTAGAGGTAGAGATGTGAATGAATTTGAACCAAAAAACTCAGTTTTATTAAGTATTTATCTTTACACCCATTTGAAAAATTAAAAACCCAAAATCAAAGCATTTTATTTTCCTCAAGTCCCAACGCTTAATTTTCTTCTCTTTCCCAGTCGTGTTCATAAATATCTGTACCAACTTTATTTATTTCTGTGTGTTCATCTTATCTATTTTCTCCCCTAATCTTGTAGTTATTCACACCTGCAGAAATCAGTTTTAGCTTGTCATGCTTTGCCTAAGATGCCTTGATTGATATTTCACCTTCAAATGTGCTAGTACTAGAACCCTTGCTCTACTTCTTCACTATTGTATAGTAATTTCTCATATTCACCAATCAACAATTACAACATAACCGCCTAATTATTACATCAGTTTCCTTATATAGTAACTTCCTCTAGCTTACTCACTAAGCTACCTTCCAACAACTACTAACAAAGTAACCATATCAGCTAATAATCTGCCATCTTGACCGTCCATTTGCATATTGTGATGATGCCACTTGGCATCCTAACAATATCCCCCCTTGAAAGCCCACTGATTACAATGAAGCAACAGAAAACAAAAGAAATTGTTTACTGGTATGAAAAATAATAGCAAAATATGAAGGTTAACACTATCACATACTACTTCTGGAAACTCAGTCTTCAAACCTTGATAGAGCTCCCAAGTAGCATCCTCCTTAGCATGATGTTGCCATTGCACCAACACTTATGTAGCAGCAGCATGACCCTTTTTAACTAGTCTGCGATCCAAATTAGCAACTGGAACCTCTTGTAAAACCCCTGAATCCGTGATAACTGGCAAAGGCATAGTTGGTTGAATTTGAATACGCAAATGTTTATTTAAACAAGAGACGTGGAAAACTGGATGCAGTTTAGGTATCTCTGGAAGCTTCAACTTATAAGCTACTAGTCCTACTTTTGCCAAAACTTCAAATGGACCATAAAATCGAGGTTGGAGCTTGTGGAAAGAATGTGAAGCCAAGGACATATACTGATAAATAACTAACCTCAAACAAACCCAATCTCCTACTTCAAAAGTTCTTTCTTTCCTTTTCTTATCATATTGGACTTTCATTCGACACTGAGCAACTTCCAAGTTTGATTTCAATAAAGATAACATCTTGATTCTTTCCTGCAAACACTGGTCCACAAATTCTACCTTGGTTGTACCAGGTTCATAAGGAGAGACAATTTGGAGTTGGTTGACCATACACTATCTCATATGGTGTAAGTTTTAGTGGCAGTATGATAACTTGTATTATAGCTCCATTCAGCCCATGGCAGCCATAAACCCCATATCTTAGGTTGCAAGCTAAAAAAACACTTAAGATAGGTTTCCAAACATCGATTCAAGACTTCAATTTGCCCATCTGTTTGTGGGTGATAACCAGAACTGTAGCATAAGGTGGATCCTTGTAATGCAAAGAACTCCTTCCAAAACTTGCTCAAAAATATAGGATCCCTATCACTAACAATGGAGTTTGGCATTCCATGTAGCTTGAAAATATTGTCAACAAAGAGTTGAGCAATCATAGAAGCTGTAAAAGGATGGGATAATGCCAAGAAATGTGCATACTTCGGATAGTCGATCCACAACCACCCAAATAACAGTTTTGCCCTTGTATGGAGGAAGTCCAACAATGAAATCCATTGATATATTAGTCCAAACCTGAGAAGGAATAGGTAAAGGCTGCAGATAACCAGAGGGAAAAAGTGTCTCATACTTGTGTTGCTGACAAATTGTGCAAGAAGCTACCATATCTTTAATGTCCTTTTTCATACCTTCCCAGTAGAAAGATTTGGAAATTCTTTTATAAATTTTCAAGAATCCCTCATGTCCAGCAGTTGGGGAAGCTTGATGCTCCTCAAATACTTTTGCTCTTCAAGAACTGAGTGGACTAAGAACAATTCAACCCTTTTACTTCAAAAACCCATTGTCAACCTGAAATATGAGATTTCCAATGGGTGCTAACTTAGATGAATAATCTAAGTATCTTTTTCAATGTTTCTCCTAGGATCAATCCAAGTTGAATAAGGATATGATATAGCTAAACACTCCACTGTACTACAATCCTGAATTAATGAGAGATCAGTCACTAATGGACTTCGAGACAAGGCATCAGCAGCTTGATTTTCACACCCTTGTTTGTAATGAATTTCATAATCGAATTCCATGAGCTTAGTTACCCATTTCTGTTGGAAAGAGGTATGAGCTCTTCCTTGTAAAAAATATTTCAAACTGTTATGATCAGTTTGAATTATGAAATGATTACCCACCAGATAAGAATGCCATTTTTGAATTGCATGAATGATAGCTAGCATCTCTCTTTCATAGGCTGAGCGAGCTTGATTCCTTGGACACAAAGCCTTACTTGTAAAAGTAATAGGCTTGCCACCTTGTTGCAATACTGCACCTATTCCTTGCCCAGAAGCATCATTTTCAATAATTAAATGTTTGCTAAAATCAGGTAAAGCCAAAACTTGTGGAGACAATATAGCCTCTTTAAGAGTATGAAATTCCCTTGTAGCTTCATCATTCCATTTAAAACTATCCTTCTTGGTTAAAGCAATCAATGGACCAATGATCTTGCCAAATTGAGGAATAAACTTTCTGTAATATCTAGTTAAACCCAAAAATCCTCTCAGAGCTATAATAGAATTGGGAATAGGCCACTTAGCAATGGACTCTAGTTTGGTAGGATCCGTAGCTGCACCTTCCTTGGACACAATGTGATAGATACTCCACCTTAGCTCTACCAAATGCACATTTGGATTTCTTGACAAATAAAATGTGACTTCGCAGAATTTCAAACACTAATCTCAAGTGATGCAAATGAGATTCCCAAGTGGAACTATACACCAATATATCATAAAAAAAAGACTAACATGAACTTTCTGACATAGGGTCTAAAGACTTCATTCATCAAACATTAGAATGTAGCGGGTGCATTAGTTAAACCAAATGACATTACCAAAAATTCATAGTGACCGTCATGTGTTCTAAAAGCTGTTTTCTCCACTTCATCAGGATGGATCCTTATCTGATGGTAAAAAGTTCATCAATAAGAGGAATTGAGAATTTATCCTTTATAGTGATCCGATTAAGATCGC
Source organism: Pyrus x bretschneideri (assembly GCF_019419815.1). Taxonomy (NCBI): domain Eukaryota; kingdom Viridiplantae; phylum Streptophyta; class Magnoliopsida; order Rosales; family Rosaceae; genus Pyrus; species Pyrus x bretschneideri. Next base: position 1,114,011 of record NW_025999679.1, read on the forward strand.
TATAGTCCATACACATCCTCCAAGTTCCCTCTTTCTTTCTTACTAAAATGACAGGAGATGAATAAGGGCTATTACTAACTTGTATAAAATCTGCTTGCAACAATTCTTGGACACATTTTTCAATTTCAGTTTTCTGCACAGGGCCATACCTATAAGGTTTACGATTTGGAGGTTTGCTGCCCTCCATTAAGGGAATTCTATGATCATGAATTCTACTTGGAGGTAAGGTGCTAGGGGTTGAAAACAATACCTCAAATTCCTCCAATGGTACATGCAATTCTTGTAGTTGAAGCTTAGTGAGATGCTGAGATTGTTGATCTCCCTTAGTGTTTTGATCCACTACAAGGTGTTCCACAATATGCAATTAGGAAATTTCAATATCCATATGGTAAAGAACTGCCCCAACTGTACTTTTTTGTAGTAGAAGTTTCTGCATTTGCAAGGCTGATATGTTTTCAATTTGAGTGAGAGAAGACCCTGGAGTAGTGATGCAAAATGTCCAAGACCTCTTTGAGAACTGCATATAGAGTTTATCAAAATCCCATTAAATTGGACCAAGTGTTCGAAGCCATTGAACTCCCAACACTACCTCACAGCCACCAAGAGGTATTGCATAAACATTTGTAGTGTAGCTTGAATCTTTACAATAGTTTGAGCCAACGTACCTTTTGTAGCCACTCTCCCACCATTTGCAATTTTTTGAAAGTGTGTCCAGTATCCAAGTGCCCTCTTAATCTTTTGACTAAGCCAATATAAAAAAAAAAAAATTGAGAACTGCCTGAATTGATGAGAATTGTAATTGGATAGTTTTTTTATGGAACCAGAAACTCTCTGTATTGATTGTAGGGGGCTCAAGAGTACCAAATAGAGCACATGCAGTAATTTCTGGTTCCTCATTCTCCATTTCTTCATTTCCTACTTCTGTTTCTGTAATTTCAGGATCTTGAACATCGATAAGTAGCAACTGCTTCTTCTCACATGACACGCCCAACCCTGTTATTCACCAAACACAAGGGTAGGCACATGTTGGCCGACACCCGAAGGTGACGAAGCCATATTAGGATGCATGAGAACTAAGAACAATTAACTGACATAAATAAAACTTGTAAATTTAATTATAATGAATATGGAATTGTAGAACGTGTTCAGAGCATACAACTAGTCCAAGACACTAAAAAGGAATAATATAAAATTGAATGAACAAAGAGATGGATCTTACACAGAGAGGACTCAAAGATGCCGATGTGGGAATGCCTTGATGCCGGGATTGAACGCATCGAATCTAAGTCCTGAGGGGGTGCAAAACAAAACATGAATGTTTCAAGTTGATATATAAGTAATACTAAAACAGTTAATCTTTAACGTACTAACCCCTAGGTTTAGAAAACTCATTGTATAATATGTAATAGGTTTTCCAAAAGCCCTAGCATGCCATAACACTTTTCATAAAACATATATTGTATATAATGTGTTTAGTACTAGTAGTACAGGGTATATATATATATATATATATACACACACACATATATATAAACAAATATCTTCATTCACCTGAAGGCATTACATCTTTCGATCGAAGCCAATTAATATAAATATCTTCTGGCTGAAGCCATCTACAAATGCTCGGCCGAAGCTAATATAAATATCTTCCGCCCATAGGCACCAACCAAATGCTCGGCTGAAGCCACCAACCTACGTCCGGCTGAAGCCAAAATAAATATCTTTCGGCCGAAGCCACCAACCTACGCCCGGCCGAAGCCAATATAAATGTATCATTCGCCCGTAGGTAGTATCATTCGCTCGTAGGCAGTATCAAGTGCTCATAGGCAAGACCATTCGCCCGTAGGTAGTAACATACGACCATAGGCAGGACATTCGCCCGTAGGTAGATCATTTGAATACCCACTAAGTAAATAAAAACATTAACATAATATTTCTAATATATATCTAAATCGGAGTTCAATAGCTAAAACATCATATCGTAAAACCACGTTCACAAGTATGTATATAGTCATCAATCATATATACCACAAGGAACGTAAAGTTGATAAAACATGATAATTCATAAAGCATGAAACCAATTTACTCATAAACGTTTCATAAAACGTAATCAATAAATCATGCTTTTCATGTATTCATTTCTAATAATAAAATCATGAATTTTAGAAAGGGCCCACTCACCTTACTCTGTTGGCAACGAGCCATGCAAACAAGGGTGGATGGAAACGCCACAAACAATTGCACCTAAGCACATAAAGGTACCAATTAATAAAACTATACTAAAACGGTTGAATTTTAGGAAAAGGATGTCATAAATAGATTCAGGACATTGAAAAACATAAGTGGGGACCTTGGGTACCCCCATGAGCCATCACACGCGCCCTCATGTGCCGCCACATACCATTTTGGGTCACCAAAAAGTTCGCCAGAAAAGTCGCTGGCACTGTGGCTGACGATGGTGGAACACAGTACCTCCAATGGAGGCATATGTGCTCCACGCGCCAGCCAAGATAGAAGCCCACGCGCGCCTACGTGCAAGCCCATGCACCACCCACGTGCTGGCTAGGGCTCTGGGATCCGACTGGGTCTGGGCTGGATCCGGGTTGGGTTTGGTTCCATTTGGATTGGGCTTGGGTTCTCTGAGTTGGACCTCAAGATTGGGCCTGGGGTACTTAGGTCTGGGCTGAGAGTATTCGGCTGGGTTCCATGGCCCAAAGGTCGGGGTTTTGGGTTTCTGGGTTATTAGAACTGGGCTTGGGTTCAATGGCTTGGGCCTAGCCTAATGGGCCAGGTTCCATAGCCCAACAAGTTGGGCCATCTTAGGTATGTGGATCGGGTTTTGCCTAATTCCAGGCAGGGTTGGCTGATCTTGTCGGAGAAGAAGGCCGGGGCATTCCTAGCTCCAATCAACTCCAAAATTTGACCAACACAAGTTATGCAATACATGGATTTAAAGCTATGGAGGAGGGGAAGAGGACTATATCAAAATTTGGTCCAGCTGTGGCCGGAAAATGGCATGGAAGGCGACGATTCTCTCCGAAATTCGGGAAGGTTTTCTCCGAGTAGTTTTTTGCATCTAGCAAGTGAAGACAATGTAAAACTTACCTCCATTTAACCCTAAAACTCAAACCACATGTTACAAAGGGCCTACATATGTCGAGGATGAAAGAAACTCGCCGGAGTTCAACGAGAAAGCGAAGGAACAGTGGTCTCCGTCATTGCGGTGTACTACATGACAATCCTGGGTTCGAGATCTTGCTTGGAAAATCCCAGGGTCGTAGTGGTTTGTGGTGTCACCGCTATTGTGGTCGTTTTAGGGTGTCTGTGGCTCAAAGAGGAGAGGTAAGTGAAGAGAGGGACTTGCGAGAGAGAGAGATGAGAGAGAGGTCCTAGAAAGAGCTGTGAGGTTTTCCAAAGAAGGATAAGGGGAAAAGGAGAAGAGAAGAGAGAATGGGTCGGGGAACCAAAAAGGAAAGTGGACCCCATCAAGCACACCGAACAAGATCCAAAAACAACCCAATTCAAAATATCTTAAACCCAGAAGTGAAAATTACAAAAATACCCTTCCGTTTCGTAAATTCCGGGATGGGTTGTCATATCACAAGTGACCCTTCACATACGTTTCCTTGCAATGAAAGCACAAACCATTTTTTTAGATCTACTTCCTCAGGAGTTAATCTTCGAACATTGTTAAACTTGGGACGTGTATCAGCCATTGCTCTTGAATCGAGGGTGATTTGTGCCAAGATTTTACCGTCAAATCGGATAGTTTGGCATCAATTTGTTGAGCAAATGTAGAAGCCTCAAACACATCTTTTGGCTTGAAAAGTTTCACATCATGTCTTAATTCTGCTTTTAACAGCGCCCCCCCCCCCCCCCCCCCCAAAATGAAATAAGATTTGAGAAGATGATGACTTATATCTCTCGTGTGATTGGATAACCGATGAAAATCCAAGATATAATCTCGAAGAGTTCCAGTCTGTTTCAGCTTAAACAAATTCTTTACAGAATCTTCGAACTCAGAGGGTTCGAATTCTTGACAAAGAATCTTCGTGAATTCTTATCAAGTTGGGTAATTTGAAGGGCACTGTGCCCATTGGAACCATTTGAGAGCTTCTCTCTCCATGTGGAAAGACGCAATTTTAACCTTCTTAGAGTCTTCTATATTAAAGAACTGGAAGTAATGCTCGGCTTTATAAACCCATCCCAAAGGATCATCACCTTCCATGAACCTTGGAAAATCCATCTTTAAGAATGACGCTCGACCTTGGTGATTAGAAATTTAACCAAAATCTTGACGACCATTATTGGGGCCAAAATTAGGTGTGCTCCATCCTGCAGGTTCCGGTTCATCGGTGTAGCTTCAGAAGACTCACCACAAGAACCATCGCTACCTTTAGCTGCCAATGACTACAGTTGCAACAGAATCATGTCTTGACTATTCTTGAGCTCAGTTTTGAGGTCGGCAATCATGATTTCTAAATTAGAAAATTGGGATTCCATTGTTTTTCAGGAAGCTTGGCGAGTCATACAATGTCGAAGGATTAAGAGGAATCGTGAACTGGCTGATACCAATATTAGAACCCTTGCTCTACTTCTTCACAATGGTATAGTAATTTCTCATATTAACCAATCCACAATTACAACATAACCACCTAATTATTACATCAGTTTCCTTATATAGTAACTTCCTTAGCTTACTCACTAAGCTACCTTCCAACAACTACTAACAAACTAACCATATCAGCTAATAATCTGCCATCTTGACCGTCCATTTGGCATATAGCAATGATGCCACTTGGCATCCTAACAGCTAGAATATGAGCCCCTTGTAGGGTTTTTTAGCCTGTTATGTCATGTTTAGATGTAAATTAATTGAAAGGAATAATTATTTGTCGTGGCAGGATTGATGCTCATATTTTTGTTGGCTTTGGTATGGTTGTTAGTATACTTCATATAAATGACTTAATTTTTATTGTGTAAAAGTTAAATATTTTATATTTTAAATGCATGTTCGTTGTGTTCACTAAGACTTTTCCTTCATCAACTTTGGTATATGATTTCAAAGACCTTAGCAGAGGAAGCTGCTTGGAAGTTTGCAATAGTTACAATAAATCCAGGATTGGTGATTGATCCTTTCTCACAGCCAACTCTGAACACAAGCATGGAGCCTGTTCTGAAACTCGTAAATGGAACTCATGAGCAAGTATCTATAAAATTTCATTACTCATTAATATATTGCATGATTTTGTCAAGTAGTCATTCTTACAGGAGAACCTAGTTTGAGGGGCAGGATCCATCATGATTAAAAGCTTAGGATTTGGACGGTGGATGATTGTTAAGCTTTAGATGGAGAGCCCAAAGCTGTTCGACCAAAACGAAGATGGAAAATCCAGACTACAGAAGGGATAAGGATTTTTAAAATCATCGGTGCAACAGTGAGCAGCAACTAGAGCATTGTGGGTTGATCAATTTACGAAAAATCCATGAATTGAGCAGCAACTACGGCACTTGTTTGGCGTGGCCGTGCATCGTAGTAGGCCAGGATTGATGAAAAGAATTGAAACCCAAATACTCATCTTCTGAACTCTAAAAAATTGAAATCAAACGAACAAAAAAAATTCATAAATCGAGTTATAACTTAGTTGGAAGATTTTCCATCAATTAAAAAACTTGTTTATCTCTATAAGAACTATTAGGGTTTTAGCGAATGAATATAGGATAAATAAGGAGTGATGGTAGGTTTAATTATAGTGTGTGAGTTTATTGATAAATTTGAGTTTCATTATTAATTTTATTTTGTAATTAATAGTGATTATGCAATAGGATAAAAAAAACAATTAACATTTAAAATTTAAGTTAGGTGTAGAAAGAGGTTACATGTGTAACATCCCACATCGTCCAGGGGAGTGATCCTTATATGTATATTCTCATCTCTACCTAGCACGAGGCCTTTTGGGAGCTCACTGGTTTCGGGTTCCGTTGGAACTCCGAAGTTAAATGAGTAGCGCGCGAGAGCACTCCCATGATGGGTGACCCACTGGGAAGTTCTTATGTGAGTTCCCAGAAACAAAACCGTGAGGGTGTGTGCCCAAAACAGATAATATCGTGCTAAAATAGAGTCGGGCCCGGGAAATGGTCCCGCCCGGACCGGGATGTGATAACATGAGTTTAAATAAAATTTCCCAAATCTACTTAAATTGGACCATGTTGTGAAAAAAGGAAAATTTGGATAACTAGCCATATTTTGTACCATGAAATGATTTTTAGCTTCCTTTTTCAATTTTTACAAATTTAACCAGAAATTGAGGTAAAAACCCTAAATTGCCCCGTGCCTTCTCCCTTATCTCTTCCTCATCTCTCTTCGACTCTCCCCAGTCCACCACAACCCCACCTTCCTCACCCCTCTCCTCTCCCAAATGCACCACCACCATCGTCGCACCCACTACGATCAACGCCATCACCGTATCTTGCTCTGTTATTCAATTTGAAAATCATTCAAGCGTAATTTTCATTTCAATTACTCCCTATGCATATGTGGGTGTGGTCGTGTGAGCATGGGCATGTTCCGTTTATTACACTTGCATTTTAATGATAGAATGTTGAGTTCAGTTTTGATGGTGGCATCATCGACGTAGTGGTGTGGCGATGGTGGTGGTGGTGCATTTGAGAGAAAGAGAGGGTGGGATGGGGTGAGGTAGGGCTATGTTGCACTGGTGGGAGTCAAAGTGGGGGAAGAGAGAGAGGGGGGGGGGGGAGGAATTTAGAACTTTTGCATGGACTTTGGTTAAAATTGTTACAAATGCAAAAAGTAGGCTAAAAATCATTTCGTGGTACAAAATATGCCTAATTATCAAAATTTCCCAAAAAGAAACCACAATAGTAAGGTGAAACTATTCTAGTATCATCTAATCAATTAAGTCTAACTAGTCTAATCCAAGACTAATATCAACAGCATGAAAGTTAATCAAGAAATACTTTTGAAAGAATTCACTCACAAAAAATTTGAGCGTGTCTCCTCGACAAGCGCCTTGCCTTTGTCTAGTTTAGTTGTGCTTGCGCTTGTAAAACACATTTAGTACTTTTCTAAGTAACTTAAGGTTTTTTAAATCAAATTCACAAAACGAGTTCAAATTAGCAAAAACGGAGTGCACCACGGTCTAGATGTCGAATAACCTAAGGGTAGGTCTTAGGTCCCCACGCATGCCGTCGTACAGACGGTCATGCATCGCCACGTGCCCTCTGGTCACTGGTGGATGTGTCGTTATTGTCACTGCCATGGCCGGCAGATAAGCTGCCGGCGACTGTGCCATTCTATATAATCACCGCTGCAGGTTGTCATGCATCGGGGGCCCGTGTGTGATTTGAGGGGCGCGAGGCTTGTGCGTGTGTGATCTGAGGGGCACCGGGCATGTGTGTGTGATATGAGGGTTAACGGTATCCGTCGTTGGTGCATTGGTGCACTCGTTAGGGATGGCCGATGTCTTCTAGTAGAATTGTCTCCTGACATTTTCATCTTCTTTTTGCATTAATGCACTCGTTGCATGTACAAACTCAATTTGGCTCTCATTTGCTTTGTGGGGGTTGTCAAGTAAAGTGTTGTTTCTAATGTATTCATAGATATCCTGAGACAAAATTAACAACACTGAGAACAAGAAATTGAGGATATAAAAAGTGAAATTAAGCCTGGGAATATTAAACCTAATACTTCCCTTAATAGATTCTGAGATGATCTTGATGAGCAGAAGCGCAACATTGGGATTGCAAACGAAAAGATTATGTTGGATGTTCGGGCATATGATCTGGTACATTAAGTGGCATCTTGCCCTATACATATGGTTACTGCTATTTGAGTGAATATTTAATGCTGGGCTTAGTAAGAGTGGAGGCCCAAGAACACAAAATGTAAAGGGAGAATTAGGCTCGGACAAGTCGATAGCCCAGGAGGAATTAAAAATCATTTCTTAACAAGGAATAGGCAATAAGCCTATGCAAGAAGTGACACTTAGAAGGGCAGCTCACCCCAGCAAAAAATACTTTTCGAAGGCATGGATAGGTAAATAAGTGGTGACTCATCATGTTTCGGAGGCCATCATCGAAAGGCAAGGTTTGGACAGTTGGGCCAAAAAGTCTATGAAAACAGCAAGGGACACTAGAGACAAGGACACTCAACCAATCAATCAAAAGACATTCCACTTTGCTCTCAGACAAGCAAAACTAGAAAGCTTTAGTTTGTCCAGACTTTGTTCTCTTAGCCATAGATTCACCATAGAAAGCCATCTTTAGTTAAGATGTAGAAGCTTTGCTATTTTTCCCCAACGTTGTAGCATTGAATCCCTTTAGTAAAATCTGTTTCACCTTTCATTCTCCAAAGATTACAACCCTTGTAAAACACAAAGAGAAGTGGCTGTAAGAGGATGAACCTTGCCTAACAACGTTATAATCTTGCCCGAGTCTCTTTTGTTTATATTTATGTAAAGTAGCTCTGTTCTTTAAGGCATCTTTCTTTGTGTTTTAAACCATTTTCAACTGCTTTTCGTTCAAATTTTTATTTTGATGATTAATCGGGCTAAACTAATTAACCTTGCTTCTTTAATGTTTATTGTAATCAAAGAAGAAGTTGGAAGGGCCCTGAACTCCTTTTATCTGGACATATAATATTATGAGTAAAAGTCCTTGTTTACAAGGTAAGAAAAAGGAACCTTATACAGACTTAACCCATCTGTAACAATCCAGTAAGATCAAGAAGTCTAAATGACTTATGGTGCAAGTAATCAACCCAGTTAATAACCAAAAAGAACAATCTGTTATACGAAGATAACAGTGGCATGCTTAGATCCATATTAGTTTTGATTGTGAGCCTCAACGCCTAATAAAGGCCCCACAAAGGCACCATTCAAACTAATAGCAAACTCATATTGCAGCACACTAAGCAGCAAAACCTTGCCTGACAGGCAAGATCCTGGGGAGTTGTGTGAGGGATAGACCTAGCTCAAATGTAGTTTTGGCATGCCTAGTGGGACCCATTTTTTGATATTGTATGCCAAGACCAAGGAAGGATCGAACGTTCAGGTGGAAAGTGGAATTTGGGCAACCTCTTTGCCCAACAAAAGTAGGCATGATAGATCACCCAGAAGACTTTCCTTCACTACACGACCCCACAATCCTAGAGAGCCTGACCTTTTCGAAGAAGTCAAGTGGAAAGGTCACCAATGAAGATTTGCAAGCCACCATGGTACAAGTACTGAGGAGTATGGAGAAGATATTTCTGGAGACCAAATGAGAGGTTAGTAGGCAGTGTTCCTTAATAGAAACTCTACAAAGAAAGTTGGAGTTAGAGTACTCCACACCGAAGGATGGTTACACTAGGGAAAGAATCATAAAGGCAAGCCCAGAAAAGGAACTAGCAATTCATTTGTTCCCTTACTTGATGAAAATAAGAACAAAGGGAAAAGGAAAGAAGAGGCTGGAACCAGCCGGTGAGAAAAAGAAGAGTTTCAAGAGACAGGCTTGCCCGATCCTTTGTCTCCGCTACTAGATGTTAGAATACAAGTCGGGCAGGAAAGGATAAAGGTTGGTACGTCTAACTCAATAGGAGAAACAAGTAGAAATGGCTTATCCACAGCTGGGGGCAAGCATCGTCCTTATAGGCCACCACCATTGGCTAATAAGGGAGGAAGAGAAGCTAGATGGAGACAGCCAGACCCACAGAGAGAAGCTTTCTCAGACATTGATCATAGCTCGAAGTGGGGGATTTCCTATCCCCCACACAATAATATAGCTAACCAACAACTCAGGAATGAATTGGCAGAATTGAGAAGGATGGTGGTACAAAATGCTCAACCGCAAGCCTGCCCGATGTTTAGGATAGGAAATAATTTTCCTATCTTGAGTACATTGATGAGCAAAATAATTTTCCTCTCAATTTCAAGATGCCCGCGTTTCCAACTTTTAGTGGGTAAGATTGCAATGTGCCTTCCAGAGATCACATCTTCAAGTTTTCAAATTACTGTGTGGCGTTTGAGGACAACCCTAACTACAAACTAAGACTTTTTGGAAACTCACTAGTAGGCTTGGTTTCTCAATGGTACTCTCTGTTACCCCCTAATTCCATTGCCAACTGAAGGCAGATGAAGATAAGCTTTCATGAGCAGTTCTGTAGGGTGGAACCTGAAATGACCATTATTGATTTGGTAAAAGTGAAGTAATATGAACATGAGTCTACGAAGGATTTTATGATGAGGTTCAGCAAGACCAGGATGAAATGCCATTTCCTAATCAACCATGCTTAACTCATAGCCATCGCCCAGAAGGCTCTGAGACAACCTATGAGGAAGAAGTTCTATGAAGTACTATTTAACGAGCTTTAAGAGCTCGTGATTGTGGCCACTAAGTATGAGAAGCTATTGGCAAAGAGTAGCAAGTGAAACACTCATCCAAAGTGCCCTCATTTTATAAAAGCAAGGCACCAATACATCAGCAGGAGTTTGAAGGCCTAGAGGCGGGAGAAAATGATAAGGCTTGAGAGAATGGATAGAGTTGTGTGTTGCAGAGATGACCACTCTTTTGAAGCCTTTGATGGTGAAGGGATTGATTCAACCTATCAATGACAAAAAGATTGTTATGAACGATGAAGGCTTTGTACCCATGAAGCTTCCAAAGTATCAGTCATATTCTTTTGACTTAACCAAGGCCTTAGATATCTACGAGGAACTAGTGAGGGCTCGAGTTATCTTGCCCGACAACACCAAGAAGATGCCCAAACCTAAAGAATTTAGAGAGAAGAAGTATTGCAAACTCCACTATACCTTCAACCACTTCATTTCGAAATTTTGTGCAATTCAGAGATTGGATCCAAGACCTTATAGTCAAGGGAAAATTATTGTTGGAGAAACCCCAGGCCAACATGATGATTAACACATATCCATTCCATGAAGCTCCAATCAACATGATAAATCTTAATTGGGTTGAAAGAGGTAAAGGAAAAGTTACCTTGGATGAAAGAGGAGAAAGAAGGCCAGTATTGTGTAGTAGATGTCAGTGTGAGTATGAGCTTGAGGTACCAACATCAGGTGCCATCATCGATCTAGAGTTGGTCAGAAAGGAGAGAGATAGAAAAGTAGGACACCCACAAAAGTATTCTTCGAGCTATGGAAGCAAACAAGGAGACTACTAAGAATGTCTTCCAGATGTTGGGAAGAGATTCAGAGCTTAAGGGTCTATTTGAAATGTTAGAAATTTTGAAGCTTTTGAAGAAGTAGAAGATAAAGAGGTGATGTTGCCATGCTGGGTGGATGTTAAGGTTCCCCAACTAACCAACTACTGCAGCATGAGACAAGGAAGTCTTGAAAGAACCATGAGCTCGATACCACCAGTTACAAAGGTAAATTCAGCCAGATTGGGTCGAAAGTGGGACGTAGTGGGCAGAGATGGAAAACTTGTCCAAGAAATGTGGGCATCCATGATAAGAAGGGTTCAGAGGAAACACAAAGCTCATATAAATTCACTAAAAATGCCTGTTGTTTTAGAAGCTTTTGAAAATGTTAAGTTAGAGAAGTTTACCCAAGGAGGAGAGAGATAACTTAGTTGGAGGAATAAGAAAGAAGTAGAGAGGGCTAATAACAAAGCTAAAGATGTAGGGAATCATGTTCCTCAAAACCCTCATCCAGAGAAGTACAAAATATTAAAAAGAGCCCAAGAAAGCATGGTGATGGTACTTACACCAGGTTGGAATCCAGAGCCCATTCACAAGAGGATATTCCTTTTGGAACTCTAAGGCAACTGCATGATTTTAATGCCATAGGAGATGAGGAAGTGCCCGAGTTGATGTTAACCAAAAATGCTCAAGTATGGATGGACAAGTTTCTGTGCTAGATTGGGGAGAAGAATGAAGGAACATTTAGACCTAGCAACTTTCACTTGAACATGACCTATGTAGTGTCAGCCATGTTCTGTGCAGAACTAAATCAACCAGCAGTAATGAAGGATGATTATGTGGCACAAGAGCTAATAATGGCATTTGTAAACATGGAAGAAGTTAGTAAGAAGGAATCAAGCTTGGCAGACTTACCCAACCCCACACAAAAAAAGCTCGAAAGGGTTTATTATGACAACATGGTGCTCAAAAAGCCAAGTCTGACCTTAGAAAACCATCTAAAGCCCATATATGTGACAGCTTATTTGGAAGGAGTTCCCTTCAAAAAGTGTTGATAGATAGAGGGGCAGCAGTTAATGTGCTACCATTTAAATAGATAAAGAGACCTTGCAAAGGTGAAGAAGACCTTATACCTACTGATCTCACAGTGTCTTTTTCTAAAGCCATCACCAAAACTCATGAGATACTGCATTAGAGGTAGACTTAGGATCCAAGAAGATTATGTTGACATTTTTTGTGGTAGATATCAGCTCTACCTATGGGCATTGCTGGGAAAGGATTGGATACACTAGGGTCTATCTGTACCATTTACTTTGCATTAACAAGTTGCTATCTATCATGAACCCACCACTGTAGAATAAGGATTTTGGGAGATAGTGGAGCCCGAGTCACGGCTATTTCTCCTCACAACTAATGTTGCTAAGGCTAAGTTCTACAATCACAATGTTGGGATCCTAGAATGTCTAGGTGTTGATCAGAACGGCCGCCATCCCAAAGTGTCAGCTCAAAAGCTCTTAGAACAAGGACTTTCTCTCACCTAGGAGGAATGGAACATGCCTCATATTGTTCCTACCTGCCAACACCATTGATGACAGACCAAAAAAGAAAGGACCAAGTAATAGCAGTCAGGTCCTTAATCAAGAGAATGTTGGACAATGGGAGAGAATGAAGAAAGATTCAAGGAGAACTCAACCAAAGAAATGGCAAAGTGGGGAGAAGGAACTTGAGGCACCAAAGATGACCAAGGGAGGGAAATTTTGGAAGAAGAAGTGAAGGCAGCCATTCATATGGCAGAATGTATATATGACTTGGATTGGCCAGAGGAAGAGCCCGATGCTCCAAAGTCAGTAGAATTTTTGTCTACAGAGCTCGATAAACTAGCACCCGAAGTTCAAGACCCTTTAGAAACCATTAATTTTGGAACTGAGGAGGATCCGAGGCCAATACAACTCAGTGACCTGCTGGAAGCAAGAGATAGGGCAAAGGTAGTTGATCTTTTGTACGAATTCAAAGATTGTTTTGCATGGCATTACATAAAAATACCTGGATTGGACTCTAATTTAGTGGAGCATAGAATGCCCATTAAAGAGGGGTACTGACCTGTAAAACAAGCACCGAGGAGGATGTCGAAAGAAATAGAAGAAAAAGTCAAAGAGAAAATTGAGAGGCTAGTAAAGTCAAGGTTTATTAGGCCTACAAAATATGTAGAGTGGTTGGCCAATATTGTACCTATACTGAAAGCTCTAACTAATGCTATTTGATGTTTTGTCGATTATAGAAATATTAACGAAGTAACTCGCAAGGACGAATACATTATGCCTATAGCTGACTTATCCATCAATGCAGTTGCAAAACACAAAGTATTATCTTTCATGAATGGAAATGCTGGATATAATCAGATAAAAATGGCTAAAGAAGACATATATAAGACATCATTTAGGTGCCCATGGCATGTAGAAGCTTATGAATACATAGTCATGCTCTTCGGGCTGAAAAATGCTGGTGCTACTTACTAAAGGGCAATGAACGCTATTTTTCATGATTTGATCGGGCATAACATGGAGGTATACATTGATGACATGATGGTAAAATCTAGATCTGAAGATCAGCACCTGGAAGACCTCAGACAATCCTTGTTGAGAATGAGAACCCACAAGTTGAAGATGAATCCTAGAAAGTGTGCTTTAAGGTTAGGTTGGGTAACTTTATGGGGTTCCTGGTCCACAAAAAGGTGTGGAAGGGGACAAGAACAAGGCTAGGTTAGCAGTGAGAGAAGGCGGGCATAACATTTTCTTGGCAAATGGAATGAAGCTCGTGAAGGAAGTCTCATAGCTCCTGAATGTGGTGGGGTTGTACTCTAAGCTAGTAATGATTGAGAGGCTTTTAAACCTTCAACAACAGGATAAGAGGGGGATGACCAATAATGTGTAATGTCTACACACCTGCCTGATGGCCTCAGACCAAAGACTTGAGCCATATCTAGAATGGTGGAAGTCATAGGACCCACTTTGAAATCGAAAGTGTTGGTCCCTATGTTCCAGAAGAGAAGAGTTATCGAGATAAGCTCATGCTTAATGGGGATGGTGATCTTAGATATCATGATAAGCTCATAGAAGCCATTTTCCATCCATTTCTGCTTCCAGATGGGCTTTACTTCAGCCACCCACTTGGACCACGCTTTATCCTTCATTAAGGGGAAACTCCTATTGAAATTGGACCACTTTAGGGCAGAAATTCCAGCCTCGACCGTATAAGGATTAGGAGCGAACCAGTTGATAGCAGACATGTTGTTTTCCACTGCAACATGAACTCGGGTAGTCTAGGCAGGCCCCAGGGAATGTACTCCTTCTTCCTTGAAGAAAATAGATAGATTAAGGCCAACGCGAGGGCGATGAAGGCCATTGAATCGACGACGCGGAGTGACAATTTCTTCTCTAGACTCCCATGCAAGGCGCGATTTGTGGGCCATTATGGAATTAGAGAGAAAAAAGTGAAAGAGTGGATGGAAATTAAGGAAAGAAAGGGCTAAAAATTCGAGAGATTTGAATCCTCAGAAAGACAAGTTTGTTAAACAAGATGGCCAAAAAGTGAAACGGAAGTTATTTAACGGGCAACTAGTTAACTTTGGAAATCGTGGGTTAGTGCAAAGGTTTGTTTAAAATGGCTAATTAAGTGGCACTAAGACCCAGTTTCGTCATGCAATTTATTTTAATCATTATCAATTTCTTGATTAGTAGACTTGACAATGATTAAAGGGGGTACTGTTTGAGTGGATATTTAATGTTGGGCTTAGTGACAATGGATGCCCAAGAACACAAAAAGCAAAGGGAGAATTAGGCTCAGACAAGTCGACAGCCTAGGAGAAATTAAAAAACATTTCTTAATAAGGAATAGGCAATAAGCCTATGCAAGAAGTGACACTCAGAAGTGCAGCTCACCCATAGCAAAAAGTACTTTTCGAGGGCATGGATAGGTAAATAAGTGGTGGCTCACCATGTTCCGGAGGCCAACACCAAAAGGCAAGGCTTGGACAGTTGGGCCAAAAAGTCTATAAAAGTAGTAAGGGACACTAGAGACAAAGACACTCAAACAATCAATCAAAAGACATCCCACTTTACTCTCAAACAAGCAAGAAACCAGAAAGCTTTAGTTTGATCAGACTCTATTCTCTTAGCCATAGATTTACCATAGAAAGACATCTTTTGTCAAGATTTAGAAGCTCTGCTACTTTTCCCCAACATTGTAGTATCAAATCCCTTTAGTAAAAGCCATTTTACCTTTCGTTCTCCAAAGATTACAACCGTCATAAAACACAAAGAAAAGTGGTTGCAAGAGGATGGACCTTGCTTGAGAAGGTTATAGTCTTGCCCGAGTCTCTTTTGTTTGTACTTACGCAAAGTAGATTTGTTGTTTAATGCATCTTTCTTTGTGTTTTAAATCATTTTCAATTGCTTTTCATTCAAAGTTTTATTTTGATGATTAATCAGGCTAAACTAATTAACCTTGCTTCTTTAATGTTAACTGTAATCAAAGAAATAGTTGGAAGGGCCTTGAACTCCCTTTATCTGGACATATAATATTATGAGTAAAAGTCCTTGTTTACAAGGCAAGAAAAAGAACCTTATACAGACTTAACCCATCTGTAACAATCTAGTAAGATCAAGAAGTCTAAATAACTTGTGGCGCAAGTAATCAACCCAGTTAATAACCAAAAAGAACAATTTGTTATACGAAGGTAACAGTGGCATGCTCAGATCCATATTAGTTTTGATTGTGAGCCTCAAGGCCTAATAAAATCCCCACAAAGGCACCATTCAAACTAATAGCAAACTCATATTCCAGCACACCAAGTAGCAAACCCTTGCCCGATAGGCAAGACCCCGAGGTGCTATGTGAGGGACAAATCAAGCCCAAACAACTGCATCTGTTGGTTGTTTCTCCAGGTTTTAGAGTTTTTGTGACCTCTGAATATTTCTTTGAAATTCTGTAATAATGTTCAGGTGGATACACACATTCAACAACTTTATCAGTGCTTGAAAACTTTTGAGGAAGAGCTGCGTCGAACTCTACTTTTACTCCATTTCCATCTTGTCAAGTCTTTGAATTTTACGCAGTTTATATTTCACGGTTCAAGTCTTTCATTTTTACAGTTAAGATTACCTGTGAGGACATAATTACTTCTTCCTTGAGTTATGTATTTTACCAAATTTGGGTATGTATTTTACTAAATTTCGTAAAGTGGTATATGGCAGAAAGAGAGGGTGCTGCTGCGAGCGCATTGCCCGCTCCAAGTCCCGATAGTGGTGCAAAGTCTGGACGGAGTATTGAAGCTGGTAGAAGAGGGTGTAAGAAGTATCTACCTATTCTTAAAGTTTCATTTGTTATATTTGTTGAGTTGATTTTTCTAGTTTCATGTTTCTACCTTTTTGCTATTAACTACGGGGTTTTGAAACTACATTCTTACCTTCATGGTTTGAGAATATTTACTGACGTGCGTTTCAGCATATTTGGTTGGCATGAGATGCAAAGTATATATATCTCAAATTGTGTTCTTTGGGACCTCGTGGTGCTTTTTTTTTCTCTCCAGAACAAAACTGGTAACGGCCGCTGAGGCAGCAGTAACTGCATCTATAAATCCTACTGCTATGGATTGAGGCATACCTTTGGATCCAAATGAACCTATGTAACCAAGTTAGCTATGGGAAGATGGTTGCATCTGAGAACTGAGAACCCCAATGTACACGATTTTCCCCTTTTCTATATTTTCTCTTGTTTAAAATTATTTTCAACTTTATAATCTAATTTTATTATTTTCCTCCAACACTGCAAGATAGAATGGTTCCATTTTGGCTGTGTTGGTCTGAAAGCAGAATGTAGGAATAAGGAACATAAAATGTTTTGGCCAAAAGATTTTCTAGATCTCAAAACATACGTGATGATATCCTCATAAGAAATCATTTACATCATGAAACATTGATAAATAACAAAATGAGTCATCTTTATTTATCAACTTAATTTATTTCTCAATGTGGACATGTAAACCGCAAGTCCCACCTCTTATGCGCCTCGATGAATAGATACAAGCCATCCTGTTTCACATGCCTAGCGCACCAGTTTCTAGCACATCTGGTGGCATCTCTTTTAGCATCAAAGATGTTGAAATACCTCTTCACGATACCCCAACTCATATCACAAGATAAAACAGCAGTAGTGTTAATGTTGACTGTCCAGCTGAAGTCATTCAAAAATGGGATCGAATGAGTGCTTGGATCTATGCCTGCAGCTTGACAATGAACATGCAGGTTGGTGTTTTGAGCTATGTCGTTTAAAACGGTCACCCGATAATCAGCCATTGAGCTGCAGATGGATAATAAGTGCAGAAAAAGGAAAATGACTGCTACGGTGATTCATGTTGGTATGTTTCAGAACCTTGATGGAGATGCTTAATCAGATGGTTATTGATATGTTTTCATGCTTTAGTTTCCTGTAAATAGAAAAGCTGGGTGTGATAAACCAATTAAGATGGTAACTGTTTTGTGTTGGGCTTCCCTCATTAAGTGGAGGTATTTGGACTTCCAAGGCTTCGTTCATGCATTGACATAGGTTGATTAGAGTTTATTCATGCATTTTGACCAAAAAAAAAAAAAAAGAAAAAAAAAAAAAGGAGTTTATTCATGCATTATGATTATTTCCAGGGTATGGTTTAATGCTTGTAGGTATTGAATTGGCTGGTGTTTTCATGCATGGTATTTTTTTTATGTAATGGTACACGGTAATGGTGGTCTAATTATCATTATCTTACCAGTACTACATTATGGTTTAGTGGTAATTTTCTTAATGGTGGTTTAATTATCATTATCTTACCAGTACTACGCTTATGGTATAGTGGTAATTTTTTTCACTTGCATATGAGAGATTTCAAATTAAACTTACATGGATGATGAGAATGTATTATTTTGTTGAATTTTATAAGGATTGTTTTTTTTGGTGGCTCTTCATCATCAGTCCATTTGTTTAACCGTACAATAAATGAGAAGGTTATGGTCCAATTGCCACTGTTTACCAAATTATGCGATGTCATGTTTTAAACTTCCGGTGAGCCTATGTAAGGAACTAGAGTCTGCTATTGCAAAGTTTTGGTGGCGGGGAAGTAAGGACAAAAATGGCATGCATTGGATCTCTTGGGAGAATATGAAAAGAAGAAAGAAGATGGGAGGGCTTGGGTTTAGGGACTTATTGTCTTTTAACCTAGCTTATTTAGTGAAGATTGGGTGGCGACTATTGCATAATCCTAGTATGTTGTTAGGACAAATTCTTAAAGCAAAATATTTCCCGGATCGGTCATTTATAGAGGTTAAGCTGGGTAGAAGTTCTTTGTGGGGGTGGAAGGGCATCATTCAGGGGCGGAGGAAGCTGGAC
This sequence comes from Pyrus x bretschneideri, assembly GCF_019419815.1. Lineage (NCBI taxonomy): Eukaryota > Viridiplantae > Streptophyta > Magnoliopsida > Rosales > Rosaceae > Pyrus > Pyrus x bretschneideri. The sequence continues at coordinate 1,132,585 of NW_025999679.1, forward strand.
AAAGGTAAGAGATGGTGGGTTGGTGATGGTAGGTGTATTTGAGTTAGTCATGACCCTTGGCTTCTACCACACTTATAGGGTTCGATCGAAACATAATGAGATGCTGGTGATGGTAAGGGAGTTGATTGATTCAAAGGTAGGGGCTTGGAAGGTAGACTTGATTCACTAGTGTTTTGAGGAGGAGGAAGGCAATCTTATTCTTGGTTTACCAAAAAGTTTAGCAGGGTGTAAGGATAGAGTCATATGGCACTATTTTAGAAACTAGGATTATATCGTTTGTACGGGGTATGGAGTTGCAGGAAAATGGGGAACTTGGTAGGAAAGGGACCGGGGGGGGGGGGGGGTAGTAGTCAACGGGACATGGTTGACCGTTGTTGGCAAGATGTTAGAGGTTGGTAGTGCCAAATAAAATGAAGTTTTTTATATGGTGCTGTTGCAACAAATCCTTAGTAGTGCGGGGTTAATCTTCTTCGACGACGAATGCAAGTGGACAATTCATGTGTTATGTGTTGCAGCTAGACATGAAGTCTATCATGGGGCAGGATTTTTGTGAATCTTGGCAGGGGTTATGTGCTTGATTACGCGACGAAGATAAACAAAAGGAGCTTTTGCAGGAGTGTGTTTTTATTATGTGAAGAATTTGGAAGAGTCGAAATGAGATGGTGTTTAAAAGAGTGTTGACTAATCCCATGGAGGGGTTAATTTGGTGAGGCATCAACTTATTGAATTCAGAGCATACCATAATTCTAAGAAACAAGTTGTTGTCCGTAGTGAGGATGGTGATGGAGCTATCTTTGCTGGACAATCAATTTGATGGAGGCGGCCCAATTATGGTGTGCTTAAGATTAATTATGACGGTGCATGGTGTGGGAAAACATTCAACGGAGGATACGGTGGGTTATGAGGGACTTTACCAGATTGTGGAAAGTGGTAGGTGGGGAATGAGGCTTATTTTTCAATAATGCGGCGATGACAAAAGCTGCTGCAATTCGCGTTAATGGTATGTATTGAGATCGGTTGTGATGAAGTGGAGATTGAGTCTAACTCTCATGTGATAATTAGTATGCTTAATGGGGAGTATGTGGTAAATGCTACTTTGGAGTGTTTTATCCATGATATTGGTCATTTGGCGTCTCAATTATGAGGGGTGAGGTTTGTGTTTGTCAAGCAGAATGGAAATGCCACTGCTCATGCTGTAGCTATTAAGGGTAGTAATGTAAAATGATGCTGAGTAATGTTGTTAGAGTTTGTTATGAGAAGTTTGTTATACCTTACTTATTCAATAAGATAGGAGTTATTCTATATGTAAATGATGGTACATATACCAAAGTGTAACATTATTCAATCAATACAATTCACAAATTCATTTCTCTCTTTCTCTCTCTATCTTTCTTACTAAATCTCTCTCTAGATTCTAACGTGGTATCTATCAATGGTGTCTAACGACCTCCGACGATCCTTTGCGTCCCTGCATTCTCTGTGTTCTTTTTTCTTGTAACCCTACGCTACCAATAATGGCGGTACCTCATTCGCTTTCCTCTGATTCTACATCACAGCCATCTCCTGAAAATTCTTGAGTCCCAATTTCGTGCCCTAATTCGTTCAGTTCTTCGATCACAATCCAAAATATTGGCTCGTTGGTTCCGATCAAACCGATGACTACAAATTGGATCACTTGGAGTGCTTTGTTTGCATTGATCTTTCACCAGTATAATGTCACCGGAATAATTGATGGTTCCATGGTGGCGCCACCTATGTATCTTCTCGATTCTTCAGGAAATTTCACTTCAACTGTGATTCCTCAGTATGTGATGTGGTTTGATAATGATCAAAACATTCTGATCTGGATCAATTCGACACTCTCGGACTCTCTGATCCTCTACACTGTTGGTGTTACCTCTGCTTGTGATCTATGGGCAAAATTGAAGTCTCGCCTTGCGACGACATCTCAATCACACATCCATGAACTTCGTTCTCTTCTTCGAACAATTACTAAAGGTGATTCCACTGCGGCTGCTTATCTTAAACAAATTGAAGAAATCGCTGATGCTCTTGCGAATGCTGGTGCTCCGGTTGATGATTCGGAGCTTATCTTTGTCACTCTTTATGGATTACTGCCTGAATATGATGCTTTTGTTGATACTATTCAATTTCCTCTTGGTTCAACCACCATTGATGAGTTACACAGATTGCTGTTCAGCAAGGAGATTCAGTTGGCAAATCACAAGAAGGTTTCTCCATCAGAGCCATTTCAAGCTTATAATTCATCCGCCGGCATTCTTCCTACACCACTCGGTGACTCCAATTCTCAGGTGTATTATGATCAAAAAAGCTCGAATTTCAACTCTTCACAGGGCTGTGGCATGGATCAAAATTTCTCTAACCCTAAAAATTTTCAGAATCGCCCAATAATTTTCGATCTTACAATTCTTGCTAGAATTTCTCTCGCCAAGGTCATCAGAAGAATAATCGTGGCTCCAGATCCAATTTCAATAATTTCAATTGAAGGAATTCATGTCAAATTGATTTGAACAATGTGTTGCATGTTCCTGATATGAAACAAGATTTAATTTCTACAAATCGATTTATCATTGATAATTGGTGCTCATCTATATCATTTTCACTTCATTGTGAAGGATCTCACTTCGGGGAAGGAGCTTTTTAAAGGCCCTGTCAAAGCTGGATTCTATCCATTTCTTGCACCTTCTCTTGCTGGCAATCATCATGCTTATGTGACCAGTACTAAAGCTTCTTAGGGTATCTGGCAGCAACATTTAGCCATCCCTTTTTCAAAATTTTAAATAAACTAGCTTCAAAGTCTAGTATCTCTCTTTCAGATAGGATAAATAAATTTGTGTGCTCCAGTTGTGTTTTAGGTAAATGTTCTCGAAAATCATTTACCTCTATTCCTAGTAACACAAGCAAACCTCTTGAGCTATTGCACACTAATGTATGAGGTCATGCACCCATTTCTTCTATTAATGGATATCGGTATTATCTTCTCTTGGTTGATAATTTTACCAAGTATTCTTGGTTCTTTCCATTGAAGTACAAATCTGAAGTTTTCAGTACATTTGTTCATTTCAAATCTGTGGTTGAAAACATGTTGGGATTCAAAGTTATTACTGTGAGATCTGACTTTGGTGGTGAATTTGTCAATCATAACTTCTTTGATTTTTTTCAAACATATGGGATCTCTCACCAACTCAGCTGCCCTCATACTCTAGAACAAAATACTTGTGCTGAAAGAAAGCACAGGCATTTAGTTGAAACTACCCGAACTATTCTTGCAGCATCTCAAGTTCTTCACACCTATTGGGTTGAAGCATTTTCAATAACCTTTATCTCATCAATTGAATGCCCGCTGGTGTCAAACCTTCTCCTTGGGAACTATTATTTCATAAACCACCAGATTACACACCTCCTCTAAACTTGATCTTAAAAGCAAACCTTGTGTGCTTTTGGGATATAGCCTCAATCACAAAGGCTATAGGTGTTTGGATGCTCACACTAGGAAACTTTATATTTCCAGGCATGTAATCTTTGATGAACACACATTTCCATTTCATCATAACCAATATATTGTGGGTCATCTTGCTCTAGTTCAACCTATTTCCAATTCATCCTCCATCCCAACCCCATTAACCTTTACTCATTCCTTTAATCTTCCTTCATCATCTACTTTATTAAACACTGCATTTATATCACCTTCACATTCCAATCCCTTACCTACTTCACTTACTCTTTCATCCTCAGATTCCAATCCCTTACCTATCTCATCACATCTCCACTCTCCTTCTACTATCACTAATCCTCATCCTATGACTACTCGCTCTAAGTCTAGTATTTTCAAATCTAAGGCTCTCTTAGCAACCAAACATCCTCTCCCATTTCATCTATCTCATGATTACTCACCTTCCACATATCTTCAAGCATCTAAACACTTGCACTGAAGGCAAGTTATGCATGAAGAATTCAATGCCCTGCTTCAAACTGGTACATGGTCTCTGGTACCTCCTAATTCCTCTCAAAACTTGGTGGGGGTGTAAATGGGTTTTCCGTATTAAAAGAAAACCTGATGGCTCAGTTGATAGATACAAAGCTCGCTTTGTTGCTAAAGGATTTCATCAGCAACAAGGTCTAGATTACAATGAAACATTCTGTCTGGTTGCAAAACTAGTCACCATTCGACTTCTCTTAACTCTAGCAGCTAAATTTGATTGGTTTCTCAATCAGTTAGATGTCAGTAATGCATTTCTGCATGGCAATCTCACTGAGTCTGTGTTCATGGTTCAACCTCCTGGTTTTGAAGATCCTGCTCAACCACATCATGTTTATAAATTGCATAAGTCTTTGTATGGCCTCAAACAGGCTCCTAGAGCTTGGTATGCCAAGTTAATAGCTGCATTACACTTTATTGGATTCTCTGGTTCACAAAATGATCATTATTTATTTGTCAAGAAAGATGTTTCCGTGGTATATGTCTTGGTGTATGTTGATGATATTCTAGTTACAGGACCAGATTCCGTAGCATGTAAAACTATAATTTCTCAACTCTGTGAGTTATTTCCTGTCAATGATTTGGGATCACTTCATTATTTCTTAGGAATTGAGATGAAGAGGTCTTCCAAGGGTATATTCATCTCTTAAACTAAATACATCCTGGATTTTCTCAAAAAGGCACAAGTGGATGGTGCCAAACCTTGTGCCACTCCACTTAGCATATCTAAATCGGATAACTCTTCTCCATTACTGTCCAATCCAGAAGAATACCGGTCCTTAGTTGGAGGGCTTCAATACTTAACTTGGACTTAACCCGATTTGTCTTTTGCAGTAAATCTAGTCTGTCAGTTCATGCAAAGTCCACGAGAATCTCATTTCCAGGCTATCAAACACATTTTCAGATATTTGAAGGGTCCTATTTCTCTTGGTCTCTGGTTTCCAAAATGCTCTGCACCTCTCAGTATTCATAGTTTTTCAGACGCAGAGTGGGCCGGCTGCACTATATATCGTCGATCCACAGGTGGATTCTGTATTTTTCTGGGTGATTCACTCACAAGTTGGAGTGCTAAGAAACAACCCACCGTGGCTAGATCATCCACTGAAGCAGAATACCAATCTTTAGCTAACACTGTTGCTGCATTGACTTGGATTTGCAGATTGTTAGTTGATATTGGCCTTGTTCTTCCTGTGCTCCCAAACTTTGGTGTGACAACATATCTGCTATATCTCTTGCTAAGAATCCCCTTTTTCATGCTCAAACCAAGAATGTGGAGATTGACTATCACTACGTTAGGGAGAAAGTCTTGGCCAATTCTATCACCATGAACTTTTTTTGTACATAGGATCAAACTGCAGATATTTGCACTAAAGCATTATCCAAGGATCGGTTCCTTCTTCTCCGAGATAGAGTTTCTCTTCAGCTACCTCAGCTTAGTTTGAGGGGGGATATAATGATGCTGAGTAGTGTTGTTAGAGTTGTTATGAGAAGTTTGTTATACCTTACTTAGTCAATAAGATAGGTAGTTATTCTATATGTAAATGATGGTATATATACCAAAGTGTAACATTATTCAATCAATACAATTCACAATTTAAGTTCTCTCTTTCTCTCTCTATCTTCTTACTGAATCTCTCTCTAGATTCTAACAGTAGCCTCATATGTTACCTCGCATGGAGGTGCTTTCCATTGGGATGCTCTTGGTCCGGAGTTTTTATCTAATATTTTTGTTGAAGATGTAAACGTTTCTATTAGAATTTAATAAGAGTTATCATTTGACAAAAAAAAAAAAGAATTTGCCACTGTTTAGAAACGGATATCTTCCACCCTTTTGAACGCGCGACTGCCTGTTACTGAGAGCAACAAATTCGGATCCACTGCAGACGTTACAATTAGGAATTACTTTGAAGATAACTGTTGGAAATGTCAAAGGTGATGAAGCATCTGCATCCATCACTCTTCCTCAAGAACCATGGTATGGCGCTGCAGTACGAATGAGGGGGTTGTGGTTTTTTTCTTGGATTTGGATTGAATATAACGATCTCATATGCTTACGGAAAGCTTATTTGACATGGTTTTTGTTTTTCATGACATATTTAAGAATTATTATGCAATTCGACCTGATTTGTATATCTGGTTTGATTGTTATTGATACCCAATTTCTGTTTTGTTCAGTTGTTTGGGGTTTTGATGTGTGGGTGTGCGTTGATGAACCTTATGCATGCATAGGTTCCCTAAACCTCCTAGCTATTGGGTTATTGTATTGAAGTAGGTTCATTGGACAATATGGCAAAATAGACATTCACTTATATTCGATTTATAGAACTTGCGAACCTAAGACTGTGGAATGTACCAAAGTAGTGTACTAACTAAACTTTTCGCTGTATAATTTCAGAAACAAAAGAGATGGAAATTATGCTTAGCTAGACACCAATTTGAACCACAATTGAGTTTTATTGTATAATTTGGAACATTTAATAGGATAGGTAATGACTCAAAAACCTAAGAAAGAAAGAAAAAGAAATTGTGTCGCCTCTTGTAATATAAGATTATACAAATAATGACAAAAAAAAAAAAAAAACCTAAACAAGAAAAAAAAAATAATAATCATATGTATTATAATGGAACTGGTATCAATATAATAAAAATCTTTTGACATTCATCCCATTAATGCATATATTTGAACACCCAAAAATAGACTAATGATATAAAAGGCATTAAAAAAATATTGCAAATAACGAGCTTTAAAATTATGTTGACTCATCATTACACAAAAGTGTTGGGGAAAAAGATTTAGAGTACAAAAGTGTTGGAGAGACAACACAAGTAAACAAATTATTTGTATTAACTCACAAAATATTACAACACACAAACTCTTAAGAACACTCTTTAGAAGTTATGACACTCACTCTTTCTAGAGACACACTCTAGAACACTCACACTCCTACAAGATTACTCTTGCTTCTCACTCACTTGATTTCCTACTTGCTTGATTCTTACTTGCATAACACCATTACAGATTTATAGACTTGCCAAACCGACTTTCTAAGTCGGTGGAATTGACTTATTTCATCCTAGCATTGTTCTAGGCTTTTCTGCAATCAGCCCACCGACATGGGCTTTGCATGACAACTTCACAATTATACAATAGCTAGATCTTTCTAGCCAGTGATCCACCGACATATCCATGCAAGAAGTTTCTAGCATTTGCATGGATCAAACTTTTAGCCTATCATCATAGGCTGGATATCATCTTGGCCAAGGAAAGATTACACTTCAACACAAACACCAATTGGACTGGTGTTGATCTTCAACAAAAAGGAAACATCTTTTTGAGAGGCAAGGGGAATTTTCCAAATTTATCTTGACCCAATCAGATGATCATCTTTATTTCTCAAACTTAATTTCTCAGTCTGGCCACGTAAATTGCAACTCCAACCTCTTAGATATGGCTTTCAATGGAGATATACAAGCTGTCCTATTACCCAAATATGAAACTAATGTTCGTGGCTAATCCCATATTTTCTTGTAGTGCGTATATGAGTTATAGGATAATGCTTGTGTCCCCACTTACTTTAACAAATCTCTACTTTTCGAACATTACAAACCTTTGCATTCTCTTCATTATTATATAAAAATTATATCTACAAAACATCATTCAATTTGAAGATTATGTAGTCATCCATATACATAAGATAAGTGGTCAATCATTGCCAATTGGTTTTTAAACGACCCAACTTCAAAAATATAAACAGACCCGTTGAAATGCTTTGTGAGATAGCCTAAAGAATTATATATGAATGTCCACAACATAGAAAGCACTATTGAGTAAGAAGGAACATAAAAGGTTTTCGCCGAATGATTTTTTAGATCCCAACACAAATATATGTGATGACCTTCTCAAAAGAAATCATTAAGATCATGTAACATGGATAAGTAACAAAATAACAAAATCAGAAGATCATCTTTATTTCTCAACTTAATTTATTTCTCAATGTGGCCATGTAAACTGCAACTCCAACCTCTTATGCGCCTCGATGAAGAGATACAAGCCGTCCTGTTTTACACGCCAAGCGCACCAGTTTCTAGCACATCTAGTGGCATCTCTTTTAGCATCAAAGATGTCGAAATGACCCTTTACGCTACCCCATCTCATGTCACAAGATAACACAGGAGTAGTGTTAATGTTGATGGTCCAGCTGAAGTCTTGATAAAATAGGATCGAGTGAGTGCTCGGATCTACACCTGCAGCTTGACAATGAACATTCAGGTTGGTGTTTTGAGCCAAATCGTTAAAAACGGTCACCCGGTAATCAGCCATTGAGCTGCAGATGGACAGCGAGAGCAGAAGGAAAAAGCCTGTCACCCCGTAATCAGCCATTGTGTTGGAGAACCCTAGCTTGATAAAGATGCTTGATCAGATGGTTATTGAAATGATTCGATGCATAGTCCTTTTTAAATAAAGTAGCTTTGTGAAAGAAACCAATGAAGTGTGAACGTCCCTCATTAAGTGGAGGCCTTTGGACTTTCAAGGCTTCATTCATGCATAGGAATTTATTCATGCATTATGATTATTTTCATTATACGGTTTGATGCTTGTGGTTATTGCGTGTTGGCCATTGTATTCATGCATGGCATTAATCTGTGCATTTGTACATGGTACTGGTGAGTGAATGGTTAAATTATCATACTCTGGAGGTTTCTACGTGTGGCTATAAAAGGATATGCTTTGGGAACATTATGGGAGGGCTCAGTTGGGATTTAGTTGAGTACAACGGTTACAAGAGATGACGTATCTCTTTGATGCGAGCTACAATAGTGGGTTTACTGTTTGGGTTATTAGAGAGGGTATTTCCCTAAAGTGACAGAGTGATCTTCATTAGTTGACAGAGTGTACAGGGGGTGTATCCTATTGAATACGGACTATGTAAAGTCTAGCTTTAAGTGTTTGGCTTTCCTTATCAAATATTATAATTAAATCATCGCACATGCTCAATCTAGCTTTACAATATACTCAGATTATGAGCTATTGTTGCTGGAGTAAATGTTCAAGAAGTGGCACATTTCAACTCAAATATTTGTTCATGCATGCGCATTTCATATCTCTATTTGTGTTGCATTTTATCTAGTATGATTGTCTAGTTAGTTTTGCGCGCTGACTTCCAGTTATCTAGACACACAGATTAAGACAGCCCACATGGGCTGACTAACACCTTTCTGATGGTAGTCAGTTTTTGACCATTGATCTGCCTAGATCTCTTTTGCAGCTGACAAGTGTCTTTGGGACAAGTTAGTTGATGGAAATTTTGATTTCCTTGGGTATATTTGCTCCCTAGGAGGTTTTAGTTTGTTCTTGGGGGGTTTAGAACTTAGTTTTAGAGAGAGAGTTGCCTTAAAGGCTTGAAGCTTGCATCTTCTCCATTTATGAACCCTAACTGCCAAATCTTCCTCGTGCATTAAACATCCAATCATTGTCTATTAGGGTTTCATTGTTTTAAGGTTTTGCATTTAAGTCTTGGTCTAGTTTTAAGTTTTAAATTTGATTTTAGACCAAGCTTTTGGATTCAAGTTAGATTCTTCCTTCAATTGTTTGACTGGAGAATTTGACTGGTCATTTGAATCCAGATTTCATGTGCATATCATAAAATCATATCACATCATTGATCGTGTTGATCTTGGTGCCACAAGGTGATGAGCTCATGCGGAGCTGCCACTTTGTAAAGACCGAAGGAGTCCATCTCGTGTAAGGCAAGGTTGCACAAAGGTAAAGCTGCTCCGTAGATATGGATCTAGGAATTGAGCTTGTGTGGTCTCTGTATGAACTTTTGTTTACACTAGTGGATTGGACTAAGTGGAGAGTTTTTGGTTTTTTAACCCAAATGTGAGTTTTTCCGACCAAAAATATTTTGTGTTCAAGTTATGTTTATTGTGTCACACATCCTATATACACGTACATGGTACATATATCTGTTGAACATTTAAATGGTATGTGCTCACTTGACACATTAATAACTTGCAACAATTTACAGCCTTGCTGAGTAGGATAGTTTTTTGAAAACTGAAATTGGTATTTGAATCTCAGATTTATCGACTAACAAATCTATCTAGTTGACTAGCAGACTTAACTAGTCAGTCCAACAAATTATAATTTTTATATACAGGATATTCCACTTGGTACCAATTTCAGACTAATTTGGGTTTGGAGCAGTTTTTACATGTAAGGTCAAATTTTTTGTTATTGTAATGAAACTGGAAGCACTCGCCAACCACGTAAATTCTTGTTGTGTGCTCTTATTAACTTTACTTAGTGTCATGCATTGAAAGAATTTATCTCTTTCAATGGACTTGTTTGTCATGATGAGAGGGGTTAATTTTGACTTAGAACAAAATTGAATATTTTTGCTCTAAAATTAATAAAATAAGTGGTCAAGAAAATTGAATGGAAAAATGTTAATCTATGACTTCAAAGATTATTCTTTGTTGTTTGCGTAACTTTAGGCATTTTCGTAATATCCGGACAGTCCCTGCTTTCGTATATGTTTAAGATATGTTAGGGAGATTAAAATTTTAAAATTTTAAATTAAGTTTGCAAATCAAATATTGTGTCACCTATAGGAAATAAACACGTTAATTAACGCTTAAGTAATAATCCAATTCTCAATAACCACATCATTTGATTTGCGAATTTAGTTTAAAATTTTGGTCTTGCTAGCATTGTCCATATATTTTTATTTATTGTACCGTAAATGTGAGGTGTGGATTCCGTTATGGACTATGTGGTTCCATTTTGATATTTTCCGCACATATCAAGTTTATACATGCCGGGTTGGCATGCATGTATATACATGTGATGTAGATGAGAACAACTCATGATCTTGGCGTGCTAATTAGACATGTACATGCATATGACAGTTTGGTTATCATGTATGTAGACATAATTAATAGGTAACGACTATAACCTGAAATGCTAATCAATTAATTAAGCAAACAAATATGAAGTTGAAACAAAGTAGCATCTATTCAAACAATGAAAAAGCATTTGTTTTCTTATAAAAGCATATAGCTAGATTGCCCATATACTGAACCAAAGTATATACTGAGCAGCATTGGCAAAAATGAAGGTGTTCTTCTATTTCGTGCTCTTCCTTACTCTGGCATTTGGCCCGATTAGCTGCTATAGTTACATTCTTGGAAAAAAGCACTTTGTGCGTTTCGTTAACAAGCTCGAGTGATGGGGGACTGTTAAGGGGCAGAGAATTAACTTGATGCAGGAGAAGCTAAGGGTTCTCGAGAAGACGAGGAATAGATGATCTGGGATTCGCTCAACCAAGGGCAACGGAGCTTGCTCAAGTCACTAATCGTGGATTTGCTCACATGACCAAGCCAAATGCTTGATTTTAGAAGGAGAAATCACTCTCTTCAAATGCACAAGGCAAATACAATTTTAATTCATTCCAATCTCCCATTCAAGACTTTCTAGTACAATATTTATAAGCGTTTACAAATTAATTGACCTTAGGTTTCTATAACACCCTTACAACTTTCAAAATAACTTTACAAATTCCCAAATAATTAAAATGCAAAACCTTTGTTATTCCAAAGCATATTAATGGTTTCAAATTGTTTTCTTCAAGGCTTGCCTCGTGCATCACAACTAGACAAACACTAGCATAACTAGAGAAGGAAACTAAGATAAAGAGCCAAGCTAAATACATAATTGAAACACAACTTACCAAAATACAAATTACTAAAATATAAATTAGCCATTTAAATGTGAGAGCTCAATGAATTTCCCTTTCATGCACTGTATCAAACTTTCCAGGTGAGAAAGAACTCACCCACGAGTTCACTGATTCAAAATCGATCCATAACCCAAACTATTGTAACCAACTTTTCTTCGCATGCTTAGTTTTCTTTTTCAAGCTAACAAACAATTTCTTTGCATAATAGAAAAAATAGCAGTTATTTCCAGAAGCCGCAATAGTTTATAAAGATTACTTGAGGATGTATCAACTTCCAAATATTGCAATAACTCTTTTCGCTCTTCCATTTTTTTGGTTACATCAGTGTGCATGAAGTCATGCCAAACCGGATCATGAAACTCAAATGTAGGAGTAACTTCCACAACTTTAGGTTGCTCATGTATGGCAATGTGTTGTGGCCATCCATTTTTAAATCCTAACACCACATCTCTATTACCAGAAACCATCAATATGTTGCTACTTGTTAGATCAACACAAGACTTCACATCTAAAGCACAAGTAGAGGCCAAAATATCCCTTGTAGAATCTGATTTGCAAACCCCTTCTTGACATAGACTTGTTGAGTTCTTCAATGATACAAAATTCAATTATTTTGTCCTAAAAAGTGTTGAGGTTGACATTCTTCAAGCTCACTTCTTCATTGTCAACAGATTCATTAAAAATAGGTGGTACAGTCCAATCAAAAGTACTAACCATTTGATCAAACTTGGGTTCTTTATCGCAATCATATTTCATTTCACCGTATTGAGTTTCTTCTTCAAGAGAAATGCCAAGTTTATCTTCCTTACACTTAATTTCAAAATAAGAAGGCAAAGAAAATTGACTTACGTCCAGGTTTGAATCTTTATTGATTTCAATTGGTGCTTCAACCTCAAACGCTAATCCTTCAGTGTCATCTGGTTTGTAATCTTCCGCACAATCCCTCAGAACCTTAAGTCAATTATGAAATCTTGGCATCCTAAGCTTCCATAATTGATTTTTATTCCCCTGAGACGAACGGTGTCGTGGATTGTAAAGCCACCTCAATTCTGCCTCATGATCAGAATTACTGCGTTTTGACCCATTAGGCTTCATACGAGTTTCTTGGCGTTCGATTCCTACTAAGTTGTTCAACTTGTCTTCGAAGTGCTTGAAGTTCTTTGTCTCTTTCATCCCTAGATTCCACGATGCTCATATGGTGCTCATGTTTTCCTCTACCTCTTTGTCCCACCATTTTACATAAACGGTATGGAAACGACCCAAAGAACGTAGCAAAGCTCTGGTACCAAATGATGCAAGAGAAGCCAAGGGTTCTCGAGGAGACAAGGGATAGATGACCTGGGATTCGCTCAACCAGGGGCAACGGAGCTCGCTCATGTCGCTAATCATGGATTTGCTCACGCCACCAAGCCAAATGCATGATTTTAGAAAGAGAAATCACTAATGATGCAGGAGGTAGGCCTTGAAGAAAACAATTTGAAACCATTAATATGCTTGTCTTGTATTTTAATTATTTGGGAATTTGTTAATTATTTTGGAAGTTGTAAGGGTGTTATAGAAACCTGAGATCAATTAATTTGTAAACCCTTATAAATATTGTACTAGAAAGTTTTGAATGGGAGACTGAAATGAATCAAAATTGTATTTGCCTTGTGCATTTGACGAGAGTGATTTCTCCTTCTAAAATCAAGCATTTGGCTTGGTCATTTGAGCAAATCCACGATTAGTGACGTGAGCGAGCTCCGTTATCCTTGGTTGAGTGAATCCCAAGTCATCTATCCCTCGTCTCCTCAAGAACCCTTGGCTTCTCCTGCATCATTGAGAGCCAACTTAACTACCATTGTCGATCATGGAACGATGATTTTGGTATTCGTAATCTTGCTTCTAATGAGGAGTGGGAATTCGAATTTCATATTGGGTTCAATACAGTTTTTACATGTATTCTGTGGTACTCGAATTTATTAGATGCTGTTGTTAATGTATTTTATCCTAGTGACAAATTTATTGATAGTTGTGGAGGAGTCCATTGCATATGGAGAACACAAGAGAGTGGAATTTACTTATTCCACATCAACACAGGAGAGTGGGAAAAGAAGTATGACTGGACAATTGGTTAAAACTTCATAGGATGAGTTGTCTGTTGAAAGACATGATTTTCGTTCTCTTCAGTTTGATAAACTGGAAATGTTTGGCCTTGAAATCCTATTGTACCTCAAAAATATAATAAATGGAAATGCTTTTCTTTATCATGTTAGCGTTTTACTTTATCATCCTTTGAATTTCTAGTGTTTTTTTTTTTTTTTTTTTTTTTTTTTTTTTAATTTTAATTCCGTAGAGTGAAATCTTCATTTGATTTTTGTGGTCTTGTAGTCGACTTCTATTGTTTTGAAGATTGGGATAATTTGGTGAAGGAAATGCTCGAATTTGTAATCGTGCATAATTGAAAATTTAATGGTCACCATTGTCGAGATATTTGGGAGACGTGTTTAGAAGTAGTTTAAAAATAACTGAAAACGTTTTGAACAAAATGTTTTTAGAACCAATCATTGATAAAAGTATGAATGAATTCTGAAAAAAAATTACTTGAAGTACTTTATGCAAAAAACAAATAACGGTGCATCAAATATTTTTAGAACTCTAAAACATTTTCATCAAAAGTAGTGTTAATAATTTGAAAAGTACTTCCAAACACATCACAAGTGGCAAACCACTAATTATACTCATTTTGTTCACAACCTGCACCTTACCACCTATAACACAACATGTATACGATCAACGAATTTCATATGGAGAAGGATTCTTTTCCCTCCTAATTTCTCTCTCCTTCCCTCCTCTCATACTTGAACGGTTACAGTTAAATCACATCAACATTTTATATTAATTTTTTATAAAGACAATAAGACAAGAAATAATGTGTGAGAAGAGAAGAAGGAAGTGAATGAGAAAAAGAAAAAACAGAATCCTACTCCATTTCATATAGGTATCATAGGAGCTAGACAAGACAGCAAACACGACAGCTCGGCAAGGCAAGGTAAAGATTCAATTTGGCCCAATAAAATCGATAGTTTGGGCAAGGTATGGTAAATATAGAATTTGAGCCCAATCTATCAATATGCGCTCATCATATGTCAAAATTTCAGAGCCGAACTAGTGACCTATTGATAAAAAACTTAGGCCTAGCATGTCCACCACAATCATCCACATTGTCCCAACCTTAGTTTTGGGGTCAATTCAAACTAGTTCATATTTATCATCACTGTTCTTTACAAAATTTATTATTTTATATTAACGAACTACTAGCTCTATGCTAAAATGTAATGTTCGTTAGTGTCAATGTATCATTACTATATCTATACTAGCAAACTACTTAAATTAAAAATACATGAACCAAAGCCACTTAGTACTATGATTTATTGGTATTCCATTTCACTTGTAAGCGAGAGGTCTTAGGTTCAATTCTCACGAAGGGTGAATTTGAACCATATTATTGCTAGCTCATTGTGAAGCTTAACCTACTCTGCTGCTCCTTTAGTGTAGACAATATCGTTTATTCAAAAAAAAAAAAAAAAAAAAAAAAAGAAAACATGAACCAAAATGAAATAAGTTAGGTTACAAACCAAAAAGCAAAAACTTAAGTTACAAACCAAGGTTCCAAATGAAATTAAAATTTTTTGTTCAAACTTGAAAGTTCAAGTTCATGAAGACTACCCCTGCGGCCCTTTTCCCTTGTTGATGGTTGACCCTTTCCCCTTGATGTAGTGGTTGTAGATGATTGGACCCTTTCTCCTAAAATGGGTGCTTGTGGAGATAATGATTTGCGTTGTTGAACTTGAGTGGTGGTGGAGGTGTCATTTCACCTCCTTGAGTGTTAAGGTGGCATCATAATATTTTATTTTTTTTTTTTTAGAAAGTAAGTAAAATTGTCAGGCCCCGAACCTGGAGTCACTAGAAAAAATTTAACGCCGCATGCAATGCGTGAATAAAAAGTAAAGTAACAAGAACATATACATCTCTTAGTTTACATCATAATGTCTCACAACCAGACATTCACACTCTACTTATGCTACAAAATTTTTGTCTATAATTCCCATGAAAGTCTTCCCTTGCAGGTCTCTAAGTCAACAACTGTCAAATATTCATAAGGGGCGAACTTATGGCTCATCAAGGCAAAAACCACAATGCATATAATACACTGGAATCAATGACGATGCATCAATGTAGTATTTCCTCTTCAGTCTATTATGTTAATCCAGTTAACAAACAACCCTGTTTCTCTTTTCATTAGTCATCTCGTCAAATTCACAGTTCCAAACCCAAACCCAAACCCGAATAGATCGTTTTATCAAACTCTAACACAAAGAGCTTCGCTCCCTTATTTCGTGCATTTTGGGCTAAACATAGGTCTTCTTACCCCGAGAGGGCTAAACTACTATTAGTTTCATATTTCCACAAATCTCATACCTTCTCAATTTGGGACTAGTGCATGATCTTTTGTTATTCAATTCCATGGATCTTTCCCCACTGAGTCCACGATACATGACACAGTTATCGTTCATGATAACTATGAAACAATATTCAAATGACATTCAAATGAATAATATTCTTCAAGAAACATCAACCAAAGACAAGCTCCAGCATTTGAATCATGATATCAAGTAGTCATAAAATTGCACCAATTAACATACACAATTGTGTGTATGAAACCAATCAATATATGAAGGTTCTCCAAGAATTTTCCTACCTTGATTCCAAAGCTTAGCATGCTCCCACAATTCATGACGTCACCTTCACAGTGTGTCAATGTTTTTTTCATGAGTAACGTACTTAGAGTTCCTAATCCAACAAAAATACAAAAGGTTAGTATATAATCCTTATATAATAACCAGGTTATATTCCCTTTTATTTTGTTAGGGTCAAATACATTTCTTGGAGTCTAATTTGGTACCCTACTATATGATACTTACACTCTTGTCCTAAACAAATTTCTGAGTTTACAAAACACCCTTAAACTTTTGGTTATATACACCTTGGCCCCTTTATGAGAAATACATAATTGGCCCCAAAACTGAAACTATTTTTATAGTTCAGTCCCTGGTATGAAACCAGCGGGTTTCATAAATGTATTTTTTTTTTTTTTTTTCCACAAAATTGAATTCAACTTTGAAGCTAAAATATCATCTCTGCAAAATATAAATTAAAACTAAGGTCGTTTAGTCAATCTATTATAACAAGTACATAGACAGTTCGTAATGCTTTTACTAATACCGTTCATTTGTTTTTAAACAGTTTGATGACTAAACAATCTTAGTTTAATTGATTTTTGCAAAGGCGATCTTTATAGGGTAATTTATAATATGAACAATTCTGATTATAAACATAAAGTTCTATAAATTGACAACGAACAATTTTGAAAGTTTTTGAGCAGGAGTTCCTACTAATCTTTGAGTAGTTAAGTATTGTTCACAGACTAATCTCTTCCAAATAAACTTCCTTTAATGTCCACACAGAAGAGAATGCTTTGAATGATATGTTTATTCTTCTCAGGAAGAGGTATACAATCCTAAGCCTAACCAAATGGGGAGGACTAATTATAAGAGGTTACAAAGAGATTTCTCCTAGATTACACGGGATCCATCCTAAACTAGGAAATCCTAAATTATAGGAAACTATACAAGTCAACACTCCCACTCAAGTTGGTGTAGATATGTTACACATGCCCAACTTGTCTACAAACTTAGAGAACTTTTCACTAGAAACTGCTTTGGTGAGAATGTCAGCTATTTGATCTTCCGTTCTGATTAGAAGGACTTCAATTATTTTACCTTCTAGCTTTTCTTTAATAAAGAACATGTCAATCTCTACAAGTTTAGTTCTATTATGTTGCATCGGATTATGAGCAATATCACGAGCATCCTCATTATCACAAAACAACTTCATCGGTTGACTATGTTTGACACTCAAATCTTGTAGTAGTAGTTTAAGCCATAAAATCTCACAAATACCAAGGGCCATACTTCTGTATTCTGCTTCTGCACTCGACTTTGCTACTACTCCCTGCTCTTCTCCAAGTGACCATATTTCCACCCACAAAGGTGAAGTAACCTGATGTTAAGTGCCTATCATCCCTCGAACTAGCCCAGTCAGCATCCGTATAACCTTCAATACTAAAATGACCATTCTTCTTAAATAAAATCCCTTTCCCCGAATTTCCTTTCAAATAAATCAATATCCTCATAACTACATTCATGTGTTGTTCTCCTGGATCATGCATGTATTGACTAATGACACTCAAGGCATGAGCAAGGTCTAGTCTAGTATATGACAAATACATAAATCTTCCCACTAACTGTTGATAACTCCTTTTAGCTACCAGTGCTTGGTTTAAATCAATGTTTAGCTTCATTCCTTCTGCCAACAGAGTAGTCACGGATTTGCATGCTAACATGCTAGTTTCTTTTAATAGGTCAATAATATACTTTCTTTGTGACAGGAAGATTCCTAACTTGCTCCTTGATACCTCAATCTCGAGAAAATATTTTAGAGAACTAAGATCCTTCATCTTGAATTCTGTACTTAAATATTTCTACAAGGCTACATGCTCATCCGGATCATTACCGGTGACTACCATGTCATCCATATATACAATGAGTGATGTAAGCTTTCCATTCCGACGTTTCAAGAACAACGTGTGATCATAGTTACTTTGCTTATATCCAAAGGCTCTCATAAACTTGGTAAATCTACTGAACCATGCTCTTGGGGACTACTTCAACCCGTACAATGATTTTCAAAGCCTGCAGACCTTTTGTCTATGCATATTTGGATCATTACCGGGGACTGCTTCAAACTGCTGAAATGGCCAATTAAGATTTGCAGCCAATGACAACAAAACACGAACTGTATTGATCTTGGCCACATAGGCAAATGTATCTGTATAGTCAATTCCATATTTTTGAGTGTATCATTTTGCTACTAGTCTTGCCTTAAAGCGATACACCGTCCCATCAGCTTTGTACCTCACCGTATAGACCTATTTGCACCTTAAGTCTGTGATATCTCAGGTAGCATTGTTCTTTAAAGACTTCAACTTTTCACTCATTTCTGCTTGCCAACGCGGATCAGCTAAAGCCTTATGCACACTGTTAGGAATAGATACAGTAGATAATTGATGCATAAATGACTTATTTGATTCTGACAGGTGACTGGTAGACACATAATTACTTAACGGTATAACACATTAGACTTAGGGTTGGGTTTACTCACCAAATACCTAGTTTTGCATTTAGGGTTGGCTTTATAAGTAAGTTTAGGAATACCTTGGCTAAGGTGATCAGGGAGATGACGTGGTGATGGTGCATCCAGGATCGAAGATGATTGATTATGCTTATTGGGACTCAAGATTGACTGCGAGGTAGTTGGCGATAGAAGATTGTTTGGTCGTGAGGAAATTAGCAGTGAGCTATCAGGCAGTGAGTTATCTTGCGATGTCGATCCGTCCTTTTAAGTTTTTCAATATTGTTTCCACGTGAATGATCACCACTTGTCTCCGAGACATTACTACATAGTTCCAATTCATTCACATCATTGTTTTCGTGTAAATGATCACCACTTATTTCCAAGACATCACCACTTAAATCCAAATCATTCACATTATCTATATATGGAATAGTATAATCAAGAGTTTGAACTTCTGTCTAATTGTCCCCCTGAAGTGAAGACTTAGGATTGCAAATTACATATCATTCTCATGAAACGCAACATCCATAGTGACAAACAATTTTTTTGTGAGAGGGTGATAACAACAATACCCTTTTTCATTTGAGGCATACCCCTATAAACACGCATCGTAAGGCCCAAGGCTCAAGCTTAATCTTCTGCTGTTTATGAAGATGAATGAAGGCCACACAACCAAACAAGTGAGGTGAACTGTAGGAGCATCAACATATGAAGAGAGAGAGTCTGGAACGGCATCTGAAAGTCGACTAATCAGGATAGAACACGATTCATGAGATATGCAGCTGAGGTGAGAGCATCTCCCAAAAAGATAATGGGAGACCTGCCTTGAGCAAAGATGCACAAACAACCTCTAGAAGCTAACAATTCTTGCGTTTTGCAACACCATTTTGTTGTGGAGTATATGGACATGTAGTCTGATGAACAATACCATGATGATCAAGAAAGACATGAAGTTCAGAGTTTACATATTCGCCGCCATTGTCATTCCTGAAAACCTGTATTTGTGACTTATATTGTACTTGTACCATTTTGTAAAATTGCTGAAACAAAGAAGTAACTTCACTTTTGGACTTCATCAAACAAACCCAAGTCATACTGTGCAGTCATTAATAAAAGTAACAAACCAATGAGCACTACCAAGTGTAGTAGTTTTAGATGGTCCCCAAACATCAGAATGAATTATCATAAATGGGATTGAACTTTTATTCAAACTAGGCGGAAATGAAGTATGATGACTTTTAGCCATTTCACAAAAACCACATTTAAAGTTAGAAATATTAGGCTTAACAAATAGGCTAGGAAACAACCTTCGCAGATAGCCGAATGAAGCATGTCCAAGTCGACAATTCCACAACCAAATCTTTGAAGCTTTATTTCTATCCCCTTGTTTTCCTTCCACTGCAGGAGCTTGAGTGAATTCAGGAACTATTCGATGTCAGCTCCAAGTAATAAAGCTTCCCCTTCCTAATACCATAACCAATCGTCTTGCGAGTCCGAATGTCCTTAAAAACACAAAAAGGAGGCCAAAAAATGACAAGACAATTTAGGGTGACAGTTATTTGAGCAACTAATTATAAATTATAGTCAAGAAAATGAAAAACAAGTATGGTATCAAGACTAAGGGTATCTAAAAGGGAGACAGTACCTTCCCCGATAATAGGGGTAGGATTACCGTTGGTGACATTCACAACAGTTTTGGTGGATGGTTTTAGGGTTTGTACCTATCTAGAATCACAAGTCATATGTTCAATAACACTAAAATCAATCATCCACGTATTATTTGTAACAAAGGCAGAAACCTTTAAAGCCTTACCATTGTTACTTGTATTAGTAGAGGCAAACACTTCTGCAAGTATATTTTCAAAATCTACCTTCGCATCAGCAAACGAGGTAATTGTGGTCTTATTCTCATGGCCGAGTCGGTCGGTTCGATTTGGAGAGGTACAAGTCTATATTGCCATTCCTAAGCAACTTTAACAAATACATTAGTAGGTGATTAATACAACCCAAATTTCCAAGGAGCCCAAGCAGTATCAATTAGCACGAGCCAATAAGTAAGATAGCCCATCAACCATAGATAGCCAATTAAAAAATTATAATTTAACTAAAATCAATCACTTTTTCTAGCCTGTGTGTGATAGGAGCATATTTATGCTACTTAGTTATGTTGTTTCCTTGCATTTAGTTAGTTAATTACTATCTATTTTAGTCTTTTAAGCTATTTTCGTATGTTTTTAGGTCCTAATGGCAAAATGAGCAAGAAAGTGCATTTTGAGGCTATTTGGAGCAGTTTTGGGCATGGATTGGATAGCGTAACTATGGAGCAATGTGGATGGACGAAATTGAAGTCAAAAGAAAGCTAGGAAAGGCTAAAAATTTGGAGAAAGAAGTCAAAATGCAAAGAAGATAAGGAAAGAGCAAGAAATAAGGAACCTTATCCAAATTTCCTTATCTTATCCAAACCTTATCCAACCTTATCTTATCTTATCCTATCTTAATCTTTTCCTACCTTAATCCCAACTTCAAAGAGGACTCCTTTTCACATTAAATCACCTAAATATCAAGTTCTAGAAGCCCTATTTTCGTGCATTAAGTTTATGCCACATGTAACCCTCCTAGAAGTTCTAGAATCTGCCACAAGGACCATTCATTGTCCTCCTTGGAATCTGATTGAAGGTGTCCTTGTTCTTTGTGATTTGGAGTCCTAATTCCTCTCCTTTTCAGCCCAATTTCGTGGCTCCTCTTCACCCTATAAATACATGATGGCACAACACTCAAAAACCACCACCATCTACCCCAAATTCACACCACACCATCCACCACACCTCAAGAGCCTAAATTCACACAAATCCCCATTGTTGGCAGCAAGGAAGGAAGGAGGAGCCACCTGGAGTGTTTCTAGGTGTATTCTATCTTTCTTTTTAATGTTTAAGTTTAATTATCTTTGTTTTGCGAACATGAGGAGCTAAACTTGTTTTAGCTAGAGGAGACTCTGAAACCATGATTATATTTGCAATATGAATTGGTTACTTTCAGTTGTGATTTCTTAAATCGTGAATACAATTTACTTAACTGTTTGATTAAGAACTTATTCTTATGTGTTGATTAAGAGGGCCCGCTTAGTTTGCATGCATGAATTTGATGCTAAAATATAAGGGAGTTTCACCTAATCGTTATGAACTTATATTTATAAGTAGTGGAGGTTGCTACTCACGATCGTGTTAAGTAAATTCCTGGCAGGAGTATCATGCTGTTCATAGTTACGAATGCTTTGTCAATGCTTATGATTTTCAAAAAGCTTAATGATCTTTGATTGTATCTCTATTATGCTGTTCATGTAGGGAACTATTGAAGAATAATTTGGTTGCCGATGCGTATTCCATCCAATTCAATGACTTAAGGAAAATCTGAGGGTTAATTAGTGCTGTTCATGGTTAATCTAGGGTGTTGAGGTTCATGGTTTATTGGAAAAGCAACTGGAAATCAATTTGTA
Source organism: Pyrus x bretschneideri (assembly GCF_019419815.1). Classification (NCBI taxonomy): domain Eukaryota; kingdom Viridiplantae; phylum Streptophyta; class Magnoliopsida; order Rosales; family Rosaceae; genus Pyrus; species Pyrus x bretschneideri. Next base: position 1,155,056 of record NW_025999679.1, read on the forward strand.
TGCAAGTGTGTCATGTGTGGAGAACGACCCTCTAGCTAGCTTATCACCCATAGTTTTCCCTAATTTCGTCCAAGTTGTTTAGTCTTTATAATCTGTTTGTTTTTACCTTAATTTCATCCAAAATCCAATCCCCTTTACTTGGTTGTGTCTTTTAGTTAGAATTTGTCCAAACTTGTTTTAAGTGTTTTGTGTCAAGTTAAAAGTAATTTTCGTCCAAATCATCCTTTAGTGTCTAATTTGAGTCTATTTGATTATTTTGTGCTGTTTTGAGTCTTTTTAGTTTGTTTTGAGTCATATAAGTATAGTTTTCTATTTTTGAGTCTAGTTTAGTGTTTTAGAGTCTAATTTGAGTAGATTAGCATCCCTTCTAATCCCCGGCCTAAAACGATCCCTACTTTCATATACTACAATCATAAGGTTTTATTTTGAGTGTTAGAATATTTCACATCAGTGTGGGCCTAAAGCAAAAAAGCCAATTTTTCCTTTCTCTTTTTGTCTCTTTGCCCTTTGTCCAATGTCTTCTTTGTACAAACAAAAGAATAGACAACCAAACTCACTGCAATCTGGAGCAGCAACAGGCATATGTTGGTGTAGATTGCAGATGGTTAGGGTTTTAAATCGAGGAGGTGTATGATGTAGGTTGCTAGAAGTCTAGAAACTCCTCAGACTGTGGTACAGTGTAGAGATTGTCGTGGTTTTAGGTCAGAGGGATGGTTGCAACGACAACGTATGGGTCCAGTGGGTTGTGGGTTAAGCTTGATCTGGGGTAGTTGGATATGGCTCCATGATGTAGCAGCGGGTCGTGGTGGATAGATGCATGGGTCAGCGTAATGGACTTGGGGTCAGCAACGACAGAGTCGCTCGCTGGTTAGACGGGTGCAATGCACAACTGGCTGCACTGTTGGTGGTTCTTGGGTCAGCAACGATGATGTCACTCATTAGTCAGACGACGCTGCACAGTTGGCTGGGCGGCTGATGGTTGTGGTTCTGTGCACAGTGCACTGTTTTTCTCTTTTCTCTAGGCTCTGATATCAAGAAAAGAATGTAGGAATCCTTTATTTGGACTCAACTAGTATTGATAATAGTGAGTCAGCATATTTGAAATTATAAGTTAGTTGGGGTTTTTTAAATACAGTGGAAAAACCATATCATACAAATGAGGAAGTTCATCCATTGTGCTTGTGGTTTGAAGCACGTGTCAGTTTCACTACATGCACTGCGGAATTAGAGGCAACGGTGCAATAACCATCCTCCACGATAGATGGAAGTTGGGGAGCACTAACTCTATATAAAGGATTCCCTACTCACAGAGAAGTTGTTCTTCGTATTTGGGACTATCACCATAAGAATATTAAGATCTCTAGTGAGTAGAAGAGTCTCTTTGAAACACGACAATGTCTTCTGCAGGTTAGCTTCATCTATGTAATTAAAACTATGATGTGTTCTAGGGTTCAATGTTAGAAAATATTTGAATTATTCCTACATTTGGTATGAGAGCAAACTAATAAGCCCTGGAACCTATATGTTTGTGTTTAATTTTCTGTATGATGAGTTCGGCAATTTTAATATCATATCATCATGCACTTTTTGCATTATTTAAGTTGTTTAAATTTATACACTTTATTGTCTGGTGATGAGATTCATGCAACGTCCATATTTTTCTCAAAAGAAAATATGTATGAGCAGGAAAGCTATTTAAATCACGCATTGTGTCTTTGTTCAGCATAAACTCTTGTCCAAAGGCCTGAGATATACGCATGAAAAGATTATCCTTCAATGGCAGTCTGTACCTCTTGCTCATAAGTGTGGTACAAACATGCATTGGTTAGTTACTGACAATAATCAGTTGTCTTCTGTAGTGAATAATCCAGCCATGAATTTCTCTTCGATTGCGCCTTTAAGTGGAGGAAATTTCAAGAAATGGAAACAAGACATCGAGATTGTCCTGGGCCTGATGGACGTCGATTTGGCACTGAGGGAGGAAGAGCCTGAACCACTCACTGATGTTTCAACTGCTGAACAGAGGTTGAAACATGAGAAATGGGAGAAAGCTAATAGGATGTCATTGATAGTCATGAAAAGGACCATGAGTGAGACTGTGCGTGGAGGAATTGTTGCTGATGACAAAGCCAAAGACTTCCTGGAGGCAATTGGGGCAAAGTACAGGGAATTAGAGAAGGCTGAAAATGGGGAATTTGATGACCACTCTCACCACACTCAAGTTTGATGAAAATAAGAGTGTGAGAGAGCACATTCTTAAACTGGTGGAAACTGCTTCAAAGCTCAAAAACTTGGAGGTGGCCTGTGGACGATGCTATTGTCGTTCGTATGGCACTAAATTCATTGCCATCAAGTTTTGAGCAATTGAAGGTCTCTTACAACACTCAAAAGGAGAAATGGACACTAGATGATCTCATCTCGATCTGTGCTCAAGAGGAAGCAAGAATTAAGAAGAACCAAATGATCAACCATGTCAATTTCATGCAGGTAGATAGGGGTAAGAAACGTATGTATCAACATGGTAAGATTCCTAAGCCATTCAAATCTTATGATACTGCCATGAATGCCTTCTCCTCTAAGGGAACTGAGATGTCTATGGAAAATATGGACAATGTCAAATCTTATTTTTGCAAAAGATATGGGCACATGAAGAAAGATTGTGATAAATGCAAGAATTGGAAAATTAAGAAAGGTATTTCTTTTGTTGAAATTTTTGTTTGTTTTGAAACTAATCTTGTTGAAGTCCCTCCAAATTCTTGGTGGTTTGACACTGGTTGTTCGGTGCATATCACCAATTCTTTGCAGGGGTTCACAAGAGGAACTACAACAACAAAAAATGAAGTTTTTCAAGTTTATGTTGGCAATGGAAATAAAGTGGCAGTGGAGGCTATAGGGAGTCTAAAGTTGAAACTGTCAAGTGGTCATGTTTTAGAGTTGTTTGATGTTTTATATGTACCTTCATTAAGAAGGAATTTAATTTCTGCATCTAAGCTTGTAAAATCTGATTATGCTTTCGTTGGTGATAATGAAAGCATCAGAATTTCTATGAAAAATAATCCAAACGTTGTTGTTGGAATTTGCTTCTTAGTAAATGATCTTTGGCAGTTGTTGTGTTCCATTTTTTCCAATTCAAATTTCTTGAATGTTGAGACCTTTTTGCCGAGTAAAAGATTGCAATCAAATGAATCATCTGCCATGTTGTGGCATAAACGATTAGGCCATATTTCAAAAGTCAAAATGGAAAGATTAATAAAGGACAACATATTGCCAACTTTGGCCTTTGGTGATTTAAAGGATTGTATTGATTGTTGCAAAGGTAAACTAACTAAAGTCAAGAAAAAGAGTTCAATAAGGAGTGAAAAGCTTTTGGAAGTAATCCATACAGACGTGTGTGGACCCTTCCCAATTAAAACTCTTTGTGGAAATATATATTTTGTGACTTTTATTGATGATTACTCAAGGTTCACATATCTTTATTTGATCAAAGATAAGACTTCAGTGTTTGAATGTTTTAAAATTTTTAAAACTAAAGTTGAGAATTAATTGGATTTGTCCATAAAAGTTTTAAGGTTAGATAGAGCAGGGGAATATTCTGGCAGGTACACTGAGATTAGTCAGGCAAAGGGTCCTCTGGCAGTCTATCTGGAGCAGTGTGAAATTCAAGCGCAGTATACATCTCCAGGTACACCACAACAAAACGGTGTGGCTGAGAGAAGGAATAGGACTCTAATAGAGATGGTGAGGAGCATGATGAGTTGTACAAAACTTCCACAATACTTGTGCGGAGAAGCTTTATAAATGGCAAACTATATCTTGAATAGAGTCCCAACAAAGGCTGTGAGTAAGACTCCTTATGAGGTATGGATAGGGCGTAAACCAAGTCTTAATCATTTGCATATCTGGGGGTGTTGTGCAGAAGCAAAAATTTACAACCCAAGAGAAAAGAAATTAGACTCGAGGACAATTTCTTGTCACTTCATGGGATTCCCTGCAAAGACCAAAGGGTATAGATTTTATTTTACTGATTTTCCTATGAGAATCTTTGAGACTGGAGTTGCCAAGTTTATTGAAGAAGGGGAGTGCTCACTGGAACCAGACATTGAGGCATCAAGATTCAACCTTGAAGAAACTGGCAATGTATTGCCTGATAATAACATTGAATGGTTTGATAATGATGGAACTTACGGGACCCACATAATTGAAAATGATGGTGGAGTGATCAATATAACTCAGCAACAAATTGAGTTTAATATTGATAACTTTGATTATTCATTGAGTGGGGTAGGATCTGATTTTCATGCAGGGACCTCATCGCAACTCTTTGGTAGGTTACTTGAGCAACAAGTAACAATGGAGAATAGTGAGCAACCTGACATTGGAACTTCATCACAACCCACAAGTGAATTAATTGAGCCACAAGCCACAATGGAGAGAAGGGTATTACCAGCAAGAACAAGAAAGTCAGCCATCTCAAGTGACTACTTGGTGTATCTTCAGGAAATAGAAATGTGTGTAGGCATGCAAGATGATCCAGTGACATTTTATGAAGCAATGGAGACCCAACAGTCCAACTATTGGAGAGAAGCAATGATTGACAAACTAAGGTCCATGCAAACTAATAACGTGTCGACCTTGGCGGAAGCACCATTGAATGTCAAGCCAATTGGCTGCAAATGGGTCTTCAAGACCAAAAGAGATTTGAATGGTAAAGTGGAGAGGTATACAGCGAGACTTGTAGCTAAAGGTTTCACACAAACTGAAGGGATCAATTATTCTGAAACTTTTTACCCAGTTTCTACGAAAGACAGCTTGAGGATCATTTTGTCATTGGTTGCACATTACGATCTTAAGCTCCATCAAATGGATGTCAAGACAACTTTCCTTAATGGAGAGTTGGAAAAGGAGATTTATATGCAACAACCTTTGGGATTCGTAAGAGAAGGACATGAGAATATGGTTTGTAAGTTAAACAAATCCATATACGGTTTAAAGCAAGCATCAAGACAGTGGTTTATGAAGTTTGATCAAAAAGTCACAGCCATGGGTTTCATTGAGAACAAAATTGACCACTGCATATATGTTAAGGTATGTGGTTCAAAATTTGTTTTTCTCATTTTATACGTGGATGATATACTTCTAGCTAGTAATTGCATGAATATGTTGTTGGAGACAAAAAGGTTGTTATCTAAAACCTTTGAAATGAAGGATATGGGGAATGCTTCTTTTGTTCTGGGCATTGAAATTGTGAGAGACAGATCGAAAAAATTATTGGGGCTTTCACAGAAGTCTTATATTGAAAAGGTGCTCCAATGGTTCAACATGCAACATTGTTCGAATGGAGAAGTACCAATGGGGAAAGGAGACAGGCTCAATAAATCTCAATGCCAAAAGAATGAACTAGAGAAACATGGAATGTCAACAAAACCATATGCTTCATTGTTGGGAAGCCTTATGTATGCACAGGTTTGTACAAGGCCTGATTTAGCCTTTGCAATTAGTGTACTGGGGAGGTACCAAGCTAATCCAGGGGAACAACATTGGGTTGCAACTAAGAAGGTCTTGAGATATTTACAAAGAACAATCCTACATGTTGGTTTATAGGAGTGTGGAGAACCTTGAACTAGTAGTATACACAGACTCTGATTTTGCAGGATGTTTGGATGATAGGAAATCCACGAGTGGTTATGTATTCACACTTGGAGGTGCAGCAGTATCCTGGAAAAGTGTTAAACAAAAGGCTTTGGCAACCTCAACTATGGAAGCTGAGTTCATAGCTTTATTTGAAGCAACGAAGAAAGAGTTGTGGTTGAAAAATCTTATTACTTTCATGAGATTGGTGGACTCAATTTCAAGACCTTTGGTCATCTATTGTGACAAAAAAGCAGCTGTATTTTTCTCCAAGAATAATAAGAAATCTGAGGCAACACGCTTGATGGATGTCAAATATCTATCTGTAAAGGAGCATGTGAAGAAAGGTGACATATTAGTGGAGCACATTGATACCAAAAGGATGATTGCTGATCCTTTAACAAAGCCTTTAGCAGTGGGAGTGTTTAAAGAACACATCACAAGCATGGGGTTATATGAAAGCTTTGATTCACCTGGTATGTGGGAGTGAAAAGAATGTTGCTGGATAAATCAAGATCACTGACATGTAGGTGTTGCTACAAATTATGTTTCGAATTTCTTTCAAACTTATGTATTAATTATTATTTATACTGCATGTACAGACTTATTTGAAGCACTAAATGCATGTGATTGGTGTTTATTCCAAAGAACACATTGTATAAGTTTGTTATGCACAAGAAGCTGGAACTGGATTTGAAGTTCAGTTGTTCGAAGCAAGAGTGTGATAATTGTAGTGCATAAAATGATATGGATTGAACATATATGTATATGCCATTGACATCATACATTAGAACCTGCTAAAAACGTGATTTCAGGGTGCATGCAGTTCTTTACTTGCATTGTTTTCTGGAGTTTGTTTTTAAATAGGACTGTTGGTAGATGTGTATAAGATATGGATTGCGTAATAAAAAAAAAAAAACATTGTGATCACTTAAGGGTGACTTATAATTGAATATGTTGATTCAAATCCAAATACTAGTTAAGTCCAAGTGGGAGAATGTAGGAATCCTTTATTTGGACTCAACTAGTATTGTCAGCATATTTGAAATTATAAGTAGTTGGGGTTTTTTAAATACGTGGAAAAACCATATCATACAAATGAGGAAGTTCATCCATAGTGCTTGTGGTTTGAAGCACGTGTCAGTTTCACTACATGCACTGCGGAATTAGAGGCAACGGTGCAATAACCATCCTCCACGATAGATGGAAGTTTTGGAGCACTAACTCTATATAAAGGATTCCCTACTCACAGAGAAGTTGTTCTTCGTATTTGGGACTATCACCATAAGACTATTAAGGTCTCTAGTGAGTAGAAGAGTCTCTTTGAAACACGACAATGTCTTCTGCAGGTTAGCTTCATCTATGTAATTAAAACTACGATGTGTTCTAGGGTTCAATGTTATTTGAATTATTCCTACAGAGAATGCTTTGAATGATATGTTTATTCTTCTCAGGAAGAGGTATAATATACAATCCTAAGCCTAACTAGATAGGGAAGAATAATTATAGGAGATTACAGAGAGATTTTTCCCAGATTACACGAGATCCATCCCAAACTAGAAAATCCTAAAAAATAGGAAATTATACAAGTCAACACACACTACATGAACTTCGAATCAAACATCAAAATTTCTCTAAATATCATCCATTTTAAATATGCAGAAATTCTAGCAACCAAAACACAAGTATTTCTTTACCTTAATGCCTTACACTGTAGCCTTCAATCAAGCTCCAAAATGCTCAAATCATTCACGAACAAGTTTGAAATCAAAGATTTGAGTCCAATTAGTCAAAACCCCTAAATTTATTACTCAAAAGTAAATAATAATCCTCAAAATTTACCTCGAGAGTTGGGTTTGGTTTACAGATCATGCAGGTGAAAACTGTTCGTTGTTCAGACGTCCGGATTACTAGTTAGGAATTTCGAGAGTTGAGAAACCCTTCTATTTTTCTTTTTGGTACGTGCCAGCTATAAGGAAGAACAAAAATATGGGGTTTATCACATATGCTTGCCGGCTCACCTCTTCCCCTTAGACTTTAGAGGCCTATTTCCAATTGCCATCATACCACATGACAAAAAGAAAAATCCAAATTCATTTTTCTTGTCTTCTTTTTGTCTTCTCTTGTTTCAACAGCGCTCATATGCTGGGATTTCCAGGTGCTGACCCGTGGAAAGCCAAGCTCTCATCTACTACCGCCTTAAAATGCTATGAATTCTTAATACTGTATACAATCTTTATCGGGTCTCACAAAAACTCACCCACCTCTTTCAATCATTCACCGTCGGAAGGCTCACCGCTTGGTCTTGGCCGTCAGCCCATTAACCTCTTTAGAGACCTCCTCTTCAAAGTAAGAGATAAAACAGTCATACTCATAGACCATCCTAGGGAACACTTGTGTTCATGTATAATGCAATGGCAATGTCATTTGCACTAGCATTATCAACAATAATGCTAAATACCTTCTCTATGCCCTAATCATTCAAGTATACTTAAAAACCCGCCCAAATTCGTCACCTTTGTGAGACATAACTTAGACAAAGTTTAGGATTCTCTTATGCAATCTCCAATTATTGTTCAAAAATTGGCTAGTGACAACCATGTAATTTATATTTTGGATTGAGGTCCAAGTATCAGTAATGTTACTTACCCAAAATCCCTAAATCACACTTTTCATTTTTGCCTTATCCATAAAAAATAAGTCCAAAACCACCGCCGCCACCTTGTGCCCTTAGGAAATTTTTACTTTGGATTCAAGTCCTATAAGTCATCTCAGCCATGCCATTGTAATCCACTTCACAAATTTATATCAAGTCCATTTTAATTGACAGTGTGAGGGATAACTGAACTCCCCATCCTCGCTTCTATCAACAATGGTTGGTTTGAATCATGACTCTTGAATAGACTAGAACCAGGGCATTTCTGCAAGTGCTTTAGAATCCCCAATGTCCCATGCATGTTTGGAGGATTACGCCATTTTGAAAAATAAAATGTGAATGGATCATTAATCAATTATCTAGTTAAAACATTTTGAAAGTACTAACCCTCATTTTGAAAAATTCAATATAAATTGAAAACTACATAGTAGTATCTACTACAATATATAGTTTAGAAAAAAAAATAGCACAATCAGTTCCAAATAAGAAATCATACCTATAGAACACCAATAAATACTAGCATCTACTAGTACAAGTGCAATCATGTGCACATACATCTACTTGTATTTTGCTAGCATCTACTAGTATATCTAGCCTCTACTAGAAATATAAAACATGTAAATATCCTACGCTTGCAAATAACGCTATTCTTTACTTAAATTAGACCATGTGGTGAAAAGAAACCACAATAGTAATTAATTTAATCTAGTCCAAGACTAATATCAAAAGCATTCAAGACTAATATCATAAGCATGCAAGTTCAATCAAGAAATATTTTTGAAATGATCTACTCACAAAAAATTTGAACGTTTCTCCTTGATAGGCTATATATATATATATATATATGTATATATTTCGTACATCGATATTTTTACACTAAAGGAAGGGGGAGTTCGGCTAAACCACATAAAAAGCAACCTAATTTGGTATCGAATTCGCCATCCATGATAATTTCTAACCTAAAACCTCTCACTTCCAAGTGAAGAGGAATACCACCAAACCTTTGTCCAATTTAGTTGTTCTTAAAACACATTTAGTACTTTTCTAAGTAACTTAAGGGTTTCAAAACCAAATGTGCAAAACGAGTTCGAATTAGCAAAAACGGAGTGCACTAGGGGTCTAGACGTAGAATAACTTTAGGGTAGGTCTCAGGTGCCACGCACGCCGCTGTATGGACGGCCACGTGCCGTCTTAGGTCCCCACGCATCAACTGGTCGCCGATAGATGAGCCGTTGTCGTCACCGCTTTCTCCGGCAGACGAGCCGTCGAACTCTCCGCTGGCGATTGCGCCGTCCTAATCAACGTCAGAGGTTGTCCTGCATCAGGCATGTGTCTGATCTGAGGGGCGCCGGGCTTGTGTGTGCTTGTGATCTGAAGGGTACAGGGCGTGTGTGTGTGATATGAGGGTTAACGGAATCCGTTGTTGGTGCACTCGTTGGGGGTGGACGATGTCTTCTGACATTTTCATCTTCTTTTTGCATTGGTGCACTTGGTACATGTACAAACTCAATTTGGCTCTCATCTGCTTTGTGGGGGTTGTCAAGTGTTGTTTCTTATGTATATGAACAGATGTGCAGAGACAAAATGAACAACACTGCGAACAAGAAATTGAGGATATAAAGCGTGAAATTAAGTCTGGGAATATTATATTGGAATAAGTCAATATTTAGGAAAAAAAGGAATGTAAATATTTTGTAATTATTAGAGTCCTGTTTTTCCCGTTGCATCCTTGCAGCAAAGTTAATTACTTGCTGCGTGCTGCTGGTGTCGTGAGGAATGAAGGAGAACAAAGACTGCAGGAAGAGACAACTACAGTGCACTGCATGTTTTGTTTCTTTTTCCGTTGCATACCTGCAGGAAGAAACAACTGCTGTGCGTGTGCTGTGTGTTTTTGTTGCAGCGTATTGTGTCTTTGCTAGCTGTACTCATTGCAGCAAGTGTGCCGTGTATTATATTTCGTATCGTGCCTCGTGGGAATATTGCTCTGCTGCTGCAATCTGCTTGCTGTCTGTTCTGCCGTGAGTGGCTGCTGCTTGTTTGGTCTTGCAACTTGTGGTTCCGTAATTGGTATGGTGATGTGATTGCCATGTACTTGTGATTGTCATTTTGCGTATTATGAAATGGCAAATGCATGTTGGATTTTAGATTCTGGTGCAACGGATCATATGACGTATGAAAGAACTTTGTTTCAGTCCATGAAAGATTCTCATAGAAAATGTGTGGCAATTGCCAATTGTACTACTGCTGCTGTTGTTGGAGTAGGAACAATGTCTCTTACACCCTATCTTCCGTTACATAATTGTTTATCGGTTCCGTCATTGTCCCATCACTTATTGTCTGTACCTCAAGTCATTGAACAATTGGATTGTATTGTAGTAATGTATCCTTCATTTTGCTTGCTTTAGGATATTCAAACAAAGGAGATCATTGGGCGTGGCACTAAGAGAGAAGGGCTATATTATGTGGATGACATAGTTCCTGGAAGAGCTCATTTGGTTCATTTGTCACATAATAGTAATCTACAGAAGGTATTGTTATTGCATCGTCGTTTGGTTATTTGAAACATATATTACCTGATTTGTTTAGTGGTATTGAAGACTCATAATTGAAATGTGAAGTATGTATTTTAGCGAAAAGTCATCGTGCTTCATTCCCTCCAAGTATGAATAGAAGATCTTCTCCATTTGCACTAGTACACTCTGATGTGTAGAGGTCTTCCCCTGTTAGTACTACTTCGGGAATTAGGTGGTTTGTTACTTTCGTGGATGATTGCACTCGTATGACGTGGTTGTATATGTTGAAAAATAAAAGTGAGGTTTGTGATGTGTTTCATCTGTTTAAATAGATGGTTAAAACTTAGTATTCCACTGATATTAAAGTTTTGCGTTCTGACAATGGTGGAGAGTACATAGCTTCTGAGTTATCCTGGTTTCTACAAGATCGTGGAATTATTCATCAAAACACTTGTCCGCATGCTCCGCAACAGAATACGGTTGCTGAGAGAAAGAATCATCATAACTTAGAAACTGCTCGTGCCTTGCTTATTGGTGCGTCTGTGCCTAAACATTTTTGGCCTTAACCGTATGCCATCTCGAGTTGTAGAATTCCATACACCTCTTCAAGTATTGATGGAACATGTTCCTGTAGTATCCACTAATACCCTTACTCCTCATGTGTTTTATATGTGTAGCTATGTTCATATTCATAAGATTTATCGTAACAAATTGGATCCATGTGTCCTTCAGTGCGTTTTTGTTGAGTTTGCCTCCCAACAGAAAGGGTATAAGTGTTATCATCCTAAAACTCAACATATGTATGTGACTATGGATGTTACTTTTTCTGAATCAGAGTATTTTTATTCTTCAATCCCATCACCTTCAGATCACCAGGGGGAGAACACTAGTGGTGATCAAGTTGATCTTGGGTGGTTAGAGGTACCAGAGGATGTGATATGTAGTTTAGGGGGAGCATGTGTTCACGATAAGGATGAAAATGGGACACCAGTATCTCGACAAGAAACTGCCGAGAATGATATGGGCCTTCAGCTGCTGCTTGTCGAGACAAGTGCAAGCTTTACGCAAAGTCCTACCGAGGAAGCTATAACAGTCCAGCAACCTACTGCCGAACCAATTACTTCAGGGGAAGAAGTGCCACCTACAAAACCCACATCACCCTCTCTCTCTCTAGCTCGATAGTGCCACCCAATGTGCCTACTTTGAATATCCATGAGGTAAGTACTACAAATACTCATGTAACTAATCCAAATAATGATGTAAGTACGTATAAGTTGCCGCCAAGGCAAAATCGTGGTGTTCCTCCTGATAGGTTTTCCCCTAAAGGAAAAGTAAAGTATCCAATAGCAAATTATGTGTCATGTAAAAACCTTGCACCGGAACTCCAAGCCCGGGTAAATCATGTGGATGCAATCCAAGCACCAACCCGAGTTGAGGAGGCCTTGAAGGATCCTAAATAGGCTGCTGCAATGGATGAAGAAATGATGACACTACACAAGAATGATACATGGGAGGTAACAGAGCTACCTAAAGGCAAGAAACTGGTTGGGTGTAGATTGGTTTTTACAATCAAGTACAAGGCAGACGGATCTGTAGACGTGTGTATAGCAAGGTTAGTAGCAAAAGGTTATACTCAAACTTATGGTGTTGATTATCAAGAAACTTTTTCTCCAATAGCAAAGATGAATACAGTACGAGTTCTGATTTCTTTAGTTGCAAATTTGAATTGGCCACTAAAACAGTTTGATGTGAAAAATGCTTTTCTTCATGGGTACTTGGAAGAAGAGGTATATATGGATTTTCCTTCGGGGTACAATGCTGGAGGGAAAACCGGAGTATGTAGGTTGCGAAAGTCACTTTACAAACTTAAGCAATCACCTCGTGCATGGTTTGGTAGATTTACTCAAGTTATGAGGAGGATTGGGTATTATCAAAGTCACTCGGATCATACATTATTTGTGAAGCGGAAAAGTAGTAAAGTGACGGCCTTAATTATTTATGTGGATGACATGATAATAATGGGTGATGATTCTAAAGAGATGATGAAGTTAGAACAAAACCTTGCATCCGAGTTCGAGATGAAGAATTTGGGAGATTTGAAATATTTTCTTGGCGTGGAAGTCGCTCGGTCATCTAGAGGTATTTTCTTGTCTCAACGTAAATATGTTCTGGATTTATTAAAAGAAACAGGCATGCTGGGGTGTAAACCTATGGACACTCCCATCGTAAAGAAACATTATTTGGGGATTTATCCAAATTAAGAACCGGTTGACAGAGGTAGATATTAAATACTAGTAGGCAGGGTGATTTATTTGTCTCACACTCATCCAGATATTGCCTATGCTATAAGTGTGGTAAGTCAATTTATGCATTCATCTAGTGTGGATCATATGGCGGCGGTAATGAGAATCTTGGCATATTTGAAGTCTGCCCTGGTAAAGGAATTTTGTATGAATGTCATGGACATGTGAGGATGGAGGGATTTAATGATGCTGATTGGTTAGGTGATGTGACTGATAGAAGGTCTACATCTGGGTATTTTACATATGTTGGAGGTAATTTGGTTATGTGGCGGAGCAAGAAGCAGATTGTGGTATCACGGTCTTCTGCCGAAGCCGAGTATAGGGGTATGGCACATGGTGTGTGTGAGATTCTTTGGCTACAAAAATTGCCTTAGAGTCTCGTTTTTAAACAGAATGAGGCAATAAAGTTGTATTGTGATAATAAGTCCGCTAGAGAAATTACTGAGAATCCAATACAGCATGATAAGACTAAGCATGTTGGGGTTGATAGACATTTTATCAAAGAAAAGTTGGAGAAGAAGATTGTGTCAATACCGTTTGTGAACTCAGAGGAACAACTTACAGATATTCTCACCCATGCCGTGTGTAGTAGGAAGTTTGATGACTCGCTTGTCAAGTTGGGCATGAGTAATATCTATGCTCCAACTTAAGGGAGAGTATTGGAATAAGTCAATATTTAGGGGAAAAAAAAAGGAATGTAAATATTTGTAATTATTAGAGTCATGTTTTAGGAAGGATATTGTGTCCTTTATTTTGTTTCCTTCTATAACAAGGATTGTATGTACCTTTTATTCAGAATTGTGGAATACAGAGAAATTAACCCGTAAAATTCTATTTATTACACCTAATACTTCCCTTAATAGATTCTCAGATGATCTTGATGAGCAGAGATTGCAAACGAAAAGGTTCTATTGGCTGTTTGGGCATATGATCTGGTACATTGAGTGGCATCTTGCCCTATACATATGGTTACTACATCTATTGGTTGTTTCTCCAGGTTTTTGAGTTTTTGTGACCTCTGAATATTAGTTTTGATTGTGAGCCTCAAGGCCTAATAAAATCCCCACAAAGCACCATTCAAACTAATAGCAAACTCATATTGCTGCACACCATGTAGCAAAACCTTGCTCGATAGGCAAGACCCCGGGGTGCTATGTGAGGGACAAATCTAGCCCAAAAAACTACATCTGTTGGTTGTGGTTTTAGAGTTTTTGTGACCTTTGAATAGTTATTTGAAATTCAGTAATAATGTTCAAGTGGCTACACACATCTAACAACTTGATCAATACTTGAAAACTTTTGAGGAAGAGCTGCATGGTACTCTACTTTTACTCCATTTCCATCTTGTCAAGTCTTTTAATTGTATGCAGCTTTTACTACCCGATTCAAGTCTTTCATTTTTACACTAAAGATTACCAACGAGGACATAATTACTTCTTCCTTGCGTAATGTATTTTACCAAATTTAGGTATGTAGTTTCCCTATTTTTGGTAAAGGGGTATATTGCAGGAGGAAAGGGTGCTGCAGTGAGCGCGTTGCCTGCTCCAAGTCCTGATAGTGGTGCAAGTATAGATGGAGTAGTGAAGGTGGTAGAGGAGGGTGAAGAAAGTATCTACCTATTCTTAATGTTTCATTTGTTGTATTTTTTGAGTTGATTTTTCTAGTTTCATGTTTCTACCCTTTTACTATTAACTACGAGGTTTTGAGACTACATTCATACCTTCAATGTTTAAGAATGTTTACAAAGTGAAGTGAGTTTGAGCATGTTTGGTTGGCATGAGATGCAAAGTATATGTCATCTCAAATTATGTTCTTTGGGACCTAGTGATGCTTTTTTTTCTCTCCCAGAACAAGACTGGCAACGACCGCAGTAGTAATTGCATCTGTCAATCCTACTTGTTGATGGAATAAAGTGTGTCCCGATGGGTTTAGGGTTAGCTTCTAAGGTCAACTACCACGGGTGTATCTCTAAGGTAAGCTTAAGGCCATATTGTTGTATATCAGCTTTTCCTTCATTTAAGGGAAATGACTAATTAGTGTAAAGTAGATAAAGCTTTTCCTTGATTTAAGGAAGATAACTGATTAGGTTAAGTAGGTGAGCTCTAGTTGACTGTGATAGACAACCTTCTTTTCTTCCTCCTAGTTAGCTACTTACAGCAGCTAACTACCCGGACATCTCCTCCCTCTCCTCTCTCATATATACCTTGTCACTTGTACATTTGAATATATGAAAATATATTGAAACTCAAAGCTAGAAAATCTACATGGTATCAAAGTAGGTTCTTCTGTAACTTGTCTCTACCATTCTTGCTGCTCTTCAAACTTTGGGCCATGGCCAAAGAATGCTAAGTAAACTGTGATGAGGAAACTCAGCATAGCCTCTCCCTAAATTTCTCAAACATTAAGGTTAACACCAATCAACGTCTGTGTTCAGCTCTCTTGAACGAGTTCAATTATCTTCCTTGGTCCTGAGCTGTTTCACTTGCTCTCGGAGGCAAAAGGAAATTAGGGTTAGTCAATGGAAGCATGGAAGCTCCAGACAGCTCCTCGTCTATATACGGTGCATGACTTTGCAAGGATCAGCTTGTCATGTCCTTACTCCTCAACACCATGGAGAAACATGTTGCTAAGATTTTCAGCTATTACAATTCGTCACTTAACCTTTGGAAAACCTTGCAAGATATGTATGGAAATCAAAATAATTATGCATGAGTGTTTCAACTTAAAAAGGACATTGTCAATGCCCAACAAGACGGGAAAACATTTGTTCAACACCTTGTGAGCCTCAAGGCCATGTGGAATGAGCTGGATGTATATCTTCCTTATACCATAAACCCTACCATTCTCTTGAAATGAGCTGAGGAAGACAGAATCTATCAGCTGTTAGGGAGTTTAAACTCAGAACACAAGGACCTAAGGAGTCACATCTTGATTAGTTAAAAACTGCCCACCTTCAACAATGTTTGTGCAACTATTCTGCGAGAAGAAGCAAGGAAGAAAGTGATGAATGCTGAGCACAGCTCGAGATTAACCTGAGACTAATGCATATGCCTCAAATTAGAAGAACTCAGAAGAAAAAGTGTACAAGGATAGAAATACACAACTAAAATGCAAATATTGCAATGGTGTTGGCCATATGGAAGACAAATGTTGGGAACTTCATCTTGAACTTAAACCTAAGTTCAGCAAAGATGGAAAGATAATACCAAGGTCCTCATAACAATTTCACCCTCACCCTAAGGCTTAACTTGCTAATGCTCACTCTCCTAATGTCTCACAAGGATCCATGGAGTTCACTACCAATCCATTGTCACTTATCAATGAATTTGCAACCTACCTTCAAAGTAAGGGACACGGAGGAGGTTCACAAGCTCAAGGCAAGGATGAGGGCAGTCATACAGCAATGTTAGGACAGTTTGCTGGCTTTCTTGCTAGAAATGAGATAATACCACATGAGGATGCACCAAGTATACTCAAAGCCTTCACTACTACTCTATTAACTAGTACTGAAAATGATTATTAGATAATAGATTCAGACACCATAGATCATATGACAAACAAAGTCACAAACTTGCATCATTTTAAACGTTTTTCAAGTCCTTCACATGTTTCCGTTGCAAATGGAAAAAAATGTCTTAGTTTTGGGCAAAGGAGAAATAAACTTACTCTCACACAAAACACCTTCCACTACCCTATGTATACCAACCTTTCCTTTCCAACTTCTGTTAATTGGAAAAATCATAAATTCCCTAAACTGCCGTGATATTTTCTCACTAGATAACGTGATTTTTCAGGATGTTCTCACCATGAAGATGATTGATGAAGGGGTCTTCATAAATGGACTTTACTACCTGTGCAAGGATGCCTGTTTTCCTTAGGTTTTTCAAGCTCGATCGAAGTCCATAGATGAAAACCAACTTTGGCATAAGAGATTAGCTCACCCCTTAGATGTTGTTTTGTCTAAATTGTTTCCCTTCTTTTGTAAATCTTATCTTACTTGTGATACTTGTCAATTTTGTAAGTTTACTAGACTACCTTTTGGTAATTCGATGTCTAGGACTAGTAAACCTTTTGAAATGGTACACATTGATGTATGGGGACTAGCAACTGAATCAATGGAAGGATTTAAGGATTTTGTTTTATTTGTTGATGACTTCTCTCGAATGAGTTTTTTTATACCTTATGAAATCAAAGAGTGAAGTCCCAAACATTTTCAAAGATTTTCATATGCATGTTAAAACTCAATTTCAATCAAACATTAAAGTTTTAAGATCAGACAATGGCACTAAATTTCTATCCAACAACATGCTTCAATACATAAGTTCTCAGGGTATCATACATTAAACCTACTGTGTAGGAACTCCCCAACAAAATGGAGTAGCCGAGAGAAAGAATAGGGACCTCTTGGAGAAAACTCGTGCTCTCATGCTTCACATGCATGTTCCCAAGAAGTTTTGGTCATTTGCTATTCTCACTGCCACTTATCTCATCAATCAACTCCTAAGTAGTGCGCTAGAGTACAAATTTCCCTATGAAACACTCAAAGGTAGAAAAATTGATTTGACACACCTCAAGGTATTTGGATGTGTTTGCTTTGTTCACATTCAAGCTTTGAATCATGACAAATTATATGCCAGGGTTACTAGGTGTGTGTTTATGGGGTACTCTTCCACTCAAAAAGGATATAAGTGCTTCAATCTAGTCACTAAGAAGTGCATTGTGTTAAGAGATGTGAAGTTCGAAGAGGACCATCCTTATTTCACTTCCAAAGGCACTACTACAAATCAAGGGGAGGAATTGTTTGAATTATTTCCACTCCTTCAGAACTTTGATCATCCAGTGTTGAAAGACAAACTAGTCTCTATGAGTTCAGATAGAGAACAAGTGCAAACTGACTCAATCACTGCTAGTCCAATTACCGCCAGTGAAAGGGACGATGAGTCCCATTCTAATCACTCTCAACCTTTTATAGAGTTTCAAGTGATTAAAAGAAACCCTCCTCGAACCAGGAAACCTCCAACTAGGTTGTAAGATTATGTTACTTATGCCTCACGACATCCTATCACCGAAAGCATAAGTTTTTGTGATTTCTTTGCATCTTATGCTGCCATTTCTCAATGAAATTGATAAACATTGTGAACCTAGGAGTTTCCAAGAAGCATCACTCCTCCCGCAATGGAATCAAGCCATGATAGATGAGCTTCATGCACTAGAAGAAAACAACACTTGGAGCTTAGTTCAACTACCAATAGGAAAAAGGGTTGTTGGAAGTCGTTCGATTTATAAGATAAAATTTAAGTCTGATGGTTGTATTGAGAGACACAAGGCTAGTCTTGTGGCTCGAGGTTTCACCCAAACCTTTGGGGTAGATTATAAAGAAACATTTGCTCTTGTGGCCAAGATAAATTCAATGAGAGTTTTACTCTCAGTGGCTATTAATTCTGGGTGGTCCCTCTATCAAATGGATGTGAAGAATGCCTTTCTTCACGGAGAGTCTCAAGAAGAAGTGTATATGTAGCCTCCTATAGGCTATAATGGTCTTAAAGGCAATGTGGTGTGTAAATTGCACAAGGCAATATATATATTGAAACAATCCCCGATAGCCTAGTATGCCAAGCTTAGTTCGTACTAGAAAAGGCTGGATTTGTTCGAAGTAATGTTGATTCCTTAGTATTTGTAAGAACTGGACCAGTGGGAAGTTGGCGGTTCTCATCTACGTGGATGATTTCATCATTACAGGGGATAATGTTGTTGAAATTGAGGCACTGAAATGTTCCTTACATCAAACATTTGCTATTAAAGATCTAGGGCAACTCAAGTATTTTTTTTGGGCATTGAAATGGCAACTTCTTCAAAGGGTTGTTTCTACATCAACGTAAATATGTACTGGATCCTCTTCATGGAGCAAACATGCTTGACTATAAACCTTCCATCACTCCCGTGGATTATAAACTGTGACTCAACATATAGGGAGAAGCCATGCATGATGTGAGTTATTATCAGCAGTTGGTAGGGAAGCTTATTTATCTCACCATCACTCGCCTAGATATCACATATACAGTGAGCTTGGCAAGTCAATTTATGCATTATCCCACTGTTGATCACCTTTACATTGTTAAGAGAATCCTACGCTATCTCAAGGGTTTAATAGGGCAAGGAATCATCATGCGTAACAATAAGTCTGCTACCATTAGTGGCTACACGGATGCAGATTGGGCAGGGAATGCACTTGATGGAAAATCTACCACAAGGTATTGTACATTTGTGGGTGGAAACCTTGTCACTTGGAAGAGCAAGAAGCAATAGGTCATTGTTCGCTCTAGTGCAGAGGCTGAATATCGAGCCATAGCAGCCACTGCCTTTGAATTCAGCTCTACATATTTAACTTTCCTGTTGCTTGAGTGGTGCGGTATAATTACCTATCCTATGCTATATTGTTTCAATGAGAGTGATGAGGCATAATTGCCTTCCTCATTAATTATGTAAATGTCGAGCCTGAAGTTTTGAGTGCTTAACATTTTGGCCTGAAGATCAAAATGAAAAATTTGTAAGAACCAGAAGTTCTAACATTACATTCCTCCAGAATACATATTATTGCAAGTTCTTATACATCTCATTTTTCTTTCAGAAAAAGAAAATGGTGAACTTGGCAAAGCTTGATTTTGTTGCCCTGGATATTACTAGGAATAACTACTGTAGCTGGGTAGTGGATACCAAGATCCATCTGGAGGTAGGAAATCTTGGAGAAACCATCAAGGAAGGAAACAATGCGTCCTCTCAAGATCGGGCCCAGACCATGATCTTTATCCGTCCCCACCTTGATGAAAGACAGAAGAGCGAGTACCTAACGGTTGAAGATCTATTAGCCCTCTGGAAAATAGATACAATCACCAGAAAACGGTGATTTTTCCAAGGGCTCATTATGAGTAGACATACCTGAGGATCCAGGATTTCAAGTTGGTTACTGAGTACAACTTTGCAATGTTCAAAATTAGCTCCTAGATGAAGCTTTGTGGGGAGACCATTACTAAGGAAGATATGCTGGAAAAGACTTTCAACCTTTCATGCCTCCAATGTGCTTATACAGCAGTAGTATAGAGAGCGAGACTTTACTTAGTACAACCAGTTGATATCAGTGCTTCTTGTGGCTGAAAAAAACAATAAGCTCCTAATAAAAACCATCAATCCCGACCTACTAGATCGGCACCATTCCCAGAAGTGAATGTTGCTTCCCTTGAAATGAACACCACATCCTCTCATGGCAATAATTACAAACAAGGACATGCTCACATGTGAGACCGGTGGAACGGGAAATGCAAGATTCATGGTGTCCAGTCTTACAACAAAAGTCCAAGGCATAATTCGAGCCCGAACTTCAAAAATGTAAATTGCCATATGGGTAAGGCTCATATGAATAACACTCTTAGAAATTCTGAAGGAGTTTGCCATAGGTGTGGTGGCAATAGGCACTAGGCGCCTACCTATCATACCCCAAAACATCTGGTGGACCTGTATCAAGCATCCCTCAAAGAGAAGGGTGTCGAAACCAATTTCCTTAACCAAGCTTAACCAATGAATATACCTGATCCAATGTTCGATTTATTAGTGCAATTGAACACAACCCACCTGGATGTCTCAGACTTCATTATGGAAAGAGTGAATGAAGTGTATCAGTCTGACTGAATCATTTGTTTTTTATGTACTCTTATTATCTGAGCTTGTAGTTTAAAGCTCATATTTCAATTCAATAAAAGTGGCATTTCAATTTCCTTTTATTAAGAATAAATTGTTTTTAACTATGATTACCTTACTTAGAACAAGAGTAATGGCTGGATATTTGTCTTGCAGACAGTGCAACCACGCATACAATACTTTGAGATCGAAAATATTTCTCAAGCTTGAAGCTTACAAAAGTAAAAGTAACAACAATATCAGGCCAATCAGTTGTAATTGAAGACTCAAGAAAAGCTCAGGTCATGTTGCCAAATGGAACAATATTGTCCATACAAAATGCATTGTATGCTACTTGATCTACACGAAATTTGTTGAGTTTTAAAGGCATATGTTTAAATGGATACCACAAATTGACCAATCATGGAGAAGGCAAAGAAGCTATCATCAACATCTAAAGTGGCATAGAGTGGTTGAAAATGATGAAATTTTGACTCAAAGATCGTCCTTCCCCATCATGATGCACGATTTCTTCCCTGAAGACTTCTTCAACCAATCGATCAAGACTTATTGCTCTGAAGTTTGCAAGGAACGCCAGTCCAAGATTGCTTGACAAATTCACATCAAATGCTCCTCCCCTACACGAGCTGAAAATGCAACACGGCACCAAACACTCCTTGCCTGCACGAACTGAAATTGCAAACGGCACCAAATCCACACCAAAATGTTCCTCGTTCGCATGAGCCTAAAAGGCGACATCAAAGCTCCTCATTTGCAGAGGCATAAAAGGTGACAACAAATGCTCTTGGCCTGCAAAAACCTAAACTGTGTCCAGCACAAAGAATAAAAAAATAAAAAAATAAAAAAAAACATATTTGAACTACGTTATGACTAGATCACTTTTTCAGAAGGGTACATCTCGAAAACAAAAGTCGAGTTCAGTCACATAAAAATGAAAAAAATGAAAAAATAAATAAAAAATAAGTTCCAACCTTTGGGATGAAGATGCAAGATCAAGCCATCACTTTGAAGTTGTGTAGCTGAATCATAAGCAAGTCTTTGAATGTCTTCAATGCATCGGTGTCTTCCACAAACAAGCAAGTAGCAAGAGCAATGTGAAGCAGAAAATCTCGAAGACGGTGCAACCACAAGCGCAATGTGCATCAGAGATAGTGATGTTCCAGAGGTGATGCGGGTGCAGAATCGACACCTACAACAATGGTAACCAGGAGCATCACAACTTGTCGTCACAATGGCATCAAAACTTGTTGTCAAAGCGACATCCCAGCTTGTCTTCACAATGACATCACAACTTGTCGTCACAGCGGCTCATCCTCGTAGGCAACGATGTATCCTCGTCTTTGCAAGCAAAGATAGTACATGCAGTTCGGCGATTCCTTTGCAACAAGCAATCTTATTACGGTGAGCAACACTCCCTTATGGTGAGCACACTCCTTTGTGACAACAACAACGGGCTGTCGTAGAACCAATGCCGAAGGCTACAGCAAAAGCCTACAAAAAGCTGCCACTAACTGTAGAAATTTGCAGGAACCCGCCACTTACTGCATAAACATGTAGGAAGCCGTGACTAACTATAGAAACTTACAGGAAGCCGCCACTAATTGCAAAAACTTGCAGAAAACCGCCATTAACAACATAAATTGGCAGAAAACTGCCACTAACTGCAGAAACTTGGAGAAAGCTGCCACTAATTGCAAATTTGCAAAAAGCCGCCGCCTACGGTTGGAAATTAAGCTCAAAGACGACACGTGGACACAAGCGGCAAAACATAGGGAAACGATGCAAAATTCCACAAGCGTTGTCACTTGCATAAAAAAAAGTGTCAAAAAAAAAGAAAAAATATATACATATATTATTATTATAATGTATATTATATTAGATATATATATATATATATATCTACTAATTAATAAGGGGTGTTTTGATATAGCACCTCATTTTTTAATTTTTTAGACTAAACATACACTCCTTTTGAAAATCTGATTAAACATTTTCCTAAAATTTTGGTTATTAATTTCAGTTTTTCACATAAGTTCAATTTTGTTTAGAATTTTAGTTTTTTCACGACTTTTCCTGAACATTTCAGTTTTTTTTTTTTTTTTTTTTTTTTTTTTTTTTTTTTCATTTCCTCTTGTCCCTATTTTTATTATCCATCTCTATGCATTTTTTTTTTTGTTTGTTATAATTTTACTTTTTTTTTTTGTGAATATAGTAGAATACTTATAAAACAAAATTGTCATATTTTATTATTTAGAAGACCCAACACATAATAAAGATTTGTTTGATTATATAGCTACGTCTAGTTACCTATAATATGGACACGTTTAGTTTTATAGTGGATTTGATTTTTTTAATTTGTCGTTACATTTGGAATGTAAATGTACCAAAAGGGTTATCTGATAAAGACATTTGGTTTTGTGGTATATTTGTGATTTTTGTTCATTTGGTCTTTTGGTACATTTGGAATCTAAACGTGCCAAAAGAATTACCTGACAATGGGCACATTTGGTTTTATGGTACATTTGGTTTCTCTGTACATTTGAAATCTAAACGTACCAAAAAGGTTACATAACAATGGATACATTTGGTTTTATAGTACATTTGAATTTTTGGTACATTTGGTTTCTCAGTACATTTAAAATCTAAAAATACCAAAGGTCGATACTTTTGTTCTCAAATGTACCATAAGTTTTAAGTATATTTTTTATATATCTATACGTAAAAATATATGTATTGAAGACTTTTTATTGAGACATTTTGAATAGAAAGAGAATATTTTTTTTTTAAAACACTCATAATAAGGTAATGAGGAATTAGTTAATTAATTTTTTATTTTATTTTATTAAAAATGTCCTTTTAATGCGTTGAAGAGGATTGACGAAATTAAATTTCTATATTATTGGCAATTAGTTGCTAAAATACCTTATGCCTCTATATAAATACATTTAAATTAATGACATGAAAATTAAATAAATAGAAAATTATTGAAGTGACAATTGATCAAAGCATCTTAATCAAATCTTTAAAAGGGATGAATGTTTAGTCTAACAACTATAGAAAAGATGTAAGACATTCTAATTTTCTCAATTAATAAAACACTTATTGTCAATCAAAATTATATAAAATTACCAACTTAATCTTCTAATAAGAAATATAAAAGCAAAAATGTAATTTCACATAACCAAATTTTACTTTTTTTTTTTTTTTAAACCTCACCTATATATAATCCTACCATATCTCTAATTAAAAATAAAAATAAAAAATAAAAAATTTCTACTCTCACATTCTTTATCACTATCTTCCTTTCCCCTTCTATTGCAAAATAAATAAATAAATAAATAAATAAATAAATCTCACCGTATGTGTCTTTCCCTGCAAAAAGAAAAAAATTAAAATAAAAGCCGCCCAAACCCAGGCATTGCCTCCCGAACACAGGTCGTCAATGGCTATGTCCTGACCACCAGAGGCAAGGTCATCGCAACCAGGTTGCTTGCTCCCAAGATCAGCCCCTCGTCCTTGCAGAACCCGTCGGCTTTGGCTTCTCCTCCGCCTGCCTATTACCCGATCTGCGGTGTGATGGGGATCCATCCTTCTTCCCTGCCGTTCGTGGCTGTTCACCAAATCCCTCGCTGACAAACAGCCTGGGGAATAAGGGTCTGCCGTTCACACCAATCCAAGCAATCAATTTATGACTGGCAGCCCCAAATTGGTCTGCAACATTCGCATAAAGATGGGTCTGCCGTTCCAGGACTCATTCTGGAAGAACATGACTCGGCCCGGTGCTCCGCCTGAAATTGGAGGGGTCGCGCATCCGATTGGACTGCCGACTGCAGAGGCTCTAGAATTCACGGAGGAAGACAACGGCGTTTGAAGCCGTGGGTTGTGTTGTGAAAAAAATGTTCAAGTTCATGCCCACTGTATATTGAAGAAAGAAAATTCTCACAGAAATCAAATCCTCCAAATTAGGAAAAAAAAATCAGGAACGAAGAGCTTAATTTCCGTCTGAAACTTGAATGGGGACAGAAGGGCCTTGCAGTGCAGAGGAAGCCAACCAAAAAACAATAAAAAAACAATAAAAAATAAAAAAAAATGGAAAAAAATGATGGTGCCGTGTGTGTATATATATATATATATGTACATATATGTATATGTACATATATCTATACACGTGGATGCCCCAAAGCAGCTGCTCAAGTCTAGCTTCAATTGGGTATTTCAAATCAAGCCAAGTTCTCTGCTTATAAATATTAGGCACTCATTTAAAGAGGGGAGCAAAAGGAAGCAAGTCAAAATTTCGGACATATAGAACTCTCTCAAACATCCAAACAATCGTATTCTTCAAGCTTGTGGAGAATCAACAAGCACAAATAATACACGTGCCGATTCATCCTTAACAAAGTCGAAGACCACGCACCATGTGAAACTCCTCATGGTTCCATTTCATTCAAGATTAAGCCTCAACAGCCCTTGAAGAAATGATAAGTCTGATTCAAGATCAAGTATCAACCACCCTTGGATCAAATTCGACTCCAAAGAAATGTAGCAAAGCCAAACCTTTGGAGGAAACCAGAAAGCTCTCTGGCCAAAGAAAACACTCAAGTTGTTCACCAAGCTCACAGAGAATGAACAAGCACAACTACACGTGCCGATTCAACCACAACAAAGCCGAAAACCACTCGCCACGTGAAACTCCTCGTGGTCCATTTCATTCAAGATCAAGCCTCAAGGTCTTTGAAGAAATCATAAGTACGATTCAAGGTCTAGTGTCCATCACCCTTGAATCAAAGACGACTCTAGAGAAATGAAGTGAATCCGAACCTTTGGAGGAAAACCAGAAAGCTCTCTGGCCAAAGCAAATATTTGTGTTCTACATCAAGCTCGTGGAAAATCAACAAGAACAAAAAATATGTGCCGGTTCATCCACACCAAAGCCAAAGACCTCCCACCACGTGAAGCTCTTCGTGGTCCTATTTCATTCAAGATCAAGCCTTAACGGCCCTTAAAGCAATCATAAGTCTGATTCAAGATCAAGTCTCCACCGCCCTTGAATCAAGGTCGACTCTAGAGAAATGAAGTAAATTCAAACCTTTGGAGGGAACCAAAAAGCTCTTTGGCTAAAGCAAACATTTGTGTTCTTCATCAAGCTCGTGGAAAATCAACAAGCACAACAAATATGTGTCAATTCATTCCCAACAAAGCCGAAGATCACCAGCCACATGACATTACTTGTGGTTCCGATTGTTCAAGAACAAGCCTCGACGACCCTTGAAAAAATCACAAATCTTATTCAAGATCAAGTGTGCACCACCCTTGAATCAACTTTGACTTCAGAAAGCTCTCTAGCTAAAACAAACACTCGTGTTCTTCATCAAGCTCGTAGAGAGTCAACAAGCACAACAAACACGTGCCAATTCATCCACTACCAAAGCCGAAGATCACCCACCACGTGAAACCGCTCGTGGTTTGTTTCATTCAAAACCAAGCCTCGACAACCTGAAAAAACCTCCAACCCAATTCAAGACCAAGCCTTGACGACCCTTGAATAAATTGCCAGCCCAATTCAAGACCAAGCCTCAACGGCCCTTGAATAAATTTCTAGCCCAATTCAAGACGACCCCAGAAGAAATTTCCAGCCCAGTTCAAGATCGAGCCTCAACGACCCTTAAATTGACATCTACATAGAAGGATTTTAAAGCATAGTGGTTAAAGTACATTCACTATGTAGAGGGACTTCAAAACACATCTTCTACATGTGACAAGCACATGTATACGACGCATCTTAAAGTGGGGGCATTTGTAGACATCAAAATTTTGGTGAAACCAATGCATTAAAGTTTTGACAAGCCAGGGTATACGTGGCATGCACCATGTGTCTCACAAATCATATACATGGATGTGACTCATCAAAATCGGATGAGTCATCAATAAGGACACGTGTCAACTTTTGGCGGAAATGAATTATTTGATTTTAATTTAATTAAATCAAATATCAATTGATGGAAACAAATCACGAGCCGGCCCACAAATCGAGTCCTAGTTCTTTCGTCAATTAATCAAGCCCGCAATCAAGGCCAAATCCATCTGTGGGCAAGGCTTGGAGAGTCTATAAATAGGAGGCTCTAGGACAAAGAAAAGGGGTCCAATAATTATTTCACGCCCAGACACTGAAGCTTTGAAATTCTGAAGCTCTCAAGCACTCAAACCTCCCAAACACTCAAACACTCAAGAAGACTCTGAAAATCCTTCGTGTTCTTCATCAAAACTCGTGAAGAACCACTAAGCATCCCTACACGTGGTGGTCCTCCATTGCCAAGAGCCAAAACCTTGCGGCATTCGTTCATCCAAGATCAAGTCATCACGACCCTTGGATCAACAATACTACACCTCTACACATTTCGGAGATTGAATTAGAGGATCAAATCATAAAAAGATTGTAACTCTACAAATTTATTTTGTACACGTGTTTTTGTCTCATTTGTCGCAGGATTTTCATGTTTACAATATTTTCTCTTGTTTAAAATTATTTTCAACTTTATTATCTAATTTTATTGTTTTCCTCCAACGGTACAAGATAGAATGGTTCCATTTTGCCTGTGTTGGTCTCAAAGATAAACCGAAACCGAGAGGAAAGTGGTATTGCACAGATTGTGCTGCGTTGAAAAATCACCGGAAGGGAAGTTCCGGTTAAATGACCTCTTTAGTCTTCAGTAGTTTGCATATAAGTTATATTTCTAGTCTCCAGCCATTGCTAATTGGTTTTTAAACGGCCCAACTTCAAAAGTATAAATAGCTTCGCTGAAATGCATGTGAGATAGCGTAAAGGAATATATATGAATGTCCACAACATAGAAAGCACAATGTACGAATAAGGAACATAAAGTGTTTTGACCAAAAGATTTTCTGGATCTCAAAGCAAATATATGTGATGACCTCCTCAAAGAAATCATTAACATCATGAAACATGGATAAATAACAAAATCAGAATCTTTATCTCTCAACTTTAATTATTTCTCAATGTGGCCACGTAAACTGCAACTCCAACCTCTTATGCACCTCGATGAATAGATACAAGCCATCCTCTTTCACACGCCAAGCGCACCAGTTTCTAGCACATCTAGTGGCATCTCTTTTAGCATTGAAGATGTCGAAATGCCCCTTTACGATACCCCAACTCATATCACAAGATAAAACAGCAGTAGTGTTAATGTTGACGGTCGGGCTGAAGTCATTCAAAAATGGGATCGAATGAGTACTCGGATCTATGCCTACAGCTTGACACTGAACATTCAGGTTGGTGTTTCGAGCCAAGTCATTAAAAAGGGTCACCCGATAATCAGCTATTGTGCTGCAGATGGACAATGAGAGCAGAAGAAGGAAAAAGACTGCTACGATGTTCATGTTGGTATTTTTCAGAACCTTGATGAAGATGGTTGATCAGATGGTGGTTGATATTAATTCATGCTTTAGTTTCCTTTAAATAGAAAAAGCTGGGTGAGATGAACCAATTGAGATGGTAACTGTTTTGTGTTGGACGTCCTTCCTTAAGTGTAGGTATTTGGACTTCCAAGGTTTCGTTCATGCATTGACATGGCTTGAGTAGAGTTTATTCATGCATTGACATGGCTTGAGTATGGTTTACTGCTTGTAGGTATTATATTGGTCGGTGTTTTCATGCTTAGTTTTTTTTTTATATGTAATGGTATATGGTAATGGTGGTCTTATTATCTTATCTTACTAACTAGTACTACGGTTTAGTGGTAATTTTCATTACATGCAAGTGAGAAATCTCAAGTTAAAGTACATGGATGGTGAGAGTGTATTATATTTATAATGAGTTTGATAAGTTAAAAAAGAGGCTTTTCATTATCGGTCCACATTTGTTTAACCGTACATAGGGTCCAACATCATAAACCTAGCTGCCACATAGACATCTAGGTATTGTTCTCATATTTTAGCCCATTTGCCACTGTTTAGAAACTGGAGTCTTCCCCTTTTGAATGCGTGACTGCCTTTACCGAGAGCAACAAATTCGGTTCCACTGCAAACGTTACAATTTGGAATGACTTTGAAGATTTGAACTGTTAGAAATGTTAAACGTCAAGCATATGTGTCCATCACTCTTTGTCAATCTCGAAACCATGGTAAGGCGCTGCAGTATGAATGAGGCATTTTGGTTTTGTTCTTGGATTTGGGTTGAATATATCTCACTATCTATATGTATCATCCTTGTCTGATTTCGGAGATCGTGAAACTCCATGGATATTGATTCATTAGGCTTCGTTTGCCACAAATAATTGAATTGAAATGGATAAGACATTATCTTTAAGGTATGTTATGTTGGAAAAAGCTTTGAAAAACTGTTATATATTTTATTATAAACTATTAAATAATACACAATAAAATTTCTACAAATGCAAGAAGAACAAGGAATGGAAGAGCCTTAAGAGATCGAGGCTAGAATTTGATTCTATAGCCTTAAGACAAGATTGCCCCTCAGTGGTGCCTCAAGGTTTGCGTTGGCAAATGTCTCTCAGGATACAATGATCTTTCTCTTTGCAGAAGTAGCACTCCAATCCACAAAGAACAGCGAACCAAAAGTGTTTAAAACTCTCTCTTTCTTGAACACTAAACTACTTTAATTTCTATATGATTTCTGGATGCAAAACTATATCTAAAATGCTTGACTTGGTAGTCTATTTATAGGCATTGACATGCCCCATTTTCAAAGATTGCATCTGCTTTCCAAAAGACAAAGGATGTGTCTGCTCCCAAAGAACAAAGGTTCCGTCTGCACAAAAGATGCGTCTGTTTCCAAGGTAGAAAGGATGCAACCTTTGGAAATCTGCCACCGAAACAATTTGTCTGCTTATCCAAAAGAAAAAGATGCAACCTTTGAACAAAGGTGCATCTGTTTCCAAAAGCTCCAAAAGCTGCATCTACTTTTCCAAAACATACATAACCTCTTGGGAAAAGCTGTAGGTCAAAACTTTCCAAGACCATTTTCATAATAAAATAAAATTAAAAGGAAACATACACAACCCTTGAAAATCTACCAGTCAAACCTTTCCATGCCCACTTTTTTATTTTAATTTTCATTCACTTGAATATTTAAATTATTAAATTTCTAACAATCCCCACATGAATGAAAATTAATAAATTAATGCAAAAGAAGATGTAGACACTAAGAGAGAGTTTAATTGGACAAATACTGTATAGGGAGACGTAGCTTTTGGCTTTGAACCTTCCTTAGTGAAATATTATCGGATTTACTAGCTAATCAGTGAACGCGATGCCTTAAACTGCTCAGCCGTTGATGTAAACCAAGACAATAATATTCACACGATATTCCTCCTAACACATATGATTCTACGATTGTGTTCATTTTGGCCCTGAACAATTCCCGGTAATCTTGAGTGCTTTAGAGAATTCAACCTTATAATTCTCATAGAAACGGCCACTTTTCACACTCATGTAGGTGATGTCCCATTAAGAGTATCCTGCACAATGCCCCACTTGTTATTTCCAAGTATAGGAATCATTAAAAGCAAAGCTTATCCTAAACACGTTGCAGATAGCACTGTTTCATCATAGGACATGGGTAGGAGATTATCGCCGCTGTGCTCCCACTGAATCATCCACAATTCGGTTGTCCCTTTGAACCTAGATCTTGGGATCTCCAGTCAGCTAGGTTGGGTTGCCATTATGGCGAGTCTTAAGACATAGGCTTTAAACCCATTCCCCTCAATGATTTATAAACTTGCTCTCTAGTCAAACCTTTAGTAAACGGATCTGCTATATTTTCTTTTGACCTTATGTAATTAATGGTAATTATACCACTTGATAGATGTTGCCTAACGGTATTATGTCTACGATGTAAGTGCGGGGACTTACTGTTATACATATGATTTTGTGTCTTTCCAATCGCTGATTGGCTATCACAATGTATACATATGGCGAGCACCGGCTTCAGCCAATTGGGAATATCCTGTAAGAAATTACAAAGCCATTCAGCTTCTTCCCCTGCTTTGTCTAAAGCAAGGAACTTAGATTCCATAGAGGATCTAGCTATACGCGTTTGTTTAGAGGATTTCCATGAAATGGCTCTGCCTCCCAGAGTAAAAACATATCCACTCGTGGACTTCGAGTCTTGTGTATCAGATATCTAGTTAGCATCACAATAGCCTTCAAGTACTAATGGATATCTTGTGAAGTGCAATCCATAGTTCTTTGTAAATTTCAGATAACCAAGAACCCTTGCAATTGCTTTCCAATGATCTTTTCCAGGATTACTCGTGTATTTACTCAATCTGTTAACTGAATATGTAATGTCCAGACGTGTACAATTTGTAATGTACATTAGACTACCAATTATTCATGCATATTCACTTTGAGATATACATTGACCAATATTCTTTGATAAATGCAAATTGACATCATATGGTGTTTTTGCAGGACTACTTACATAATTACTAAATTTTGTAAGTATTTTCTCAATATAATGTGATTGAGATAAAATTAGTCCTTCAGACGTTCTAGAAATCTTGATTCCTAGTATAACATCTGCAACTCCCACATTTTCATATTAAACTTACTAGCCAACATTCTTTTGGTAGATTTAATAATCTCATGATTACTACCAATAATTAGCATATCATCGACATATAGACGCACAATGACATATCCCTCTTGTGTGCTTTTAGTGTAAACACATTTGTCAGACTCATTTATTTTAATTCCATTTGACAACATTGTAGTGTCAAACTTATGGTGCCATTGCTTAGGTGCTTGTTTTAAACCATAAAGTGATTTAACAAGTCTACATACCTTTCTCTCTTGGCCATGTACTATGAAACCTTCAGGTTGTTCCATATAAATTTCCTCGTCCAAATCACCATTTAGAAAAGCAATCTTGACATCCATTTGATGAATCTCAAGATTATGAATTGCTGCAATAGCAATCAACATACGGATGGATGTTATCCTCGTGACTGGCAAATATGTATCAAAATAGTCTAAGCCCTCTCTTTGCTTATAACCTTTGGCGACAAGTCTTGCCTTGTACTTGTCAATTGATCCATCTGCTTTCATCTTCCTTTTGAAAATCCATTTATAGCCTAAAGGTTTATTTCAGGAGGAAGATCCACCAATTCCCATGTATGATTTTGCATAATGGATTCAATTTCAACATTAATAGCCTCTTTCCAAAATGATGCTTCTGGAGAGGATATAACTTCCTTATACGTTTGAGGCTCATTTTCTAATAAGTAAGTAAGAAAATCAGGTCCAAAAGACATTGATATCTTAGCCCTCTTACTACGTCTTGGTTCAATTTCTTGTACATGTTCTTGGTCAACAGAATTATCATTACTTTCTTTATGACTGCTATTAAAGTCATCATAAGCTCTTTTCAAAGAACTTTGTTCTTGTGCAATTTTCCATGGAAATGCATTTTCAAAGAATGTAGCATTCCTTGATTCAATTATTGTATTAACATGTATTTCAGGATTATCCGATTTATGTAGAAGAAACCGATATGCACTACTATTTATGGCATAACCAATGAAAGCACAATCAATGGTTTTAGGTCCTATTTTAATCTTCTTAGGATCAGGGACCATTGCCTTAGCTAGACACCCCCAAACTTTGATAAATTTATAAGAAGGCTTTGTGCCTTTCCATAATTCATAAGGTGTCTTATCTAACTTCTTGTGAAGTAATTTATTGAGAATGTGGTTTGCAGAAAGCAATGCTTCTCCCCACAAATTCTAGGTTGCCCTAGAACTTATCAACATTTACGTGTGAAAACAAATAATTTTCTTTTCTTATATGAAGTTAAGGCACATTTTTTTTTGTCACCCCAGGCCTCAAAATCTCATGACCGATTCTGATTGATCTAGTTTGGTATAGGCACTATTAGAACAAAAATTGTTCACTGCTGTGAACGAATGTGCCCTACACGCAGCTCAGGCACATTAAAGAAATCAAACAATCGGGATTAACCTTGGTACCGGTGAGATATCGGCCAAAGGCTCTCCGACAGTCAAGTTAGTAAAAATATTAACACTTAAGTAGAGGGCAAGAGAATAAGCAAAGATCAACGATTGTGTTATAAACCTTAAGCCTTGCCAGAATTATGCGCTAGATGATTGTATTTATACTAGTATGGAGAGAGATCTTTAAGAAAATGGAATCCGTATTACACTGGGAGAATTTTAAAGGATATCTAGAAATAGATATTGCTTGGTTTTAGGGGTGTGATTACTTGTGTCACACGCTCATCCCTAGATTGTAGGAATGCCCAAGAAAATTGAATCAAGTTTTCATGTCTTACTAAACAAGAATGGTCAATCCTAACGAAGTCAGTAGAATTCACCTACATTTTCGGAACGCAGGATGATAGTGACATCACTAGACCGTTTGTACAACTCAGTTTAGTCGGAGTTGTTGAGTCCATGACCAAACTTCTAAGATAAACGTATTCTAATCCTGTTTACTCCGACCATGAAAAATCATGGTCCCATAATTTTTTCTAACTATGTATTTGAAAGGGATGTCTCCCTTGAGTATGGGTAGTTATTCAAAGATCATGCCTTTATGAGTAAATCATAATACATATAGTTTAATCTTCTTTAAAGTTTCAACATGTAGTAAATTTGCCTCATAACCATTGCAAAATAAATGAGACGTTCTAGATTCAAGCGTGTGGTCTCGAAAATTGTGCCGAAAAATAGAAATGGTGGGATGTTTCAGTTGCATGTGCACGAGAAATGAGGAACCGCATTTTACATTTCCAAGTGATTCCGACCGTCGAATTCGTAGATCACGAAGCAAGACGACTTGGATTCAACGGTACAACGACCCCGAAATATCTTCTACAAATATCTTTGGATTTCTTCACATTTTCTTCACACTTCGAAAGCCTTTGGGTATTTTTTTTCTGAGATTTCTGTGAGTCTTTAGCCTCTTTTGCTTCTAAACCCAAACTTTCGATTTTCTTTCATAGACTTTTCGACTAAAATAGTGGCCTTATCAAGTGCTTTTCCTGCCCAGCAACCAACCACGATTCCCATCATGACCCTTCTATTGTTAGGGTGCGTAGGCAAGAAGGAGGAGAAACCCTTGTTCGCCACCATCGAGAACTTCCCAATGGATGTAAGGTCTAGTAAGTGTGGCCAGTCAAGATATTCAGGCGGCTCTGCCTGAACCCTCTCACCAGAGCGTCCATGTACTAGGATTCACCCTTAGTACTTAGACTTAGGTCTAAAATTTTCCATTAATATGTTGATTTGCTTCAATCTATCACTCTACAATCTCACGCTTACTTCGTATCACATTATTACCTTTTTGGATTTGTTGAACAAATGGTATGGAGCAAATTTCAGGCTTCAAGAATTCCACATGCTTTACACCATGTGGAGGAGCTCAGGCACAATTATTTCTTCAATCTAGGCCTAGTCTTCTGTGGGGTGCCTATTTTGCTGACCTGCCCAGGAATGACAACGACTGGTACAAGGATGTCCTTGTGGTTGTGGAGACTGGGAGGGCGATATTTCTGGGGCTCGTTTGGAACACCCCTTCGATTAACCTTCAATTTGACAACCATGTGAAGAATTATGGGTTATTTCGACGAAGTTGATTGACCGGGCCTTTTCCAATTATCCCTGCATAACACCAATAAGGTCATCAAACTTTGCAGTTAACTAGCTTTTCGAAGTAGAATTGATAAGGTCATCAAACTTGCAGTTAACTAGCTTTTCCAAGTAGCATAAATAAATCTGTGCTACTATCTAGTTAACTCTAAAGTTTGATGGCTTATCGAAAGATAATAAATACTTAAAGTTCATATTAAATAATTATTCCTAATATAATTAAAAAATTATTTAAATTATTTTATGCCGGTGTCCACAAATACACAAATATAAAACCAATTTATTCGTCCATAACAACCTACTTTGCTGGTGGGGCTTCTCCATATCGGGTTACATCAAACTTTCACTGCCGATAATGCCTCTTCAATATATCATCCAGAAAATCATCAGGTTGGGCTCCATTTGATCAATAATAGACCACTTCTTTTATTCAAAAAATAATTCCAAATTCACATTATAATATATTATATAACAAAAATAATTACTAATATATTAACTCCCACTTACTGCTAATATATTCTTCCAAGACGCCCACTCGGCCGTAGGACATTTGTTCCATAATACATGCGCAATCTCGTGTGCAAGTTCGGCGTGCGACTCTCTCTTAGATCCTCTGAAATCATTCAAGTTGATTCGCTTGGGCCTGTCATTATATCCTCTTCTGCCAAATGTATGCATAATCTTTACCCTTTTTTCCCAGATGCTTCTTCCTGATCACACCCCTTACTATATAATCATTGCCGAAATGTAGATAATGTGATCGCAAATGTTACCAAATTTTTTCATATTTTTCACACTTATAAATTAACTATTATAATTTTCTTTATATAATTTGATTTTCCTACAAAATACTAAAGCACGATTAAAAATTCATAATAATTAATTAACAAGTGTGAAAAATGTGAAAAAAATATGACAACACTCGTGATTGCATCCTTTTACGCTTTGACAATTATTTCATCATCATTTGGATTTTTATAGCCCTCCAAACTCGTGAATGGTGTTTTTAGAGGGAGTGATTATGAATAAAAATTCGTTATAATTAACGTAGAAATGAGAAAATGTGAAAAAAAAAATATACCAACATTCAAGACCGCATAGTTTACACTTTTGCGATGGTTAGATCGTCATTTGTATTTTTGAAACACTCCAAACCCTTGTGAATAGTGTTTTTCCTATGACTTCAATACAATTAAAAAAAATAGTAATAATTAGTTTACAAGTGTGTAAAAATACAAAAAAAAATAAAGAATCGCTCGTAATGACGTGGCTTACAATTTTCGTGAAGGAGTTAACTCCAATGCTCGATACCATGATCCATAAACCTTAGTGACAAACTCTAACCATCCGATTGTCGATTACGTTTACCTTTTAATTTTCCATCATCGAAAACCCTTTTCTGGAGCTTCTTTGTGACAGCCCGTCCCGTATTATTCATACCGTAGGTGTGAAATGACGATTTTGCCCTTGGTAGTTATTTGTCATTTTGGGTGGTTTTGTTGTTTTGTAGGTTGCATCTGGACCACACACACACCTACACCCACATCATCTTCTCCCGTGCTCTCTCTATCGCAGACTCTCTCTCTCTCTCCTTCTCACTTGTACGGACAGGGTTCAAAACCCTTACAAACGTGACAGATCGAAGTGGGAAATGGTACCTTTGTGTTCGTGAGGATCATACGAGTTCAACCATACCAAATTTAGGTAAGGAATCCTTCAATTTCACATCGAACAGGAATCTCCGATTTGGTCATTGTTCATGCACACGTGAATTATTGACTTTCAGGGAATTTGAAGCTTTTAGGAAGCTTAGTGAGGTCCTTAGGAAGCTCAGGGTGGTTTGTTGGGTGGAATTGGACGTCGGGATCGTGAGTTGCGAGTTTGGCCGATTTTTCTTGAATTTCTCCGACGACATCTCGTGATCTTTGGGGCTTTAAACAGGTAAGGAAATATTCAACAAGTTAAGAGCTTTAATTTGGTATTGGTTTCATGAAACTTGGTGAAGAAACGAGTGAGAACAAAGGGTTTAAAGTTTTTCCAAGTTTCCGGAGATCGACATTTTGCCGGAGAAGAAGGCGGTATATTCTGTCAGTTTTGGATGGAATATGCTGATGCCGTCAGTCAGTTTTGATGGAATCTGTTAGGATTTAATAGAATATTCCTGACGGCGTTAACTGCCGCCAGTGTGCCTGGCACGTGGCCGCGCGTGGGGGGCGCGTAGGTCCGTGCACTCATCGGCGCGTGGCGGCGCGTGGGCTCTTGGAAAATTATTTTAAAAATATTGGGATGTTCATGTGGTTGAGTAGATCACGTTGGTATATCCAAACATCCCATTTGAGCATTATATGAGAAGTTATTACCTAGTTTTGGTTATGTGCTTTAAATTGACATTTTTATAGTTGTTTCGCATATAGATGAGACCCATCCTGAGGACGAGCATAGTCACTCAAGGCAAAGGGGTTACGACCCTTCCACATATCAGTGAGTGGGCTTTTGGTTTTCCGTATATACCTATATACTTGTGGTTTTTCCTAGAAAATGAAATGGAATGTTTATATATATTTAAATGCCATGCATAGCGTTTGCCTATTTATTTATGCATTAGTAGTTGCATATATGTATGTTTAGTGCTGCGGACGCACAGGTAAGTTTATGGTTTATGATTGTGAATTAGTGATTATGTGAGATGCATAGAGAGCTCATAACCTGCACCCCTGGTGTTAGGGCTCCCGCCCAGAGTAGGGCACAGTCCTTCATGTGATGTTCACCTTCTGCACCACATGCTTATCTTGGATCCAAGTTAGGTGCACAGTCCTGTCGTACAGACCACTATAGGTGGTTCTAACACGTAGGTGACCCGCGATTATTCGTCCAGTCTTCACATGATCGTAGCACTTGAGCGTATTTATTTACACCCAGTCTTGTCGTACAAACCACTATAGGTGGTTCCTACTTGTGTGCAGGTATAGTTAGTGAGTTAGGGATTTGAGCTCTAGATTCAACCGTACAAGTCACGTTAGGTGACTCCGGCTGACATGTTACTTGCATTGATTAACATTACCTGGGTTACCTAAGTGTAGTCCAAGAGAACGAATACTAATTACACAACACCCAAAGGTGATCTTACATTTGTGATGTTCTGTCAGAACCACCGTCAAGTCCTCGTGAACCACCAAAGTTGCTTCTAACTAGAACCTGCAAGAGTGCAAAATAGAAAGTGTGAGTGGGCAAAAACAAAGCTTTTCAAAATCATTTCATTATCAAAAGTTCTAACCCCTCGCCGTAAAAGTTGTATAGTTTCCCAGAAAATAGAATATACACATATATTGAAAACATGTTCAGAAATATGCCATGTCGAATGCCTCCACATAAACTGTAAGTAACCCAGGTAATGTCAATCAATGCAAGTAACATGTCAGCCAGATTCATCTAACATGACATGTACGGGTAAATCTAGAGCTCAAATCCCTAACTCACTAACTATACCTGCACACGAGTAAGAACCACCTAAAGTGGCCTGTACGATAAAACTGGGTGTAAATAATACGCTCAAGGGCTATGATTATGTGAAGACTAGGTGAATAATCGCAGGTCACCTACGAGTCAGAACCACCTATAATGGTTTGTACGACAGGACTGTGCACCTAACTTGGATCCAAGATAAGCGTGTGGTGCAGGAGGTGAACATCACGTGAAGGACTGTGCCCTATTCTGGGCGGGAGCACTAACATCGGGGGTGCAGGTTATGATCTCTCTATACATCTTAACCACTAATTCACAATCATAAACCATAAACTTACCTGGCACTTACATGTGTGTCCGCAGCACTAAACATACATATATGCAACTACTAATGCATAAATAAATAGGCAAACGCTATGCATGGCATTTAAAATATATAAACACTCTATTTCATTTTCTGGGAAAAGCCAGAAGTATATAGGTATATACGGAAAACCAAAAGCCCACTCACTGATATGTGGAAAGGTCGTAACCCCCTTGCCTTGAGTGATTGCGCTCGTCCTCAGGATGGGTCTCATCAATATGCGAAACAACTATAAAAACATCAATTTAAAGCACATAACCAAAACTAGGTAATAACCTCTCATACAATGCTCAAATGGGATGTTTGGATATACCAATGTGATCCACTCAACCACACGAACATCCCCATATTTTTAAAATAATTTTTCGAGACCCCACGCACCGGCGATTGCACAGACATACGCGCCCCCATGCGTGGCCACGTGCCAGGCACACTGACGGCGTTATTCAGGAATATTCCGCTAAACCCTAACAGATTCCATTAAAACTGACTAATGGTGTCAGCATATTTCGTACAAAATTGACGGAATATACCGCCTTCTTCTCCGGCGAAACGCTGGTCGCCGGAAACCTGGAAAAACTTTAAACCTTTCGTTCTCACTCGTTTCTTCACCAAATTTCATGAAACTAGTACCAAATTGAAGCTTTTAACTTGTAGAACATTTCCTTACCTGTTTAAAGCCCCAAAGATCACGAGATGTCGTTGGAGAAATTCAAGAAAAATCAGCCAAACTTGCAACTCACGATCCCGACGTCCAATTCCACCCAACGAACCATCCCGAGCTTCTTAAGGACCTCACTAAGCTTCCTAAAAGCTTCAAATTCCCTGAAAGTCAATAATTCACGCTGCATGAACAGTGACCAAATCGGAGATTCCTGGTTCGACGTGAAATTGAAGGATTCCTTACCTGAATTTGGTATGGTTAAACTCGTAGGATCCTCACGAGCATAAGGGCACCATTTTTCACTTCGATCTGCAACGTTTGCAAGGGTTTTGATCCCCGTCCGTACAAGTGAAAATGAGAGAGAGAAAGAGAAACAGAGAGAGATACACGGGAGAAGGAGATGATGTGGATGTGGGTAAGTGTGTGGTCCAAATGCAACCAACAAAACCACAAAACAATCACCCCAAAATGACAAATACCCACCAAGGGCAAAATCATCATTTCACACCTGCGGTACGAATAATTCAGGATGAGCTGTAACAACCTACCCCCTTAATAAAATTTCATCCCGAAATTCATAACAACAACTCAAACAAACCATTAGTAATCATAGAACAACCAAGGATACAAATCTCTCATCCAATCTTCTGTCTCCCAAGTAGCTTCCTCCGTGGAGTGATTCCTCCACAAAACTTTCACTAAACTTATAGTCTTGTTCCTCAGAACCTTTTCCTTCCAATCCAGAATCGTTACTGGTTCCTCGTCATATGTCAAATCCGAATTAATTTCCAATGATTTTCGAGGTATCACATGCGACGGATCCGCAATGTAATGACGAAGCATGGACACATGAAAAACATTATGCACTTTAGCCAGCTCAGAAGGTAACTCAAGCCTGTAAGCCACTTCACCAACTTACTCGGTGATCAAATATGGTCCGATATACCTGGGATTTAACTTACCTTTCTTTCCGAACCGCAGAACACCTCTCCACGGTGAGAGCTTCAGAAACACCCAATCACCAACTTTATACACCCTGTCAGTGGCATACATGTCCGCTAAGCTCTTTTGTGGATCCTGGGCCTCTTTCAAGTTAGACTTAATTACCTGAACATTCTGAGTAGTCTCATCTACAATCTCGGGGCCCACCAATAGTGAATGCTAAACTCGAATGAAAGCTATTGTTGTAGGCAAATTCCATTAAATCCAACTGCTTGTGCCAAGCATCGCCAAACTGTAACACCGAAGATCTCAACATATCCTCCAACGTCTGAATGGTCCTCTCTGATTGTCCGTCTGTCTGAGGATGATATGCCCTACTGTAGAGTAATCTTGTACCCAAAGCTTCCTTAAAAGCCATCCAAAATTTAGAAGTAAATTTTGGGTCACGATCTGAAACAATACTCACTGGAACACCATGGTACTTCACAATCTTCGATATGAATAATTCGGGACGTTCCCTGAAAGTCAATAATTAATTCATATGTGCATGGACAGTGACCAAATCAGAGATTCCTGGTTCGACGTGAAATCGAAGGATTCCTTACCTGAATTTGGTATGGTTGAACTCATATGATCCTCATGAACACAAAGGTACCATTTCCCACTTCGATCCGTCACGTTTGTAAGGGTTTTGAACCCCGTCCGTACAAGTGAGAAGGAGAGAGAGAGAGAGTCTGCAGTAAAGAGAGCATGGGAGAAGATGATGTGGGTGTAGGTGTGTGTGTGGTCCAATTTCAACCAACAAAACACCAAAACCACCAAAAATGACAAATAAGTACTAAGGGCAAAGTCGTCATTTCACACCTACGGTACGAATAATTCGGGAGGGGCTGTCTCATTCTTTTTTTTAAACATGATCTCAGAGTGAATTGAAAAAGATGAATAGTTTGGATCGTTGATATCACATTTTGATTGTAAACACGAAAATTCTGTAACAAATGAAACAAGAACACATGTACAAAGTAGATTTGTATTAATGAATTTGTAAGGTTATAATCTCTGTTTAC
Source organism: Pyrus x bretschneideri (assembly GCF_019419815.1). Lineage (NCBI taxonomy): Eukaryota > Viridiplantae > Streptophyta > Magnoliopsida > Rosales > Rosaceae > Pyrus > Pyrus x bretschneideri. The sequence goes on from NW_025999679.1 coordinate 1,195,996, forward strand.
AATTTTCCTCTGATTCAGTCTTCAAATTTGATGTAGATGTGTAGGTTGTTGATCCAAGGGTCACGATGACTTGATCTCGGACAAACGATTGAACGATTTGCTTCAAGTGATGTTAATGTGGGATTTTGTTAATTCAAGGGTCTTGGCGACTTAATCTTGAATTGAACGTCGTCACAAGTTTTAAGCTTGCAACAAAGTCTTGAAGGAATCAGCACAAGTGCTTGTTGATTCTTCAAGGGAATGTTTTGGCTTTGGTTGTACGTTCTTCGAAGAGAATTTTGGCAGTGTATTAGTCTTCAAAGATTTGGCAAAGGTTCTCCTTTTATGAGAATTTCTGCCCTTCAATGTATAAATTGTCGACATTTATACTTGTCTGAGGACCTTGTACTTATAGACTTCTCAAAGATTGTCTTTGGATGGATTTGGCTTTGATTTGTGTCTTGATTCGTCCATGGGAGAATTTAGGCATGTTTTGTGTCTTAATTTTAGCCACTTTCCATTGCTTGGCCGAAATTTATAGGGTGCGAGCAATCTTCAATTCTTGTTTGTTTTGTGAAGATGCTTTAGCTTTCTTTCTGGTTTTGGGAGCAATTTGGGCCCCTTGCCGATTTTAAGGAGATTTTTTCCCCTTCGCAACATTTTAGGAATGCTTTTGAGCTTCCTTTGCTTGATTTGTGCCACAAGTCATTGATGACTTGTCCATATGTGATAAGTCATATGCTACATGGAGCTTTGTGATGCATCATTTGCACGTAACGAAATTTACATGTCTACATTAATTTTTAAGGTTAGTGCAATATTACTTGATGTTTATAAACTCTAAATATTAATAACATCGAGCAATATTTGCACATATCTTAAATTTTCAAAAGTGATATCAATGATCCACTAAAATAAAAAAGAAAGACTGAAAAAAGGTGCCGGTGATGATAAATCAAAGCGTAACGTAAACGACAATTTGACCGTTAAAGTTTGTCCTTAAGAGTTTTGGATTCTGGGCTCCTGTTTTTGATTTCACTCCTTCATGAATACATAGCCCTTCTTTTTTTTTTTTTTTTTTTTTTGTGCTAGAAAATGAAAGAACTGAACTAAAGAGAAAGGCCCATTGGGCAGCCCATTTGAGTACAATAAAAAAGATAAGTTGGACGAGCAGCCAACGAAATAGTTTTATCCCAACCATGGAAGTCATTAACTGAGAAACCAACACTTGTGACCGCATCCGCTAGGAAATTGGCTTCTCTGAATACATGATTCCAGCAAATATCCTCAAAGAAACCCGCTAACCATCGAATATTAGGAAAAATGGTCCTCAGTCTCCAAGGAACGTGATAGGCACGACAAATAGCCTTAATAACTAGCTTAGAATCACCTTCAACGATGATGCACTTAACACCCCTTGAATTCGCCATCCAAAGACCAACACGAAGTGCCAAACATTCTGCCACATTAATGGTATTCAGACGAACACTACTCGCCCCAACAATGATAGGGGAACCATTCTCATTTCTAATCACAAAACCAGAGGTAGCCTGCTAGTTAACCACCGATCCGTCAAAGTTGAGCTTGACAAAACCAAAATTTAGGAGGGGACCATCGAATGGAGCTACATCAGCAGGTTAGCTGCACAATAATCTCTACCCATACTTAACACTGAAATCATGATTCTAGTGCAATTCAAATTTTTATTTTGAAAAACGACAAGGTTCCCTTACTTCTAAATTTGCCAACAAATAAGGAGCGCCGTATTCAACTCACTCAGATCATCAATAATTTTTTTGTCCAAGGAGTTTAGCCACTTATTGAAATTAAGGGTTTGACTCATCTTTATGGAGTTAGATAAGGCGGGGTTATTCCATACTTGTCTAGCAATCAACAAAAAGATGAGTTACAAAAGGGACAAGTAGTAGGCATATTATCAATATATCTTGCAAAATTGTCTATGGTTAGGAGTTTCCCCAGAATGAGAAGCCAACTAAAATTTTTTAGTTTGTGAGGCAAGTTAAGTTTCCACGTCTTTTTTAGAATCTTGCTAGAATTAACATTGTTATTAATATAATTTTGTAACCAAGTAGCAGACTTGATAGAGAATTTACCATTAGCATTTGGACCCCAACAACACGAATCACTTTGAAGGGCTAAAGGCAAAGGAATACTACAAATCTTGTTAACAACATCAACGTCGACCATAGAAGATAACAAATGTCTATTCCATTGACCATTAGCAATAAACTGGATCACTTTCATGTCATGATCAACATTAGAAAGCTGCGTGCTAGATAAGAGATTGGTGAGCGGGAAAGGAAAAACCCAGTTATGGGTCCAAAAAAGAATATCTTCTCCATTTCCAACAACCCAACGCAATCCCATCCTAACAACATACATAGCCTTGAGGATACCCTTCCATGCACATGAATAATTTTTTCTGATTTTATTATTCAAAAACTCTTCATTCTTCAAATACTTATTTTTAACAATTTGGACCCACCAATGTTGATCCTAAGTTAGAACTTTCCACCATAATTTAGCCAAGCAAGCATTATTAAAGTGATCACTATTTCTAATGCCTAACCCTCCATTCTCTTTCAAGCAGCAAATTTTGTCCCACGCGACGGGATTATGATTGGAGTCTTTTCCCCACAAAAATTTCCTACTCTTTCTATCAATAGCCTTAGTAATCTGGTAAGCCTCCATGCCATAGATAGAGTATTGACCTTCCAACCAGATGATTATGGACCTTAATAACAATAAGCTCTTTAGCATTAATTGAGTCTTTCCAGAAAACTATATTATGAATCCCTAAATATTTGCTAATAGTGGTTTTATGTTGGATTTGAAGAATGTTAACAATATCATTCCTAGATTGATTCTGAGTGTTATTGGAAAAATAAAGTGACAACTTTTGGAAGTTTATATTTTGTCCAGGAGCATGGGAAAATTCATGAAGCACCTTGGCAATATTTCTAGCTGCAGTTTTGGTAGCTTTAGTAAAAATCAAGCAATCATCCGCAAACATCAGATTTGTAACTCTAAAGCCTCTAGGAGCAGTTAGCAGACCAATATTGTTTCTAGGAGACCCACCCAAATTGTCTAAATTTCTTATCAGGGGTTTCATACATAAAATAAATGTAGGGACAGAGGGGGTCACCGTGTCTAATGCCCCTCGAAGGATAAAAATAGCCATGAGCTTTACCATTAAGTAAAATAGAAAAAGAAGTGGACGTAATACATTCCATGATGAAGTTAATCCAATGAGTGTTGAAACCAAATCTTATTAAAACAGCTCTAATATAATCTCAGCTAATAAAATCATAAGCTTTCTCAAGATCTAATTTGATAGCCATAGCACTATACTTACCTTTTTTGTCCTTGAATGATGAGAAGATTTCATGAGCAATCAGAATATTATCCTGGATTGATCTTCCAAGAGCGAAGGCACCTTGATTCTTGGAAATGCAATGTGTTAGTAAAGGTTTAATCCGATTAACCATAGTCTTAGTGATGATTTTATAAGTGACATTACATAAGCTAATTGGTCTAAAGTTGGACACCAACTTAGGGTTATCCACTTTAGGTACAAGGGCAATATGTGTATGGTTTATTATCCTTACACTTGATCCGTAGCCCTTCTCATTATGAGCGTTTCCATTTTTTTTCCCATTTATAATTTAACCACTACAATTTTTTTGTATTTTTTGGGCAAAGAATGTGATCCTGAATGTTGGCTTATTTTTTCACATTTTTCATTCTTAATGAACGTTGGAATTTTCTATTTTGTAGGAAAATTAAATTACACCATAAAATTCATAATAATTAATGTACAAGTGTGAAAAATGCGAAAAAAAATACTAAACACTTGAGTTCTCATCCTTTACATTTTTAATGATGATTACATCGTCGTTTGAATTTTTAAAGTCGTGGAAGCTCTCATGAACAGTGTTTTTAGGAGAGATAAAAATGTGTAATAATTAATTGACAAAGAAAAAAATATTTCGGCAATTGGTAGGTGATCGAGAACACGGTACCTTCGACGTGGTATGTTCGATAAATTTAGTCATTTAGTACCATTTACTGATGCTAATTTGGTTTACTATTTCAGTTAGTGCTATTGTCTAACTTTTCAAACTTTTATAGTGAATCATATTTAGTCATAAAATTTCATAATATGTATAAAAATTGTTTCAATTGTTTTACATGTAGGTAACAAACTTTTCACAACCAATAAACATTTAAAAAGTACAATTTTCCACCTCTAGTCCTTTATTTTTGTTTCACAGGACTATGGTAGTGCCATTATAAACACCCTCAGGTTTCTTGTTAGCATGAAAAGAATCTAGATTAAGGTGAACGTATCATCGTAATTATCAGACCACATTAGAGACTTATCAAGAACATCTGGATTATAAGCTCTCAACTGCACCTGCACGATGAAACAAAGCAAAAGATATTAATTTGAACAAAAAAACCACAAATCACTAAATTTAATGAACTAAAACAGTTTCCAACAAGACTCATTATCAGGAAACTTAGTAAAACGTGGGTTGAGATACGAATTGATGCTAGGAAATTGAAAGGTCAGAGACATCCAAAGACATCAATAATTAAAAATTTGAGCATTTTCATTCACCAAAAGAAAAACAACTTAGCTAATGCAAATTCACAAATAGCAAAAGATTTATTTTTAGCTAGCAACTGATTCATAACACGACCAATACATTCAATGGCAGTCAAGCGAACAATAATATAAATCCTAAACGCAACCTTTCAACAAGTCTTCAAAAACCTAAATCACATAAATGTTCATACCGTTATGTTAACAAACCACAATACTAACCAAGAAACACTAGTAAAAAAAACAGCTTGCGCGGCGACATTTTGTGCGACGAACAATAATTCATCGTAAAAGAGGCACTTGTGCGACATAAAAACGTATTCTTCGCGCAAAATAGAAAACATATTGAAAAAATAAAAAATAAAAACATTGCGTGACAAAAGAATTCGTCGCTCAAGAATACTGAGCACGACGAATAATTGTTGTCATTGCGTAAAGTCAGCAAGAAAACACGGAGTAATTTTTTTGGCACGAGAAACTTGCGTGACAAAAAGTTCTTTTGTGCGACCAAATTTTCATCGTGCAAGTTTCAGTCAGCTTTGACCATTTAATGTAGGTGAATCAGAGGACATTTAATACAGATGTTTGCACGACAAAGCCTTCGTCGTGCAAAGACCTTAACTTTGCTATAAATAGGCACCTCTATTGTCCTTATTCTTCACAATTTTGTTATCCTTATTCTTCATAATCATGTTCGTGCTGAGATGGTGAATAGAAAGAATGATAAGAGTGTGCGCGATGCCAACCCACATGATTTGAGAGAGCATTTTGAGTTTGCTCATGCTATTGCTATAGCTATAGGGAATAATTGCTCCACTGCTGAGTGGCGTTCTTGGAAAGATGTGCTTGGGAATTTGAAGAAGGCTGTGATGGATGAACTATTAGTAAGTATATTATTGATGGATCAATAATGAAGTTTGTGAAATTTTTAGTTATATGTTGGAATTAATTATTTGCATATATGTGTAACAGTATAAGTATGTTTTTGATGATGAACCGAAAGAACAATTGATGAAGTTGCTGGAGATGCGTTGGAGGGAGGTTACAATCGGTGGCGTTATGAAGTCTTGCGGAATGGAGCAGGATCATCGAAATAGTAGTTTAAAATTTATGTTTTGTATGACAATATTTAAATTTCAGGTTTATTTTTATTTTTATTTTTATAATTTATGTATTTGGACTTACTTAGGTTTCAATTCCTATTGGGTTTTTTATTGAGACCTAATGTAAGCACCCTAGCTATCCTCGGTTTATATGTGCTTTTAATCTTTAATGAATATCGTACTTATGTTGAAAATAATTGTATGGATTAAGCCGTTAATTATTTGTAGAATACATATTTAAGGTATTAACTATTTATAGAATAATATTTTAGGTATTAATTATTTATAGAATCAATATTTAAAGTATTAATTAATTTTAGAATAGATTTTTAAGGTATTAAATCGTTTGTGAATATTTGTTTGTAATTATAAAGTTTACGTAAACATAGATATCTATGTTTACGTAAATTTTGTAATTACAGTTACAAGTATCGTCGCGTAAGATATTTTTGTGCAACGAATACATGTTTTTGTTGCGCAAAGCACGATCAGACTGCATTCAAACCCACTAATTTATGGCGTATTTATGACGCATTTTGCGCAACGGACTTAGAGGATTGCACGACTAATATTTCGTCGCGTAAAGGTGTCCTATTGCTATATAATCACAGTTTCAGAGGCATAGTTTTCAAAATTTTTTTGTTTAAAAAAGAATGGCTGATTCTAGAGAAGGTTCTGGCAAAAATAAAGTTGTTGTGCGATTAGAGAGGTATAGACGGAAGCAAGTGCCGTACTTTGAAGGCAAAAAAATGGCTGAGGCGTACGCCGAATTTAAATATGACATTGGGAATTTGGTGCGGAGGGATTGTTCTGCCGAGTTTGAGTCTTGGAAAAAGGTTCCTGACTAGTTGAAGAAATCCATGCTGGGAGAGTTATCGGTAAGTTTGTGGTAAATAATTAACAATTATTTTTGTTAAAACATAATATTTTTTAAATTACTAATTTTTTGTTATTGGCATTAATGTAGGTTCATTGGGATTTTGATGAAACCAATGAAAAGCAACGGATTTATGTGGATGGGCTTTTCAAGCAGAGTTTTCGGCAATGGAAGTTTGATGTCTTGCGGGTGAGGGAGGAGTGAAGTTGATGAGAGTTGTTTTTTATTTTTATTTTTTTAAATAAGATTTTGTGGACTTTATTTTTAATTTAATAATAAATATATGTTATGTGGATAAGTATTAATATTTGCATTAATTATAATTTCTATTTGGGATAGTAAATTAGTTTTGTTAATTAACTTAATGTTTAATTAGGTTTGAGTTTTTGATTTATAATAAAATAAAAATTTACAATACATACAAATAAAAAAAAACATAAAAAAAAAAAAAAAGGATTGCGCGACGAAATGCGTAATTTGTCGCGCAAAATTGTTTGTCCTTTTTAATCTAGATTCAACCATGTGTAGAGGCAAATTGCAAAAAAATTGCAGATTGTGCCTCTGCACTCATCCATTCAATTTTGCTTAATCTGACATCCGTCATTTACATTTTTTCTCAATTTCATCATCTAATACTCCCTCCATCTTCTTCTCTAGGTTAATCAAGCTATCTGTGTGTGTCTGGTAAGCGTCTTTTGTTGTTACGGTAAAAGTATTATTGTAAATTCATACTAACGCCATTAATTTCATTGTCTATAGGCATATTGTGTGTGATTAGCGATTGGTGGAGAACGATTGAGAAGGTATTTTCTTCGTTTTATTTTTTAAACATATAAAATTAATTAAATTATGTTGAACTTAGTTTGTTATATTTATTTGTGTTCTGAAATTATATTTATATTATGTTGTTAAATTTGTAAGTGACATACAAATATGTGTTGTGATGAACGGAGTTAATTGAAATTAACTTCATACTTGTTTTTTATTTTTAGTAAAACTTAGTTTCCCGTTTGATGATTAGCTAGATTTCGCGTATGGATGTGAAAGCATGACATTAATTCTTGAATTGTCCCATTATTTGGATAGTTTGGGAATGCGCAGTTATGACGCGTAGTTTATGGTTGAAGGATTAAGTTTCGGTTGTGGAGATTTTGGTGTCATCTCCACACGTTCTTCGGGTCGTACTCCCGAAGAACTGTATCGAGATGCTCCCGAAATTCATCCACGTTGAAATCTACTCTGATGTATCCATAAATTACGTGACATGACTATGCATTCCCGAATGGGATAGGGCCCTTACTGAAGGCATAAGATGACATTATCATTTTGTATGAAGTTGTTGTGATTGTTGTATATATAACCCGAATAGATGCGCGGACGAATACTTGGATGGAATCGAGGATTTGATTGATTTTGCATGTACACACAACCTGGGTGCAACTAGAATCCGGTGTTTTTGTAGGATATGTAACATGTTAAGGGAGACAATTGAAAATGTTTGATTTCATTTAGTAAGGAATGGAATGATTGAGACATATAATACTTGGAACCATCATGGGAAACAATTAGACAATGCTTTGTCTTCAAACGCCATAATAGTGGATAATGTTGAACCTATTATGGATCCTAATGAACAAGTCATGGATATTAGAAATGATGTTTTTCCATTTGCATCGACAAACACCAATCAGGAAGGGGAAGATGACGTGCCTACACCAATGGATAGTGCAGAGTTCGAACAATATGAAAAACTATTAAAAAATGCCAACCAGGAGTTATACTCGGGGTGCGAGAGCTTTTCCGTTCTCACGGCCATTGTGAAACTAATGCATGGAAAAATAAAGTATTGTATGTCGAACTAGTGTTTCGATTACTTTTTGGGGGTTTTCAAGAGAATGCTTCTGAAGGACAATTGTTTGCTGAAAGACCATAGACACGCGCAAAAGGTGTTGAATGGTCTTGGATTGGGTTATGAAAAAATTCACGCTTGCAAAAATAATTGTATTTTATTCTACAAAGAGAATAAAGAATTGGACAAACGCCCAATATGCAATGAGTCGAGGTTCAAAATGACATCTCAGATAAGAACGACTAAGATCTCACAAAAAGTTATGCATTATTTGCCCCTAAAACCTAGGTTGCAGTGATTGTATATGTCAACGCATACTGCCACAGACATGAGATGGCATAAGGAAAAACAAGTAGATGACAATGTGATGAGGCATCCTGCAAATGGGAAGGCATGGAAATAGTTCGATCGAACATTCCTTTAGTTTGTTGTTGATTCTCGTAATGTTACATTGGGACTTGCCACTGGCTAATTTAATCCATTTGGGGTTTTAAACCAACACCACAGTATTTGGCCGATTTTCGTATTTCCGTATAATTTGCCGCTATGGAAATGTATGAAAAAAGAATACATAATGATGACTCTATTGATAACTAAGGATCGCAGTAGGTCAATCGATGCATACTTACGGGCGTTGGTGGATGAGCTAAAAGATTTATGGACACACGGTGTGCACATATATGATAAATGTACTAGCATGATGTTCACTTTGCGTACTGCAATGATGTGGACTATGAACGATTTCCCCGCATATGCAATAGTTTCCAAGTGGAGTACTAGGGGTTATATGGCATGGCCTGTATGCAAGGAAGACGTAACATCTAGTTGGCACGCCGGAAAAATTTGTTACCTTGGTCATCGAAAATGGTTACCTTCGGACCATGAGTGGCGAGAGAAGGATAAAGAGTTTGAAGGGGAGAAAGAGCATCGCCTTAGACCCAGAGAATGGTCCAATGCTCAAATTTTGGAACAACTTAACCCTTTGGATTTTGCTCTTTTCGGGACCAATGTCAGTAAGACAAGACCTTCTACACTTATGAACTGGACGCACAAGTCTATGTTTTTTGAGCTCCCGTATTGGTCCAAATTAAAATTGAGACACAACCTCAATGTTATACATGTTGAGAAAAATGTATTTGACACATTGGTTGGCACAATTCTAGATATTGAGGGCAAGACAAAGAACACGATCAAAGCTCATCTTGATTTGGAACGAATGGGACTATGACGGGCTTTATGGATGAATAGGGACAATGATAAAGCCATAAGGGATATTGCATTTTTTTTAATGAAATCGAATGACAAGAAAGAATTTTAAAAGTTTTTATCGTCTGTAAAGTTTCTCGATGGGTATGCTTCAAATATCGCGGGTTGCGTGAATGTTGACGGGGATAAATTAGCTAGCCTTAACAGTCATGACTGCTATGTGGTTTTGCAACGCCTACTTGCTGTGGGTATTCGACATCTCTTGCCAACCAATGTAGTGAAACCAATCATGTTGTTGTCCAATTTTTTTTCGCAATTGACGTCAAGAATGTTGCGAAAAACGGACATTAATCAGTTGCGCCATGACATTGTTCAAGTTCTATGCAAGTTTGAGATGATATTTCCTCCAGCTTTCTTCACAAGTATGAGACACGTGATGGTTCACTTACTAGAGGAGGCATTGCTTGCTGGACCGGTCAACTTTTGATGGATGTATCCAATAGAAAGATATATATTCCTCATCTTTTTTATTAATCAATACTAAATATATTACGATTAGTAATATGTGCATATCGTTTTCTTTTGGTAGGCTTCTCGGAGACTTGAAGAAAAGTGTACGAAACAAAGCGAAGCCCGAAGGATCCATTATACATGCTTGGGTGGCATATGAAGAGCTTACATTTTGTCGAATGTATTTAAAGGATGTTGAGACAACTTTCAATCGTCATCTTTGCAATAATGATGGGGGTTTGAGAAAGGAGAAATTTTCAGTTTTGCCCAAATTGCTCGACCATTTGGAGATTTGATTTCTGGCGAGTCTTTTTCCAAGATGGACATGGAGGTAGCACAATGGTTTGTACTCAACAATTGTGATAAGACACTGTCATACCTAGACGAGCATGAAAATATGATGAAGCAAGCACATCCTTCACATTTGTATGCCAAGAAACACTGTGAATTGTTTCCGCAATGATTTCTCAAATATATAAGTTTGAAGTGTTTTGTACTGGACATATATATTGTAGCAATTAAGTTGCTCGAACTAACAAATTTAAATGTTTGTCTAATATTAGGTGAATCAACTGAAAGCATCAAATTCCCCCAGTGAAGAGTTATATAACTTGGCGTTTTGACCAATTCGCATTGAATTGTACTTAGGTTGCCATGTGAATGGCGTCAAGTTCTTAGCGGGTGCACGAGATGACAAATTGTGTACGCAAAACAGCAGTGTTCATGTCCTTTTGGGAGGCAAAAGTACAGACATTGAATGTTATGGTAAACTAACAAGTGTCATGTAATTGCTTTAAAAAGACCAATGCCAAGTGATCCTATTTAAGTGTCAATGGTTTGATACAAATTCAAATAGGCATGGAAGTGTGAAAAGATATCATGGATTACTAGCTATGAACACTACCAAAACTTGGTACGATGATGATCCTTACATCTTAGTAAGCATGGCAAAACAGATTGTGTATCTAGATGACCCTAAAGCCAGAAGGGTTGGAAAGTTGTTCAGATGATGATTCATAGGATCGTGTATACTATACCAGAACAAGACTGTACTGACGACGACATCGACAATGTTGCTGACCAACGTCTTAAGTCTTTGATGGAAGGTGGTGCGGAAACACTTCAAGATACTAATCTTATGCAAGAAACATTTCAGGTAGAAGGAGTATCTTTAATCGAAATACCGATTCAGTCGATCACAATTGACCTTGGTAATATTCCATGATACGATGGTCCAATGCGCACAAACGACGATGGTGACGTACCTATCCATGATGAGGAATGGGACACTGAAAATGATGATAGCGACGAAAGTGAAAGTTATTATAGTTCAGATGAAGATTAAGGTAATTTATTTGTAACTTTTTTTTAAAACGCATGAAATGGTTAATGCATGATGGAAAAAATGGTATGAATGATTCCCATTTTATATGTGAATTACTTTGTAAATAAATTTGGTATGTTTTTATTTTATAATAAATTGTAAACAAAATAAAAAAAAATATTTAAAAACCATCTTAAAACATAATTCCATGACACATAAAAATTTTTGGTCGCGCAAGCTAGGCTTGACAATTCCTGACACGACTCGATAACTCGACACAACAAGCAAACTATTAATTTTATAACCCTAAAAGAAATTACTATAATAATTTGAACACAACAGTGAAACTTGTTTTGATGGGATATGCATTCTACGAAACTAATTTGAACACAACAATCAAACAAGTGCTAGTGAATCTATCTTTTTGATGGGATACGCATTCTACGAAACTAATTTGAACGATCCAACAGTCAAACTTGTTTGTATATGGTTCGAGATCGCATACGCCAAAAATCGCAAAAAACAAACATTCTGAGATAAAGTAACGAGACAAAACTTTTTTACGGTTAAAAACGAAAAATCACAATTTAACGGTTATTTTAACTCCGATTTTGATGATTTTTTGCAGCTACAATCCTTGACCCTATATGAATACAATGAATGAATTCGATCTTCAATTTAAACTATTCACTAGTGGATACAACAAAATCTTATGTTATACTTAATGAAAGTATGAATAAACTCTAAGTGTTAGTGAATCTATCTTTTTGATGGGATACGCATTCTACAATACTAATTTGAACGATCCAACCGTCAAATTTGTTTATATATGGTTCGAGATCGCATACGCCAAAAATTGCAAAAACGAAACATTCAATGATCAAGTAACGGGATAAAACTTTTCGACGGTTAGAAACGAAAAATCACGATTTAACGGTTATTTTAACTCCGATTTTAATGATTTTTTATAGCTACAGTCCTTGATCCTATATGAATACAATGAATGAATTCGATCTTCAATTTAAACTATTTACATTAGTGGATACCACAAAATCTTATGTTATACTTAATGAAAGTATAAGTAAAGTCCAAGTGTTAGTGAATCTATCTTTTTTATGGGATACGCATTCTACAAAACTAATTTGAACGATCCAATGATCAAACTTGTTTGTATATGGTTCGAGATCGCATACGCCAAAAATTGCAAAAAACGAACATTCAGAAATTTAGTAAAGGGGCAAAACTTTTCGACGGTTAGAAACGAAAAATCACAATTTAATGGTTATTTTAACTTTGATTTTGATGATTTTTTACAGCTACACTCCTTGACCCAACATGAATACAATAAATGAATTCAATCTTCAATTTAAACTATTTACACTAGTGGATACCACAAAATCTTATGTTATACTTAATGAATGTATAAATAAACTCTAAGTGTTAGTGAATCTATCTTTTTGATGGGATATGCATTCTATGAAACTAATTTGAACAATCCAACCATTAAACTTTTTTGTATATGGTTCAAGATTGCATACGCCAAAAATAACAAAAAACAAACATTCAAAGATCAAGTAAGGGGACAAAACTTTTCGACGGTTAGAAACGAACAAGTGTCAATGTAATAACAAAAAACAACCATTAAACTTTTTTTACAGCTACACTCCTTGACCCTATATGAATACAATGAATGAATTCGATCTTCAATTTAAACTATTTACACTAGTGGATACCACAAAATTTTATGTTATACTTAATGAATGTATAAATAAACTTAAAGTGTTAGTGAATCTAACTTTTTGACAGGATACGCATTCTACGAAACTTATTTGAACGATCCAACCATCAAACTTGTTTATATATGATTTGAGATCGCATAGGCCAAAAATCGGAAAAAAGAAACATTCAGAGATAAAGTAACGGGAGAAAACTTTTCGACGGTTAGAAACGAAAATATCTCGATTTAACGGTTATTTCAAATTTACGTGGGAATATTGCAATGAATACATATATTTCGTCGCACAAAGTATTTTTGTGCAACGAAATATTGTATTCATCGCACAAAGTATATTTCTATGACGAAATATTGTATTCGTCATGTAAGTGTCTGAAATTTCAATTAAGGCATTTTTTTTTTCGTGGAAATTTTAAAAAACTTGCGCGACAATTTTTAGCCTTGCAAGACAAAGGCTCTGTCACACAAGATTCTATATTTTAACCCCAACTCTCCTTCTTCCCCTCACTTCCGTTTTCTTCCTTTTCCCTGCGCGATATGCTCTCTCTCCTTCCTCTGTATCTCCATATGTCTCTTCATCCCTCTCTCCGGCTGTCTCAACTTCGTCTCCAAGAGGTAATTTCCTCTTCAGTTTTCATTTTCAATTTGCTTTATTTACAAATTGGGGTTTCAAATTAGGGTTTTTTGGTTTTTTATTTTTTATTTTTTTTCAAATTGGGGGTTAGAATTAGGGTAGTCTGGTTAGATTTAGGGTTCGTAAATTGCGGGTTACATTTAGGTTCTTAAATTAGAGTTTTTTGGGTTCTTAATTGAGGTTAGATTTAGGTCTTAAATTAGGGGAACGATTTTGGGCAGTGAGGTTAGGTTAGGTTTTGTTAATTTGGGGGTTAGATTTAGGGTGCTTCACTGGGGATTAGATTAGGGTTATTAAATCAGGGTTTTTTTTTAATTTCAAGTACATGGTTCGAATTAGGGTTTTTTTTTTTTAAAAATTTAAGTACAGGGTTCTTAAATTAGGGATTTGTTAATGTTTTCCAGTGTTCTATGCATCCACAACATTGCACTTACACTTTTCCACACGCAACAATCCTTTTATTTGTTTATCTTTATATCGTATAATTTACCTTTCTAGTTCTCTTTTATTACAATTAGATGAAATATATTTATGTTTGTGGTTTTTATGTTGGAATTTAAGATATTGTAGGATGTTTTCTCTTTGTAGGTTTGAAGTGGAATAAGTTTTTAGAGATTTGCATTGTAGACTGCCATGATTTCTTGATATATAATGGGGTATTAGCCTTTGTTGTTGCCTTAATAATATGATAGACGGTTACGTTGCTTGTTGAATTCAGCCTCCCAATTTTGAAGTTACATTTTTAGGAATGTCATGAATGGATTCTCTCTTGGGTCAGATTATACTTAATTCACCAAGAAGGACAAAAAATGGGAAATTTATATGTAAAATATGTTTTCAACCAGATGAGGCAATGTCATGGTGGTTAGGTATAACAAACCAATAGGAAAACATTAAATCAAATGAAATTTGTTTGTGAACTCCATTATAATTATTATTCAAAGATATGGGAACCCACATGATATAAGCAAATCTGGACTTTACTAGTAAATAATGATATGCTCTCTCTCACATTATTAGTTTGTTGTGAAGTCTTTATTTAAACATAAGGTAGTAAGGATATCCAAGGCACCTCACATTTGTTTGGTTTTAGGTAGTAAGCTTGTAAGGATGTCCTTTATGCTAGTTTCTTCTTATAAGTTATAATTTATGGGTCTATATCCTATCTGAATTGATTAGTTTGTGTATAGTATATCAGTTTTAAGTTTTGTTTCTACCAAACTTGAATTGGGTTTAGAATTAGGGTTTTTAAATTTCGTTTTAAATTTAAGTTCAAATTATTAGCATGTGTACGGTAAGTTAAATCTTTATGTACGAAACAAATTGATTTCCAATTTTGTAGATGCCACACCTCATTAGAACCCGGAGGGCGATGACTTCTACACCTAGTCCAACGGCTACACCTAGTCTGTCGACTACACCTACTACTGCCGCGACTGCTCTGACAGAGATGGACCATAGGCCGGTCAATCCAGTTGACCCAGTTCATCCTCCAGTCCCACAGGCGCAGGCATCGTCGACTTCTTCGGTGGCATTGCTTGTTAACGCCCGACGTACCCACTGGCGCCCCCGCAGTACGGACCAGATATCGCCATCGGGATCCACAACTGATGCCTCGGGTACACGGCTAGGTATACAATCCTAATTCACTCCCTCATTCCCATGTTAACTGAGTTTTGTTATTTTAGGTTCAATTTGTTATGTCATGTTATGTAAGGATTAAAAAGTTTCCATTGTTTTCTCTTTTTTTGTCTGCAATTTCTTCGCTTTCAGAAATGGGCTTTGTCATGAAATCGAAATTGTGTGTATTCCGTAATTCATGTATGTTAATTTTTATGTTTTTGCAATTTATTTGTTAATTTATGTGTCATTTCTTAGTTACTCAAATGGGTTTCTCACAGAATTGAAACGGTAGTGCTGTGGAAGAGATTTGATGCTAAGGAAATGGCAAAAATGTTTAACTGGGAAATGAAAACCTTGCTAATTATCATGAAGCAAAGTTTTTAGAGTCATAGAAGTTTTGGTTGTGACTATCAAAGTCTTACAAATGTCAATGTGGAAGAGGTTATATGGAATTGTTTGCTATGGCATCTTAGAATTTTTTGCCAAGCCTGTTGCCAGTAATGTTTTCGAGCCCATGTATACAAGCTCGAAAATTAGCCGTCTTGGATGGCAGTTGTCGCCATTTTTAGAAGTTTGTTGTGGTATTTCAAAACGCTCGAATTGGAAATCATATATACTAAAACTCATTTTTGGAGCACTGTGGATGACCAGTGGTCTTACGTTTTTGCCCTTCTGTTTTTGCTTTGTTTGCCTTGTTGTTTTCCGTTTGCTGCAGTGAAAAGTTGATTTTGCCCATTCCCTCCATGCGTCCGTCATCCTTGACTTGTTCACTTTGTTTGTGAAGTTGCTTTTTAGCTTAACCCTTTGCTTATGCTGCTTTCTCTCTTTCTCTCATCCCTGCTTTATTCTCGTTGCTCATCTCCGATTATTTGTTGTTCTTAAATATTGTGTTGATTGCCTCGGAAAATATTGGGGGCAAACTTCCTGATTTTCATCTTTTAAGCTATCTTATTTATGTTATCTGACTTGAGGAGGGTTTTACACCTAGTATGTTCTAATTAGGCGAAAGGAAATGGTGGCCTCAACTAGAGAAGTAGCCGTGATGCTCAATAAGTAACTTTCAAGAGAAATAGAGGAAGAAAATGTATGCGAATGTTAACCGATCAGTTTTGTTATTTTAGGTTCAATTTGTTAAGTTATGTCATGTAAGGGTTAAAAAGTTGTTATCGTTCCGAACCTTTTATTAAACCGTTGTGATCATTGTGTTGGATACGTATATTGTTAATGTTATTTTCAGGATTTTGGGAAATGTTTTAATTATAGGGGAGGTTATGCCAAAATTTTAGTAGGATTTGTTATTAGTTTTGGGTTAATGATTTTTTTTTCATCTCTTTCCAGCGAAGAAAAACACCTGGGGACCTTGTCGGCAATTAAAGACGGCGAAGGTCACCCGAGTGACCAAAGGTCGTATACCAATTGGATACGATGAGCTACATCGGGCAGCACCAACGGCGGAGCAGCATAGTGCATTGGCCCATGACATTGGCCATGTCGTGCGGACCTTTTGCCCTATGCAATGGAAGTCTTGGAAGGCAATTCCGGAAGAGACGAAGAACATGGTGCGCAACCAATTGTCGGTAAGTAGTGTCGCCTTTTTAATGTTTTTCATGTCAAGTTTATATATTTATATTTATTACTGTCTTTTATTACTAATACTTTCAAAATATTTGTTCAATTGCAGACAAACTACAATTTGGAGGACATGGACGATGACATGTTCGCGTACCACAATCGGCTCTTCTTCGAACGCTGCAAGCAGTGGAAGAGTGACCTTTACCAATGTTTCCAGCAATTTGATGATCCGCAGGTCGCTCTCAAGGAAGGTTCGAAGGAGTTGGAGGACCGACAAGATAGTTGGGTTTGGCTTTGCGGTCATTTTTAAAAGCCAGGCTATGTGGTGCGTTTTTAATTACGACTTCTTTCATTTTACTTTTTTTTTAATTTTTACTAATGTTTATTATTATTTTTTTAATTTTCTTTAAGTATTACAACTAATACATTTATTTTTTATATTACAGAAGAAGGCGAAGGCGAACAAAATAAATCGGGAGAAGAAGACTCTTCTCCACCATTCGAGTTTGAGGCTTTCCTCCTATAGGATGGAGGCGTGACGGAAGGTATATATTACATCTTTCATTTCTAATTTTAAAATGTCGCTAATTTTTTTTTTCTTACTAACGTTTTCCTTATCTTTTTCTATTTCAAGAGGGTTCAAAATTTCCTGAGATCGACATCTTTGCTGACGTTTATGTTCGGCCTGGGAATGAGTTAATCGAGTCCCTTCATGTATGCAATTTCTTATGCATTTAACATTTATACTAATTATTTCAAATTGTTTTCTATTAATAATCCATGTTTGTTTTCACAGGCCACTATGGTGGAGAAGAGTCAGTCGGTGCTTCAAGAGTCCACCTCCCAGCTTCCCTCAGACACACGGATTGAGTCTGTGGATCCCCCTAAGAATGCAAGGTTTCACATTATCACAGAGACGTTGGACCAGACTTTCGGTCAGAAGCTAGGGACTTATTGTCGAGGGATGAGAAATGCCAGGTGGCGGGAGAGTAGAGCCTCGTCATCTTCACAGTCAAAGGGCCAAGTTATGGCTTTGACGCAAGAAGTCGCTGGCCTGAGGAGCAAGCTGGCATTGTACAAGTCTTAAATGTCGATGCTTGTACAAGCCCTCAGTTCTTTTGGAATACATCTCCCCGGTTTTTCTGCACCATCGCCCTCACAGCCCTTCCACAACGAGCAAGCACAGCAATTAGGCTTATCAACCTCCAACCCTATCCCCACCCAGCAGCAAGATCCTTCAAACGAAATTCCTATAGATTTTTCCGCTTTTTTTTTTCATAGTTTTGTTCCTGCTTTCTTTTATAACTTTATATTTGTACATGCATTTTTATTTATATTATAAATAAAATTTTTTTTTTTATTCATTAATTTGCTTTTTTTTTTTTTTTGTCAATAGTATGAGATCCCTTTTTTTATTTATTTTTTTTTTCATTTTCCTTTTATTCTATTTTTTTTAATACAAATTACACTTGCGTGACGCTGATCAGTCGTCGCGCAAAATTAAGCACGTCTTATAACTTTGTCACGCATTACCACGCACCTCTTACATTTTTCGTCGCGCAAACTTTTCGAGACGAACTAGTCACAAAGGGTACTTATACCCTTTTATATCGTACGACGAAAACCTTCGTCCGTGTAACTTTAGCACGATGAATAGTCAAGCGTTGCCCAATTTTTTTTTGTGCGGCAAGTTTGAAATTGTTCCTTGCACAATGTCTTTTTTCACGACCTTTGTGCAACAAAATATGCGCGACAATTTTCTAGTCGCCATAGTTTTTGTGCGACCTAATAATGATATGCGCGACAAAATCTCCATCGTCGCGCAAACTGTTTAATTTAGTAGTGAAATTTTGTAAGATTTTGTAAGAATTGCAAATGATTTCACATAAATCAAAAGCTCTCTGAGGAATTAACCAAGAATTTTTATTAGCTTTCTTTGCAGGATCTTGAAGCTGACATAATTAACCACTTTTTAGATATGCTTGAAACTTGTGGGTTGGTAACATCATTAGCTAATGCAAATTCACAAATAGCAAAAGGCTTATATTTTTAGGGCTGGCAACTGATTCACAACTCAAGCAATACATTCAGTCAAACAGACAATAATATAAAACCTAAACACAACCTGTCAACAAGTCTTCATAAACCTACAACAAATTAGAAGGTTACGGTCCCGTCCAACGTCATAAACCTAGCTGCCACATGGACATCTAGGTATTGTTTTCATATTTTAGCCCAATTGCCACTGTCTAGAAGCTGGAGTCTTCCCCTTTTGAATGCGTGACTGCCTTTACTGAGAGCAACAAATTCGGCTCCACTGCAAACGTTACAATTTGGAATTACTTTGGAGATTTGAACTGTTAGAAATGTTAAACGTCAAGCATCTGCGTCCATCACTCTTTGTCTATCTCGAAACCATGGTAAGACGCTGCAGCATGAATGAGGCGTGGTTTTGTTCTTGCATTTGGGTTGAATATATCTCACTATCTATATGTATCATCCTTGTCTGATTCCGGAGATCATGAAACTCCATGGATATTGATTCATTAGGCTTCGTTTTCCATAAATGATTGAATTGAAATGGATAAGACATTATCTTTAAGGTATGCTAAAGGAAAGAAATGAAAAAAATCTAATCAACTTAATGGGAGCAGGAGATGGATTGCTAAATAACAAAATTTATCCATTTCAATCCTCTTCAAAATGATGGAGGATTTAAAGGATATGTTTTCTTCATGTCTAATTCTCTCATGTCACTTAGTGCTACGGTCGAGTAACATTCATCTTCACTTGTAAGTTAGAGGTCTTAGGTTCGATTCTCGACAAATGTGAATTTCAACCACATTATTGCTAGCACATTGTGACACTTAGCCCACTCCCCCATCCTTTTATATAGATAATATCATTTGTTAAAAAAATAAACAAAATAAACAAAATAAATAAATAAAATAAAATAAAAGTAAAAATTCTCTCAATCTCTTAAAAATGAAAATTGTCTCCTCAATCTTCAAGATGCGTTGAATGTAATGGACTATTCATTTCAATTCAATCCTCCATACCAAACAAGACCTAAAATACCATATAGGATATACCAAAATTTATTCTTTACAAGAAAAAGATTGCATCCTTTTGCTATAAAAACGAATAGCTAGAATGAAGTATACTACATCAAAACACATTGAGAATTAGTGAAATGAAAGGAACAATATTACGCCAGTTCTCCTATTCTCTACTCTTTCTTGCCTTCTCCATTTGCCCTAGTACCTCGGATATCTTCCCTGGGAAGAAGCACTTTGTGCGTGTTGTCAACGATCTCGAAGCTAAACAACTGGACGTCCATTGTTATTCTGCAGACGATGTAATTGATCGCACTCTTTCTACCAAGGGAGAACAGCTTGAATTTGAATTTCGTTCTGTAGTTAACACCTATTGGAATTGTAGCATGAACTCAGTGGTTGGCCATGTCGAAATTGAAGCATATATTTCTGAGGATCCACTTATTGACGAGTGTGGGGGAGTCCATTGCATATGGAATGCTAGAGAGGATGGAATATACTTGTACAGAATCAAGCATAGCGATTATGTCAAAAAGTACGACTGGATACCAAAGCCGCTGCGCGTCCGTTCTATAAAGAGAAATGTCAGGCCTTGAGCTCCTATTGTAGTCGAAAGAAATATAATAAAGCCATTTGCTTTTGTTTAATTTCTTCTTTCTTTCTGTGTTATATTTTTTTTTTTTTTTTTTTTAACAAACAATGTTGTCTACACTAAGGAGGAGCAGGGTGGGCTTAAGCTCATAATAAGCTAGCAATAATGTGGTTCAAATTTGCCTTTAACGAGAATCGAACCTAATATCACTAGACCATAACTATAGTACTAAGTGGCTTTCCATATTAAATAATTATTCCTAATAGAAATTAAAAAATTATTCTATGCTAGTGTCCACAAATACACAAATATAAAACCAATTTATTCGTCCATAACATTTAAAAAAAAAAAAAAAAAAAAAAAAAAAACCTACTCTGCTGGTGGTGCTTCTCCATATCGGGTTACATCAAACTTCCACTGCTAATAATGCCTCTTGAATATATCATCCAGAAAAATCATCAGGTTGGGCTCCATTTGATCAATAATATACCACTCCTTTATGTAAAAAATAATTCCAAATTCACATTACAATATATTATATAACAAAAATAATTACTAATATATTAACTCCCACTTACTGCTAATATATTCTTCCAAGACGCCCACTCAGCTGTAGGACATTTGTTCCGTAATACATGCACAATCTCGTGGGCAAGTTCGGCGTGCGATTCTCTCTTAGATCCTCTGAAATCATTCAAGTTGATCCACTTGGGCCTGTCATTATATCCTCTTCTGCCACATGTATGCATAATCTTTACCCTTTTTTACCCAGATGCTTCTTTCTGATCACACCCCTTACTATATAATCATTGTCGAAATGTAGATGATGCGATCACAAGTGTTACCAAATTTTTTCACATTTTTCACACTTATAAATTAACTATTATGATTTTCTTCATATAATTTGATTTTTCCTACAAAATACTAAAGCACGATTAAAATTCATAATAATTAATTAACAAGTGTGAAAAATGTGAAAAAATATGACAACGCTTGTGATTGCATTTACAACCCTCCAAACTCATGAACAGTGTTTTTAGGGGGAGTGATTATTAATAAAAATTCATTATAATTAACGTAGAAATTAGAAAATGTGACAAAAAAATATACCAACATTCAAGATCGCATACTCTACGCTTTAGCGATGGTTAGATCATCATTTGTATTTTTGAAACACTCCAAACCCTTGTGAATAGTGTTTTTCCTATGACTTCAATACAATTAAAAAAAATAGTAATAATTAGTTTACAGCTGTGTAAAATTACAAAAAAATATAGAACCGCTTGTAATGACATGGCTTACAATTTTTGTGAAGGAGTTAACTCCAATGCTCAATACCATGATGCATAAACCTTAGTGACAAACTCTAACCATCCAATTGTCGTTTACGTTTACCCTTTAATTTTCCATCATCGAAAACCCTTTTCTGGAGCTTATTTTTTTAAAACATGATCTCGTAGTGAATTGAAAAAGACAGTTTAGATCGTTGATATCACGTTTTGATTGTCAACACGAAAATTCTGTATCGAATGAAACAAGAACACGTGTACGTAGTACATTTGTATTAATGAACTTGTAGGGTTACAATCTCTAT
Source organism: Pyrus x bretschneideri (assembly GCF_019419815.1). Lineage (NCBI taxonomy): Eukaryota > Viridiplantae > Streptophyta > Magnoliopsida > Rosales > Rosaceae > Pyrus > Pyrus x bretschneideri. Next base: position 1,218,280 of record NW_025999679.1, read on the forward strand.
TTACAATTTTCCTCTTATTCAGTCTTCTAATTTGATGTAGATGCATAGGTTGTTGATCCAAGGGTCGCGATGACTTGATCTCGGACGAATGATTGAACAATTTGCTTCAAGTTTTGAGCTTGAAATAATGCGTGGATAGTCTACACGTCTAGGTTTGTGTATGACCCGCGGAAAAGGTGATGTTAATGTGGGATTTTGTTGATTCAAGAGTCTTGGCGACTTAATCTTGAATTGAACGTTGTTATAAGTTTTAAGCGTCTTGAAGGAATCAGCATAAGTGCTTGTTGATTCTTCAAGGGAATGCTTCGGCTTTGGTTGTATGTTCTTCAAAGAGAACTTTGGCAACGTATTAGTCTTCAAAGATTTGGTAGAGGTTCTCCTTTTGTGAGAATTTCGGCCCTTCAATGTATAAATTATCAACCTTTATGCTTGTCTGAGGACCTTGTACTTATAGACTTCTCAAAGATTGTGTTTGGATGGATTTGGCTTTGATTTATGTCTTGATTCGTCCATGGGAGAATTTAGGCATGTTTTGTGTCTTAATTTCAGCCACTTTCCATTGCTTGGCCAAAATCTATAGGATGCGAGCAATGTTCAATTCTTACTTGTTGTATGAAAATGCTTTAGGCTCTCTTTCCAGTTTTGGGAGCAATTTGGGCCCCTTGCCAATTTTAAGGAGATTTCTTCCATTTTGCCACATTTTAGGAATGCTTTTGAGCTTCCTTTGCTTGATTTGTGCCACAAGTCATTGATGACTTGTCCATATATGATGAGTCATATGCTATGTGGAGCTTTGTGATGTATCAGTTGCAGGCAACGAAATTTACATGTCTACATTGATTTTTAAGGTTAGTGCAAATACTACTTGATGTTTATAAACTCTAAATATTATAAACATCGAGCAATATTTGCACAAATCTTAAATTTTCAAACGTGATATCAATGTTCCACTAAAACATTATGTTTTTTTAAGAAAAGAAGGATCGAAAAATACATAGCCCTTTTTTTTTTTTTTTTTTTTGTGCTAGAAAATGAAAGAACTAAACTTAAGAGAAAAGCCCATTGGGCAACCCATTTGAGTACAATAAAAAAGATAAGCTGGACGAGCAGCCAACGGAATAGTTTTATCCAACCATGGAAGTCATTAACTGAGAAACCAACACTTGTGACCGCATCCGCTAGGAAATTGCCTTGTCTGAATACATGATTCCAACAACTATCCTCAAAGAATCCCGCCAACTGTCGAATATCAAGAAAAATGGTCCTCAATCTCCAAGGAACAAGATAGGCACGACAAATAGCCTTAATAACCAGCTTAACACCCCTTGAAAAATGGTTCAACGATGATGCACTTAACACCCCTTGAATTCGCCATCCAAAGACCATCATGAAGTGCCAAACATTTTGCCACATTAATGGTATTTAGACCAACACTATGCGCCCTAGCAATGATAGGGGAACCATTCTCATTTCTAATCACAAAACCAAAGGCAGCGTACTGGTTAACCACTGATCCGTCAAAGTTGAGCTTGACAAAACCAGAATTCGAGAGGGGACCATCAAATGGAGCTGGGTTTTGCCAACTAATTAACAAAAAACCCCTTATGTAGTAGCAGGTTAGCTGCACGATAATCTCTACCCATACTTAATGCTGAAATCATGATTCTAGTGTAATTCAGATTTTTATTTTGAAAAATGACAAGGTTCCCTTCCTTCTAAATTTGCCAACAAATAACGAGCGCCATATTCAACTCACTCAGATCATCAATGTTTTGTTGTCCAAGGAGTTTAGCCACTCATTGAAATTAAGGGTTTGACTCATCTTTAAGGAGTTAGATAAGGCGGGGTTATTCCATACCTGTCTAGCAAAAACACAATCAACAAAAAGATGAGGTACAAAGGGGACAAGTAGTAGGCATATTATCAATATATCTTGCTAAATTGTCTATGGTTTGGAGTTTCCCCAAAATGCGAAGCCAACTAAAATTTTTTACTTTGTCAGGCAAGTGAAGTTTCCACGTCTTTTTTAGAATCTTGCTAGAATTAACATTGCTATTAATAGAATTCTGTAACCAAGTAGCAGACTTGATAGAGAATTTACCATTAGCATTTGGACCCCAATAGCACAAATCACTTTGAAGGGCTAAAGGCAAAGGAATACTACAAATCTTGTTAACAACATCAACGTTGACCATAGAAGATAACAAATGTCTATTCCATTGACCATTAGCAATAAGCTGGCTCACTTTCATGTCATGATCAACATTAGAATGCTACGTGCTAGATATGAGATTGGTGAGCGGGAAAGGAAAAACCTAGTTATGGGTCCAGAAAATAATATCTTCTCCATTTCCAACAACCCAACGCAATCCCATCCTAACAACATACATAGCCTTGAGGATATCCTTCCATGCATATGAATAATTTTGTCTGATTTTATTATTCAAAAACTCTTCATTCTTCAAATACTTATTTTTAACAATTTGGACCCACTAATTTTGATCCTAAGTTAGAACTTTCCACCATAATTTAGCCAAGCAAGCAATATTAAAGTTATCACTATTTCTAATGCCTAACCCTCCATTCTCATTAAAGCAGCAAATTTTGTCCCATGCGACAGGGTTAAGATTGGAGTCGTTTCCCCACAAAAATTTCCTACTCTTTCTCTCAATAGCCTTAGTAATCTTATCAGTGCATTTAAAGCAGGACATAGTATGCTTAGGAAGACCAGAAAGATTTTCTTTAATAAGAGTAAGCCTCCACGCCTTAGATAGAGTATTGACCTTCCAACCAGATAATTCTGGACCTTAATAATAATAAGCTCTTTAGCATTAATCGGGTCTTTCCAAAAAATTATATTATGAATCCCTAAATATTTGCCAATAGTGGTTTTATGCTGGATTTGAAAAATGTTAACAATATCATTCCTAGATTGATTATGAGTGTTATTGGAAAAATAAAGTGACAACTTTTGGAAGTTTATTTTTTGTCCAGGAGCATGGGAAAATTCATTAAGCACTTTGGCAATATTTCTAGCTGTAGTTTTGGTAGCTTTAGCAAAAATCAAGCAATCATCCGCAAACATCAGATTTGTAACTCTAAAACCTCTAGGAGTAGTTAATTGTTTCTAGGTGACCCACCCAAATTGTCTAAATTTCTTATCAGGGGTTTCGTACATAAACTAAATATGTAGGGAGAGAGGGGCTCACCCTGTCTAATGCCCCTTGAAGGATAAAAATAGCCATGAGCTTTACCATTAACTAAAATAGAAAAAGAAGTGGACGTAATACATTCCATAATGAAGTTAATCCAATGAGTGTTGAAACCAAATCTTATTAAAACAGCTCTAATATAATCTCAACTAATAAAATCATAAGCTTTCTCAAGATCTAATTTGATAGCCATAGCACCATACTTACCTTTTTTGTCCTTAAATGATGAGAAGATTTCATGAGCAATCATAATATTATCCTGGATTGATCTTCCAAGAGCAAAGGAACTTTGATTCTTGGAAATGCAATGTGTTAGTAAAGGTTTAATCCGATTAACCATAGTCTTAGTGATGATTTTATAAGTGACATTACATAAGCTAATTGGTCTAAAGTTGGACACCAACTTAGGGTTATCCACTTTAGGTATAAGGGCAATATGCGTATGGTTTATTATCCTTAGACTTAATCCGTAGCCCTTCTCATTATGAGCGTTTCCATTTTTTTTTTCCCATTTATAATTTAACTACTACATTTTCTTTTCAATTTTTTTCGGGCAAAGAATGTGATCCTGAATGTTGGCTTTCTTTTTTCACATTTTTCATTCTTAATGAACTTTGGTATTTTCTATTTCGTAGGAAAATTAAATTACACCATAAAATTCATAATAATTAATGTACAAGTGTGAAAAATGCGAAAAAAAAATACTAAACACTTGAGTTCTCATCCTTTACATTCTTAATGATGATTACATCGTCGTTTGAATTTTTAAAGTCGTGGAAGCTCTCATGAACAGTGTTTTTAGGAGAGATAAAAATGTGTAATAATTAATTGACAAAGAAAAAAAATATTTCGGCGATTGGTACGTGATCAAGAACGTGATACCTTCGACATGGTATGTTCGATAAATTCAGTCATTTAGTACCATTTACTGATGCTAATTTGGTTTACTATTTCAGTTAGTGCTATTGTCTAACTTTTCAAACTTTTATAATGAATCATAATTGGTCATAAAATTTCATAATATGCATAAAAATTGTTTCAATTGTTTTACATGTAAGAAACAAACATTTCACAAGCAATAAACATTTAACAAGTACAATTTTCCACCTCTAGTCCTTTATTTTTATTTCACAGGACTATGGTAGTGCCATCATAAACACCCTCAGGTTTCTTGTTACCATGAAAAGAATCTAGATTAAGGTGAATGTATCATCCTAATTATCAGACCACAGTAGAGACTCATCAAGAACATCTGGATTATAAGCTCTCAACTGCACCTGCACGATGAAACAAAGCAAAAGATATTAATTTGAAAGAAGAGGTTTCTCAAATTGCTTTACTAAAAAAATAAAAATAAAATAAACGATATCAAACCACACAAATCACTAAATTTAATGAACTGAAACAGTTTCCAACGGGACTCATTATCAGGAAACTTAGTAAAACGTGGGTTGAGATACGAATTGATGCTAGGAAATTGAAAGACATCAATAATAAAAAATTTGAGCATTTTCATTCACCAAAAGCAAAACAACTTAGCTAATGCAAATTCACAAATTGCAAAAGATTTATTTTTAGCTAGCAACTGATTCATAACTCGAGCAATACATTCAATGGCAGTCAAGCGAACAATAATATAAATCCTAAACGCAACCTTTCAACAAGTCTTCAAAAACCTATATCACATAAATGTTCATACCGTTATGTTAACAAACCACAATACTAACCAAGAAACACTAGTAGAAAAAACAGCTTGCGCGACGAACAATAATTCGTTGCACAAGAGGCACTTGCGCAACGTAAAAACGTATTCGTCGCGCAAAATAGAAAACATATTGAAAAATAAAATATAAAATTGCACAACGAATAATTTTTGTCGTCGCGTAAAGTTAGCAAGAAAACGTGGGGTAATTTTTTTGGTGCGAGAAACTTGCGCGACCAATTTTTCGTCACACAAGTTTCAGTCAGCACTGACCACTTTATGTAGGTGAATCAGAGGACATTTAATACAAATGTTTGCACGACAATGCCTTTGTCATGCAAAGATCTTAACTTAGCTATAAATAGGTGCTTCTATTGTCCTTATTCTTCACAATTTTGTTATCCATATTCTTCATAATCCTGTTCGTGCTGAGATGGCGGATAGAAAGAACGATAAGAGTGTGCGCGACGCCAACCCGCATGATTTGAGAGAGCATTTTGAGTTTGCTCATGCTATTGCTGTAGCTATAGGGAATAATTGCCCCACTGCTGAGTGGCGTTCTTGGAAAGATGTGCTCAGGAATTTGAAGAAGGCTGTGATGGATGAACTATTAGTAAGTATATCATTGATGGATCAATAATGAAGTTTGTGAAATTTTTAGTTATATGTTGGAATTAATTATTTGCATATATGTGTAACAGTGTAAGTATGTTTTTGATGATGAACCAAAAGAACAATTGATGAAGTTGTTGGACGATGTGTTGGAGGGAGATTACAATCGGTGGCATTATGAAGTCTTGCGGAATGGAGCAGAATCATCGAAATAGTAGTTTAAAATTTATGTTTTGTATGACAATATTAAAATTTCATGTTTTTTTATTTTTTATTTTTTTATTTTTTTATTTATTTTTATTTTTTATAATTTATGTATTTGGACTTAATTAGGTTTCAATTCTTGTTGAGTTTTTTTATTAAGACCTAATGTAAGCACCCTAGCTATCCTTGGTTTATATATGCTTTTAATCTTTAGTGAATATCGTACATATGTTGAAAATAATTGTATGAATTAAGCCATTAATTATTTGTAGAATACATATTTAAGGTATTAACTATTTATAGAATAAATATTTAAAGTATTAAATAATTTTAGAATAGATTTTTAAGGTATTAAATCGTTTGTGAATATTTGTTTGTAATTATAAAGTTTACGTAAACATAGATATCTATGTTTACATAAATTTTGTAATTACAGTTATAAGTATTATCGCGTAAGATATTTTTGCGCAAGGAATACATGTTTTTGTCGCGCAAAGCACGGTCAGACTGCGTTTAAACCCACCAATTTATTGCGTTTTTATGATGCATTTTGCGCAACAGACTTAGAGGTTTGCACGACGAATATTTTGTCGCACAAAGGTGTCCTACTGCTATATAGTCACAGTTTCAAAGGTGTAGTTTTCAAAAAAATTTGTTTAAAAAAGAATGGCCAATTCTGGAAAAGGTTCTGGCAAAAAGAAAGTTGTTGTGCGATTAGAGAGGTATAGATGGAAGCAAGTGCTGTACTTTGAAGGCGAAAAGATGGCTAAGGCGTGCCGGATTTAAGTATGACATTGGGAATTTGGTGCGGAAAGATTGTTCTACCGAGTTTGAGTCTTTGCAAAAGTTTCCTGAGGAGTTGAAGAAGTCTATGCTGGGAGAGTTATTGGTAAGTTTGGGGAAAATAATTAACAATTATTTTTGTTAAAACGTAATATTTTTTAAATTACTAATTTATTGTTATTGGCATTAATGTAGGTTCATTGGGATTTTGATGAAACCAATGCGAAGCAACAGAATTATGTGGATGGGCTTTTCAAGCAGAGTTTCCAACAGTGGAAGTTTGATGTGTTGCTGGCAAGGGAGGAGTAAAGTTGATGAGAGTTGTTTTTTATTTTTTTAAAAAATAAGATTTTGTGGACTTTATATTTAATTTAATGAATAAATATATGTTATGTGGATGAGTATTAATATTTTCATTAATTATAATTTCTATTTGGGATAGTAAATTAGTTTTGTTAATTAATTTAATGTTTAATTAGATTTGAGTTTTTGATTTATAATAAAATAAAAATTTACAATGCATACAAATAAAAAAAAAAACATAAAAAAAAAAAAAAAAAAAGGATTGCATGACGAATGTTCGTTTTTCATCGCGCAAATTTCATTTGAGCGACGAAAACCTTTGTCGTCGTGCAAAGATATCTTACGTGACGAAATACGTAATTTGTTGCGCAAAATCGTTTGTCCTTTTTAATCTAGATTCAGCCATGTGCAAAGGCAAACTTCAAAACAATTGCAGATTGTGCCTCTGTACTCATCCCTTCGATTTTGCTCAATCCAGCATCCATCATTTACATTTTTTCTCAATTTCATCATATCATACTCCTTCTATCTTCTACTCTAGGTTAATCGAGCTATATTTGGGTGTCTGGTAAGCGTTTTTTGTCGTTATGGTAAAAGTATTATTGTAAATTCATACTAACGCCATTAATTTCATTGTCTATAGGGGTATTGTGTGTGATTAGTGATTGGTGGAGAACAATTGAGAAGGTATTTTCTTTGTTTTATTTTTTTAAACATATAAAATTAATTAAATTATGTTGAAGTTAGTTTGTTATGTTTATATTGTGTTCTAAAATTATATTTATATTATGTTGTTAAATTTGTACGTGACGTACAAATATGTGTTGTGATGAATGAAGTTAATTGAAATTAACTTCGTGCTTATTTTTTATTTTTAGTAAAACTTAGTTTCCCGTTCGATGATTAGTTGGATTTCGCGCATGGATGTGAAATCATGACTGCGGTCCAATTAATTCTTGAATTGTCCCATTATTTGGATAGTTTGGGAATGCACAATTATGACGCATAGTTTATGGTTGAAGGATTAGGTTTTGGTTGTGAAGATTTCGGTGTCATCTCTATATGTTCTTCGGGTCGTACACTTGAAGAACTGTATCGAGATGCTGCAGAAATTCATCCACGTCGAAATCTAATCTGATGTAGCCGTAAATTACGTGACATGACTATGCATTCCCGAATGGAATAGGGCCCTTACCGAAGGCATAAGGTGACATTATCATTTTGTATGAAGCTGTTGCGATTGTTGTATTGTTATTGTGGTTCCAAGAATTATGGACAGAACGTGGATACATAACCCGAATAGATGCGTGGACGAATACTTGGATGGAATTGAGGATTTTATTGACTTTGCACGTACACACAACCGGGGTGCAACTAGAATCTGGTGTTCTTGTAAGAGGTGTAACAACATGTTAAGGGAGACAATTGAAAATGTTTGATTTCATTTAGTAAGGAATGGAATGATTGGGACAATGCTTTGTCTTCAAACGCCACAATAGTGGATAATGTAGACCTATTATGGATCCTAATGAACAAGTCATGGATATTATAAATGATGCTTTTCCATTTGCATCGACAAACACCAATCAGGAAGGGGAAGATGACGTGCCTACGCCAATGAACAGTGCGGAGTTCGAACAATATGAAAACCTATTAAAATATGCCAACCAGGTGTTATACCCAGGGTGCGAGAGCTTTTCCATTCTCACAGCCATTGTGGAACTAATGCATGGAAAAATAAAGTATCGTATGTCGAACCACTGTTTCGATTACCTTTTGGGGGCTTTTCAAGAGAATGCTTCCGAAGGACAATTGTTTGCCAAAAGACCATAAACACGCGCAAAAGGTGTTGAATGGTCTTGGATTGGGTTATGAAAAAATTCATGCTTGCAAAAACAATTGTATTTTATTCTACAAAGAGAATAAAGCATTGGATAAATGCCCTATATGTAATGAGTCGAGGTTCAAAATGACATCTCATAATAGAACGACTAAGATC